>NC_089980.1:96801418-98125793 GCF_036417845.1 Apteryx mantelli | reverse complement strand
ACATTTCCTAGTCCTGAAAGTAGCAGTCCTCTGCAGAGTCTTTGTCTGCCAGCCTGCCTACTTCATTGCTGCTGGTACCCATGCCACTTTTTGATAGTGCTTTTTCCTCACCTCTACTCCCGAGCCTGGCAAGCCTGTCGTGTAGCAGTGTGCCACTGTCTCAGAACTGCTGTGCAAGATTTAGGTGGTTTTATGTAGGGAATAAAAGTGTGTCCCTCTTAAGAGCTCCTACCAAAATTCTCTACTAGGCCAAGGTTGGGTAAGACTGCTGCCGTGTTAGATTTCTTTAGGCACGTATAGAAGCCAAGAGTATCTGACAAACTGGTCAAGGTTTTTTCTCAGCCACAACTGTATGTGAACTTACTTATTTAAAAACAGTGAGAAGCAAGGAGTGAGAATAGCCTGTTTAACAGCCATATGTTATACACTGTTATGCAGTACTATCATTTATGATTGTTCTAGAGTACCTATACAAACTTATCCTTTCAGCTGTTTAGTCTCAAAGGTAACCAGCAAATGTAATAATGGATCAATCCACTTGATTGATAGATATCTGAGATCTCAAGATCTTATCAAAGGATAAAAAAAATCCACAAATGCAGTACATCTGTTCATCAGAATTAAGTTGCTGGAGTCTTATTTCACCATAACCATTCGATAGGTACTTAAAATTCATCAGTAGTTGTAATTTCCATAGTTTCACCTGTTTATATATACTTTCAGTTCTTGGAGACTGAAGCATTCCTCACAATCTACAATTTGTTCAGCTTCCACATTCAGTATCTGAACAGCCCTCATTCACTGTGTGGCCGCTGAACTGGTAATGTCCAATTGTGGAACATGCAATAGAGGTGGTCTCACAGGTGCTTTTCATTCCTCATTGCTTGTTCTTCAGTCCTCCATCAAACACCGTATTGCCATATGAGCAAGTGTAAGAGAAGGAAGTCCCAGGGATGTCTACCTGTTCCTCAGGGCTTGCAAGGAATTTGGATCTGTTTTGTATGGGGAGAATCACTTGCTCAGGCATGAAACAGGTAGAGAAAGGGATATCTAATGATATGATGGTTATGAGAATATCCTTTCAATGGGAAAAAGAGATCATCAGTCTTTCTTCCTGGCTTCTTATTCTACCTGCTTCTGACTGAATTTTCCTATTGACTCTCCTTACTACTTCATCTTATCAGTAATTATCATCATCATTAAAGACTATTAAAGGCTTCATTGTCCAGGGTTTTTAATCTAGGCATGTGATAGGTGTATCCCAGACACCCCTCTATTAGTGTGTCACAACATGCTGACAGTCAAAACTCATGAGTGTCTAACCATAACCCACAGAGACCTGCCAATACACTTCAGCCTCTAAAATCAAGAAAACAGGATTGTTATCATCATCCCAAATGGGGGTTTCAATAAGCCTCCAAGAATTTGGTCTTAATTATATCATGAAATATCATCCTAAACAAGAAAAATGAGGATTGGAACATATAAACAGTCTGGGGGAAAGAAGCTTAGTGTAGTCTTCCCTGTGATTTAGAATTTGCATGCAGGCTTCTTATCCGAGTCCTGCCTGTGAAACCTCAGAGCTCCCCATCCTATCTGGTGTAAGGATGTGTGCAATGCGAGAGTGTCTTCATGAATGAGGTTATCAGTTCAAGGACCATTTCAGTGCAAAGGGGACAATAAGGAAAGGAAGAAGCAATAAAGAAGACACACAGAGACACAAAACCTCGTAGGCAAGCAGTAATGAAGATGATGACAAAGAGAAAATCCTTGAGTCATTCATCGATGGTCCAGTACAAAACTGCAAATACAGCCAACCTGGACTCTGTAACGGATAAGAGCAGAGAAACAAGATGAACATGAGGATTTTTAGATAGGAGGGGGGCCTGTGGGACTATGTAAAACTTTCTAAGGAATATTTGGGGGAAGGGGTTGGGGAGGAACAAGGAGGGAGAATATATAGGAGGGGATATAAGAGGAGACGTTGAGTATAAGGAGCGCTGGTCAGCACGCTTGTCTGAGCAAGCCCTGCGCCTGATCACCTCAGTCTGTCCTATCTTCTCATTAAATCTTTTCTTAACCATCTTTCTGTGTCATCTCACTCTATGCCCCGAGTGCAAGTGCTGTAAGCACCAGGCACCAGCAACTGGAGAGACAGGAGTGAGGGAGTTCAGATGAACACCTGGAGCCAGACCGTGGGCGATGGTGGCCGTGTCTGTGGTGCCGGCAGCTGGCTGCGTGGGAGTCCTGGTGTTGGCAGCCAGTGCAGGCGAGGGTCTTGGTGTCAGCCGCAGGGGCCCAGGGCCAGGAACCTGCGTGGCCTGCAGACCACCCTGGAGGGCCAAGCAAGGGGGAGAGGGCCTCTGCACTGGCCACATGTGTCATCGTGCCCGTGGGCCCGGGCAGCAGCTGCAGGGGCCAGCAGCTGGGCAGGAGGAGTGCCCGCATCCTGGAGGCAGCAGTCCTTGTAGCATCCCTCAACAGCAGTGCCACAGAATTTAAGGACATCTGGTATTTGACAGGATCAGGTCATGAGCAAAAAGGTCTTATGTGCATTGAGAAACTCATGGAGATAATTCTTTTGAAGGTAGAGAACACACAGTGCTGTACAAATGTGAATTTTTATTGTGGTTTTGAGTGTTTCTAGAAAGAAGCCAAAACAAATAAATCACTCAGATTTATTGCAGAAATGAAAAGGAGTGGAATGTTAATGACTGGATACAAAACCATATGCTGGAAGCTTAAAATACCCCAAACTGTGTATGTAAGTATGTTTAATGATTACAGTCCTTGATAGCAAACACTGGCTGTATATGACATATCCTGTTGTTATAGAATACATGTATATACACATATATATAAGATTGAAAAGGCACTAGAGTTTTCAAAGTAAAACACAAAAATTAACACTGTAAATCCAAACATGGAGGCTGGGGAGTCCATTTAGGAAGACATATCAGAAGAAAAACTTTCAAAATCCTACAAGCAGTTAGAAACCAGTCTCCCATTGAAAGTCAGGGAACTTGAAAGTCCAGCTGCCAGTTGTATCTTCAAAATCTCCCTTAATATGCTAGTCAGAGGTCAAAGAATGTTTGTAATATAAAGTCAATGAGCCTATAAGGAAATGTTAAGTATTGATGCAGCAAACTACATAGCATTAGGCTTCTTACAATGCAGTTCACAAATGTAATATCTGGGCAGCTTATTACAAAGTCTGGCACTCCTGTTTGTGCTATTCTTATAATTGTGAAAGTGAATGTGTTCTTGTAATGCTGAGAACCTGAATACATTCCTATGCAAGCCATCCCCAAAAAATCTTGGAGCTATTTGTGGACTAAAACGTGCTTCAGATTGAGGGAGGGTGACCAAACCTCATGGTTAGCCTTTCATTTGCTTTTGCCAGTCATCTTCGTCTGACTGAAATGTTTATGGTTTAAGAAAATATATATATTTTCATCTCTTGGAAAAACTCACTAGAGAATGATACGATATGAAGGAAACTTGGTAAGACAAAGCTCAGATCATATGTGTATGTGAAAAAAAACTATGTAGAAATTAATAGTAAAATTATCTTATGGCTGAGTGTGTCTTTTAATGATTTTAACTTTTGTGATTTCATTGCCTTGCCTACGGATTGTAGGCTGTAAGTGCAGTATGCAGTGCAGTTACTTTTGCAGGTCATGATTTCAGTGGTTTTAAGAAATGCTGAGTGTTTTTACATTAAATTTATTTATATATGAAATTAAAGGAAGATTCAGCAGTGTTCAAACAATTTCAGTGTCTGTGCATTATGTCTAACACAATGCACAGAGTAGCAGATCAGTTGGTCCAGAGCAGATGCCATGTGAGAAGATTCATTTGCCTTTTGGAGATGCCACTTCTTTGATCTGATCCTTAGAGCAGCTACATGTGTAAAAGACAATAGCATCTGCTCTGCTGGAAATAATGTTGTTCCTGTGCATGTGAAGAATTTTACAATTATGTGCAAAGGTGTGCATGTGTTTAAAATTCTGCCACCCACCACCATCATTTAGCCATATGGATATGGACAGAGAACACATGATGGCAGACTGACTGAACAACCCAACTTTCTTTGAGAAATCTTCAGTTATGATGTTACTGTAAGGGCCCCTGACTCTATTCAGCAAATTCTTATTTTCCTGAAATTTATATGTTTACTACTTCTACATTACAGATTTTGCCTTTTCCATATAGAATAGTTAGGCTGGCTAGTTGTTCTGCAGAAACTGTGATGGAGAGTTGGGATTTAAGTAAATGCCAAGTGTCCTCAGTTTCCACTGTGTCTCCTTGCTTCTACCCGGGAAGCATGGGCATGGGGGGCAGTGGGGTGCTGGCATAGTGGATGCAGCATCAAAGCAGAGTTGGTCAGAGGCACCTGGGTCTGCAAATGGAAACTCCTTTTATTTCATTCCAAAGCTTTCAGCATTTAGTAACTCAGATATAAAGTCCTTACAACTGTTTTGTCACCTGTTGAGCATCATTCTATTATGTTTTTACTAAACACGGACTAGGTTCTTCCTGGAAGGGAGTGCAATTATCAATGGCTTTAGCAGGAACAAGAATTTACAACAAGCTGCAACTCTCTGTTACTAACCAGTATTCCTGTTTGTCTTCGGTGGAACATTTTGTAGAAAACCCTGTTCCCTCTCCCAGGAAACTCAACAGCAAAATTCCCACTGACCCAAGTAAGCAAATCCAAGGAGAGCTCCTGTGATTTGGTTATCATTGAGGAAAATCTGACTTTTGTCCAGCTCGAGTGGATTCCTTAGTAAGTGTACACTGTAAGTAATTTTAAAAGGATAGTCAAAACACCCTGGAAAGATTACTTTACTTTTAAGTGTGCTCAAGACAGAGCTCAGTTCTAAAATGTATTACCACTTGGACCTGTCAGTTCAGTACTGCTAGCACAGCATGTATTAAACAGTGGAAGCACGCTTCGACTATCAATAACCTTGCCAAAGTGTTTCCTGGTACTGGACAATTTGTGCTTCTGATAATCATTTCATCCTGCAAACAAATGTGCATTTGCATATTCTTTGTATATGCTGGTATTGAATGCGATAGGTCTGCTGAGTCCAGAAATGTATGCATGCACTCAAGTACTTTCAGGGTCATGAAATGGAGGATGCACTGTATATAAGCAACTGGCAATTACTGTCACTTGTTAAAATAGTTTACAGTGGCCTGTGAGGCACAAGAAGGAACATAGCACAGCTTTAAGTATAAAATGTTAGATTGTATATCCTATATTTAGCTCAAATGTGAAACTTGCACAGAGATATTTATACCACAGATGAGACATATGTAGTAAAAAAAAAATTAGAAATCCTGAAAACAATCATATTTTTCTTCAAATTAATACATTTACTATTTTCTTTCTGTTAGCCTGTGAGACTGTACTTTCATATAATGATGCAAAGCTCTGTGAATACAGAAGTTATGTATGTTTATGAAAAAATGGACCAGTATATCAAATTAAATAGAATGTATGCACCAGGAAATATTATCCTGGAGTATTTGTCAATGGCATGAGTGTCGATCCGCATGCTGACGTATCTCTGATTTTTCCTCCTGCCTGAGCCCCTTTCAGACCCCAGCGCCAGCTGCACCATCATTCTGTCTTGTTTGTCTCCATTCTCAGACATGCAGTGCCCCAATTCATTCACGTCACCATCGTTATAACTGCCATCCATCATCATGGGCCGCGGCTGAGGCAGGCTGCACGCACAAGGAAGCTGTGGACACAGTTGTGAATTATGTCCAGATATATATATACAGAGCCATGTTCTCCTTACAAAGGCAAAGGGAAGAAAAGCCTGTGGATTCAGGCTTCTGGGACACAAAAGGGAGAACGAGAACAGCGGTGAGGATGGAGCTGGGCAGCAGCTTTTTTCCTTCTCCAGTTTCACATCTGCAAGACAACTCAGAGCTGTGCAAAGAGCAGCTATGCTCTAGCACAGCTGTGACTAGCTGTGAAAAAGTTCATTTGGCTAAAGCACAGGTATTGAGATGTAAATGAAGGTTGAGCCAGTACCCTGAAGCTGAGAAAACCAGAAAAAAGGGCAGAGGGAACTGCAAGAAGGGATGCATTAGGCTTGCCCAACTTGAAGAGAAGAGCTGAGGCTGAGATTTTGGGGTGGTTATAATTTTATGTATATAATTTACCTAAAAGGCAAAAAGGGGGAACTCTGGACCATTATGTATAAGTCCAGGCACTGCCTGGGGAAAAAATGAGGAAATCTGCCATGTTATCTGACACCCAAAACACAATATCCATCTGTGCAATTCACAGGTTTGTATTTGCATCTTCAAAATAACAACATGTTTAAAGGTAAAATACTAAAACCTATTCCATTTACACAGGCAGTGGAGGGCTATATGTGGGGGGATGCCCCTGCCTTCACACACTGAAGAAACACAGGTGAGCTTGGGTGGCAGATGTCTGTAGCTAATCTTTATAACTAGCAATACTTTACTGATGACTTTTTGCAGGCATTGCATTCTCCCAAGGCAGCAGAAAGCAAAACACTGTAGTTGCAAACTTTAGATAGTTCTCAGACATTTGATGCACCTTTTCCCAGTGGCAAAAAGAACAGCACTGGAGACTGAAAACCTCACCTTGTCCCGGAATTTCCTCTCCTTCCGCTCTTGCACTGTAGTCAGGTAATTCACTGCCGCATATTCCAGCACCGAGAGGAAGACAAACACAAAACTGATCCATAGGTAGATGTCCACTGCTTTGATGTAGGAAACACGGGGCATGGAGGCGTTCACTCCTGTGATGATTGTAGACATGGTCAGCACGGTGGTGATCCCTGAGAATATACCAAGACAGAGAGCCCGTAAGGCATGTTCTAACCAGACCCTTTGTCACAAACACCAGAGGCAGATATAATTTCCTGACGTCTGAGTTTACCTGACTCCATTATTTTTCATATTTAAGTGAAGGGTTTCATTGCCTGAGAAGGGTCTAGACAGCCCTGATTTCTAACCGGGGTTTTCCTATCTTTTCTGTGAGGTTAATGCTAATTCTGATTTGAGTGTGTTCCTAAGCTGGTTCCTGTCCACTACCTCTCATTGCAAGGCAGCAGCGCTTTGCCCCTGCGCTAGCTGGGACCATCAGCAGGCACAGGGCAGTTCCCTGAGGGCTAAGAATATCTGAGCTTCTACTTCAATATTTCAGCGACATGGATGTGAGCAGAGCAAGTCCGCTGCTGCTACATCCGCCAGGTTCCCCAGGCCTGTATTTTCCAACCGCACCTTGCCTGGGGTGCCCCATCCCTGCAGCTGCGCTTCCACAGTACCCAGGCATCAGGTCACCTCCCTGGCAGCAGGAAGCCCAGCAGGCTCTCAGGGAGGAGCAAGCAGCTTCCCCCTCTGCAACCAGGTTGGGAAACCTCCAGGAGCCAGTGGAGAAGGAGACTTGCAGGCTAGGCTTTTGCCTCGGGGAAGACTAAATGCATACTAAATGCAAATGTAAGACCCAGCTGCCAGCCAGCTCCCTTGCAGAGGAGCTGCCTCTTCCCTGTGCACCTCCTTTGGTCCCTGCAGGCCATCTCTTGGCAGAGGGTCCCATACAGCATGCGCACTATGTGCAAGTGATCCTCCTAGCTATATCACAGCTCTCCTTAAGGGCACAATCCTTAAGTTCCTCTCTTATTACAGAAGGAACTAATGAGGCCCAGTGAGGGGAAATCCTGTCCCGCATTATCCCGTAGGTGAGTGTGACAAACACACCAACAAGGACAGGAGTCTCCATAGATCAGTGTTAGCCTGTCTCTGAGGGAGGCTGTCTGTGGCCCTCTTATTACAAAGACTAATTATTTCACATTAATAATCCATTCAAAAGTTGAAATGATGTATATATGCATAAAGGACTGAATTCACAGGAATATCTAAGTGACTAACTGCTTCTAAAGGCAGTGCCTATGTCTCTTGAAGCGCCTAGGCCCAGACATTTGTGCTCCTGTTCAATGACTTCTCAAGGCACTGGATACTGCTTCCAAACATGGACATGGACATTCCCCATTGCCATCTCCCTTAGGGCTGTATATATGCTCTCCCCTGAGGAACATAATTTTAACAGTAAATAAAGTCCTGAAATGTGTTCCCTGGAGTAAATGGAAGGAAGCTTGGGCTCAAAGTCTGTAGAAACACAAATAGTACTTCATTAAGGAAAAAGCATCCACTTTAAAAGAAGATTCACATCCATAGCACAGTTCTGCTCCTATGGCAAATCCTGTGATGTGTGGTTTCATCTGTTTGAAGGACAATGTAGAAGTGGAAGCTAAATCCCTCACACTGCAGTAAAATCTTATTTAACAATTTGAACAATGCAGGTCAGCTTACTGTGTTACCTCCACCCTCCCTCCTCTAGAAAAATTCAATAAACCGAAGGTTTGCTAGTGTTGCTAATATTGATTTTCACGTTCTTGCTCACTAAAGTTTCTGAAGGATATTGAGACTTCAGTTCTGTATGTGCTATGTATCTGTTAAAAGCAATAAAAGCAGAGTTTGGCATTTGCTCCCTGATTTGTCTTCATAGTCAGGGCCTTGCATGCACTGTCTCTTAGGTCTGCTGACTACAAGATCATTTTTACCTAAAGGGACTCTGGCAGGTACTGCTCGGCGATCGATCCAGAAAGAGACCCAGGACAGCATAACCATGAGAGTGGCAGGGAAGTAAGTTTGGAGCAAGAAGAAGAAGATGTGTCGGCGCAAGGTGAAGTTTATGTACAGGCGATTGTACCATCCTGTATAACAGAGAGAAGAAAACAGAGAAGTCACACCAAAGTCAAACTACTTTCAGACAAGGTGATGGTACATCAGTGAAACAGTGCCACATTTGGTTTTTGGAAAACACAAGCAGTGACCATAGATGTTGCAGTTTACAGAAAATCTTTATTGAACTGACTATGGTAGTCTAAATATCTCTCATGAGCAGATCTTCCAGAGAAGATAACATAACCCGTGCACCCAGGCCATTTAATTCACATTAAGGCCTAGTGTGATCTTGAGGAAGAATAGCCTTTCCAGATTTTCTAACTAGAGAGATTAAGTGCATTCAGAATAAGGCACTCCTCATTCCAGAAGAGGAACATCAAATTAATTGAAAATAGTCAGTCCGAAGCAACTTTCCCTTTTGGCAAGTGCTAGTCAACTTTTGCAAATCCTCTGTGCAAGTCAGTTCTTAGAGGACTTCAGGGTGCAAAGGTCTTAGAACATCAGGGTCCTGTTTTTGTATGCCTTTCTAAATAAAAATGCATCTGATAATTTTGTAACTATTAACATGGAAGGGACAGCACAGTGCAGGCAGCAGCACAGTGAGCAAATCATGAAGTCTGAGCTGGGGATAGCTGGTACCTTTTGCAGTGCCAAGATCAGTCTGATGGGCACCCCTGGGACCTCCCAGTGGGATAATCCTCTACAACGAAGGGCAAGAGGGCTGGGCCCAACTCCTTTCCTGTGGCCCACCCTCCGCCAGGCACTCCGTTACTCACCTGTGCTGCTGTAAAAGGCAAGCTTTGTGGTGGTGTGGAACTCCTGGATCAGGAACTGGGACAGAGATATCCTCTCGTCTGTTTTTAGGGAATCATTCCCTTTCTTCCAGTACAGCATGAGGTCATCCTCAGTGTAGGCATCTAGGGGAGCACAGCAAACCTTGGTGCAACGCACTGAAACAGCCATTATTGCACCTACAGCTCAGCACATGCCAATGCATATTCCAAGCTAAATGTAAGGTCCTGAGTAAAAGGGCCAAATGCCACCAGCTGGCTGACAGCCACGTAGGTGATGGGTACGGCTATGGAAAGGGAAGGGCCAGTTGATGGTCACAGCCCTCGGTCTTGACGACTGATATGTTTTGTAACCCTCTTTTTTTCCTCTAAGCATATTTTCACATGCATAATCTGTGCATCAGGTAGCCCACAGCACCAGAACTTGAAATAATGTCCCTCATAATCCACCTAAAATCAGAAGCAAAGGAAGGGAGACTTAGAAGAAAGAGGCTGCTTGGGGTAACAGGAGGAACAGACTATCAGTGGTTTGAGGCATGTGGGAGAACAAACTCTCAGACAAAGTTTCTGCCTGTGATGCACACATGAATGTTACATGTCTTGTATTTTTAATACATGTGAAAATATAGTAATGTTAATGCTTTCAGATGGGTTTAATAACAGCTATTTTTCAACAGAGAGAAAAAAATTGCACATAACTTTATTAAAATGGAATTAAGATTACAATTACTTATTGTAAACTTAAGAAAGATAAAAAGACCCTAAAAAGCTAAAAGTTTAAAATGTATCTGTATGAAATCCAGGAAATTCATATGTAAATCGTACTTTGGACAACACAGCTACATGAGGATATAAACTGAGTTTATCTCACATAGGTGTAAGAAATATAAGAGGCAAGGTGATTATGTTGCTGCTGCATCATGGTTTATATACCATGAATAAGCAGTGGATGCACGTGAAGGGATTAAGAACTTTTTTTTTATATGTTTAAGAGCTATTGGTGGGGGGAGGTACCTGGGGCAAATGGATGCTGCTGGGGACTGCTGACATGCAGGCAAACCGCCCTTGAACCTCTGGAGATGGGGCAGAAGCATGGGGCAGTCCAGCTGACTTTTGAGGGGGACACTGACAAGACAGCATTTGCAGATGGTGCTTAAAGTATATTTTCTTGTTGCAAACACCATCTAAAAGAATTCTAGCAAAAATATTTAAGGGCAAGGATTTTTTTCTCAGTTTTGAAGGTTGCTCACTTGGGTTAGACCTCCAGTTTGTTTACCATCTGCTTATTTTATAATTATAGGTGGTCGCAGTTTGAACTCCTTGGCTTACACACACCTCCCTTGTACTTACAGCTCTCAATCTCCAGGGAACACGTTTGTGTGTCCAGGGGAAAGCGACTGAAATCCATGTTGCACATTGCTGTTACTGTAACTCTAGGAATAATAAAAACCAGTGCATTAAAAACTAGACTTCTTATGTGATTGAAAAATAGTAAAGCTGCAAGTTTGTTTTGTTATTAAATAACTACCTGGCCAGTGACAGTTCACTGAAAAACCCCCTTCCATTGAGCTAAAGTCATTCCACTTAAGCTAAAGCCCTTTCTTCTTCTCAGCAAACTAGTGTTAGAATAGATGACTAGAAAGACCACCATAAACTCCTACTAAATGAAAAAAAAATTGGGGAAGAAAACGGGAAAGGGCAAAGAAGAAACTTTTTACCCTTTGTAGTTTTTTCTGCATTGCTTGAATACTCAGCTACTTATTCAAAACTTGGCAATCATGCTTGATATCAGCCACTAGAGGGCACGGACAGTACCTAGAGTTAGAACTGAAGCTGGTCCAAACCCACGACCACTGAAATGCTGAGCACTATAAAACAAAAAGTCTGGTCTTCCTCTAGTCTAATCGTCTCATTTTTAATAGTATAACTTTGTATTTGCACTGGGAGCATCCATAAATCTTGATCCAACTGGCTTGAGGATTGAGGAGAAGAGATGAGGCAAGTTCAGTTCATCCAGGACTCAGTGGGGAATTCAGGTGCCTAAGGTGCAAGCAGCAATCCTGAACAACTGCCCCCACCCACTGCCTCACACTTTGCAGCTCCCCTGACACTGACAGCTCAGCAATGCCTCTGTTTGCAGCACAGGCATCCCCAGGTGCCTGGTGTCTGGTCCTGCATGTTCCCGGTAGGGTCTCCACGCGGGCAGGACTGAGTGGTTCAGTTTACACCTAACACCCACCAGGTTTCACAGGCTGAGTCTGTCCTGCCTATTTCACATGGGGAGTTTGTGATGGTGAGGGTCTCAGAGGATGAGTGAGAGCAGTCTGTGGGAACCTCTACTTTTTTTTAATCACCTCCTTGCTTCTGACAGACCCCCCCACCTTGCCAGCTTGACTACTCAGTGATCAGAGAATTGCCATGCATTGGGGAACATGTGGATTTACACTCAGTTCCCTTCATAGCAGGCTCCACACCACATCACTCTGGAGAGTGCTCCCACAGCTGGATTATTCTGGATGGAAAAATATGTTTCTTTCAAAGATGTTCCACCAGGCAGAAAATAAGGGAGAAAGTCAGACAGGGTTAGCATCAACCCTTAAACGAGATGTCACAACTCTTACTTGTTCCCACACTCTCTTCAAGGAGCGTTCATGCATTTCACATGAAACGGATATCGCGCAAAAAGCACAAAGGGTCTAAAGTTAGTACAGTGTTTGAGCTGCTCTAGCTGTACATGTGAGTCACTAGGAGCTATATACCCTTGTTGGTGAAGCTTGTTACTTTGTGTGATTAAGGATGTTGTCTGTTTTCTTGCTTAACGTAAAGGTGAAGTTGTATTCAGTGTAAATTATATCTCTTCGTAATTACCTGTACAAACAGTAATTGTACATTTCACCAGACCCTGAGATTCTGTTATAAAGTAAAGTGGATAAATATAATTGCTTTGGACTTCTGTTTATTATAAGACATTGCCCTTTTCCTTAGATTGTGCCTTATCTCTTCTGCAATGCCTTGCAGTGATAACAACTTGCTTTTCCAAGGTGAGCTCCCTCTAGGAACTGCAGTCTGTGGCTGGTTAATCACGCATGCAAGGCAAAGAGGCATTGATGGCAGGAACCAGGAAAATCACTTCCTGCAAAGGGCACTTAATGAACTAGCATGGGTTACTGCCAGAGAGACCCAGATTTTCCTTCCCACTGGCCCTAGGCTAGTGAGGTTCAGCAGGCAATGGAAATATGGCGTGTTGGGGGCTGCAAAGGAGATAGAGAAGTTACACGGGGCAAGTGGTTAGGAAATCCTGCTCTCGAGGCAGGTGAGCTGGGGGGACAGAAACTGGCTGGAGGAAGGTGACACAAACTGTTTCCTATGAATGAAGTTTCAGTCCTGATTCTCATTCTATTTATATAATACTGGCCCAGATGGCCTCCCTGTACACTTGTGCATTTTTATTATGGTAAGGGAAGGGGACTTTTCCTTCTGATCGCAGTGGCTAGTCAGTACATTAAATTTAGTTAGCTAGTTATTTTTAGCATGAAGCCATGCTTTCTCTCTCATTTCACTAATAACTAGCACTGACTGAATGCAATTTTACCTGAGACTATAAAGTACCTTCCCATCTGGCTGGACTCGCAGCATGACATTATCAGTGGTGGTGTCGTGGATGAAGGAACGCTTGGAGTGGACGAAGAACATGTCGGGAACCCAGATCTTCTTCACGAGCCTGCCATCGAATGTCATGCTTTGGTTGTTGGTGCTCGGGAAGGACAGCCTTTCATCTTTCCAGTAGTGCCTCAGGTAAAGGGTCATGGTGAAGTCCTGAAAGAAACAGGTTTGTATTACAACTTACATCTTATTGCCATGGGCAAGTTTAGAGATCTTCTCCCCATCTGCCTGCAATGACTTCTCTCCCCTGGTACAAACAGCAAGTTATAAAGCACCGTTCCTGAAGACACATCCCAAGCTGCAGCAGTCAAGATCAGCTGTAGCTTGCTTGCTCCTCAGGTCAGAATGACTTGGTTCAGAAATTGGAGGCCCTCCAGATGTCAGATCAAACACTGTGTTTTCCTGTCTGCGAGCACCTCCAAGGACCAGAGGGCAGATATGCCAAGGCAGTGGTAGGTGCTGAGAGCTACCAACCACTTAATTTCCCAACCCTATGAAGATGCATTTCTGGAGCTGACAGTAAAGGAGCAAGCGTTTGCTACCTGAGCTGCCCCCACTGCCCCTCCAGCAACTGTCTTCACCTGGACAGCCAGAAGAAGTCACTGAAATGTGGGAGCTCTTCCTCCATCACAGCGACAACAAGGGCACAAGTCTATCAACGTAGGGTTATACAAAGAAACCATGGCATCTCAGCCAAGGTCCTAACAACGGGCATGAGACTTATGTGAGGATTTTCTAGGTGAGATTTGCACAGAGAGGAGCTGGTGTTTGAAGCCCACAGAAACCCAGAGCTTTCAGGCTCTCCTGGGACATGATTTTTCTCTCCTCTCATTTGAGGTTATCGTAGCTGGAGGCAGATCTCCACATGACATAAACTGGCAGAACTCTTTTGATCTGACTGATTTATAACAGGAGAGACCAGGCCCAAACTCTGTCATTTGTTAAATCTTTTTATTAATGCTTTATTTTTTTCCTTTTCTCTTGACCTAGGTAGGCTGTCTGTATTTGGCTGAAATTTGGGGAGTCTTTTTGCTCTTTCTCCCCACAAGTTGTACTGTTAGATCTGATGTATGTTCCTTCTCTTTTAGCTCCATTGTATTTTCCGGGTCTGACCCCAAAAGCACATATGCTTGTGTTTGCCTTCTTCCTCATTTCAAAGGATCCCCTCACGTAGCTGATGCATTAAGCTCATGCATAAGTGTCTATAAGCATGGGGTCTTACAGTGTAACATAATATACTGCCCATAAGCAGAGGGAAGTGTCTAAGACTGACCTGTCTGCCATGGTATCTGAGTCAGGGAAGTCAGATGGGTTTGGGCTATTTTTTTAAATTATTTGTCATTTTGATTTTTTCCACAACACTTTCCAGTCCCTTTGAAATATGTTTTTTTGCAGTTTGTTTGCAGAAGTGATTTATTAATCCCAGCTATGCTAGTATTACACTGGAGGCCAATATAATTCCTGGAAATGTTTTACACTGCATCCATCTGAAGCACCCCGAAGCCACCGACCATGTCATTTCTTTCTTTTCTTTGGGTCCATTCTATAGCATTCTTTAAGATTTTTATCCTGTATACAGGTTTAAAGAAAATCGTTCAGGAAAATCTTTTTCATTGACTCCTAATTGGTTAATATCTCCTTCAAACAGTAATAAATTAAGAGAAGCCCCACTTTCTTGCATAAACATTTGCATTTATGGTTGCTGTGGAAAAGTCAAGTATTTTCAGCTCTCACTAGAAATGTTATATCAATCCTGGTTTTCTGCTATTAAACTGGGAACCACAATATTTTATAATGTGTCATCTGAAATTCTCCCAACCAACAACTGAGTAAATTCTCATTCTTCTTTTGGTTCATTTCTCAGAGACACTATTTACTTTCCCATTATTTTTGCAAACAAACGTACAATGTTGGGGTAACAATTTGATTTTTTTTCTTCTTCTTATCTTTCCTCCAGATAAAACGGCTGCCCCGCACAGCCCACAAAAGCTGTTAATTTCAGAGTCAATTGCCCATAATAGATTGTTACAAATTTTAAAATGAATTGGACAAAAAATATCTGATTTTTGACATCCTAAGGAAGTTTTCAAATGTCATCTATTACTTTATCACTTTCTTGTGAATAGTCAGAAAGTAGGAGAAAAGGAAAACTTGATATATTTAACTCGGCAAACTGAAATTTAGTACACAGTGAAGAACTCTGTAATTGATGTATGTTCATTCAAAAAGCAAACAAGCAATGATCTTGCAAAGCACTATGGCCTTTTTATATAAAGCTGCATGAGTTAAAATGAATTCATTCTGACATTCAAAGTCTTTCTCATCGTTGTTTTGCTAACAGCCAAAATTGACTATGAATGTTTTTTTCCCTAAGGCTGTAAAGTACTTTTCCCATGTGACTGGGTGTTGTAGCATGATGTTATCTACAGCAGCAGCAGGGAGAAAGGTGTTTTAGGAATGTTGGCCATCTAGGTGGCACTGGCTGGCCATGCAGCAGCAGTCTGGTTGGGACAGATGGGAAAGGCTCATGTTTCCTCCTTTGAGCCACAGGAAGGGAGTGGGGGACACTGTGAGAAGCAGCGGCAGCATTCAAAAACCAGTGGAAATCCCTCAAAATCATAATGCTTGCTTAAAAACTGAGCTTTTTTTTTTAATTTTGAAATCATGAATGTTGAGTTCTTTCTGTTTGCCTTTGAGTGTTCAAGCCTTTTGGAGGCTCTCTGGCCACCTTCACAAACTTTCTCCGCAACCACCAGGGCTGGGAACACGCTAGGAGAGGCAAAAGCTGAGAGCTCCCATGTCTCAAGGTCAGGGCGCAAAGAGCACTAGAAACACAGGAGGTGGCTGGAGGCCTTCAAATGAGTTGGGGAAATATGTGCACACAGACAGACTCTGTGTAGCCTCCAGATGCATCCTGATGTGCCTCAGCTTTGTAACCCTACCGCACCTTGTGAGTGGTTGAAGTCCAAGCCGAATGCAAATATTCCAGCCCACACAAAAGCTAAAATTACATGGTGGAGGGACAGGGCCAGGGTTATAATCCCCCAGCAAAGTGTATGTTTGATGCTGGATAGACATGATGTAATATGATATCCTGTCTGTACAAGGATTTCTCGCCCATGGCAGGGCAAAGTCAGGTGGGTGAACCTGCACTGTTGTCAGTGCTGTAAGCTGTCCTGTTTGGTTCAGCCCTGAATGTGAGTAGGATGTGCGTGTGTGTGCGTGCTCGCACACACACACACACACACACACACACACACACACACACCCCAGCACAGAGCTGCCTCCTCTCAGTTACTGCCTCTCATCTGGGAAGGAGTTACTGATAATGGCTACTTGGCTACTTCTATGCCATATGGGGCAAGAATAAACATTCGCTGACCTTCAGCAGAGCCTGACTCACAAATTTTGAATCATATAGGTCAACAGCGCTGAGGCAGGAGTGTTTAGTTCAACCACATGGTAAGAGAAGTCAATTGGAAATAACTCAATATACTCAGAAGCCTCCCGTGAAGGATTAGAAACCTTGGTGGGTGAAACATTCCCACCAAATGGCTGAATGATTCTTTTTTTTTCTGTCAGACCAAGGGAGAGACAAAGGCTCTCTCTCACCTCACTGATCCCCCACTCATCCCACACACTGCACTTTTACGTCAGCTTTCTCAGAAATTGCTGGCATGGGACCAGCACTGAAACCACGGACATCAGTGGGACTCTGCTGTTGAGGTAAGAGGAGCTTGGCTGGCCACAGACCACAGAGCAGGGACACTACACCCAGTGAGCAACAACCTGGATGCAGTCAAATGAGAAACACTGACTGTGCTGCCACAAAACTGTATTCCTGGTTTAGACACGGGAAGAGGTCAGATGAGAGCTTTCTAGCCCTATAGTAGTCGTTAATTAAGAATACAGAGAAGTCTGGGCTTTCTGTGAAATCATCAGAACTGTTAATACATTTGTTGGAATAGCGAAAAATTTTGAAAAGTATTTTGTGTTGGGTTGTGAATTTTTTTTTCTTACAAAGCAAAAACTGAGACATTTTGAGACTCCAGAAATGATCTAACAGGGTCAGTCTGAAAAGCACTGGGTTTTGAAAGGATTTATAAAACTGGTGTAAATCTTGCAGTGTATATGGCAGGCCATCTCCCATTCTCCTTCTGTGTTCCTGCTCTCCTGCATGGCTGGTTATGTTATGCATGTATGCAAAATATTTCCAAGAAGAATCTCTTCCAGAAATCACACCCTACTTTCAGTGGTGTTTTGTGATGAAAAAAGCTTCTCAAGCAAAAATCATAAAGGCCAAAATCCACAGCACTTTCAGAGTATTTGAAAATTGGCAGTTTTCACATTCCTAATTGCATGGTGGATAGGAAATGAAGGAGAAAGACTCAGTAATGAATTTAGCCGGTGCAGAATGCCACCATCAGTCCTGTGTGCCCCTGAAATCCTTCTTTACCATCAGCACAAAGATTAAGGAAGGTCCTACAGAGCCTTATATTGGTCCTCTGTACGCAACAGGGGTGATACAACTGCTAATGAACTGAAGGCAGATTCTAGAGAAACTTCTGCCCTTAGAAAACTTTCAGCCTCTTGTGACCATGCACTTCCCAGTGGAATGAGTAATTTGACTGAAGAGAGAGCCTGTCTTTTGAGGTGACATTTAAATGGCAAACATTTCTGTTCTCACAGCAGTGCTGTCACATGACAGGTATGTTGTCACTGTTGTGTATAGGCTGTTGCTCATTCTAGCTGCCTTGCAGAGAGCAGGACTTACCAGTCTGAACCAGCGTTGCTCTAATGGTAGCTACATGGCTTCTGGTTTGGAGCTAGCTTGCCCCTGACCAGCTCAGTACACGGATGGACCAAGACTGCGCCTGCAATGTGTCACACAAAGTGTAATGAAACTAATACATTAATTGTTCCCCTCTCCTCAGACCTTTCAAATTTTACCACTTCTTAACAAAACATAAAACCCCAAATCCTTTGGGGCAGTTTTGGCAGTACTATATCATTTTGTCCTAGAGAAAATAGGTCAGATTAACTTTTCTTCCTTTTGCTTCGAGACATTTAGAGAGATAAAATGGTAGTTTAAGGTCAGTGGTTGGCAGATTCTGGTCAAACAGATTGCCCAGAGAGGTTGTGGAGTCTCCATCATTGGAGATATTCAAAATCTGACTGGACATGGTCCTGGGGAACCTGCTCTAGCTGACCCTGCTTGAGTAGGGGGGTTGGACTAGAGGATCTCTAGAGGTGCCTTCCCACCTCAACAATACTGTGATTCTTACCATATCCACTTCAGAAATACTATCCAGACTTTCAACTTGGACATCTACCCCAACAGGAATTGCAGGGCCTGGAGAAAAAGTTGAGAAAATATAAACTTGGTGAGACAAAGTAACCACCTGGTTTTCATATCTTAAAGATAAAAATTGGTGTACAGTCTAGAAAAGAAACAATAATAAACTAACTGATGGTAGCAGTGACTGGAATTCATAATAAAAACTTCTTAATAGCAATGAAAATCAGCAATTAGACTGACCTATTACTGACTTCCTCTCCACTATATTGCTTTTTACTGTTACGTTTTCTAACAATCAACATACACATTTCTTAGGCTATAATATGCTTTGCAATGCATTCAAAACGCAGAAAATCTTGGTGGAGCTGCAGCACTTGGGTCTACCTGCCTGATTCTCAGTATAGGATGTGACCTTCTTTCTACACCTGTCCTTTCAAAATTTAAAAATAATGTCTCTAGTGCTTAAGTCAAGGGCTGACAGTCCTCCAGCACATCCCACTCATACACAGAGCCATGGAGGAGCAGTTAAAAGGATGTGGGAGAATTAGTCATAATTTTCCCCTCACTTCCTCTGCTCTCCTCTCAGACTAATAAGATTCCTGAGAGCTACTCCAAGTATTTTGCTTTTACATCGTTCACTGTTTGGCTGTGGATGAGAAGGCATGAGGGCTGCCTATGAAGGAGAGGCCGTGTTACACGACACAGGCGTGTGCCACTGGGTCTGGGGTTCCTGAGGGGAAGGATCAGGCTATGATGGGACATAACAGGGCTTTTGCTTTTTCTTTCTCCTCCAGACTTTGACTAGCCCCTCCATACCTCTGGCAATTAGAGCACAGGAGATCTTTCAAGACAAATAATGTTCACATTAGTGGACTGCTATGAAACTGAAACCATTTTAAAATAATTGAACGTGCTGGTATTTTGTATATTGAGCATTTAGCAATAAAATCTTCTTCTATCAGAGAATATAATGGTATCCTGGATTTGAATGACCATCTGTCAGCCAGAAAGGGTAGATAAATTACAACATTCTTTAATCCGATAGGTTGAAGAAAGCATGTTCTCCTTAATCTATTTCTCTAAAAGCTTAGCTTGCTGTAGCACACAGCCACAAAACTGTGAGCAAAGTATCAACACACAGCAGTCAAAATATTTTCTTTTTTATTATAAATGAAATAGCCAGGTCTGTAAATATGGTACATCATTTGATTATGCACACACATTGTCATAGTAAGACAAAGTCCTAGAATTCCTGTCATCTAGGAATAAATGTAAGCTGTTCTAGTTGATTTTGTCAGAAGAAAGTGTTGCTGAATACCAGGAATATTAAATTGCCTCTATTCACATTTCCATGCCTTTGATAAAGATATTTGTTCAGGCAAGGAGGAAGGCTATTTCACTGCAACCCTATCCCTCCAAATGTGTCATGAATCCACAACACAAAATAACAGAAATTAGAGATAGAAAAGGCTCTGCTTTGTCGTTCTGCTTGTTGGTAAAACTTTGTGTTATAGTATTAAAAAGCTATGGTGAAGAATACCACTGACAAATAGGCATATTTCATACCTCCAAAACCTGGTCTCATGCTGAAGTCATGGTCATCTATTCGCAGCAGCTGCTCTGACTTTGTCAGCGGAGATTTGGTGATGTCGGGGCTTCGTTTTAGAATTGGGCTACCAGGAAAAGAGAAGCACAGCTATGAGCCCTGATCAGTGCCTGTAAGAAATATGCTGTTTCTCTGCAGTCCTAAAACTAGAGCCGATTCTTGCTCATTTGCCTCTTAAACCATGACTGTGTGATTGCTTGGAATAGTTGGTAGCATGTCACCAAAAAATAATTCCTGTATTCAAAATTCAGTGCTTACACAGCTATGATAAAGCTGACAGGCAGATAAAACATTTGTTTTGTGACTTCTGTCTCTGTAAAATTATCTGTGCGTCTAATACTGTTTGGATACAATCATTCAAACATGCGAGCTAGAAAAATAGTGTGCATGGGTAAGTGGGGAAGTGGAAATGGGGGGAGCTTTTCTGACAGTGATTTATGACAAGGCATGAGGACAGGAATTAGGGAAACAATATATCAAATAAGCTGTTGGCTGTAACCCAGGAACAAAATGGAGATAGGCTGGGAACCACGCCAGGAGGCAGGCCCCCCCATAGCTTGGGATAAAATGATTAGCTCCTGCCCCAGCTTTCTAATGAGAACAGAAAGGAGCATTAAAGACTGGAGAGTTTGGAATGGGTCCTTCCAGATGCTGGCAGAGTCACATCAAATGTTGGGCAGAGGATGGTCTGCTCATCCTCTGAATCTACCTCTGAAAGTGAAAATAATGTTCAGCTCTGTAGCACTGAGGCCTGGACTGTAGTTGCAGCAGCTCTTTTATAGCTCTGTAATTTAGTTAAACCTTTGTTGCACTCTGAGCTAGCCACATGACAGCTGATAAGATGACATGAGAGCTCAAAAAAGAGAGGAAAGATTTTGCTGTTTCTGAGTTTGAAAAAAGATGATATGCTCAGAAGGACACTTGCCTGAATATATAAAAAACAAGTCAGAAATAGGTCAAACAAAACCAGAGTAATAAAGAAACTTGATGGGGAATATTTTCCTGAGATAAAACTTTTCATAAATGAGATTGCTTAATCATGCTGTATTTCTCATAGGCTCATAGTCATACCACAAGAAACCAATACAATAATCTGCTTTGATGTCCTGTCCTACAGAAACTGGAAGTGTTAATAGTGACTCCTCTCTCAAGCCCATAGCTTTACCTGAACTACAGAGCATCTTAGAAAGGTAGTCAGTCTGAATTTAATGATTTCTAAGGGTGAAGAGTTCACTATATCCATCAGTGAGTTCTTCAAGTAATTAATTGTCCATATGGAATTTTAAAAGGTGCACCCTGCTTCTACTTTAGATTTACTTAATTCAGCCTCTGTCCCAGCATCTTGCCCCTATTTTGTTACATAGAAGTGACCTCACAAGCCAGATGTCTATAAGCCAAAACAAAACAGTTTCTAAACTCTATTTTTGCTACAAAAAATTCACTGCATTTCTTTCCTGTCTCAATGAAAAGCATGTGTCCCAGAAATTGAACCATTCTCACAGCTCTTATCAGAGTCTTTTCCTCTTTGTCAACATCTAGAAGGAAGTAGGTGAACTTGAGGAGTAAAGTAGCAGGCATAGGGTGCAGTTAAGTAATTCAAAAATGCACTTCCATGCCCCTGGTGTTTAATAACAAAATATTTGGCTATGAGCCACAGCTGTCTAGAAATGACAGAGAAGAAAGGGGGCCAGTGGAATATCAGAAAGAGACCTTCTGAGCTGTGAAAAGACTCATGTGGCTGTAGCGTGTATTAGGTAAGGTTTATATTCAGCTGAGACCCAGGAGTGCTTTTAGCCGGTCATTGGCTTGTTCTTAGAGATTTGTGAGTAGATTTGATCACTGATGAAAGCTCTCTCTGAAACAGGTAGAGGGAAGGATGAGCAGTGCAATGCAGAGCCTGAGATGGGAGAGGGGTTAGTTTAGCAAAAGGAAAGCTGAGAGGGAATGTGTCTGCTCATATGACATTGGGGTGAATGAAGGTAAAGTGAAAGGACTAGTCAAATGAAACAACGTTAGCACAAGAACAAACTAAACTGTACAAAGCAATAATGAATAAATCTAGGGTCAAAATTAAAATGTTTCTGTCTCAACAGAGCTGTGAGGTTCTGCTCTCCTAAACCAAGGTTTGGAGGGGATATTCCTTGTGTTTGTGTCAGAGAGATGGTCCATGCAGTCATCGGGGATGAAATCTGGAGACTCAGGGGGTCCCTTCCCTTCCTATGATTTTAGAGATTCAACATAGTTGCTCAAATATCATAGGCAGTGATATTTATACTTCCTTACTCACTGCTTTTGCTTGTTCTCATCTATGATGAATTTCATGGGTTAACTCCCTTCCAAAGTGTGGTCTCATCCTTTGGGACCTATGTGCCTTGCTCCTAATGACCTTGCATTTAGCCATCAAAATGCATGTTGTTCAAGCAACTTGGGATCTGGATTTCTTGGTAGGATTGACAAAAATCTGACAATTATTTGCCTCTCCATTAAGTTTTATGTTTCTTATAAACTTCACTAGCAATTGTTTCATGTGTTTTATCAGCTCATTACAAAAGATACTGAGTAGCCCTCAGCAGATAATAGATTTCTTCACATTCCTGTTGTAAACAATGTGCTTTAGTAACAATCCTCCATCTGCAACGAGCATCTGAGGTACCAGTTCACTGGTTTTTAATCTATTTACTATGGATACATTATCTATTTATATGATATTGTCTGGTACTAACTTTCACAGGTCTCCTAAGTCTAAATCAAATATTTCATGGACACCTAACTCTACCATATCAACACTCTGGCCTTTGTCTATCACTTTTGTAACCTCCTTAACAAAGAGTTTAGTTGAAAGTATACGGGGAGATGGGGGGAAGGGTTTAGAACTACATTTCTATTCTTAATTTTTTTTTTTTTAAGTCTTATCTTATAATCATAGAAATGGCATTGTTCAGGGCATATGATGAGAGGGCTTTTTCATTCTCAGTTGTTATTCAAATGTTTTGTGGTTGTGGTGATTTTTATTTATTTTGCCTGTCACAGAATGCAGCTGCTCAGTTTCAAACAATATCTGTGACAATAGGGATCATTTTTGCTTGCCTTAATTTTTGCCTGTTTTGAAATATCCTTATTACAGTGGCTAATTTTAAAAATAAAAAATATATATTATATGTATAAATGATACATAAAAACATAAAGATATTTAAAATGTATTTTTATCTTGAGTAGTGATTTTATTTATTAATTTCTGATAAAAATGGGAGAAGAAATAAATGCTTTTTTATTTTAAATAAAATCGTTAAAACAATAGTTTTTAATCTTTTTAAAGAACTGGTTAATTTTCTTTTTTCTCACTGACTCTCTTTAAAATTTTTCCATTTTGAAGCTGATGAAGAGGACAGAAATACGATCAGAATATAAAGAGTGAAATCAGTTCCGGCCTGCCGAAAGAAAATGTTTAAAGTGTTTTGCTTTTGGAAGATGAAAGCCATACAAAATTTTTTTTCCATTACAAATAAATAGGATTGTTTTCATTTTGCTTTTAAAGTCTTCATTGAATATTGAAAAGTAAAAATATCTTTCCAGTGAAACAACTGGATTTTTCACAAAACTGGTAAGCTAGTTTAAAAATAAGGTTTTGGGGGGTTTTTTTTGGACAGGACATTTTTTGTCTAAAGTGATGTAATTGAGAGCTTTTCACTTCTGCCTTTTGGACCACAAAAAGGGAAGTGTCCCAGCAGGAGCTACAGCATGGGGTGAGGCGGGGAGGTTTGGGATCCGCTGCCTTGGGGGAGGAAGAGGCTTTGCCTGCGCCGCCATCGCGCTTCCACGCCGACCGGCCCCCACTGAGCAGCCCTACGCTTGCGGCTCTCTAAATTCGGCTCCGCTTAATGCCGGTGCTGAGGAGACTGCGGTGGCAATAGAGAGGCAGGGCGCTGCGGGGCCCCTGCCGCAGGGGTGAGCTCCCTCACCCGCGCCGCTGCCAGCCCTCCTGCCGCCAGCCGCCAGCCGGTGGCTCTTCCCGTGCCGAGAGCAGCCGGCCTGAGCTCCCCTCTTATCCCTGCGAACACCGCCCGGCCACCTGTCCCCTCCAGCGCCGAAGTTTTAGGGGAGAGCGAGGGCCTGGCGCCATGGCGCAGGGCTTCGCCTACCTGCCTTGCTTGTGCGCCTCGCTGTGGGCTTCCCGCCTCTGCCTCTGCAGCCGGCTGCGCGGAGAGGAAAGGAAAGGGAAAAAAAGAGATGAGACAACGGTCACAGAGAGCAGTCACCTTTCCAGATTACGCCATTTAGCAATATCAGGAAGAAAAGACATGGCAGTGGCTGGGCGGGAAGCACAGACCACCTTGTCTTGTGTCACGTGTACCTGGAATCAGACATGGGTGATGCTGGCTAGTTTTCTATTTAAGGCCTATTCAGTCTTCAAGAGGAACGTATCCAGTGACAGACCTGATTTGCTTTGATTTCCTCAAAAACTTTTCTTTTGTCTACTTTCCAGATCCCAGGGAATTTCTGATTTTGCGGCAGCTACAAATGCAGCTATTAAGAAGTCCACCCACCTTAGACTAATACCTCCATAAAACATCGTGCCCCTGTGCACAGTCCATGCCATTCCTATGAGTCACACTTTAATAACACGCAGTCTTAGCCGACAGACACGTGGGAAACCGTGCATTGCAGCCAAGCTTCTGTAGTCTCCTGCATGGTAACTGTTGCTTAAAAGGGGATGCTATGGCAGGCTGGTTATCATAACCAGTATTTCAGCCACAAATTAGCCTTACTGCATTTGCCATATGGTTACTGTTGGCAGACTAACACATTGGACTTGCAAAAAACCCTTCTCTGCAATCCAGCAAAGGTCTCACCTGACCCTAGAGGCTCCATGACCTCTGTTCGTACCCCATCGAGGCCCCTGTGGGATCTCGGCAGATGGGGCTGTCTTTGCTTAGCCAATGGCCATCTTCTGCATCTTGCGCAGTCTCAGGATTGCTTGGTGTCAGAGATGCACCGTGCAACTCCTCTGACCCGGAGGAGCACGCAACCCTGTGTGATAATTTCAGACTCTGTCACAAGGTGTATGGTGGCATGCTTTAGTTGGCATTCTTGTGGGGACAAAACAAGCAACAAGCTCTTTAAGCATATAAATCCTGACTTGATGACTGACAAAAGAGCATAGCACTTCAGCAGCCTCAACTGGTAATCTTTTGCTTTTGCTCATGTAGGGAAAGCCTTATATAAATGTACACACACCAGCAAAGACAATACATTGTCAAAATAGAAATACAATGTACTCAAAGTGACAAAAGAATAGGAAAAAGTATATGTGAGCAGTTCTCTTTATAGCATTGAATCTATTCATTAGAGGTAATTCATTATTTTCATGAGAGGTAAATATTTTCAAAATACTCTGGGGAAAAAATAAGAGAAATTGTAGAAATATTTGTGTCTATTTTCATATTGTCTCTCAACTGGCTGTCAAGAAAGTTCCTGCCCTTCTCAGGTGTTTGGCCAATATTTTATTTAATCACTAAAGGAAAAAGTATTACTTTTACCAATGTAAGTATTAGCTTAAGAGTAAAAACAACATTTTAAACATTTAACACTTCTAAGCCACATTTAATTAAAAGTTTAAGAAATTAGCTTATCTCTGTAATAAACACTAACTCTAATCCACTCTACTAATGAGACTTTTTGCCTATTAGCATATATTTCAAATCGTGCTCTCGAGATTTACAGAGGGAAAATTTCTTTTGTAATAATGATTGTTACCATCCAAGCACCATCACTCCTTTGGTGAGTGGAGGCCAAACCTCAGGCCCTGCAGGATGGATTTCCCCTGGGCTGAGAACTCCTGAAACCAATAGGGAAAATTAATCTTTCTGGTGCTAAGGAGAAGTAGACAAACTCTGTATATGGCCAGACTAGGGGTGGGCACACTGAGCTGTACTGTTGACTCACCCTCAAATGAAGCATTTGCCAAATGGAATTGGTTTCTTTCCAGAATCCATTCTGTGTTTCCCTGAGGAGAGCTAGGAGTAAAATTGTATGCAGATGACTATTTTCCAGAGCTTTGGCCATGCAGCACCATTGCTATTCCCAGGAACAGATCCTTTGCACTGCTTCACCCCAGATACTATGCAGCAAAATGCTCTTGCCTTAATAATTGCTTGCAAACATTTCACCCTGCCCTCAAACCCTGAGTTTTGAAAGGTGTGAAAATTTGCAGATTTCTTACTCTTTTCCAACCTACATCATTTATCATTCCGGTGTAGCTGATTTTGCTTGACAGCTGTGATTTTGAGGCTGTTTTTCCAAAAAGAAAGGTGCTGCCGTTGAGCACTTACCATGCCAATTTAATCTAGAGCTTCTGCTTCCTAATGGCAGGTCTGTACTGCAGCTCTCAGCACTGCAGGGCCCCCTCACCCTTCCTAACAGCCTCCCTCCGACTCAGGATCACAAATCAGCAAACCTCCCTCTCTCCTGCCAGCCATCATTATACAGTCATTGCCTCCTCCTCCTCCTCCTCCTCCTCCTCCTCCTCCTCCTCTTCCTCCTCCTCCTCCTCCTCCTCCTCCTCCTCGCAGTCCCACACAGCTACCCGTAGAGGTGTGGGACTGCCACCCCGGTTCCTCCCATGAGGAGACTAACATGGGGCAATTAGGCTGCACAAAAGCCCCAAGACCTGCGGTCGAGATTGGAAACTGGAGTCTTCTGCCTTGCAGGTACACACTTGGGCTGCACTCTGACACGTCTCGCTCCTGCCCTCTTCTAATCACTCGGCCGTCAGGAAGCTTTTCACATGTTTTGAGTGTAAGCAGATTCTGGCAAAGATCTGACCTACTTACATGACTTCAAAGTGCCCTAGTAAACTTCTGGCTGTTTAGGAATAATGTTGGTATTCAAACAGGGAGAAAGGAGGCCACATTCTTGCTATTTCTGATTTCCATTTCTCTTTATAGAGCTTATCTAACACTTCACATTGGCCCTGAACCTATCCTGTCAAAGGAGCCATCAAGGCATGGCCTTATAATTCATGGCTGAATATTCTCCCTTCCTCTACACCTGGCGAACCCACATGGTACCTCTTGTTCCTTCTATGTGATTCTCCACTTCTTCTAAACTAAGCTTTATTCCTTATCGCAGATCAGCACAATATGACCATGCTCCAGCCACCGCAGGAGACTGCTCATTTGTGCTTTGATTCAGCACCTTCGCACCTTATTACCAATCTTATTCACCTTTTCATAGCTCTGAAGTCATTGCGCTTCCCCTGCTTTTCTACTTCCTTCTACAGCAACAAAATATTTTTACCTGTTGCCACTCATTTCTCTAGTTGCTGCGATTTGAAGCCCTGTCTCTGTCTGCTCAATAGCTTTTCTATTCCCCTTCCTGAAGAGTGCTCTGCTGGTTAAATGATCAATGGCAGCTACATTATGGGACCCAATTAGCCTGCCCGTTCTGGCTGTGAATCAGTCGCAGGTTGCTATGCCTTCCTCTCCACGCATTTGCTGTCCATAAGTGCTTGCACCAAACAGCCTGCAGTCAGGAGTTTCAGTCCGCAGATTGGTCACAGATTGCTTGTCAATGCAGTCATGCACCATGGCGGGATTGCTCCTGCCTCCATTTGGATAACAGGTTGTTTTTAAAACAAACCAATAACTCCTGAGGTAAAATTCAGTGAATAATGAACAACCCTTTTTTTCCGTGTCAATATTTAACTCCTAACAGTTACAGTGCCAAAAGGCATTTCATGGCTCATGAAGCTCACTGAGACACTTTATGAAAAAGCAACAAACATCACTGGAGCAAACTTGCATTTATTCGCAGTTCTCTCTGTGCATTGCTAGAGCAGCTCTCAGGCCCCTGATGACAGCTGGGGTGATGCACTCTCCAAAGCCATGTTTATTCCCTCTGATTCTCCCACTGCTTCAAGGGATCTTGTGTTATCACTGTCCCAAAGGCTGAGACTTACTGGTTGTAGGGGGCTAACCATAAATTATGATTACTATGAAAAAAACATTCACCCAAGACCAGATTTTCATAGAGCTGTATACACAAAGCAAAAGACATTTAATCCTTTTTTAAAGAAGTCTGAGATTTACTATGGCATTCATAGTCCCTCCAACTTAGCAGAGAGGGCTCTAGAGTTAGGATAACCATGTCTAATTTTTTAAAGAGACAGTCCAAACATAAAATCTGAAGGCCTCAGCAAGCATTTGTGAATGTTCAGCTACACAGGATGTGCGCCAGAGAAATGTCAGGTGCACATTTGAAATGTGTGCCAGAGAACTCAAAGCATTTTGAATGCAATCATGCAAGTATGAGACAGGTCACTACCCATTTTGGCATTTTGATTTACAGTTTATATTTCATATCTATAAATCATATTCTGTATTTTCTCTATGGAAGGAAATATACTGGTTATAGACTGTGGCCTATCTTACAATCTTATTAGGATAATCTTATGAGGATCTGAGAACATTTCTTCCCCAAAGAATGAAATCAAGATAGGAAAAACTAAGATTTGGGGTATTTTCCTGTAGAAAGGGGTGGATGTAAGTTGCTGAGATGTATTACAAGGGAGTAGAGAGGAGTGACCAGTGACTTGGCCACTAGCCTAGAGTGTGGGAGGGATTTCCTCTTCTGTTACAAACTTTCTATAGAATCAAGAATAATCTTTGTAATATCCACATGCCTTGGATAACGATGGCAACTGTGAAGTGGTTGTGGCACAAGGATGGCAGGGTGATGGGGGCAAAGCAAGTTCCTCAGGTACTTCTATGAAGGATGTCCCTGCTGCAGTGAAGATGTCTGAGCTGGCTCTGCACAGACCACCTTGGATTTGGAAGCAGTGGAGCCAGATTCACATGGCCTTTCCTGAGTCTGAAGGTGGATATCCTCAGGGAACAGTACAGACGGGTTTATCAGGTCAGGCTAGCACTAGCCTGGGAAACCAGGGGCTAGCCAGCACGTGGGGAGGAGCCTTCAGTGTGCGGACATGCCTTTGACATAGAGACTCACAGCTCCAGGACAACTTTTTGTCCATGTTGGGCAATGTGGGTTATGGACAATAAAAATCAGCTCGCTATTCAACAATTAGAAACAATCCAGCGTGGTATTATTATCAACCTCGCAAAATGCTTTGCGGTCTTTATACGTCAAACTCAAAGAGTGTCACTTGACAGATCATTAACAAAGTCTTTACAGATGATGTTTTCAGAAGGATTTGGTTCCACTGGTCTCCACATGGGAGACATGCAGCACTGCCCAAATCAATTAATACCTTTTATTAAAAAAAGGAAAATTACAGTAAATTTGGGGACACTCTGGCCTCCTCACCCTTTATGGTACTCTTACATCCGCTAAGAGGATGGCAGACCAGAGAAGAGATGTCAGATCCAATCCTGTCGCCCGAAATTTTGTTTATATGTGACAGTGACATGATTGCTGCCCCTCAGTCACTTGCGTCACTGCAACATTTTGGCCATGGACTAAGGGCAGCAACTGAACCTGAACCTGCTGCCTGGAGTGGAAGCACCCGCTGCCCTGGAAAGCCTGGCAGCCAGCACCTGGAAAAGAGAGACCCAGGATGCCTGTTCCCTCTGAAGCTTATCATCTCATGCATGGTTGATGCCCCCAGCCCTTCTCCAGTGCAGAAAGACTGTACACTCTCCCCAACCATCCTCTGACACCACCACGTACTTCATTTTGTCAGATATAAGCCTTCTACTATTATAAGCTGGTGTAGTAATTTCTGTAGCTCATACTGTGCTACGGGGCAGATGATCTGCAGCCTATCCTACCATTGATGCAAGGTAAGGGAGGATGTCGAGCTTGCTGAGCCCGCTTTTGCTGAAGTTAGTGGCCATTTTTTATTGGAAAGGGGTTTCTGAAGAAACTGATTAAGAAATGAATGAAATTAATGAAAATTCCCTCATCCCTGCCAGCCATGTTATCATGCTTGACTCCAGGCTCCCTGTCCCTCAGGGAGCAGCCAGTCCACGCTGCACAGACCACTGGTGGGCAGCTTGTGCAGTGCCTCAGATCCTGCACCCCTCTCATCGCACAGACCTTGTGCCACACCAGGTAGGGAGACCGCAGGAGCTGCCTACTTCTTAGTTTCCCTGTAAAACCACAGCTGGACAAGGCATTGAAGAAATATCTATGAGGCAGGAGCTCCAGGAGAGAGCAGAGGAGATAACCCAGCTTCCTGCAGAGGACAGAGCCTTGACGGGGAGGACATGCTAATGGCAAAGGCAGAGATGCAGAAGCAGATCCTTGTATAAAGGCCAAAATGTAATGTATTCCATGGTTTAAAAAAAAAATTATTTGCTGTGGAAGGCATTCTTATCCAGGGATAGGGGAAAAGATGGACCTTTCAGGACTGCCCCAGGCCAAACACATTGTTACGACAATGATGAATACAGTACTTACCCTTAAAAGTGATTATTGTTCAAGATTATTAACAGATTAAGTTAACTATTAATAAAGAGTTATGCTTAAATATTTGACTAGCTTTCATTTGCCCTCTGTTTTATCACTGGTTAATGACTTGGGTTCATGTATCAACATCATGCTAAGGCAGAAAGCACACTGGCTGGTGTCAAGCAAGGAAACAGAGAAGAGGTGGGAAGGAGCTTGGTGAGACGTGTTTTGTAGTTGTATTACACCAATATACAGAAGGTTTCTGCAGAGAAAAAGAGAGGAAGGGGCAAAGAGAGCTTGAGTCTGCAGAAGAGCCTATGAGCCAGGTGAAACTAAAGAGAAAGGAAGAGGCTGCATGGGGGAAATGGAGACGGAGAGAAACACTGGGTAACGCCAGAGAGGAAGTTGTCAAACTAGCAGAAAGGAGAGGTCAGGCTCAGATGGTGCCTCCTCATTGCACAGTGAAAGTCCTGTGGTACAGAGATACCCAGGCTGCTCTGGGTGAGTAGGGGTGCCTGCTCGTTGGAGAGTGGCGCGGGGCAGACGTGGCACTTGGCCCACGGACAAGTGACGTGTCACCCTGGGTCCTCGCTGGGCTATCGAGCACTCCCATGTGCAGGTGTGCGGGCTGCTGGCTGGGAATGAGTCCAGACTCTCTGCATTGCCTTGCACTGTGTGTGGCGGACGTAGCCAGGGAATGCTTTCCCCTTCTCTGCCCCAAATGAAGGAAAGGGGGTTGAGGACAGGGGGACCACAGAAAGTTGCCATGACATGTCCCTTTGATTTGCAAATGAATTAGGAAGACCTTAACAGCATGCAGGAGATGCCAGTGTGTAGGCAGTGCGATGGGTCTGAGTGAAGACTCGGAGGTAATCCAGAGTCTAAACAAGTGCTTTGAGGAAGGAGGAAAAGTGAGGTAGGGGAACAGGGAGAAAAAATATCCCATACCTGAGGGAGGATAGAACAAACTCACCGTGAGAGGAAGCTTTCCTTATTCAGCAGCATACACAGCAAGAGGTGGGATGCACTGTATAAAATACTAATTTCCAAGGATGGAAAGGATGGAAACTCACTAATTTGTACTTAAACTAGGAGACTTACAAGCTTGTGAGTTGTGAATGGCTTGTGAGCCATCCAAAACTGGGGAAAATTAATCACAGAATACACTTTATCTTGGCATTTGGCAAGTTCTTATTTGTTTCTAATTATGTCCAGTCATGTATGCTTATGCTTGGTAGGTTTAAAGCTGGTGAAGAAAGATCACCCCTTGCTACTGCAGGTGGTTAAATCTATGAAAAGAAATGGAGAGAGAGAGCTAGTTTCTGTATCCAGATTACAAAATCTGAGAAATAGTGAGATGAGAGCTGATCTACCATCTTATTTTTGAATGATACAGAAAATTCAATGAGAAGCCTATTTTAATCCAGTATTACTTAAACATAAAGCAATCTTAGAATGCAAAATAAGCTAAGGCAGGAGACATATATATGTAGTTTAAATCTTTACTTCCTTTGTTTTTTTATCTGGACATGAGCACTAACAAAAGAAAAACATTTAAACAAAGCTATATATATTGATTATTCACAGAAATGTAATGCCAGCTGAGATCTTGGTACTGTGCCCGAGGTTGTACAAATAAAAGCTCAGCCTTCCCATATGCGCTAGAAATTGCATCCAGAGGGTTCATGTTTGTTCAGTTTTGTGTTATATAAATTGAAAGGAAGGGACTGAGAGAGCTGAAGGAGCATTACTGAGGTCTCTTCTGCCAACTGGAGGAGTAAGCAGGTATGGTGTCAGGAGTGAAGTATGTAAATAGGAGAAACAGATGGATGAAGGGAAGGGCAGCAACTAACCAGCTAATGCAGAAAGTGCCGAAATGTTTAATGTCTGCCTCAGTCTTCAAAGAAAAGTTAAATTGTGACCAATTAAATGTGTCAGCACAGTGCAGATCAGGGAAAAACATCTTAAGGAGCAGTTAGAAAAATTGGATGTATTTAAATCAACAGAGCCTGATGACTCTTCCCCAAGAGCACCTAGCATACCAGCTGATACAATCTCTGAGCCATTAGCAATTACCTCTGAGAACTCGTCATAGATGGGTGATATCCCTGAGGAATGGTGAAGGCAAATATAGAACCTGGGTTTAAAAAGGGGACAAAAGAAGGCTCTTGGTGTTCTGATATTTGGAAAGAAACTGGACCAAAATTCATGATCCATTCGTAAGCATCCCCAGGAAAAACAAGATTATAAAGATCACTCAGTGTGAAACTTTGTAATAATTTATGTCAAACCAGTCTAACATCCTTTTTGACAGTGTAACTGTCTGCCTCAGTATAAGTAGGGGGAAAAGTAGATTTCATTGCTAAACTAGTGAAATACAGTTTAGATGAAACTGTGACAATGAGCATGGCTGAAAGGCTGTGATTAGAGTAACTGCCATTACTTTGCTGTCAGGCTGGGAAGACTTATTAAACCAGGTTTCACAGATTTCATCCTGAACTCACTACTAGTCAATATGTTCAATAGTGATGCAGATGACAGTACTATAAAACTTGTGAATAACAGCATGCTTGAAGGGGATACAGACACTTTGGGAAGTAGGATCAGAATTCAAAGCAACCTCAGCACATTAGAGAAATGGTCTGGTATCAATAAGATGGACTTCAGCAAAAAAGATAACAAACAACTACATGGAGTACAGAAAAATAGTTGTACAAATACAGAATAGGGAATAAATAGCTAATTAGAAGTAGTACACTTGTTTTAGTTCCTTCCTTATGGTAATGAAAACATTCTGTCTTTATAAGGGCAATCAAAAATATCAACAGTTAAGGAATTTACTTGCACTACCAAAAAATGCAGTATTGTAGCAATTCCACTCTTAGAGAGAAGCTAAGAAATACTAAGAAGAAGCTAAGAAGCTAAGAAATACTCATATTTGCAGAAGAATCTGCCTTGCAGTATTGTTGGATTTGCTCCTCATGCCAGCTCATAAACTTCACTGGAGTAATGGTAGGCTAGAAGACAATATGAAGTTTCTGATCCTAGGCAAGTTACGTGGTAGCAACATTGCCTGCTGATTTTATTATCAGTGGTACACTAATTTAATGGTACTTGGGTCTATGAACTTAGCTACAGAAGTAGAGGCAACCTTTTGACTTGAATCACTTGAAGAAAGATGGAAAACTACATGAAGAGTGTAGGCCCAAAGTAAGTTCTAGAAAGGATGAAAGGAGGCTAGTGATAATGAGGAAAGCAGAATATATCATTCTTACAGAAGCATCACTTGCAATGGCAATAAAAGCAAAGAGGGGAGATTTGTAATTGGGTTGTGAGAAAAGACACAGGATTTCTAAAGAATGTTATGCAGGATTAAAGTAACTTGAAAGAACAACAGGAATGGAAAGAAAAAATGAGAGAAATAACAAAAAACAAAAAGTAAGATAATGTATAATAGGATAAAGGATAGGAGCACTGCTGGAGAGAGGGAAAGGATTTCTGGCAAGTGGAAGAAGAGGTAAGACAGCCTGTAGAAATGACTGCTAGAGGAGAGGAGGAAGTTATGGAATAATATTGAGTAAGAAGCAGCAGAAGAAATCCTGACAGGGAAGCCTGGCTGTGTGACAGGAGAAATGGATGTGGCTGGGGGCAAATAAATGAGGCAGGTGAAGAGGAGGGCAGAGGAAGCCCTCAGGGACAAAAAGGAGAGCAAGCATGATGTAGAAGAGGAGGAAACTTGAAGGGGGGGAAGAAAAGGAGGAAAGGAGATGGAGGTGAAAGGAGACATGGAGGTGAAAGGAGGAAAGGAAAAAGCAAGTTACTGATAGAGGAGATGGAAACAACATAGTTTCACTGTCCTCAAGCCTACACTGGGCCTCTTACTGCTCTTGTGATAACCAGTGCTGCCAATGCACATGCTGATCTTAAAAAACAGTGGCTTGGGAGCTGTGGGTGCTCAGTGCCCCACTGGATCTGGCTTACTGCTGACAATGTTGCTCATATGGGCAATGCTTTTACGGGGCATTTCACAGGCTTATCTAGCACTCTGAAGATCTGCTCTAGAGACAGCTTGCATTAGTAAGTCTTCCTCATGCAAATAAATGCTTTCAGGATCAATCCTTAGCATAAGATACAAGAGCAAAACTCTAGGACTAGAGAACAAATAAAGGATTATTGGAAGGTAAAGGAAGAATTCCTCTTAGGGCTCTAGGATGAATTTATAAGGCCAGAGAAGGCATTTGAAAGGCAAGAAGTTACAACCTGCTCTACATGTAGGAGGCAGCTTCAGTGAAGGTACCAGAATAGCCATGTGTGATGTACAGACTGCAGACAGTTTGCAGAGAACATGGCCAGGTACAGATGACCTGATAATACAGAAGTCCTATCTGAATTTAACAAAAGCAAGGGAATCTAATTTTAATGTTGCAAAAGTTCAGCAGGATTCTGAGCCTTTGAGAAAGTACTGGGAAGGAACCAAGGCCATAATGACGCAGAGTAGCTCCCATCTGTTAGGAAGTGTGTCATTAATTGTAATAACATCTGAAAATGTTGTAAAGAGAAAGATCTTTTGCTATGAGAGAGACCTTCTGATACCAAGCCAAGAGCTTGTTGTAGAGGATGTCACTCAACTACTGTAAAAGATAGCTCTTACTGACAGAAACATGGACAGGGAACACTAGAGGAGCAGAAAATCAGCTGCTATTTGGAGAACAGATTGAGGTAAAATGATTATAACATGGGCAGAGAATGGTAGGGACATGACTTAAAACAAGAAGTGAGTCTCTTAGCTAAGATTAAACAAACAAGATCCATAAATCTTGTACAGTGAAACCTCTTCTATTGAGCGTTGTTTGTCTGAATAGTGGTTATAATGCTGGCTGGGGAGATCTCAGAGTTAAAAGAGAGTTTTTTTCCTCTTCACTTGGCTCTGGCAGAACAACCTGGGCTCAGCTCCAGGCGAGTTCTTTTCCTATTGCTCATCCTCTCTAGTGGTAATGATTCTGTAAGTCTAATTAGCAATACAGACTTTGGCCTTTTGATTGGTTGAAAGACTTGTGACCTTTAGACTACCCTTCTGCTGCCCCCTGGGCAGCCTGGTGGCTTTTCAAGAGATGGAACATTTGGGAAAGCAGCAGACAGCTGCCTTGCTGATGCCCTGTGTCTCAGCTCATTCCTGTATGAGTTTTGGCACTGTGGAGTTAGCAGGAGTAGAAAGCTTTGCAAACGCTGCATGATCTGTACTCAGCTGATTGCAGACTGTGAACAGGTCTGCCAGATGAGAAAGGTTTTATTTTTGTACTGCTCTTCTTTAAAGCGGAATTCCTTTGAGGTGACTAGTCCTGGAGATGAGCAAAACTCAGTAGCTGATTATTTGACTGGCACACAGACATTTTTAACAATGAATTACAATATTAGAGGGCTCTTTAGTAAGTCTTGTGCATTAAAGCTAGCTACATTGCCACTTTCACTGTGACTGTACACATACTCAGACCAACATTTATTTGCTATTGTCTGAATACACTTTGCATTGTGTTCCAAAGCCTCATTAGCCTTTAATTTAAGGAATTACTCAGGACCTTTTGCAAAATTTCTGTCATGCCAAACCAACCTCAAATGGCAATGTTGCATGTGTGAACTCTGGTGGGGTAAACCATGCCTCTCAGCCCATCCTTCTTCAAGGTCATTCTGTTTCATGCTAGAATAGCTACTTTGGGGTACCTGCAGTGCCAAAATTGTGGCAGAGATGGTGTCTGACCCTGCAGACCCCATTGACCCCCTCTATCAGCAGGGCTGTGAAGGCTGTGGGGTCAGTTGGATTTGGGCAGGTGAAGGGGCAAGCCCTGGGGATGAAAACTGCTGAGCAAATGGTGAGTTTTTATTTGAAAGCAGAGTTCAGAGCAATTGTGAGTCTTCTTGGAAGAACATAACACTAGTGGAATGGCACCATCAAAAGAAACAAGCTTAATGCCATTGTATTTCCTCCAACAGCTACACCACAAGAATCAGGAGCAAAGCTGGGCACGTCTCTTAAGGACAGATAGAAAATAGCAGCACAGCCAAGGCAGCAGGTATCTACAGCAGGTACCTGCACTGGTAGATGGCTTTGAGCTCTAGCAGTTGGGCAAGTGGATGGTCTCCTGTCCATAAAGGGTTTCTGGAGGCTAAAAAGGCCATGGGTGCAAACTAAGCCAGCCCTGAGCATGCTGCTGTGGTGTGGAGCCAGCCTGGCCAATATGTTTTCCACTTTGAATGGATTCTCCATATCAACCCATGTAGCTAATGTGCATGCAGGCCTCTCTGTGCCCCCAAGTGAGCCTTGTGGCTTCTTCAAACAGTTTTAGCCAACAGACAGAGGCTTCAGTAAAGGGATGGATTGGACCCTCTTGGTCCTTGCCTCAACCCTTATGGAATAAGAGATAATAGTGCTCAGGGAAGAGTAACACAGCAAATTATGGTAACTTCTGCAGAATGAATATTCAGGGCTGAGTCTTGAAGAAAGGAGATGTCAACATCAAAATATTCTGGAGCAGTCTTCACTACAAGCTTCTACTTCTGACGTTTTATAGGATCCCCCCTTGTCCTGTTTTTCTCCCAGGATCTAATTTTGCAATGGAAAAAGGCAAGATTGAAATTCAAAGGAACCCTGCCTACTTCAAAATTGTCTCATGTGATCAGCATCTTAATGCTGGTCCTACATGTGAAAGTCCTACATGTAAAAGCAAAGAGGATTGGCTGTACTTGTAGGATGAGGGCCCATGTCCTGCAGCACAGGGATGCCTGGTCATTCTGGGCAGACATGATCTCCCACTGCAGGGCTACAACGAAGACTATGAATGCAGTCCCAAGAGGCCAACAGGAGTTACTCTGTATACAGCACCTACATGAGTGCTATAGAAATAGTGTGCCCAGTTCTGCTGTTGACTGGGCAAATCAATGATGGGACTGAGGAAAAGAAGCAAAAGACTGAGTCAAAGAAAGGGATGTTTGGGAAACATTTTATAGTGAGAAATTTAAGAAGCTTGATCTTATGAATATATCTAAGAGAAGATGAAGAGGTGGCTTGATCCATCTACAAGCACTTGGATGGAGAAGAGACAATCTAGCAGAAAACAAGACCAAATAGATGGAAGCTGAAGTTAAACAAAAACACTTTCGATCCTATTCTGAATCTATCTGACATCGAGGATAATTGTCAGAAGTTAGCAGTACTGCGTGCAAATTATGTAGAAGACTGTTGCTTGTGTTAAGCAGGAAATCAGATAGATGTCCACAATGGTCCTTTTTGACCTTAAAAAGTTTAAGACTGGTAAAATTATTGGTCTGTCTTGGCCTATCACATCACAGGGTGAAGTGAGCACTAAAGCGGGCACCACACTGCTGGTGGACGATGCTACTGCTGGGCACCAGAGCTGCTCCTCTCTCTCCATCAGCCCTCCCGACTGTAGGTACTGCCTGCCACTAAGGCTGAAATAGGCCAGAAATGACCTCCCAGGCCAGCACATTGCACGGGAAGGGCAATGGACCTGGCTCCCCAGAGCCAGGATGCCTCAGGGCTGCCTGACAAGGTCATCTTCCTTTGCAGGAGTGGCTCTGAGCCATGGCCACCACAGTGTGCCTTGTTATTAGAGCAATTCTAACTGAGTCACCTAATATCTTTTATTTCCCATCTGCATATAGACGGACAGGATCACTGTAGGGTAGGATCTGAACACAGCTGCACAGGCTTCTGCACCTGGGTAGGTAGTTCCTATATGAATTGAATGATTTTTTTCCCCATTTTTGTATATTTTTAACACTTCCTTCTGCTGTGATTTATTATATTGCTACTTAATTGCACCAACACTTTAAAGTGTTTGGAGCAGGAGGAGTTTGTGTTGAAGATGCTAGATAAGAAAATGGCTGTGTGTATGTGTTCTTTTGTGCTGGAAACTTTCCAGTTTGAACTGTAGTACCTGCTCCTCACCCCTTAATTTTGATACAGTCCGCATATCACCTCCGCTGCCACTCTCATGAAACCTCAATGAAAATAAAAGTTTCGTGACTATCTCACAGCAATATCGTCTGTGGTAATGCATCCCCTGGGGGCTGATCACGAACAGAGCAACTGCATCCATTTAGCCAGTTATACCTCCACTAAGGTGGCGTCATTACTGAAGCCATTTCATACATGCAAGATGGCTCTTGAACCCCCAAGGGCTAACCGTGACACTGTAATTGCTCTATAATATAGCCTTGTCTTGCTTTTCTAAGCCATAGGTACAAAGGCTACTGGAAAATATATAGGCACCATGCTTTCCTCCCTACCACCTTTTGATTATTTTTCCTGAAGGCAAACACTCTTGTGTTTCTATTGCAGTGCACTTTACAGTGTTGATGTCGATTTGAAGTCATTAAATAACACAAACAGTAACTATAGCAAAGCAGAAACTACAGAGTTTCAGTCTGTGACAAGCAGAAGTAAACAGCATTTAAACAGTGATTCCATCTAAATATGCCAGCTTAAAAAAAAAGTTTTTCCTCCAGATAAACCTTGTGATGTCCCTGAATTTAAAAATCCTCATTTAAAATTCCAAATATTCTCCAAATAGAATATAAATAATCAAAACTCAACATGAAACAGTTCCTGCAGCAAAAAATCTTTCTCAAATCAAAACCTCCTAAAGTGGCTATCTGCAAGACAGTGGGAGGAAAATTTTCACATAGCCTTTTTGAGTGAGAGAGAGAGAGGGAAGGGAAGTATAGACTGAATATATGATCTTCATTCAGTACTCTGAATGCCCTTTTTCTGTTTCTTCTGCTAACCGACCATAGCCCTGAAGTTTACGGAAAGACTGACATTTTTCCTCTCAAAGCACTCTAAAACAACCAATATGGGAATAAGAAAACAAATTCTGAATCTTTTCATATCAGCTCCCCAGTCAATCTCAGTCAATACAACAATCCTTATTGACCTAAGCTTCCTATCCACTCTCATGTAAATACTCCACCACAATTTAACAATAAATATAATCCAATGCTTCTTTTTGCACCATTCCAAACTTTGAAAGACTTCACAAACCCAGACTTTGGGGGACAAATGGTTTTCACTCTAGAAAATGCATTAATACTTATTCATTGACAGAAACAGCAAAAGAAAATATTTTAGATCACAATCTGCACATGCAAACTCCAGCTTTCTCTTAGACATTATATGGTGACCTGAAACGTTACATTTGTCTAAATTGTCAAAACCTCATTGTAAAAAATGAGACTCACCTGCCTTTCTTGTATACCTCATGTATTTCCTTTCCTTGTTGGTGGTCTCTGCATTCAGTGCATAAAACCCATCCCCACAACAGCAAGATGATACTAAAATGCATTTTAGGGACAGTCAACATGACACTTTAAGACTCTGTATCCAGAAATAGTCCATACAGGAAGAAGAAAACCAAAACGTAGACTCTGTTTCTCTTTTTAAGACATTATTGGTCTGATCGTTATTGGAAGGATGTTTACTCATACCAAAAATCATCCTGCAGTATTTAATCTGGACAGTGGGGAAAGCAATTTCCACTAAACCTATAAATCCCTCTACGTCAGATGGCAGGGATTTTCTAGCAGGATTGGATTCATGTATTCTCAGAGAACAATTATTTTTTGTCCAAACAAGCTATTTTATAAATTGGTTTAAACTGAACCCTTTTCAAGTACCCGTGGAAAATGGCATATATATGTATTTATGTTTGGTTAACGAAAGTAGTGTAGTTGGTCAGACCGGTGTCATAAGTAGTTCTTTAATCGCTGAAATTATCTATATAGTAGTGACATTTGTCATAGGCAGTCCAATACATTAAAAAGTGTTAATAAGCACGTATCCACCAAAAAACCCCCATGTATCAGCTTCCACCAAAAAGTCATCATTTCTATTTAGATGTACAGGATAGTATTTTCATCTTCTGCATTTTTCTACATTACTTTAATACACAATAATACTGTGGCTGGAGTTCCTGGTGCTTTCAAGACTTGTGTCACATACCTTGCTGCTCTGCCGCACAGCTTGGCTGTGCACAAGGTCTGTGGAAAATATCCAGGAGAGCAAGGGGAGGACACAGAGGGATGAGCATGGGGGAGATATTTATCTTCACTGAATACAGCTGTCTAGAAGAGATCCTGCCAAAGCAGAGTAGTGTATGGTGGAGCCACAAGCTCTCTTTTGGAAAGACCTTTCTGAAGACTCTGGGGAGCAGATCTGTACCTGGTCCAGACAGCCTCAGCTTTATTGGCTTCAGTGAGCATTAACACTGCCTCAGGAGCCACAGAAACAACACATCAAGAGTCACTGAGATTTCATTCCATCTTCTGAGATCCAATTTAGTGATTTGCTGGGCTAAAACATTTCCTACACAAAGTTATGCAGGCTTCAGGACATGGCGAAGGCCTCAAGAAATGCCAAAACAGTCGCCCGCAATTTGTTCCAATGGTTAATTGCTATTACTGCTCAAACAAGTTCTACCAATCTTATCTTCCAAAATTATTGGTTTTGGTGTCCATTGTTTCACATGCCCTTCTCAAGGAGGATAAAAAGTACCTTAATAACTGGGTTTTTTTCACCTGTGATGATATGTGGATAAACTCAAATCAAATCTCTTCTTGGTCTTCTTTGCAATAATCTATAAAAAGTTTTATGAAGTCTTTCATCAAAAGGAACTTTTTCTTCTCTTTGGAATAGATTACTGCAACTTTGTATACATCTTTAAAACTTTCTGGTTCCTTGCTTCCGCACCAGGCTGCCTCCTGGGAGCAATGGGGATTGACAAGCAATGGATAAAGATGAACTCACTTAGCTTTCCAGTAAAAGCTGGTAGTCCCCTGTTACACATGAGAGAACAGAAACCTTCATTCTCCAATTAATAGAAGAATTGTACTCAGAGAAGATATTGAGAAGGCCAAAAAAATGTGTTCAATTCCCTTTTCTTTGCATCATTTTTCACAGAAAAGTTTGAATATGAGCAATTCATAGAAAAATTCTGGAACAAACCATTGGACAACTCCCAGAAGAAAACAACTGGATAAGGAATAGACAGCATGGACTCATCCAGGACAAACATGCTGAACAAATTTAATTTCTTTCCATGACAGGTTTAGTAGTTTGAGGAGAAACTGTATATTTAGATAAACTTTTAACTCCATCTCTCACCATGTTCTCATAAGCAAGCCGGGGAAGCATGGTCTTGATGAAACGTATAGGGTGTATGTAAACCTTTGGTGGCTTTAGCTTTGTTTATCTAGCTGTACCTCGAGAGCAGTTATCAGAGACTCACTGCCAGCATGCAAGAATGTATCATATTTCGCAAATGACGTACAAGGAAGCTGTGAACAAGCTGGATGCCTAATTCAAAGAGAAAAATTGGCAAGGGTAGAAATGGCACAGTATCTGTCTTCAGGTATGTAAAGGTTATTGCAAAGAGAAAAATTCTCTGTCTCAAGTGGCCATGGTACACAGAACAAAGAGTAATATGCTGAAAGTTTTGTAAGGGAAAAGTGAGTTTAGGTATCAAATTAGATGCTAGGAAAACTTTCTAACAATAAGGACAGCAATAGAAGCTTTGCCATAGATTATGTGGGAAGGATTTGTACTTGCCAGCACTAGAAGTCATTAAGACAGGTATAGTTGATCCTGTCTTAGAAAAAAGGGCTAGACTAAATTACTTCTCAGGGTCCCTTCCAGAATTATTTCTTTATGATTTTCCCAGAAGAAGAATGATGCGAAGTTGGTATCTTAAAATTAGAACAAAGGTGGAAAATTCAAACATCAGCAGAAAAGAGAGCAGCTGACTATGTGACTGATACAAGAAAAATGAAAGAAAAAAGAAAAATTGAACAAAATATATTTTTAAATATTGCCCTCAAATTCTGCTCAATCTTGATCTTACTAGTAGGTGAAGAGTTAATTTTGCCTGCTTTCACTATGAGGGGCATAAAACCACAACTAGCGATTAAAAGATATAGCACTATTTTCATTCAGTAGATAGAAAGCCCTGTGGACGCTGAAGAACAGAATGAGTAATTTGCAATGAACAGTGTATTCAACAAATTCATCTAATTTTACAGCTTGTAGATTAGCTGTGAGCAGATTGTGGTTTCCCCAAATTGCTGCATTACCTAAGTTTATGGACTGATACATTTTTGTTTTGTTTTGTTTTGTTTTGTTTCCTAGGAATTCATAACAAAATAGTGTAAATTTGAACAACTATTTAGTTTTACTTGGGTTGATAATCTCATGGCATTTTTTTCCTGTTCATCCATCAAACTAGTGGTCACAAATATGAAATTAAACATGCCATCTGCGTTCCAGATTCCACATTAGTAATAATTTAAGCACTTACATTCCACCCACATCTGACAACATTCACTGGATGATCTCAGAGCAAATTTTAAAATATAGTTGAAAGTTACAATACCCTTGAGTTTGATAACTATATCACCAATTCTCTGGATAGGAGATGGTCATCAGAGCCTGAAATGGTTGTGCCAGATCCCTCTTAGACAGTTAGTATCTGATCCAGGAACAGATCAGGAAGTCGGGATAGACTATAGACATGAATCGCTCAACCGAGCAATTTTGAGCTTCACAACAGGCAGGGCCATTTGTTTCCTTTTAAGGCTGAAGTTATCTTTCTTGAAACACTTTTGTGCTTCAAGTCAGATATCGTGCTTATCTGGGTTGCAGTGGGAGCTGAATATAAATGATAATCCACTAAAAAGGAAAGTATTTCAGGCAGCTGAAACAAATGAAAACTGAACATTAAAAGGTAAAACAGAACTCAAACAGAAATTAATACGTTTTCGATCTTTAGAGTAGGTTCCCAGCTACCTGGTTGCTCAGACAGTCTATAGGTAGACTGTTTTCAAAATAAGAGCATAGTCAGAACAAAAAAATTAAGTTTTTCTTTTTTGTCTTTAAGTCAGCTGTATAGTGAGATCCTGATCTTGTCAGAAGTAGAAATCCTGTCTGGAGAATGGTCATACAAGCCACCAGCAATTTTAAGGAACCAGGAGTACTGTCAGTGCCCAGGAAGCAAGGCACAACGTAGTGTGTCTGCCACAAAGCTAACTAGTCAAATCATGAACCTGGCTTTCTCTTGTTCAGGTAAGTACCCAAAGCTTTAAATATCACAATAATACGCAGTATACACAGTATAAATACACTCGGAGCTATAATGAGACTGCAGCAGCCACACATAAAAGACCCAGTAGTGTTTACATTTTCTATCCTCTTCCTTTTGAGTGTCAGCCTTTATCTGAAGGCTTTTAATGCAAACAAAGATGAATGTGTCACTGCATCTGTGCAGCGACTTAAGTTTGCAATAGCTGGAGGAGTACAAGGGTACCCGCCTGATTGATACAATGCTTTTTGGCTTCTGGAAAGTTATTTACCCTGTGCAGCTCTTTTTCTTTCAGAAACAGTTCTCTGTGCCTCTGGGGCACACTGTCAGAGTACTTGTTTTTTACTCCATTAGTGCTTTTGGTCAGGGCGTTGTTGGAGACTTTTAAAATCAGGCTTAATATAGAGTTAGTAGGGTTTCTGAATCTTGTGTCCCTTTTTAACAGGTGTACTTACCTTCTTTGGGAAGTTCATAGCCTCCAATACACTCTGTGTAAGCAAATACATCAGCTGGATACTTCATATTTTTTGTATACAGAACCATCTCCAAAGAGGTATTAACATGGATGCTACGTAAAATTTGAACAACCTGGGGATGAGTGGTAAATTCACTGAATTTCACTATGGTGGTGTCAGCAGTGCCGGTGACTGTTCATTCCCTTCGTAGCTCCGTTCTTTACATGCTTTAAAATCAAACTTTGCAGGGAGCTGAGTGGACAGAGTGAAGCACAGAAACATGCATTTGCATTGCAATGATTAAAACTAAAGGAGGCTAGACAGAAGGAGAAAGAATATTTCCTCTGCAGGCAGAAGAGGCAAATACAAATACAAATTCTCCGATCTGTAACCTGAGGTGCTACATTTGTGGGAGACCAAGAGCTGCTGGGAAAGGGCAGAGGGGGAATGTCCTAGCAGGAAGATTTTACTTTTAAGTGTTAAAAGTCAGTGTATGAACTGGCATTAGTGTGCACCTGCATGGGAATCATGTCACTTTATACTGGCCAGGGATTTCCCCCCACCACTTTATTATCATATTTTCCTTTATGCCTCTGCTCCTCTCTGGTCTCTCTTGCTTACACCATCACATCAGAGCAGGTCTGCATGGTCTTTGTGACAAACACTTGGACTTCTCCTGTGAGTGATGAGCACATCAGTGGACCTCAAGAAATCACAAACAAAAATGAATTAGATTTCTATTCAGCATGAATGGCAGAGGGGAGAGAAATGCCAAAGAATCTATAACCCCAAGCCTTCTTATCACAGAATAAAAACCAAATAGAGGCAAGGCACAGGACATGTGCCTCTAAGTCGCTATAAATCCCTAAATGGATTATACACTGTATAAAAGGAAGGGGAAATAGGCCAAGCCTGCAGTGGGCAGAAAGCTGAAAGGCTGTAGCTAACAATGTGCTTCAGTGAATTGCAGTGGTTCAGGACTAATGCGTTTGGATGCTATTCCTCATTGCTTAAATGAATAACAATGCTACAGCACCACAACAAGGCAAGTCTTTAATACCACTCCGGTTTTCATTAGAGCTCTTTTCTCAGTGGACAGCACTGAATGCTTCTATTCTCCCCACACAATGCGTTGCTGTGCCCAGGGAGACTTATTTGAGTTTGCAAGTGTCTTTAGGTAGTTTTACACTCTGTCTGAGAGATTATGTGCGTTGTGTGCTGAGCCATATCCTTTTGCTTCAGCCCGTTTCGCAATTTCCCAGCACTGTGTTAGCTGGATTAGGCGGTTTAGTGTGCACTCAGCAGTGAGGCACTAGACCTTTTGCACCAAGCCTCTGCTACTAAAACTGGAATAGAATATAACTACTCTTAACAGTTTTAAGAGGGTTAAAATATTGAAATATGCACACGTTAGTGCATACTGCAACCCTTTGGGAAGTATTTTTGTCTGTTATTAGCAAGTATACTAGAGAAGGAGGATGTGGGATGCTATGGGTGTTAAGGACTCCCCTGACATTCCCCATATGTCCTAATCCTTGAGCTGAGCACAATACGCTCCTTTACCAGGAGGGGCTGCTCCTTAAAGGGTGTGAGCTGAGCTGGAAGATCTGGAACTAAAAGGGATCAAAGCATCCACACAGGATTGAAATTATACTCTGCACATCCTGACTAGGCCCTAATTTTGCTCTGACTACTAGATTCTGTTTTTCATCCCTCCTATCGAGCCCACTCAATTCCCCCTTTTTGCAATATGCACATCTCCAGCCAAAAAGGGTCTCTCAGTTTCTTCTTCTCTTCTCAAGGGCCAGCATAACCCCAGTCGGGAATTTCATCAGTAACACACCAAATGTCCCTGCCTGTCTACTGAGGAAGAATTCAAAATGCTTTTAACAAGACAGCAACAAAATGCAGCAGAAGAGAGGGTCAACTATTCTTGCAACAGGAACACAGGAAACCCGACAGGGCCATCTCAAGGCAAAAGATGATGCAAGTATAAATAACAGTAACAGAATTGTCAATAGTAATTCAGAGAAGGTGGTGCTTTATAAGAGGGTTATTCTGCCAATATTTAGAGGGTAATTAAATGAACAACTGGAGTAATTACAGCCCTGTCAGCCTGACACTGATCCCAGGCAAACTACTAGAGTGGCTGATATGACACTCAATAAATAAAGAGTTAGAGGGTAATTTAATTAATGTTAATTAGCATGACTTTAAAGAAAATAGTTCTTTCCAAGCTAATCCTTTTTTGATTAATTTAAAATATGTTTGCTAGAGGAGATGAAGCTATGTAATGTAAGGCATTATGCCTTCTGTAAGGCATTTGGTGTTGCACCATGTGGCATTGTGATTAAGCAATTGCAAGAATACAATATGAAGATAAAATAATGAAAATATTTATAAACTGGATGGTAAATGCATCTCAGATTTGACTGTAAATGGTAAAACTTCATCAGGAGAATATGTTTCCAGCATATTTCCAAGAATATACCTCCCCAAGGAGATGGTTTTTTTCTCTTGTTCTGTTCTTGTCAATGAGCAAGGATAAAACAGAAACTGTTTCCTGACTAAGCCTACGGTGACATAAAGAAGATCAGGAAAGCTGAGGGATCACTGACAAGGAGCAAATGGAATAACATAGGGAAAAGTCCAGAAACTAGTAGCATCATTCGAATTTTTCTGATAACACACCTGGTTTGCAGAAGAGGAGGGCTGCATGATGAAACTCATCTAACCTCTCAAAGGACCTCAAAAGTGTGCAAATGGCAAGTGGTGCTTGATGAAACACAGCGGGTGGTAAGACTGTAGGGCATAACAGCCCTACCTGGACTAGATGCCCAGGTCTGTTCCCACTTATGGTCAGATCTGTCCAGTCACAGGTGATGTGCGCAGTGCTATCCACTCTGGGTACACCACCAGTGTGGGATTTGTGGTGTTGGGCAGCTTGCTCAGTGTTAGGAGGTGCCTCCTTCCCTGGCTTAGCTTCTTTTTCTTCTCTAAGTGTTACCCCCAGAGCCTGCATGGAGGCTGCTGAGATTTCTCAGGGACTGATTTGAGTCATGACTCAACGACTCATGACTTTTAATCCTGTCATTTCCCAGACTATGTGGCCAGAAGCTGCTATTAACTGTCAAGTCTTAGTGGTGTCACAGATTCATATTTTGAATAGAGCTTTTATTAATTTCAGTCTTCACATCATTTACAAACTTTTAATAGTGGAATTTTGACATTCCTTTTGCAGCGCAAATTATCATTTATCCATTGAGACTTTCTGAAGTATTTGATAGGCTCTTTTCACATCAATGTCATAAAACAACGGGGTTTGGACGTGAGATTGTCAGCCTCGGTATCTGGTTCCTTGCTATTTCAAGAGATGGTTTTGAGAGCTAGACTTTTTAATAACACAACCACTGTCTAAAGCTGATGTATTTATCCCATGACATGGTTTTAATTTCTTCCTTTGGTTTGCTAGGGTATTCGAACTTTTATACAAGTATAAACTGAGCTATAAGAGGAAGTTCAATGTTTGCATTTCTTTTCTGATCAGCATACAGTGAAGAAAATGTTTGTTTTCCTTTATGATCTACTAAAAAATCTTGACGATACTTTCTGCTCTTACACCTGGGATATCCAAATTAGACAGGGTTTCTCAGGGCCCTGTACAGCTGAATTTTGGATACCTCCAGGGATGAAGTTTCCATGGCTACTCCAGCTTTTTTCTTGTATCTAGTAGCAATTTCCCTTGCTACAACTTGTGACTGTTGCCTCTTGTCCTTTTGCCAAGCATCTCTGAGAAGACTCTGGCCACATCTTTTCCTTTAGACGCTGGTTAGGTATATCCCCCCTCACCTTCTCTTTTTGTGGCCGCACAATCCCAGCTTCTCTTCCACCAGTCCTTGCACCCAGCCACCACACATGCTCACCTGCATCATGCCAGCTCACCTCACGGCCCAGAGGCCAGACAGCCTTTACCTCCTGGCCTTGAAGCCAGAACTTCTCTTCCTGAGAGACCTCCAGTCCAGGAACAGCTTCCTTCTTTATCCACCAACTTTTTTCTTTTTTTTTTCGATAAGTTGGATAAACAGGTCCATCCCTCCCAGAAAGCATAAAAGCCTCACATAGGTGCTCTCAGCATTGCCATACTGCCCAGCCCCAGCTGCACCTGACATGGGGCCAGGGGAGGTCAGGGAGAAGATGGATGGTGACTTGGAAGCAGCTCGGGTGGAGCAGGCCTGAGGTATTCACATGTTGGCTGCCCTGGGCAACTTGTGGCAGTGGAGTGGAAAAGGGAAAGTGGCAGATAAGCAATGCAAACCTCCCTCACAAGGGAGGGGGGAGGTCATTTTTTCATGCAGAAACATGACTAGGAGACCCTTCTTTAGTAAGCTTGTGGCTTAAGAGGTTCTCTCTCATGTGATTTGGCATATTAGGCAAATTAACCCTAGCATGAAGGAGCAAATGTAACCCGATGTGTATTTGCATCTGGAAGGAAACAACACCTTCTGGGTACCCTCTAGGAAAGAGAGAGGATAAGAAAGGCCCATCCCTCAAGGCCCATAAAACTGCCCAGTGCAAGGCAATGAGAAAAAATTCAGGTTGCTACAGTCCCCCACCCATCCTAATATGTGGATAAACAGACTTCAGGGTAGCCAGTATAGCAGCTTCCATGTGCATTAAAATTCATAGAGAGATGTGAAAAAAAATCAAATCTTTCTTCCCTCCCCTCCTTCAAAAGATACCACTCCTTGCAGAAAGCCGCTTAACATTAATGTTTTTGTTTACAGGTTTGGTGTGAACAGGGTTTTCGCTGAACTCTTTCAAACCTGAAAATGGTCTCTAATTTCTTAGGCCAAGCTCTTTCCCTTCCCTTTCCCTGGCAAAAATGAATTTGTTATTGAAGTCTTGATACTAATAGCATTAGATTGCTATATCATTACAGGAAAATAATGTAATTATTTCAGAGAGAAACCCAGAGCAGACCTGCCTAATAGAAGAGGAGACAGTGGTTTGAGATGCTCTGGGCAAGAACCCAAAATGAAGACTATGGGCCTATATCATTGCAAGCTTGTGGCTTTGCAGCCCAGAAATAGTCAGGAACAGCAGAAATCTCCTCAGGAAATTCAGCCCTTGGTATGTAGGAATAGGATGGCTGAGTTTTGTGCTGAATATATGAAGCATAACATGCTTGGGAAAATAACATGCCTTTGCCAAAAGAAAGACGATTCTAAGAGCAGACTTGGGTTTTGATTTCAATGAGAAAGTTGAATTTCCATGACCAAAAATGGAAATATAACATGATTACACTCTTCCATGGATTATAAAACTGGAATCACTGTAGAAAATTAAGTTGTGGAGGGTTTTTTTTTTTCAAATATGTAATATTTCAAAGTGTGGCAAAGAGTCTTGGGATGTGCTTTCACTGTTTTGTTGGTCCTACCCACCTCAGTGCCTGAATACTGCCTTACCAAGGTACTCTGCTCCTCTGCGCATATGATTTCTGAGGATGCAGAGGCAGATGTGCTTCCTTCTGGACTCCCTAAAGGACAAACTGAGAGCTCCCTGTACACAGTGGAGCCTAGGTAGGATCACCATATTTCTGGCAGAGAAAAAAGTAGTGATAGACAAGTACATGAGAGCGCTGTGCAGAACACTAACTGCCCCGTGGGTCCATGATGCCCCAGTACGTAGATGGTGATCAGTTTGGCCACATGTGATTTCCTGCATTACCGCCTATAGCGGATCCATGAGGAGGCTGTATTTCTCAGCAATTTCACCTAAAGAGAGCAAAAAGCCCCAAACACCCAGAATCTTCTTCCACCCTGCATGAAAATAACTTCAGCAAACCTTGCAATTTTTTTTTTCCCTCCTTCCCCTCTCTTCCTTCATTCTTAGCTTCTTTTAATAGCAAAACTGAGCAAGGAAGTGAAATAAAAACAAAAAACTACAAAGTAAACATTTCTGAAACAGAGTGTTTTGAGACAGATATTGGTTTTTTTTAGAACCTGCTTATTTTGAAACACCCAAATCAGGAATGTATTGGCATTTCTTTGACATATTATCTGTTCTTTTTTGTCTTTCTCTAGTGCCAGAGCAAATAAAAAAATGATAGTCATTAACGCATGCCTGCTTTTTGTGAAGGCTTCCACAGCTATATCAGAAAGCTCCTCTCTCCAGTTGACATCCAGTACGTTGTCCAGTGTGCCAGGTGCAGAAAGGCAATTACCAGCCACCAGGCTGGCATCCTTTTAACAGCAACTTCTTTTCCAGGGCAGACAAAGCATTAGAAAACATATAAAGAGCAGTTCAGCATTTTTGAGAGATGATTAAGGTGATCTAATGGGTCTGTTCCATCTCTGATGTGACAGTCAAATGCTTTCATCTCATTACTCTATTTTACTGCAGCAACATTTTCTGATAGCTGTGAATGTGGCCTGTAATTCCTGTTGCAGCACAGGTAGCCTCAGCCATGAGCAAAAAGAAGTTGGGTTTGGCAATGTGCTGAGAAAGTGTGTGCCCCAGGGACGCCCATTGGCCGCAGGCTCTTTTCAGGTCCCAATAATACAAATAACTGGCAAAAATTTGAATGAATCGCTGGGGCGGAGATTTGTAGAAACACAAGGCGCCCACACGGATTAAATTACTTTCACAGTAATATATTTACACTTTGTTCTCATGCTTACATGTTTAATCTGTTTTCTGCAGCTTGATAGCATTGGAGGAAAGTGAGGTGAAACGGAAAAGAGAAGAAAGCAAACGCCAACGTCAACAAGATTCTGGCTGTCCCAGTCTTTTCTCATTTTCCCGGCTGAGACTCAGCAGCACTCAGGCTGCTGCCCAGCCCAGGGAAGCCTTGTTTGTCCTGTATATATGGTACAGCTTTGTGGGTTTTTTCCTGCTTTATGAGTATTTAGTTTGAGTAAATCAAGATACTGTAAAATCTAAAATGCTGAAATAAAATGGAATAATTCTTTCTTTAATCTATAATATTAAATTCTTTCCAAATGTTTTCTATGAGATCACCAGCAATTCAATAGGATGATTCCTATCAGGTTATCAGCAAAATTAAATAGTAATAAAAACCAATACTCACAAGTATAAGTCATGCTTGCTTTCCAGTATGTGAGTCAGTTTTATTATATCAATATTCTAGGCTCACGGGATAAACATAATGCTTTTTCTTCTTCACCAGTGATTATTATTGACATTTCTGTGGATTTGGCTTTCCAGTTAGTTTTGCTTTTGATCTCAGGCTTTTAGGAGAGTATCTCAGCCTCTTGGGCTGGGATACAGATGCCTCTGTAAGTCCTCACCTGAGAGGGGAGCCTGGAGAAGCAGTAAAACAAAGTATTTCCCCCCGCCAAGAGGAGCCCAGAAGTCAACTCCTAAAGCCACATCTCGAGGAATGTCTTAAGGGTGGACAAGGAAACTAAATGGGCCATTATTAAATGCAGTTGCTTTTGAGTGGAAAGAAAAGTACCAGGAGCCTCCTGACGGCTGTGAGAGTGAAAGCCTGTGTGTGTTACGCAGGGATTCGGAGAGGCAAATTTCAGTCATTTAGCTTGCTGTGTGTCCGGGATGGACTGCGGGACAGATCCTGCGGCTGGGATAAACTGACGTCGTCCAAGAGCCTGGACGCAGGGGCCCATGCAGTGCCTCACACGACCAGCCACTGGCTCCTCCGCAAAGCCCGCAGAGGAGCGGAGCACATCTGCATCACCAGGAGATGATTTAACATCTTGTACTCTTTAGGAAATAAATTCAGTCCTCTTGGAATTAGGATCTGACTTAGGCTGGCTGAATCATAACCTTTAAAAACAAGAGGATTTTTTTTTTTGGTCTATTTTTCCTGCAGAACAAAGCCGGATTTAAAGGTCTGCTGTGGGTGGATGATTGTAACCTTCGATCCACAGCCAAAAGCATTACATTACATAAAGAGGTCTTTTTCTTCATTAGGAATTAATCTGTGCTAACCAGCTGTCAACTGCTGGTAATGACAATTTATTAACATGCTGCCTTGCTGAACTAGGGGCATTTAACTGACTTACTACATTAGATGTGATATGAAAATGCACTTATATATATCCGAGATACACATGGGCTTGCGGCCTGTCCGCCCACATGTGTGCTGATCTAGGAGAGTGAGGGTGGACACAGAAGCACCCAGCTGGCCGGGGGCCCAGCCCTGCTCCCACCTCTCTTGCCTCACTTGCCTCCACTGGAAAGCAGAGCTGAGAAAACCCGCCTGTCTCTTGAAAACCCCACTTTGAAGTATACTGCGGGATTTGGCATTATTCGCCACCACAGCAGGAACTAAAGTTTGCTGCGATGCAGAAGGCGTGGAAGAACCCTTATAGGCATCTGTGGGATGCATGAATTTGCTTATGGTTAAGTCAGGTGAGGGGTTTATTCTGCCCTATAACGTTTTTGTAAACGTTCAAAAAGCAGACACTTTTGAGCTGCCAAAAAATCTTAGCAGGTTTTATGAAAAAGATGGGGTGTTGTTCCTGGAGGAGCTATCATCTCTAAGCAATATAATGACATTTAATGAAATGGATCAAAAACCAAATACACAAAAAAAAAATCAAATTCCAACCTCAACCTCAACCACTATTTCCAACTTTGTGCAGAGAGTTAGCCCTCTCTGTGAAGATGTCTTCTGCTCTGTGCAGGGAAGTGGGGTGAAAGAATAAATCTGTTCCCTTCACAGCTCCAGGAGAGTCTCTATAGGATCAGAAACCGGCCTGCTCACCACAGCAACCTCATCCTTTTTGCTAGTCATTGAGATTTAACACAAAAGAAGTGCACAGTCTCTCCTTTGCTGGTTATCATTCCCATCTGTGCTGGGTGCTGCTGCCTGTGGGCCGAAAGAAGAGTAACAGCACAGCAGAGGATGCCCGTGTCAGCACCGCTGGCTGTTATGAATGCACAGGGTACGTGGGCAGAGCTGTAGCTTATTTAGCAGAAAAGCAGATGGAGCTAGAGAAATGCACAAAGTTCTGTTAGACCAATCTAAGAAGCTGATACCCATCCCCAGACCCTGCCCTGCTACTTCTTGCATGGAAGGAAATGATGCAGGCTAGTTGAGGGCGCACAGCTTGATTGCAACAAGGCTTTTGCAGGGCCTTTCTATAAACAAGCTAGGGACACTTTGAAGAGGGATGCAGACAGAGAGGAGGCTGTTTGGTCCAGAGGAGGGAAAAACAACAGGAAACCTGACAGATATCTGCAGATGCATAAAAAGTATTAAAACTTTCCTTCATATCCACTGCAGGTTGGACAAGGAATAACAGGCCTGAGTTACAGCAAGGGAGATTTAGTTTGGCTCCCAGTAAACACTTTCTAATTTTAATGCTGGTTAACCACAAGTATAAACTGCCTGGGGAGGTTGTGGGATTGCAGGTTTTTAAGAACAGGCTGGACAAGTATCTGTCAGAAATGATTTAAGTACAGTCGATCCTGCCTTCAGGCAAGGGAACAGGCTAGCTGACCTCTCGACATCCCTGCCAAACTACTCTCTGTAAGATTGCTGTGGCAGAGCCCTGCACACCAGCCCGTTTCCCGTTGCAGGGCCACCTCCCTCATCTGCCCTTGCACTGGGCTGCAAGGCGTTGGTGTAGGAGCCCAGGCGAGCGCACAGCCTGGCTGGGCCTTGCTGCGCCACACCGTGCCAGTAGCAGCTGCCTCTTCCCTGCTCCCTCTGTCCTGCTTGTCTTTCCCTTCTCAACGGCTACCATTAGCCTGCTTGTGGGTCATTCCTGCTCTCCTTCACAACCCACTTGTACCTCATGGGAAGAAGAAACAAGGGGTAGACACTGACGGCAACATTTCCCTATGGAAAATGCAGCAGGGCCCAAACAGCACTGATCATGGTAGACACCAGAAGAGGGTTGGCTGCTCGACAGTAAATGCATGTGAAATTTTCGCTTCCAAGTTTGTTATCTGCTTTAATTAGAGTGGACAGAGGGGAAGGCTAGTCTGAGAACCAAAGGCAGTTTGGGCATCACAGCACTGAGCATAACTAGATAGCCAGCAGGCTGTAGCAGCCTGAATTCTCCCTATAAAACCCGTGGAGAGAGGAAGGCACATAAAACTGTGCCGACACCAGGTTCTGCTGCAGCATCCAAACCTTTGAGTTAGCTTTAGATTAGTTTGCTCCCCTCCACTCACGAATATGGGCTCAGAGCCTGAACTCTCTCTCTTCCCTTGCCCAGGTGAGTACCAGGCCATAGCAAAGTTCCCCCTTCTCTTTCTTCTTCTCCTCCCTCCTCTTCTTTCCTTGGCTTAATCTATATTAAATTGTTCTATGCAAACTGGAAAAGCTTTGGCAGGAGGCTTTCTTTTCTTTCCAGCACTGCAGAGCCTTGAATGTACAAGTAGCTCACATGTGGCCTTGCAACCTTCTCAAACACTGAAGAGGATTGAACCCAGGTTGCCCATTTCAGGAGAGACTGCTCTAACTATTGAGCCACATAGATTAAGATTTCTCCATCTCTGAGTGCTTCTTGCAGCCACCAGTTTGGCACGTGTTGGGAATGCATACTGGTCAAGTCTGCACGAGGCAAGGGAGATGGAAGCAAGTGTAGTCTGTGAATCCTGATATGGGATTTGCGTGAGATGGGTATTCAGCTCTGTCCAGGCTGAGCCAAGAGACCAGGGACATGTCTAGCAGCAACCATCAGGCTTCTGGGGAGCCTCAATACTGCAAACAGAGATGTCTTGGAGTAAGTGTGGGCTTTCTAGGGGCTGGGCAGCAGCTCAGTTGCAAGGCAAGGAGAAGCTGAGGAATGAAATTCTGGATTTAAACCGCCCCCTGGGTGGCTGCTGGCATCTTGATTACACTGCTGGGTCTAGCAGCAGAGGACAGCCTGCACCTGCAAGCACTCAAATACTGTTTGCAGCACAGGCAGGCTGCCACCCTGGCCTGAACCTGAGAGCCAGCTGGGCCAGGCCTCTCTTATGGCTTTTCCCTTGGTCAGTGGATGAAAAGCTCAGTAACTACCTGCCTAAATTCCTCATCAGCCCAGGAAAGATAGTCCAGCATCTGGCAATGCAGTATACCTTTATGATATTGCTTGATACCTTAAACTCACTTGAGTTTAAGCCTTAGACTTCATTCTGAGGCTGTTTCCTCCCTGTATGAAATCAAATAGAATATTTTTTCTATTCGTAACAGGCTGTTTTACCTCCTTCCAATTACCCTGTTACAGATTGTTAAACTAATTGGTTTATTGGATTCACACAGTAAGGGAATGGCCCTACAGACAAGGTTCATACCTGGAAAACAGCTGCAGTGCACCAGCACAAAGGTGTTTTGCATTGGAGCTCTTAGTCACAGATTTTGATGGCTTTTGTCACCAGCTGTGACGTGGGAAGAATATTGACAGGCTGTATTATTTACGTTAGCTCCCAGAGGACTAAGGAAGAGAAAGCACAAACATTATAGCTGTGAGTAAAGAAAAGCTAAAAAAGTGAGGAACAGCTAATGGCTTGGCAAAATATTGGTTTTGGCACCATTACAAAAATACTTACTTCCATTTGGTTGGGATTTTTTTCCTTGTCTTGCCTCTTTTCCTTTCCCTTTTTTTCTTTTTTTAAGGAATTTAATTAAAACACTTCTTTGCTGGGTTGTGTGGAGAGAATACAAAGGCTGCTCTTTCACATTTCAGTCTCAATCTGATTTTGTATGAATTTCAGGGAGGGCTCTGTGCAGCTCAGCAAGCTCCATTTCCATTTAACGGTTCAGTTAAAAATTCAGTTGCAGTTTTCATGTCCTCTGTCAGCTACAGTAAAGAGCACCTGAGAGCACAGGGCAGACCACCGGGCCCAAAGTAATGAGCAGGGCCCCCCCATTTCAATCCTTTCCTCTGCTTTCTTTGTCTCTATGCCAGCGCCTCTCCAAATGAGCCAACACTTTGAGCAAGGGCTGTTGTCCTCCTCCTCCTCCTCCAATGGACCATCTTTGGGAGGCCTGACATGGCAGATGTCTGACCGTAAAATCCTGCAAATGGCAGTCACTTCTGCAGACCAGGGCCCCGCTCTCTTTCATGGAGAAAAATCATACAGATAGGCCCCCCTAAGGAAGAGGAGTGTTCAGCGCAAAATGTTGATCAGATTAGAGAGCCCTTGGGGGCAGGCAGATACTGACCCAGAAAAGACTGTTCAGCCCCTGAGGTCCAAGCATGGAGGAAATGTCCATTGTCACCTTCCCCCAGGTGGCAGAGTGCATCAGCGTCACCAATGTGGCTGTGGGTTGACCACCCTGAGATGGTATGGTCTCCAGTAAGGAGTTTCCTTTCCTCTGCATACAGTCTTATAAAATCCTCCTCAGCCCCCATATGAGCACCTCTCAGTATGCATTAAATGCCAAGGCTAATCTCTGTTGCAAATGACATGACATTGTAATTGCAACACACACACAGCATCGAAGGTCTCTTTCCAATGGTACCATATAAAAATTTGGTCATTATGTACCTTACTGAAAAAGGTTTAAAATTTCTTGTTTGAAATGAATTTGGACCCTACTAAAAATCCAGATAAAATGGAAAGACCTAGGAGGCTAGAGAGTTTTACAACTTTAATGGTCGGTCCCATTTCCCAAAATATATTTGTTCAAGTAATTCAAACTGTTGTTACAATTAACTTGCCCTTTCATTTCCCTCCCTGAATTCCCTCTAAGCTAAACGTGCAATTTTCTTCTATAAATCTGTGTGACAAGTAGAGCAGTAAAATCTTTTTTCTTTTCCACATCATTTATATGCATTTTTCATGGACTGAGTTCTCAAGCACTTTTCCTAAGCTAATTTCTATGGTTCCAAGTGCACGGAACAACATTTGGAGCCCCCTAAAAGACCCAGGGGAGAGATTCAATTTGGAAAACTGGCCGAGACAAGTCTTCTGGATTTCCTCAAAGGCAGGAAATTTTAAGAATTGGTCTTCCAATAGTCTGTTAAGGACTTTGCTGCTTGCTCCGAGGAGCAGGGGTGTCCTGTTTCATGAATCTCTTGCAAAGGGAGGGTGGGGGATAGTCTTCGTGACCTGAAGACAATGTGGCCCTGCCTCTCCAGAGGCATGCAGGACATGCCAGGAGGCTGGAGGGAAACCTTGGGGCTGTCCAGGGCTCACTGTGCTTTCTGTCACTCCAGAGAGACTTCTCCCAGGGGTTTCTCCACCTGGGGCTCCAGCAGCTACAGCATGGCAGACCACGTCTCTGCAGCCTCCACCACTCTCCTGTGTGGGGTCCTCCAGGATGCCAGCAGCTCCTGCCTCAAACACTCACTAAAGGATAATTAACCACATGTTCGGCTGCACAGGGCCAGAAGTGATCCAAAACCTGTAGCCAAAACAGTGCCCGTGGCAGCTATTGTGGCCAGGCACAGTGGGCTTGCTTCCAGCCCAGATATTGCTCATTAGCTGCAATTCTGCACCCCAAGCTGGGGGTGACTTTGTTTTCACCCCAGTCTCGTTGCACTACGCAGCGCTTTGGGCTGCAGGACATGCTAGTGAGCGGCAGCTTACTTCAGGGAACAGCTCCCAGGGAGCCACTGCAGCGGAGCCAGGGCTGCCGTAGCATTGCTTACATGGTAAATAAATCTCCTTTTCTGCTTCACAGGCAGCCCAGCATGACAGGCATGAGGCCAGCTAAGCCCACGCAGCAGAGTCCCTCATGGCAGCCCAGCAAAACAGCGCTGCAAAAGCAAATTGTTCCTGGGGCAGAAGAGAGAGGCAGTGGAAGAGGTTACACACCTCAGCACTGTGCTGCCCCCATGGGCAACACTGGGCAGTGTGTGCAGCTCCCTGCATCTCTGCCAGTCACTTTCTACCCCAAAACTTCTGTCCTGCGACCTTTTAGACTCCCTCCTGCTTGGGCCAGCACGCTGGGGATGGGGATGGCTTTGAGGAAAGAAAACTGGGCTGTCTCTACCTCTCTGACTCCTAAAAGACTACCTCCAAGGAGCAGGACATGGTCCCAAGACGAGATGGGGAAGGGCTGCATTGCATTGGCCCAGCCTCAATTTACCAGCTGATGTACAAGGTCAAATGTAGCCTTTTTTTATGGGCACAATGCAGGTTACCAACAAAAGCTGGCGGCATGAGGGCACGGTTTATTTGAAGAAAATTGTGTGGGGGTCTGTCTGGGGGTGCAAATTGTGCCTGTCTTTCACAGTGCCTCTGCTTCAGGCCCCGGCAGGGCCCCAGCCCAGCTCCCACAGATGCTCACCTCAAAGCTGAGAGTCTTCTGGGAGCCAAGGGATGCTTCTGGAGGAATATATGGCCCTGGCCCTTGGTGGACTTGTGGAGCAGGGCCTGAGCAAAGGCAGCAAGCAAAGGCAAAACCTTGGGCAGAAATGTCCCAAAGGCACCCCAGCACTCACCCCAGCAGCGGCACCCACAGGATGTGCCAGAATTGCCCCAGCAACCTCACTGCAATCAGAAAAACGTAACCCTGGTCCCCTGAGCCTCAGCCCCCACGGCAAGCGCTGCTGAGCCCCGTGGTCACTCCTGCACCTCTGCAAAAGCTAGACGTAGAGAGCAGCACCCTGCCCTTCTCATGTGTGGCCTCTCTCTCCACCATCCTTGCTTCATCTGAAATGGTAACTCCTCTACCCAGGAAAGTACTGACTCTGATAGTGTATTTTAAATATCATTTTTGTAAAGGAATTTATCAGCTTAGTGTGAAACTGAATGATATTTTAATTTTAATAATGCTGAAGTCTTGTTATTTTTAAATTTTAGCAGGGCAGTATCTCACTTTGCTACACCATGCCTTACTGTAATCTTTTCATCATGGAAATCTGATAGACAAGAGCCATTATTCAGTAGTCCTGGTATCAATCTAGTCTGTGTGCATTTCTTTTTAGTCTTATTATCTGCTGTAGGCATAATAGCTAAGATCTGGCAGCTGGGATCTAAGAGCAGTTTTAGCTTCCATTAGTGATTGTGGAGACAATCTTTTCAGAGGCACAAAGGAGGAATTAAATGACCAGTTCTCATTTATAGTCAAACGGAGACTGAGAAATCTACCTGCCATTTGGGCTTTTGAAAATGTCCCCTTAAATCTGGAGTAATTATTAAAATTTCTTCCATTGTGGGTTGCTGTTTTTACAAAAGGTCTTTGCAGCTTACAGCTATAATTAATGGCTCAGTTTTGCCAAGGAGCCTGGCATACTTAAAAGTACTTGCATACCTCCACTGAATTTCTTCTGTCTTTTGAGACTGATTTTTATTTAAATTCAGTTAAAAATTATGTGTTTATTCAAATTCTTTACCAGTAGGCATTAACTCTAAGTTAACAGAGCTCCATGTAGAATTTAAGTCACGTGTTAAACTTCACACAATGTAATGGGCTCATTTCCACACCCTTTCCATTTGTTATTTTATAACCAAGATTGTACCAACCGTACAACCAATTTAGCATCAGCCTTCCTTGCACACTTCTCAACACAGCCTTCTTCAGAAGAAAAAGGTTAAGAGAACCCATAATTTTTAATTATGGAATAACTCGCCAGTGCCCCATTTCTTAGCCCTTGACTGGCCAGTTCAAAGCCTTTCTTCAGTCCAACATAGTCTGTAAGCTTTCCTGCACATAATAGATGGTAGTTTACATATAATATGTTACAATTTCTTGTATGTACACTATTTAACATAGGTACACATCCCAGTGTCTTCCTTTGTTATAAGTTATGTGCATGTACATTATACATATGCAAACATATATATAGTTGCTTTCTTTCAAGGACATGATTTGGTTAGACAGAAGTAAGTAAAAGTACTATCTGGCCAGATACAGAATGAGCTGGGCTGACATTTTCTCTCTTCACAGTTGGACTAGGTTATTCAGAGATGGTACATTCACCAATGGGCCAATACACCCAAATCCCTTACGCACTTCCGAAAATCCTGTCCTGTGGTAAGTTAATTGTCCAGATGCTCAGTGCTTCACCGAATTGGGCTGCATCCATCCGACAGTGTTCAGAGGCTAACTTAAGGCACTGTTTCTCAAAACATTGGTTGGATCTAGCAACTGGAAGTTAAACAGTGCTAATGAAGCCTCTTCTAACCCTGGAGAGATGAAAGGTGAAATGCGCGCTCAGTAATCACACTCCAGCTATTTGCTCTGGCTTCATGCCTAGCCAGTCTCCTCCTAGTAAGCAAGAAAATACAATTCATAAGCTATAGGATGAAGGCGTCTTTGCTGTATTTGCATCTATGCTTTTTATCTATTGTTTTAACCAACAATGAGCATAAGCAGTGCCCAAGATAGAGACTTCTTTTTCCCTTAAAAAAAAAACCAAAAACCCTCCTTGAGGATTTTATGGGCTGTGTAATTGTGTCTGGTAGAAACAAACACAGATATTTTGTTACACACCAACCTCTATCAGTTATGCATACATGCATATAAGAGTAAGGTAGCCTCTTCAAAACAGGTTTATTAAGTAGCATTCAAACTATAGGTAGCACTAGTGCAAAAGGTGATGATAGGATATAAGAAACTGTCTCTGTCACCACATAAATTTTAAGGGAAAAAGAGACATAATAAAAACAGATGGCAAAGTAAAGCACTACACCTTTTTTTGTATGGCAGAAGGCATTACTTATGGAAAATATTTATTTTTTGGTTGTTGGGCTATATTTAGATACCACTCCCTCCCCCCAAATTAAAAGTGACCTGTTTACTCTTCCAAATGGCTGATATAACTGAAACAATTTTATCTTGTGCATGTTTATATCTGATAAGATCTTTTTGATTTCTTCCAGCTGGACTGATTCAGAGGACACAACTGAAGAATTCACTGGTAACTGAGAGAAAATACTTCAGACTCCCACAAGGTTTCCTGTTCAGAAATCACAATCATTCTTCACACATATGTAAGTTAAGCTTCCTGACAACTCCTGAGGTAGGTAAGTATTATTGCTTCCCATTTCTCTGATGGAGAAGCTGAGGCACTGAGAGGCTAAATGGCATGCTGAGGGCAATGTAGAAATCCTGGCAAAATGAGACCAAGTTTCGTACTTCCTGTCTCAGTGATTTAACCATACTGTTGTGATACCTTCTTCCAGCTTACATCTGACAGCCTAAGAACAGTCCCCTCAGTTTGCTCCCTCTTGCTTTCTAAACATGGCAGTGTTTTTTTGTTTTAAAAGGGCTAATATTAAAGAAATGCATTTTGTTATGTAGGGGTTTTAACCTCTCAAAAGCTGAGTAGGCTATTTCTTTAATATTTCTTGCCTCGTTATAGTAGTTAATTTTTACCTCCACCGGTAAATGTGAGAGGTATCCAGGTTTCAGCTCTGAGAAGAGTAATGTGTGGTCAATACACTGGTCTGATGGCACGGGAAAGAAACAGCAGGCTGGCATATAGGACAAGCCTTCCTTCCAGATACTGTCTTTTCATGGCTTCCCTTCTGTTCTCTCTAGCAATTCCAGGCTGTACTTTTGTCTTTTATAACCACACAGAACTCTGTTTATGTCAGTTATTAACATGAGTGATGAAAGCGGGACACAGTTCTTGATTTTAGTTTCTCTAATCAATCAATTTTGTTTCCACTAAACCGGTATGACCATTGAAATAGACTTCAACTTAGGCAGCAATATTTGAGGCAATAAGTAAATTCTGGGTATTCTGGAGCTGACACTTCCAAGTCTGCTTCTAAATCCCCTTCAGATTTAAGATGTAAGTACTACTGCTACAGTCAGCAGAAGATTTAAAAGCCCGGTCAATAGTTACAGTTTTATTAGTATTTTTGTCTGCTTTTCTGGTAAAGGGGGTGTGGATGTTACATCTGGTATATGCAAGGGTATTGCTAGAGATTTAATGCCTGTACCATTACCCATGTGATTTATTTGAATCTCCCTGTCCAAAACACTAGTCAGATGATTTAAGCATATTGTTGAATTGGCTTCTAACTTCCATACTGGGTCTTCGCGCTTCAAGCTCTTCCCACACTGCTGAGTTTCAGCTTGATAACCAAATGTTTTGATAAACGTAATCTCCTCCACAGCCCACAAAACCATGGTGTTTATTTAAAAGTAAAGAGCACGCAAACCCAGCCATCATTGTCTTGCTGCTATCACGCAGGAACGTTTGTGTCTTGCTGTCAGCATCTTTAGCAAAGGAAGGGAAGATATCATGGGATGGAGAATGAAATGCCAAGCACAGAAGCTTGCTACAATATTCTCCAGCAGCTTCACAGGACTTATTTTGGCCTTCGAGCCAGAGGCTTGTGCGTGATTGAATCCCATAGTATTATTTTTGGCCACTTTCATTTCTGAAATGCCTATACTTCTGCAGAGAGAGGTTCTGGAAGGCATCTCTCCCTCCTGATCCAAAATGCCTAAACTGAAGGACAATGTGTATATTTGGAGAGGCATATCAGGATACACAGTTTCCCTGTGGGCTGCACTTTCCTCATAAGGATGAGGAAAGTCCTTGAAAGCTACTAGCGCTGCCCTCAACAACACTGGTTTCTGCTTTCAGCTGTGAAATGAGTAAGTGATGATCCCAGAGACACTGCCCATTCCTGTGCAATAACTGCATGCCACACACCAGTTTCCCCTCATTTTAGAGGGCAGGTGCTACATATCACATGCTGTGCTCCACTTAAAGGGAGAACACTAACTAAACCTGTCTAAACTTCCTTTTTTGATTATCCATGAACCCTGGAAGCCATTCTCTGCGAGTTCATGGTTTTCTCTGCTTTGCTTTATCATCACTCCCTACTTCTAATTTGGAAAAAAATGACCACAGACTCAAATATGTCACCTGCACTCTGTAACCAGCCCTGTTGATCCTGTCCAGTCAATAGTCCTATTGACATCAATGCAAGTCCTGTCCAGAGAGCAGAATTTGCATGCTGCAAAGAGGTCTTGTTCCTAAGCCAATGGAAAGACACATGATGTTCATAAACCAAGTCTAATCCATCAGGACAGCCCAGGTGAGCATTATCTGTAGTTTTGCATTGCACGGCAAGCACCAGCAGCATTGCCAGCTCCAAATGTATGTCCAGCATCTTTTGGGCAAACAGTGAGTGCATATGTTCAAGTATGAGAAACAGCATGTATCATAAAGCGAATTGGAGCTGGGGTGAGGGCTGGACAGCAACCAGCATGGCAGGTTTCTCCATGATGCCTGTGCATGGAGCCCACTGGAGGCTGTGTCTTCCACTCTACCTTTCAAAGAAGTAGCAAAATGATCAGTTTTCTAGCTTCCCATCCAAACTGGGTTTAAAAAGAACCAACAAAAGAGAGCTTTGTAAATGTTTTCTGCTTCAGTCACTGCTGCCACAGCATGCCTAGCTAAAGACAGACCAATATATCAAATTAAAAAATATATAGGTGCCTGGAAATATTAATCTTGAGTATTTATCAATTGCATGAGCATTCTGGATGATGCGCAGGCCCATATGGCCCTTCAGGCCTCTCTTCCTTGATGAATTAGATTCATTGCTCATAGTCAGGTGCACAACCATCTTTTCTTGTTTTTCTTCCTCTGGGACCATCTGGCTTCTCGTAGAACCTGCCAGGCTGTTGGCATCAGATTCACTGTAGTTTCCATCCAGCATCATAGTTTTTGAATGAGGTATCCCACACGTACATGGAAACTAGGAGCACAAACAAGAAATATAGCTGAACACTGGAAGAATACATTAGCAATAAAAATGATGCCTTCTTTTTACAGACAGCTTGTAAATAGTAGAACTTGAAATTTTAGCTGAGATTCAGTAAGTTTCTCTTTCAGCAAAACTCCCATTTTTATGCTCGTGTTCCAAAAGAAAGACATGTAGCTTAGCTACACTGCTTGGACAAGCTGATTTAGAACAAGTGATTATAAAAGTGCTTTAGTGGATATAAAAGCTAACCAAAAGGTTTTTTTTAGCTAGCTCTGTTCAGGATGGCTATTTTGAAATGCCTTGTTACGTATTCTTTGTTTCAAAAAATATACAAAGGCAAGATGCAGTTATATCTGTGGAAACAGCTTTTTCAGTAAATATTATGGAAAAAAGAGCCAGGTTCTGATTTCATAGATGTACATATTTCCTTTGTAAATCTGATTTTAAACCAAAGAAAGGACTAGTTAAAAGACCAACGTAAAATCCCAGCCCTTTTGAAGTCAATGTCAAAATTTGCATTAACTTCAGCAGCACCAGAATTCATTCCACAAGTCTAAGAAAAACACTGAATACAGTTAGAACTTCAAATTGCAAAAACTGTCTTTTCATCTTTAAAATCTGTAGGTGTTCTGTCTCAACAACATGGGTTATATAGTTGCACGCAAGGAAAATGGACTCCAAATCCTGCTTTCTCCTAGGAATTACTGCCTCTGATCCCTCACAGACTGCTTTCCTTACCCAATAGCACTTTGCCCCAAATTCCCCCTTCCACTGACTTCAGTGTTTTGATTATCCAAGGACTTGTTTTCAAGGATAACTTCAGCTAAAATAACAAAAGATATATACATGAAAATACAGTATATTAAGCATGCTACTCAGGAAACTATGGACACAAGGCTTTTTCCTCAAATTTTTTAACCAACCAATCACATTGCTTACTGATGACATGAAAATCAAATTATGAATTGTTTTCTGTGTTCTAGTCATAACCAAATGATTCAGCATCAGCAAATGATGTCAGGAAAAACATGACAAGATTGTAGCCCATTTTTTTTACTTGTTAGACCCATCACTCTGGGGATCTTTTAGAACACTCCATGGATGCAGCTGAACATAAACTGGGTTTTGAGACATATTTTATACTAAGCAAGTATACATAGAACTTGAGAGTATTTTATTGCATAAAGACACTTATTTTTGACTGTCTCTGAAGATAAACTATATCTCCTATTTCTTCCTTCTCCCCTGAAAAAATAAAAAAATCCAGGAGAGTTGCATCAGGATCCTTATCCATCAGCTGATAGGTCCAGGAGACAGTGGGTGGGTGAAGTGGTAAGCAGTTAGTGGCAATAAGCTAGTTGCTGCAGGACCCAACTGGAAGAAAAATTCAATAGTTTTACCCTTAGCCCCCAGGTGGAATCACAGTTTGGCTTGAGAGCATAGCGTTATTCCCTTTTGCTTAAAGTACTGTGTGCACTGACAGTCACCCAGACGGACAAGGGAGCCCAAGACACTAGAAAGCAATTTCCATGCAGTGTTAAATTGCATCTATCTTCACACAGACATATACACACAGAAGTTAGTTACATAATTTCACTCCACAATAATTTTAGGCTATGTCTACACCAGTAAATTAAATGCTGCCAGAGAACTTGACTGACTCATTTTTTTTCAGGCCAACTAGCACCCAAAATTTCCCATGCATGGCTCACGAATTAGCATCAACCACCAGCCTATTCCCCATAGGCAGTTCACAGGTGAGCGCTCTGGATTTGAGGCAAAGAAGCTTTAACAGTAGATACTCCATGCCAGTCGGACTTTTGCCTGGGCACATTTAATGTATTGGTGGAGACACCACACGGAGTCCATTTCTGGGCAGTCTGAAGTATTCAGATTCAGATTCTTTGGGTCTTTCACAGGGGAGTAGCACTGGCTGACAAGAGCTGCATTTACTGTGAGAACCATCTCTACTGCTTCTTCAGGAGTCCTTAACCTACATTTTATCACAATCCCTTCAATCGTGCTGCTTATTATCTTTGTTTCCATTACCAACATTGGTGGTAATCAATATTATCAAATTAATCAATCACAGAATCACAGAATTGCTGAGGTTGGAAGGGACCTCTGGAGATCATCTAGTCCAACCCCCCTGCTCAAGCAGGGTCACCTAGAGCACATTGCACAGGATCGCATCCAGGCACGTTTTGAATATCTCCAGAGAAGGAGACTCCACAACCTCTCTGGGCAACCTGTTCCAGTGCTCTGTCACCCTCACAGTGAAGAATTTTTTCCTCATGTTCAGATGGAACTGTCTGTGTTTCAGTTTGTGCCCGTTGCCTCACGTCCTGTCACTGGGCACCACTGAAAAGAGTCTGGCTCCATCCTCTTGACACCCTCCCTTCAGATACTTGTACACGTTGATAAGATCTCCTCTCAGCCTTCTCTTCTCCAGGCTGAACAGGCCCAGCTCTCTCAGTCTTTCCTCATAAGAGAGATGCTCCAGTCCCCTCATCATCTTTGTAGCCCTTCGCTGGACTTGCTCCAGTAGTGCCACATCCCTCTTGTACTGGGGAGCCCAGAACTGTCTCCTGGACCTATCAGCTGATGGATAAAGATCCTGATGCAACTCATCCTGGATTTTTTTATTTTTTCAGGGGAGAAGGAAGAAAGTTCTTGCACAGAACAACTCTATCTTGTGTTGCAGAGAACTGCTGTGCCCTGGGTGAGGACTAGGTTGATGTGGGCAGAGCTAAATCAAATATCCAGATGTACAGGCAGATTGGGATGACACTGGGCCTGTTTAAGTAGCTTTCCAGAGTCTCACTCTTGTTGAAAAGGCCTTGGACATAGGTAAAATTCTGTCACAAGAGTTTATTGAATTTATTGCAATCAATTTTTAAAATGTATCTGACAATTTTTGATGAGGTGTCAACTAGGAAAGGTACTGGGCTGGTAGGGGAGCTGTTCAATACTTCAAGGATGCCATAGAAGGAAGTAGAAGGGGAAGAGAAGGAAATGCAAAGTCAAAAGAGTGATTCAGATGTCGCGATCTAATCATCAGAAAGATGCTGTCTGCATTGGCATTTCTGAAAGACTGATACTATACCAATAACAGTTTCTCCAGGAACAAAAGGCGGTAGGTAACCAAGCTGTAGACTTAGATTCTAATGGGAAGAATGAAGTTGTATAATCTGGTGATGTTCTGGATGTGTTGGGGCTGAAGAAAAGGGTCCCAAACCTTAGTGCTCAAAGGATGATGGTGTTTTGCTTAAGAACAAAGAAGAAGGGGTTGGAAGGGACATCAGAAGGTCTCTCGTTCAACCACCTGCTCAAAGCAGGGCCAGCTATAGGGTCAGACCAAGTTGCTTGGGGCTTTATCCAATTGGGTCTTGAAAATCTCCAAGGATGCAGGATAAGACCTGTCATAGCACATAAAAAGTACAAACATAAAATTGGCTGAATGTTGTTTGCATGTGTTTGGTTTCAGGGAATAAGTCTACTATTACTTTCATTGAATCCTGTTTCCAGAGTGAAGCTGTCTATTGAGAGGGGACATTAATTCACTCTGAGTACTATCTTTACTTAAAAATATAACAGTTGTGGCATCTGCAGTGAAATATCAGATTTAATGTTTCCCCTGTTATCAACCCCATACAGTCCCAGGTTGCAGACTTCCCCAGTTCTGATCATGCTCTCCTCTCCTTTGCTGGTTCTACAAGGACCCATAAGTCCAACACATGTTTTTGTGGTATCAGTACTTCAGCATCAGGTTGAGCAGTGTAAACAAATTGAATTATACACACATGGATATCAATGTTTTCCTATTTACAGACACATGAAACAGCCAATATAGAGACAATTAGCTGGAAAAAAGAAAAGAATAAATGGATAAACAAAATAAAAGTTTCTTTCACCCTCTCCTGGAGTTTCCTCTTCTTCCGCTCTTGCACTGTAGTCAGGTAATTCACTGCTGCATATTCCAGCACCGAGAGGAAGACAAACACAAAACTGACCCACAGGTAAATGTCCACTGCTTTGATGTAGGAAACACGGGGCATGGAGGCATTCACTCCTGTGATGATTGTAGACATGGTCAGCACGGTGGTTATCCCTGGAAAGAAGCAAGAGGAATAAATGCCATTGGCTGATACAGTCCAGAAGACCACTAATGTAGAATTTTTGTCTCAAAAAGCCCCAAAATTATTCTCTACATTGGCTTACAGATATTCGATTTGATGCATTCAGTGATAAGTATCTCTCCAGCCAATATAGAACCACTCCACTGCCTGCACTTCTGTGCACATGATGGGTTCAGTTTTGAGGAACGATGGAGTAACCCTTGTTTCACTACGGTTAGCATTTATCTCCCTCCTTAACCTGCAGGGTTAGGATGCCTCATTCCTCTGAGGAAGTTGCTCTGATTTCCTTTAGACAAGTTTTTTTGCTTTAACACAGTGCTTAGAGCCAGGTCCACTAATACCAGTGGTGAAAAGGACTCTTGTTTTCTAGCTGTACCAATCTGTGCTACTGGGACCATCAGAAAGCAACCTAGTAGTTACTGACTTTTGGTCACAGCCAAAGAAGATTTGATGTAAATCACTGACCTCAAAAGGGACGAGCAGTGAAGATAAAATCTATACTGTGTGGCTGTAGAAATGTTTTGCATGAAACAGTGCAAAAGAAGGTATTATGTTTTTATCTCAAGGAATCTTGATAAACCTATAGTTCAAGGTATGGGAATCAAAAAGTTTCGAACAACAGTCATTATACTATATGTGTGTGTGTGCGCACACGTGTGTGTGTGTGTGTGTGTGTATGCATTCCTCTCTCTCTCTCCATATATATATGTGTGTGTGTGTGTGTGGATATATATATACTGCTGTATGTATATATATATTTATACAGATATAGATAAAATCATGCAAAATAATATATACTTTGTCTAGATAGTCATGCAAAGAAAAATGTTTACAAGTTTCCAAAGCCTCTTAAATATAGAAAACAGAACCAAAAAGCATTCATAGCTTCTTCAGCCATTTTAAACTAGTGACCACTGGAAGCACAGCTACTGTTCTACACTTTTAAACAGAATCTTTTTTTTTTTTTTAATAATATCCACTGTACACACTTCTTTCAGTGAAGTAGACTCTTGGCTGTCTCTTCTCATATGTGTGCTGCAGTGTACAGCTCTCTGACTGAGACAAACTGTAGGGCTAATATACTGGTTTTATCCTTTTATCAGAGGTGCTCTGATTGTCCCCAGAGGTATGATAGATTGAGGAACATCTAGGTTTGTAGATGTTAATAGGGTTTGATGCCCTGCTGCCTTTCTTCCCTAACTTTGTGAAGATATGCCAGGCTGACTCCCTCCAGGCAACCTGGAGCAGGCAACTGGCCACAGCACAGGTGCCGGCAGTTTGGGAAGACACGTACCTGTACTGGGGCACCCACTAGGGCAGCTGGGACACAGCAAGATCCTTTTCTGGATCTAATTCTAGGCACTCATGACAATCATAGCAGAAACCCATATCTCTCTGTCGGTGCCTAAACTCCTATAAAAATCCGCCATCACTGATGGCAATGTTTGTCTCAGGACTGCAGGATTGGACAATGGTGAGAAATCTTGATTCATTGACTCATAAATATTGAAATCTCTCTTTTCTGCTTGTCTTTCTTTTTAAAAAGAGAGCTCTTTGACATGAGTTAAATATCAGTCAGGAGGACTGCTTTGACAAAGGACTTAAGACAAACTGCAAGTTTTACATTATATTAATCATCAGATAAAACAGACATTTGCTTCTCCAATATCTTTAACCAACAAAGTGGAAAATTTCCTTTCCTGAAAAAAACGTTCACATTTAAAAATTTTAACACTTGTTTGGCTTGTTGTAGTTGCTCTCACCCAAAGAGACTCTGGCAGGTACTGCTCTGCGGTCAATCCAGAAAGACACCCAGGACAACATGACCATCAGAGTGGCAGGGAAGTAGGTTTGGAGCAAGAAGAAGAAGATGTGTCGGCGCAAGGTGAAGTTTATGTAGAGGCGATTGTACCAACCTTAGAGAGAGGAAAGCCAGAAGCAGTGAGAACAGCTTGCATGGTAAGACACCAGTCTTTTGATCTTTTATTTCTAAAGAGTAGAGAAAAGAGAAAACAATCTTTCATGGTATTTCTGATCATCATGTATTCTCCAGACAGTGGAGATCACATTTCAGTGCCATACCACAGAAGACAAGTGCAAACAAAGTCAGACGAGAGATCTCACACAAGTAGTTAATATAGAAATAGCATTTAAATTAGAAAAGGCCAGTACCCGTGCTACTGTAGAAAGCCAGTCTTGATGTAGTATGGAATTTTTGTATCAAAAACTGAGACAAAGAAATCTTCTCATCAGTTTTCAGAGATTCGTTCCCATTTTTCCAGTAAAGCATCAGATCTTCATCAGTGTAAGCATCTTAGGGAAAGAAGAAACACAATGTAGTGTGGCTTTAGCTTGGAGGAAAAAAATGGTTAACAGATCCAGAGAAAACTAAGAAACAGAAAGGCATCTTTGGCAGGTAGTAAAGCCGCCAAAAATTTTGAAAAAGACAGTGGTTTGAAGAGATCTTGCCATATGATGTGCCATAGCAACAAAAAGAAATCCAGACTATCCTGATTCAGGGAAACACATCCTCACTTTACTCCACATGGGTAAAAACACAGCTAGAATGGTGCCATTCTGAGCATCACATACCAAAAAATATAGACAAAGGATTGCTAACTGATTTGCAACATGGACTCATAACTCAGAAGAAGTAGCTATGAGTAAAATGGCTGAATTTAGAGAAAGACGGAAACACAGACAGCTTAAACTATCTTAAAATGATAAAAGCAAAAATGACAGGTATGTTTTGAAGCAACAATCTAGAAATATTTGAAGACTGTAAACGCAAAACTTGAAGAACTACCTAGCGTGATAGGAATGAGGAATGAAAAAGGGTAATTAAGATGGTTAGGGGCTGGAGCACATAAGAGGAGAGGAGCTGTTTGTTCAGCGTGAAGAGGGGTCTATGGTGGTATCCAGCTGCTGCCTTGTTGTAGAGAGGGTTATAGAGAACATGGAGCCAGACTCTTCTCAGACTCTTGTTAGAGATGGAGAGCAAAAGGACAACAGGCAATGGATGCAAACTCCAGCAAGGGATTTTCCAAACAGGTATAAGGAAACTTCTTCATGATGAGGGCAGTCAAAAATCTGAATAGGCTGCACAGAGAGTTTGTGGAGTCTCCATTACCATGGTGATAATCAAAACCTGATTGGACATGGCCCTGAGCACCCCACTCTAAATTTAAAGTTGTCCCTGCTTTGGGCAGGGAATTGGACCAGCTGATCTCCAGAGGTCCGCTCCAACCTAAACTATTCTATGTTCCTGTGATTCTGTTTTTTGGTAAAGGAAAATTTCAGTTAAATACCCGGGAGGACCTCAAAACAATTAGACATTAGTCTTGGAACACCCTGGAGAAAGTCTGCAGAAGATCTGTGGGAATCTTATTGTTCAAAGCATTTTTTCATCAGACAACTACTTCCCATTACAGAAGCTGAGCTCAGAAGGACAACTCAAACTGTTTGCAGGATCAGGATTATCATACATAAAGCCCATCAATGAGGAAATTTAGAGAAACCAAAAACAACTGTCTTGAAACTCAGCTTTTTACTGTGACATTTGAAAATATCACCTTCTAGCCAGAAGCAATGAACACCGCAAAAATTCACCCCAAAATTTCTCATCAGCAAGCTGTTGAGAAACAACTTATGTTGAACACTTCTGATGGAGGGGTTTTTTGTAAATGCCATCTACTATAATTCATACAAGAATACTTTCCTTGAAGATTCCCCTCTTTCTTGCACCCAAAGGGCCAGATATACCACCCAGAAAATCAATAGAAAGACTCCCAGTTACTTCAGTGAACATTTTTTCAGGCTCTAAAATAGACTATATTCTGAAACATGTTAGCCTATGTGTCTGCAGCTAGCTATGGAGTGCGTTTAGCTAGGAACAGGGATACAACATACAGCTTTCCAGCTCCAGAGAACACGTCTGAGAGTCCAGGGGGAAGCAACTGAAGTCCATGTTGCACATTGCTGTCACTGTGATCCTAGAAAACCAAACACAGAAAGGTTATTTTCTATGAGGATCAATGATGGGAGAATGTTAATATAGATAAATCATTTTGCAGCTTTAAAACCAGCAATTATGCATAATATTAGCATAAAACACCCAAGAAAATGCCTAGCAATTATTTAAGTCCAGGAGAGACGGACTATGCACAAAAACTCCGAAGGAAACTGTAAATTCAATAACTATCAAGGAATTAAAGCACTATCTTGGACATTACAGTAATACTAATGACAATACTGATACTTCTACTCTATGTTATATCCAAGTTTTTCCCTACAAGGCAACAATTTAAAAAAATAACTTTACCATTTACATTTGAAGGTTTCTCTATGTCTAGTTTGATTAAGGTTTCTTCATTTTCCCCTTTGCTCAGTTCCTGCCATAGTCACCCCAACAATGAAGCCTAAGCCATGAACCAGCCATATTGCAAGCCAGAAAATTCTTCCAATATATAAAGCATTAAGGCAAAAATGGCTTCTTTCAGTCCTGGATCAAATTCTTTTAATCTGGGAGGGTTTTTTATTACTGAGGGCAGGGGGTGTAAAATGGGTGCAGCTATTCTTCAAGGAGTCTCTGTTAAATTCAAGTCTTAGCTAAAGCTCTGCAAGATCTCCAGATTCAGTTTTTAAATCTGAGTCTAATTGCACATAAAATTATGTGACAAATTTTCCAGAGGATCAGTAAACTTTCTCTTGTGGACATATTTGCAATGGCGTTCCCAACTTAATAGGGGCAAATGAGCTGTGAGTCACCATTCCAAAGGCCCACTTATGTTGGCTGTGACCATTTTCTGAATTTACTGCAGATGTTGATAAAGAACTTTTCTTCTGTTCAAGGAATTGTGATCCAAATCCTACTCTGACCTATGTACTATCAGTGCTAAAAAGCACGTGGTATTGGCTTTGACTACAAAGTAGAGCAGAATTTTGCCATATGAGCTAAATTTAAATATGCTTTTGGGGAATATGTCCCAGAAGGGACATTGTAATTATGACTAGTAATGACTAGTTGTGTGTAGCATTTAAACATTGTACAACTTGGTGCTATTTTCCTTCTTCAGGGTCACCTAAATTGTAGCATAGTCTGTAGTCATTAACAATTCATTAGTCAGGAACAGAAATTCAGTTCATCAATAAAATATTCCTCGGTTAAAGTGTAGTATTCAAGTGGCCTTGAATGCACAAGGCCCCCACGAGGAATGAAACACCTCTCACTTCAGTCTGCTTACATTCACACTACCACATGACATATGGTAGATGCACATCCTGAGAGAACCCACATGTGCTGCAAAATGCTTTTAACAAAATGCTCTGAATGGCCATTTTAATCAGCAGAGATCAAATCAATACAATCAATAGGGCAGAGCCTAGAGAGCAAGTCTGTCTGTCCATCCCAGGGTGAGAAGATTCTAGTCCCACTGACTGCATTCACAAGGGGCTTGATTCAGCTGCCCACATGCAGACAATCTGGTACCTTTTGAAAGTATCTGCCTGGCCTCCAGCTCCCTCCAGAAGGGCACAGTTGCCTATGGGTCCTGTGTCATATCAGCTCAACCCCATGGGGACGTCTCAGACACTCAAGGACAGCCCAAATGGCACCAGGTGCTCACATATGGGCAACTGAATCAAGATGTAAGTCTCTGCTGACTACAGAAGAGTATACAGCATCTTGCACATCACTTAACACCCACATTTAGGTGACTTGATTTGGAGCTGAATGACACCCCAAAGGCTTCACTGAGTTGCTCACACCTAGGTGTCTCACAACACATCGAGGTATTTCATCTGACCTCCAGCTGCCACTCCAGAAGGCACATCAGGGAACATCATAACCCATAACGGGTGCCAACTCCATGCAGATTTCTCAGACACCTGAGTGCATTTCCATTACACATCTGTGCTTAGGCAGCTGGATCATGTTCTGAGTGTCCTAAACATTGCCAGGACCAAATATCACTCAGATTATTGTTCTCCTTGTTAAGTTGTTAAAATCACAGTAAGGAATCAAATTATCCATTTAACTCAAGTGCAGTCAGCTGAGGTTACTCACATCCTTCTCTCTCATGGGATAAGATTACAAAGTCACACTACCTGTTTGATCACTCACAGAGAACTGTGAAAGTAAATAAACTGCATCTGGGCAAATGAGCAGAACTGAATAGAGCCAATGTTCGTCATTAAAAATATTATCCTTCATTTTGGTTATTGAACACTGCTAATGAGCAATATGCTGCTGGCTTCAGTGCATGAGAATTGTAGGATGTTAGCAATGGAAATGGATGATTAGTTTCCCCGAGCAACATCTGCCAAAGTGGTCTCTAACCATCTCCTGCTCTTCCCTCCATACCGACCCAAGCTTTCATCTAATCTCTCTCTTAGGATTTTTCTGTATTTCTTGTCTCTGCTTCCCTGTGGTACCTTCTTTCTAATCCAACTCTAATAAAATGGATAGCATCTTTAGGTGCTCAGCTAAGGTGTGAGTAACTGGGTCTTTCACAAAATAAATGGATTTATTAAATGGGTTCAGAGCAGGGAAAGTGTACCTAAACATTTGATTGAGATGGGATTTTGTAAATCAGTAAGACTGGGCAAAATTAAGGGGTCAAATGGTGTATATTCACATTCTTACACACACACATTTCTTTTGTGGTTTTAACAATTTGTACATTTTTTTAATAAATTCAATAGAATTATACTTGGAATACAGAGCCAATGAACTTTAGAGCCCCCTGGTTCAGTGGGATATTGCCCTATCTAGGACAACATCATCCAGTATGTTTATTCTTCAAAGAGAAACAGTGTCTTAAATCAAACTTTATAAAAAAGCTTTCCTAGTTCTTGAGAATTATTTTATTGTGACTGAAGTGAATAATTTCCAGAGAGATACTAGAATAGAAACCCATGTGCTATAAAACGTTCAAAGGTCACTGTACTTTGTGAGAAAGTTTTCTGCCTTGGGAAAATGTCTTTTTGTCTGGGCTCTTGAGCTTTTCTCCTCTGGCAGTGTGTTATTCTCCACATCTCTTTTTGTATTCTTCTAAAGGAAATGAAATCTGCTGGGAAATGCCTCAGGATTCTTTCAGCCAACAAACATGTTAGAAAATCAGGGTGTTTTTAAAACAGCCCTTTCGGCTTCAATAAACTTAAACCTGTATATCAATGTGCACACTCCAACAAAAAAAAAAAAACAAAAAAAACAAGTTTTTCTAGACAAACAGGAAGCAAAATAGAATAATTCTAGAGGTCACCATCTGGTATATCAGCAGCTTCCGGTTTAATCACACACTGACCCTGGGACAAACACTCCTGACCGACTAAGCCCTCCTCGACTGCAGAGTTAGGAGTACACTTCCCTGGGGAGGAGATTATCCTGCTGCTGACCACAGCAGGGTTTCTTGCAGCTTCCTGTGAAGCATCTGGTCCCAGACAGGGCTGAAAACAGGGCTCTGGTTCAGCTGTGGTAGCAGCAGGGTTGGTAGTAAGTGTTCTTGCGGTCACCAAAACGATGTCAAGAGCAGTATTCGTGGGGAAGACCCAGGGGGGCTGGCAAGTCATGGGGCTGCATCTTTACCTCATGCTGTAGAGTACCTGACCGTCGGGGAACACTCGCAGCATGATGTTGTCCGTGGTCGTGTCATGAATGAACGACCTTTTGGAGTGCACGAAGAAGACATCTGGCACCCAGATCTTATTCACGAGCCTGCCGTCGAAGGTCATGCTCTTGTTGGTGGTGCTGGGGAACGAGAGACGCTCATCCTTCCAGTAGTGCCTTAAGTACAAAGTCATAGTAAAATCCTTCATGAAAAAGAAGAGAACCAGAAAGAGGGCTGTCAGTGCTGCATTTTACATCTATGACACACCAGAAAGAAAACTCACTGCTACCAGGTAGATGAAATCTACCCTGTCCCAACTGCTGTTTCTTTCTTGGACCAATACTCTTTGGGAACGGATTTTGCTGACAAAATAATTTCCAGACAAAACAAAATATACATCCACTCATATCAAGTTACACTGCAAGCCCTCTAGCAACAAGGAGGTGCTGGAACATTTCCCATCAGGCCCTGAAGGACCCTCATGCAATAGGGCAGCTTTGTAGCCTGAATTGCCTGTAAGGGATGAATTGCAGAAGCCAGTAATGTTCAGTCCTAAAAAGGACATGAATATGCCCCAAGAGAAGCACTGCACTACAGGAGAGATTCTTGAATCCTGGCAAAATTATGTTAAAGAACTGTAGGATCACTAGCAGGTTTGAAAGGAAATCCTTTCAAAATGAGCTTAATGATCAGGCTAAACACAAAGCAATTCATCCTAAAAAGGAACTAAATTATTGCAAACAGCAGCCAAGGGAGGGAACTGCTTTTCCTACTACACAAGAGTATAAATAAAGCTCTCTTTTAAGCTTGTTGGGGGGGCAGGAGCTTCAGTCACACAAAGGAAAACATCTGTTTGTTGATCCCAACCTGGCAGCTGCAGCTTTCAGAGCTGAAACTACTCTTTCATGGTGAGAGATCAAATACACTTTCTTCTTTATGCTCTCAGTTAAGCAAGTGGTTATGGCAGCTGCAGCTGCCAAGTCGGGGCAGGCAGCAACGCAGGCTAGGATCTCTTCCCTAGCGCTCAGCAACTGTTTTTTAAAATCATCACTGCAGCGTCTTCATTTTTGCTTTGATGATGACAAGCCATCTATTAATCTGACTTTCTGTTTTGGTTCTTTGCAGATGGGAAGGCTCCCTGGGCAAGGGGACAGGGATGTGTGCAGCATCGGTCAGGGACTCACAAATGAGCTATAGCTGCTGTCGGGGCATAGGGAGGGCATGGACCAATGCCAACAGCAGGCAATGACCCCGGCTCCCAGCTGGCCCCTTGCCTGGTCCCACTGGGCAGGAGCCCTCTCCTCTCACCTTCAGCACCTTTCCCTCCCCAAATGGGCCTCTGACAGCCAATGCACTGGCAATGCTGCAAGTAAACATCAAGCCAAAGTGGCAGCTGACAATGGCTTTTAAGTATAAAATCCAGTTTATGGATGCTTCCCCTCAGTGTGAGTCAAATAAAGCAGTTTGCAATCATTAACGGGTTGTTCCTTTCTGACCTGCACACACAGCTACAAATTGAGAAAAGGGTTTACTTCGCAATTTGTGGAAAGGAAACACCTTGGAAAACAGGTTATATACTCAGTCACAAGAATGAGAATATATGCCAGAGGCACAGCAAAGGAGTCAGCAGAAGTGCCTTGCATTGGAGTGCACATACCACTCTCCGGCATAGCTGGGAGCATGCTAAGGCCCTGATGGCACCCGCAACTGGCGCACACTGCCGCAGACCATCTGTGCCAGACAGGTACAGGTTTTTAATAGCACAGGCTTTAAATGTCCCCTGGCTGCTCTCATTCACACACTCCGTCTTACAGTATAGTGGGTCCCGAGCTGGTCTGGTTTCTTCTTTGGGGCAGGCAGGTGCCCTCAGAAGCAGCTATAGGCAAAGGCTGGCAGACTGAAGGTATGTGATTTTTAGGAGCACCAACCCCATGCAGTGATTCGAAGCAGCCCTGTGTTCCCGCAGCTGGCGAGGGGGAGCACTCCCTGGCGCAGGTGCAAGTGGCACGACTCCCGCTGGCTGGGCAGCCGGCTCTCCCCTCCACAAATAGGTCTCTACTTGCCACTCTAGCACGGACCATCAAAAAAACAAACTAACGTAACCCGGACTGACCAGTTCTTCCCCCACTGAATACAAGTCAGCAACTGCTTTGGAAATTACTTCTCCAGCGGTGGGAAAATAGGACTGTGGAGATATTTATAACTCCAGGAAAGAGAGCTGATCTCAAAACTTTCTGACAGACAAGATTTCTGCTGAAACCAGATGCTTCTGAGAGAAAGCGTGGCAAGTTACTCACTTGCACTAATTAGGCCTCTTTGCTGCTATGACATTATCTTGAAATATTAGAGCCCCAAATCTCCTTGCAACAGTCCTTTCCTGTGTTTAGAGCTCCCTCCCACCCACTTCATTGCATGCATCCCCCCAAAAACCTCTCTTTCAATATCCAGGCTGACAAGCTCCATCCTTGTAACAAAGATGCAATTTTACTCCAGCAAAACCCAATCAGCCTTTGAGTTACTACTAGAGAAAGACTATAAGCTGCTCCAAAGCTGGCAGAGCCCCTCTAACCCTTTTTTCTGCTTTTTAATCACCGTGGTACCAGTGTTTTTTTCTAATTCTCACTGTATTTTTTGAAGAAGAAACAACTGCAGGACAAAAGGGAGTTTCCCCCAAAAAAGTCTTATCACAGAAATTACCTGACAGTTCTAGAAACAATATGCATTACAAACTACAGATGCTCTGAAGCTAAAGGTCTTCCTTTAAATCTTCATGTTTTGCCTAGACACCTCCAGGGATGGTGCTCAAGAAGAACCAGGAAGAAAGGACAAAAGGAGAACGGAAACAAAAAGACTTCTCTTCTTCTCTATGTTCCCCTTTCCATTTCTCTTTCCAGTTTTTTTATTCCATTTACTATAGTCAAAAAAAAAAAAGGAAAATGCTTGCAAATGCACCTTTTACTGACAACTCCTTGAAACCTGTTGAGAGTTTACAGCTGCATCTGTGTTTCCTCCATTTTTTAAGAGTAAAAAATAAGGAAAATCACAGTTCAAGTTAGTGGAAATTTCTCGAACTGCATCAATGACTGAAAAATGGTTCCAAAATGGAAATGATTTCCCAGCAGAAACCAAATTCACCTTTGGCAGAGGTAGTTCAAGGCCACCCTGACTGTTCCCAGTTGTGTGCCTCAGCACTGAATTAGAGAGTTTACTTTTAGTGATGAAGGGGTAGGGAGCAGCTAATTCTCATTTATGATGCCAGCTTGTTTTGCTAAAGTACCTCCTTTAAGCATGCATTTAAACAAATGGACTCAATGGTTCCCTAAGGAAGAAAATGTGTGTAATAAGCAGCACTTCTATGAACTTCAATATACACCTTCAAACCTCCATAAGCAAACCAGTAAGGACTCCCTGAGAGATGTAATGAAAGACACGCGATTGTTCATGGTTTTGATTATAATGTATCCTTCATAACACTGATTATTCTCCCATTTCATTTTCAAGGTTTTTTTCCCCTTGAAGTTTTAAGTTTCTATATCTGAAGATGGAGAGATAACTCTTTGATCATCATCATGGTTAATTCAGTCTTCAAGTTAGTGCCTCTCTTAGTTTGCTGAATGTGGCCTTTATTTTCAAGACCAATCATTTGAAACCTATGGGTTTCAAATGGGAGAGATTTTTCATGACTAGCAATAATCAAGGCTTAAAAGAAGGTTACATACCATATCAACCTCAGAAATACTGTCCAAGCTTTCAACCTGCACATCCACCCCGACAGGAATTGCAGGGCCTGTAGAAGAATAACATTTAGACATGCAAACAACCATTCTTTTATACCATCTGCATTTTATTAGCGCTATTTCTGAGCTTATGTCATACTTTTCTGTCCATGATTCTTCAGGAAAGGGGCAGAGGAAAGAGTCAGCGAATAACCATCTAAGGCACCTTTTGAAACACTAAATTCTCTTCCCTTTTGCATGTGCTGTAGTGTTGGCAGTCTGTCTAGCAAATCCAAAGCTTTGATGAAACATTTGCATATGTTTTTAAAAGCTGAGCCATCCCACCATAAATTTTAGGTCATTATGGATGCATTTAACCCAAGGAACAGGGGCCTGAGTAGAAGAAACTGCAAGCAATAAGCTCTCACTTGTGGGTTTCTCATTCCTTATCAACAAGACAAGCTACATTAATCTCTCAAGAGCTCATCATCATTTTCATTCATATGACTCATTAGATGTTAATAGTTTTTCACAGCAGTTTTAAAATCAATAACCAGATAATTCACAAAGAGTAAATAAGCAGAAAACACTCCATAATGAATGCAAACTCCTACATTAACAGAAATTCTTTATCAAAATTTCACTGCAGGCAGTTGCTCTTAAATGACCAAGACCTACTCAAGTTATTCAAGTTCCATATGGCATATCTTCACACAGCCTTTTTCCAGGGAGGACAATCATTTCTCCTCTCCCTCTTTTTCCATCCTCTCCTCTGAATCTGAATATGAACTCAAAGAGATTGAATTCTGATTCAGAATTTCACAGCATTTGCATCCAAACTGGTTCAGAGGCTCTGTGCCTGGAGGGTGCTGTTGTTATCTGTTCACTTTATTTAGAGAACTGTGGAGCATGACAAAGCTGTATATCATAAACAGAACTGATTGTCGCAGTATACCTTGACTCTCGACGTATTCTGTGACCTCCAGGTATCCTGCCTCTCGGACTGGTGCATCGAGACACCTACGGAGTGTGCACACAAAGCACGAACCACAGAAGTTAGTCAGCAGGAAATGCTGGAGAACGGTCTAGGTTGATTCACCATTGCTTTGAACCCTCAGCCTCTGGCAGCAGGTCTCACAGGGCTTGCGCCAGTGCACGCACCCAGAGTGCACATCCAAGCCTGGGCACCACCAGTGAGGGGCCTGTGGCTAAAGGTACGGATCCAAGGAGCAACTCTGCAGAAGTGCAGGGGACTTGGCCAGCAGAAGTGAGCTATCTGAGGGCTTGTAGTGGCCTCCAAGGAGGTTTGAATGGATTTTTAGGACCTACATTTTGAACTTGATTAGCAGTTAGATGGCATTTAAGAGGCACTACAATCCTTTTCTGGACCTAAACCCATATCCGTGCAGTGCCCAGCACAGCAGCGTCTGCTGCTATGCCTGCTTTTAGTTACAGACTTATCTTCCTCCAGACTATTCCAGGCTCTCTATACACTGTACACCTAACAAGACAGCTGAAAAACTGCTGTTCTGAGAACACAATGCACTTTTGCAAGCTGTTCTCCATCCTGTTATTGTATCTGCTGCAGCATGCACAGACTCCCATGCATCTTCAGGGTTTTTGAACAAAACCTTACATTTGCCTCAGCTGGAAGAGAAGGAAGAGCCAACCTGGCTACAGTAGGGAAAGGGAAATCACAATACCCAGGAGACAAGCTGATTACTGTGACTGGCCCTGATGCAGATTTTGTCAGGGCTTTGATAAGCCGGCTTCAATGAATTACAGCAGAGCATGCTGACGGTGGCACCATCCCCCTTCTGCATGCACAGCTCTAGCCTGTTACATCTGTGCCATCCTTCAGTAGCTGTGCTGGGTTACAGGCGTCTTGAAGCAAGCAGCATGAAGCAGCACCGGGCTCCTCTGCACCATCAATTCTAATTTAAGTGACCAGTGCCCCCAGTAATGAAGCTGAAACATTGCTAACCGAGCACTTTTAGATGACTCCTAAAAGCAGACAAGTGCATACACGTCACATTCAGATGCACAGCTGCGCTGGCTGTGCACTTCAGGCTTAAAGAAATGCCAACAAATATTTGTTTGCCCTTATTCATGTCTTGCTGGAATTTGTCCAAGTGGAAGGAGGTTTGCCTGGAATATTTATTTTCCACAGTTCAAGACAGTAATAATTCAAGCTGGTCAAAAAATTTCTGATTGCCTGAGGGGGAAAAAAGCAATTCCAATTAATCAGAATTGGCATGTTTCTCAGAAGCACAGGGATTTCAGTAAGATTTTTCACTCCAAACAGACAAGCCGGTGTTGCTTCCTTCTCTCCATCTGCTCTGTAGGATCCACAGCTCCCCCACGCCGTGTCTGGCAACGCTTCCAGCTTCCCGTTGCTCGCTTTCACACCTTACCAGGGTGTCTGCTGAAGAGCCATAAACTGAAAAGCTGTTAAGCTTTCTGGCTCCTTCACAGCTTCCCTGGGAAGGTCAACAGAGACCTGAGAGCTGAAAGTCCCTGGAAGGCCATCTCCCAACCCAAGACGCTTTTGAATGTTTCCAGGTGTCTCTTGCTGCTGCTAAGGAGGCCCAGAAGAACAGGATCCAACTGCTTCCAGACCATGCTCCAGAACAGAATTGTTTTTATACTTTTCCCTCAGAATATTCTGTATATCCCACTTGGTGTTCCCATATGGCTCAACAGCTAGGTCAGTGACTTTGTTTCTAGTTGCTGCATTGTCTTGAAGATAGCTAGCAACTTTCTAAATTCCTTCTGGATGTTAATTTTTTCCATTAAGCAATGAATTTAATTGCTATGGGAATATTATACTATAAGGAGTCAGTGGATGTCTGAGGAAATTCTCTCAGTCTTAGTATTCAGTCCTCTTTATTAAGCATACCTGAAACTGGTATACCCACGAAGCCAGTCTGCACTGGCTGACAAAACACAAATCTGTTGTCACAACTGCTTCCAACAGTAAAGCTGAAAAATGTTTAAGATTTTTTCTTCATGCAAACAAGGCTTGAAGACATAGGTGTGCTTCTTTAATAGGTGAGAACAATTCTCAGCCCCCTCCCCAGATCACACTGGCAACAGCTTTCAGCAGGGGTAGAGTTACATAGATTAGTAGATTCATCTTGTGCTGGGGCCTTCCATAAGACTTTTCAGCTCACTAACCTGGCAGAAAATTAATCCATCTAAAAACAAAACCAAAAGTGGATTATTTTCTTCTGAACTGGTGACTTGAATCAGTTCAGGGAAAAATTTGTCAGGTGCATGAGCCAGCCACCAGGGCCAGAACAGATAGGCGTTAGAAGGATTAGTGAGACCTCTTCTTTTGGAGGGACTGACTTAGTTACTCATGAACCAGTCCCTTCCTACCGCATGAGAAACTGTGCTCAGCTCCTACTGATCCAGCTGCAGGATGTGCAGCCAGTGGATTCCTTTTCACACCATCGTAACTCATCAAAGAGAGGCAAATCCATGGCAAAATCAAATATATTTTCTCCTTGTCTTCCTTGTCATGCATTCTTCTTCTGACTTCCTCCTTGACCTTAGAGGAGATGCTGCTTACATCCCCTGCAGATGTATCATTCCTAACATGCAATCCGGTATCCATCCACCAGGCAGTGGTTTAAACACAGCCTTTGTATCACCGCCAAAGTACCTCCTGGTTTGGCCAGATGTAACAGAGGCTTGATTAAGTGCAATTATTGTGGCAACAACTTTGCAGTATTCTGCTCCCATTCTTCCTCTTCAGTTAAGCAGCTGTGGAATATGATAAGGTCTAACAAGCAAATTAACTTACAGAGGACTATTTTTAGGGAGTCAGTTTTTAACTTCCAGTTCTTTCAGTTGACCTAGTAAGTGATGCTACATCTCCCTACAAATCTTGCCTATCTTACATATAGCATTTTAATGCAATCCTTTGAATCTGAAATTGCTCTATGAGTTTATGTGGTGGTCACAGTCACAGTTCTTTCTACTCTCTGTGATTATTTAGATGACTGAGTAAACCAAAATTAATAACATTAAGACAAAGAATGTCTACATGACATTCTTCCTGCTCAGTTAAATGTGTGGGTTTTTTTCCTTTAAAAAAGTTAGACTTCAAACAGCAAAAAACATTGTATTTGTAATGATAACAGCCATTTTGACATGCAGTGTAACCAGTGGGGGAAAAAATGCAACTCTGCTGACAATGCCTTGTTAGTAAACATTTAGCCTTTCTTTGCTCAGATACATAGCAAAGTCATAAATGATGGTCAACGGGAGCCCTGTGCAGTGATTCAAATATTTATCTGTTATCTTCATGCCTTTAAATACCCAATGGCTATTCAGTGCAGCCATGGTTTTGATACATAACTTGGGCCTCTGTGACGGGGTCAATGCTCTGAGCAAGCCATTTGTCAGCTTCCTTCATTCCCTTGTGCTGATCCCCTTCCCTACTCTCAGAAAAGCACAGCATCTTGGAGTTCTGACGTGATCTGAAGCAGGCCCAATAATGTTATTACATCAGATGACCCAGCAGAAGGAGGAATATGGGATATTAAAACCACTGATGTCTGAGTCTCATAAGGGCTTAATCCAAACACTAGCAAGATGGCTTTCAATTAAATCTCTCAAGGACCAGCTCCATTGTATGTTCCTATGATTGATTGTTTTACAGCCCAATTCAGTTTCCTTCTCTCTCTCCAACCTGCCATGCTGTTGGGCTCTCAGAACTTGGCAGGAGCGTGGCAACATCCCTTCCTGGGGTCAGACAACCCCACGTACCATGGGCTGACTCAGAGAGGCTCCATGGGCCAGCACAGCCCACATCAGGGCAGGCACAAGGCTGCTGTCCGTGCTGCCTCTGGCTCATGCTCTGGAAAGCATCTAGAATTAATATCATTTGTTCTTATACGCTACTGCTGACATTGCAGTGGTGCCCAAGGGCTGCCATCCCAAATGGCAAATATAGTAGTAGGCATGGTGCTATCAAAAAAGACCCAGTCCCTGCCAGGAAGGATTTAAAATGTAATCACCTTGTGTTAGAAGAAGAAAGCAGTAGCAGCCTCAGTGCTTCTCCAACATTTGATCTCCCTTTGATCTCTCCTGTCAAGGAGCTGCACAGCAAACCCGGCAAATGCTGAGCAGCTGCCCCCGCAAATTCCACAGTGCAGGAGACTCTCTGCATACGAGTACTTAATTCAGGCTGTCACGTTGGAAATCACCATCATTCCAAAGCCTATTTACTGCTTCAGTCTCCACACTTGATTGAACACCAATCACAGATTAAAAAAAAAAAATGACAAGGAAGAATAAAACAAATTTACATTTTTTCCCTCTCTTTTATTTCTTCCTTTCCTTATCCGCCCTTGAAAATAAGATACTAGGTCCATGTTCTGAAAAGACATTTCTTATCTTTTTTAATGCTCCTGCACCAAAGGCTCAATTTGGCTCCCAGATAAATGGCAGTTACCTAATCACAAGGACAAAGCCTAAGGTTCAGTCTGGAGCTGCCATCAAGCTTTATTAAACCCAAAATGAAAGGAGTTCAGTGTAAGGTGTGATGGCCTGGAAAGCCCTTAGGAGGTCTGAAGTTGGCTTTGGTGTATTGTGCATAAGTGAAATTGCTTTTGCTTTTTTTTCTTCTCTGTAGTTAATTGTAAATTTGAGGGATGATAAAACAATGAGTGGAATAGAGAGAAGGAAAATCATTTGAACTGTAGGCTCAAATGCTAAGTTCTTAATTTAGATATTACTAAGATGAGTCTGTAAAACTTGCATATCAGTGGAAATATTTACTCTGCCTTTTTCAGGCAGATTCCTACAACAATCAACAGGGGCAATCGCTGCTTTTTTTGCTTCCTGCTCTTCGTTCAGCATGCAAAACAGTTCATGAGAAAACACACAAATGAGAACAAGGGCATCCTGAGACACTGAGACCCTTTGGTGAAGGGCTGGATGAGAAGTTAGGCTGGGCAAGGCAGAGATGGTGAGGGGCCAAGGGAGCTGGCCAAAACGTTACTGTCTGGGAGCTGGTGACAAGATTCAAAAGATAATTGAGTCTGTGCTCTAGGTAATAATCATAATTAATGATAATAATTAATGCAAATAAGGGTTATTAATACTAATTCCTGTTGGTATTACAACAGCTTTGATGAAACTTTGCTGTGACTCAGAGAAACCACTCTGCATAGTACCGTGGGACCCTAATTCACAGGAACAGAAACACTTTCACAGACTGGGAAACTGAGGCACAGAAGTGAGACACTTCTGTGAGATCCTGGGAAATAGAAACCAAGCTGGGAAACATCGAAAGGCCCCCGTGACTCAAGCCTCTCTCTGTAAACCATTTTGAGGCAATAGGAATACAGGAGGAAAAGAAGAAAACAACCTCCAAAACTATTTCTCGTCAAAGGAGGCCATTTGCCCAGGCAATTACACCAGCCCTGCCTGGGTCCCGCTGCTCAGGTTTCTTGGTCCCTGTGCTCTTGACAGCCCCGTGACACTGTCCACCTCTCCCCATTGGGTGCCACGTCCCAGCTATAGACATTGCCAAATCTCTCTCTTGGATCAAGCAGCCACGACCAGCTCACCACAGCATCTCCTGAGAACAGGACACTTGCTTTCTTTCCCATTTTTTTACTGTTATTTCTCCCCATTCCAGACTTTAAAAATACTGGGGTCAAATAGACAAGTAGGGCAATTTGTACTAAGAGCACAAGCACAGGAGTATTTGCCAAAATAGCAACGTAGCAAGTAACAGCTAGGACATCTTGTGGTTTCATTAATCTTTACATTGCTAATCTGAATTATTACATAGCATTAAATCCTCAGTTCTCCCAGTCAGATTCTGTCTGGCAGCTGAAGTCACATGAATTCCCCAGACTCCAATTTTAATCACTATTTTATTATAGCTTTTATGCCAAAATTTCAAATTCTGCATGTGAAACTTTTAAGGTGAAGCAAACACAGACATTGATAACTGAAACTGAGGGTGAGGTTTTTGCATATTCATTTGGCCCATCAGTCTTCAAAATTTCTATCAAAATACAGTTTTGCAGAGGCAGTGTATGTGAGCAACACTGTAATTGTGTACAGTGTCTGAAGCCAAACAGAAACCCTGTAAAGAAATGCTCTCTTTAAACCACAGAAACAAACCCTGGGTTTCCTTAAAGGTCATCTTGGCTACAGAACATACTGTTGAATTTAACAGCTGTTGATCAGTCACAGAAAGATGTCAAGAGATTTTTGGTCTCACTAATCCCTGGAGTCAGTAGGGAACTGCTGGATGTTTAATCCCATCTCTCTGTAAACTGAAGTGTTCAACCACGGGGGCTCCAGATGCTTCACCAAATTCCCCACCAAATGCCACTAAGGATGAGCAAACAAACAAAATCTCTTTATCAAAAGGGAGCAGAGGGATGAGAAAGGCATGAATGGGAAGGGAAAAGAACAGCTGAGATAGCAGGTAAACAAAGGACAAGCAATTTAGATTACAGGGGTAAAAGTAAAAATAACCCTCATCAACCAGCATTTACTTGCCATAAAAATATTTTATAAATATTCATATTCTCTTCAGAGAGAGAAAATACCACAGATTTGTGAGCTTTCCTGCACAGAAGGATCAGCTTGCAGAATTGCAGGTGGGCACAGACCTGAATACTGAGACACTGCAGAGACCTCAATGCTCAGCTCCTCTTTAGCCAGTTCATTGCTGAAAGGGAAGGAAAAAGGATCCCCTGTGAAAGCCATAGATTTGACCAAGAGGAGGAAGCAGCACTGCTTTATTCAAAGACTGCAGCCTAGCAAAGGTCTTCAGCCCATACTTTAAGGCCTCTGAAAAGCACCAGCCAAATTCATGGAGTTATTCAGATTAAACAAGGGCTCAAATATTTATAGATCAAGGTCTGGAGATAAATTGTATAACCTTAAACTGAAACATTTCTTCTAGAAAGAGAAAACATGTCAGTATCAATTATCTCTGTCACTGTCCACACCAACATCTTGCAGAACGCAAATCCTAATTCAGAAGGACTGATACAGCCAGAAAGTGAGCCATGGACTCTTAAGAAACTTCATAAATTCACAGACCTCTACTTACAATACAGAAATGAACCCATCAATAAATTATTCCCTTTGCATCTCAGGCACAGCACAACTGCAGCTTCCAAGCAAGCTAAAGACACTCACACAGTCATTAGGAAATTTGACAATATTAACATTGGAAGTGGAAAACAGCAGATTTTCCTTTTGAAGAAGATTTTTCATTTGCATGTTGAGAGGATATTTAAGTGGCCAGAAGCACAAAGCAAGGCTCCTGGGAGCACTCCTGCTCTCTCTCTTCTGTAGCTGGGCAGTAGTTGTCAGCCCCACAACTTCTGCATAAGATTTTCTTGTAATACAACAGAGCAGCATTATTGCATCTCACAGTAAACATACCCCCTTCCAAAACTGCTTCAGCAACACACGCTATCTTTTTCTGTAAATTCCTGCATATAAGTGCCTTTAGCCCACATCAAACTTGGGTGTTGAAGAGATACTTAGGGACCAGCCTGTCAAAGTCTCTGGCTTCACGTGTGTTTATTTCCTGGCCAGGTTCACAACCCAGTACCCTCAGAATCAGCTGAGAGCACGTTCCCTCGTTTCTCTTTCCTCCGCAGTAAGCTGCTCAGTTTTGTGACCTATTCTTTAGCAAAAGCCATTACACATTCAGCTCAGATGCGGCATATAGAAAAAATCCAGTACAGAAGACCTTTGGGGAGACTCATTTTGCATCTGCATTAAGCGGTTGGATCAGGACAACAGACTGAGCCTGAATTTTGGAAGGGTTTTGACAGCACATACTGTGGTTTGTTTCGACTTGCAAGAATTCCAGTTTGAATATTAAATTTTGTCCCATGTTGCCTGGCACATCCAGTCTAGGGCTAACCTTTCACAGAGGCCCATGAAGTTTCCATTAGTCCAGTCCAGGAATGACATGAGGAAATACTTTTTCACTGTGAGGGTGACAGAGCACTGGAACAGGTTGCCCAGAGAGGTTGTGGAGTCTCCTTCTCTGGAGATATTCGAAACACGCCTGGACGCAATCCTGTGCAATGTGCTCTAGGTGACCCTGCTTGAGCAGGGGGGTTGGACTAGATGATCTCCAGAGGTCCCTTCCAACCTCAGAGATTCTGTGATTCTGTGATTCAGAACGTGCCCAACATCAAAGCCTGTCACATCCCAGCATGTCTCATTACCTAAAACCACACGCTCTGAGGAGTGGCTTGAAAGGTGCAAAGGTCCAGTCAGTTCCCTGCATATCAGAGACATGCACTAGACACAAACTTTTTTTCTTTTTTTTTTTTCTTTTTTTTTTTTTTTTAACATTGCAGCAGGCTTTGGAAGATAGGGAGAAGTATCTTACCATGAAAATGCCTGGAGTCAGTTTTCATCCCCACTTCTGAGACTAAGACTTTGTGACATCTCTTTAATTTCTTTCTTTGGCAGTGATTTCAAAGGCTCATTGTTCCTCTTTGAGACAGTCTCCATGTCCCTTCATCATTCCTTGAAGGAGTGAGGGAGACATAGGCTCTAAGAATAAAAATATCTACATGTGAAACAAGCAGGTTTGAGACTTCTTTGCTGCTTGTGCACACCTACAGTCTTGTAAGTTTTCATAAGAGATCCAATGTCTGCAAGCGGCAAGATAGCAATCTTCAGCATATAAATACAACATTTGTATGTTATATGTTATAATTACATAACTCTAATGTATATAGTATGTATATATTTATATGTGTACATAAAAACTACCTTTTTGGAAGCAATAACCTTCTCATGTCACTAGTGGCACAGCCTCAAGGACCCTGCAGATTCTAGGTTTGTCCACAGGCTTGAGGGGCAGCTGAACCATCAGCGATCAGGACCTTTTAGGTGTGGGTGGCTTCCAGACAAACACAGCCCAGTATCTGCCACATCACTGCAGTGAGCTTCATTTCTTTGCATCTCTCACTGACAGATCGTCGTTGAGGGAGAAATGAGTTTTATTCCAGCCACTGACACAAAGCTATTGACGCTTTCATTCACCACCACCACCCCCCGTTCATCCATCCGGAGGAAAATACTACCCAGAAAGGCCAGCAAGGACTAGCTAATGTTAGGCTATGAAGAAATATAATAAAAGTACAGCATTAGGCTGTTCCTCAGCAAAGAAGATACAGCTATTTTAAGTATCAACTAAAGCTGCTTATTCACAGGCTCCCTGTAAAATATGAGATGTCATAGATGAAATGCTTAGAATGGGTGTTTAAGGAAGACAGCACAACAAACATTTACATAATCTTTAAATATTAATATTTGTAAATAATACCTGAACATCTGCTGGCTACAAGGTCACTGACATGGAGATAACTCCCCAAGGGTCAAAACAAATGCAGTCTATTTTAGGTTATGGAGGCTACTTTGAACATCAGCAAAGCAAAAATTTGTTTCATTAGCACTGTATCCGATAGCCTGTCTCTAATGGACTGATAGCAGGCAGTACAATCATGCCTTTTGGATTGTTAATAACACAATTTATATAACATTTCCTTGCTCACTTGCTCTTTCCAAAGATATCTTTTCCTGAAAAACCTTTCACATTCCTCTAATGTTCTTCTTCTGTTTCACCTTGCATAACCCCAGCATGTTCTTTCCAGTGGTCACAACTATGTTGTGCTAGCAGCTTGCTGATTGTCCTCTGCAGATGAGCAGAAGTCCCCATGGCCACCATAAATCACGTCCTCGTTTTAGTGTTTTCCATTAAAAGTTCAATGATGATGCTGTAGGGTGGTTCACCAAAAATGTTGAAGGTTAACAGCTGTCCATTATTCCACCAAGCTTTGGAACCACCACATTTACAGAACTGGACTTCATTATAGTCTAATATCACTCACAATTTCTTTATGATATTTATTTTTTTCAGAGATGACTTGCTCTTTTTCACTTGCAACATAACATTATGGGCCTGATGCAATACCATAAGGCTGGATTTTCAGTTAGACAATGGTCCCTTAGCAGCACTCAGAGAGCAGAAAGGGTCTTACAGCAGTGACCAAATACAGCCAACACCTGTCTCACAGGCTCTTCTACCATTCTTCAGCAGTAGAAAAGCCTGTATGTCACATGCCAGTCAGACTACATTAGTTTCACTGGCAGTGAAAAGCTGGAATAAATCACAGTGCCTAGCAAATCACAGTGACTGCATGATGAATAACATTATAAAAGAAAATATACGGATCACCTCTTAACAGGCTTTAGTTTTCTTACTTTTACATTCTTCCATCAAGCTCATTATCTGTCACTAAAAAGATACTACATAATTCTGTAGCTGTGCAAGAACCAGTAACATTCAAGCTACCTCCTTGCATATGTCATGCTTTCCAAGGCTGGAGTCTGAACCAAATTCTTGCCATATTTTGTTTTTTATCGCATGCACTGTAGCACAACTTTGCTGATACTCCATCTCTGTTCTGGGTAGCTCTGCGAGATGGGGTTGTTTTGAACAAAAATTACAGAAACCAGGTGCCTCCTTCATAAAAAGCCACCCTCTCATCAAAGCTATTAGGATATTTCTGAATTATATAAATTTTATAAATGCTACTCCAAGCTTCTAGGCTCTAGAGGTATCCTAATGCTTATACTGTGGAATGTAGCATAGAAAAACAAGAATACAGGGAGATTAAAATGCAGTTACATTAGAGCTGGAAGAGTAACCGTGCAACAATGCACGTGTCTGCTTGGTGTGAACTGTGCACAAAGATCATCTTCACGGGCTCCATGACACTGATAAAAATGGTAAATATTTGATCTATTTAGAGAATCATAGTGCAATGATGATAGTGCATGCCAAAACCTAAAACTAAAATTAAACCATCAGCACAACACATAACAAACCCTCTCAGCTTTCCCAGAAGCACAGCAATCCTGTCTCTGACATACATCCACCCAGGAAAAAACTCACTCTGGGTCCCAGCTATTTCCTACCAAGTCGAGGAAAGGAGCTCAAAGACGAGATCCTCTCCCAGAGCAGCCCTGACAGCCCACCCACTCCTACTCAAGCAGCCAGCAGGTCTTTTGCCTGGAATTGTGGCGGTTGTCCCAGGGAGAAAGCAGCGCTTCAATTCTGTCATCATCAGGCATTCAGAGGTCATAAGCCAAGCTCCAAAAACTGAGGTTGGCTTAAAAATCTAAAAACTCAACACACTACCCTAATCTTTTATGGTTTGGGTTTCTAAGATTTATGAGGCACACACTTTGAGGATTTTCTCCATTACCAAGACGACTAGAAACATTCCTTGTCTGTATCTTTCTTACAGTTTTTATTTTCTTTTTTTTTCTCCCCACAATGGAGGAGATCCTGCACAAACAAACAGCTCCAGGATCTGACACTAAAATAACTTTTAAAAGAAGATAAAGTGTCACAAGATTCAAGACCAAACCCATGAGAAGCACTGGCTTGGAAAGGTCAGACCACATTGCACAGATCAGATCAAAATGCGTACTTTCAGCTCTGGCCAGAAAGCACATGACAGTCAGTTCACATATGCCATTTGCTGCCATGAAATATCATGGTTAAGCAGGTGGCTGCTGCAATCTCTAGCCTCAGAGCAAAGCTGCAGCACCTGCTTACACAAAGGATACGCTTCTCCAGCAGGCTGTGAATCTCATCTCCTTACCTCAGCAAGAGAAATCATCTTTCACTGTTTTTCAGTCCTGTCAGCACTGCAGAGACAAGTCAGCTCCAGGAGAGCCTAAAATCCTGGTGTGACTCATCCAGTGTTGCCAGACCCAACCCCCTGATGAGCTGCAGGCTCATTCGTACATCCACAAGACACCCCAAATGACTGATGCCGATTTCTGCCTCCCAGAGACAAAGTCTGATCCCGTTCCCCCTGTGCAATCAGCAGAGTTTGCCACTGACTTCACTGGTAGCTGGTTCAAGGAAGGAGTTTTCCTTAGGCAAGAGCTAGAAAAACCATTTACTGCTAAAACTAACTCCATTAACCTGAAGTGACCAAGACAAATTGTGGTCCCATACTTGTACTCCTCCTCTGACCTGGTTATTTTTTCTGCTTGTCCTATTCCCTTTAGCTTGAATTTTAATATGATGCAGATGAACCATGGTTTGGATGGCCACCCTCAGTGAGACAAGTTAGTGGTTACTGCCATCTCATGATCTGGCAAAAGGCAAGCCTTTGGGAGTCCCCTCTTTCCCACTGCCATATTTTGCAGGCTGTGCATGGTCCTGTCCACCTGGGGCCTCCAACTGCATACAATACCTACTGTGTCCATGTTATGGGCATGTAGGTATACCTGCAGGTTCTGAATGCATCCCACTATGGGACTTTCAAATCTCAACCTATCTCTGAACTTTCCTTCTCCCCTCTCTTCTGCTCCAGGAGTGCCAGTGGAACAAGCACACTCGCCTTCCCCACATGAGAGTGGTGGGCCAGGAATGATGTTTAGCACCAGAAGCACCATCTTCTGAGGGGAAAGGAACAACTCTGGCATAGACACAAGCTTGTAATAAACAGTGAAAATGGTCATCAGAGGAAAATGTATTTGCAGCCAGCTTATTATATGGCAGTGCTTCCTATCTGAATGCAGGAGAAGAATAAAGCAAAGAGAAAGTTATTGCTCCAGAAGCAACCACAGAAGGACTCCACTTTCCCCTCTTTTAAGGCCTTGGAGAGGGAAGAGGAAAAAGACAGGGGATCTACAGAGATGGGGAATAGGAGGAACCATCTGAGCTTACAGCAGGACAGGGTATTCCTAGTACTTAAGGACATATTTAGGGATCTTAGCAAAGAAGTCACTCAAAAGAGCATGGGATCTCTTTCTTAGAGTCTAGTCTTCTTGTTAGGAAGGATGAGGCATATTTAATCAGCAATCCATCTTCATGTGTGCTTAACTGTCTATTTCTTACCTTCCTTCAGAAGAGAACATACGACATAGTGAGATAAGCCAATGATAAAGCACTGCCATGTTGAGCAAACCGTGTGGGATGCCATGTGATTGCCAATAGCGGTGACAGAGCAGCGTGCCAATTAAGCAAAGCCAGACTGAATGGAGCAGGTATCAAGCCAACACCTCACAGACCCAGGCTTTGCAGACAATACCTGCCCTACAAGATTTTATGTGGTCAGAGATGTGAGACATGCTTAAGAACAGAAGATGGGAGTAAAGAAGCCTAAAAGGTTAGGTAAGGAAATCAAAACCAATGGTGAGAAATGGGACATCGAGTCAAGAAGGCAGCTGGCTGGACAATCCTGACAGTGACCATCTCCTCCTGGAGCCAAGCAGATTTAGCCAGATCAGCCAGAGAAGCCAATCCCATGACTCATTGATGTTTTCGTCTTTGAAAGGTCACGTTCCTTCCTTAATCAACCTTGCAAAGTGATCCACCTAATAAGTTCTTTACTATGCAATTTGATTAAATCAACTGAGAAGCTCATTGCAACTTCACAACTACAAGAAAACGTTAAAACCTGCAGCTTGTTCTCTGTTCCTGTTTCACTCTGTTCCTCAACAGAGTGAAATATTTACCATGATGCTCAGTCCCAAGCTTTGGAGAAAACTAGCAAAAAGGATGCAACTTTAGCAACAGAAGGAACACAGTTGTACAGAGTGCAGGTGATGAGATAAGGATGAGGCCTGCTCTGAATTACCACAAAGTATCTACTGAAACCACCCAAGCCCTTTCCATCCCACTGGTGCAGGGAAGAGCCATCTGGCCAGATGCATTTTTTAAAACAGATGAGCATAAAATTAACAGAATCATATTATTCTCACCTCCAAAAGCTGGCCTCATGATGAAATCATGGTCATCAACTCTGAGAAGCTGCTCCATCTTTCCTTTCCAAGTTTTGGTCAAGTCATGATTCTTCTTATAGATGTGACTGCAAAAGATAGCAATAGGGTTGATCTGTTGTCTTTGTACTCCAAGCAGCACTCTGAAGCTGATTTCTGTCTTTGTTATTTCAGAGTCCCTGCTGAGATTTACAACATGAACGGTAATTTTGTGAGAGCAGTCGCCCATGCTGGAAGCGGGAGAGCAGCTACCACTGCAGAGCAGACCAGCGTGACAAGTCCTGAAGCTGTTTCTCCATAGTGTTAATTCAGATGAGGCCTTCCCTGTTGGCAGCCCTGCAAGTTCAGCCTGGCTCCAAGGCTGACACTCTGCTCTCTCTGCCTCAGACATCACAGCTCTCCAGAGAGGCACTAGGACAAAAGCACAGCTCCTCATGGAGGAGCCTGGATGCAGAGCAGATAGGAAGCACTTTTCTCCTGCAAATACAATGACCCAGAATAGGCAATAATAGAACATGCAGATTCTGAACCATACATTACCTTGCTGAAACTTTGCCTGGTACCATGGTGATATCATCATGAAAAAGCTTGCTCTTTCCAGTGATAGTCGGGCAATGTCATATGTTATTCTGAGAATATCTGCCCGGTACTCATGAACATCAGCCAAATAACAGCTGTTTGTGTGGGCAGAGGGACAGCACTTTGTCTTTTCATTTTAAACAACGACAAAACTACCCATTGCCCTCCATAGCATTGGGAAAACATGGTTTTATCCAAAGTAGTCAACAAGACCTGCAATCCTTCGCTTCACTGAACTTTAAGAAACAAAAGAAACTATCTTTTTTTATCAGAAGATCATAGATTGTATCAAAACATTACAATAAGCATGAGAACAAGCCCCTGAGAAAAGTGCAAGAAAGTCACTAAAATGGCATAAGTGGATGACTAAACAGTAGACAGACAGATACTGCATACACTTTCAGAAGAAAATCCAGATCAGCATTCCCTGCTGTTCCCCAGTGGTGCAGGAAGGAAGATGAGAACCATTAAGATTCCTCAACCCCTTTGCTCTGGACTTAAGATCTGATAAAGTTCTAAATGTTTCTGACAAATGGCTAATTACAGCAACTTACTAAAAATAACAATAGTAAATAAAAAGGACAAGATGCAGGAGGGTTAAGACCTGTTTGCTTGTGTGGGAGAAAGGTTACTGGCTGGTAAAGAACAAAGATCTCTGAAGAAAAAGAAATGGACTATTCTAATAGGTACAAAAATGAGAATAAATTAGGTGGAAACATCTCTGGTGAAAACTCAGAGTACAAAACAATCATCACAACACTTAGAAGCGTATGTGCCAGCCCAATCTTGTGTGCAGCATTACTCACATGAACAGCCTCATTGAAATCAAGAGAATCAAGCCCATGTGGACAAGCTGTGCAGCATGGAGGCTAATTGAACTGCATGCCTGTAAGTAAGTGCAAAATTTGGTCAATGTTTCCACCTGGCCGGCTGCACGCCCTAGTTGCACAAATATAAAACATTGCAACTGTCCAGCAATGGAGCTAAGAGACCCCTATAGTCAGGGACCATTTCCTGCAGCAATGCAAATTCATTTCAGTGCTGGGCCCCAAGGTTAGACTGCATGGAAATGTTACTGGAATTCACTTCTCCCTTCCTCTCATACATTCCCCTCTTGCTTTTCATGTTGAGTGTTTCTAAGTCCTCTCTCCTCTTTGAAGGGCTCCCCCGGTGAGCTTGTGCATAAGTTTCCCACAGGCTCCTCCAGAAGCACACCAACCTAATGAGGCTACCTTAGAAACACTCTCCATCGTATAGGGAACTACATTGCTCCTCTTCTCCCCTCCCCAAAAGCACAGAACACAGGGAAGGCCATGGAGGTGCTTAAAGGTCAATAAAATGCAAAACACAAAGAGTATGAGCAAAGGGAGCATAAATTGCAGATCGGGAAAACGTTTCCTTCAGAAGATTCAATTCAGAAGAGCAACAAGAAAACTAAGGGGCATTGACAACTGTTACACAGAATCACAGAATCACAGAATGGTTGAGGTAGGAAGGGACCTCTGGAGATCATCTAGTCCAACCCCCCTGCTCAAGCAGGGTCACCTAGAGCACATTGCACAGGATTGCATCCAGGTGCGTTTTGAATATCTCCAGAGAAGGAGACTCCACCACCTCTCTGGGCAACCTGGTCCAGTGCTCTGTCACCCTCACAGTGAAAAAGTTTTTCCTCATGTTCAGATGGAACTGTCTGTGTTTCAGTTTGTGCCCATTGCCTCTTGTCCTGTCGCTCGGCACCACTGAAAAGAGTCTGGCCCCATCCTCTTGACACCCTCCCTTCAGATACTTGTACACGTTGATAAGATCCCCTCTCAGCCTTCTCTTCTCCAGGCTAAACAGGCCCAGCTCTCTCAGTCTTTCCTCATAAGAGAGATGCTCCAGTCCCCTAATCATCTTCGTGGCCCTTCGCTGGACTTGCTCCAGCAGTGCCACATCCCTCTTGTACTGGGGAGCCCAGAACTGGACGCAGTACTCCAGATGGGGCCTCACCAGGGCTGAGTAGAGGGGGAGAATCACCTCCCTCGACCTGCTGGCAACACTCTTCCTGATGCACCCCAGGACACCATTGGCCTTCTTGGCCACAAGGGCACATTGCTGCCTCATGCTTAACTTGGTGTCCACCAGCACTCCCAGGTCCTTCTCTGCAGAGCTGCTTTCCAGCAGGTCAACCCCCAACCTGTACTGGTGCAGGGGGTTATTCCTCCCCAGGTGCAGGACCCTGCACTTGCCTTTGTTGAACTTCATGAGGTTCCTCTCTGCCCACCTCTCCAGCCTCTCCAGGTCTCTCTGAATGGCAGCACAGCCCTCTGGTGTATCCGCCACTCCTCCCAGTTTTGTATCGTCAGCAAACTTGCTGAGGGTGCACTCTGTGCCTTCATCCAGGTCATTGATGAAGAAGTTGAACAGGGCTGGACCCAGTACTGACCCCTGGGGGACACCACTAGCTACAGGCCTCCAACTAGACTCTGTGCCACTGATCACAACCCTCGGAGCTCTGCCATTCAGCCAGTTCTCAATCCACCTCACTGTCCACTCATCTAACCCACACTTCCTGAGCTTGTCTATGAGGATGCTATGGGAGACAGTGTCAAAAGCCTTGCTGAAGTCAAGGCAGACAACATCCACTGCTCTCCCCTCATCTACCCAGCCAGTCATTCCATCATAGAAGGCTATCAGATTGGTTAGGCATGATTTCCCCTTGGTGAAGCCATGCTGACTACTCCTGATCACCTTCTTTTCCTCCACATGCTTAGAGATGGCTTCCAGGATGAGCTGCTCCATCACCTTTCCACAGATGGAGGTGAGGCTGACTGGCCTGTAGTTCCCTGGGTCCTCCTTCTTGCCCTTCTTGAAGACTGGGGTGACATTGGCTTTCTTCCAGTCTTCAGGCACCTCTCCTGTTCTCCAGGACCTTTCAAAGATGATGGAGAGTGGCTTAGCAATAACATCCGCCAGCTCCCTCAGCACTCGTGGGTGCATCCCATCAGGGCCCATGGATTTGTGGGTGTCAAGTTTGCTTAAATGATCTCTAACCCACTCCTCCTCCACCAAGGGAAAGTCTTCCTCTCTCCAGACTTTCTCTCTTGCCTCCAGGGTCTGGGATTCCTGAGGGCTGGCCTGAGCAGTAAAGACTGAAGCAAAGAAGGCATTCAGTAACTCTGCCTTCTCTGCATCCTTCGTCACCAGGGCACCCACTCCATTCAGCAAAGGGCCCACATTTTCCCTAGTCTTCCTCTTGCTGCTGATGTATTTGAAGAAGCCCTTCTTGCTGTCCTTGACATGCCTTGCCAGATTTAATTCCAAACGGGCCTTAGCCTTCCTCGTCGCATCCCTGCATACTCTGACAACGTTCCTATATTCCTCCCAAGTGGTCTGTCCCCCTTTCCACTTTCTGTATACTTCCTTCTTCTGGTTGAGTTTTGCCAGGAGCTCCTTGCTCATCCATGCAGGTCTCCTGCCTCCTTTGCTTGACTTCCTACTCATAGGGATGCACCGCTCTTGAGCCTGGAGGAGTGGATGTTTGAATATTAACCAGCTCTCTTGAACACTCCTTCCTTCCAGGGCCCTCACCCATGGGATTCCTCCAAGCAGGTCCCTGAAGAGGCCAAAGTTTGCTCTCCTGAAGTCCAGGGTTGCGATCCTACTTGGTGCCCTGCTGCCTCCTCGCAGGATCCTCAACTCCACCATCTCATGGTCACTGCAGCCAAGGCAGCCCCCGACCTTCACATCTTCAACCAGTCCTTCTTTGTTTGTTAGTACCAGGTCCAGCAGCACACCTCTCCTTGTTGGCTCCTCCACCACCTGTGTCAAGAAGTTGTCACCAATGCTCTGCAGGAACCTCCAGGACTGTTTGTGCCTAGCTGTGTTGTCTTTCCAGCAGATATCGGGTTGATAACACTGATAACCTATTCACTTTAAAAAGGAGGTGAAAAAGAAGAAACAATAAAAATCATGCCAAAAACCATAACAAAAGTAAAACAGAATGGAGGAGATAGTTCAGGAACATCTTACTTGATATCCCAGAAACAAAGCACCTCTGGAGTCAAGGGCTCTAAAAACTTCAGAAAAGAATTTGACATTTCTGTGACTTATATTAAATGGGTGTTCTGAAGGAATATAAACCCTTGTGCTCCTGGGCACATGTCGCATAGGAAGCTTTGGATTCCTCTCACCCAGCTTTGTGCTCCTGTTTGAATCAGGGCCTAGGAGTTGTTCTCTCTCCCAGCTGGATGTAAAGGAGAACCAACTAGAGCAAGTGCAGTTCCAACTCAGGTGCATTAACAGTTGCCTAAAAGTAGGGGGATAAACCCAAGCATAGCAATTAACAGGAATGGTTTGGGAAACAAGTTCATCTCATAAGGCCTAGCTGCTGGAGGGAATTGGGTGTATTTCCTCTTTGCAAGCTAGGGCTGGTGACACCATTTCACTTGACAGTCCATAGTATGGCCTCAGACTCTGAAAAACTGGAAGCGGAGAAAAATGATATTACTGAGTCTGCTTGACTTTAATCATCAGGGGAAGAGCTGAGTACCTGTGAAACACTCTTCGGTGAAATCTCTCTACTCAAAGAATACTAAAAAAAAAAAAAAACACTGGATTTTAGGCCATATGAGGAGCAGTATGGAAAATAATGCCATCCTGTAAACCAGCGGTACAGCTTCACTGAAATACCAATTCATTTAAAAACACCCTACAGCAGACAGTGCACAGGGGAGACACTAAGAACAATTTTGTGCCTTGCAAAAACAAAAAAGGATTGCACACCTTCTCATTTGAAATTGGTGCAAGTCGTGTCCGTGTCAAAAGCAGCAAAAGTAAACCAGTATATTTAACTGCAAAGGTACAGCACTGTGACAATGCTTAGCTTTCCAGTATAAAAAGTCTGCTTGGTCAGCGAACACTGCAAAAAGCCAAATGATGACAACAGGTCTGGCTATGGGAGATAGCTGGTCTAGCAAAGGGAGCCAGGAGCCACTGTTATGTCGAATACAGAGCCAGGAGGCACTATTATTTAAGATACGGCACTGAATATATGCAGGCTGGTGAGGAAGAAGGGTCTATGCTCTAACATTTCACAGTCTAAACATACAACTATACAGCTAGAGCACAGTCAGAAGGAGCAAAGCTTGAACCTCCTGACTTTGCCAATGCCCTTAAGCAACGGACTTCACCTCGCAGTTTCCCGGCTGGACATGAAGCAGCCAAGACAGCACACAGAACAAGTAAGATTCAGCCTGCTTTGATTTAATCGTAAGTCTCAAGGGCCAAGCTAGGCTTTTTACATGCACCTCCTTTGGCCTCCACAGACTGAAAAAAGGAAACCACCCTGTATCAATACTGAATTTCCTCATTTACAGAGAATGCAAAAAGAACAGCTGCTACTTTAGCAACAGCAGAGGAACCAATGCTGCAGTGTTGTTGCAAAAATTTTGAGGCAACAGGCATTGTACAACTAGAGGTTGTGCAGTGCCCTGGAGTAATGGTTATGAACGTAGTTTGACTGAGCCACTTCCAAATTCAACATTTCTCAAAGACAGCAGGAGGGAGTCAGTAGGGGCCGGGATGTACCACAGGCCAGAAGACTTGCCTGGGGCACTTGGTTGAAAGCTGGGAGGAAAAAATGCAGCACTCCAAAGCAACCGAGGGGCTGTGCCACCCAGCAGCAGCCATTTCAGCAGACCATTTGTCACAGTGGACGGCTGTTTGAGAAATCGATCTACAGTACTGCATGTGCTAAGATTTGCACTGCCAAGCCCTCATCTGCAACTTAAAAGTCTCTTCTTTTCTTACTATTTGAACACTAATTCTAACACTAAGTAGCAGTGAATATTTCAGCTCCTAACACTCATTATGAAAGTTCATCTTTTTCTAACATGTTTCACTGTAACAAATTTTTTCAAGGAAAAAAAAAAAGAAAATGAAACTGAAGGTCAATTCTCCATACCAAGATGTATAAAGCCCGCAATAATCCAAAACTTTAAATGAATCTGTTTCTTCCTTCTGCCTCAGTTAAGCTTTCTTCATCTGAGCAATATGCTTTAGAACAAAGTTAGCATGCAGTTTTCACCAGGGAAAAAAAAAAATTTGAAAATTCACTCTTCAAATTTATAAATATTTCAAGCTAAGACCACTAATTTCAAAAGCCATCATTGCAGTGTACAGCAAGAGGCAAAAGACTTGCAGACATGCATAGTGACTTGAGATGCTTCTGCTTTTGGGTCTCAACCCAAAAGTTTGTATCTAGCATGCCCTGAAAATGACAAAATAGAACAACAAACAAAATACTTCAACAAAATGCTCCAAATCACTATCCACTTCCAAAAACCTTGGCATAAGCTCTTTAGCTAACAGAAGTTCAAAGCAACTTCTGTTTCAGAAGCACAGTGTTTTTCCTGGTTGACGCGTGAGGCTCCACACGCCTGTGATGAAAGATGAAAAGGCAGACTCAACATCAGACATGCAGAAAACACTGCAAGCGCAGTATTCCAGTCAAGGAGACAAGCGAATAGGGCTGGATGTCTCCCAAGCCCTCCCTTCTAGCACAATTTACACAAAGCAATAAACATTACCAGAAGCATTATCAGCATTTTTATAGAGCAATAAACATTAACAGAAGCATTATTTTTCACAGTTTCACTTTTTCTGTACAGAAGTTTTGTCCAGATGGGTAGTCCAGGAAGACTACCAGCATTTGTTTGTGATTCCTGATCTGTAGCCACTGCAGAGCTACTGAAGAGTACCCCAAACTGTTTCAAATCCACAGGGCTGGACGTACCAACAGCGCTTGCTTGGCACTTACAGTAAGGTTGACGCTTTGAGGAAGCTACAAACACACACACAGTACAGTTGATACTACACATGGCAAATCTGACATGCCCCAACAGCAGTAACCTAGACTGCGTACATCGCTCTCTCTGGAAAATCCAGGCTAGCAATATGGGAGCACTGACCACAGCCCATATCCTACATGTGCACTTGCACCTTTACACACTTTGCAGTCCCCTTCAGCACCAAAGTCTGCACGTCCTCTCCAGAAATTTATTCACAGTTTTGTATGTAAGACCGGGGCCGGTGTCCCCTGCCCAACAGTCACACCAGTGACTGACAGTTCTTCCTTTGCAGTTCATTTATCACTTGGTTTCTCAAAAACAGAATGAAATGCAAAATTTGTAATCAACAATTCTTCTGTTAGGTATAAGCCCTTATTCTACCTTCGCGGAGGAACTAAAGGATGGCTTTGTGCAGCATTCATGAGGCTTGTACATCAGCTAGAATGCACTCAATTTCACACACATAGGTGTCACTAAATCCCTTCAGGCAGTTTTGTAATGTAAATGATAGACTGTACCATTGGACAATGCAAAAAAACACCATCAAAATACAAAGTTAGGAGCTGCTACTCTATGACCACATACCAATTTTCTTAACAATGCCTGGGCCCTTCAGTGCATAAAGTGAAGCTTCTCCAGGCAATGATGATGGCAAATGTTATACAGAGATAGTTGCTTCTTTAAATTATGCCTCGTTTTGTGGAAACAGAGGTGTATTGTGAAGGAGGTGGTGGCTGCAGGAGTAAGGAAAAAAAAATACAAAGCAGCTACTCATTAAGCAAGCGTTAGCCATGTAGTATGCTGAACAAGGTACCGTTCTCACAGAAAAAATGTTATAGAGTTCAAGATTAACATAAAATAAAGGGAGTTAATTCAGGTTGCACGGGCAACCTTTGAACTGGTACTTCTTAATTTGGGTTCCTAACTTCACAGCTCTAATCTTGCTTTAGCATTTCTTTATCTGTTAAGGCACAGGCCCAAAACAGCGCACACTTAACAGACACCTGACACCTCAGATCCACCCCCCCCCCCCCCGAGCCTGAAGGACCTCCCTACAAGCTCCTAGGGACCCTTGGATAAGAACCTCTATAAAATGTACAAGTAATGAACTACAGAAAGTTCTGTACTTACACAACCCAAGCTAGCTTCTTGAAAATAATATAAAGATCTTTAGACTAGGTTGATGCATCATCTTAAAAGAAACAAAATATCAAATTCACTTCTCAAATGTAGATTTCCACTCATGGGAATAGATTTTCTTGGCTAATACATTTACTGTAAAATAAATATACTATATTCTTATGCTAAGTCAACAGGAGAAATACTAAGCAGAAAGTGTGATGCAATTATTAAAAGACACTTTGTTTTCATTTTTCTGTGTATGATTAAAAAGCCAACATAGGCACTGGTTTTCATTTGATTTTATTAGAACAGCTCACCATTTGTTGTTGGTTTAGAGATAATCTTTTTTTTCCTATAAAGAGACACAAATGGAAATTTAAAATATCAATGTCACTGCTCAATATGCTTTGCTTTTAATATTATGGAATTTATATAATTCACGTCATTTACATTTGACATTTCCAAATACTTTTATACACTTTTAAATAAATGCATTCACTGTGTAGGAAAAAACAAATGTAAACAGACAACAGCCCATTGTCTATTTTTGAAATTTATGCAGATAGAGATAAAATAATTTCCTTATATTTCAGGTATGTGGTACTTCAGGCTTTACCTGGCTGGAGAACTGTTTAATTAACTCATTATATGTCATTCTTTATTAAATTCACTTGTATTAACAACTTTAGCAATGTTTTAACTTCCACTCTATCACAACTCCCCAAAACAATGACATTGTAGTAGTTGTACATTATCTTGCAATATTTAAATAAAGTAAAAAATACTCAAATACCATTAACCCAGAGAATAGCACTACTTTTGAAAAAAGACCTGTTTAGAAAAAAAATTTATACTGTTTGTCCCTTCAAAGTAGAATATTTCTACGATACATAAATTGTTTGCAAGAAAGTGCTACTCCTGAATCCTTTACATGTAACAGAACATAGACTTGGGAAATTTTTTAGAATTAAAGATTTCATTCAATAATGTAGAGTCTGCTGAAATCAGTAGCAAAACTTCACTTGGCTTTAATATTTCAGGATCAAGCCCTAGCTGTTTCAGCTTAATGTCACAACATTTCTCTGTAAAACAGGCAAGTAACAACAATCCCTATGGATTAAAAAAGCATTTAGAGTGTTATGCCAAACACAACAAATAAAAAAGATGAAGTTTTACAGCCAGAGTAAAGCCATTTAATAAGATGGATTAACCCAATTGTATTTTTCAGCCTTTCGAAAAACAATCTTTTAAGATATAATTGTCACTGGATGACATAACTATACAGGAAAGGATAATGTACTCTGTCTGACAGGTTTGAAAGATTATCTTTTCTAATGTAAACCTCCCAAATATCAGTAACAGTAAATCTAACAAACTTTACTAAGACATTTAACTCTTTGCTGTGCATTCGCTTGACTTTATAAAATTAAAGTTTACACATAATTTTTCAAAATATACTTAGAATTTCAAAATCCCAGGTTAAGTTCCTATGCTAACTTCTTGTGTAATCAATATCATGCATGCTAGCCAACCCCTCCACCCACAGATTGTTAGACAGTAACACAGATTTTCAAGTGAATATAAGTAGCATGGACATTTCAACAACCAGAGTAAATAGATACTGGGATAATATGTAGATACGAACATACCTGTTAAGTATAAATTCTTTGAGTTCTCTCTGTAGTTATGCTATTCATGTGTATGTCTAAGAATATTTTTTACCATGATCCATGCTGAAGTGGTCAAGTTCTCTGCCAAAAACTGCCCAATTAACTGTATCCATTTACAGTTAAAGCTGAATACAGTACCAAAGACTGCCTAAAATTATTCAGAAAACATCATCTATAAAGCTGTTCTCACATACAACTAAAATGAATTTTCTATATGCAAACATACTGACAGAGCAGATTTTTATGCCTACATAATGATGTATTTATATTTTTTAATACCCCTTACCTTGCCTTCTGCACTTCCACCTGGCTTGTCCACCTCCTTCTTCTGTGCTTTCTGCTTTCCACAAGAAGAACCAAGTACAAGATTAATAAAAAGAGTTTTGCAAAATAAGGCATCTCGTAGAAAATAGCAGTTAGACACTCTGCACTCCAGTCACCTCCTGTAGTACAAGTCCCCCCGGGTTTAAACATTGAATCAACTCTAATTCCAGGGTCGCGTGTTTGTCAGTGATCATTGGTAGAAATGCTGCTTTTCTGATTTAATATTTTAGACAGGCTTTCAAGGGCTTCTCACTCAAAGCTTTCCCCTGATCATTGCTTAACGATTGGCCATTACCCACGAAGTTTGCCTCACCAAACATTTCCACTGGGTCCTAAAGGATATTTACTAAAGCCATTATATAAAAACTGCAAATCTGCATGCCAGCTTTCTGCTCAATCCCCTAATCTCAGAACAGTGCTATCCTTGCGCCAGACTGCATAAAACCATGCTGTCCCTTTTCATTAGGCTTTCCAGATTTTCTGTCCATTATCGGGGCATCTTTTTCAAGTAGAAAACATGATGGCACAGGCGATTTAAAATAAGTATATTTTACAATGATATATTTTTGGTGGTCTTATGGCAGTTGAGATTTTATTTTCCAGTTTAGTCAGTGTGGCTTTTTATGTTGTTGAACACAAAATATGAGCTATTTCCTCTGAAAATGATTATTTTATTCACTGTTAATTTTTAAAGGGAAATTAAAACACAGTTATCCTCAAAATATCTAGACATGCAATAGACTCTTCACATTGATCGACAGTCACCATTAATATTCACTTTTTCAAACAGGTCTTTGCAAAATCAGGTATTTTAACTTTTATAAGACTTTGAGGTAAGAATGAAAAGCCAAAAAACAGCTTTTTTTAAACAACAATTGTTTTCAGGGACCATTCAGTTTATTTTTCGACAGTACATTCAAAGGGCAATCTAGACTGCCTCTCTGCAGAGGACGTAACTGCTTTAGTAATAAAGAGTGTGCTGTACAGATACGGAAACAAAAGTCTGACATGCACAGCAGTGAGTCTCTAGGAATATCACAGCACGTTCAGAGCAAAACTTGAGAGGAGCAAGCAGGTTGAAACCCAGCAAAACTGCCTTTGGGATCAGACCTCTTTCAGAACTCTTTGCTGTGGGCCCAGGTGTGCAAGGCTTAACTAGAATGGGTATTCAAACAACATACCAACTAGGAAAAACAGCACTTTTATTTTAGAGCCTATGGGATCTAGAGAATTTTTAAACATTTCTAACAAAATAAATACACAAATCAGAAAAACACACATCACTTAATATAGGACACCAAATTGTTCTGCAGCAGAATGTGCAAGTAACTGGTGAATTACCTGAACAGGCTATATACTTTTGCCTGAACTGTTTAAGAAAATATTCAATTTTTTGATGTTTGTACTTGCAAACAAAAAGAGTGTCAACAATCTGCAAGTGCTAAAAAGAAAAGTACAATTAAGATTTTTTTTTAAGTTTCCAAACACATCCAGGGTCTCCTTCAGGCACATGATGGGCTTCATTTATTTTTAAAAGTTGTTATAGCTACTTTAATGTTTCAAAACACTCTAATACATACCATATTCAATAAAATTTAGGAGAGTTGTAGGTAGCTTAATAAATATTTGCTGAGAAAGAGGATGAGAATCTAGCTAAGTCACTGCTATCATATGTGACAATAGCAAAATGAAAATTAGCTAAACTCCATTGTCTTTTAAATAAACATATTAAAGTACATTGAAATCAGAACAATAATACAAGAGGAAAATTATGCCACTGATTGCTTTCTTCTACTTTACTGCAGTATTTCAAAAAATTCACAAACAAATCCTCTCGAAGCCCTAACAACTAACAATATATGATTTCCCTAACAATATATGATTTCACAGCATTCATGAATATGTCACCAATTATTCATTTTCATAAGCTAATAATACAGAAAGTCTCTGTGTCCATTACTGATTTTATATCAAAAAAAAAAAAATCACTGAAACAAAACAAAAACAAACACATGTGATATTTGAAACATAACTGAAGACTGGCTTGAAATAGTTTATTACTACCAAGGCTTTAATAAATATTTCTTAAGCATGTTCATGTATATGAGAGTTTAAGTATGATATGGTTTAAATTTCCTTTAGAAAATAAACCCAAATATGAAACATTCAGTTTAATGCATTATGTATATTTATGGTATAATTAAAAGACAATAGCTCTGGGTAAATAATTATATTACATATTTATAACTATTGCAAGAATAGACATGTTTTATATAATCTTCAAATTTAAAAAAAGCAAGATATACAATTGACAGTATTAGAAGAGGACATTCAAATCTTGCAAAAGATTATCTAATCTTACTTCCAAAAAATTAAAAAACAAAATAATGCAACTAGTTTTCTGGCCCCTTCTTTGCTCCCCTACCCCCTTTCCCCTTTCACACACAGAAAGCAAATTCTCAACCAACTTGTATGCATTTCCCCCCCAGAAATGTGTCATGGTAAATAAAAGTGGTTACAAAACATTATTCCCTGTAAATTATGAGCTCACTGAACACAAACACATAATAGTGTTTCATTTTAAAATCCCTTCACCAATGTTAAATCTTATACTAACTCAGATGGGGTCATTATTTGCATTCATGTTCCATAAAAAAGTGAATCAACCACTTTCTTTAAATTGTCTTTTTCTAGTTAATAAATTACTCACAAATTGAGTCCCCTCACACATGCCTAAACCTTTCCATTCTACTGCATTGTTTCTCCAACTATCTAGTGGGCACTCAATTAACACTTGTTATAGTTAAATGTCCAACTTTTTTTTTTTTTTTTTTTTTTTTACAAGTAATGTATTTGTAGGTACATTAACATTCATAAGGACTTAAGTGTAAATACAAAAAGTAATCTTTGTAAACAGTTCTCATATCACCCCCAAAACCTTGTTCAATGAAGCATTCAAATCACAGCTCTTGAGAGAAACAAACTTATAACTCAAATATATACTCATTAGCCATATATATTCTTCGAAATATAAGAGCTGCCAATGCAAAAGTCAGAAGGACGATCAGAACAGTTGATCCAGTGTGGTTCATGTTGACCCTTGGTTGCTGGACTCGATTAAAGTCAGTTGAAGATGGAGCCCTTCTCTGACTCTGTTGCTGGGCACGGCGCTGCCGAGGACTCATAGAGGTATTAGTGGACACAGGAGGAGTATGCTCTTGACTAGATGTTGCACTGCTGTTCTGAGTTTCGGACTAAAAAAGAAACAGGAATAGTTGTGAAGCAAGGCTGCATGAAATCAGCAATGCGTATCCCACATAAATAATGAGGACTAAAATGTACTCTTTAGGTAGTTTTTATTGAAAGCCTGAAGATAAATATGTTAGGAGATTCTATTATAGACCTCATTTTTGTCTTTATACTATCTTAAGAAGTAGTCTGCTTAAACCTGCAAATATAAATATTAAATATTTAAAAAAAAAAAACTGAAAAAACTGAAGAAAGTTTGTCAAACAACATTTGAATTCTAGATTATTTGAAATATCCTGATTTGAAACTGTCTTTGCCTAGGATTTGCTTAACTCCTTGCAGTTCAATAAAAGCTTTAATAATCCTTCAGATAACTAAGTCTCTGGTGATTTGTAATGTCACCTTTATCAAGGGGGAAATAAGTGGAGGACAGCAAGAAAGGAAAGAGAAGAGTCCAAAGACTTATAATTCAGCAATGTTCCACTGCTTCCTGTGGCTAGCTAGGTCCAAAATTCTGTTCTCATGACCATCAACAACACTGAAAAAAATAAAACTAAACACTCCCAAATGGTTCCAGAATAAATTATTGAGCACTGTACCTATACATGCACTGTACCTATACATGCACATACCTATTGCCCTCTACTGGTCAAAAGTTGGTCTACCATTATGCGTAGTAAAAAAATATATGTTGGCAACTGATGTTTAGCTCAGGAGAGTAAAGAAAATCATCTTTCAGTTTCTAACGTTGTAGCTATGGGTTCTAACAGCCCTCTGGCCTAATCCAGCTTGCAATGTTGAAAGGGTCAGACTTCCAATGTTTTAGTATTAAAAATAATGACACAGCACAGTTGCTAGAGTTAAAACAAACTTTTCAAAAAGGTTCAATTTTGAAGTGTTCAGAGAAAAAAGCAGCTCCAGCAAAAAGAAAAGTTACTTCTTTAAAGTTTTCTTTTCCCTTCTCAGAACAATGTGCAGAAGCATTTCCACACAAAATAATCTGCAAGTATTTCCACAGTTAGCTTTTTTCTTTTTTTTAGACTTCTAAAAGACTGATCATCATTAAAGCAGGTAAAACTAAGGTTTAGGGCACTATTTTTGTCTCCAAGCAAAGGCCTTTTTAAGGGACATACTAGCCACAGCCCTAAGCACTGGTTTGGCGCGTCAGCTATTATGCCTGAGAACGATGCAGAAGAAAAGAGAACTAACAGCCAAATACTCAGTCTCTTGTCTCCGGTGATATTCTCTCCACAGGTGCTGCAGAGAAAAACATCCTCAACTGTGCATGAAACTCAATGATCCACACTACAGCAGTACCAAGTCCTGTGACTCTCTGGCCACTTATTCTGCACCTGGGAGAAAAATCTCCAAACGTTTATCTTGTCAGTGATCTAACTAGCTCAGGGAAGAGATCTTCCATTCCTGTCTAATCTCCAGTACTATTTCCCACTGTTTATTATGAACAACAGCAATGAGGTATTACTTGCATTATTTGACAGCTTGCCTGTTTACTTAGGTTTCTTGCCCAAGCAAGCAAGCTCCTTGGGCAGCTTCAGAGAAATGAATGTTTTAAATAGACATATTTCCATTTTGGGTTTCATCAGCAGAAACAGCCAAGAACTCCACTAGCAACTGCCATGATTTCTATTACACCGCAGAAGAAAGTCATTCAGCTTTATACTGAACCTGCCTGAAAGCTCCCAAAACAGAGACTCACACTGATCCTTGATTTGCTATGTGGCAAATGGCCTCATGCCAAAGAAAATAAAGACTTAGGGAAGCTGAGCCTTTGAGAATGAAGTTTGTAGATTCATTTATACTCCCATCTTTCAGAAAGGGAAAGAGAGAGAAGTAAATCCAGAAAGTGAAACCTGCATATTCAGCAGGGGCGAAGAATTACTCTTCCCAAAGTCTCTCTCTCTCAAAAAAAAAAGTCTAGAAAATTTCCTGATCCTTCATAACAATTACTAAAAATTATTAATAATGGATGTCACACTGCTGGGTTTCTTCCTAAAACTGTAAATTTCATATTTAAAAATAAAACAGAAAGATCCTGTTCTGAATGAGACAAGGTGATACACACTGGCATGAGCTGAGCTGTAATTTCAGACACACCTCACTCACAATTGCAATGCTATAAATTAGCTTTGGGAAGAAATGATATGAATGGATCAGTGTAGCAGAGGATAGACTGCTCCATCCAAAGCTGAACTAACCCACTCCCTTGGGACTCCCCACATAAGCAATGTCCACCAAATATTAAGAGGACATGCAGGAGCAGGTCAGATCAGAAAGGGAGTGATCATTGCCCAATACAAAACTTGGGAACAGATGCTAGTGTATCTTAAATAACGTATACATGCTTGCAGATTACAAATCTTTTGCTTTAAAACTTAATTAACTGGGGGGGGGGGGAGTATGCTGAAAACAAAGTTAAATAAGAGCAAAACATTGTGACCTCCTTTATCCTTTCATCTTTATACTCGGTGAATATTCACTGCATGTGTCGTATTATTTCTGAAGCTTCTGAAATTTGTTAGGACTGGCAGAAAAACTTTGCTCCAAGGACATCCAAGCCTGATAAGTATGGCTAGTTTAGTAAAATGTACATATATTAGACTTAATGAAGGTTTCTGTCACGTAACGAAATGCAAGTAAGGAAATCTACACTGTGTTCAGTCTATTGAAGAATAGTAGCATTCACTGCATCATTTATATCTCCAGATCATTATTTTAAGTTTTATCAGAATGCTGAAAACATAATAATCTTGGAAGAGGATGTTTTTAAAAAATAGAAAACTCTAGAAACTCAGGGCCATATAAATCCTCTGGGTTACTGAAGCTTTTGTCTTTCAGTTAAACTAATGATCTCAGAAAGATATAGAAATAGGGAGATATAGAGATTGGTTAAATATTAGTTTGTGCATCTAACTCCCAAATGACGAACAACTAGAGCTTGACATGGCACTGCTTAAAAGCTAATAGGAAAAATGATTATTTTTAATGAATCAATGATAGTGTTGAGCAAGAACCCCTAATTACTGATGCTCATTTAAAACTATTGCTCTAGAATTAGGAAACTTAAGACACCTCTTAACAGCAATAGAAAGAAACATTTTTAAACAATAGATCCACCTTTCAGTACATATGATTAAAAATGAGAGCTTCTATAAAACCTCATGTTTCAGAACATGTCTCATTTTCTCACTGGAAACTCCCTCTCATCAGTTCAAGGTTAGTTGATTTCAGTTACACTATTTATTTCATCACTCTTCATTACACCCCTTAATCTGTCTGGTACGGTAGTACCAGACACTACTATAGTATCCTAGTTAATAACAGGTGTACTAAGATTTAATATTGCCAAATTGTCAAAAAAAGTTCTAGCAACAGTTTTTAACATAGCACTTTATAATTCTCATCAAATACCAATTGCATTCATTGACCATAAGCACCAAGGTGGGACTCCATTCCACTTCAAGACACTAAATGTAGGTTGCTGTAAGTGTGGGAGGAGTCCAGACTCCCATTATAGCCCATGGGGATTTAGCCACTGCAATCAGAGGGGCAGAATGAGCAATGCAGCTGAGCAGCCTCTACCTCTCAGTGAGCTGCACTGCTCCCTGCACTCCACTAACTATACTCCCATGGACTATGATGAGAGCTTTGGTGACTTAATCTAGACCTGAGTCCAACCTGAGTACTTATGATATATTCATTCAAAATATTCTTTTGCTCAAATGTGGAAGAATTTCATTTTCTTAATACTAATAGTATTTACTTTTAATCATGTCAACTTCCAGCAGTACTTCACTTGTGATTAGAATATTCAAACACAAATGATGTACCATTACTTCACCCTGAGCAGATATCAACAACTACTATAATTTTAAAAATGCTGTATGTACCTGTTCTGGAGTAGGCTAGTCAGAATTTTGTTTTTATAAGCCTGTTCTACTTTGCCTCCTGACTCCTCACAAGTACCGTGTTGTATGATGCCTTAGGTAGGCTAGTGTCTTAGCCTTAATACTTCTGAGGGCCTGCTATATGCAGCTTTGTCGCCCTTCACCCAAGTTGCTGTGGCACTGTTTTTCAGAGTCTCCATGCAGCATTTTTCCTTTTATTGTTCTCATGCTGTTCTGATATTGTTCTCATGGCCTTGCAGACCTCAATAGTACTGTTATGAAAAGTTCTTATGAGAAGCATATATATGTGAGAATCATCCCTCTAGCCTCTCTTCTCAAACAGTAGAGGTAAAACACACACACATGCACAGACACACACACACATCCCAATTATATCATATAATCAATATGGTGTAATTACATTATACCATATTTCACAGGCAAAAACTCTGTAAAACTAAAAGAAATACTGAACAACACAACAGTTCAACTAGGGTAGCATTGCTGTCAATATTACAATTGTCATTACTAAAACAGAACCCACCACAGCAAATTAAGTTTCAAAATCTAAAAAAAATACGCTGAACAGTGAACTATTATAATCATGAGTTTCTGTGCTTCTTTAGTAAGTGAGGTCTATATTCCTTTTTTCTAAGTGAAACAGAAGGGAAAGTTAATTCAAAATATCTCTGTTGATGGAATGAGAAATTCTTTCTTTATAAAGAAGGCCCTGCCTGCATGAAGTAGAGGGAGTGAACTCAAAGCTCTGCCAAGCTAGAGATCCGTTTTGGTGTTCTCTCACACAGGAATCTAGTTAAACCTTTCTCTGAAGGAGCATCCCTGTACTCATAATTGTCTGCCACTAACTCACTGCAAAAAAAAAACCCTGTCCTTTCAACGGCTTAAGGTAAAAATCATGGAATTTACAACTGTTCCTGAAAAAAACAAACTTATCCATAAAGAAGTAGTCTGTAGAAAAGTTTTTTCCTAGAGTGAAAGGTAGTCTAAAGATTCTCACCTCTTTACCTACAGTTAGAACCTTGCCTTAGCATCTATTTATCGTTACTTTTTTAATGAAGATTGGTTACAACTGGTCCAAGGGCGAGAAAAGATAATACTACATAGGCAACACTCCATTCTTTCTGCGTGATTACTACTATTTTATTCCCCTGAATTGTGTAGTGGGACATAAAGTCCTATGACTTTAGAGTTAGGCACATTAAATCTACTATCCCAAAATGAATTACACAAGCTAATATAAGGATTCAGCATTAGGTCAGCCTTGTTCTTTTTATTCTCCAAGCGCTGTGAATTTCAAGTTCACAACAGCAAATCTTCTATAAAATTTTTAACTAAACATTAGTTTCTATAGTAAGTGGTAAACATTTTATCCAGAAAGGGGGGAAAAAATAGTTTTGATGTTGCCCATATCTGACACTTACAATTTACTAAGGCAGAATTAGGTCTTCACACAGCAAGAACACAGCAAATTCTTTTAGGCTTAAATAATTTTACACATGTAGGTAGTCCAACTGAGTAGGAAGAAACTGAGGTTTGCATGGACACTCTTATGCTTATTAAACTGTGACCAGAGGCCTTGATCTGCTACTCTGAAAAGATTTCTGCTAGCTTTAGCATGAATAAGAACGCAAAAGTAGCACGCTCAAATTATTTAAAATAGTCTTTCATACCACACATCTTGTTCTTCCACTGTGTGTCTGTAAACTTTAAATCCCCAATGGTGGCAGAAAATTCCCAACTTCCAAAGCTTGGCAGTTCAGAAACACAGGTATTTTTTTCAAACTCAAAATAACAATGGTGACAGAGGGTGACATTCTGATCCCTTAAAACATTAATCCACTTTTCATAGTTACAGTCTATTTCATGTAAAAATGTTTATGTAATTTATATAATGTCTAAAGCTTTCATTTCATTCGGGCCCACTCTTCTAAAAATCCAATTAAACATCAGTTACAAAATCAGCATAACTGATTCTCAGAAATAGGGGTAATTAAAAACAATCTTTATGAAGTCTCTCTTTTTCCACAATAAAATGTTACCAGTGCCTTGGTATTTTGGTTAGCTCTACTATATTAGCCAGGATTTGTAATAAGAAGAATAGAATAAAATAAAATGGTTTATTAAATCCTATACAATCTGGAAAAATCCTTATTGTGGAAAAAAAATGTATGCTATTAGCATGTTTATATTTCTACATAGCTTGAAAATATGTTGCGAACATGCAACAGATGGTCTGATGTTATTTGACGTGTTTTTGGTTTTTTAAGCAATCTGCAGCCCCATCCTCTCTAAAAAAACCACAGCTTATCTGGGATTTGTCTGCAATTTATCAGTGAATTTAGATTGCATTTGCAGTCATAACAGCAGCTGCCTTGGCCCAATACCAGGCCTCAGTCACTTCCGAAATGATTATGTAAGTCCTGTACCTAGCAGTATTAAAATGCAAATGTCACGACATTTACGTCAAATGGTAAGAATAATTTAGTCAAATTTATTTAAGAGGTTATGAAAACAGGAAAATATTCTTTATTAATATTTAAAAGCAACAAATTACCACTGAAACATTTTTTTGCTTGTGGCTAAGAATTCTGCTGCAAGAACCTGTGATACACTATGTAGATAGTAAGTTGTAGTACTCAGACACCAAAACATTTTTATGAATTTGTAACCAATACATTAAAGGAATTATTGGGAATAGGAGCTATTACAAGAAAGTTATTTAAAGTCTGCTATTAAGGGACGGAAGTGAAAGTGGAGATCACTTTTTAAAAAACATGCTATTTGCCAAAGTTTACATGAAAAGATTCTTGTATAAAATTATGCACAAATACTAGGAGAAATGTATGGACTGCATACTCTTAATGAAGCTTCCTATAAGCTTAACAGTACAGATTTCATATTCAGACCATGCACGTATTTGCATCTGATAAAGCTCAGACACAGACCATACCATTGCACTTGCTGGATCCTGGAATGCTCTAGCTACACCATCCTGCTGGGGCTCAGGTAAAGCAGCAGAGTGGTTCAATCCTGATGTGTTTGAAGGTTCAGCATCAGACTTCCTGGATGAATTGACTTCTGCCTACAAGGAGGACATATGTACACTTCAGAGACGAGATCAAAATTGCTCCAGAAAGATTTGGCCTATTTTTGAACGTCCATTTTAATATATACAGGAGACTTACTGAAATGTAATCATCAGGTATGCCAATTGCACTCCAACTGCACACCAACAGATTTAAGAAATTCTAACTTGTAAGAAATAAGACTATAGATGAACAAGCATCAGTTTAAAAATACCAGTTCTGTTTTGGATTTTTTTAGTTCTATTTGTTTGCATATAATCATAGGTATAACAGCCCCAAAATGCATAAGATTGATGGAGCAAAAAAGAAAATTCTTCAGAAGACCCAGGACAAAATGATCCCAGAAATAGAACCATTTTTTAAACTTCTGTTTCTCAGGATCCTTAAGTAACTGACTACTTCTTACATGTGAACTAATATAGACTGTTTCTCAGCAGGGCTAACTAGCCTCAGAGAAATGTTATATTAATTTGGATATATTGGCTCTAGCACCAAAGTTGTATCACAGCCAGAGTGGGTATATGTGCATGGCACTACACTGTGTCAAGCAGGAATACCTCACTTTTCAGCATTTATATTTCAGCATAAACAGGGCAAAAGGAAAAAATAATACTGCTTTTATATGCCTTAATAGAATGTCTAACAAGCACCACTTCCCAATATTAATAATCTCTCACACTTTGAAAATCTGAGGCATTGACAGATCAGTAATGATATGCAGAGGATCATGAATGGACCTATATTATTAAAATAACATATATGCTAGCAATAATCCCTTGCAAATAGAAAAGGACACAGCATCATAGTCCTGAACTGAAACACTTTACAATGCATACGTATTAAAAAAAAAAAAAAAAAAAAAAAAAAAACAACCACAGGACCAAATCAATTTCATCAGCAAGTGGTGTCTCTCTATCCTCCCCAGGACTGTAGTGTTGTACCTCCCAAATCATGTATCTCGATCCCAGCTTATGGAAAAGACAACAATTCCAAATCTAATACTAGGTAAGCATCTGTCTTCAAATGCAGATAGAAGTAGTAGTAGTAAGAAATACAAACACTGTATTAGAAAACTACCCGTTATATAGATAACAAGCCGATAAGATCAGGAGGTAATAATTCAGCATTTTTCCATGTTACTATTGGACATGGGAGAATAAATTGTTTCTCAATACATAACATTTCAAGAGGATCAAAATATTATCTGTCACTGAAATGATCTGAAAATTAATTAATTTAAGATTTAAAAATATTTAAAACAATCTGACAATATTGCATTGCTTTTGCACTTGACTGCTCTGAACTCTAATATTAGACAGCACAAGTTATGACTCAAATATGGGCCAGCAATAAAACAACACAGAATCATAGAATAATTTAGGTTGGAAGGGACCTCCAGAAGTCTTCTGGCCCAGCTCCCTCCTCAAAGCAAGCCTGTGTCCAATCAAGTTTTGAGTATCTCCACAGATGGAGACTCCACAACCTCTCCAGGCAGCTGCTCCAGTGTTTGACCATTCTCATGGTGGCATTTTTTTCTCACGTCCAGTTGAATATCCTTTCCTGCAGCTTGTGACCACTGCTTTTTCCAAGAAAAGTTCATTTAATCTTTTCTATTAATTTCTAGAAAGTGTGCACACTATATAACGCATATTCATTTTAGCTTATGAAAATACTAAGTGGTCTTGAAACGTGTGACTGATCATTAAATTAGAAACATTCAGACTAGGATTCAAAACATTTACTCCAAAGTTCCCAAAACTGAAGCATCTTTCTCACCATTCAGTCTCTCTTTTCTCCAGCCCTTACCTTTGCTCCCAGAAAAGCTAGAGAGAACAGACTTCAAAGAAAGAAGATCAACATATTTAATGCAATAGCAAGGATGGGGGGAGAATTAATTCTACTGCAAAATATGCTTCAGGTTACGTGGCACAAAATGGCTACAGGCAGGTAGATGCATCATACTATTTTACATTAATGCATTTGCTGTTAGTTATAAATCTTTTCTTATTTTCCTTTTTTTTATTTGTAAGTGGAATGTAATTTATGGTATATAGCACCTAAAATCCACAAAATAATTTGTACATCAATGTAACTCTGATTAGAAAATTTAAATTTTCTATGAAAACAGAGAGGAAAGCAAAGGTGGAAGCTCACAGAAGTAGAAAAACTGTAATTTGGAAACTTTTTTCTGAATTTCATGTTCCTTTCTCAATACCAAACACAGGCAGTTATTAGAAAGTTATCATTTTGCTTAAGGAACTAAAAGAATTTCTTATAATCCCAGCATCACCTAGAAAAAGTTAAAGGAGTCTCTTACATGAGGATCAAGATAACACAGAGATTGCTAATACATTTTCTACTAGAGAAGCTCTCCCAAATTATATACTCACTTGACAATCTGTTGTTAATTCCCACCTCACAGGTTGACACAGAATAGCCACATGATTAAAAACTAGAGTGACTTTTGTACTTCTTGCCAGTAATTCATACTATTATTTTGGTACAGACACACAAATTGTATGCTTCGGCCTAACATCAAATAAAGAATAAAAAAGCCAAGCAAAGCAGAAACGTAGAAAGCTTAAAAAATATGATCAGTGAAACCTGATTTGAGAAAGGGAGGGAGGAAGCAACCAGAGAAGAGGACTGTTTTTTAGGGTGGAGGGGGAGGACTGCAAAAAACATTTTTAAAGGCTGTAAAAACCTGAGGTTTTGTTCATTTTTCCCTTGTTGAGTGCTTGTTCTTAAGAGGTGGCATTAAATACACAGATACACAGAATGCACTGATATTCTTAAGAGACTGATTTCCCTCTTTCATTTCAAAACTGAAAAAGTTATGAAATTAAGTTGTGAGTTCTTCCTAAAAAAAGTATATTCTAATATTTCTGATATCTCTGTGATAAAGATTAGCAGTTCTCAAGCAAAAACTAATCCTATGCATTTTAACCATTACATGCTGTAAAGAAGACAAAGAGTGGTCAGTCCTATTTACTTCTCTGGGTAGCTCAGCTTTAAAATTCTGTGCCTGTATTTCCTCAACTTTGTAAAATGTTTTGAGACCTTTTTATGATAAGTATTTTTACAAACAGACCCAATCATGTCAGCAACTAGATGCGAGATCACAAAGGAATACATAGGTCCTGCAAAACTGGCAGTGATGCTCAGTACGAAGCAATCTTCACTTTCATGGCACACAGAAACAGCGTTTAGGACAGCGTTAGGAGAACATTGGTGATACAAGGGAAAAAAATGGTTCCCCTGACCTCAGTGAGGATGTATTCTGCACCAATGACACATAGTCATAATATATTTCACTGCAGATCCCTGCCTTCATGCACAGCAGTCTTCCTTAGTGGCTTATTTACGAGTTTAGTGAAAAATCCAATGAAAAATAACACTGTGCATGCAAGACATGCAGTTTTCTATGGTACATATTTGGCTAAACAAACCTTATTCTCACTGAAACACAAGCTAGAGAACACATTTTTGGGGCAACAGCAATTTCCATACCAGAGTTCAACTTTCAGTATCTTCAGCTGCAGAGCAGTTCAAAAGAATTTGCAATCATTTTTCTGTGTGAATATGCTTTATTCCTTCCATAAGCCAAAAGAAAAAAAAAATCATAAAAGAAAATAAAAATTAATTAGCTTTGCCCAAACTTTCCTAAAATATTTATGATCATACCCAGTCTGGAGAATTTCACCAAGTTATTTTTGACTGAAAACACAGAACTAAAAGCAACATAGTTAGGTAGTTTTTAACCACAAGAGTCATCCACTGGCACTATAACCAATCAATCAGTGCTTGAGATGCACGGTTTATTAGTTGGCATGTTCTCAGAGACCCAGACCTATTTCCCTCCTTCAGTCTATCCCCCCAAAAATAGGTTCCCATGCACCGATTATGAATGTTTGTGAAATTAGAAACATTACTGCAATTTACATTTTTTTCAATTTCTGTACAAGAAACAGAGAAAAAAGTTCAGTTACTTCACCTTGAAGCTAATTTGTCTGGCAAGTTCTTTAGCCTCTTCGTCTGCCTGGCTTGACACACTTCCTGATGTTAGTGGTAAGAGGGCTGTCTTCATAGATGCGCCACATATTTCACAACAGAAGTCTTGTGACCTAGCCACAAACGACATAGCTCAGAATGGCATGTTCTCGTACTATTCCCATATGCTTGTTTAAGCAAACTATTAGCAAAACAATCCACAGAAAGACAAGTGGTGTCAAGACCAGGAACTTAAAAGTACTTCCCCTCGCCTCCAACTTGCACTGACGAGAGGCAACGGGCACAAAATGAAACACAGGAAGTTCCGTCTGAACATAACAAAAGCTTTTTTACTGTGAGGGTTGCAGAACACTGCAACAGGATGCCCAGAGAGGTTGTGGAGTCTCCTTCCTTGGAGATATGCAAAAGCCATCTGGACACAATCCTGGGCAACCTGCTCTAGGTGACCCTGCTTGACTGGGGCGTTGGACTAGATGATCTCCAGAGGTCCCTTCCAACCTCAACCATTCTGTGATATTTATATACACACACACACACACAAGCACTATAAAATACATGTGCTAAAAAAATCAGATCCAAATTTGTCACCTACATTAACAAACTTAATACTTACTTCTTTGCAAGAGCTCTTCTTTCTTCTGGCGTGTAATCTAGAGATCCTATGGCTCCTTCACCTTTGGTTGGCATAAATCCGATAATGGCTAGTAAAGCTGTTCTTACTAAAATTGGAAAACAGATACAAAATAGGTTGCAGAAACAACTGCTATTTCATCCGACTCTACATTCAATATAAAACCTATGGAGTTTTGCTTACAAAATGAAGTTTTATCCAAAGAAGTCTGAATTTCATGCAAGCAGCACTCGGTTTTTGTAACTGTTTTTTTGTTTGTTTTTTTTTAACTTCATATTATATGCAAAAGGTAAGGGCTTAATCTTCCATCAACCAACACAGAGAAGGAAAGCTAAGTTGTCACAAAAATGTTGTGTCAATGTAAAGATTAGCATATTTGATTAAAACAATGTTCTTAGAAATGCGAGCAATTAAAATCAATCTTTCATGAAGTCTCTCTTTTTCCTCAATAACATGCTAACAATGGCTTGGTATTTTGGTTAGCTCTCCTATATTAGCCAAGATTTGTAATGAGAAGAATAGAATAAAATGAAATAGTTTATTAAACCCTAAACAGCCCGGTAAAATCGAGACTTTAAAAATGGTCTCTGAAGAAAGATGGTATGGCAGAATAATATAAAAATAGGGAATGTGGAAGAGACAGATCCATAAGGCATTCTACATTCATAACAGAACTGTCAAATAAAACATCTCTTTTGACAACATCTATCCTTCAATTTTGCTTTACATACACTAATGAAATTTAAAAAGTCAAGGCACTTTACCAGTGGATTTGGTAAATAAATAGCAAGTGCAAATAAACATCACAAAATAGATACAGCATGTATACCCCTTCTCTTCAGAAGACAATATTATCTGCTCTTTAAAAATAAAAAAGCCTTTATGAAAGTTGAAAAGTGATCTACTCGAAGACTCTTACAGCTTCTCCAGCTACATGAAATATCTGTATCTCTCCTTCAGGAGAATATGATGATTTGTAAAGAACACCAATAGGAGTCTTGGTTTAGCATAATTCTCTGATCAAACTTTAATCTTATCAACATATTTAAAACATGCAACTGATATCCAAAGAGAATCCATGAACTAAAATCAGAATTGCATATACACACACAAGGAAATATTGCCTTGGCTACATCTTGCTGACTCTCCTAGTCTCTACAGGAATGGCACTTTACAAAAAAAAATAAAAAAAAAAAATCAGTTATTCTGAACTAGGACTGTGTTGTCTTTCGTTTTCAATGTTCACTTACTGTAGAGCACAGTGTCAGAATTAAAAGCTGACCACACTCAACACCATTGGTATTCAAAGCTAATTTTGCTGATTAGAATAAAAAAAGTAAAGTAACAGAATTTAGAAGTATTTTACATAAAAACAATTAAAACAAAACTAAGAAAATATTTAGTGGTTGCAGAATTCTCCTTATTGACTTGGGCATGCAATCATTAATAGCTTACCATCATCCCTTAGTTTCTCAAACCTTTCACCTTACCTTTATTTAATATCATCCCCAAATCCTCCTATGTCCCTCTTTCATTACTCTACAGTTCTCCAATTCTCCAGTATTTTTTGCTCCTTCAAAAACTATTTTCTTCTTCCCACTATAAGATCTCCAACTGTCTCTCACACATACCGCTCCTAACAGGAAAAATGTGCCGCTAAGAAAGCTTGCATGTTTGTGTGGGGTGGAACATCTACAACAGAAACTGAATTCCATATTTTTACTCAAAGTTAGGGTCTGCATAATGAATTATGATATAAATGCAATTTCCATTTATTCTTTTAACATCATAATAATCAAACATTTCTGATAATAGCATCATTAGCTTGTAATTCAGTTCGTCTTTGTTCTGTTTTCTTCTTTCAGCTTTTAAATAAAAGGAATTTCACTAAACATTTCAATTGAAGTTTACTGGAAATAAATTAATAGGAAGTTTAACCACTAACACATGCAAAACCATAAAAAAGTTCCTTCTTTCTGCTCACTTCTCAAAGGTTTCTTAGAGTTCAGGGAGACATAAGAGAAGTTTTGCTAAACATTAGTCTACTTATCAAGAAAAATATCAGTGAAGTAGTACTATAGCATTGCTTGTGAGATTTTTCAGTTTAAAGATCTACTTGCTTGGCGAGGATAATATTTTCTGAAAAACTGTTACTTACTACTCCATGAAGGCTGCCATGTTTCAGGATGATGCCCTGAGATGCTTAAACAAATTTTCTTCCCCACTTCAAACCTGCCATTGGCCTTTAAAGGAAGAAGGAAGATATAACAAAAAGTGCTTGAAGTTAACTCTTTTTGGTAGAGGGTATAAAAACTATGATAAAATAAATCAATATGCAAACAATATTTGATAATTAAATTTTAATTAAATTCTTTGATTGTTGTTCAGCCAGGTGGCTTCACTGTTGCTCCTGTAATCCACAAACAACACAGAGAGCCTGAAAAGCTGTAGCTCTATGAAACTACATAGAAATGTGGACCTTTCCCCCATGACCCAGGTCCGCCTTGTTACATGTGCCAACACAGAGACTGAAGAGGCCCATGGAGGGAAGAGAAAGATTAGACCACTGCATTCACATCAGCAATGTGCTTACTCCTGGGGAAAACTTCCACGTATAGGGGCAAAGCTTTATGTAACTACAGAGTACCAAAGTTATTTTGGAAGACTTCTCATATTAAATTAGCAGTATTAACTGTACTACGCCACCTTTATTACAAAAATAATGATACCTTATATGCCAGGAATCTCTCTCTCAGATACCTAACGTTAAACTGATCATATAAAAAAGAATAGCTGGTAAATATGCTTACCGTCAGCAAAATAATGCTTGGTGGTTTCATGGGATATTCCGGTGGTAGTACTATTCGCCCATGATAAATTCCTCCATCAAAATCTGAATCTGGAGGGCCTCTAACAGTAAAGTGCCATTCAAAAAGATTATCCTAAAATGCCCCCACAAAAAAAGAAGAGTGCGTCAAAGAAGTAGACACCTAATCACCACTTTCTTGGAGCAAGGACAGGCTAAAGAAACACCAAATAGAAAAAGTTTTAAAATGAAAAAAAAAAGATCAAATGGAGAACAGGACAATCAACACTGTACTAAGGTTCTGGCTAAAAGGATGAAATATCATAACTTCGGGTAATTTTCTCACAAAATGGCTTTGTTGGAAAAGTCAAATTTATCACTCAAGCTTTTCACAGGAGTTATATCAATTATGACAAGAGTTTTATTACCTGAAAGATGGAAAACTCAGAGTCAACTAAGGGAAAAGCTGGGTCTTTGCCCCAGTGAATAAGAATTTCTACAGAACTGGGAATAGACCCACCCCAAATAAGAACATGATTGACAGCCTCCCCTCCCCTCTATACCCAATGCAACACAGGGTTTTGACTATGGCCCCAGAGAATTCCTATTCTCTTTTGTTTCTCCATGAAGAATTTTGAAAAAACTACCTTGCCTTACTGCATAGTAGGCGCAGTTTGAAATTTGGAACATTTTCATTGGACATGTAATTAACTTGTCTTTAAGTATTATTTCTTTAAGATTCTGCATTTGGCTTTCTGTACCAGACTTCCTGACACCTACAACTCACAAACTCCTACTGTTATCACAGGAGTCCAACGAGGCTTGCTGTCAGTGAATGAGATCTCATGACTAATGCTGAATGTTGGCATTGCAGGGCTGTGACAACCCATCTAGTTAAATTTTTTTCAAGGACGGAAGGGAACTGTCAACATTTCCAGCCTGCCTTTTCATCTGTCTCTCACTGCTCTCTTCCCAGTGAGTCACTGTTCCTACCCTGAAATAAGACCTTCATGTAAATTACTATTAACTGACAGCATGAATTAAATGTTACATTTCACCTCAGGAAGAGGGGGGCAGGAAGAAAGCAAGATACAGACAAGAACTGGTCAAGAATAAATATATTTTATAGCACCTAGAAACACGCACCTTGCTCTAAGTATGTTGTGTGCTACACATTTCTACAAACAACTAAATTAAATCCCAAAAGCGAGTATCACAAGACATTACATTTTTAATATTCTAGCAGAATCAGAATAGGTTTCCTTTTAAACTTCTAGTCACGAGAATTTCACTGTTCTCTCAGCCCAGAAACTTAACTGACTATTTAGAAGACCTCAAGAAGTGCCTATCTGTGGTGGAAACTAAATGTTCTTTCTTACAAGTCAATGCATCCAGAGCAGACCTGCACTCATTTAAAGGTCTTTCATGCAGTTTTTTGTACACAAAATAGGGAGTCCATGTAGATCATCTAGTTTTAAGTGTTTTGTAGAGCAACTCAGTAACTGAACCAGAAATCATTTTGGGGCATATAAAGCTCAACTTAAAACAGAATATATTTATGTAGTCTCAGAGCCTCAGGGGGGTGAGAATAAACACATTACACCCATGTGACACAACTGCTCAGGTGCAATGTAAAACTGTTATTATTATGTACTTTCATAAGAACTTGGTTCCATAAAAACATTAGATGTGGAATTCTGCCACTGATTTCCATCACAGGAAAATATATCAAAAGAAAGGAATTAATTTTAAGAAGGTGTACTGGTACCTAAAAATACAAATAAGTTTTTAATGTATATGCACACAGAGAACTTGGACCATCTACTACACAGGCTAATGACAAGCTCCTGCAAACATACGGAGAAACAAACCTCCAAAGGTTGTGCATGGTAATGATCTGTAGGATCCTTCAGTTCTGCAGCTTCTTTCATTAAACGTTTGACAGCTGAAAAACAGAAAAATTTGGACAGGAAAATAAAGAAATAAATTAACACACGCTGCATAAAAAATAATAAGCATTCCTTGAAAGGCTCCTTTCAGCTAACACATCTTTTTCAGCACATCACAGCTTCTTCACATGAGTTAATAATCCAAGACACAAGATAAATTACTCACGCTGAATAAATGATTTAAATGAGTCATACAAACACAAAGTTATGGAAAATACTTTCCACGGCTACAGAGTTTCTCAAAAGAATGCCTGAACACTGGGATTAAAATGGTGTTAGATTATTAACTGCACCAAAGATATGAGGAAAACCATAAATGTCATTAACAGAGTTTCAGAGTTTAAATACAAGAGGTACAAGATCTATCCACCCTAACATTTAATTATAAAAGACATCCTGAGTATCTTTGAACAACTGCTGAAAAGCTTTATCCTGACACTTCATGGGAGTATTACCTGACTACTCCCTTACTTATCCCAAAGCAGGTCACAATAAGACTTGGGAAAAACCAATACACTGGGAAGTACAGGGAGATGCAGTATCCTTTGCACTAGATTATTTGAAAACACACATGCCCAGCCAGAAAAATTTACCCAGGCCTTTGCATTTTGAACTAACTACTAAGTGCAGACACACAGGCGTTTATCTATCTTAAAATTTAGGATGGGCTGTAGTTATCCTCTTCAATCTTCTTCCATTTCAGAACATGCAGTATCCTCTATATCTTCTGCATCTCCTTTCTCCTTCCCCTTCAGGAAGTTTTGTCCTATCATTTGTCCTGTCACTTTCCTTCATGCACACTAACTCCTAATAAAGCGTCAGCCAAACTGAAAAGAAGATTAAACCTACAAATCACAGACAAGAAATTCAAGGATGCCACCTCATGAATGAAGTTAGGTAGAAAGTCTTTACTCCCTCCTGCTTGCTGGGAAAAGTGAAAATACTGAAATTCCCTCCTTAAGATGCTCTATGGGAACAGGATGCCTTACTCCATCTTCCACCCTCAAATTCAAACTAAAATACTTGTGAAAGTCCCATTCACGTAATTGTCTAATTATGAAGAAGGAGAAACACTGTCCAAATTCCCTTTCACAATAGCTTAATGGTAACCCTGAAAGTGAAACATAATTCCTCAAATTTACAAAGCCTGGCATTACCGACAGACCATCACTTACTCAGCTGCACAACACTGTGAGGGAAGCTATTCTAAATCTTCCTGCAGAATAATTTTAATTTCAATCTACTGTGAGAAGTTCTCCTGACCTTTTCTTCCTTTGCAGTTCTTGAAAGCTCTAAACAACAGCAAAAGTTCAAAGACAGCACTTCTTACAAACCGAAAAGCAAGCAGACTACACCCAAATTTGCTACTGCTTAATTTTTTGCTAAATTTGCTTAATTCTGCTACTTCCAGAGCAAGGTGTCAATAAAACACGCTGCAGAACCCATGAGATCACCCAACAGATAGTAACATCCGAAATCCACTAAAAAATTATTCCTCTCTTCCATCTGCATTAAGGTTTACCTGTTCATTAGCAAGGAATAATAAGAAAACCTGCCTGAACCAGAAAAGGCTGCAGACCTGGAGCTGCTTCACAGCCAACAAATCTGGTTACTTTCCTTTCATGAAAAAAAGAGTGGAAGAAACCAGGACAAGCTAACTCAGGAGTCAGCACTCCATCCAGAGCAAAAGGCTAACCATGAAAAGACTGAAAACATATATAATGAAGCCTAAAAAGGGCAAGACAAAATAGTTCTGGATTACAAGGCAGACAACTCTGTTATTAAGGTTTCCTGGACCAGGGACCAACCTAGAAAACAAATACTTTTAGTAACATTATATGCAGTTATCTTTGTTAATTGAGGAAAAGCTAACTATACAGCCAAAAAAAAAGTCAAGACTGCTCTACAGAAGACTCCTGGCACTCTGGGAAAGGCTTGCACACAGCCTTTCTCATTTATTCCAAAAGGCACAGCCTTTTTGCTCCTCAGATACAGGGCTGAATGCCAGCAGCAAGAGTCAGAATTAGAAAAACCAAGAATTCGCACTGAGAAGGAACCAAGACAGCAGACAGGCAAGGAGCTCAGGCCGGAGGACTCCTGTTAAGTAGTAGTTAAAAATTAAGCAATTTAAAGCATGCTGTTTTAGATGTTTTTATATCTAATTAACATTGCTAGAGATATTGTATATATTTTCTTAAAGCACTATCTTATTATCAAGAAGCCAGACTAGAGGTACTTTATGCTAAGAAGTCAGAATAAAATACACTGGAAGAATATGTAATATTCCACTCAGAGCATGTAAAAAAATATACTAAAAAATATAATATAGCTCTTGTATACCACAGAGATAATTTGCCTATCAAAAATTTTCAATATTAAACAGCCTAGTATATCTTAAGAAAAAGAAGCATGTGTATTTCCATGTTGTTGAAAAATGCCAGCTAACAAGTTGCAAAGAACAGTCTTGTCCAATAAAGGTTTATAAGAAATCATAAGCCAGTGAAAAAGAGAGTTAAATTGTTTCTTCAAATATAGCTGCAGTATCCATAAACAAAGTCCCTCCTTTTGCTAGTGGAAATTGCAATAGAAGAAACAAAAATAATTTAGAAAGTCTGGCTGCACTAGTACACGACACTCTTATCAACTCATTAAAAAGTGAGTTTTGATACAAAATGTGGTACTTCAATCTACTTAAAAATCACACTGAGTCATCTGAATAATTGTTTGGCAATGTCTGAAGAATGAGAACATTTTGGACCTATTCAAAACAAAGAATTTCAGACTGTCAGTGAAGTCAAAAGCATCACTAACTCAACCGAAAGAAACTTCAAATCAAGATGTTAGATTTGCCTAAGATAGGTATTAAAGTCAAAATAAATCAAGATTTTTTTAATGTATGTCTGTCAACATGAAAAATAACTGTATTTTCACAGAAACAAGCTGCAACAATTTAAAATAATACTCCTTGAAATTAAATATTGAGGAAATCAAGTTTTCTGGTATAACTCTACAGAGCAAAGAAGAATCCCTTTCTGGCAGGAGAGGACAAGAAGGAGGAATAGCTCTGTGCTGTCCTGGGGAAGAAAGGAAAGAAAAGGCTCTACGGATCAAAAGCTCTGCTTGACAAACTGACTCTTCTTTTACACAAAACTTAAAGGATTTTTTTGAAAAGCAAAATGTGGATGTTAAAATACAAGAAATACACTTCAAATTGGAAGCCACCAAGTTACTTTGTTCCTGCCAGAAATGCATCCAGGCAGACAAATTTTGATCGTTATTTATGTTATTTCACAACAACAACATGGTTCCTGGTTAAATCCAATTTCTTGTTATTATGTCTAGGTTAAGCTATCCTGCAATTTCTATTCAATACAATTCCTTCTCTTGAACCTATCTTGAAGTCATGTTCAAGCATTTCTGCTGTTATGCCTATTTAGCACAGTCTGCACGTCACAGCAAAGGAAAACATTCTATATGCAGAAAATGGAAGTGCATAATCTTTACAAATGTAAATATTACTGCTTAAAGGGATGACAGGAGTTGAACATCAGTAGTGTTCACCTTACTACAGTATTATACTGCTATCGTCTGTTATCATGAAAATAAAAATAAAGCTTTAAAAGAAAGCAGTTATTTTTAGCCTTGCAGAAGTTTGTTTTATTAGTCTAAAGTATTAGCAAGGTGAGATTGTAGTTCATTTTTATAAATCTGTAAACTGTACACATGGCAATCAAATGAGCTGACCAGGGTTACCGGATTATACTAATGTAAACATAGCACGCCACAGGATTTATTTCAGTATAACAAAGTGGTGTGCCTTTTGAAAACAAGAACCCTGACACCGTTACAAGCTTCCTAAAGATCTGTTATACCATCTGCAAAAACCACTAGCAATCAGGCACAAGAACTCAACAAAAAGAAACAGATCTGGGTGAGGCGAGAGGTAAGGCTGAGTGGGGTGGCACTCCAGTCAAACTGAAGTTAAAAAGCACATGGATGCTTAGGCCTCAGTTCAGCAAGGCTTAACTCCTGCATGTAACAAGAAATCCTTGTGTGCGTGTAAAGGTGATTACAGGATCACCAGTGAAACAAATTTATATTTAAGTGATCAGGGTTCTGTGTGACAGTATCTTTCTCAATGGATAGCAACAATTTCATTCTATCAGTTTTCAGTTCTTCCCTTTGAAAAAAATACATAACAAAAATTAGCAAATAAAGGAGTCCAAAATAGTTGGAATAATGCTAAAGATCTTTTAATCTTTCAAGTTGACTTATCAGATCTAGAAAAGAAGGAATAAAACAAACTGACATCTTTTACTGCTGCAAATACTTTCTATTTTTTCTGCCTGCTATAAATAAAATGTTTCCATTTCAAAAAAGATTTAGAGATCTACTTAGAAGAAACACAGAAAAAGTAGTCATTTTTCTCATGACTCTGTTGACTAAGACAGCATAGCTAAAGATGCAGTTTACTTATCAAATCTGCCCAGGTTTTCCAATTAACTTAGATTAACATAGCATTTATATAATACTCTTCATCCCAGAGAATCTTTAACTACTTAGTCCACTTAACATATTAGAAAACATAGGTCCATCTTCATTACCTGCTTGCCTATCAATGAGACTACTATCTACAATTAGAAAAATAAAGAGAGTATCGTACTTCATTAAAATCTCACTATAAATTTTAGATAAAAATTAGGTCTCTTAAATCAGACTATACTCAATGTCATGGCTGACATTTTGGGAAAGTCCTTTTAAAACCAGCTGTGACCGATTAGGACCTCCTTTTTCTTTCTTTTTTCCCTCCTCTGCTCAGTACCTGACTGCTGAGCCAACAGTGCCTTGTGCCTGGCCGGTGTAACCACCAAGCGGCTTGAGAGCGCAGAGGAAGCAGTGCCACCTACTGAATCACCAGCAGCAATTTCCCCAGCAACCCCACACACCTTTGAGCCCACTTACTCAAACATTCTCTACCTGCATTCAAAAGAAAGCACAGGTTATTAAAGGCAAGGCAAAATTCATTTCGGGGGGTGGGGGGGGTGAACAACAGTAAAGTCGGTCAACCTTTTAATTGCATGAAGACTGAATCGCACCAAAAAAAGAGTCAGGATTAAATTTGTGTTTAAAGCACATAGGATTTCTCGTAAGACAACAACACTCAATGAGCTTCGACATCTTAAATCAAAAAAAATCACTTTAAGTGATGAGGTCACCAAACAAGCAAGTAAGAAAAAAATAGTTAGAGCAAAGAGTCTTATCAGATTGGATATTTATGCAATACTTTTACTATAGCTCTTTGAAATGGAGAATTATACCTCGTACATAGGTGCCATACTCTCTAGAGAATGGTTTGTTAAAACTAAACACAGAGAGACACTAACAGGTTCGCAGTCACCTGCATAGTGTCACTATCTGTGTGTCACCTACTCCAGTACAGATGAGATTTTCCCAGACAGCTTAAACTCCGTGAATGATACATGATCATTAGTGAATTAAACTACAATAGAGAAAAAGGGACTTGAGACAGAAAAGTACTATGAAATATAAGTTACAATCCTTTTACAGAATAGAGTATTAAATAGTATCCACTCTAGAAGTAAAACTAAGTAACCAGACTTTTATTTAAGCAAGCTCCACATTACTAATGCTTTTGCCCTTCCCCTTGCATTCCTTGTATTTATTTGTTTTTCACCACTTCTCTTTTCCCTTTTGAGTTCACGTCTGACTTTAATTAGATACATCAAATTCCTACATATATTTTTGTATGTTATTTTACAAAAATGTGATTACATTCTCAGAAAATAAATTTTTCCATCACTTATTCAGGCAGCTAAAATTTGCACAGCAGCTTATAGTCACTTCTTAATTTTGAATGACTACATTTAAATGAAGAGACTACGTTTAAAGTTTCATTAGGACTGAGAGACACAACCTTTCTTCGTAAGAAAAACGTGCATGTCCCAATCACATCCATCCAAAATAAAACCCCTGGAAGACAGATGAAACTTTCAGTTTAGCTAGTCCTTAAACCACTGACTAGGAGAATACATTATATATTCTGTTTTTATGCTCTTTTCCTAAGCATTCCCTACTGCTTCTGTCCATGACAGGATAGTGGACTGCATAAATCTTTGCTCTGAAAGCTCAGGAACAGAAGCCTGAAAGAACATAATTAAATCAGACCAAAGTTCATTTATATCCAAATTTTTAGTGTTCTGAAACTAGAAAGCCAGCAGGGAAAGCAACCCATAATACTAATGATCCTTCCCATACGGCCAGTGACCACCTTGTCCTACAACATTAGAGGAATGGGCAAAATGAAGAAGAAATTAAAACCAGTTTTATGTGAACAGCGTCACAGTTCCCATTTTATGCTGTTCTTCCACGAGACATGTAGACAAAAAAATTGCTCTTACAAAACAGAACTGTGTGATTACAGATCCATAAAAATTCTCCGGGGCAATCATAGGATGCAAAAATTTTGCTTTAAAATTCAATTTGACAGTTGCTTTAACTTCTGCTGCAAGAACAAATGGAAATACTACCAGGTCACCAAGAAACAGGCCAGGTGGAGCTAAGGAATAGCTGCTTTACATCTCCAGAGCCTCATGTATATCCTTTCCCAAGACCCATCAGCCTCCTCCATTCATGCAAAGTATTCCGAGAACTGTAAAAAACAGAATACTTTCAGTTAGTCTATTCTTTTTTCTCTCACACTTGGAAGTGATGGACCTTTACTCTTTGCTTCCCTCAGAATAAGAGGCAGTACAGGACTCTTCCATACTATCTGTAGTTACATTTCAAAACAAACACTGCTCAGTCAACTTAACACAGAGGGACAAAACTTACAGAATGTAAAGAGCTTGTTAACACACCACAATCAAATAATGTTCTCAGCTTTAACATCTATTCAACTTTGCATTTTAAAAAAATTCTATTTTAATTTAATACATGAGAGATACTAAATAGCTCAGTAGCTGTTGGCTATTTTCTATTAACTGATTTTTATTAACAAATAACTGAGGTATATTCATTGAAAAGGAATACTAGTCTTTTTAATTGCAAAAAATATTAAGTGGAAAGAAAAGTATAATTTGTAGGAAAAGCAGTTATTTATCCCGCAGTAAATTTGTTGAAGGCGACAGCTAAGAGGATCACAATCTAGGCACGTGTGCCTCAGGCACACAAGATCCAAAACCACTGTCTCCTGGGCAGCAAATGCAGGACTCGCACTCCATGTCTCCCTCCACCTGCCCTCCCCAGGCCAGCAGTGCGGCAGCCATCCTTCAGTGCCCTTACCAGCCAAATTCTAATAAGGAGGTCTCCTAAAAACAAACAAACAAAATAAGGACCCCCAAAAACTAGTGAAAGAAAACACACATGGTTGTTGTGGGCACCCTGTGAATCACTGTAAATAGCTGTTCATAATTCTTCAGATGTGTCTGTGCTAACAACCACTCAGAAGACTGGTAACACCTGACATAGGAGATGAGATGGATGAATCCTGTCACTACAAAACAGTGACTACAAGATTTGGTGTCTGATCTTGCAGCAGGCTAAGTGTCACAGCACTTGGAAAAAAAGTAGAGAGATTATTCCAAATAGCTGTCTTATAAATTTCAGAAATAGGGATGTTCCTGAAGCATGAAGAGGATGCAGCTTTAGTCAGCAGAGCTTTAATATTGATGGAAGAGGTTTCTCAGCCATATGGTAGCAGGCTGGTACACACTGACTAATCCATTTTGAAATCCTAAGAAAGAAAATACCTTGCCCTTTTAAAAGTGCCAAAATAGAAATAAAAATATGAAGCAACAGCTTGAAAGGTTTTGTCTCATAGAGGCAACATAGAAGTCTGAAGTGTACAGTGTGAAATTTCTTCCCTTACAAAGATTATTATTTCTTCCCCAAAAGATCATTAAAAAAAAGGCACATTCATAGATTGTTTGAGGAGACAGCTTCAGGTGAGTGTCCCTATAGTCCTTGTTCTCTTAGAAAATAAATGACAGAAGTGAGTAGCAGCTTAGCACACAACCCTTTTCAAGCCCAGAACCAGAGCATCTATGACATTTAACTATGCATAACTTTAAAAGACTGTAACTGTCCACAGCACAAAATAATAAATATGCCAGGGTGAACATTTAAAAGGCAATTAACACTATTAACACGAATCAGAGAACCTGCGATCAGGAAGATGAACATTCTGACTAGCAGCAATGAGCAGCACGACAAATCTGTGTAGCAATATTGCTACAAATGTGATCAAGAGCACAAAAAAAATGAATGGCACTAGTGAGCCTAGCTGAGCCTCATTCATGAATCCGATCTAGTACACCTACTCATAAAAGTGGGATTCACGTAGCCGCATGACAGAAGTGCTTCAGCATGTGTCATAGCTTTATAGTGGAATTTGGCTTAAGATGAAGATTAATTAGAAGTGCAGGTTTCTTTTAGCAAAAATTTCTTATTTAAAAGGTGTTTTTCTTTAAACTCATGTTCAGTCTTTAATATTTTAAGCTATTTTTGACAAAGCCTGAAGGTACTATAATCGTGAAAGAAAATTTGCACTAAAAATAATAAATAGTATTTACTCTCTTTAAAGCTACTGAACTGATGGAAGTCACCAGCCAAGCATCTGGAACCTGAGTTTGCTCAAGTCTGAAAGCAGCATTCAACAGCAGAAGCCTCTTATGCAAGTACAGAACGATTATTTTCTTCACTTTATCTTGAGCCAGTGCATTCAAAATTCCAAAACCTGACTGAGAACTAAAGGTTAGAACCCTTGTTTGTCCTCTATTGACATCAGAGCAACAACAACAAAAATAGGCATGAGGACAGCTACTACTTCTAAAAATCTTAAAGAGCTCAGTTACCAAAAACAATCTATTCAGTTTGCAGATGACAGATAACTATTTGAAATGGTAAATATGGTGTATTTGTTCTTATGCATTTCAGTATATTTACATAAGCTAAAACTACCTTAAAATTAGAAAATTCTACATTTCCATCTTAAATCTTTAGTCGAACGGCAAGTGTTAAACTAACATTGTTAAACTACACATTTAACCATAACAAGACAGAAATTCATAAAACATACACTGAAATATTAAATAGTTATATATGCCTATCTACCTGGTTAGCAAAAAGAAGTGCCAGACTAAGTGTAATGGCTCTTCTTAGTAGAAAAAAAAAAAGTCTTTTTAATGAATAACAACTGTTGAAGAAACAATCTTTCTTTAAAAAACACAGTCAAAAAGGGACAATTTAAATAAATATTTCATGCCTATTGATTTAAGTGACTGTTGAAATGAGTGATTTAAATCAAGCCAAACTTTTTATTAATATGCTATACAGCTTATTTAATTTGGGAAAGTAAAACAGACCCATTGAATTAATCATTTATTTTTGCCAAATAAGCTTTATTTTGCTATGGAACAGCACAGGTGCTGAAAACCAATTTCAGGAAAGATAATTTTCTCTTAAAAACATGCAGGGCTAGAAACAACAGACGGGAGGAACATTTCTAAATTAAACCATACATATTTGCCCTCTCCACCCAGATCTCATGGGCATTGTCATACAGAACACCACCATTATTTCCAGTGACGTGGCCAACCATAACCGGTGAACATGTTTGCGTGGCCTTGCAAGTTCACATGGGCAACATACCCAGCGTATCTACCTAAAAAAGTCTGCCTTCCTGATATTTTAAAACAGAGAGAGAAAAGGATCACAAAGCAAATCATGTACTATCTTTGTATTATGCAATTTGGGTGTGAAGGGGAGGAGGGAACAGAAAACATAACTTAGCAATAGATTCATCACCATATGAGGCATGTTTTGTAAATAAGCCTCTCATTTACATCTGCAGAGTACAGGTCATCATAATGTTAACTCCCTCCCCACCTCCTGTGTTGGAAATAGGACAGCATGGCTGAAGATTAAAGCCACTGCTTCAGCACAGTACAGCTGTTAATACCTACTTCCCAAGACAGGATTAGGGAGAGCAGGGCAGGGACCAAACCACAAACCCAACCAGCCCTTACACCTGTGGAATGGGATATTTGATGCCATTCTTGTTTCAGAAGCGATAGTACTCCTGTCGCACATGCAATTTCCAGAAGGTTTAAGCATGGCACTGTCAGCGAGAGGCCCTTGCGCCAGTAAAACCATATGGGATCGGGTCTATGTTCCACTTCCCTTCCTAGCACAGAGCTGCGTCTGGAGGCGCCTCTCACACCTCTGGAGACACCGCCCACTGCAGGAACTCCAGGGAACTTCTGTGTCCACCTCGATGGAGATTGCCATCAGCGTGCACGGTAACACAGGGCACAGCCAGCAACTCCAGCTCTGGGAGAACCGCCGCGCCACGCCGAGCAGCCGGGCCGTGGGGACCCGGCTCCCAGCACACATGTACCTGGAAAAGAGCCGACGCGCAGGGGAACCGCCACCTCCGCAGCCGCCTGCTCCAGGGCCGCCCGGGCGGCGTGGCTGCCAAACGCGGGATAACCTAGACTCTCCAGGACAGATTATAATTCGGGGACAGTTTTCAACTTCTTCGCGGCCTGAGGCAAAAGCAACCCAGGCCGCCACGGCCGCAGCAGGGCGCCGGCGGCCGGGCCCCGCACCTGCCCCGCTCCCCTCGCCCCGCCGCCGCGGCCCCCGCCGGGCCGGGCCGGGCCGGGCGAGGCACCGGCCGTGCCCGCGCCGCCCCCCCTCGCCCCGCAGCCGCGGCCCGGCCGCGAGGCCGGGCCGCCGGGGTCGGGCCCGGGGCCTCCCGGGCGCCGCTCCGCGCCACCTACCCGGGCTCTTGAGGTTGTAGCGGACCTCCATGGCGGCGGGCGCCTCCCTCTGCAACGTCTCCGCCACCGGCGCCCGCAGCCGCTCCCGGCAGCGGGGGGAGGGGGAGGAAGAGGAGGGGGAGGGGAAGGAGGAAGGCCCGGCCCGGGCCCGCCTCGCCTCGCCTCGCCTCGCTCGGGAGCCTCTCGTGACGTGGCAGCGGCGGCCCCGCCGGCCCCGCGCAGGGAGGCACCTGCCGCGCCGCGGCGGCCGCTGCCCTGGGGCCGCCCGGGAGGGCGGCGGCGGCGGCGGCGGCCCCGCGGCCCCGGAGCGCCCGAGCTGCGCGTCCTTCCCTGCCGCCGCGTGGCGGAGCGGGCCGGTCCCTCCCGGCCAGAGGCGGAACGCAGCCGCGGCCCCAGCGCGCGGGGCACTGGCAACGGTCCCGAAGCGACGAGGCCGCCGCTGCGGCAGCGCTGCGGACGGGCCTGGCGCCGCTCTGCCTGCGGGCAGGCCGGGCCCGCGCCCACCTCGGGCCGCGCCGTCCCCCGCGCCCGGCCTAAGCGGGGAAGCGCTGAGGCGCCCCGCGGGAGCCGCCCTGCGGGCCCGGGGGCTCCCTGAAAGGGAGGGCAGAGGGCCCGCGCGGGGTTGTCGCCGCACCTCGTCCCCGGCCCCGGCTGCGGGAGTCGCGGGGCGAGGTGCCGGGAGGAGGCCCCGCGGCCGGAGGAGAGCGGCTTGGAAACGGGGGGCTTCCAGGCCCCGCTCACCCAAAAGATCATCTGAAAGAGTTACCACTACCACGAGATTTGGAAGTGTCGTGTTTCTTTGCTTGCACGATCATGTGGGACTGAAATGGTACCCTCCACCAGCAGTTACTAGTTTGCGTGAGAATTACCAGCCAAAGCTTGGCTTGATGGACAGCTCCCCTTTCCCAGGTCACTTTTGCCAGAGGAATTTTTGTTTGCACCTAGTACTTTTGACAATTTGTAGCCAAGCAGATACATAACGTATTAAAGTGGCCGTATTTTCAGCAGTCTTACGTTCTCTTTTACTCATTACAAGCTGTAAGTGGGAAACATGGCTGATGTTCTTGTCTTCAACTGCATAAGCTTGAAACTCTTGTTCATGGCTCATGAATTCCCCTTAATTTTGTCTCAGTTACTTTTATATCCTTTTCTTCCTAATTGTCGTTATAATTTTTTTTTTTTCCTGTTTCCATTCACAGTCCTCTTCTATTTCCTTCTTTGGTCTAACAGCAATGAAAACAGTTGTAAAGAAAAGTTGAGTACTTACTCTTTTTTCACTGCCTCCTGTTCTCAGAATTGCAAAATAAGACTAACTCTTCCCTTTCCTGTTCTATTACATACTGATGTTGTGGTAACAACAATAAACAAACAAAGCAACTTTATTCCACCTTAAAAAGTGACTGAATTTTCCAAAGAGCAAAGTTATCCTCCTTTTTTACAGAACAAAACCGTGTGTACAACATACAGCATAAATAACATCTGCAGTAGAAGTGCAGGAATAGAGCCAGACCCTGGGATTCCCTCTGACACCAAAAGCACCCCGTAGTATATCTAATGGCCAGTAACTCATGATCATATTTCAGCAATTTTTCTTAACAATTTGCTGATCTGACAACTTGAGATGCTGAGCTGCCCATGAACTGTTTGGCTTATTCTTAACAGATATGTCCCATCTTTCCGTATTTGCCTGAGTCATCTTGCTGAGTAGTGGGAGAAGGGCTCCGGGACTACCCATGACTGAAGCTTGCCCTTCCCCAAAGTGGTGGAGCAGTTAGTACTTTGCCTTCAGGATGCAGGAATTCTCCATACAGAATCCTGGAATCTACTTTGATAGAAAATATTTCAAATAATGGTATGATAATGTGAATAATGGCATGATTCAAGAAGAGTGATATTCACTGTGAAGTGGTTGCAGTCATATGATACGAGTTCAGCTTTCTCTTCTGGGCTCCAATCTGTGAACCTGGCAGCCCTTATAATGTAATTTTATATAGTTCAAGGAGGAAGCACCTGTAGTTAATATGAAACTTTGTGTTTTAGCTAAAAAAAGAAATACACAGTCACTGTAACTACATGAAAGCTAAATACCATTGAAAATAAGCTAAATAGACTTAAATTTTAAATAACAGAAATTCACTGATAAGATTTAGAAGTTTTTTCCATTTAATTCAGCAACACCATGGCCTGTTTTGGTGCTATTTCACATTTCACCATGTGAAATACAGTGCAGGGCTACTGAGAAGAGACTGATTTTATTTTCCATCATATCATCCAGTTAGAAGTCAGGGCTCCAGGAGAGGAATGCTGACAGATGACAAAGTTTTGAAACCATTGATTCCTGGGAGGTAATCTTGTAACTCAGTGTGGGGTTAGAAATCTGGGGCTTAATTCCACAGCGCTACATGTCACCAGCTGCTTGTGACAGACTCAAACCAGACAGTTCTTGCAGTAGGAGCCATAGTCAGTGTTGCCAGGGTAAAAAATCAGCTTCCCTCCTCTTCTTTCATGTGATCAAAAATGCTCTAATCCTTTTGGATTTGTGTTTTCATTTGTCTTTTGTTTAGATTTCTGTACGCAGGGGCCATTTTGTTCTAGCAACTTGTTTTTTTAAAGCAAAATGCCAAATATAGTAGCAAAATTGCAGTCAAATCCCACATGTTGGCAGCACTTCATGTAGCTTGTGTATCCTGTCATATGATCTAACTTGTTGAAAAATTAAACATGCTCAGCTGAAGCATATAGAAACTGAAAGTTTCAGTCTGAACAATGCTATGATAATTGCATAAAAAAGGAATGATTTCCTTATTTAATGTCTCACAAAGTCCTTGCAGAAAGATTTTATTCAACTTCGCCAAATTGGTTGCAGCATTGGTTGCAGCAAGAATAGTCAATTTTGACAATTCCAAATATTAAAAATTGTTTGGCTTTAGTAAATGTTTTACATTGAAGTAAGGCTTCAGTTTGAAAAAAAAAATTGCTAATAATATTTTAAATAATCAAATTACTTTTTTTAATTTCCAGTTTCTGAGAAGATGATTTTGCTCATGTTTCTAAGTATTTTTCTGCAGTTGTGGCGCACTGAATTTCTCTTCTGTTGGATGAAAACAGAAATCCTGATCTGCCCACCTAGCTTCAGAGCAAAGGAGCATATAGGCCTCTCTATTGCAAAAAATATTACAACATTAATGACTGGATCATAAGCTCTGATAAAATGTGTAAGTCTTCAATTGCAGCTCTTTCTACTGAAATAAATGCCAGATCAGAGTAAATGTATGGGCAGAACTCCCCTGGCCAATTGTAGACTGTGGATATAGATACCTGAGCTGGTTACCAGAGGATCCCTTTATAGCTAATGGAGAGAAAGAGTCACTTTTACGGCACAGTTCATCTCATCTGAAATAGATCTTAAATATAGATGAGATGAATCACGCTTTAGAAGTTCCTGTTTCTCTCCATTAGCTATAAAGCGAGCTTAGGCTGACTAAGTCATCTATGTTACAGACAGTTATAGTTAGGTATTTCAGTAGACATGTAGACAGCTATATCAGATATCTATCTCTCTTTATCTGATACAAACACATCATGTATTTCTCCTCAGTTTAAAAGAATTACAAGCATAAGTCAATAGATAGATAGAGCCTCTTATTTTTAACAGTAGGACTTTTGTCATTGCTGAAGTAATGCTGAACAACCAAGAGGGGAGTTCAGCAAATAGGAATGGGAATCACAAAGTTCAGCATGCTGACCTGGGGGAACGAACTCCAAAAAGCCTCTGGCAGGAACCACTGAGGATGGAGTTACTTTTGAAATCTCTCCTTTCTCGTGGAGGCAGGACACTTGTGTGATACTGCAGTTCAACCATGTGGGTCCCCCCATCTTGAGGTGGCTCCTTGGTCTGCAGAAAAACAGCCAGTGGGGAAGTCAGTGACAGCCCCTAAAATGGCCTGGGCTAAAAGGAGTTGCCCAGAAAACCATACAGGAGTCAAAGCCCTTCTCAAAGCCCTTCAAATCCAACCTGCCCACCACTGTCAGCTGTGCTGCTGGTGAGAGCTATGCCACTTTGAGGCCAGGATTGAGACCAAGTGAGGCTGGAGAAGGAAGGGGCAAGGCTGTGTCATGTGGTGGCAGAAAGGGCCTCCTTCCCTGGGAGAAACTCTGTGCTCCAAAATCTGCTCCAGGGTTTTTATTGAGGACATCCTTGGATTTAGGCGCTTAAACTGTATCCAGGTTGCCCTGCCCATGGTCTTTTGGATCCAGCCCATTATTCCTGATAAGGAAAAAAGAAAATGTCAAGACTAATTCAATTTTTGCACTTGGGTTTGATGCATTACTGTATATTCTTGCAGATCTTGGGGAATTAAACTAAGTAAAATTAAATTATTTATTTCGTTGTGCAGGTCATATGATCGTATTAGCAGTTAAGATACATTTCAGAGGTGCACACAATGCTTAGGTGGTTACCTAAAGCCAGTTCAGAGTGTCTTTTTGTATGCTTTGATCTTGTAAATTCAGCTACAAGTCATTTCTTCTAAAGAAGGTTTGAGATCACAAAAGCTTATGACAGTAAGTCATACAGCAGTTCCTTATACAAAGCACTCATACCCTGCTAGCAGAGATTCACAAAAAGTAGGCCAGTTTGCTTCATTTGTAATGCTACTCTTTTGATACAGACAGCTGGTGACAGAATTAAACTCTAATGGAACTAAGGAATATAATATATATATCAAGGAATATAATATACCTATATTATCAGTGGTAATAGATATGACTCATCCGGAATAGAAATCATTGTTGTGTTCATTATATATGTTTAATAGTGTGGTCTTAGCTTTTAAAATCCTTTATGCGAAGTCAGACCTGGTAAATCTGGATTCACCAAGTGTGTCTCCTCCTTGCCAACAGAAGGAGCATAGCATCGTGTAACAAATGGCCCTGCAATAATGCCCCAGATGCATTGCACCTCTGCTCAGGGAAGAGATTACTGTCTTTCTGTTAAGCTTAATTCTAAAGCAAATGTCTCACAAAACTGTTGGCTTTGCCGACTGATTTTTAATTGGTGTTATTTCAGAAATGGAACAAAGGGAATGAGGAGAGAAGTTAAGAGGTGACTATAACTTCCCAAGCAAGCAAATGCCTGATGAGGATCACCGAGGCAGAGTTTGTGGAGTATCTTGCAGTAATTTGCATTGTGAGAAGTCAAAATGAAGATGTATTGTTTTCATCTTCTTTTTTTTTTTTTTTTCTGAGGAATGAGAAGAATCACATCAATTACTTCACTCACTTCCCCCGTGGCATCATAGTTGTAGTAGTTCAGATGGTTACCTTGCTCAGAATAAACCTGCAAAGCTATATCTCAAAGCTGCAAGCTACTGTTTGAATAACAGCTGTTCATGACTTGTGATTTCACTGATCTAGTTAGTATATCTTTAGCAGATACAGATAATGGCAAAAATTATCTCTGGCACACATTCTGTACCCTGCAAATTGCAAGGAGCAGTTAAGAACAGCTCCCATCTGAAATTAGTTTGCTCCTATACCACTGTTTAGGGAGAGAATGCCAGGTATAGCCTTTGACTCCTTCCACACAACCAGTTTTTTGTGATCCTCCCTCTTCAGGGCTTCAGGTCCAAGATTAAGCGGGGAGTTGCTTTTCTTTTGTTTTCCTTGTGTGAATTGTTCCCAATTCCCCTTCCCTTTAACTTGCTCTCATAAGCTTCCTTCTGCAAAGGGAACATCCGTCTTTACAATGACTCAGTAGCCAGAAGAAAAGCAGTCAGGAGTACATCCATTGCCATGAAGCAGTCTTTCCACCCTATCCATTCCAAAAAAGTTACTCAAGACTCAAAGGTGAACTACCTGCATGTAGCTACTTGCATACAGCCACTTGCATGCAACTACTACTGACTCAATAGTGTGATTAAAGGATTTATGATCAGGCTCTTATTTTAAAGCTCCTCAAAAGGTGTTTTACAGTCAATATAAAGATGCTTAAAACTACTGTGTCATTAACCAAGATATACTGAGTCATCAGTCATATCCACCAGCCCTGTGTAGATATCTTGGACACTCAGGAATTTCTCAGATGGTCAGTGGAAATCTAGGGCTTGATTCAAGTGCACACACATAGGCATCTTATGGCATTTGAGAGATCGTAAGGTATGCAAGACATCCATGTGGAGCAGAAAGGTATGGCATGGGAGAGCTAAGGGGCACCGGTGCCATTCTGAGCGAGGCAGTAGCAGAAGGCCAGGTGGAGTGCCTAAGGCATCTTAAATGGCACCACAGGTCAAATGGACTAAGGCCCTAATCACAACAGTCAAGAGAGCCTAGAGGGTGGCTCTGCTGACCAAAAGTGAGTGCCTACCTTCTGACGAATTCAATTGCTCTCTAGGCTCTAACTGACTGTGTTAACAAGATCTCCGCTGACTGTAACCTCCCTCTTTTCACTCTCCCACCTCAGTTTTGGCTGTCTGGGCTCCACAGCCCAGTCCTGAGACGGCCCAGCTGCATAACCTTGGTTCATACTGCCGAGGAAATTGCTGCACTGGGAGAAAGGGCTGTGAGAAAGTCCGTGCAGTAGAGCCAGACAAGATAAGAAAGGCAAAACCACAGTCAAAGGTAGGGTTATTGAGATGACATTGATGAGGAAAACATCAATGTGAAAAGTTATAAAATCCCAGAGGGAAACAGCAGGGCATCAGAAGATGACAGTGCGGCAACAGTGGGGATTTGTTGCAGGGAGCAGAGAAGGCCAGCCCTTCCTCTCTTGACAAACGATGGCCTGGCCAGCAAAGACTCATCTGGTGTCTTACAGCGGGAGACAAGCATGTTAATGCTTAGCCCAGTAGCCTGTTAGTCCTCTCTATCTGCATTAACCAATAAACAACCACTTTATACTTTTAAATTGCATATATCCTGCTTACAGAAACTCTTTGCACATGGTGAAAGGTGTCTAGCAAAGTGACCCTTGGTGGGGGGTTGTGGCCTGGCAGAGAAGGCAGACGGTGGAGGGACTTTGGACTGAGAGCAGAATAACAAAAACTGAAAACAAATGTGCTGTCTGGTGTTGTGGTAACTATTCAAATTTGAGATTTATAGCTTGAATTTTATGGGGGCTCTGTCTGTATTGCTGGTAGCAATATAAAGGTGGAATGAGCTCTTGCTGTGAGGTAGAGAAGGGAATGACCTTCTCCCATTGCCAGGAAATTCCAAGGATGGACCTTTCATGGGAATGGGAAGATTTCATGGGAGAAGATGCACTGAGAAAATCAGGAAAGGCATTTATAATCTGTCAGGAGAGCACTAAATTTAAAGCAAATATCCTGATTGCTGCATCATGGGCTTTGTGAAGAATTGTAGCACTTGGAATGGACTGCTGCCTTATAGAAGGAAAGCGGGATATGAAATATGAGATGGAGTTGCTGAAGGAACAGGTTTGGAAACAGTGCTGAGCAAAGGGACCAGGACTGGAGAGACTGAGCCAGTCAGCGTGCCTCTACTGCAGAGAGCTTGCATTTAGCATTTATGATGATGCGAGCCCCGACGGTGTGACAAATGCCATACTGAGTCGAAAGAAGCTCAACCAGCTGTGAGGGGAGTATTGAAAGAGAAGTGATTTGTGGATGAGACCATTCAGCTTGCCAGAGGATGATTCAGTCTTTGAAAAGGGCACTGCAGGAAAAGTAAAGGGAGTATGGTTGCAGCCCTCAGTGCAGGATTTAGAGAAGATGTTGGTCCCTGGGACTGGGTGAGGGAGGGATACGATCCAAATCCTTTTGATTTGGCTCTACTGATTTTCCCAGAAGGCACATTCCTGTTCTCTACATATGCTCTTTTGCAAAAAGGGTTGGAACAGATGACGTTTCCCACAGCTCAGATGGCTGTGGTTATTATCAAAGTAGTCCCCAAAACTGATGTGGATGAGCACGAGCTACATGGGCAAATTCAAGTAACAATTGATTTAACCCCAGAACTAGTACGAATTGTATCACAGGTCCTAGGACCCTTGAGTGATCCCAGTGCACAGTGGATGGTGAGGCTCCGAGAAACCCCAGGAATGCTGGGGAAGGATTATAACGTTATTGCTAGGGCATCCACAACTCCATCCGATCAGAAAGCTGTATCAGCAGCACTAGAGGAACCCCTTGCTCCCAGCATTGGGTGTGAAGGTCTTTGAAAGCGTTACTGGCTCCCCAACGGTTGGATGGTTGTTTTGTCTGGAAGAATAGAAAGCTGAGGAAGGACTAGAGCGATATACAGCAAAGAAGCAAGTCCTAGGTATGACATCAGGTTTTCTGTGGAAAGGAGCAAGGAGGCAGCCTAATTATAAGGATCAAGAACTTAAAGCTGCAGTGATGAATGGAATGATACTGGCTGGCTGGACCCCTACTTTAACATACAAACACCTAAATGCAGACAAGAATTCACCTGGATCTGAAAGCCACAATGCTGATGAGAAAGTGAGTTAGGACTATAGCACTCCCCAGTGCTTGCCCTCTCAGGGAACTGGCATGATCACAATTTATAATCCTTTTCATGGACAAACTGAGGTTCCTTTTGAAAGTAGTTAGGCTGTTCCCTCTCCCTAGCCTGAATAGAGGCTGTTCCAGAACACTACTACTCTCTTGGTTTAGAAATCCACTTCTTATTTCCAATCTAAATGTGTTCCTGCCCAATTTATTCTCTCTATATACTTGTACCAACACTGCCCTTTAGTTTAGCAGAGTCCAGAATGGTTTTTAGTTGACATCGAGTGAAGAGTAAAACCTATACAAAGGGTGAATCCTGCTGTAATAGCAAAGGCAACTCTGCTACGGTCCTATAACTTGCTGCTGGGGCACTACGATGTGGGCCTTTGAGGACCGTATGGTGCAACTGAGTTATGCAACTGAGCTCACCCAGACCACCTCCACATGGTTCACCATACAGATGTGCACCCTGTTGTGATTGGCCCATGGTCTTTTCTTGGCTTGTGTTTTGTGAAAGAAGGCAGCTTGAAATGCACTATGAAATGTCCCGGCCTGTATACTATAGCTTGGCCACGCCGTATTTTTCTTCTCTTTTGTGTCTGCACCCATCTATAAGGTGTTTATCAACTGTAATCCCAACCCTTCTTAGTTTCGGGTGGTGCATGCTTAGTAAAATATATATCTGTATATATATAAGAAATGAGACTTCAGTGGTTTTTCCTCTACCTTCTGGTACTCAGCAATTCAGAAACAAATAATCCTTTCTTCTGGTAGCAGCTCCTGGTATCAGCATTATTAAGGAAAGTACTCAGCAGGGTATTTCCTCCAACTAGTCTCTAGAAAATCTATTACCTTATCAAAGAAAGATACCATGTTAGTTTAATCCAAGAGACATTGCTGACAGACTGTTGCAGTATGTCAATTTTTCCCCTTGATGTCTTTAGCTATACTAAAGTATAGCTATAGCTATACTTTCTTTTTAATCCTTTCTTTTAAGATGTTCTGAAGCCTATAGAGAAATGCTTAAAATCTGATTGCCAGCATAAACTAACTTGAATATGAATACATACACGTGTGCTTATGTGTCAAGATAAGCATGTCATAACTTTAAACATTAGTAGCATTTAATGTATTTTATACCTGTATATAATTCAGATACTTTTCTACTTGAACAATATTTTTTTCAGTATTTTTTTGCTCAAGATCTAGTCTGTAGCTCATAATGCTTATAAGCCAGTGAGAACAGGCTGGCAGGGTCCAAGCAGACTGGGTAGCTGACCTACCTACAATGAAACATGCAAATCAGAGAATGGAAAATGAGAAATAAGGCAGAAAATATCAGGGAGGAAAACAAACAAACAGGAATAGTCTGTTAAAGTCTTTTTTTAACTACCATTTCCAAAAAGAACCCAGAAGCAAAAGCATTTAAATGTAGCCATTTGAAAGTAAGTATGTGACCTAATGTGCGGGATTATTAAAAAAAGTAGGAAATCAAGTAGGAATTCAACAAGATGCCACTATAAAGAAACAGAGGAATCTGAAAGAATTTCCCAACCAAAGTTCAGTTATTTCTAATTTCCCACAGAGCTGAAATGGGCAAAGTTGATTTGTCTGTCTGTAACTAAGAAAGTTCACATGCTGCTATCAATAAATATTTAGAATTTGCCTAAGAAATTCTGGTGTCAACTATTTAATTTCCCTATTGAACAGGACAGAGAGGAAGCAGCAGCAGCAGCAAAAATGACTATATAACAATGCCATGCATATCATTCAGTAGGGAAACAGAAACCCCGCAACAGTCAATTTAAGACAAAAATATTCTGCAGTAACTATTGCAAATGAAAGAGACAAGAAATGTATCATTAAAGCAAAAAGAGTCTACAATATGGTGACCTGGTTTGGGTTATTTGTTTTAACTCTTCAACTTAATCTGATGATGCATAAAAATGGAGGAGGTCTACAGGTCAGTAATTTTGGAAATACTGCACTATTCAGAAAATGTTAGCTCTGCATAATTAAAAAAGAAATCTCTGTAATCCTTTGGCAGAATCAGCTCCCTCAGCATAGAAGTTCATCACTGTAGTACAGTTTCACTTGCAAGAAGAGAAAACCCCAAATTTTTATGCTTTAATGAGAAAACATTTGTTCCACCACAGAAGATGAGCTCTCAAACAATGCATTTGATTTATGCTTCATCAGAGTAGTTTGCTCCTGCTGATTACACTTCAAAGTTCCTATGCTAATGCACAGTACTCGCACTGTACTCACAGGATTTTAGAAAGACATTCCAGCACTGTAATAGTTTCAATAGCCCCTGTCCCAGTGCCTGTTCACACATTTTAACTCCTCAAAGAATCCATGACATTAAGTACTCTGGGCAGCTGCCTACTGAATTACTTACAAAAACTTCCACCACTGCAGCAAGTTGCTAGAACCAGTGTTTTACAGCTATTCAGCTTCTGAGATTAGGACTTTAAAATGTCTACGGGACACTAAGTTGGTGTGGGTTTATTTGTTCAAAACAGAGTATTTTAAAGAGACATGGCTACTTCAGTAACTGTTCCTCCCATGTTTAGGCAAATCTGATGATACATAAAAATAGAGACTTACAGATCAGCCATTTAGGAAATATTACATGGTTCAGAAACTGTTTACTTCTTGCATGATTTCCAATTAAAAAATACATATCCCTACAGTGCTTTGTCAGAATTAAGTCCTGTAGCATAAGGGATGTTTCCTCCTTTGAAAATAAAAACTAGAACTTCAATAAAACTTAAAAGAAAGAACAAGAGACTGAAAATAAGATGTTCTTCAAGAAAAAAAAATCCCTTGCATGCCTCACTGCTCAATCACTTCAGCTAGTACATGAAAATCTGAAGTACTGACTAGAAAATGACTAGAAGTGAAACACACAAGTCATCACCTAAACTGGAAAATACCAAAATTAAGCAGTAAAAAATTTTAATATTCTGTAAGTTTTGTAATCAAATGTGTTTGAAGCATAAGTAAAGAGATCTTATAAAAACTATATTCACCCTAATAATATCCAATTAGAAGTTTTATATGTTAGCAAAAGTCAGCTGGTACCACTAAATTATGCAGTGTAGTATATGTCAAATTCTGGAGGGAACTATTAGAGATAACTTAATGGCAAATGAAAGGCTTAAATAAGGTGAAAGTCTCTCTAAATATGAGGGTATGCATGGTTATATAGATGTAAAATATGAATGCTCACACATAAGGCCAAACATACAGAAACCACATTCTTTGGTCATGATTCATACCATAGGCAGTATGAAAAGACACTGCTACTCTTTTAAGTGTCTGATCCAACAAATGATGCAGCCTGGTAGGTGCTTGTCTCATACTCACACATATCTGAAAGGAGGCAAGGGAGAAGACTGGGTCACAACGGTGGGTAAAAAAAAATTTATGGTGGGTAAAGAAAAATTATGGTGGGTAAAAAAAAAATTATGGCTGCCCTCCAGTGAAAGTACTGTGGAACAGTTGCCAAAAGGCAGCTACTCCCCATCATCAGTGTGGTGAACTCTGAAGAAAGCTCTACTTTAATGGAGAGGTTGGTCAGAAGAGCTGCCCTCTCCTAAGATGGGTGGCAACAGTACCAACAGGAATTTGAACTCTTTGTATTTTTGCAGTGTTCTGCTTTCGTTACAGCTACTGTCATTATCCTTCATGCTGGCACCAGGACCAACATTTCTGGCTATTTCTGCTGTTTCTCACCTTCCCAAGCACCCAAAACTGCATTATTTATCAAGCGAGACTAGTAGCCAAGCTCCATCTATTGACTAACCCCTTTTTCTAAGAACTCCACATATATTTGATAGACTCATGCCAAAAGAGCCAATTTGTTCCAGAAAGATAAATAAGCAAAGCCATTTGCATCAGGCAGCAGTAAAGGACTGGAAAACATGGTCTCTCTTTAGGCCGATGTTTGGGTGAAGAGAGCCTTTGCATCCAGTGCCAACTGGCTCTTCTAGTTCATGTATTCAGTGCTGTACCAGAGCCTGAAGATCTGTCAACATGCCGTATATAGCATACAGGAACTTTGCGTTTGCATTCAAACCACCGCTGAATTTAGACTTGTTTATCATAGGCTAAAACCCTCTTAATTTTCCAGAGAAGCTAGCAAACAGCAGGGACTCTTGAATCATAAATAAAGATGCAGCACTATGCTTTGCTTTAGCTAAAAATAAAAAAGCTTTCAAATTCAATCCTCGCTTCTGTCTCCACAGCTGTCTCAGCTAGGGGCAGATTAGCTGATGACTGGGCAAAGCATAGCTCCCCTCACCAGAGTTGTTCCTCCCACTAGGAACCAGAATTTTATATCATTAATTAAACAAAACCAGTGAATATGGAATTCAGAAGGTAAGTTTTACTTCTCTTTAAGTTTGAAAGGGCTCTGGTGTCCTGGTTGATCCTGTGGCAAATCCACACATGAACAATATTAAAATAAAAAGCAGTTATGTATGCCAATTACTACAGCAGGTAGATTCTCCAGTCCTCTTTTTAAAAATCTCTTTTGATTTCAATAGCAGATGTACCAGTGCAAACATCTTTAGGATTTCATATCAGCACATCTGAAGTTTTTGTACTGGCAGGATGAAAATACATACAGATTCTTCACTGCACCAACTGCAGATGCACAGACTCTCAAAACAAGTTTACCAATGTAAATTCAACCTTTCACATACACCACCCTCCTCCAGAGCCTTATAAAAATACCAATGCAACATAGAGCCATTTTACAAAACAATTATCTTTATAGAAAGGTATTTTAGTGGTATATGTTGAGGTAAAGAATAAAAATAGACCCAGCAGAGGGCATTACCAGTGTTATGGAGAACTCCGGGTAAAATTTGGCCAAAAGCCTGTTTTATAAAAGCTAATATTTACCTACCAGTTATGATCCCTGGCAAGGTGCTTATTGCTATCATACTTCAAAATAATTCTTCAGTTTACAAATTGAAAAATATATGAAATTAGATCTGTATGAATGTTCGGTATTAGCTGTCACAAATTTTAAAAGGCATTATACCAAGTTTTCTTGATTGTTTACTAACCAATTTGATTTTAGCAGGTAAATAAACTACAGCATACATTTTACCTGACACCATGCATCAAAATCACCATAAAAACTAAGTATATCAAAGTCCAACTCCACAAGGAAAACATGAAAAAGTGCAAATTATGTACCCAGTATTTCTGTCACAGCTGATTTTTCTTAATATGGCATGAAAAAAGTTTACAGCATATATTAAGAAAACTCTTACAAGTGTTCACCTCAATGCTTATATATACAACATTTTGCTCAAAGTGCTCACTATATGAAAAAAACTGATTGGATAAAAATATTTAAACAGTGCTTTCTGAAGGGTCAGGGAAAATTCATATAATACATTAGTCCCATTTGTTTTCCTCTTCACTCAGTGCAATGAGATGCAGAAGTCACATCAACTTGAAGAAAAGCTTTGCTCTCCACATGCTAGTAAGCCTCAGTTACAGTGGCATTCTTGGTGTCCCATTGGGGGTGGGTCTTTTATTTTTTCGCACATGGCTTTGATGTTTTCGAGATCTCACTACTTTCATTCGTACTTCAAATACTTCTTGTATGGCTTTTCGAAAACAATGGAAATTGTAGTCTATTAATCCTATAGAGACAGAAGTGTTTTCCATATTAATAAAGCTTTACACAAATTAAGTTAATAAAAAAATGGCTTATATTCTACATTTACTGAAATATCTCACTCACTCTCTAGAGGTCACAATCAGTGAATCTTCTAGGCAATTTTTTATATGCTATGCAGAAGCACATTTGATAAATACAAGTAATTCAGTGAGCATTAAATTTCATACTGTGTCCTGTATTAAATATACTTACTAGTCTTACAGAAAATGGACAGAAGAAGTACATTTGCAGATAAAGGTTCAACTTAATTAAGAGCTTTAGGGAAATACTCTGTATACTAAGATAAAATTAAACTCTTTCATAAATTATGTGTCATTTTATAACTGAAATAAAAGTGAGTAGGATATAGTAATCAAAGAATTTGGGTTTTTTGACATGTAAGCTTTGAAATGGATACCCAGTAGAAATATTACCAAGTAACAGCTTTTCATAACAGCCAGTTATACCTCATCTGACATTGTAATTAAAAAATAATACCTTAGACATGTTGTTAAATTACATATATGCATAATAGGCAAAGTTACCACGCGAGTGGGCTGAATGTGATCCCACAGAAAAGCTGTAAAGCCATATTGGTATTCAATCTGAAGACTTACTAAGTGCTACAAATTGTGTAATATTGCAATACAATTTTAGGATTTTAGTACTGAGCTGATGACCTCATTCAAGATTAATGCCATAAGCTCTCTTAACTCAAATACTGTAGTGTTTTTTCACTTTAATTTCCCTAACAGGAGATGATATATATTTTAAGTGTTTTAAATCTGCCACACTACTTCCCCCCCCTCCAGGAATTGTTTTTCCTCTCACTGGAGTTCAAACAAAATATTATTTGGAAGACACCAGGGACCAAAAATCAATCTGCACCATAATACCAGAGTTGTACAGTTAAAATGTACTAATTACAGCACCAAGTATCCCAAGTGACGTAGACACAAAAACCTGACAGTCACAGACAAAGCCTAGTGAGTGTTTATCCAACATGCTGTCTTCTCTCAAACAGTCTTGTTAGTAGGTATGTCAATGTAACACAGTTAAAAATGAAAGTGACAGCATCTAACATGCATAAATGATAACACTGGTACAGCTGTGAAAGAGAAATCTGAGCAACTTAAGTTCTATAAAATGAAAGCTAAATACTCTGTCAATCCACCAGCAGACATAGCATGAGTACTGCATTCACAAACACATCAACACTGCCTGGTGAATTAATAGCACAAGGAGGCGACACAAGCCAAGACGACAATGGCTCATTCTTCCACAGTTCAGTTCCAGTCTCAGGGCATTTGACTAAGACCAGTAACACAGTACCACAGTGCCATGCCAGTGTACAGAGTGATAATGAGCTAAGCCTTTAGCATTGACTTTGACCAAGGTCAGAGAGATTACCATGAAGTTTTATGTGCTTTACTTTCAAAATATAAAAGTTGCCCAGTTCATAAAGATGCTGCTTCTTAAAGCCTCCTTTTAGAGGCAAGAAAAGCAGAAACATATTTCTTTGTCTGCCAGCTTCAACAATTTTCCCTTAGCTATAGCATGCAAGCTGTTCCAAATGCATATGCTAGTGCCAATAAGTACAAAGCAATGTTAGCTAAGATAAAATGACACATTCTACTGTTGCAGATGGAAGCTCACTGTACTGGATGTAAACTGTATGCTTTGATATCAGAAATCTGTCAAATATATATATGATTTCATCTTATCTTAATGCCAGCACAAATACCCCATACCTTTAAACATAATGCTCCATAAGCTCTATCAAGGTGTTTTTACCTTTTTTATTTGTGATACAGCTAGAAACTGTATCAGCAAATGGCAACCACAGAGTTATTCATTAACTCGCAAATGTAAAGCAAAAGTAAGGCAATATTAGACAAGGAAAAATACCTTTTCTCTCAAAGCTTTCTTCTCTTACAAAGCAAACAAGAGCAAGGAATTTTGTCACTTCTTTCAAATAAAGGACAGTTGTATTGTTCAGTTTTATGATTGCCATTGATTCTTTGTCATAAGGAGTCCCGGTGCCATCATCTTTGAGCCTAAAGTGCAATATTAAAATAAAAATAATAATTAAAACACACACACACACACACAAACAAGGTAAGCCACCAGAGGAGCTAACAAAAGTATCCTGCTTTAGTTCTTTCATCAAATAATCTCAAACTTTTAAGAAATTTTCATTTCATCAACCTTTTAGGAAGACTTCTTTAAACCAGACAGTGTAAACTAAAATCCAAATCCACATCAAATCTGAGATCTGGGACTAGAAATCAGATCTCTTAACTGCCAAGTAGCTAAACTGGAGCCAAAATTTTTCTCTGTTATTTGTAAATCATATATCACAAAGTTGTCTGTCTTCTTATTAATGAACTATACTATGACTTCATCTACAATACAATGAAACAGTAATTCTGTACTGATGATTCCAAGTCCAGTAACCTGGCTTGGGCAGTGGCAGCTGACTGATAGTTCAAGCCATCATGAGACCTTCTACAGGAGATGTTTGCTTTTGCAACACTGCATCATGAAAAGAGATTTCTCCTTCACAGATGATATTCACCACACAAGCTTCGTACCTCGCAATTTTACCCTCACTGCTAAAAGCATGCACAGATTTTGTTTAATGTGTAGCTATCAGCTATCTCCAAGAACTATTGCATCGTTAATATATTAAGACAGTAAGTTCCACAGATGCTTCAGGAAAGCAGGAGAAGAAATGAATTGTTGTATCACATCTCTATATCTAAAAAACAGGACAAAAAGATTTCTGGTGACAAACACTAAACAGTTATGCAAAGACAGTGGCAGAGTGACATCTTGTGAAGAGAAAGCCCCACAAGTGCTGTACAAATAATAACTAAATGCATTATTTTTTGGACTAAACAGTAGCATCCTTTGCTGTACAAAAAAAAGGCCACAGAATCAGAATTCTTTATTGTATATCTCTGCAAAACAGTAGTTCTTGTACAGTTAGTGAAGTGACTGAATCCAAAATCTGACAGGTGTAGCAGAATACAAGAAGTTTTACAAAGATATTGAATGATTAGTCATGCTTTCAGAGTTCCAATGGTTATTGTGCTCTTCACCAGGGTTTTCCCTTGTAACTTCTCTAAGACTGCAAGAAACCTATAAATCAGTAAGAATTCCAGGCTACACTTTCTAATAACTATACTGCGGTTTAACCTAAAAGTCTATGCATCTTAATGCATTAGTTCTACCTTAATGTGCTCCTGCCATTCCCAGGAATAGCTGGCTTTCCGTTTGGCCAAAGGCCAAGCCATGTAAAACAGTAATACAATTTGCAAGGAGATGTACATGCTACTCCATAAGTACAACAGTTGCTAATGGAAAAGGATAGGAAGCTGAAAAAAATAAGGCCATGGAGGGAAAAGAGGACGAACAGATGATTGAAGCAAGAGTGAAGCAGCTCTTTGAGGCCACTAGAGGCCACTAGCTGTTAAAGTAAACAAAAGTAGTAAGTATGGCTCACCTTTTATTAAAATGGCAAGCATCCTTCTGTTAAATTTGGCCATGGGAACAAAAGATAATGTTAATATTTCCTTTTATTTAAGGATGGTTACTTCCCACTCCTTCCTCCAAATAAAGTTATTAGCATAGAAAGAGGAAGGTGTTCACAAAAGAGGCTGTGGCAGGGAACAGTGCTTCTTGCTGGCAGGGGAATCTGTACCTCAGAGAGCTGCTATTTCCTCCTTCGGCACAGCCCTGACTGTTGTGGCAAATTACTCATTCTTGTTATTGCTTATACCCACATCATTCTAATTTTGAGGTCATTCAGAATCTAGGTATACAGATCTGTGAAAAAGATTAACAATTTACTTACCCATATATACAAGAAATGTCAATCACAACATCTATCATATCACAGCAGAGCTCATAAGTCTGCATATCCACTGGAGTACTGTCCGTTGCAATATAGATTTTACTGACTACATCAAATAAAAATGCTTTTTCAATCCCAGAATTCTATTTAAAAAAAAGAAAGAAAAATAAAATGGAAACCATGTCTTCAAATTAATACCAAATTTTGTTCCCCTATTTGCCTCTCACATAAAAAGCTAGACTAAGTGAAAGTTATTTTGCAATCATGCTGATTTTGAAAGAACTGCACAGCACTCTCATATTTTTGTAGGAAACAGTGATGCTCACTGACTTTCTAACAAAGATAAAGGATCACTGCACTGACCTATACATCCCTGCTCAAAAAAGCTTGCCTTAACATTCACAAAGCAGAAAAGAACAAGCAATAGAAAAAAAGGCAGTTTCTGGATCTGAACAGACATAATGCCAAGTCAGACTCCTGAACTCCCCTTCTCTGGAAAACATCTGGAGAGCTTACATTTATTTTCTGTTGAAAATGTTTTAGAAAAATCTTTTGAGGTCAGGCTTGTGGGGTCTTGCTCCTGATTCTGACAGTGGACACAAGAAGAGGGCTGTAATTTAAGGTTATTCTAGCTGGACATATACGAAGGTGGAAACAAGAAAAGAAAAAGATATAATGGACAAGGAGGAACTGAAATTTTGAGAGCAGCAGGGACTAGGAATTAATTTCTTAAGGAAACTGAGAAATTGTCTCATCAGGGTCTGCAACTGTGGTACTGCTTGGCTTCTTAGAACATCTTTTAAGATCAAAGAAGAAAGACCAGAATTCTGGTGATGATCTTTCAGTGTTCAAGTAGTATTGGTGATCACAGCCATGTTGATACTGCTAAGGACGGCTAATGTGATGACAGCTACGTTCTTGTCATCCTGCCAAGCTGATTAAGACACTCTCTATACTGGAGATGTATCATATTTGCAGCTCTACGAGGCTAGCCAGGAAGGCTAGCTCAGTCCCAGCTCAAACTCTTTGTGTAGATAAGGTAAACTGCCAGAAGCCTGTTTCCTGAAAAAAAGAGGAGAAAATGTGTACTGTTTAACTGAAAACAGTAGCTTTGCTTGCTGATACCAAGGGATTGCAGCTGGGCAGCTGTCCCAGCACAAACACAAAGGGCAATTTTTCAGTATTGCTAAGGCTCAAGCTATCAAATATGCTTCAGAAACCAAATACACAGGAAGAGAGGAAACTTTCTGCTATCAAACCAAATTTTTTCTGTATATGGGCTTTCCTATTAATAGCTTGGGACTGTTGCCACAGCAGTTTTGTAATTCCTAAAAACACTCTGAAAACCCCTAACATGTTTTAGCAATTTTAGCTTGGTTTTCTTTTACATTTTTTCCTTTTTTTCGTTTTCTCTTCCTAAGTGAACCACTTAACAAGCAGTTAAGAGACTGAAGTGACCTTCCCACTTTCCCACACTTCCCCAATTCCCTGAAATAGGTGCAAAGATTTCAACCTGGGTATGCTACTGTACAATAGCCAAGAATATTTTGGACAGTTTCATTTTAAAGAGGTTTAATTCTTCCACCAACACGTAAGGAACTAAGACTGGAAACACCCATCAATAATGAAATAGTATGAGGTAAATTTCTTGTATTTCATTATGGAAAAGACTCCATGAACGGCACATTTCAGTAATTCATTGTTTTGAATAATATTTTTATTTAAGTGTACACTCTGGATACCTTATATACATGGATACATGAGCTGAAGCACATGATGTACAAGGGCTAAAGGGAGATCTCATTGCTGTTTACAACTACCCAATGGAAGTGCGCAGAGAAGAGAGCGCCAAACTCTTCTCAGAGCAGCAAAGTGGAAGGACAAGCGGCAGCAGACAAGCTGGAATTCTGACTTGATACAAGAAAAAGAAATAGTTTTTACTCTAAGAGTGGTCAAACACTGGAGCAGGCTGACCAGAGAGGTTGTGGAGTCCCCATCTTTGGAGCTGCTCAAAGCATCACTGGACACAACCCTGAGCAGCCTGTTCTAACCAGCCCGGCTCTGAGCAGCAGGTTGGCCTAGCTGACTTCTAGAGGGCCCTGACAACCTACATGGCTCTATGAGTCTATATTCTCTGACCACTAAGAACAAAAATGTATATACACTTATTTTGCTTATTCTGGTCACATGTGAGAGTTGTGCAATTTTACTTTTCAAATAATACATTAATTCTCACAGCACCTCAAACTTCAAAAGATACTGTCAAATAGCATTAATCACAGGATTCGGGATGTATAGTAATAGCTGTAGATATCATATAGACAGATACCTGTAATATATTGCCAAAAGACTTATTTAAAAGGAGAAGTAATTTCAGACAAAAGAGTTTGGAGGACAAACTCTGCAGCGTCACTCATGAGGAGCTGATTAGAAAATTTTCTATTATAAAAGGAGAGACATACAGCTATAAATTCAGCTGTACAGGCAAAATGTTCTTAAAATATTAAGATTTCAGTAGCAAATATAATAACCTTTAACAATGAGAAGCGTTTTTTCCATCTCAGAACTCTAGAAGTTGCAGTCTGTCTATTCTTGCAGTGACCGTTTAAAAGGTTTCCATCCTGAGATGTCTGCCACACCTGGTGGTAGGGGCAGCAGAAAATCTGAGTAGTGGCTATTCAGTTATTGCAGGTTGGAGCTTGGTATCTTAACTGAAACCACCATAATTTTCAGTTTAAACTAATATGTCATGCTATGACCTGCTGAGGAACAGGCACCCATATGTTTCTGCTGACCTTTGTATGGTGACAAAAACTTCTGCAAAGTGGTAGGATGGACTGCCAGGAGTAGTAAGCACTTAAACTGTATTGGCATGACTTGACAGATTTCATCTGCCAGTGTTTTTAGTGTGCCTTTAACTGACAAGAGAAAGGACTTACCACAGTGCTTATCAGGAAACAGCTCAGGAAAAAACAAACACCAGTACAAAAAATAATTACAAGGTCAGAAGAAGTCAGGAAACACTGGATATAAAAAACACTGTTCAAAGAGACATTATGTAACTAACGCTCAGTGACAGAAGATGATGGTAAGAAATCAACTATTTTTCTTACTAGAGCAAGAGGCACCTTGTTAGAGAACAAAAGCCAACAGCTGCCTTATTCAGCTGAATGCAATTCCGCCACTTGTGTCAATGAGAGCAGGGTCAGAATAAGCATTAATCATCTGTGGCATAGCCCCGCCAGACTGTAAGAAAACACAGTATGAGCAAGGAGCTCCTCTGTTCACTATGGAGTGTTTGACAGAAGTGTCCCACGGCTAATAAGAACACAGCAATTCATTGGGAAAAATCCTCTACCACGAATATATATGTAAAACTTCACTTTTGATTGGTCAAAAATATCAGGTAGCTGAAATTCAAACCATGTCCTTTAACTATAGTAGGTTTGATAAAGCAGAATGCAGTTTCTATTCTTTAAATGGGATGGCTTCAGTAAAATTGGTGGTATTACTCCCACTCCTAGGTTAGGTGAAGTGGCATATCCTTTTCCTTCTTGAAATTATGAACAGTAAGCCAGGATTTGGCCCTAAAAAGTCATTTTTCAAGGAACTTTGAGGATATCAGCAGTCATTTACAGATAGGCATGAATTTTGGACAGTATTTCACAGAATCACAGAATGGTTGAGGTTGGAATGGACCTCTGGAGATCATCTAGTCCAACCCCCCTGCTCAAGCAGGGTCACCTAGAGCACATTGCACAGGATTGCATCCAGGCATGTTTTGAATATCTCCAGAGGAGACTCCACAACCTCTCTGAGCAACCTGTTCCAGTGCTCTGTCACCCTCACAGTGAAGAAGTTTTTCCTCATGTTCAGATGGAACTGTCTGCGTTTCACTTTGTGCCCATTGCCTCTTGTCCTGTTGCTCGGCACCACTGAAAAGAGTCTGGCCCCATCCTCTTGACACCCTCCCTTCAGATACTTGTACACATTGATAAGATCCCCCTTCAGCCTTCTCTTCTCCAAGCTAAACAGACCCAGCTCTCTCAGTCTTTCCTCATAAGAGAGATGTTCCAGTCCCCTAATCATCTTTGTAGCCCTTCGCTGGACTTGCTCCCTCTTGTACTGGGGAGCCCAGAACTGGACGCAGTACTCCAGATGGGGCCTCACCAGGGCTGAGTAGAGGGGGAGAATCACCTCCCTCGACCTGCTGGCAACACTCTTCCTGATGCACCCCAGGACACCATTGGCCTTCTTGGCCACAAGGGCACATTGCTGCCTCATGCTTAACTTGGTGTCCACCAGCACTCCCAGGTCCTTCTCTGCAGAGCTGCTTTCCAGCAGGTCAACCCCCAACCTGTACTGGTGCAGGGGGTTATTCCTCCCCAGGTGCAGGACCCTGCACTTGCCTTTGTTGAACTTCATGAGGTTCCTCTCCGCCCACCTCTCCAGCCTGTCCAGGTCTCTCTGAATGGCAGCACAGCCCTCTGGGGTATCAGCCACTCCTCCCAGTTTTGTATCGTCAGCAAACTTGCTGAGGGTGCACTCTGTCCCTTCATCCAGGTCATTGATGAAGAAGTTGAACAGGGCTGGACCCAGTACTGACCCCTGGGGCACACCGCTAGCTACAGGCCTCCAACTAGACTCTGTGCCACTGATCACAACCCTCGGAGCTCTGCCATTCAGCCAGTTCTCAATCCACCTCACTGTCCACTCATCTAGCCCACACTTCCTGAGCTTGTCTATGAGGATGTTATGGGAGACAGTGTCAAAAGCAAAATTTAAACAGGCCTTGTGGCAAACAGAAGATTTAGTGAGTATTAAACACTGCATTTGGATTTACAGATTATGAAATTTAAATAATTAACAAAAAATACCTAATTTTACTTTCTCCATGATAATTCATTGATTGTTTTTAATGCACATTTTTCTAAACAACAACAAAAAAGCCCTAAAAGAAAAAAGGAAAATCTACATTCTCATGCCACATAACTTGATTACTCAGTATGGCCATGGTAGTTAAAAAGCAGATATCCTTCTACATGAAGCTTATACAGTGTTAGTGAAGATTTACATGGTTTTTGAATGCCAAACCAACAGTGTTATTTTATGCTTTACAGGCAGCTGGAGTAAAGAATGCAGAAGCTCACACACTGTGGCACTATAAAAAGTTATGCAAAAACCTAATATGAACTTAAAGTGACCACAGATCTATTTTCATAATCACCAGCTATTTGTGTTGGAAAGTTTTCATGGCATAAATTAAAGCATATCCTCAGTAATATTGCTCAATTGCAAAAACTAAACCAGAACACCAAACCCACACTCTGATATCCAACACACGGCTTCCTGAGGTAAGGCATGACCAAAATCCATGTCAGGATTCCCAACCTGATTTGTTCTCACTGAGTTGTTAAAGTGAAGAGGCCCCCACTATTCAATTCTGCCCTGGAGAATAATGTTTTCTCTTCCTATGGTTGCACAAAAATTCATTCCAAGTCTCCTACCTACAGTGCTCTTCCACAACAGAAGGCAAGCAAACTGAGGACACAGAATCACAGCAAGAGCAAGACATAGCTGCACATCATTAACGAACCATATTATACTCTATTTGGACTTAAAAAAAAAAAAAAAAAAAAACAGTTTGAGACTCTTTCCCCTACTGGGGAACATCTCTCAAGAACACTTTTTCGAAGTTCCCATTCATTTGGGAGAGTTGTTCTTCCTTACCAATTACATGTGATATTCTAGGTATTATTGAAGCTGCCTCCTGGGTGTCCAAAACACACAAAAAACTGCCCCCAGTCATTCAGGAAAGAGCCTATGATTGATTTATTTGGTGGTTCAGTACAGTCTCTCCACTAGTTTCAAGCAACAAGCAGACGCCATATAGAGAGCAGAGTCACAATCTGAGTGACTGGGATGACTGGTACCAGGAAAGCAACCATCTAGAAGAAAACAGCTCTAAGATTGAGTAGCATATTCAGCATAATATCTAATTGCTCCAGAACTGGATAATCATCACCCTTTCATTACCTTTCTACCCTATGTGGAGCTCAAGACTGGATGATAACTGGCAAGTAGTCCAGCAACTCTAGTAGAATTAGTTTACTGCAACAAACTGTTTATTATGAACCAGCATCATGTATTGCTTTACTATTAAGAGAACAGGCTTTTGAAGAAAGATCTTCTTGTAAACCCGGCCTTTCCTTTCAGCAACACATCCAACTTCTTTCTCTCTCTTCTCTCTCCAATTTCACACCCAGTACTAAAAGACTGTGAAGTCTAATTTTATCTTACCAGGCTGTTGAACAATATTAAATAATCCCAATACGTCAAAATCACAAAAGGGACAAGAGAATACCTTATTTGGAAATTGAAGCTTGACAAATTTGTGCTATATGCAAGGTGCAAAATTATAATACTGGGAAGAACAGTACAGTTTCACAACTCACAGTGACCTAACTACCACCAAAAGGGGGAGTTTCCCCTTTTCCCAGCCTACCCACTCTGTAACCTTTGCTCACGGCCACATGTTCGCCCATCTTATCTTGTGCCAAAACAAGAGCATTCTGGACTCCTCCATGAGCTGCTTTTAACTAAACAGTCAGAAGAACTGGACAATCTTTTGCCGCATTAGTGTGTATCAGAGTGATTCCATGAGGCAATAGGTGAGTGCCAGAACCAGTACAAGGAGGGGAGAGGACCACACAGACAGGAACAGTGGAACAAGCAATCACCCCTTCAGTGGTAACAAGTAACTAGATACACAAAGCTTCCCAGCTGGCCTTGGGCATAACTAGTAAACTTGAAATGGACTCTTATCTCTGGAAATTTTAAGACAAGTGAAGATTTTCTTAAGAGAGGTAAGCTTCAATAAAAAGTAGAAATAATTCTAGGAGGTGTTATAGACTGTTCTACATAGGAGGTCAGACTAGACAATGTTCCTTTAAGAATTTATTTACACAGATTCTAAGTACTACTTAAAAAACAAACAAATGCACAGCTTTGCAATATTCAAGTTAATGTATGAGTAGAGAAGTAATGACTGCTAATCCATTTTATGTGTTGTTTTCATTCAGTAGGTTACTGTGAATATCTCAGTAGCACAGCAAGACTGTTTAATAGACAGGAAGGTGGGGCCGAGTGTCATGTCACTACATTTCAACAAATTTTTGCTAATTTCTCTGGAAGCTCACATTGCTCACAATCTCTCAGAAGGTTCTCAACAGATATCTGAACATGAGTGTTGTACACAGCTGGATATAAACACAAAGTATGTAAACAAGTACTCACTGAAATAAAGATGTTAAGTAGATTTTCCAGTGTCGGAAGCTGTGGAATCAGTTTCTGTACGACTTTGCTAAAGGCTTCAAATATAGAATGATCATATATGCTTGTCAGATAAAAGCTGGAAAAAAATGTCACCATATTTTCTTTTTAGCCACATACTGTGAACATGATGTACTTTGCATATGAGTGAAATGAAATATCGTCAAAACACCAAGTGCCTAAAATCATGCAATTACGCCTTGTGATCAAAAGATACATGTTATAATTGAAACACAGGACTTCATACAGGAAACTGTATACTGTCATGATTATATTTGGCATGACAGTACATGTCTATAGGCAAAATCCTAGACACTGCAACCTAGCACTTCATGTAGAATTTTATGATGTAATTCTCATCTTGGTATTCTTAGGAAAGTATTTTTCATACTGCAAGAGAGCAATATTACTGAATCTATATGTTGCAATTTACATTTTGAAAGCTGTGGATTCATTTAACACAATGATGCAGTCAAGGTGTTAAAAGCTCTAAGAGTTGGCATGTTCATGAAACAGGTGTCTCTATTAATATATTTGTACTTGGCTTTAAATCCTAAGAATGACATGAAAACTTGATGTCTCCTAGTTCCTAGTCTGCAGTAATGCATTATTTTTTATTATTGGCTACAGTAATCTCCTTTTCCACAGACATAGCAGAGAGACACAGCATCTGTCTTCCCAAGCAGCTCTGAGCAGGCTGCAGCAGTAAGGACTAGTGGTTGGGAGGGGATTATGAGACAGAGGATGGCTTTCAAAGAAGGCAAAGGGATATGATTGGCAAATACAGTCTACTGGGGGCTGCCATTTTCCAAACTATTTTACTTCAAGACAGCAGCTGCAGCAAAAACTGGTAAGACTCAGGCTTATTCGTCGTCTGTTTGTAAGTACTTCCCATCTTTCTCTCCAAGACAGCACCCAGAAAAACAATCCTGTGTTGGGCTCAGGTCAAATGCAATGCCTGTGACTAACCTTTTCCTTTATACATCAAATTCTTGTTGCCTGCTACTTCAACAGAACAGAAAAGTATAACTTGTCAGATAAGCTGCTCTCATCTTTGACTTAAGATTCTTTGCACAGCAACTTCTCTCACCTGAGGTGAATTTTCTCCAATCCAGCATCTGCAAGGTCATCATTTGCTCTCTGGTGAATATCTCTTTGTGTTTCAATCTTGTGGTCATCAGATAAGCCATCCACTTTATGGATAAAGATTTCAAAGTTGATGTCTGGATTCACTTTATAGGCTCTGGTCACAGTAAGATGCAGCCGAGCTAATGCTTCCATATAATCATCCTAATGAAGGAAAAATAAAAGCTACAACTGTAGGAATGTTAAAAAAAAAATTATGATACTTAGTTTTAGATAATGCTACAGTTCAACAACAGCTTAAGTTTTTGTTTTTGTTTTCTGATATTGTAAGTAGAAGCCTGAGCCTACATCCAGCACGTGCACTGATCTCACGCTGTCAGCACTTGGAAGTCCGAGCAAAAAGCTTGAGATGTTAAAGCAAACTAGTTAACTGTTTTTGAACATCCTGAAGAGAGACATTAAAAATAACCAAACAGTTTTTCCAGTTTTAATGACTTTCTTTAAATGTGTTTGTAACCATAAGTTGTCATTTATTTGCTTTAGAAAATCTCTTTATGCTTTCCACTCCATTTCCCTATTGCTGAAGGAAGAAAAGAAAAAGTAGCTTAAAAGCCCTCCGCCTTTTTTTTTTTCCCTCCTTTTTTTACCTGAGAATCAATAACAAATATCAGTGCTCCAGTGCCTCTGAAAATCATCTCATAGTCAAATGTAGGGTCAAAGAAGTCAATTTGCCCAGGAAAATCCCATATCTGAAAGTTGACAAAGGAGCTGTTGGAAACATCCTCTCTGCAGATCTTGTTTGTGCTCTCCAAGAAGAGGGTCTCATTTGGTGACATTTTGTGAAAGACAACTTTCTGAATGGAAGACTTCCCACTTCTTCTCAATCCCATGAGTAGGATTCTTGGCTTAACTTCAGTACTGAAGGGATCATTGAAATCCAAAACTGAATGAAATAACACAAGAAGAAAAATAGTATACTATAGCAGTATAATATAATCACACACAGACACCCTAAAATATCTAATTTTACTCTCCATCATAATCAGCTGCAGGTTTTGAAAGTATATTTTTGTGTAGTAACTAATATCATTACCATCCAGTTAAAGAATATACTCTTAACTAAAAGACTAGCACCCTTTTACAACCCTTCAGCAATTCTCCCACAGCAGCCTGAAGACTGACTTTTCGATAGCTTTTTGCGCTAGGCACTTCATGACACACTGTAATTGGCAATGTAACAAAGTTGGTGGGTTAGACCAACCAAGGAAATGAGATCTGACTGCAAACTCTCAGCGAGGTAATCTCAATCTAGCGTCCTTTTAGTTTGCAAGACTTGACCCTGATGGAACATTTTCAGTTACATACACTAATATGGGAAGGGGAGGGAGAGTTGCAGTTCTTTTTTCCATAACGTAAACCAACAGTGTGAGATTAAGACAACAAAAAAGCAGGGTTTAAAAAAAAAATTCTTTACAGTACTTCTACAGCTTAAAGCCTAGACATGGTAATTTTGGAAATTCAGAAGCTACAAAAAAGCATTTTCCCTTCCCTACCCCAGTCTGGATTTTGGAGGAAAACTGATACATCTTTTCTACTGCAACTTAATATTCTTTGCTTCTTTAAGAATAGATGGAATAGATATAATTTGATTAACATGTAGAAAATCAGTGCAAGTATAAATAATTTACTTTTGAATATGGCAAATACACTCAATATTTGTGTAGTACATCCACCTGTATAACTTAACTGTATTTTTTTCTCCAAAACAGAAAAATAGCTGATTTGTTTTAAAAACATAGTTGTTGATTTGTAAATGAAATGGCACGTTATATCTGTGTTTATCTGAGCATAAGCAGGAGGTGGAAAAAGACCTCATGTTACAACGCTGATACAAAACAAACTCATGTTTCTAGACAAAAACCTTGAAAAATGAATGCTGTGGTTTTATACATACTTATTACTGTTTGGTCTGGAATTTATAAAAATACATAGATGGCATGCTGTCCTACAGTATCATGCAAAAACTGCTTTTTTTTTAAAATAACTTCACTGAAAACATTCAGTAGAAATAGAAAGCATCATGAAGGACAGATGTGAAGTACTACTAAGTACCATTTTCAAACTATTACTGGCCATTCTGAAAAAATATTTTAATAAAAAGTATGTCAGTTTTTGCCTACATTTCCAACTTTTACATAGAATGCTTTTGGCAAGGGAGAGAAATAACCTTACTTCTCTCCAAAGCAGAAAGGCTTTGATCTTTTTGTTTTGTTTTTTAAATCTTAACTGCAGCAAATTACTGGTCTGATACAGAAAAGTCTTCTTCACATTATTCTGCCCTACCAGTTATTTCTGAAATATGGTGCATCATGACTAATGCATTCTCCTTCCTGGAAATCTCTCTAAAACTGCTCAGAAAACTTATGTAAACTGTCCTTTCCACTATATTTTCTTTGAGGCCTTCCAATAGCTTTGTTTCCTTGACTGCAGTAGATACAGGCTCTCTCTGCCTTTCAGGTTCCCCACCAGTTAGGCCTGCCAAATCCCAGCATAAGATAAATCCCTGTCTGCTTCCTGCCAGGAATGCCAGGCTATGTCCTGAATTTATCTGTTCCCATTACATTTTCTCTCCTGTTTCCCATACCTTTGGGAAAGATCCCTCAATGATAGGCAGAAAGATAATTTCTTATGAAGAGCCACCTCTAACCTGATTAAGAGAGACCAATTATTTCCTGAATTCAACAGTTAGCAAGAGGCTATTATTGCTGGCCGACTTATTTTTATGAAACATTCTTATTTTACACATGTCCTATACTTGCTTCAAATTATGACCTTTTCAGGACTGTATCTTTTTTCAATGAGACTTAAATAGGCATTCTATAGAACTTAAAATCTCAGATGTGCATGATACCAAAGCTAGAGGTGCTCCTCATAACATAATTAGAGGAAGTAAACCAGAAGTGTGCAAGTTATTTTCCCACATTTTAGGATAAAAGTCTTCATTCTCACCAAACTTGTCTACCTTAGCAATAAAAAAAAAAAAGAGGAAAAAAAACAGCAAAATTGCCCAAACACAGAATAACTTATCTCTGTTAAATTGTCATTTTATGGATTAGTCTTTCTATCCATAATTTCGGTGTTTAGTAACTATCATAAAAAGTTGACACCAGTAGTAAGCTTCTTTTTGTATCGATAGGCTCTTGTTCAAGTAATTTACTTAAATCTGTTTATGAAAACAAAACCAGTAACATTTTCCTCCCCACCCATCTCTAAAAAATTTGCATGTGTGTACTTGTATGCGTTATCTGTTAACAGTAATAATCAAAAATAATAGTATGAACAGATTGGCGCAGGACTGATGTAGGTGGAAAAAGATTATCCCAATAGTAATGCAAAGAGAAGGGGGTTATCAGCCTGTAGGTTAGCCCTCATTTGGATCTTTCCAATTTCTATTTACAGAGGGAATGTTATAACCTTGACACTGATACAAAGGCTCAAGAAGTACTAGCCCAGTGTGCAAACTCAAATTTCAAAATATGTAATACATACCAGTACTAAAGTGATTCTAATAATAACAACACTATCCCACATAAATTTCTAACTCAGCTTTAAAACAATCTCATCCAATTACAAATACCCTTGACAACAGATAGTTACATCACACTGCTGGACAGGAGGAGTGAGTTTGTGTTAGTTAAATGTGTGAACTCCAAAAGCCACAGGAGGGCTTCTTTCCTTTAAGAAATTAAGACATCCCAGAAGCTATAGGAAGCAAGAGATCAACTCAGCAGACGTACACTTCTTCCGCAATAGGACTTACAAGATAGTACCGGGCTCATGAGGAGTCCATTTCTAAGGTGGTTAGGATTTCATGTGCTATTGAATAATTTGTCTTAAACTCTGTAAGAGGTTCTTCTCCAATAAATACAATTACAGCACACTCCCTGCCTATCTGCGAAACAAAGGCCTGGGAACACACTGATTTCTTATGCTACCTACCCTAGTTTGAAATGGGTGTCACTAAAACGGAACATTTTTTAGTGTCAATGCAGTTATATTAGCATAAAGGTATTTCTGTGAGTAAACTATACTGTTACATCCATAAGGACATAAATGTATAGCTATCCACACCTGGGGTATACCAGCTTAATAGTTTCAGGTATCTCTAATCAAAATAGCTAAAAATTGCTGCATTTAGAGTAGGCCTGTAACTTTGAAATGTCCTTTGATACCAAGCTGAAAATGGTACTGTATGCGAATGTAAAAAGCTTTCAAACACTCCTGTGATATCCTATCTGCAGTGTCAAACAAGCAACACAGAACTGAGATGCCAGCGCTAAACCTGCAGGATAAAGCTTACAGCACACAGTGGTCAGGTTTAAATCACTATCAGACAGCAGGCTAAACACACTAGCTGTCAGGCAGAACCAGACTTCTCTCACTAATTCCATAACAAACTATTCAACATCAATTCAGAGCACAAAACAATTACTTTTCCTTCTCCTTTTCTGACAAGATGAATTTTGAATCACAGAGAAGTGGCACAAACATCTGTTCATACACACGTCTTTCTTGCATATACCCCACATACGTAAGTGACCAATTTTATTCCAAAAGCACTAAAATACAAAAGAAGCAACTTCAGAAACAGAAATTTAAGTTTTGATCTTGTAGTTCTTGGACAGGCAAATACACTGAAGTTATCTGGAGTTCTTCTCAAGTTAAGACTGTTATTCAGGAAAAACTAAGTTGGGGAGAGATAATGAGCAAGACACCTAGAAGAAAACCTGACAAGGAAAAGAAGTTTATTAAGTCTTCTATCCCTTTTTTGTCACCTCCTCTACCCACCCCTAGTAGTAGTTTGTATTCACTTGAGAGTCAGTTATCTTTGTATTACTGATTTCTTATTAACCTAAACACTTTCATTTTTTAGATTAGAAATCGATTTGAACTAGATACCCTAAGGTTTTGATGATTTGGCCAATCACAAGTTTTAAAGTAATGGAATGATCTGAGTCCCAGCCTCATCTTTCAGCTTTAAGAGGAACAAGACAGCAGGAGTTAATTTTCCAGTTATGTGTTAAGAGAGTGATCAGGACCATTTCTAGACATTAATTATAATTAAGTATAACATGAGGAAAGACTACAGCTTAGCAACTCAGTGCAGCATTACCACTACAGAAGTTAAAGCTACACAACAGATGCTTCTATGTACTAATGTTACAGAAGAGATGTTTTATTCACAGTCAACATCTGGGCAGAGGGGACCCAGAAAAGAGCCTGCCCATTTATTACAAAACCCAATGAGCTGAAAAACAAGGAAAGCTTGAAGAAATCCTTTGCACAGGAGTGCATTTCACATCCAGAGGTGATGATCAAATCTGTACTCTGTTCTTCAAGCCTCATACACAGCTTTTGGAAACACAAGAGCAGGATGTGCATCAGGAACGTAAATTCTGGGTCATGTCTGTTTGTACCTCCCGAGTCTTAGTTACCCAAGAATTACAGCTTCACAAGTAAATGTCTTACAGTGTCAGCATAAACCATCCCTTTGGCAGCATCTACTGGCTCATGAGTGGTATGCCACTCAGTCTGAGTCCGTGTCACTACAGTGACTGATACAGTGTTGAGAACTCATTAACTACTAGGATCCTACGCATTTTAAATACATTTGAAAGGCCTTGACATGTATTACCACATACTGTGTTCTTGTCAATTATTATCTGTGAAACACTGTCAGGTTGGAGCAGTGCACAGATGAAACCCCTTCAAGAAAAATAGCTGCAGGAGGTGATGTTGGTAGCTCAGTAAGAAGCAGTCCATCCTCCTAATGAAGCACGCAAGCAACAATACCTACAAAGTAATAAGCTGCAGTCAACATACTGCTCTACTCTTCCTGTCAACCTGAACAGTAATAGCAGCATCTTTCTGTGACTGGAAAAAACACATGCCACAATACTTCCCACTTATAGAGGAATAATAAACCTTTGCGCTAGGATGATGCTACAGTACTTTCTATTTTGGTAGGTACTGTCTTGTCAATAAAACAAAACAAAGATCCAGGATTTAATAGTGTTTCTTTCACCCCAACCTGTTCTTTAATGCACAAGTTTTCTACAGATGCCAAATGTATAACCATGATTTCATTAATGTACATATATCCATACATCCTGCAATTTGTAAAGCATTTTGGCCATCAGAAGGGAAAACAACTTATTCAAAGCTTTACAAGAAGTAGTTTGAATAACGTGCTTTATAAAAGCCTTTAAAGAACAGCCTTCTGGCTGATACTTTACTGCATTTTTCAAAGAATTTAACTCCAACTCCCTTCTGCATGCAACAGAACTTACAAAGTCTAATTTGCTATGGATTTGTACTTTGTGTCCCCTTCCCGCCACAATAACCCCAACTTCCCCCATGTATCTTATGACACATCCTCCAAATAACAGATATAACATGCTGTGGCTGCTCTGGAGCTAAACACATCAGTTGGCTGGACAGTTCACACATGTGCTCTGGGCAAAGAGAACACATACATTTGCTCAGAGGCTTTCATTCGGGTCTCTCTCCTCCTCCCAGGACCAGTTTTCAGACTCGCAGGAACTTAATTATCTTTGAGACTTTTCTCCTTTCTTTCAAATTTGGTTGAAAGTGGTCAGCAGTTTCCAAAATTCTGATAGGTGATGAGAAAGGAATGGGAACACGGACAGGCTAGCTACATAATCCCCTTTTCTTAAAGAAATCTGGCCAACAACTCACATGTATCTAAAAAAAATACTTTAAATAACTTGGGGGTTTACATTGTTTTTATATTAAATTTTTTCAAGCTTGTACATTTTTATGAACTGGAATGCTTACTAACAAAGAACTGCTTTATACTACTGCTTTATACATACTGAAAAAAATACAGTTGCAAGTGAAATTAGATATTAATGAGTAGAATGAACATCAACTCTTTTGCTAGTCAGACTGTTATTTAGATTTTGAAATTCTGCCCATTCAAAGATAGGAAAATGTAAATGAATATCATCCAAACCTAAGACTAAATTGCAAGTGCTGTAGCACTTTCCTTTGAGAGAGAGTTAGAGATTACCTTATATGTAAAGGAACTGAAAATGATACACTGCCTGCCCACATTCTTTTGCAAAGTACATGACAACTCCTTCTTTAATTTGCCATGGAAATGCCAGTAGATGTATCACTGCAACTTCCCAGACGAGGTTACAGAGTGTGATTATAATATGAATAAAAGAAATACTAAACTATTATCTGGTCTGTAATGAGAAAGATAATTTTTCCTATTGTTAGCTGAAACACATTTCTTATTTCATTCATTTTTGCACAGAGCAAATGTCAAGTTTTAACCTTTATGTACAGGGGACATATCACTCCCAAACTTTCCACTTATGTACTTCCAAGCCTATTCATCTTATGCAATTTCCAATATTACTGTGACCGTATTATTTCCAACACATTAGAGTGCTGCCAAGACAATAGTCTTAGAAAACACATACACCGAACATCTTCAATGCTAACAGATGGCCTGAGCCTAAAGAGTTAACAGAAAAAGCTCATATGCAATCAAGAAAGCTGTTCAACTACTGTGGGTTTACAAACATTGCAGAAATGCCTGGTGGAAGGAAATTCTTGTGGCTAAAGAAAAGACTCAGAACCAGAAGACCTGGTTCTACTCTGCCACAAATGCTGCACTCCGCAAGCATATGACTTAAAGCTACTTCCTCAGACATTATGCAAAAGATCTTCCCACTTGTAAATACTTTTTAATTGCATATATCAAGAAGATGACTAGGCTTTACATAACTAAGTGCTTTAAGGTCTATTAATATGACCCCATGTGTAAAGTCAGAAGACCGAGGAGGACAAGAGCATTGGTTTCAGCATTCAAGTGGGAGATAAGAACCAGTATGAGCTAAGAGAGGACCAACAGCAAGTTTTGAAATCTCCCACGTGCCTACAAGCATAATTTATGTTTTTACTTTTACGCCTGGCTTCTTCCTTCCTTCAACAGTCATGCATGGAAGTCACTCTCCTTTTACTGCCCTTTCATTCTTTCTATATAGAAAAGTGGAGTCTGTGACACTGCATTTTACACTATTTTCTGCACAGATCCAGGAAGAGATGGAATAGAAACTGGGAAAAGAAAAGCCCCTTCCCCTGCAGCCCAGTAAGTGTTAAATACACAAAACTCAGATCCAGATCCTACCCCCCTTCCTCTTAAATATACTCTAGCCCTCATCCTCCAGAGACTTCAGAAGCAAATGGAAAGCCAGTGGCTCTGGACAGTTAAAATGACCCTTTGTTTTAATCCTGGATGGGAAGAGGTCTCTGCATGAACTATCTTGTCTTGCTCTTCTGGATATAAAGGTTTGTTTCAATTAAGTACAATATTCTGATGTTACTCTGAAGAAATTTTGAATTTTTTAGCAATTTAACAAGGTTCCTATTGAAAAATAGCCAAATAAGTTCCTCTGAGGACAGAATATGGATTACTTCCCTATAGAAAATACTAAATTACCTTAGCACGAAATAAACATGCTAAAACATATTCTCCTTGCATCAAAACAAAGGCAATTCCTTAGTAGTTTCAAACAAGAGTTTAGGTAGTCTCTGCTATAGCTTTACATCCTGGCATGCTGCATACCTAAACTTACACCATGAAGGAATAACATTCAAAACACCAAGGGGAATAACATTTTTTTCTCTCACCCCAAAGTTGTATTAGTCAATGTGATACCTCCCTTGGCAGCTTGTAGGACTGGGCCTCCAGGAGGAAGGGTTCTAGCACGCCAATAATTGAAGTAACCTTAAAACATGGCCTTTTATCATGCTCTTTTAAAAAAAGCAAAATTTTTTCACCCCTGATATATCCAAAGCTCCTTTGTGAAAAATATTTCAGAAGAACAAATTCATGTTCTGAATGGAAGCAACAGGCACTGACCTGGCATGCCTTTTTACTGAATGAGATTGCTTTTCCTGATAAATCTGTCCTTTGTAGCATCACCATCCATGTTGTCACGGACATGCCATGAGTAATATGGGTCCTTATATGCACAGACAACAGACATTTAACAGGCCCTACCACTGTGGGGACTGACATTCACAGCTGCAGAGCAGCCCTGGATACAGAGCTCTGCACGGTGCTGCCTTTTATAGCCTGACACCCGTCCCCCCCCCGCCTCCTTGGCATGCTCAAGTCACATCACCAGGCTGTGACTGCTCGTTTCTGTAACTAACTTGCACCCCAAAGAGGCGAAAAGAACTGAAAGATTTCTTCCCCTTTGTTTGTGTTTCTTTCACCTCCTTTTCTGCTCCCATGTTTCCTCATACCTGACATCCTTTGCTCTGCTCCTGTGTTAGAGCCTCCCCCACCCCACAGCAGAGCCGAACTGCCCCACAGTCCCTGTCCCCGTCCCCTCCACCGGTCACCCCGCAGCATCCCCTGCTCAGCCCCGGCCTCACAGCTGACCCCCTCCCACTGCCGCCCCCAATGCCCCCCAGGCCTGCTCTGACTCCAGGCTCCCATCTCCCCTCACCTCCGGTCTCCCTTCTCCCCACACCTCTGGTCCCCAGCTCCCTTCATGCCCTGCTCCCTGCCCCTTGCCCCAGACTCCCCAAGAACCCAGCCTTGCCTCTTCACTGACCCACACACACACGGGGCCCAGCCTGAGTCACCTACAGCCCCCCAGCTCGGCACTCAAACCTTCGCCTTCTCCAGGGGCGGCTTGATCTCACACCTCGACATCCACGCTTCAGCCCAGATCCCTGCCCTGCTTTACCCCACACCTGCCCCCAGGGCCAGACCCTGCCCCACAGCCCACACCTCAGACCCCTACACCTCACCCCACACCTGCCCCCAGCGCTGGCCCCCGCCCCACAGCCCACCCCAAGGCCAGTCCCCGCTCCCGCCGCGCCTCCCCCGGCCCATGCCGGCCCCACCGGCAGCAGCCCCCCGCCGGCCCCGGCCCCGCTGCCCGCGCCGGCAGGGCCGGTCCCGCCGAGGCGGCGCTGCCCGCCGCGGGTGGCACTCACACGTCTCGTCGCCGCCGCTCTCCGCGTCCCCGTCCGAGAAGGACTCGGCCCCGTCCCCGTAGCCCGCCAGCCCCACGATCTCCTCCTCCTCTTCCTCCTCCTCGTCCCCCTCCTCCTCCTCCTGCATCTTCCTCGGCACCTGGCTCATGCCGGCCGCGCTCCGGGCAGCTCCCCGCCGCTCCGAGGGCCCCTCTGCGTCCGGGGGGGCCCAGGTGCCGGGCTGGCGCCGTGCCGCGGCCGCCGCCGCCTCCCCTCCCCCGCGCGCCGCTCGCGGAGCGCGAGGCAGAGCCTCCCGCAGGGGAGGCGGAGGCGGGAGGCGGCTGCGTGACCCGCGTCACCTGACGCGGCCGGTCACTGGCACACAGGCGCTGCCGGGCGGCGCGCACAGGCCGCGCGCGCGCCACCACACCCCCACCCCCAACGACCCTCCCCAACAGCCCCACGCACACCCACACACCCCAGTGGCCCCCCAACGCCCCACCACAACCACCACCACCACCACCACCACACACACACGCCACCCGCAACGGCCCCACACACCCCCAACGACCACCACCACCACACACATGCCACCCCCAACGGCCCCACACGCCCCCAGCGATCACCACCACACACCGCCCCCAACAATGCCCCCCACACCCCCAACCACCACCACCACACACACACGCCACCCCCAACGGCCCCCCACACCCCCAATGACCACCACTACCACACACACACGCCCCCCCCAGCAGCCCCCCCCACATCCACACACCCCCAACAGCCCCAACCACCACACACATGCCACCCCCAACAGCCCCACAAACACCCCCAACGACCACCACCACCACACACACACCACCCCCGATGGCCCCCCACACACCCCCACAACCACCACACACACGCCACACCCAACGGCCCCCCACAAACACCCCCAACGACCACCACCACCACACACACGCCACCCCTGACAGTCCCATGCACACCCATACACCCCCAGCAACCCCCACTGCCACACACATGCCACCCCCAATGGCCCCCCACACACCCCCACACCCCCAGTGACCACCACCACCCACACACCACCCCCAATGGCCCCACACACCCCCAACGACGACGACCACCACACACATGCCACCCCCGATGCGTTCCCCCCCCTCCCCCGGCAAGGCTCTGCAACTCACACCCGGCCACTGACAGCCACCAGACCCTGTCACTCGGGCCCTGCGGTGTTTACACACAGCCTCCAAGGCCTGCTGTGCCCTGAAAACCCACTGTTTTACACACACACTCACACACACACCACACCCACGCAGACTCCTTCCGCTCTTCATCCACAGCCCCCTAAGTCCTGCCTCTTGCCTACACCACTTAAGCCTCTTGGCACTTGCCCATGCCCGGCTGCAGGGTAATGTCCTAAACCTAAAAATATCTGTGGAAATAATATGTGCGCAGTGCCCCGGTTTTGACACATGGGTGACTGGGGATGAATAAACGGAGGGATGACAGTGCTGGTGTATGCCAAGCTCCTCTGGCACGCAGTGCGAGCTGCTGTGCTGGAAAAGGCACACCTGTGTATTCACATGGGTGCTCAGACACACAGGCTCCGACGTGCACACGCTCATCAGGGGCACCGTAATTGTATTGGCATTTTTACTGCAGATATCCTTCCCAGAGGGTTTTGAAGTCAGTCAAATCCTGCATGCTCAGCCCATACAGAGCCTAAATGCAGGCTCCTGGGGCCTTGGCGTACCACCACCGTGTGTGCCTGCCTGCCTGGAGCCCATTGGAGACACGTGGGACTTTGGAGGAAAGTCTGGCGTCTGCCTCCCTCTGCCAAGCTCAGGAAATCCATCGCACCTGTTCCGGCACCTGCGTCCAGAAAACATCCACTGCATTTCGTGCTGTCTGCTGTCTCATCTGTCCTCTGTTGCGCTGGTGGCCAGGCCCCAGATGTTAAAGTAGGGACTAACGGTGGGTGCTAACGTATTTGCCATGTGGGTGAGAAAGATTATTTTAGAAATAATACTCTGGATGGTCTGGATGAAGACCATTGCGAGAGAATAAGGAAGACTAAAGGAAGTCGTAGTAGTAAAAGCTATTTTTGCAAATGGATGGGATTTTTAACAGCCTGACAAACTGAGATGCACTCAGCTGCTTCCACGTGATCTACAATGTGAAGATGGACCATTCTGCACCTCCCGTAAGGGCCCTCCTCAGGGGGTTTCAGTGGTGTTCTTGTCCTCTCACACCAGTTTAAACACTGGAGCATGCACGTTAACCTCCAGCCATCATCCTATGCTGCCCACTTTGGCAACTGCATTGGCTGCCGGAGAAGGCAGTGCTGGAGGGCAGTGCCAGAACTGCTGGCTTTAATACGGGGCATACAGTCTGCGACCTGCTGCTGCTGCTGGTCTTGCTCCTACATCTGTACTTGCATACAAGATACTCCAGCACCACATTATTCTCTCTGTTTCTGTTTCTCTCTTCTCTCTCTCTTCCTGTCCCATTCTCCTTTCTTGTGCATAAGGTAATCATTTGACTTGTGCTCAGAGGCACTGTGTTTGTCTTGCAGCTGATTACTTTCCCACCCCTACACTGCATGACAGTCTTATCAACAGGCCTTCCAGGCTGCATTAATCCATTTGAGATAATGGAGGAGCATTTTTGTCCAGGGCGGGGAAAAAAAAGGATCCTCCTTCTGTGTTCCACATCATGACAAATCTACCAATGTCTGGATTTATTGAAATGCATTTTTTTAATCTCAACATATCAACCTTCTGGGAAGTTTTGTTTGAACAGATTAACAATGTACCGAAAAAAATAGGTGAAATACTTCAAAGTTAAATCCACTGCAAAGAAGTAGGACCCATGGTAGAAGTTTGGAGCAGGAACTTTTATTGGTACTGTTTTTAGCATTCCGTCTTGGGATAGCCCTGGAAGACATTAATCTGCTGAAAATTCCTGACTGAAAGAGGAAGAAAGTTTCCAGGTCTTCAGAAAAAGACCATCTGTCTCACTGACTGATTGCATTTGCACAGAAAGGACTATTAAGCTTCAAGGCTGGCTATGAGAAGTGAGTCTTGCCCAGAAATTTCACTGACTGAATTAGGTTTCTCTTATACAAAGAGCTCTGAAATGTCATGAGACAGAGATAGGGAATAATTTGGAGAATATTATAATACTAAATTAGGGTGTAGAAGCTCAGTAATGATAGGACTTACTACAGTGCAGTTCTTCCCTCAACACTAATGTCGGCAACCTCCTACATGACTACAGCTTCAGGTTCAGAGCCACTTAGTCTCCAGAGCCATCTCCAAACATGTTTAGAGTATGGCTAAAGGCTTTCAGTCAACCCTTTGGCAATATAATCTGTTCTGGGCTCTACTTAAGTTTCAGGACTTGTGCCTCCTTGGTCCCTTTGCCACCCACTTGTTCTCTGTCCTCTCTGCACTTGGCTTTTTTTTTTTTTCTTTTGTCAGATCATTTAACTTCAAAGCCTGTTGTGCATAATGGTGAACGCCATTTGAAATAGTGCTAAGGCTTTAGTCACAGGTCTTGTAAGGGCAGATAGACAGGGGGTTGAGTCTTCAAATACATGACGCATAGAATATAAGATGTGATTGGCCTTTGCCAGAGCAGAGCTGCATTTCACAGGCATGACATATTTTCTGTTTCAGCCAGATGAGGGAATCCCTCAGGACTTTCTCCTTCCAACAGAAAAAAATTCACAGGAATAACAAAATTGGCTATCTGGATTAAAAAGGTTAACAATAATTAAGCACAGGAATAGTCTCATGGACACCCACACAATTAAGGGAGCCTGTCTGCACCTAGTTTTGCAGGATGATGGTATCTCACGCTGTTTGTATTAAAGGGGAACAACTCCCATTAAATAGATTGGTTGCAGATCAATGCCATAAAATCTTTTCTTCTGCAATGTGTTAACTTCTTCTTTGCCAATGATAATGATCGAACATAGCCAAAATAGTCCTGCAAACACTTACATACATGAAATGTACTGAACATATAGCTTAACTGTTACTGACATGAATAGTTCCATTCCTACATCAGAATTTTATACAATATCAAGTATAATAAAATTCCCATGAACTAGGTATATACTCAGTATGGAAATGAGCAAAAAATATATAGGATAAGGTATCACAACATATTTTTATGCATTTTAGCAATTGTATTCTAATTTCAGTAATGACACCAGACTTCAGACTAGTTCTGTAGCGTATCTGACAAAACTACAAAGCTTTGCTGAAATGAGACATCAGAACAAAAAATTCTATCAGCAAATCTTTCCTGCAAAATATCAAGATACAGAGTTTTGATGTGAATTGATGGTATGAATATTGGCACAGAATGATTAATACCATAGCAATTGTTTATAGTGAAAAAATATGGAAGGAGAATCACACACAGACACATTCAGAAGAATATATTCATCACATAACTAAGTAGATTTTAGTGCCTGTGACACTTCAATGTTTAGTTCATTTAAGGTATTATCCTGAGAATGCCTTAAAGCCAGAGGAGCAGGCCTTTGAAACTGATGTACCTGCAGGACTGGGCATTATATTAAGAACAGAATTATTCTTTTTGTGTTCTCTCTCCTCTTTAGATCCCTTTTATTATTTTACTTAGCCTACTCATGCTAATTCTTTTCTCCTGTACTGGTGTCTACAGGTGTTCCCGTCTAACTTGTCTTTCTAGCAGTTTGTGAATTACCGATTTACACATTTAATTGCCCTCACATACACACGACTGCAGTGAACCACAGGTCCCAGGGACATCGTGGTAACTCGAGGGGTGGGTAACACAGGGATCAGGCACAGCAGGCTTAGAAGTGAGCTGTCTCTGATCCTTAGTGCAGACTTCAAAGCTTGCTGGCTGCCTCCCTGCTTAGGGGAAGGCACCTGGCCTCTCTGAAATCGGGTTTGTGGCACTTCTGCTCCTACGTGTATTATTGTGAGCGCCCACAAGCTTGTTGCAGAAAAGCCCCGGTTCGGAGGGGCGTCTTCGGCTCCTCAGGAGCATCGCTCCAGCCAGACCACGGGGTTCCTGTCCAGCAGCCAGATAACATGGTCCAAGTCCCGACGAGCCGGTTACCAGGCCCTGCCTCCCCCGCGTGGGTGTCAACCCACCCTCGCCCCCCGCCCGGCTGCACCGCCCGCGCCGGGCTGCGCGCCGCGAGGCGGCCCCGGCGCGGCCGCTGCCCCCGGCGCGGCCCGGCTGAGCGTCGCCGCTTCCCCGCGGAACGAGGCGAGGCGGCGGCGCGGAGGCCCCGGGCGCGACGCCCGGCTGTCAACCGCCAGGGGCCGGGCCTGGGGGCGAGGCGAGGCGAGGCGCGGCGCGGCGCGGCGCAGGACAGGGCCGCGGCCGCTGGGTGTCGCCCTCGCAGCGGGCAGGGCGGCGGCGGGCGCCACCTCAGAGCCGGGGGCCGCCGGCCCGCGGAGCCCAGCGCGGCGCTTGGTGGGCGCATACGGTAGGGCTTTCCCCTGCCCCTGCTCCCGGCGCGGCCCCATCGCGGGGAGAGGCGGCGGCCGTGGGGCGGGAGGAGGCGCAGGTGAGCGGGGCGGCGGTCCGGCTGCGGGGCGGGCGGCGGAGCCGCGCCGAGGCGCTGCGCACCCGGCGGTGCCCTCCGCGCCCTCGCGAAATGGCCGCTCGCGGGCGGGTGGCGGCGGCGGCGGGGCGAGGCCCCGCGCAGCAGGTGGGTGCGGGCCACGCCGCCGCAGCCCGGCGGGCCGAGGCGCTCGCACCTTCCTCAATAGCCCCTGCCCCCAAATCCAGGCGGGTTTGTGTGCGGGTCCGGGGAGGCTCCCCGGCTCCCCCGAGGTCGCCGGGGTGCCGCATCGGTCCGGGAGCCCGCCCGCAAGGTTTTAACTGCGCGTTTGGGGTGTAAACCGCGGGCCTTAACGCGCGCGTCCCAACTTTTAAGGCAGCGTCTGAGGAGGCACGGGAATCTGGCTGAAAGTCATCCTTCCTGTTGTTGACATCACCTGAAAACTCGGCGGAAAACATTTCCGCTAGTTTCTTGCAAGCGTCGGCTGCCCCCGAGGACGGAGCGCCTTGCGAGCGGCCGCTGCGCTGCAGGCAGAGCCGCCTCTTTCTAGAAGCGCGCGGCCGGAGCGGGCAGCTGCTCTGCAGCGTGCTCCTGGTGCAAGCGCTAGCACGGGGCAGCGCTCGCCGCGCGCGTTATTGCGTAAACGGTAGGCAGCATAACCAATATCTTCTTACTTTTCTAATTATTTGTGCATTGATTATGTGGATTTATGTGTGGTATTTCCAGAATATACATGCCTGAAAAGACATATTGTTCGCTACAGAATTCCTTTCATTCTTAGGGAAAACGTTGAAAGGTGTAGACAGCCAAATGAGTTAAATAAGCGTCCTATTGGCAGGTGGATCAGTGAATCTTACCCGCGTGAGCTTTTAAAATGAAGACAGCTTTTAAAATGAAGCTCAAAAGACCTACCAAATTTTAAACCTACTTCTACTGTGAAGATCTGTGAGTCAGTCTCTGTTCAAAGAAGGAAAAATGCATCAAAGACTAAATTCTTATGCAGCGTTAGACGTTGTCCAGATCCTTCAGTAGGATTGTTTGAGTGTATGCTTTGCCCTTGAGGAGCACGGTATTTGCTTAAGCTGTTGCTTTCAACAGGATATGTCCAGGTGTGCAGATAGTTCTATAGCAAGTTATTTGGGCAGTCTCAAGTTCCAGGTATTGCCTAATCTTTATTCTCTAGATATTTGGAAAACAAAGTGTTTCTGGGGATGTACGATTATGTGTTAGATCCTTTGGTTGTGATGCAGACAGCAGGAAAGGACATAGCCTAATGAGATTAATTCAAAGTTTAATAATCTTAATTTCTGAGCTGAAAATATTAGTTACAGTCACTGAACATAGCACAAGTATTGTTTACTAGCTACATAAGTTACTAGGTACCTATCTTCAGTAGATTTCAGTGAGAGCTTAAGGTATATATAAATCCGATTTATCTAGATGCTTAGTATTTAGCTGATGTATACCTGTGTGTGTCAGTCTGTCAATTTGAGGAGAGTGAATGGGAATTCACGGTAACAGTGGTGCTCTCGTTCCTTCTCTCCTCCATTTGTTTGTTTGAAAAGAAACTTTAATCAAATTCAAAAGTAGCTCAGTAATAGGACCCAATGGGACCCTACTTCTTGGTATCTACCCAGCTTGTCAACCTCGAATGTGAGACTGACTTTGAACACCCGAAGTGAAATTATCAGTAAATGATCACAGAATCACAGAATGGTTGAGGTTGGAAGGGACCTCTGGAGATCATCTAGTCCAAGCTCCCTGCTGAGGCAGGGTCACCTACCCCGCGTGTCGCAGCAAAAGTAAAATGATCAGCCTCCTGATTATCCAGGTACTTTTTGTTAGGCTTTTCCAAAGATCTTTTCTTTCTTGGGGCAAAGAAACTGTGTGAAACTGGCTCCATAAATGTAGCTCCATTGTATGGTGATATAATGTAGTTGTAGCACCTGGTTTGGGATCATGGTCTGCTACAGATGGCAGATTCTGGAATTTGCATTATCAAACTTATGATGTCCTTGGACTTGGTGAGATCTTAATAAGTCAGGTACTTGTAGGGTATGGTAATGGATGATTAAGTCTTGAGCTGTATTCCCCCATTTATCTTCAGCTTCTTCTTTGCTTGACTTTGCCAGTGAGTCATTTTGTGATGTAAGAAAAAACCCTGCTGCCCTTTACTTTCTAAATTTGCATAATAGGACTAACAGTATTTATCTGTTTGGATAGATGGTGTAGCAACAAATGTTTGTAAAGCACTTTTAGGTTCTAAATTTAAGTATACCACCTGACAACTATGTTTTATTTGTTTATTCTCGTTAGTTTCAGATTTGCAATTGTTCTTTTTCCATCCATAATTAGGACTTCAGATGAACTTCCAGGCAACTCAGTCCTATCTTTCCTTAGAAATACATCAGTGTAACATGTCACTAGAGAAAGTATTTTATTTAAAACCACAAATGAGGTACCATATTTCACAAGCGAGGTTGGCCTAGGGAGATATTTATAAGAGACATAAATGAATTATAATTGCTTTGGGCAAATAAAAAATGGAAATAAGTCATTTTAGTTCTTTTTGTTTGTTAAGGAATGAAATATGTGACTTCTTTAAAAATTGCCCAGCCAGAAATAGAAGTCAGAACTGCACTTTGGAAGAAGCTCAGTCAGTAACAGTATAGCAAGGGGCTAACTCCTTTCTCCTGCAATTCTTCAAGTTTGTTCAGCTTCCTTCAAAATATCTTGGGCATTAGTGATACCAGACAAAAGGAGTGCTTGCAAAAGTGTCTCTTTTTACTACTTTGGTGTTCAAAGGCTTATAGTATTTCTAATGAATAGCAGAGACAGAAATTATTAATAGTGGAAAACCCACTAATGGCAGGACATTATAGTGCATTATGTTCTGAGTGCCTTCGCAGGTTGCCCTCCAAAAGTATAACACTTTGGGGAAAAAAATACACTTTTTCAGCCACCGGTTAAATGAGGAATATGTTTTTTAAGGCAACTATGATTTTAGCATCTCACCGAGAAAGTTAATCTAGATATTTGGGTGAAATTGGACCAAACACATCCTAACACGTTAAGCAAAAAATACCTTGATTTCTACCTATTCGAGTTCATACAAATAATTATGTGTGGGCCAGTTGCCATAGGCCTTACAATGTTGATGGAATGTCTTTAAAATTCTTGTTCAAGTTAAAATGTATTCATTACAGGAATTAAAATTTTATGTATTATGCAATGATATGTAGTGGGAAGGAAAATAAGCATGAACTTTGACTCTAGCTTTATTTTCTACATATTGTAAACAAAACCGTTTTTGATGTATAGCTAAAATAATGTGTTTCTTGGTACACAGTATGATTAGTTAGGAGGAATTCAAACAAGAGGTGAATTTTGGTTTAAACTGTAGTTCATCAGATTTCATTAGTCCCAAAGCATTATTTCAACCTGAGAGCTTCTAGCTCTGGTAATATCATGAGACAACCCTTGATCCTGGCTCTGAGTTCCTGCACTTAAATTGTCTAAGTTTTGTACATTTTTTAGATGGATTGATGAAAAGGGCTAATTAAATGACAGTATTATTGTTGCCATCTATGCTTACCCAGTCCTGAATTATGAGTATAGCTTGTAAATGTTTCAATTTAAGCACTGATTCTTAAACCGATTTTAAATTTAAAAATCCATTTTTCCAGATTATTTTCTCATTAACAATGGCAGGGGAAAGCTTCTTCTGCGCCTTGCTGTGACCTTTCACTGAGTTATATGTGGCTTCTTTTTCTACTTCTCTTCTTATTGTATTTGGTTTATTTCATGATATCCAAAAGAATATTAGACTTGGAAAGATAGGTTTTCAAAAATTAGAAAGAGCCAGAGTGAACAGGTGTGAATTCCTGCCTTATTCATTGTATAACTTTCAGTTTCTGCAGAAATGCAGTTGTTAGGATGATCTCAGTGCATTGCTTCCTGGGAGGATGTGGCTGTGTATGCCACAGCGATGCTCTGCATCCTGGGTGATAGTAGTCTGGCCATACATAGATTTTCACCAGGAGGCCTGGCCTTGTGTGTTCCTTGTTTTCTTGAGGTCTAACATGAGCTTGTGAGGTCTGATTGCAGCTGTGCAGGTACTTACAGTGGTGCAGGGGAGGTTAATGTTGGTATGCAATGGTTTGATACCAGGGTGAAGAATGCTCTCAAAAAAAAAAAAATCAGTGAATAAATTAATAATGATCTCTATTTAGGACATATTTTTGAGAAGTGTGTGATAAATGAAGCATAAGGCTACACATCATTTTCTAGATTAAAATAAATTTAGCCCAGTGCTGCTAATCATCGATCCTGGGTGCTGAATGAAGATGATGTCCCATGGAAACAATCCCGTATTCATCAATGAATATATGTTGGGTGGCCTAATTACCACACCAACAACTGGAATTCTTACCTTGCCCAGCTGTGGAGGGGTTGCCTTGGTAGCCTTGGTGATGCACTTTTAATGCAGCGTTGTGCACGTGACCAGAGACTAGCATCACGCTGTGGTGCCGGGTTGTAGTTTGTTGTCTTGTTCTTGCACCGTTTTACTTTTTTCCTTTAGGTCTTCACCAGTGATCCTGCCTTGTATTGCATGAAATTCGGGGTCCTTGTAATCACCACCCCAGCATAGCTGTGCTAGTCATTGCATGACTGAGCTGCTGGGGAGCAGCTCTCTGTCACTGGGGAGATTTGGGCTGAAGGGTCTCGAATTGGAGACGGGCTCTGTAACCCTGCTGGGGAAACGGGGGTGCAATTTGGGCATACCCATGGGAAGTGGGGGATGAAGCAGAGAGTGGCAGTTGTTGTGGTGCTGGGCTCGGGGCAGAACATGCTGGGGCTGTGGAACAGCTGGGGTGTGATGTGCTGAACGGGGGCACCCGAATGGCTCTGCCCTAATCATGAAGAAAAACGTATTTGGTACTAAGCCAAGAAAGCCTAGGCTTTTTGCTCTCTGTTGTGATCAAAAGTATAGCTGGAGTACTCTTCAAATCGTCAAATCACAATCCTTCAAATTGTGATTTTAAACAAGCTTCTTCTAAGAGTTTGTTCCTCGCTTCCCTTTTCTCTCTCATGACTTGCTTTCTTCCCCATCTGAAAAACATCTGTTGTTTTGTTTTGTTTTGTTTTTTTGAAATGAGCCACTGAAGATAAAATTTTTGTGTCAATGATCTGGCATGGAGATAGACAAATGCCTTTTCATCTGCATTACAGAAAATGCATTTGGATTTGATGGAAGTGAATTCCATAAGGGTGTACATCATTGTGTCTGCATTGCAGCGGGATCATTTTCTTTTCCAGTTTGAGATGCCGATTCCTTTGAGTCAGGATCAAGAATATCTTCTGGTACAGTGTTGAAAATAATTTAGTTTTATCAGCATCTGCAGTGTGACAGCTAAGCAAGACTTGTTACTAGTGTGTTTATATTGTGCTCACCACTTTGAGACAAAATCCCTTAAATTGTCGCAGATGGGTCAGTTTCTAAGGAAAGTGCCAGCTTTGTAAAAAGCACTGTAAATGTATGGTAGTTATATATCACTTAATGTTTGAGTGATTTTTTTTTTTTAATAGTAATCTCAGTGAATCATTTTAGGTATGTTTTACTTTACTGAGAGTTTGATGTCTATACATGTGGCACAGTTGCAGAAATTGCTCTGAATTCTGAATAAGCTGCACAGCATGATCTTTTTACCATATCACTGCTCTCTAATATCAGTGGGCCAGCCATTGCACTAGTATCTGCAAGCATACCCATTACTTAAGTCCGTTCATTAGTGTATTGTAGAGCCTATATATGAGTAATTTTACTTAATTTTCTTTCTGACCATTTTTATTATTAGGCTGTGACAGGCTGAAGTGTTCTGAGAGGATTTAGGAATGGGGGGGTTAGGGATTGTCTTTCTTCTGGCTGTGGAATTATCAGCCTGCCATCTGCAGTTTTTTGTTGATGTTATCTCCCTGTTTTAAATCCCAATTTTGAAAGTACAGCACTTGTTTATAGTTTTGCCTTTTCCAGACCATACAGCAGCCTCTGTATTTTTACATGTGTATTTTTTTTATAGCTTTTCGCAGCTTCTATATGAAGTAGGGCTGTGTGCTCTCTCTCTCCTTTTAATATCAGTGATATTGATCTTAAATCTTTCCATTCTTCCTCTTTCATTAATACTGTGATATAGATTCAGTCTTTGACTAGCCCCTAAGATCTAAAATTTGCTTGTATGAAAGCACAAGCAGTTCAGCTTGATTTCTGTTGGCAACAATACTGCTGGAGTGGAGAATAGAGCTGTCTTTAATGGTATGTTTTTCACTGAACAGTACCTGACGATTGGGTTGCAGGCAGATGTTATAGCAGCTGTTTCCAACCAGCTCTTTTTTTTTTCATTTCAGAGTTTGAAGGTGGTTATGAAACAGAAGAATAAATGCTATTCTTTAACATGTAGTGTTGTTACCATTTTTGTATGTGGTCATATGGTGCCCTTCAGGTAAATGTGAAACGGTCTCTGCCCCAAAAAATTGTATAGTATGGTAAAAGCTCAGAGGCAAGAAGTAGTCAGAATGTTTTTTCCCTCCCACCCTGGTGTGAGACTGCCTGTATAACTGGCTCTTTCACAGATTCAGATTCTCTTAGACATGCGAAAATTCAGTCTCTGCACGTGGTGGGGGAATATCCATTGTTATGTCAGATGCTCTCCAGGAAACAGGTTGTGGAGGATCACATGTCACAGCCTTGGAAGAGATAAACTCGCTTCAACACAGGAAACTGTACCCCAATTTGAATGTATGGTGCTTTCTTCCAGGGGTGTGCTAGTTTCTTCCACAAACAGCTGTTTAGTATGGATGATTGCCCTGCTTCCTCAGCTGCAATAGTGTAACTATGGCTTAAATCTATCAATAGGAAAGGGAGACACTTAAAAATGTAGTATGGAGTAAGTTGAATTGTGAAATTAAAGTTTAGTATTTTATTACTGAATAATTTTGTGTTGGATACTTTTGTTTCACTTACTCCTATGCAGTTTGAAGAAACACAGATATAAGAAATTCTGACCTGGCATGCACTGGGTGATGTTTGATCCACTTCACTTTCTCTGATGACTTGATGGGTAAGTTAAGATGTCTCTGTATGCTGAAAGGTTTAGTTATGTGCTGAAAGGTTTAGTTATGTGAAGGCCAAATCCTGCCTGGGCAGGACTGGATTTGGAGTGGGTGAGTGCAGCTCAGTCAGAAGAGGTGGCTGATGTCAACTGCCTTAGTTATTACATAGCCTCAAAATAAGCAGGACCAAATCTAATTTGTTTAGATTGCTAATAAAATAGCCTCCCAAAACTTACCTAGCAATACAGAAGCTTTTGACATAGCTTAGAAAAACAGACTGCCTAAATGCTAGCTACTTCTCTGGATGGTTGTCTTTGTGAATTGGTTATATTGAATATTTCAGTCAATTTGAAGGTAGGAGGAGAACTACATCTCTTGTTTACCAGTAGGACAGGACTGTCCTGTCTCCTGAAATTTCTTTCAATTCTTCCTGTCCCATGGCCAGCAGCTTAGCAGGTCACCTGCCTGCAGATATTGTGAATCTGTGTGAGTTTTAGGTGGATAGTTCAGTGATTTGTCTGGCTAATACTCTGCTGTGTCATGTGTCTGTATTTCGTTTGCAGGGAAGGGTGACATATATCCTCCTTAATTCCATGTCCTCTTTTGAGGCATTCACATCTGTGAATCTCTCAAGCTGAGGAGGGAACGTGAGTGAGTAGGAAATAGGTTAAGAAAAAAGAGGAGAAGGGTCATCTTCTCACTCCCTTATTACTTGTCTTGACACAAATATTTGCCAAATGTGTGGGTAAAGGGCAACTTTCATACATAGTTTAGTCCAGATAGAGTTTGCTCTAACTTCTTTTGACAGAAAATGATGGGAATCCAGCAGGAGAAGAGAGAATGGCTGTGCTGGGTATGATGCAAACAAATTATTCAGGCCAGGCTATATGGGGTTGTCCAGCCCCTTCCCAGAAGGAGAGGAAGCAGGCAGGACTGGAAAAGAACTGGCTTCAAGGTATGCTGCTCACCATTAGCCCAGTTTCCTGCAGGCACCTCCTTCGCCTGTCCTTCCTTATGGTTCTCAAGCAGAGAGCACAGGATGCATCGTGGGTCCTGGGGAACGTGAGGTGGATGGATGCATTCGGTGTCCTGCTGCTGTGTCTGTAACAGTCCTCCTGGCTTTCCTCATGCCTGAAATCAGTGCTCAAAGAAATCGCAAACTTTTCATTAACATGCACTCATGAATGGCAGAGCTTTTGGATGCCCACCATCAAGCTTTAGTCCAGTAGCTTTCATGAGAGACCAGAGAAGGAGATGGGTGAAAAGGACATGGCTAAGACTAGAATAAGAATACCTGTGTGAGGTGAGAGCAAAGGTCTTTATACAGGTGAGGACTCTTTCTGTTATCCCATGGCTGTCTAGTTTTATAATATTGAATACTGGATACTTATCTTCAGAGACTGCAGTGGATCTTTCAACCTTTGGTGCTTGGCTCCCCTCCTCATCCTCTTAGAGAACAGCACAGTTGCAAGAAGAGAAGAGTAAGCCATGAGTCAGGTGAATTTCTGTAAGAATGTGGAGAGGTGCTTGAAAGGGAATTGGACCATGTCTCTTGGGGGTGCTCTTAGCATGTGTACGTGGGGCTTGGACATGAGTTACTGTGACTCGAGGAGAACATATACATCAGCTAAGTTGTGGTAACAGACTACATGCAAACCCACTGCAACTGTGAAGTAATTAGCTTAATTTAAACCTCTTCCATGTGTCCAAAAAATCAACATTCGTCTGTGACTAGTCTACTTTACAAGCACATCTTAGCTTACTACCTAAAATTTGGTTTCAGTGTGCTGTTTTGGGATTTAGCTTTGGTCAAGGAGTGCCCTGACCGAATTAGTCTGACAGATCTCAAAAATAAGCTGTTTAGACTAAATCATTTCTAATCCGTGTTCTTCTTACTACTTTTCAGACCAGGTTGACCATTTCTACATTTAGGCCTCCTTTGCTTGCTCAGAAGGTATCCATTCCTTTTCTCAATGAGAATTTTACACTTTATTTGGAAGCAAGATGGGACCTGGGGTGAAAAGCGATTGGCAGAATTAAAAGATCAGTATGCCTACTTGCATCACATAGCATACTGCATCAGTAAATCAAAGAAGAATTGGCAGGTATAAACTCAGACATACACTCTTTGGCAGAGTTTCTTAATTTTGTAAAAAAACAGTATTTTTGAAAATGATTCCCAAATTTGAGAATGATTATGTGCCTACAGGAGTAACTGAAGTCAAAAAAACAAAACCCAACTTTTTTCTGCCTCTCTTCTATTCCCCCTTATTCCTGCCCCCAACACATACATTTGAAGTTTAAAATCAGATTTCTGGCTTCCACACTCCATTACTCTTTCCCAGAATCTAGCCTTTAATGTCTAGTAACTGTGCAGACATACAAATGAGGATGCTGTTGCTTCGGTAATTAGAATCATGTAGGTTTTTTCCTCCTCTTTTTGTTTTTAATCCTCAAAGGGGAAAACTTGACATAGAAGCTAGAAGCATATTTTATTCTAAATCTAGCATCCAGAACTAAGACATATGTATTTCTAGCTTTTAAGAATAATTCTTTTTGAAATACTGTATTAGTATGAATTTGCTTATGTATCATATGTGGTTTTGTTCACCCAGCACTTGCTGGGTGTGCACTTGTTCTGGATGTAATTGCATGGAATGAGCTGGTTTTGAGATTACGCAGGCAAATCAGGAAAACGGATACTGGTGCATAAAAGTGCTGTGTAACAGTTTTACTGAAAAAATAACATTCTAAATGTTTATTTGTCCTTCTCCTCATAATTTGAAATGAAAATCTCTCCTTAGCTGAAGCAAGTGTTGAGTGAATCATTAGGCTACAGCGCAAAGCTAGTTTTATCTGGGATCTGGTCTCTGTGTGTTCCACAGCTAGAACAAAAAGTATTAGTGAAATGGAAATCCTGCTCTGTCTTTCAAGCCTCTGTAGCTCTTGTGAAACATGTAGTTACTCTTACTTGATAAAAACCTAAATGTACAGTACTCTTCAAGTCAGCCAAGCCAGAGAGGGTCAGCAAAGTATAGTGTTACTACGAAGGAATTTCTCGTCACATAATTAAAATGAGTGAGACAGTGTTTCATGTTAAGGCGGCTGTTTTGCATATCATTCTATGGAGCTATATTCTGTCATCCTCTCCAAATTACTAAGTTTTTGAAATGCATTAACCATACATCTAATGTCTTGGTCTGATTGTTTTTAATAACGTAGCATTTTTAATTTTAACGTGGTGGACAAGCATCTGTGGCATCTGTGCTTTTTACCATACTTAAAGAAAAAGCCCTCAGCTGATTAGTTCTCGTGCTTCAGATTTTGAAGCAATGTACATGACTCTTCGCTCCTCTTTGCTAACAGACAAGTTTTTCCTGGTCTGTGTATCTCATATCTTAAACTTACTAGTTCTCCAGACATACATGGTCTGTCAGGAAAAACAAGATAAGGTAAAATAGTTTCTAATGCAAAAGTTAGAAGATTTCACCAACCATTAAAAAAGAAACTCCTCTTATGCTCCCTAAATGGAATTTTGAGGCCTTGCTTAATTAAAAAGCAAGAACAAAATAATATTAAAATAATATTCTTTTAACAAAATGTTACTGGTTTATACATGAATAACAGTATTGTCTATAGACAGGTAATTATCCACAACTTGTGTCTAGTAAAATTATAATTAGTTTACAGTATTAAACCTCAAAAGGGTAGACCAGAAAAACAAAACTTTCAGCTAGCCTTTGCTTTATTAGGTAGTTCAGAGATGGGTGCCTATTATGTTGTGTTTTTTTTTAATGAATTTTTATGCTGTGTTCTGTAACATTAATGCTGGATCAGAACCTGATTTCCCTACTTGTGTGACTGATCTAACTTCATTCAATAAACCTGTTTACATGAATAAAGACTCAAAGAATTTGGCTTCGTATGAAAAGCATCCTCCCAGAAGGAGATATAGTAAGGTTACATTTAACATAAAAAAAACACAAAAAAAACCCAAGGAAACCAAGGCTTGTGTTTCCTTGTTTCATTGTATAATGAAGTGAAGTCTCATATTCCCTGAAATTAAATCTGTAGCAAAGATGATCTGATATTGCCCAATTTTTATAATTCAGCATGCAGGTCTGTGCTGTTGAAACAATGGACCGAGTGTTTTAAGGTGCAGATAGCCTGACTAAAATAATGTGTTGCAAATGAAGTTGATGTTCTTTGTCAGTGGAGAATGTTCAAAAGAGAAATATTTGTAAACTCTGTATAATATGTTACAAGTATTTGAAAGGATTAAAGAAGCCCTCAGCTTTATTTTTCTTTACAAATTTGGGCCTGTGATGGGATTGGAAAATTAGAATATAAATATATAATAGACTTTTCCTTCTCTTTTTTTCCCCTTGTTTCTTTCTCCTTGTGTTGAGCCAGAGAGAAGTGGGCAGACTAATCGCATGAAGGAAAAATGGCTCTAGAGTATGTCCTCCTTTTCCTTCTTTTCCTTAGTTTTCTCTCTCAGTATTATACATTACTGACAACTGATGGTTATGTGGCAGTACAGCACCCTAGATAAGGTTTGGTTCAGTCCTGTAGCACTGATACATTAAAACTGTGCTGTAATTCTTCCTTAATCCCATTATAGTAGCCAAAAGTCCAAGGACTGATTGGCATAGTTCAGGAATGTAATTTGATCGTGTCTGCACTGAAATGCCAAAGGGTGTTTTAGCCATATTAGGCCACTGTTGTGGTTTTAGGGTAAGAAAGATGTTCTCAAGCATTTCTTTGCTACTATCTCATTTTTCCATGCAAAATTTCTCTTCATTTTTTGCCGCTTCCAAGAGTTTCTAGTCATTGCTTCTCACCTTTGTCTTCTCCCCTCTCTTGTCCTAGACTCTCTTATCCTTGATCTAAGAATTCTGTTTTTTTTTGTTCTGTTCCCTTTCCTTTACAAATCTCCTGTTGTTCTACTAGTTGCCATGTTCTTCATAGCAGTTAATGACAGTGCTGAGCAGAGCTTTGAACACATTGGGTAGTTTAACAAACCTTTATAACCTTTAAGAAAGAGTTTGTGAGAGATCAAAAAAGGATCTGTGCTCTTCCAAATGCCCTTTAAGAGAATAGTGGTTATAATCATAAACTGAGGCTTTTTAAAAGCTAGCTGTCTCTATGTTAGGGATTTCCTTCCTCATCCTCCTCCTCCTCCTTCTCCTCCTCCTCCTCCTCCCTTCCTGCCTTAAGACTTTACCTTTCTCGATTTGTGATCTAGTTGTTTTTTCTGCCTTTGCTGCCATCTTTGTCTCTTTGGGTCTTGGGGCACATTTTTCTGTCTCTGACTCCTTTTAGCTTTGTCTGCTGCAACATCAACAGTTCTCGGGATGCAGTTTCAGCTTTGTTAGGCTTGCAGTCCTAGCACTACAGTGCTGTTTTGATAATGGTGCTCTACTGTCTGCTTTGGTAGGAGTGATGGGGGAAGGAATCTCTGTTCTCATCCTATATGACAGGAACTGCCTCCTTCTTTATTTTCTTTCTTTTTTTTCTCCCCCATTAGCTCTATGAATGAAAATGGAATCTGTCCAGAAGGAGTCTCCTGGAATATAAGAGATACTGGGGTGCTGAGCTTCATGAGGGTAGGGAAGCAGAATGCTAGAAGGAAAATCTGCCTATTCCTGGGAGCACAGTCCAGGAACATGATGCCACTGTAATCATGGGCCTGCCCTTTTCCATATTCCATCATTCTTGTTCTTCACTTCATATTTCTGTTCAGCAACTGGGCAGTTTTTGTGGGCAGATAATGTGGATGTTCTCCATGGGATGACACTTTGCACAAGCTGGCTCCTCATCACAGTACAAATGAGAGTCAGATAGGCTGAAATTTCAAAATGTTTACTAACTATAAAGCAGATGTACTGAATCGTATGGTCCTTTTTAGTGCTCATAATAGGGCAGAAACATCCATTCTTGGCTGTAGACAAATTAGAAATGTATGGAGATTGTAATGGGTGAAAAAGTAGTGTCACACTCCACAGTTCCTGCCTGTGGCTGACCAAGGAGGTACTTGCAGTAAGAGAACCTGACTTTACAAAGTTACAGTAGTCTGGCCTGTGTAGTGAAGCTTTTCCATATTTTACTTTCTTCCAGGCTGTGGGGAAAACACCACAAGCAGTAAGAAGCTGAATCTCTTTAAACCCAGCTTCAGTTCCCAGAGAGAGGCCTTCCAGGCCAGGGATAGTCAGGAGAGGTCTTAGTCCCTGGGTTCCTGCTGAAGCCTGTGTGTGTGCTGGGAAAGGGGAAAAAGGGAGCAGCGGGGATGAAGTGGGGCATCGTGTACCCTTAGCGTTCTTGGCTCCTTGAGAGCTGAAGCTTGTGGCGGCTGGATTTGTGTCCATTCCAAAGCACTTTCTTCTCAATAAGAAAGAAAGGGGAGTGGGGGGAGTGTCACAAGTACATTTCTACAAGTCATTTCTAGTTTCTGTCCAGTTGATGAACCTGTGACTTCTTGTGCAGAGCCATTAGGACAGTCTTCAATGGGAGCTGAGATGCTATCCTGTTAGGAGGAGCAGCTTCCAAGAGAATCAGTGTCTGTGCTAAAGACTCTCTTAATCACCTAAAATGCTTGCTTATTAGTGAAGTTACTTTTATCTGTGCTAAGAACTTGCTTGTACAGGAGATTTTTATTTTACCTGATCAGGTATCACATTTCAGTGCAGCAGATGGCATGTGTCTGACAAATGCCCTTTAGTAAGAGAATAAACATTGTGAAAATGCACACTAACCCATCAGAATTTTCTTTGGTCCTTTGTAACATCACCTGAAATGCACCCTTATGCAATGCTCAGTATAGTCACCTGATGCAAGACCCAAGCTTTTGTGACACCTACTTTCTTCTGTTGTTCATATACTTGTACAGCTGGTGAGATTAAGAGATACATGGAAGAGCATGTGGATTTTGAGGTAAGTTGTGTTTAGTTGAGCTGTAACCTCCATTGAGAGGTTACATAAGATTAACTTCAGTTACTTTGTCTGAAAGTACCTTCTATCAACACGCAGCTTTTTAAAATTATTTAATTGAGATGCTAGTTTTCACTATAAGTAATCTTCCAGAGAACCAGAACATGTGATTTATTTTGAGCTTGGTGTAGAGGCATTCCTGATTAGTCAAATGCTGAACTGAAGGTAGCAGACTGTTGCTCTGCGCTGCCTTATCCTGCCAGAGCAACTGAGGAAGCACATTTTGGAAAGTGGGCTAGTTGATAGGTTGGAACAAAAGAGCTCTGGGGCGGGGAGACGTGAGTCATGCTCTTGTCACCTGCCTGTGATTCCTACTGCTGCTTGCCAGCATGATGTGGGGAGTAGTTTTCTGCAGAACTTCCAGAGAATTTAGCAAGTATTGAAGAGAGCATAGAGGGTGCCCACAGAGAGCTCCTTCAACTCCGTCTGCCATGGGATCAGTCAAGGGGATCAGGATTTCCAAAGCACTGTGTGTCATGACTGCCTACAGACTACCCACAAGCCTCACCTATAGAGATACTGTTGTGGAAGGCAGCTTGACCATTCATCAGCCTGAGAAGTCCTGAGAAAAGAGCTCTGCTGCTGAACATGAGCTGTTTTATAGCATTACAGCTTCACAGGAGGATTTAGACTACTTTTTACAGGAATTGTTTCTTATGATAGTCTTCCTTCTGTGAGGAGCTTAGAGCATGTCTTGGTATCTAACTCATTCCGTCCCTGACCATTTGCTGATAATGGTAGAGCATTACTTCAGACATGTGTTGTCCACTTATATTCTTTAATTATCTGGGGTAAAGTTAAGCTGTTCCTTTCTGTTGTTTGAAGCATCCAGAGAGAAAGGCTTCAGAAAACCTTCAGGCTGTGAAGAACAGGCATATATTCCTTCTCTGTAGTTTACAAGTCTTGTCCGTGTGCTTTGTCAGACTTTCTGAAAGTCCATGTTTCTCCTTGTTCATGCAACCACCCTGATGGGTGATTTGCTACACCAGTGCAATCTATCCACCAACTCTTCAAAAATAGTGAACTGGTATTTCAGGTAGTAATGGCAGTTAATCTCTGTGCAGAGAATAATTCTCATGGTGGTGTTCTGCTTCTGCAGCTTTAGGTTAAGCTCTGTTTGCTCCATTCTTTTGCTTCTTTGCATTAGCTGTGTTATCTTTTTGTTTAAATAACAGAAACCTTAGGAATTACAGATCCAAATCTAACCCTGTGCACTGCAATAAGGGTATGTGCAATACCCTTTTGTACTTACTGTGGTTACGGCACCCACTCTTAAGTCGTTTAGGCTGACACATTGTAAACCTCACTGACAAAATTAATGGATAAGAGGAGCAGATTCAAGGAGTTTTAGACTATTGCCCCTGTTTTAGGCTACCTGGAGTTTTTATTTTATATCTTGTTAAGTATCAATAAGAAAATCCTGTGACATAAATCTGAGCATCAGATCATTGCATCCTCAGATGTGAACAAAACAGTTCACAAGGAAAGTACTTCTAGCAGGTGTATTAAAGTAGGATGGATTCAGTTTTTTGCTGCAGAGAAATTGCCATACTCTAGGTAGAGCTGGGTATTTTCAGATGTGTTTGGAAGAGAACATTCCTGCTCCCAATCTGCATATTTCCACTCCTTTGTCGGAAGTTTTTTCCCTCAGTTCAAGCAGTGGAAGGGCACTTGACTGTGCTCCCTAATCTGCTGCAGTGCAAAATCAACTAAGTTTGCTTAAACACTCCTTCATCCATGGCTTCAGACAGCCATGTTTTTACTGACATGGTTGAGGAGTCCAGATGTCAAAGGGCAACTTGAATATGGCAGTGTTTGAAATTCAGGCCATCGCTTGCCCAGCTCAGCCACATGGCCAGACCCAAGTGGGAGCACCTGCATGTTCTCTTCCCCTGGCTCCATCTGAGAATAACAGCCAAGAAACAATAATACTTAAAACGGTTGCAGCCATTTTCAGAGAAGAATGTCTTTCGGCCCTATGATAAACAAACTTACCAGTGCCACCTCCTCATGTCAACATACCAATAAATGTGCAAGTACCAGATTACAAACCTTTAATGACTGCTTAGTTAATAAGTAGGCAATGTTTTACAGTGGACCAGACAAAAGAACTTTATACAAAATATGTAATTAAGTGTCTTTTCTCATTTTGTACTGTTTCTCCTTCAATAGTTAAACAAGCCAGACTGAATTAAGGGAGTGGAGTAGTTCAGGTTATTTATATGGAACACTTTGGTCTGGTACTTGTTTATCTGATGACTGTGTCTTTGTTTTGTCATGAGAATAAATGGTTGAATACATCTTTTCCAGTCTCTGATTTCTAAGATGGCTACTCAGCTTATTCATCTTTATGCATAACTGAAAATCATAAATCTATATTGTATAAGTCACTGTGAATATATTTTAGATGGATACCTAGTTTCTTTTGAATTTTTTATGTTAATGCATTGTATATATCTACATTTGAATGCTCTGTATCTTAAAAGGAGTTAATGTACCCATACCTTAATGCTCTGTAGTGCCTGAAAAGGATATTCTACCTCATTTTTTGGTTGAAAAATCATTGCAGCTTTAGCAATCCACAGTGCTCCATTAGGCAAGATCATATTTAGGCTGTACAGTCCATAAAACTGCAGATAATGGGTACACAGATGGCTTGATTTAAAACTGGTTTCCTAGGTATGCCAAAAAGATGAAAAGCAAGGGGCTGAAGGGGGGGTGGGAGAGAGATTTGTCCCAAAATAATTCTACAGACAATATATGTTTTTGTGGTTTAGAACATTACATAATATTTGGTATCTAAAGTATTTGAAGATTATGGAGTTGGAAAGGACTGAGGTCTTGGCAAACAATATCAGCTTTGCTGATCCCATGTAGAGAGTGCAGCAAGAGTGGACATGGTGTGGGGCAGGTCAGTGCAGCCTAAGGCCTTTTACAGATAGTTCTTCAAACCTCTGTCAGCAAGATTATTCACCCATATATTGGGACTGTCTTCAGAAACAAACATGTATTGCATAAACGAAATTTATTCCTGGAGTCTCAGATTGTAACATATGAGTCAGCAAATATTTCCTATTAATATATTCAGCCTAGTACATTTTGATGAAGCAAAAGTCTTGCACCAGAGAACTACTTATTGTGTGATCTATCCCAGCCTACAACTTTCTCAGGCATAACGCCCCCTTCCCCCCAAAATCTGCAATTGTAAAAATTCTGCTGTCATGTTGCGGCATGTCTTCAGAAAACCTGAGGGGCATTTTTAATGAGAATTGCTTTAGAATTCCTGGCTTGATTTATGAAGAAAAGAAAGATCTTGGAGGCAGTATCCTCCTACCTATTAAAATGCTTACATTCTACTTAATGATGATATCTGCCTAACTTTTGTAGATGCAAATGGAATAATCAAATGCTTACCTGTTTTCCACGTAGAAGTATAGACTCTTGCTCTGCTTAAATGCAGTACAATTCTGTAGAGAGAGAAGTGGAAAAAGGTAGAGAAGTAGAGATTTTTGTTCTAAATTTTATCGTAAATAAACACTGCAGACTTCAGCACTGGGTGTAACTCGTCTGTGAGAAATAAAACTGAAAATATTTTTTTAGCAGTTTGCTCTACTGTCCTTAGGATGTTTTTATAATTTTTACAGTAATGAGCTGAACAAGACAATACGTCTTTGCTTTTAGTTCCCATTAATCAACCCAACTGTGTTAATGTATGCATTTCATTTTTGTGTTTGTTTTTGAGCACGGCTGTATGTTACAGCCACAGGAAAAAAAGACAAGCGTAATCTTTCTGCAGTTTACGGTATAGAAAACCTCTCCAGCCTGTGCTGAGAATAGCTATTACAACAGGTGCCCTAAGTCAAAGTGCCAAACCTGTTCTCATTTATGCTGGACCCAGCCACTAGACATCATTTCTCACCATTCAAGAGCGCCACCCTCTCTCCTTGCCCTTCCCTCCCTCCCTCTCCCCCACCCCCAAAAGCTCAACACCCAACATTCCTCTCATGTCTTGCTAATGTTTGTGTAAGTCCTTGGCAAGAAGCTTACTGTGTTCCTCCCCATTGGCCCATCCACTTCTGCTATCTTCTATACCCGTTTCCTCTGTCACTTACTCCTGTAGTTCAAGTAATGGAAGAGGTGTGTACTGTGGTTTTAAATATACTGAACACAAATCCTGTGGATTATTAGCATAGGCAAGTAGTACGAGAGAATGTGGAGGCACAGATTGATGCTGCTTATTCAGTTTTCTGTGGCTTTTATTTAAAAAATAAATTAAATATGAAAAACTTTAAAAAAAGAACACTATGGTGTAAATTTTAAAGACATGATGGTGTATGTGTTGCTCTGTGGGAGACCTGCCTTGTCTGGTGTTCAGGATAAGCAGGGAATGAGGTAGAGCTCTTGAGAGGTAAGAATGTGCTTTTGTGCTGAAGCCATGAACTGGAACCCAAGAGCAAGCTTGTACCACCAGGAATAATGGTTGACTAATTCTGGTAGTTCCTGACTTCTGTATGATTTGCTTTTTGACCTTAGTGTTGTGTTAACTCCTTCAGGAGCAAACATTTTCCTTAGTTTTCTTGTTGCAATTCTAAGCTAACAAATTTGTCAAAAATAGGATGACTTTCTCTACGTCCATTTCTTTTACTATATTTTGTTGCATGAATTTAATTGCATGTAAATCTGGAAAATATCTGTTTCAGGATTTTTTTTTCCTCTCATTTTAATACCTACCACTATACTACTGTACAGAAGTCAAATCTCTGAGAAGGTTTCTTTGTGATATATTAATGAAGGTCAGTTCATATCAGTTTAGATTAGGAGAATTGAGTAATAACCAAGGATTTTGTCCCTTGTCTGGTACTGAGCAGAAGTACTCTCTGGAAGTGCCCTGCTTTGCAGAGAAGGTATTATTTGGACAGTGGCATTCTGTTGCAAAGGAGCCCAGATGCCAAGTCCAAGTCAAATATTTGATTAAGAAACTTGTTACTCACTTTTGTTTCTATAGACTTTATTTCAATCTCTTAATTGATTTTTTTTTTTTTTGGTGAGCTTGGAATCAGAGCAAGAAAGAGCAACATTCCCTTCTTAATTATGATGGTAAAATCTTATGCTTCTGAAACTTCTGAAGCAAATTCCTTTGTATCATCATCCTAAAAGGTACGTTGTTAAATCAACATGCAGTCTAGCAAGGAGGAAGGATCTTTCCAAGTAGGATTTTTCCGAAGATGAGGAAAATATGAATTTGTAGGTCTTAGTTTTCAAATCTGTTTAAGCAAATCTACAAATGAGATACTCCAAGTACTCTACTACTATAAGAGCAGAGCCAGAAGGCTGCTGGCTTAAAATCACAAATATCTTCCTCTTCTGTAAATAATTTGTCAATATTACTGTATGTAGCAAAGTTTGTAGAAAAGGAAAACTTTGTGTTCACTAAGGATACAGTCCTGCTCTGCTTGCTAATTCTGGCAGAAATTCTGTATTTTAAGATGGCAGCAGGTTTGATTTCAGATTCTTAATTTCTTTTGCCTTTGCTGCTTCCTGCTGAACTATCTTTTTTTTTTTTTTGTAGCCTGAAACACATAACACATTCCAGAAATGTCTGTGTGAGAGAGAAGAAGAAGAATGCCAAGTCTGCTGATGAATAAAAAACTTTGTGATGAATCTTGTAAAATTGGACCTTTTCATTCAGAGAGTAAATCTCCATTACTGAGTCTTTTGTTGCTGTCTTTCGAACTGGAGGAAGAGGAGGAGATGTTAATTGTTGTCCTGTGACACTTGCCTCTCTCCTACCTGAATTACCAGAAGGATTAGGTGTTTTGACTGTGGGAGGACAATGCGAAGGAAGTTAATGCAAATGTAGTAGGATTCACTCTGTATTTTTAAATCTGAAGATGCAGACGTCTCCCCAGACGTCTTCCTGCTTTTTGTTGCCTGCCGATCTGTGTGCCTGGCAGTCACTCTCACCTGGGGGAGCTTTTTAGTATATTCTAATCCTTATTTCACATTAAAATCTTTTGGGCAAGAAGTCTAACTTGGGAATTAGGCTGCCTCTCTTCATGGTAAGTCCAAGTCCTGTGTTTGACTTCATTAAAATGTATGAGAGAGTTGGCTGGGACGATTGTCCCTTAGTGCTGTTTCTGAACACTTGCAGCAGCTGGCATCCCTTTAGATTTCAGGGGGAGAACTAGTAAAGCAGTGGCAAACACTTTTTTTTTTTTTTTTCAGTCTGAGGGGGAGCTCTCCCTAGCATTACAAAAGACTTGTTGGGAAACTTAGGCCTGTGGCTTGGCTGGATGGGACCTCCTTTCCTCCTTTTTCTCCCTTTCCAAGGGAGAAAGGAGAGAAACTAGAATTAATGCAAATGGATTCAAAGGCGACCAGCTTCTGCACCCATTGTCTGCAAGGGTAGAGGCACCCTGTAGCCCGCACCACCAGCTACACGTCCTAATGAAGAGATGAACTGACTCCTCTGTTTTGCCTGTAGGTGGAGGGAGTCGGATGCACTCTCTGCCCCTCTCAGTGTTTTTGTTGTGGTAGGGGATCTTAGGACTTACTTCCTCTGAAGAACCTTCCTCTTACCCTGTGTAGATATACAGGGCTAATGTAGGTCTGCCAGGATCACACATCCCAGATGAGCTAAGTTTTACTGTAGAATGTGCTTTTAGTTTGCTGGTCAGATCATCTGATCTGAGCAGAGGCTGAGAGAGCTGAGACTGTCTAGTCTAGAAAAGAGAAGGCTCGGGGAATCCAATCAATGTGTATAAATACCTGATGGGAGGATGTAAAGATGATGGGGCCAGACTTCTCAGTGGTGCTCAGTGAGAGGGCGAGAGGCAATGGGCACAGACTGAAACACACAAAATTCCACTTGAGCAGAAGAAAACGCTTCTTTACTACGAAGGTGGTTGAGCACTGGAGCAGGTTGCCCAGAGACGTTGTTGAGTCTCCATCCTTGGAGTTACTCAAAACCTGGCTGGACACGGTGCTGGGCAGCCTGCTGTAGCTGACCCTGCTTGAGCTGGGGGATTGGACCAGACGATCTCCAGAGGTCCTTTCCAATCCCAGCTGCTCTGTGATTCTGTATTCTTGCCATTTCCATTTTACTTTCTTTTTTTACACAAAGTGAACTTGCGTTGGTTACAGTGTTGGCTTTTCTGATGATAGACAAATAAAGCAGGACTGATCTATTCATTTCATAACTGCCTCTTGGAAGACATCACTTTGTTGACACGTTCAGTGATCAGAACATATCTTCATTTTTGAAAATGTAGATCATCCAACAGTTGTTCTTTGGAAGTAAAGTGAATTTTAATGCATTGTAAAAGTTTCTGACAAGGTGAACATGTATAGTCTACAGGGAGAAACAGTTTCACTCTCTTTAAAGATTGGTTTTAGCTTGGAACTTCTCTCCCAAAAATATGATTAAAATATGACACTGCCAGTAGTTACTTTGGACAGTTGAGCCATTAAGGCTTTCAGCATTTGAAAAGCTTTCTTAAGAATTAGTTAGCAGCAATATTAGCCTGCCATTCTCTCAGAGAAAGACATCTTTTCTTTTTTTTTTCTTTTCTTTTTTTTTTTTCTTCTCTGTCAAATGGTGTATAGGTATTTTACAAAGGCTTATTCTAAATATTCCCTTGTTGAAGAAAGATTTCACCATCTTTGGATATAATTGTATTCCTTTGTGAAACCATCCTTTGACACATTAGTATCTTTTATTTCTTCTGGTAAGAAGATTAAATACAGCATAAGCATTGGAATTGAATTCTTGCTTGTACAAATTAATTAATTTAACGGATTTTTATATCTACCGGTATATATACTTATTAATATCTTTAACTGCATTTATTTCACAGAATCACAGAATAGCTGAGGTTGGAAGGGATATCTGGAGATGTGTGGAAGCTGCACGCCTTGCCTATTAGAACAGTGCTTTAAATACCTGAAGGGAACTAAATCCACGTACACACTGTGTTATTCTGTGGCTGATCAAAGGTGAAACCACTTTCAGCTCAGAAACTTTCAAATGAATTGCTGGTCTCCAAACAGTAATAACCCAATACTGAGTGTTTCTCTAGCAATTATTTTAGAGTTATCCTCATGTCATTGCCGTATTTTTGTCCTTCACCCTTGCTTGACCTTGTTGAGCAGTGAGCATCTGGTGAGGGTGATGATGATGAAAATGTAACCATCAGAAAGAGGCAGCAAGAGTGTTTGCACTAAAAAGTTTACATTGGGTATTGAGTTTCATAGCTGAAGCAGTGAGATCTTTCAGGATGGCTCTTGTTCCAACAGCAACTGGAAAAAGTCAACAGGCCATTGCAAGGGTTGATCTCATGTTATGAAGAGAGATTGTGCTGATCAAAATCTCAAGCCCGTAAGCAGTCATTTCTTGATTTTTATTTTAAAAAATAGCATCTCTAGCTGCCAGAAAGCTAGCCTCTGAAAAGCCAACATCATCTCTGTCTTTTCTGTCATAACTAGATGTTGAGTTGGCAGTTGGCAACCATGAGGATCCTGCTTTTGCATTTTCTTTCTCCATGGCAAACTCACTGTGTGTACTTAAAATTGGCTGTAGTTTTCAAGTCTCTGCACGCATTCCCTCCTCTCTTATGTTAATTGCTTTGCTATCTGTCAAATCACTAATGGTCGTACTTTTAAGAAATGCACCCTCTATGGATTGTAGCTTATGCCTCTGTTGATGTGGCTTGTCAGTCAGGAACTGATTATTCTAATTTTGGAAGGTATGGGTGGAGTTTTAGGAGACATATTTCCGTGGTGTCAAAGATAGGTTCTGCTGCCATGCAGTTAGAATTGTAATGGATGACCTGTGTCTTTACTATTTATGGAAAAGAGATTTTTTCATATAAGCATAGTCAGTTTTCTCAGTTTCCATTCATATACTGGAAAGAAGGGAAGATTTTATTTCCTAATATTCTTAACGAAAAAATAAAAGGGAGAGTGAAGTGGGCCGTTAGTCAGTCATAGAAATCTGGGGAGAGGAGTAGTATGACCAAGGGTGCCCACCGCGTTTAGACACCAAGACTTTTTGCATAAGTGTTTTTGACATTGTTTGTATGTTTTATTTCATGAGTTTTGAATGTCAGCAGCTTGACTAGAAAACGTGTTTGAACTCCCTCAAACTAGAAGGGGAGTAAATTTAGGATTTCCATTTCCTGCCCTTTAAAGGAAAAGGTAGTCATGGCTTTCCAGAATGGACAAGGAGAGGGTGGCTCCTAGTTATGAGCTCATGTAGGCAGCTCCTTGCTCCCCGTGTGTGGAGAAGTGTGGGATTTCAGGCATACCTCTCTCTCCAAGTTTCCGAATGACTGCCTCAGCCCTGCTTGGCATGCTTGCTCTCATGGCTCTTTTTGTGAAGCGTGTAACTCTTCCTGTTGATAGGCACCAAACTTCCTGCGCAAACTCCGGCATGTACGTTCCTCCCCCGAGTGCCAGAAAGTTAGTTGCACTTCGCAAAATCTATCTTGCTTGGGACTAGCACAAGGTCCAATCTCGTTTGCAAAAAATGGCGTTCCTGTATACATCTGTGCTCATTCGTGTACCACATCAGGGGATTTTAAGCGGAGAGAGATAGTTGCTTTCTATTAATTATATATTTAGGTAATTGTTACTTCATTAATGATTTTACACTGTGTCCTGTGTGTCTTTTTACCTACTGTATTCTAAGGTCATTTGGATCCAGCTGTTGTTGTAATAAAAGGCTATTTTGCCATCTATGTTCATCTACCTATAAAGCTGCTACTGAGCAGAGAAATACTTTGAATCCATCTGACAAGAGAGCTGTTTGCTCCCATGGTTATCGTCACTGTGGGCATATGAGAACTGAAATAGTAATTGTAATAGTTTGGTTTCTTTTACAGTCCCTGAAGGCAGGAGCTTATGATTATTTGCTGTTAGGTATAAATAAGAAACAATATGTGAATTAGGATTTGGGAACTATTGCATTAACCTTTTTTTTGGGGGGGGAGGGAGGGGTAAGTTCCTGTGTGCTAAGGGAAATTCTTGCAGTATTGTTTGCCTTCTTCTCTGGTATCGATATGATGAGGTATTCAAAATAAATTCTTCTAGCAAACACATTTCTGGATTTCTGTATTTAGTGGGTGAATCAGAACAGTATTACTCTCTCCTAAAATTTCTGCTCCAGTGTCCTACAAAGTACTTTTTTTTTTTCTGTTCTTGTTTTATTGCCATCATTCTGTTAGGTAGTGGAAAGTGCAGGAGGAAGGAGGGTCACCGCATGTTGTGAAACCTTTCATCTACCCCTAATTAACAGGCCTTTTTCTCCGGCATTTATAATACATGCTGGCTGCTCCTTTTGGCGTGTTTGCACAAGGATCATTTGTACTATGCATTTGTCCTTAGTCCATGCTACAGCTGAATTAGATCCACACAAACCCGTACGTAAAGCTTTTCCCTTGTTAGATTGACCTTGGGAGTAAACCAGTTCTCTGGGACTATTTTTGATTATATGTATGTGTTGGGTCATGTGTTGTATGTGTTGGGTGTTAACTGCTAGTCAATGTTCCTAGCTAGTTCACGGTTTATTAAAAGCAAAGCAAACTAACTAACGCTGAACAGACTGTCTGAAGCTGTTTGTAGCGTTCTGTTTCCTGCTGCACTCAGGAATCTGACCTCTTTTCTCTTACCAGTGCTTTTGTGTACCAAAAGCTTAACTTGGCTTTATAACCTCACTTGTCTGTAAAAGCAGCTGTGATCTGAAATACGAAAGCCCATCTCACCTGCTAGAGAAAAATACTTTTGCACCCTATTTTATGAAAGATAACAGTACAGTATAGAAGTGCAACCTGTGTACGCTACAGAAATGAGTAGGTCAACTCTGAAACTGTTAGAGATGCGGTTTATTCAACCTTAGTGACTTTTCTCATATCCTGAAGACAGGTCCCATAGGCAGTTTGGGACCTGTCCAGGGGACATTAAAGGCCAGTATCGAAGCTGCATTGCTGTGTAGTCCTAGGCAGCTCAGCCACCTCAGCGGGCAAGGAGGGGACTGTGTCCCAGTTTTAGGGCTCCTCTTACACCACGGAGGTGACAGCTCCTTCTAGCTCAGGGTCCTGAGCAACAATAGTTGCAAGTTATTTCCAGCTTTGCCTCTTCCCTCCTGTTTGGAAGTGGTGGTACTGTCTTATCTAAGAGAAGGATGGTGGGTTGGAAGAATTCCCTGTGGATGCATCTGGTTCATAACTCCTTTTGTACCTTAAGTGGGACATATGTTTTTATGACTGCTCTGCTCTGTTTTTGTGACAGTTTTCTTTACTATGCTAGAAAATATCTCAATGAAAATTTCCATCCTTTTCTGGCTTTCTCAAGATAAGATAAATATCACCTATAAGATAATAAATAACAGTCATAAATGAAAAGTTTGAAATGTTGATGTTTTATTGCTTTTTAATTTTTATATTAATTTCACAGTGTTTAATTAAGGTAAATTACAAATTAACTGCATAAAAGAATATATGATAAGGTCATACCAGTTAGCAGTATAACCTCGTTGTGTATGATATGGGAACTTCAAAACAGAATAAGAGGTTTCAGGCATCTTAGAATGCTAATTTATTAGCAGCAAGCAGAATAACAGACTGGTATTTGTTAGGTTCAGCAAGATCCTGTATACAAACCTGTGGATGATTTGATCGTGTGTATTGCACCACAGTTTCCTTGCCAGACCAAAAAAATGCCACATGGAGACAAAACACAAGGTATACTTCCATATATATGTCTGCATCCACAATGAGTAAGTACCCTCTGCTTGTTTTAATTTAAGTGGTCAGCTTGCTGGCTGGAGATTTGCTGCTAGTTTCAGCATCAGGAGGCTGGGATATTGGCAACACTATTTATCTTTTTGAACAGAAAAACTAAATTTTAGGGTTTCAGTAGCTATGGTAATTATTCTTGTAAAGTATTTTACAACATTTTCTGAAATCAGAGCACCAGGCCCTAAATAGCTGAGCTTCTATAAGGAAATGAAGTGAACAAAAAGAGGCATCTGCCAGAAAAACCGAGGACAGTGTAAAAATAGAGGCATATGTTACTACCGAGAGCATTACTCATTTCTGATATTATTTTATGTATGAACCTCTGCCTCATTCGAAGTAGAAGACTGAGCCAACAAAGCCAGTTTTAAGGGCATTCACACAGTGTTCCTCCATTCCTGAAAATTAGTGTCTGAAGCTTGGGGAAACTGGAGATGCCTTATGGCCAGAAGAAATCTTTGCCACAAGGACAATTTGATATGTATCCTAAATTAATCTTCTAAAAGCAAACTGGGAACTTTTGTGCTGGCCTTAGTTTATTTAATTTTTTTCCTCAAGATGTTGTTTCACTGAAACATGTGTCCTGATTCATTATGATCAGTCAATATGGCGATCCTGTAAAATATAACTTAAATACACTCTCTCACTCTCTTCATTTACTTTTAGAGCCTGTACAGAGGTGGTAGCTTGCTTTGACCTGGGTTTTAGATTTTTTGCCCTAGGCTATAACATTACTTATACCAAATAGAAAACTGTATTTCAGAAACAGCATTAATATTTGTTCACACTTTTAATCTTGAGTTAAAGAGTCAATTTCAAACTTCTGTCCTTAACTCTCTGTTTCTTCTTTCTGTTCCTCTCCTTTTTGTCCTTTTCCTCCCTCACTCTTACTTTCTCCTAGTCTACATTTTCGTCTTTTATAGTAAAGAGGATGTTCCTGACGCCCTCGGCTGTCTTCCTTTGTTCTCTTCAAAGCGGCATTACATGTCACAGTAAAGCTGGAATCAACATTTTCATAGCTTGTAAAACACTAGCATAGAGAAATTCAATGACTTTCTTAACAGCACAGAGAAAGTCACTGTCAAAACTGGGACTGGAATATAGGTCTTCTGGTCACATCACTGGATCCCACTTTCTGTATATCTAATTACTGCTTTATTTGTCTGTCTGACCTTTTCGGTGTTTTGTTCTCATTCTCTTATTTTCCATCATGGTTATGACACAGGCAAAATACCATTTTTCTAATAGCATAAATGTGCTCAGTAATAATACGATGGGATTTGTTTTCAAATTATGGATGAATTACTTGTTAAGGAGGACTGCAGAACATACCTATTTTGTTACCCATGGAGAACAGAAATTTCAAGATTATTTCCTATTATATAATTACGTGCACCATTTATCTGAGAGACGTTTGGAGAATGAATGTTTCTTGAAGTTAAGAGAACATTTTTGGCAGCTGGTGGAAAATTCCCTCATATGTCACTGACTACATGGTACAACGAAGAATACAGCTCACAGAAATCTGGTGTAGTGAGCCAGGGATATTTTAGATGTGAAAGAAGCATTTTGCTTTAATAATCAAACCACAAGAGTAGTGTACTTTAATAAGGGAAGGCTGTTGATGATTTGCTACAGGGACATTTTCATAACTTAAGATTTTAATAAAGTAATAAATACAGTAATCATGTATGCTGAATGCTTCTAATTGTGAAATGAAGCCTGCACCAGAAGCAGTTTTTTTATGCCAAGATGATCAACATTTCACTCCAAAATCAAACACCTGTCAAGCTATTTAGAAAGTGGTGAGACCTATGCAGTCTTGGCCTAGACACAGGAGAGGTTCAGTGCTTGTCTCAAACTGTTTTTCTTCACTCCGTTTCCAAAGTTTTTGACAGTGAATTCAGACTTCATATTTCTCCATTTTGAAATTCAACTCTTACCTTTCTTCAAGAACATACTGACATCTTGGGTGTTTTAACCATGTACTTGCAAAAGGAACAGTTGCATCCCCACGTGGTGCATGATAGTGCAGGTTACCTTTACCCTCAGGTAACTTTTACCAAGCTACCTTGCCTTTTTCAGCCCGAGGAGTGGCTCCTATGCTTATTAATTTTGCTGACTGAGTTGATGTTTCCTCATCTGGGAGGGGTGGGAGGTAATTTATCAGTTATGAAAATAAACCAGCCTTGGAGAGGTGTAAGTTAAAGGTAATTACTTCTCCACATTTATATTCCTTTTTTGACCACATCTTAATTCCCAATGACTGATGCCACTGCCTAATAACTACAGTTACAGGTAAAATATAAATGACCTACTAAGTTTTGCCACTTCTGATTTCCTGTTGAATGTGCCCTGGGCTCCTTCCATCTGCAGACCTGAACTCGAGAAAATTTATCTTCTTAAGGATTGACTCTGGCATAATTTCTTTTCCAACATGTCCCTCCCAGTTTCTTAATCTCTTGTGTATTTTAGACTAAAATCTTGAATCCCAGCTGCGATGTTACGCCCTTCCTAACCTACACGTGTGGGGGTGTATACTTCTGTGATTCAGAATATTTGAATGGCCCGGCTTGCCCTGCCCCCTTGCATCTGGTTTCAGCTTTGCGTATAGTGGAACTGTACAAAGATGACAGAAAATAAGGTGTATTTCTTTCAGAAGTTAACATGAAGTGGTCCTTGTACGTGTTAGGTTAACGGGCACCGATAAGGTGCTCGTGATGTGGTTCAGTATCTGCATTTGGTACGTTACTGAGAATACTTTGGTATTCTGGCATGAGCTCTGGTATTTAACAGCTGATGAGCGTGGCATCCTGGCTTGCAGCTCGGTGCTGTATTGGCAGGAGCTTCTGTTTGCTGCTGCAGCAGTTGGTGTTTATGAAAGTAATCTCGTTATCCAAACTGATTTGTGTTTTATGTGTACTTGTCACATTTACAGCGGAGCCAGCATAGACAGGTGCGTGAGAAAAACATTCCTTTTTCAGGCTGGACTGTTGATGTCAGATTTTTACATTTATGTTAACAAACGTTCTCTGTTCCCACGTTTTAAGTTGTGATATCTGCTGTAGTACCCCCTTTACAGAGAGCGTAAGGGATTTGAAAAGCAGCTGCAAACACTCAGCTTTTAAAGTGTATTTTTAAAGTTATTTGGTTAGCAAAAATGGGATGATGTAGTAATTACTTCTCTCAAAGAGGAAACACACTGGTGAGGTTTACCATAATTTAATATTGTCTAGTGATCACATGCAAAAAGATTTAAATTAAAAAATATATATCAGTGTTCATATACTTCACTTTGTCCCTTGCTGAGGTGGAGGGACCTGGAGGAACATGAGTAGTTTGGATAAATAGCCTAAGATTTCTTCATCAAGCTATGCTAAAGTGGATTAAACAGGGCTTACTTTACAATAGCATCTCTTTATTTTTTTGCATCAGTTTCACTAAGTTGGTTTTAAATCACAGACAAAGTCACATTGGGGTATCTTGCATTTTTTTCATTTGCCTATGAAAATCCACCATTCTCTAGCCATTGCTAACATGTCCCAGCCTGAGAGGTATCTTTTATCCTTGAGTATTAGAATCTTTATTTGCATTTAGTTTGTGATTCACTGTGTGTGACAGGTGGTTTCCTCCAGTACTGCTGCTTAGTCAGTTAGTTCCTATTTTAGCATTTGTACAGTTGATTATTCATATCTAAATATGGTACTTTGCATTTTATTTATTGCATTCCCTTTATTTCAGGCCATTCCTGCAATTTAAAATTGCTTCGAATTGTGTATCCTGTCTCTCTGTAAAGGACTTGCAGCTTTACCCATCCTGATATCATGTGCATATTTTATAAGTGTAATCTCTATTCCCTTGGTCACAATTGGAACTATTGAACAAAACAGAAATGTTAGAAATGACCTGACCGTTTGATAAGGAAACATTGATAACCGTTCTTTGAGTAGATTTTCTAAACCGCTTGGGCACCTATCTTGCAGTGTTGCCTATAGATTGTATTTCATTAGTTTGTGTGTCAATGTCAAAAGCTTTACTGAAGTCAGGATATGGACACTGCTTTTCTTTTTGCCTACTAACAGATTACCCTGTCAAAAGAGTATGTTACAGGAAACAATTTTTTGTCAACTCTTGTGCTGTTTGTTTTTTATTACCTGATTGTCATTTCTGTACTCACATATTGTCTGTCTAGCAATTTGTTTCTGGGTGCTAAAGTTAGGATGGCAGTCTGTAAATCTTTTAGACTTCCCTTATTCACTTTTCCAGTGTCAGTGTTAACCTTCCTTTTTAGACTTCTGTGTCTTCTGACTTTTCTCTGAGTTGCTGTGAGTAATAACTAATGATTTGGATATTGTTTTGGTTATTTTGTAAGCGTATTAAATTGACAACTTGGTAGCATCTAGCATATTCTTAAGCCTGTTCTTTATTTACACTGGCCTGTATGGCTAGTTCTTACTTGAATTAATTTTGTTAAGTGTCTGGTCACAATTAATTTTCTAAAAATGATAACAAAGCATTAAATTATATATTCTTGCTTGCGTCATCTGTTGTTCTTTTTTCTTGAAGTAGTTGACATGTGCTTTACTTTTTCTTCCTTGTACTTCTAAAATAGTTATTGGAAACTTTTATTTTTGAGCTCTTTCTGAATTTTGTCCCTTTCTGATTTTTATCCCCACATGACTGTATTTTGCTTCCTTGTGATCAGATTTTAGTTGTATGTCCTTGTCTTTGTATTTCTTACATTTTGATGTGTCCTGAAAGTTCATTCGTGTTTCATGCCTTTTGTATATGTAGGGATAGCTTTGATAATACGTTTAATAAACATAGCTACCTTCAGATACTGCTGAATTTTTTTCTCTCCTTTTACATGTAAAATCAGTGGTGTTCAACCACTCTCGTAGAGTACGCCACATACTTTTCTCCTAAGGGCTGGCAAGGGCTGTTGCATGACCAGAGTTACAGGAGGAGCACAGTACAGTCATGCTGCCTTTCCAGCAGAGGATCTCCTGAAGCAGTGGTCCTACCACTGGAGTCATCCTGAGGCAGGTGCATCTTCTGGTTGTCACAAACAGAATTAGGGCCATTGGTTGAGTGTTTTACTTTAGATTATCTCCCAAAATGTCTGAACCTCCCTGGGTTTTTCTGACATGTACTTTCTTGGCTACAGCAAGACAAGGCAAGAAAATGAATGGCTGTACTGGATCGATTGGACCAAAAGCTTCTCTCTTATCTTGTCTCGGTGAGCAGAAGTGGATGGCTAGGAAAGGGAAAGAAAAAAGAAAAACAAGCATATGTGTTACTTCATCTTAATGCTCTCCAGCCTACTATCAGCTCAGGGACTTTCTGAGCCAGATGTCGTTCTGTGTATTTTTTGTCCCTCAGTAGATTTCTCTTCTGTATTTTTGTTCTCCCTCAAACCCATATAACCTTTCAGCATCTACAACATCCTTTGGCAAGGAGTCCTAGAGGTCTCGCCCTCTTGCCCGAGAGCCTCCCTCCTCCAGTTTGTTCTTAAACTGGCTTCTCCCAGCTTCCTTTGATGTTCTTCAGGCTTTGCCTTCAGGAAAGGACAGTGAGCTGTTCATCTGTTTTCACTTACGTCGTGCACCCCTGTGTCGTATCCCTGCTGAGTTTTTTCTCCTCTATTCTGAAGGGTCCTGGCTTATTTAGACAAATCTTGTAAGGGATCTGGTATCTCCTGTTTGGGTGAGGAGATCGGAACTGCATTGCAGTATTTGAGATAAAGATTTTGTTTTATGGATCATAGATTTATTCAGTGGCATTTTGAGGAACTCTTATTTTTTCTGTAATAGCTCCTGAACTTTGGTTCAGTTAATTCCCAAGATGTTGACCACTGTTGATTATGGAGCCAATGTTTTCACTGACCTTTTTGTCATAATCCCAAGATCCTGAATGTCAGGGATCAGTTCTGCGTCATTTCACATGTGAAATCCAGCTCACCAGTCCTACAAGAGAAGGGCTGGTTCCTCCTTTCGCCTCCTGCTCCTGGCTGCTCAGTCCCATCACTTCCTCTGCTGTGGCCCTTGCCAGGTCCCTCAGCTTGTTTAACTCCTACTCCACCAGAAAAGCGCTTCCCTTCTCCCTCCCCACTTGGCTTTGCGCCAGTTCAGTGGGTTGAATCAGCTCACCCAGGAGTCAGATGAGAGAAATGTCAGGAGCACGTGGCCATGTGCACGGCAAAGAGCATAAATGCCCCGTTTTCGGCAGGGGCGTGCTGTTAGATCACCTTAGCTGTGTCCGTAAACTGCATGCTTGGAATCGACTTGCAGCGTTTGGCTGTTATTTTGCTTTCTAGGGTTAATGAATTCTGTCATTTTATTATCACTGTCACTCAGCTTACTTTTACTCTGCTCTAGATTTCCTGAAATACTTGTGCCCCATTTACTAGAAGGACGTCTGAAACAGCGCCCGTGAGCCCCCCCTGGGCAGAGCTGAGCCCTTCCAGTGAAGGCTGGCTATATCCGCCTTCAGAGCCGTCTGCACTGGTCCTTTTGTGCGCTTTGGAGATTAAGACACTTGGCAACTGAAATTGATGGCAGTTTGGTTAAACACATTTGCACCTCAAGGACCTCTGCCAAGGAGGCTTTTCATCATTACATATTACTTTTCTGTCCTCTACACAAAGCCCCTTGGAGACACGTCCTGCTCTCTCCCCTAGCCCTCCTCCCTCCCCATCAGCAACTGCTCTTCCACATGCAGCCTCTTTCTCACTCTGGTCTTCCCCAGCGTACGGCACCACTGCATTCATACCTTGTTGCCATTTCATCAAAATTATGTTTTGTTTTGTTTTGTTTTACTTTTGAGCCTGTACTGAAGAAGAAATGTCACCCTTTCAGTTCTCTGTGTATTGGCATCTAAATGTATTTATTTTTCAGGCAGACACTCGCATGGTGTAGGCCAGCAGCCCGCAAACTAGGGACTAAGAAGAGACATGGAGCTGAGCAGCGGTTGGCTGTGTGTCGCGGTGGTGCCTGTAGGGATGGAGCAGGGAGTGCAGCCAGGCTGGGAGCTGGAGCGGGCAGCGGATGGCCCCTCTGTCGCAGGTGTCCCTATGCAAATACCTGCCTGCCAAATCTCCTCTGGGCACCTCCCTCCCCACGCGGCCTCCATGAGGGCACCCCTGGCACCAGTTGAGAACTGCAGGGATGAAGTGGAATAGTGCAAAACACTGCGATGGGAGCCCTGGCCAAAAAACTGCTCTGTAGATGCATTGTTAACAAAAACTGGAAATATTTCCAAATTTCCTAAGCACTTCTTAGGCGCAAAACTTCTAGCTGTCCTTGTTCCTGAAGGCTTAACACAGTGCCGAAGCTGCTCAGCATGCCTTGCTTGACCTTACTGACCGTCCAGGCCTGAAGTCATGAGCCTGGAGGACCCCGGAGATGCAGCCATTCACATGTAAATGGACCGGACTGGGCGAACGCGCACTGGGGCCTTGGCGCCGGCCGACCCCGTGGTGTCATTCGCATCATGCAGAGGCTCCAGCACCACCTTTTGCAAACATGCCTTGCTGGGAGGGATTCAATTCTCCTCTAGCTTTCCGGGTTTCAGTACGTGTCTGTGAGTAGCATGTTATGATGCAGGGTTTTGTCTGTACAGTGTAGCATAAAAGCTCCTGTTTTTCCTATGTACAGCTAAAACTGTGATACATCTGTTTGGGTGTTTGAAATACTTCCTCTTTCTTGCTTCAGGAAGAACCACTGGAAAATTCAGAACTGAAGGTTTGTTTACTCCTCAAACTGGCCCATAATAGGTTAGTTATGTCCTGTCTCTAGATTTATATTGGAATAATTCACAGCATGCTAATGGCCCAGTCTTCAAGTGCTGAATTTCATAAACAAATGTCTCTGTTAATTTCTTAAGGGGAAAGGGTTCTTTTGCTGCAGAGTAGTTGCTGCTGAATATTTTATCAGACTATATGCACATAATATTTTTTTCTGTCTTCAGAAGAACTTTCTTGTAATTTTTCTTGGTATTAGCCTATCACTGCTGTAGATGCAGATAGCATTTTTTATCATAAACCATGGCATTACTTCTGGAAGTGTATCTGACCTAGAGAGCTTAGACAAATATTTATATATTGTATGTGAATTAAGTGACAGCAATGTTATTTTTGGTATGTAAATACAGTTGATGTAAAAGTTTTATCTAAAATGGTTGAAAACCCTTGTTTGTATTTTAAATGAGCTGTAGTTAGTAGCCTGCTTTTAGGGAAGACTGATGAAAGCAGGATGTCGGATTCAGATGAAACAGAGGAAGGAGAGAAATGCAAGGTGCAGTACGCACACACGTTCAGGACAATGGAGTGAACAAACCGAAGTCGTGGGGCTTTGAGCTGAGGAGAGCTGTAAATTCGTTTACGTCTTAAAGATAAGTCTTTGAGATTTAAAAGTCAGTGTTTCTTTTGTGTTTTTTACAAATCAGGTGAAACTGATGACTGGAAAAGTTGGGGACTGAAAAGTACTGAACAGCTTTAGGAATCATCACACTTTATTTGCTTAGAGTTATCTGTGAAAGGAGAAAACACATACATATTTATTTATTTCAGTGATGCATGCAGTAAGGCTAAAAGGCTCTGATATTTCTCCTGGCTGCTTCACTTTTCACCTTAACAGTGTTTTAAATGCCAGAACTTGTCTTTTCTAACTGCGCTGGAGGTTGGTGTGGTTGGGATAGGAGTTTACCCAGCCCTAAACTGAAAATTTGGGTAATGCAGGAAGTGCTTTGACAACTGTAGCAAAGTGACGCTTCTTCCTGAATGCTGTCTGAAAACAATCAAATAACAGGAAGGATTTTTTCTGTTCCTTTGGCGTTTTTGCAGTGGTGCTTATTACTTTAATGCCTCTGACATAGCATTGCCAGTCCTTCACGAAGCATCCCAAGAAAGCCGAGAGGCAAGACCTGAATTTCTAATACAAATAATAAGCAGAATATTAGAGGCACCAGATAGTTTTTCTGTGGCAGGCCATTTTGTGCCTTTCACACAATTTTTGTCCTGAAACACTTCACTGACTTAAATTATACCGTTACCGAAATAATTCAGACAGAGAGAAATTAACACGCTAAGGCAAGAGTGACAAGGGCCGTTTTCACCAGGGACTCGAAATGACTTGGAAAGCTGCTGAGGCAGAGATGCCCAGCAGCTGTCCCAGGTGCAGGAGCAGCAAAGAGAAGGATTTTGCGCAGACAGTGAAGGCGTTATTTTGGAAGGGTGAAGAAGAGGCCTGCAGCGTTTGAGTCAATAAATAACGTTTATGGAAGAAACTCGGGCAGAATCCAAGAGTGAGGAAAGAAATACTGAGCTGAGCCCTGAAGGGAAAATGCTGTGGGGAAGCGTTTGAGGGGCTGTCGGTGTGGTCGCAAGTCTAGGCAGTGCGAGGAGGAGTGTGGATAAGCACCCTGCAGGCTTCCTCAAGGAGCTGTGGCAGGGTATCTCACTTCCAAATCTGTGTAATACTGCTTGTTTTCTCTATGCTCTGTCTCCACCATGAGCAGATACTGCCAGTTATGTAGAGAACAGTGCCAAAATGAAACACTGTAGATAAATGTTCACTGGGGGCTAAGATAAAGCTGTTAAACTTACTTCTGTACGTGGGTGCATGCGATTTGCTCAAAGATGAAGAACAAGTGCATTGGTCCATCGTGTTATTTAGTCTCCTTAAATGTGTTAGTGCATAATGATGCAAAAATTTAGCAAAAACTCTTATTTCTTCCAGCTTCCCTCTGTATTGAGACTGCTGTCTGTATTGTTTCCTCTTTTTCTTTCTGTTCTTCCTTCTGTAATACTCACCAAACGTTTGAGATAATAGAGTTTTTCACTTTAACAGCAAATGGAACACCTGCCATGTGAAATCTCTCTTTCTCTCTTGAGTGAAAGCTTTAACTGACACTTCTGCTAGACTGAGATTAAAGTGTTGGTAGAGCTGTCTTGGGTGGACGTGTGGTTAATACAAGGTCTCTTTATTGTGACTCTGCCTTTCTGCTCTTCCTCATTAGAAATCAGTGACTCTTCACCAATTCATTCATGCCCCTGAGAAAAGAATGCTTAATAGTGTAGCAGTTTACATAGATAAATAAAACATATAGCATGCCTTCGGCTAGTAAAATGAGCTATTTTCCCATGCGAAGAGGGGATTAAGCAGGGTGTGCATTTGCCTTCTGTAGCTGCTGGAGGAAGCCCCTGACAGACATCAGTGGTACACGCATATGTGTGTGTGTGTGTGTATGTATATGTGTGTGTGTGTAAAATAACAGCACAGTCACTTTTCGTGTGTGTGCGCGTGTATTTTAATTTATTTTTTACATTTTGATGAAGTAACATCGGGGGGTTGGAATTCTTTCCCCCCCCCCAGTAGATTTGAGATATTTTTCCTTTTTAGAGCTACCAAGTATTTCCTTTACCAGGTTGACAGCATGATGTCAGCAGGGAGAATATTTATTTGCTGTGGTTTGTTCAGGAAAGAACTGCAAGAAAGTGTGGGGGTGTGTGTTTTGGCCATAGTGCAATGCCCTTGAGACAGAATCCTTGCTTAATTGAATAATTTATTGAGTTAGGAATGGGTAAGGTGATAGTTTGCTGTAACCCTTTTAGCAATTATGTCATCCAGAGCTTTTTTGGATTTTAGTGATGCAGTTCTTCCCTCAACAGACTATGTGAATATGCGCAGCAGAGCACCTGGGGTTGGATTTAAAGAGCACAGTCCTGTTGTTTGTCCCGAACGGAGGTGCTGGGGTGCCGACCACACAGTGGGCTGCGCTTTGGGACTTGCTGCAGGTCCCTTGAGCTGAGGCGCACCTTGTCGGTGGGAGCCCAGGCATGGGGGGTAGGGTGTGAAGCCCATGCGGACAAGCTCTGCTGAACATGTGCTGATCCCATGCAGGGGCCACTTTGATGAACTTCTGGTGCGAAAAGAGGCTGGAGTAGCTCAGATAAGAGACATCTCAGGTCCAGCACTTACAGAAAGGGAATTTGGTGTGCAGTGGTGACTGTGTGGCTGGGGAGCAGAAGCTCTTTTCTGCAGTGGTGGGATAGCTATGTATTGTGCTTGTGATATCCAACATCTGTATGGCCAAGGTTAGCCTTAGCCCAGGACAAAGGGGGCAGAGTGTGGGGGTGAGGAATGGGCTTTCCCAGTGTTATAGGTAAACGCGACAAATTGACAACCACTCGGGCTGGGTTGCATAAATTCCAATTTAATAGAATAATTAAGCAAGTCACAAGTAAGCAAAACAGCGCTGGGCGGCCGGGGAGTCTCCTGCTCCACCAACGGCGCGCGCAATCCCCCGCTCACAGTCCCCTTATATGCCTGTAACTTCTGTGGTTGCGCCGGCTGTTGCTGGGGGGGTTTGGGATGAAAGCTGGCGTCTTCCTCTGCGTTGTACGTGGTGCCTTTCAGGTCACGCGCATACATTTCACAATACGATATCGCTCTGCTGACTCAGTACAATCATTGTGGTGATAGCCGGTACTTAGCGCCTAGTTTCATGATAAAATCACTTCACGAGTTGATGTAACAAATTATTACCTATCACAATCCCCCCTTTTTGTTTTGGTCCTTTTTAATTTGTTCATCAAATCGAACAACAGCCTCCTGTGCCAGGAGGAGCATAGGGTTATGCTTACTCTCATATTCATTCAGTTGTTCATATTGACTTCTTATCAACAGTAGGTGGGCAGCTTCGAGACTGCTTTTAGCTAAGTTAATTATTCTATTTACTATACACGGTCCAAAGGTCAACACAAGTACTAATAAAGCCAATGGACCTGCGATTGTAGACAACAGGGTTGTTAGCCAGGGAGAATGACTGAACCATGATTCATACCACCCTTGCTGGGCTTCTCTTTCCTTTTTACATCTTTCAAGGCCCTCTCTCAGTTTCGCCATAGTATCCCTGACAACTCCTGTATGATCTGCATAAAAGCAACATTCTTCTCCTAGGGCTGCACACAATCCTCCCTGTCGTAAAAATAAAAGGTCCATCCCTCTTCTGTTCTGTAACACCACTTCTGATAGTGATGTTAACGACTTTTCTAAGGCGGTGATGGATTTTTCTATTCGTTCTAAGTCCTCGTCCACAGCCGCCCGTAGGGTGCTAAGGCTCTGCTATCACTAAGGAGGAAATTCTGGTTCCCGCTCCCACTGCCCCGAGGCCCAGTAAGGTGGCTATAGTAATCGCGGTGATTGGTTCCCTCTTTACTCGGACCGGATGAGGGGTGTCCCAATGATCGTACATCACTTTTTCCGGATGGTACAAGATCCTGGGGACTACTTCTACTTGTATACAATATTCTCGGGACTCATTAAGCACCCTTAAGGAGACACAAGGAGTCAGGCCGGTTTTTGAGCATATCCATCTAGTTCCTTTGGTGGGAATAGCCCATCCATTTTTAGGGATGTGGTTTTGCAATGATATAGATCCACGCAGCTTTTTCTTTGATTTTGGCACTTTGCCAATACACATTCCTATTCCTGTAACTTGCTCCATAGTCAATCCCTTCTTCTTATCTTCCCATTGACACTGTGAAGCTGGATCATTGCTTAAGGTATATGTCATATTTACTCCTATTGCTTCATAAAAAGGGGGTCTTATGTCGTAGCATAACCAGCAATGGGTAGTTATACTAGGGGTTGTAGCATTTAATACTTTGTAGGTTGCTTGCACAACCTTCCACAGAGGATTGTCTATCCTCTCTGTGGCTTTACTTTCTGAGATTACAACAGTATCTTTCGAGGTGGGGTGATTTCATAGGAATACTTGTCAAATTCATGATCGCGCCCGTTGGTTGGATTCTTGATTCTACTCCCTTAACAACTAAATTCGGCCCTATTGCTTGAGGAGTAGGTCGCACACTTTCTTTCTTTATGAAAATTAATCCACCCCTATCGGTCCCGGTCTCCCAGTACCGGACTCCCCAGGTCTTTCCCAAGAACCATCCCGGATCTTCCGGACGGGTGATATTTATCATTAAATATTTACAAGTTCCCAGGGGGGTATAGTGGGGACTTCCCCGATACCCCAGCTGGAAATCCTCTTTAGGGGGGATACACCCAGAAGGCCCCCATTTTACTGATAAAAACTTATCTGATCCTGCTCCTGGAGTCCAATCAGAGGCTATAGTTTCACATCCCCAATAAGCACAATAATAAGAGTTTACAGTATCCTTGCCCAGGATTAGAACTAGGACAAAAGTAAAACCCCATATGATCTAGACATGGTTCAATAGGCACCAACTCACATAAAGTAGCTGTGAATGTAGGACTCCCGGGTACACTTCGTACTTGGATCACTGTTTGATCCTCCCACCTTATTAATGACCACTTAAGGGGTTGGTGTATATTATGTTCCCCCTTTGATTCGTCTTCCTAATAAGCCTAGCACAATCATCTTCCAGAGGAGTAGTGGACCCATGGCTGGGCTAACGGATATTTTACGAACCCTTAATGCCTTGGAGGGGCGATCCGTGATGCCAAGTGTCTCTGGGACTTTAAAGAGTCTGGGCCTTACAATTTTGGGTATCCCTGCTTAGGAGGTGGCTTGTCGGCCTCGATCCCCACAGTTTCTATACGTCTCTGTCTCCTCTGCCTACTCTTTTGCTCAGAGCAGCAGGGTGCACCGTCTTCTCGACAGCAGCCGTATTCTTCAGGGGAACCTCCTGTATGAGCTTTTTGGATTTTTAAAGGCTTCCCAGTTCTCCAGAGTGACACTCAACATACGGCACGGTCCACCTACAATTGGTGTTTTCAATTTTGGCCTTATGTGATCGGGGTGGTTGGCGTAGGTACAACCTTTCTCTGGTTGTACCCCTTTAGCAAAAGCTTCCCACCATTCCACCGATCTTTTCTTGAGATCCCTTTTTAATGTCAAATGGGTCAATTTGCCATAACAAAGGCGACAACTGCCACTAGGGAGGTACCCGTGCTACCAATGAGTCCACTACTTCTCTTTACAAATCCTATATTCATAACACACAAAGGGATAACAAATACAATGTGAGGTTTTACAAAATGTGGTCTTACTTATCGAGGTTTCTAGGTTTCTTCTTAAAGGTTACTTTTAAATTGTCCGGGTTTCCAAAGGCTTCCCACGATGATTCTGAGATCGGCCCTTTAATTCTGCTGGCATGTGTCCATCCTCGCTCTGCGGTGCGAATAGCAGTGTCTGTGGTAAGCAAGACAAGGAAAGGTCCCTCCCAGTGGGGAGTCAAGGATGAGTCTTTCCAGGTTTTAATTAAAACCTTGTCTCCAGGGTTAACTCGGTGAATGGCTACATCTAATGGAGGTCTCTGTACTATTAGTCCTTTCTTTATCAATTCTTGTCTTCTCTTCATAAGCTCTGTAATATATTTCTGTAATAATCTCTCTTCTGCTTTAGGATGTTCTTTTGGTATTTCTAAATCATATGGCATCCCATATAACATTTCAAAAGGGGAGACTCCTGTGTCAGTTCTGGGCTGAGTTCGTATATTCAACAAGGCTAAGGGTAAACACTTGATCCAATTCATCTGGGTTTCCATCATTAGCTTCGTTAACTGTTTTTTTTATTTCCCCATTCATCCTTTCTACCTTTCCCGAACTTTGAGGATGCCAAGGAGTGTGATGCTCCCACTTGATCCCTAAAGGATCTAATGTTTCTTTAATGACTTTGGATGTAAAATGTGGCCCCCTGTCTGAGTCTATGACCGATACATTCCCATACCGGGGTATGATGTTTTCTAGCAATATCTTGGCTACCGATTTCGCAGTAGCTCGGGCTACGGGAAAGGCTTCTATAAAGTAAGTTAAATGATCTACTATAACTAATAGGTATTTATACCTGCCCACTTTCGGGAGTTCTGTAAAGTCAACCTGTATTTTCTCAAATGGCCTCTTGGCTATTGATCGTCCCCCTGGGACTTTTTCTCTGAGGTGCTGCTTGTTAACCTTCTGACAGGTCAAACATTCTCCCACTAGTCTTTTTGCTATGTCATATATTCCAATGCACATATACGTGGTTCCAAACTGGTCTACTAATGCTTGCACTCCCCAATGAGTCTGTCGGTGGAATTCTTTCATGATTCTCCAAGCCACACCTTTGGATACAATTTCTCTATCATCGGGCAACACCCATTTACCTTCTTTTTCTAGGGCTCCTATCTGTCGTAATTTATCTGTTTCCTGTTTAGTAAAACTCATCCTGGTATCTAGCTTATCTTGGCCCTCTTTTCCTTCAGACAATAGGTGTAAAGCTGCCTTTCTTGCCTCTTCATCTGCTAGATTATTTCCCCTTATGTGGTAAGATGTGCCCTTTTGATGGCCCCTAACGTGTACTACCGCGATTCTCCAAGGTCCCCTCAGAGCTTCTAAAGTTTTTCTAATTAATTTTTCGTGCACTAAATTCTTCCCTTGCGAATTAATCAGTCCTCTTTCTTCCCATATTTTCCCAAATGTATGTACTACTCCATAAGCGTATTTAGAGTCGGTGTATATAGTCCCTATTTTGCCTTTTAAAATTTCTAAGGCTCTAAAAACCGCATACAACTCACAAGCCTGGGCCGACCAAGTTTTGTCTAGGGGCCCTGATTCTATTAACTCTAGAGACTTCCCATCTACAATAGCGTACCCTGATCTGCGTTTTCCTTCAACTACGCGGGAGGATCCGTCCACAAAGAATTTAGTCCCCTCTGGTAACTCTTCTTCTTCTAAATCTTCTCTTATTTTAGTTTGGTATTCTATTAGACGCATGCAATCATGTCTTAATTGACCACTGGGTTCCCCATACAGGAACTGGGCTGGATTCTGCAAGCTTGTAGTCTCAATTTCCAACTTTGGAGAATGGATTAAAATGCCCTCATATTTTGATAGCCTGGCATCGGTTATCCATTTTTCAGCTTTTTGTTGTAGTACTCCTCGTATATTATGAGGGGTATATACTTTTAATTCTCCTCCAAAGGTTATCTTTTTAGCCTCTTCTACTAATAAGGCTGTAGCTACAATGGCTTGTAAGCAAGTGGGCCATCCCCGACTGACGGGGTCTAACAATTTTGAAAGATACCCTATAGGTTTCTTTTTCCCTGCCCATTCCTGTGTTAGGACTCCAAAGGCTGTCCCTTCCTGTGTATTGATAAACATGTAGAATGGTCTCTTAATATCTGGTAAACTCAAAACAGGCGCATTCACCAAGTCGGCCTTCAAATTTTCGAGGCCTGTTTAGCTTGGAGAAGAGAAGGCTGAGAGGAGATCTTATCAATGTGTACAAGTATCTGAAGGGAGGGTGTCGAGAGGATGGGGCCAGACTCTTTTCAGTGGTGTCAAGCGACAGGACGCGAGGCAATGGGCACAAACTGAAACACAGACACTTCCATCTTAACATGAGGAAAAACTTTTTCACTGTGAGGGTGACAGAGCACTGGAACAGGTTGCCCCGAGAGGTGGTGGAGTCTCCTTCTCTGGAGATATTCAAAAGCCGCCTGGATGCAATCCTGTGCAATGTGCTCTAGGTGACGCTGCTTGAGCAGGGGGTTGGACTAGATGATCTCCAGAGGTCCCTTCCAACCTCAGTGATTCTGTGATTCTGTGATTCTGATCATCGGTTTGAGTCCATTTTATCAGCCCATCTACTATTAGTTTTTGATATAAAAATTTTACTTTATTGCTATAATTTTCAATCCATTGTCTGCAATACCCCAATAACCCCAGCAGTTGTCGGACCTGTCTTTTGCTCTTCGGGGGTCTTATTGACAGTATACCATTTACCCTTTCAGGGTCCAATTTTTTTGTGCCCTTGCTAAGCCAATGTCCCAAATACTTCACCTCTTCTTCTGTAAATTGCAACTTTGATTTTGATACTTTCAGTCCCTTTAAACTTAGGAAATTTAACAACTTAATACTCTCATGTCTAACTTCCTCCTGGGTTTTTCCTGCTAAAAGCAAATCATCCACATATTGTGTTAAAGTAATTTGAGGATTAGTCTCGTAAGTACTTAGGACCTGCTCCAGGGCTTGCCCAAACAAATTAGGGGATTCTGTAAATCCTTGTGGCAAAACGGTCCCTCGGAGTTGCTGTTTCCTATGGGTATCTGGGTCCTCCCACTCGAAGGCAAAAAAGTCTCTACATTCTTCTTTAAGGGGGCATGCCCAAAATGCATCTTTCAGGTCTATAACCGTATACCATTTAGCCTCAGGTGACAGCTGACTAAGTATGGTATAGGGGTTAGCTACAATTGGGAACCTGGCAATTGTTCTTTTGTTTATTTCTCTTAAATCTTGTACCAATCTATAAGTACCGTCTGATTTCTTTACGGGTATTATGGGGGTATTATGGGGAGACATACAAGGCTCCAGTAACTTTTGATTTATCAGCCTCTGGATTACTGGTCGGAGTCCTTGCCTCCCTTCCTGTGACATTGGATATTGCTTGACTCTAACAGGGATTTCTGGATTCTGTATATTCACTTCAAAAGGAGCAATATTTAGTTTCCCTACTGACTCTGGGCTATACCACACTTCAGGATTGATTTTGGCCTCATCTTCAATAGTAAGGGAGCATAATTTTATAACTAATTCTTGATTCTCTACTTCTAAATTGACTCCTAATTCAACCATCATATCTTGGCCCAGTAAATTATATTCAGCTTCGGGAACTAATAAAAAGGATCCAACACTTAATCGAGAGTCTGATTCTATTTCCACATTTTTAATTACTGGGACCTTAAAGGGTTCTCCCTTAGCTCCTATCACTTGCAGTTTCTCTGAGGATGGTTTACACCCCCAGGGTACCGTTTGGACAGTAGATCTTTCTGCCCCAGAATCTACAAGGAATTCTACTTCTTGTCGCTGGGGACCCAATTTCAATTTTATCAAGGGCTCGGTTCCTTTATGAGTCCCCAGCAGATAGAGCCCCTGACCCCCCTAATCTTCTTGGAACATTTGCTCATCCTGCATTCGCTTCCTGCAATTCCTCTTCAGATGCCCTTTCTTCTGGCAATAAAAACACTCAACCTTCCTCAAGTCCCTCGTCACAGCTTCTCTGGGTTGTCCTTCTTGGTGAGGTGGCTTTCTTTTAGGTCTGTTATACGACCTAGGGGGTTGCGCCTGGGTCCCTCTCTGTCCTTCTCGGACTGCTGCCACCAGAATCTTTGCCTGCCGCCGATGAGTTTCCTCTTCCCTTCGCGCATGCACTTTCTGAGCTTCCCTCAGCAATTCGTCCAGTCCTCTATCTTGCCAATCATCTAACTTCTCTAACTTCCTTCTGATATCTGGAAAGGCCTTTGCTACAAACTGTGTTTTCAATAGAGCCTGTCCCACAGGGGTACTGGGGTCTACCCCGGAATAAAGTTGCAGGTTTTTCCTAAGTCTCTCGAGCCATTCTGTTGGTGTCTCATCCCTTTTTTGTTGTTCCATGAAGGCCTTATTAATATTTTGCCCCCTGGGAACAGATTCCCTGATTCCCTGAACTATTATGGTTCTTAGATCGGACATATGTGTCCGATGCTCAGCATTCTGATTGTCCCCGTCCGGCCGTTGGGTGGGCCATTTGATATCTGCTGCGGGACCTTGTTGGTGCTGTTGATCCCAAATCCGCATCCCAGCCCTACGGATCATTTCCCTTTCTTCCACTGTAAATAATATGCTCAGGATGGATTGTAATTCCTCCCATGTATAAAGGCTAGGACCTAAGAACTGATCTAATTTTTCAGCTACCCCTAAAGGGTCTTCTAATAAATTCCCCATTTCTTTCTTGAAATCCCGTACGTCCCCTGAACTCAGGGGCATGGACACAAAACCCATCCCTGGTTGCGGTCCTCCCATGGGGAGTTCTCGCAAGGGGTACAGCTGATCAGGTCACCCACCTCCCCTCGTTTGACTCCTTGTGACCCTTCGGGTTTCTTCTGGGGAACTAGGAGGGTCTAGATCCCAGTCTGGGGTCGTTGGGGGGAGGCTGTGAGGAGGGATTGGTATTGGGTTTTGAGCTGGAGCTGAGGGAATATAGGGGGGAGGAGAAACGGGAAGTTCCTCCAATATTTTGCTTTTCTTCCTCGAACCCTTCTCTTTCAGGGTAAATATCATGGTCCGAGTATCTGGTCTTATCCATAAACTAGCATACTCACTTTCTTCTAAACTAAAGGGCTCCTTTGAATTCACATGTATATTTAGGGCCTGACATATCCAATTTTCAAAAGACCCGTATATTGGCCAATAAAGGGGGTCTCTTCTAATCTGCTTCCCACCCCATACTTGCATGCAGTAATGTACCATTTTCTCTTGACTTTTGCCTTTTCGGGAGGGCCAATCGTTCCAATACTTAACCATTAATCCTAAAGGGCTATCGGGCGGTATATCTGGTAACCGTACTGTAAAGCCCTCTATGGGATCAGAAGACTTGCTCTTTTTCTGTCCCATCTTCCGGAGCACACACACACACACGCTCAATCGCTCCCCTAGGTCGTGGCCCACGCCCTCACGGACAATGGGAACCGCACTACTGTAGGGTCCGCACTCGCTTCGTCCCTTGGGGACGTCTCATTCAGACGTGCTCCGGGGATCCCACCCCAACCGAACGGAACCACTTACCAATGCTTTTCTCAATCCTGAGTCTTCGTTCGGATCTTCGTGCACAAAATTTACGGGATACTGTAGTTCTTTTGCTTACTTGTCCGATTTAGGGTTCGGATGTACAGGTTGTGGTAGGGGAACTACCCACTCAAGGGCCATCCGAAGATGGGGCGCCTCCCCTGAGTCAGAGTCCCGAAACCAGGGAAGCCTGCATCCGAGTCACAGCACCAAATTGTTATAGGTAAACGCGACAAATTGACAACCACTCGGGCTGGGTTGCATAAATTCCAATTTAATAGAATAATTGAGCAAGTCACAAGTAAGCAAAACAGCGCTGGGCGGCCGGGGAGTCTCCTGCTCCACCAACGGCGCGCGCAATCCCCCACTCACAGTCCCCTTATATGCCTGTAACTTCTGTGGTTGCGCCGGCTGTTGCTGGGGGGGGTCGGGATGAAAGCTGGCGTCTTCCTCTGCGTTGTACGTGGTGCCTTTCAGGTCACGCGCATACATTTCACAATACAATATCGCTCTGCTGACTCAGTACAATCATTGTGGTGATAGCCGGTACTTAGCGCCTAGTTTCATGATAAAATCACTTCACGAGTTGATGTAACAAATTATTACCTATCACACCAGGAAAAGCTCTTGTGGCTCTTGCAGGGGTCAGGAGGGCTGCAGGTGCAGCTACTGAGTGGGCAGTGAAGGGGTGCAGCCCTTTCTGAGAGCTGATGTTCAGAGCTCGGGTCTGGAGCAGGTTAGAGCATGGCTATAAATGTGTGTGTCAAAGCTGCTGGGAAAAGGGTTAGCTGGCCCAGTATGGTAGGTGGTATTACAGAAAAGAGAAAGGGAAGGGACATCTTAGAAGTTTATAAGCCATAATGTGGAGTGTTAAAAGGTGCCTGACTGAGAATGTGTATATATGCTTCTTTCAGAATAAATTCAGCTTTAGGAAAGACTTGAATGTTACATTGAGGTGACAGCAAAGTGGGGAAAAAATTCTAGCTCTAGGCAGCATGAAGGAAGAAGCTGTGAACAAAGGAGCAGTAAGGCTGGCAGGAAAGGGTCAGAGATTTCCTAATTACTAAATAAATTTAAATGACTGTGGGTCAGAAAAGAAAACTAGTTAAGGGAAGGCATTTGGGGGGCAGTACTGGGATGTATTTGACATAAAGTAGCTCAAATTTGGATCTTTCTTTGTAATCTTGGGCCAGTTGGGTAAACTCTTTTGATGTTCTTAGGACATCTGTAAAAAGGAAAAATAAACCCTGACTTTATATAACAGTGCCTTAAAATTGTCTGGGGGAAATTCTAGAGAAGTGTGAAACATTTTCATTCCAGACAAACCATCCAACTGTTGTAGAAGATTTTGTTTCCTCTCATCTTCCAATAGAAACACAGCACAACCAGTTCTTGGAGCTCTCACCTGGCTTCATTTAGCTTGTTTTGCTTCCAGCCTGTGCTTAAAAGCCCTATTTCAGAAAGTCATTTGAACGTGATTGCAATGCAGCTTGCAGCAGGAGAAAGTGGAGTGCTTTGTTTTAATGTTCATGTTGTGTATGTTCCTAGGGTGTAGCAGCAGGGCTGACACTCGCTTCTCTTCTTTACTGCTCTCTTTTGCTAAAGTGCTGTTCTACTTGCTAAAAGGCTTTTTTACCATTCAGAAGGAATTCTTGTGAAACCATTACTGGTTTTGTTATGTTTTGTCAAGGTATATTGCAAGGTGCATTGCCTTTGCAGAGAGTGATTGGGAACATTCGTCGGAGATGTCACCTCCTTTCAGGAGCTTCATCTCTGTTGCTCCCTGGCACAGGAGAACTTTTTCATCTGAATACCCAGGTCCAAGCCAGTTTTGCAAACCTTTTGTTCTGTGTTCCTTCTCATGCGTGGCTATTTATTTTTTGCCTTACTTTTCTTTATTTCACTCAGTCTTTTGCAAAATACTGAGATTCCCTGTTGATCTGTGGAGAAGGTGCTTAGTGGGAGCAGAGGTTTCACCAGGCAGCGCTTGCTGTGTTTTGTTCTTTACTTGTAGCTGTTCACTGTAGCTTTCCTCATCGACAGTAAGTGTGATCACAAATTTAAGGCATCTTCTTTTGGATCTGGAGGCATGAATTCAAACCTCTCTTCAGTTCATGCACAAGATTATCCATAGCCAGCCCATCTATAAAATTAATAGTGATTATTCAGGCTTAAAATTGTAAGGCAGCTGGCTGTGATAGTAGTTACAGTGGGTGATGTTGGCTGCAGAAACCAATGTACTTTACATGACAGTTAGTGGACCATTTTAGCTAGGACAGACCTGTGATTTTTATCTATTTACAGAAACAAATCATGGCACTGCGTCCAAACATCCCTGCTAAACTGTATGTGTGAAACTTCCAGGAAAAAAAGAGAGTGGTTTTCACAGCCCAACCAGTTCAGCGTGAGCACCAGCTTTTCGTTATAAACAAGAGACAGCAAAATACACCTGCTCAGACTAATTATTATATTGGTCCCTTGGTGAACATGTAGCTACACTGTGGAAATTTGCAACTTTTTATGGTTTGAGTTTATTCCTGAAAAATGTAAAATAAAATATTCTTAAGGAACATACAGAATATTGTAGGCTTACGTGTACCTCATTGCTCTGAACAGATGTCACGCACTTTATGTTCAGAGTCTTGTGAAACGTGGTTGGAGATCACTCCTGTTGAATGTGCATTGCATGTGTCACTGCTAGAGGTGTGTAACTTAACTCTTCTGCTCACTGTGGTTCTGCATTTCCTTCTTGCTGAACTTTGACAGTCTTGTGCTTTTGTGGATAAAATATCTGAGAGAAATAAGGATCAAGAAAAAAATCTTCTGGCTCAAGATCAGTTCAGGTGAAATGAGGAATCATTTCATGGAGGGGAAATGCACTTGAATTGGTACTATGTGACTGCTTTCTCAATGAAATGGGCTTGTTTGTGCACTGCCTTGGCAGTGCGCTGCCTCCAAAATTTATTGGATTCACCCCAAATCATAAGGCGGCAGTGGCCTTAAATGCCGTCCTTAATCTTTCAATTGGTCTTACTTCTGTATCTTCTGTATTCAATATTTTAGCATAGTGATGTGAGCTTTTTTTCATCCCAACACTTCATGGAGAAGGTTATGCTGCTGTGTGAACTAGTCTGGTTAACAGTCCATTTCAAGACCCTTTCCTTTTTTTTTTTTTTTTTTTTAAACAAAAAACAAAAACCCTCTGTGACTACCTGAAACTGGAAGCTTTTGATCACACTTGTGCTATGGATCAAGAAACCAAAGCCTGACCTCAGAAACAGGGCATGTGCAGGAGTGCCTGTTCACTTCATTTATGGAGGTAGGCCTCCAGCAGAGGCTGAGCTTATTTCTTGCAGCTTTGGCAAATGAGCTGTGACATGCTCTTAGTCAGGATGATACTGAAAATAATCAGCTAGAGGTTACTTTCCTAACTGAAATAAATTTAATATCCAGAGAAGGAGAGGACTCTGGTTTATTTAGATTTTTTTTTCCCCATGATACTTGCATACTGCAGTATGTAATTTGAGCAACCATGGGCAATTTTTTTTCTATATATAACACCATAAATCAAGAGAGGGGTAAAAATGTGCTTTTAGCGATGTTGCCTTCTCCTTTAAAGAGCTCAGGAGGGGCTTGGATCCAGACTTTTCAAATGCAAGTGTTGTTATTTTTGTGTCAAATATTGCAATGAAACCATCATCATCTGGATATAATAAGCATTTAGAAACAGCCTTCTCTGTTTTTTGTCCTTGTTCTCACCTCAGTGTTAAAGAAATAGTTATAAAACTATTAGAGGTTTTGATAAACATTTTTCTATAGGTAGTGATTAAGGAATGATTAAGATTAAGTGAAGATTAAGGAGTGATTCAGATACAATAATTTGTTTGAGATAGTCTTGAAAGCAAAAGCACTTTATAGCCTAACACTATATTACACATTGCAGAACAGCTCTATTTTTGTTCTCCTTACTAAAGCAGTTATAAGTTATGGTGTTTTACAGTACAACCTCCGTCCCTTTTCTTGTGTTCAACTTTACTTACATTGACAACATGAAAATGAATTTGACAAAAATGTCAGTAATCACTAAGAATTCTGTATTAAAAATGTATGAATGTGAATTCTGGGGACAAAGGTATTTGAAGGAATAGAACATAAGCTTCGTCTGTAATCTGTGTGTCACAGGCTCCAATGAAACCAGTTTAAATAATCTGAGGCATTTGGAAGGAAATTAAGCAGTGACTGAAGAATTTGATTTTACTTGTTTCCCAGCTTGTGTGTGCATGTGTACATGTGTACTTGTTTTTCAAATGATCGTGACATAGTAATAACACTTTTTATTTGGCACTAGAACAGTTCGCTAAGAATGTAATAGTTGTTTCATCCCAGCATCTGGTGAGATCAAGTGTTAGTGCTGCTGTTTACTGAACACTTTGTGGATGTGAATGAATATCTCAGGTTGTTTTTGTTTCTTCTGGTTTGTAGCCAACAAAGCCTTCGGGAAGAACAAAGCAGCCTGGACTGCCCACTATATAGATTAATTTACAGCTGCCAGTTTATTTTAGTAGTTCTATTCATTCTGCTTGAGTGCGTTTGCCAAAAAGAATATTTTTTTAGTCAACTGTCTTGCAAAGGGAACAGAATTAAAGAAATACAAAGCAAACAAATTCTAGCTAATTAGGCAAGCTTTTGGCAACTGAGTTGCTTTTCCCTTTTCTGATAATTTTATGTTACATGACAGGATTTGAGTTAGAAAACAAAATTTAAGCTGAGGTTTGGATTTTGTCTTTAACCTGCTCCGTTGCGCTTTGGTCACGCCAGGACTCTGTGAATAACAGCACCCGTCACTCAGGCTGTTTTAAAACCAGACTAGACAAAGTGCGAGGAAGTGTTGCGGAGGGAACAGTCCTGTCTTGGTAGGAGCAGACGGGACGATCTAATAGGGCTCTTCCATCTCCGGTTCCTGCGAGCTCTTGGAAGTGTGGGAAGCCGTAAGGGACGCCTGGCCGGGGGATTCCCGCTCTAACTGAATCTCTCCTCTCTTCGTTCAAAAGCCTGGCTGTGCCGAAGCTTTTGATAGATGGAGCAGCGGCCGTCTCACGGAACCACGGAAGGCTGTTCCAAGGGTTGCGTGTGAATAGTCTCATTCTCCAGCAGCACATGGGGAAGGGGTTTCTGTATTGCTTCCTTGTTTCAATTTAAAAAAAAAACCAACAAGGATGATTCTTGCTTTAGCTGCACTTAAACTGCTTCCTTCTGCAGACGTATTTTCTCCCGGGGCGATGAAGCGTGCTGTGCTTGGCTTGTGCAGTGTGGCTGGGCGCTGGGGAGGGGGCGCGGCGGAGGCGAACCCCCCGCCTCATTTAATCCCCCCAGGAACACGACCCCCGAGTGCCGGGAGAGCTTTCCGGGGGGCAGGGGATGTGCAGCGGCGTGGGGCCTGCGCTCGGTGCCCTTTGCAGCGCGTCGTGGCCGCGCACGGAGATGTCGCGAGGCGGCTGTGGGCTTGACGGATCCATGCGCGAGCCCTGTGCTGTGGGGGAAACCCACTGCAGTCCCTGCACCTTGGAAGTCTGAGGGCACAGGTGTCAGGGCAGGAGCAGCCAGCTTTTCCTTTGCCTTCCTCCCCCTGGAGCCTTACCAGAGCCTGGCGGGGTCCTTGCCCCTCTCCAACGTAATCGCTTTGAAGCACAGCAGTAGTTCAGAGGGGGATTAGCTGGTTTGCTCGTGGCAGAATCAGACTCACTGGGAGATGCTGCCGTCTCGCCCTCCCCCAGCAGAGCTCATGCTCTTTGTTGCCCAAATTGCTGAGAATGGGAACAACCCGGGGCTTCCAGGGCTAAATCCTGCAAAGAGGGTTCCTCCCCCCCCGGATTTCAGGGTGGTGAATAATGTAGACATTATGAGCTTGCCTGGAAAGCTAATGAAAGGTAGTAAGATATTAAATATCCCAGATTTTAAGAACAGACCTTGCACTGATACAAACAGCTGCTCTCAGGTTCCCAGCAGATGAGAAGAGCCTGCTGGATGGGCAGGAGAGAGTCCGCCCTGTCCAGGGCTGTCCCGCACACCTCGCCTTTGCCTGGAGTTGGCAGTCGTGAGGCAGTGCAACGGAGGAACATCGCTGTGGCTTTGGGAAATAATTTTGTTGCTGCTCATTGTAACAAATGCTTCCTTCTGTAGCTCACTCAAACTTTGGTAGGTAGCAGTTACAAAATCTCAGGTATTTTGATACAAGTATATAATGAGGGAGATGTACACATCCATAGATACATACATATATATATATATATATATATATATGCATATGCATGCATGTATTTTTTTTTCTTGGTGTGAAGTGTTTTTGCTCCATAGTAGGTAATTAGTAGAGGGCATGATATCCGTGCTCTGATGGCTGCATTTTCTGCCTCTGTTGGACTTTGACTGTCGGTTGGAGCTTGCAGGTGTCTGTCTCTGGTGCAGGTGTTTGCTATGTGACGTGCAGCTTCATTTGAGAAGTATTTTCTGCTCCTTTTTTAGTCTTTGTTCATTTGAAGGTCTTTTAATTAATTTTGTAATACCCACTAAATACATGTCTTTTAACTGTTTCATGGCAAATGTTAGAAGTATGCATTTGCTGCATTTGGTAAGAACGTTATTTTTAGAGTATGTCAAAAGTGACTTGTTTCGTAGTATGTGAAATATTTCAAAACCTTATAAGCTAGTCTTGTGTTTTTAAGACCTTGTGGTAAAAAGAAGCTGGGACTGGGCTTCTTCAATGTGATGTTTGACCTACAGTGGGATAATTTCAGTTAAAAAAAAAAAAAAAACAACTTCAAAGCCCCCCACTGCTTTTGGCTATTTTTTCTATTAGTTGTTCTGAGGTTTCCAGTGCAGGCAAAAATAAAGGTCTTCATTAGTCAGGATATTGAAGATTTCAGTGGTCAGTTTGTATTTATGCTTTTATTTTGTTTTTTGTTTTTTAAATAAATAGATATTGTGGGATTCAGTTGACATTGGCCTTAATCAGCCATGACGTCACATGTGCTTGTGCAGCACTTGTGACAGTGTCTCTCATCCTGAGTGAGACTCCGTCATGAAATACGCACTAGGAAAAAAAAGTGGACATCCTTCAAAGAGTAGATAAAACTTACTTATTAAAAGCCAGTGCTTTTAAAATGTAAGTAGCAATTTCAGAAAAATAAATGTAGGTAAATACGAAATTGGCAACGTATTCTAAACCTACGTCTCCTGTAATTTGAAAACAGCAATTTGTATGAAAATGTTGAAGCAATGCCTAATTGCTGCTGAAGTTTTAAAGAAACTAAGGCCATGACCTGGGGAAGAGATTACAAATGTGGGTGTAGATTTTGTAGAAGTCATAAGCTTCAGGGGACTGGATACTTTCTTGTAGATACAGCGAGGAACCCTTTGTTTTAAATTTCTTTAGCTTAGGTCAGGTTCTTATCCAAATAATTTAGTGTGGAGAAATTAATTCTAAGTATCTTTTTCCTTCTCCAGTCCAGGAATAAAAACAAAATGCAAGAGTCTGAGGTCTGCTACTTTAAAAACTTTGAAGGATATCTCACTGGAAATAGTTAGTGAACTATTAAAAAGGAAAAGATGTATGTGGGTTTTTTTTTCTTATGTAGTCAATGTTTAAGGTGGGGTTCTTGAAATAATTAAGAAAACTATTGTAAAACACTTTTCTAAATTTTAATTGAATTCTAATTTCTTTCTAAAAGCAGCTTTGCACCATCTTGTGAAGTAATGATCGTGTTGTTTCAACAAAGCCCATCCAACAATTCACTATTTTCAGTGCTTTTCTTTATACTAAATACACCCTTATGAAAAGACAGTATCTGCCTGGTTAAGAAACAGAAATTTCAATTTTTACTGTGAAGTGTATATTCTGTTGCAAATCATTGTGCCTTTATCCTCACCAGGCAGTGAGACTTCATCTTTCTTGTATCATATATAAAATTAGTTCTTTAAGTTAAATGAACCCCTCCCAACACCTAACTTTGGTGAGTTTGCTACTCCAAACTCCAGGGAATTCTCTCTTGGGACTTAAAAGCCCAGTGTGTGTTGGGTTTCCTTCAGAAAGTCTGAAGCAGAGTGAAATGCAGTTGTATCAGCTGCAGTTGTGGAAGTTTTTATTCTTGGATATCAAGAAGGATTACAAAATGAAGGAGGAGATATACTTTTTTTTTGGATGCTTTGGAAATATACAGCCTCTTGTATTGCCTCCCACATTGAATTTAATAATAGTATGTTCCCAACTGAGTCAAAAAGGTATAACACAGTGAGCACGATTACTGTTCTAGTTCCAGGGACTTAGTAAATATGAAAGAACGGGTTTTCTCAGGGGTAGTGACATGTGGGAAGTCTTTGGAAATAGCCCATTTAGAATATAATATGCTGAGGAGGATTATTGCTGTATATGTTTATATACCATGGGTGATGTCTAGCCTGAACAGTTCACTACCTGGAAAAGTGTTTTACATAGTTTCTTCTAAGTTATTTGATGTGTGAACAGCTCCTAGACATAGGTAATAAAGCTAAAACTGTTCAGGAGGCTTCCCAAATGTTTAGGCACTGCAGAAGTTCTCCTTAAAATAAAAGAAGCCCACAAAGACCTGTGACCCGTATAAATTCAGGCAGTGTCTTTTTGTAGGTTGCAGTGTAGCTATTGGGCAAGTTGGACAAAATGTGGTTTTTGCCTGTTATTAAATAACTATTTTGGTTTTACAGAATCACTTTCAGAAATTCCCTACTGTTATCTTTTGCCAAGGAAATCTTAGTTATTACTTGATACCTTATTCATTGTTTTATGTTTCAGCTGAATAATCAGATTTCTTAATTAACTACAGTATGTCCTTGCAATTATCAGATTTCGGAAAACCTTAAGATCTGATTCGATGGCAGAGAACTCAAGTACTTATCAGTACCTGGCATATTTAATCCATGTAGTTTTTTTCTATGCTCTATTTTTGTATACCTCTAAAATCATTATGCTTATTTTTATTGTTAGCAGTGAATAGACAGGTCTTATAAATAACTGCAGAGGTATTTAATTTTCTTCTTTCCCTTTCATTCTGCAAAAACATATATCCAAGTGATTATCTAAATCAATAGAGGCTTGATCCTCATCTGCATGCTAAAGGGAAATCTCCCTGGCTTGTAGATAAACAGAGTACAGGAACTAGTCATTATGTCACTTAAGCTTACTTAAACATTCTTTAGGAATGAATCCTTTGATGACTTCTGTGGTTGAAAAGCTCCACGTCAAATGGTGGTATGGGTTTGCTGATAAGAACCTGTATTCTCTTTCATGTGTACAAATCACTTAACAAAAATAATGACAGTTGGCTATATTACAGAAATATATATTCAGAGTATATATAAGTAATATGTAAAATAATCTCTGTATAAAAATGCAAGAAAAAGACTTGAAATTGTGTTTATATATATTTCTTTAGAATGTTTTCTTTTCAGGTCTTGACTTTTTTTCTTTCTTCTGGTGTTTTTATTGGAGCTGCTTATTGTTTCAAAAAGCAAGCAAACCTTTTTGTACACCGTTTTCCTCATTGCTTATATTCTTTTTACCAGGATCTGATGGGCTAACTTCAAAATAGTTTCTTTATTAGTTACTCTCAAGAGAACGAATAAAACAGAAAATCTTTGGGATTTTTTTTTTGGTTTTGTTTTGCGAGTGTTCCAAAATAGTAGCTATTAAAAGCTGCATTACCTGGTTTTGAATTTTCTCCTCCTGTTATTCCTGCTTCAGATCAGAAGCAGGCAATGTGCTGAGCAGGTGTGCACTCACGAGCATGGCAAGTGTGCTTTCATACAGCTCTGCTGGGGTGTCCAGATGCCTCTGTGCATCTTCTCAGATCTGAGTCTCTCGTGGGAAGCCTGGAGGTGAGTCGGTAGTCGCAGTGTGATGTGAGCCAGCACTGAGCTGAACAAGCTCATCGTCACCTTGTCTGAACTCCCATCTGAGTCTCAATCCAGAACAGAAATTGGACTGATCTCGCACCCTGACATAACTGCATAAAGAGTATGCCTTTTAGGTTTGGATATCCAGACTAGGAAAAAATAGTTGCTAACATACTTTAAACAGCCTGATTTTGAATGAATGTGAGAAAAGTAAGCATGTAATTTCCCGAAATCTTTTGGGTGTTATTGGAACGGGAGGCTAGTCAGGTCTGGATACTTCACTCTTAGCCAACCTGTCTCCCTTGGCCTCTGTTCTAGCGAAGGGAAAGAGAGATACTTCCTCCAGAGGGCCATTCAAAGTCTCTAAATTAAGTGTCTGATCTGGGTGGCCTTCTGAAGGAACCTCTGTGTTTGCCTCCGTAAGATTTCTGTACAGACAGTGAAGAGAATCAGGCTAAGATACCTGTGGCTGGGTGGTGTGAATATACTTCCCCTGTCCCTTGTTTATCCTCTGGTTATCCTCTGGGGGTTTTGTTTTTTTTTTTGTTTCTTTGTGGGGGTCTTTTTTTTGTGTTTTGTTTTGTTTCCAGTATGGTCATGAAGGAAAGAAGTGGGGCAGTGAATATCAGATCCTTGAGTTGTGGGACATAGTTTAGGGAGGAAATTTGACAACTTGTTGATTTGTTAAGTAGATTTCTATACCTGCTGCTCCTAAACTCCCCATATTTTTGAGAGATCTGAAAAAGTGACATTTTGTGAGTTAGCCATTCTGTTGTTATCTAAAGAATTATTCTGTTTTAATGTGGAGGGCACCTCATTCCCACGGTCATACTACTCTGTAGCCTTTTGTTCATCTTCGCCTCTCTCTTTTTGCCCCTTTTGGATGGAGGGGCATAAATCTGAAACAACTAGCTAAAATGTCAGAGTACTTAATAAAACAGTGACACAGCTGGTTACGTTTATCACTAAGAATTTAAAGACAGAAGAATGAAACAAAGTTCATAAATATAGAGGCATGTTTTCCTGTAAGAATAGTAACAGTTCTTTAGTGTCTATGTATTGTATTTTGTTACAGTGTATGGTTTTAACATTTATGCTGTACAGTAAAAGTACAGTTATCAGAATTAATGTTCCTTTGGCAGCCATATCTTTGAATTGTCTACCTTTTATGTGCTTATACTTCTTACATAGTATTTATCTTTTTACTCATTTTCTTTCCTTCTGAAAAGGAGTGAAAAGAGAGGGAAGGAAGACACTCTGGAGAGATGCCATAATTCAGTTAAATACATATTTGAATTGAGAATAACTATTCTTTTTTAAATTTGCATTTTGGAGTTTTATTGTTGCCTGGCAATCCTGTTGACTTGAAAGAATATGTACAGTTTTTAAAAAGCTGACATTAGACCCAGCAGAAAGATTTCTTAAGTTGACTTCCTCAGATGCTGTGTTACAGGTAGCTGGTGATGAAGAAAGTTCAAGAATAACTATTCTAAGATCCCCAAAAGATCCTCTTTAGGATCAGAAAGCTCTTTCCAAATACAAATGATAAGCCTACAGCTGTTTGAATATCAGCAGCTGGGGTGAAATCCAAGCCCCATCAAAGTTAACAGCAAATTCCCAATGAGTTAATAGGGTCAAGAATCATACTTCTTTTCTACTTTAAGTTTTGCATCTATAAGATTAGCTATACTCAAAGTGGCACAAGGAATGTGTTTGTTGCTTAAAGATCCTAAATGACAGATAAATGAACAGTGATTATAAGGTATGTACCAGATGCTGGGAATCGCACAGCCCACGGGTATGGGCTCAGGGCTGCAATTACAGCCTGTCTGCTGTTTAGCAGACAGTCTACAAACCATTTCTAGCTGTTTCTGTAAGAAGGCGGAAGCCTTGCGATAGCAAAGTGCTCTTTTTAATGGTTGGCCTATCATTATGTGTGGCATTCACACTATCTTAGAAGAGGTGAGTAAAAGTTAGAAATCAAGTTTAGGCTAGTTAGTCTAGGCTCCCTTTGAGATCAGGGGATGGGGCCAGAAAGAACTTGGGATGCTCCTCCTGGGACTGTGTTTCCATTCATCTTTCTCCATTGATTGTAGAAAGGACTTAGGCTAGTCTAGACTGACTCTTTTATAAGGTTGAAGTTAGGTGAGGTATATCCAGTACTGTGACTATTGTGAGGTTTTGAGAGAGACCGTTTCATATAACACACTGCCATTAACTTCTGCTCAGTTTATGGCATTTCCTCATGTTCATTCACTAATGTCTTGCATGGAAATAGTGTAAAATTAAAATATAATGAGTGGAGGAGAAAAGGGAACTCCGAGGAGTTGGCCAAAGGCTCCAGGGTGGTGTGTTTTCCCTTACCCCTTATTCCTGAGTGGATCAGTAGAATCTGAGAGCAGTTGAGGAATGACTCTTTCACCAGCACTCTGTGATGTTAGTTTGACGTATGTAATTTAGTTGGAAAAGCTTAAGTAGCCTTAATAGCAGAAAGTCCTAGCAAAGTTGACACTAATTGTCACCCCTGTTGTCAGTCTCAACACAGAGATTAAGAACTGAATGAACACAGAGACCAAATTAGCATCTCCCCCCTCTGGGTGTTGCCGCATAAAGCCAGGTATGAGCTGTGACCATGGGTCTTTGTGCAGCATCTCCTTCTCTGCAATTCCCTGGCTTGGGAGAGGATTTTGTCAGTGCTCTCAGTTTAGTGCCGTTGTTGAGGACTGCTGTAACTTCACCTCGCCCTGTTTTTTTACACAAAAATAGTTAGGCGAGTCCAATCATCTTGGAAGAAATTCCGATGGTAATGCATATTACTGAATAGTCTTCAGATACTAACCATCCAGTACACTTTCTTAGACCTAGACCAGGCAAGTCTACCATACATCCAGTCTTTCCCAGGCAGATCTTCTCAGTGGTGAAACTCTGCAGGGTATGCACAGAGAACCTGACATATCCTGAGCACATTGGATTGAATTTGCAAAAATATTTCAAAGAAATTCGAGTATCTGTTTCTGCTTTCACACGGAGGATTGAGAAACTCAGTAAATAATATAAGCACTGTCCGTGAATGGCTCCACAGTTTAATTTCTGAATGCTGTCTCTTGAATATAAAGTACGATGCCAGTGCTCTTCTGCCTTTCTTCTCTAGGAGATGCACGTACAATAAATCCAACAGTTAAAAAAGCATTGCTGCTGCATGTGCTATACAGTATGCACACACACACAATATTTTCTGTCTGGGTTTTTGTGGCTGTTGTGTGGGAACCTTTAATGGTGACTCACCTCTCTGTAAGTGGGTAATCTTTGTTCCTGTGTGTTGCTCGCTTTCCCCTGCTCCTGCACAGCAGACCAAAAATCTCTGACCATCAGAAACTAGGATTTAGAGTGCTCCAAGGTGGTTTTAGGTAGGCTTTACCAACACATAACTTTATCTAAGGGGATGATTGTTTTTGAAAAGTAGACATTCTACCTTACTCACTTTCTGTACTGAGGATATGCAGATCACCTTTCTGTGAAGAGCTGATTTTCTAAGATACTTGTTGTTAAACACGTAACAAACATGTATGTCCTAGGATTAGGAGAGGAAAATTAAATAAGAGTTACAGCATCAGTATCAACATTTTCTAACCTTAGCAGTCTTTATTTCATGACTCATTTTATTTTTCAACATCAGTTATGATATTTTGTACACCAGGTGAATGGTGGAGTTTAAGACATTTATATTACAAGGTAGTGAAATTGATTCTTTGCATTTTGTTAACTGATTCTAGGTATACAAGTGATTTAATTGATGGTTCTACAAAGGAACAATCCTGTTCTCTTAGAATGTAATTACTAATTTTTATGTTGTTAAAATATAGTTAGGATGTATCACAAGTAATGAGTTTGGCTAGAAATGAATACATAAATCTTAGTTTGTATGCTTTTGTATGTTTACGCAGTACAAATGAACTCTGTGTACATCAGCTATCTTTAATCACAAGCAAAATGCATCACACAGTGGTAGCAGCAATTCAAACATGCGGCTAGCTTTATTACTGTTTTGAAGTCATGTTTTCTTAAATTCAAACTCTTGTCCTAATGTGGTAAATGAAAGTTTTGCTGTTCATCTCCAGAGATTAGAATTTGCTCCCTTATATATCACAGTTTGGGGTTTTTTTTATTAATTAGTGCATGCATCAAAGATGAGAAGGTTTTCTTAGATGAAGATGACCTGATATTAAAAGATGCATAATTTCTGAGTCTTTAAGGACAAAGTTCTGTCTTCTGGAAAACAAAACAAAAGAGACTTTGTAATGTGTTCTTGGGAACGCATTCAGAGATGAAATTTTGTAATTAGCCAGCCCACAAATATTGTTTATTTATCACTTTTGAATCATTCAAAGCTCCTGTGGGAGCAGAAACAGATAGGTCTATTCCTTTGAAATAATTTTGTAAATTGGTACGCATCTATGAATGTTTTTAACTTTGCAGTGGAAGGTTACTTATAGCGTGAAAACTCATTTTCGCTCCATCGGTGCGGTGTGCTCAAAAAGCCCAGGAGACAGGGCACCGCCCCGGCCGCGTGCCCTCTTGTTGGCTTGGGCAGGTACTGCAGCACTTCGAGAAAGGGGAAAAGGTGACCTTGCCTGGTTCCTGTTACCTGTGGCTATTCCTTTCCCTCGGCCAAAGAAGTCTGTTTTCCCCGTGTGCTGGTAAATGGGTTTTGGAGGTGGTGGTGGCAAGCGACCAGAATTGCGGGGAAGTGGCGGTCCCCCCCCTACTGCCTTGGCACCCTGCCGGCCGGGGGGCCTGGGCGCTGTGGGGGGAGCAGGGCCGCAGCGAGCCCCCTGCTCCGGCTCGCCGGCCGCTTCCTGAACCCCATGCCGCTCGCGCGTCTCCTCGGGACCTCGACAGAGCCGCTCGGCCGCTCACGAGCCAGGCTGAGCGCGGGAAGGCGCTGCGCCCTCGCTCTGCCGCCTTGCGGAGCACCCGGCCCCGCAGGGCTCCCAGCGGCCCTTCGACAAAAAACAGACAAGTTGGTGGATTTTCTGTACTATTTATTGAAGAAAAAACAACCCCCCAAAAAACTCCGTGGAAAAACGTCCCTGCCTGCTAAATTTAATGTTTCAAAATTCATTTATGTGAAAGGAGGCAGGCAGAGTGTAACAAGTACAAAGTTGCTCTACCATCTGCTGTGATGTTAGATCATATTTTCAAGCATCTTTTCAAGCAAAGTTACTTATTTTTAAAAGTAAATCAAAAGTGAGCCTCTACTCCAAAAAAAGTTTTTGGCATTTTGGTGCACAGGAATTACTTGGAAGTCTGCTTATAGTGCAAGATGCAAACTGTTTCCCTATTTTAATATTAAAAAAAAGAAAAGAGAAAGAAAAAGAGTGTGATTAAACTTCCTTAAAGAATACCTGCATAACTAAGGCAAAAGACAGCAGGATGTAATCGCCTTTTTCCCTGCTAAACAAAATTAGAAATACCTCCTCCTAAATGGGCTTCCATGCATTTTTCAAATTTGGGAAACATCTGCATGTTTCCTGAATCATCTGCATTAAGTAAATCTGACAGTTTTTATACAGATGTAATAATTTATTATAAATATTTATTTAAGTATGGCCCATATTGTTTTATGATGGCAAATGCAGTGACCAGTAGGCTAAACAATTTGATGTTACAAGTTCAGGAAACATTGCACTATATCTTTTATTTTGTCTGGCTGGTTATTGTCTTGTCTAACTTTCTAAGGAAGGAAAAACACTGTAAATATAAGCAAAACTTCAATGTTGCAAAAGAGAGATTTGGTCACACTATAAAGGAGGGATTTTTTTTTTCTTCCCAAGGAAAGAATATGATAGGCCTGCAAGACATTTTTCTCTGAACTAAACTTACTCTATGCAATTTAAATCGTATCTGGAAATTTCTCAATAATCATCGATTTTCAGACCTTTCTAATCTCTCTCATTACTACTTAGAGTAACTATAGTCTTTTATTTAAAGCCGTGAACATGGGAAAAAAAGGGAAACTTCTGAACAGCTAATCTAATATGGCAGTCTGCCAAATAATTCTTGCATCTTTTAGTTCTCATTATGTGGGATAAATCTTTGTCAAGTGAAATGTTCGGGTTTCCCAGAGAGCCTTAATGCAGGAAATACATAACTTAAAAATGGAAATTTCTTAACAATTTAAGATTAAGCGCACACCAAAATAACATAATTCATACAAATTAACACTTTGGGGTGTGTTTGCTTCTTTATTATATACCAAGCATCGTTCTGGTATTTTAAGGGCCTAAAATATTTAAAGCATATATTTTTTTCCTAATGCATCTTCTATCTTGTTGTTGAAATAATGCAAGAATCTGCTCTGACACCTCTGCGGGGTCCTCCAAGGCTGGCTTCGTGCTGCATGGACGGCTGCTGATGCACAGCTCAATGACAGGCTGGTTTCCCGTGGTCCTGGTAGATTCATAATTGTGCAGCCCCTTCAGCTTAACAGCAGTCCATGTCCACAGCCCCGGGTGACTTTTTGCCACTTGGGTTTGTCTCTCAGGGGTTCCCTTCTTCCTCCCTCCAGTTTCCTGTCTGCAAAGGAACTCACTAATTTCTTTGCAGAGCAAATTGGCAAAAGAAGTGTTTTTCCATTGTTTGTATTTTCTCTTGCTTTCTTAAAAGCCTGTCTTTCTTCAGCACAGGCAGAAGTCCTTTGTCTGCCCTCTTTTGCTAACCCCTCCATTTGCCATACTGGTCACATGCTATCTCAGTTATTTTGTTGCATTTTCATTCCTTCTCTTAGTACTAGCCCTCACCTCTTCCTTCTGTTTTACTAGCAACATAAGCTCATCTGAATCCCTCCCAGCCTGAAAAGAGATCAGTCCTTCACTGATTCCATTTGCACCTCTTCGTGCCCTCTGCAACTCTTTTTTCTCTCTCATTACTTATCATACTGTTAATAGCTGCTGGTTGAGCACCTTTTTCCTGTGCCTTTTCCAGTCCAGCTTCCCACACCTCGTTCTGGCCAGTGTCTCTACTGACCTCTTTCTAATCAGAGTTGATAACATGCCCTGCCTCCTCATCCTCTCTTGAACTGTCAGCTGTCTTCAGTTCAGTCACCTGTGTTGTTCTTGGACTCCTGCCCACACTGGTGTTCTCTGATCTTGTCCTCTCTGGCTTCTTCTGCCACCTCAGCAGTTTGCTTGGAGAATCCTGCCCTGTCCAGCTTTTTGGTAATTGTTCTATATGGTTGTGCCCTTGTTCTTTATCATCTTTTTCTACGCCTTGTGGAGATTACCTTGAGATAAACACTAAATCAGTTACTGTCTCTGTGCTGAAGACTCTTGTATTGCTGTGTGCCTGACTTGTCTTCTGCATGAGCCAGAAATATCTGTCTTTTCTTTCCAACATACTCTTGTGGACACGAAGATGTCAGCTGATATTTTTCTATCCCTTAACCTCTGAATTTTTCCACTTTCCCAGACTCTCATCAGCAATTCCATATTTTTGAGCACTTGGACAACGCTATCATCCTTCTTGCCACTTGAATTCATAATAAGAATATCTTTAATACAGGCATCCTTTAGGTGATTGTGTCCACGCTGTACCTAAAACTTGCTGAGTCCTTTTGCATATATCTCAGACATGTGTGCTGTTAAAACTGTGTCCAGGATTTCTGTCTCATAATTTGTGCATCTGTTACTGATTTTGGTAATGTTAAGATTTTACCATGCTGCTACTCTGCAAAGATTTTTTCCTTTTGTTGGGAACCACCTTCCTCCTTATGACAATTTCCCTTTTCCCTACCATAACAAACATAAGGTGGCTGCAGTCTTTTTGGGGGGCCTCTTGTAACTTGTCGTCCTTTCTTCAGTGTTAGGAGCTTGCCTTGCATCCCTGGCTGATGGCCAGCCACTTCTGTCCCTACTTGGCACATCTTGACATGAACACCGGGATGGTTTCTCCTAGGCTGTCGCTTGTGCTGAGGAGGAACTACCTGAAAATGTTGGGGATGCTACCTTGGCAGCCACATTCAGAGCCTCCTGCTTGCTTTGCTGTGATACCCACAAAAAGGTGGTAACAAAGAAGTTTCCAGGATGTGTGTATTTTTAAACTGATCATAGGGTAATTTCTGAATCTCTCCAATCTGTGTTTGTCCGTTCATTTGTTGCCTTTTGTTTTTCTCTCAAATCTTGGGCAAGGATCGTTTTATGTTCTGTGTTTGTATAGTCACTGCAGAGTGGTGAGGGCTGCTGTGTGCTACATGAATACAGTTCAGTGGTGGTTATAAAAAATGATCAGCTGTCTTGGTAATAACATCAAACTTGACAGTTGTGTGCAGGGTTGGGGGAGTAGGGATAATTAAACCTTGGTTTTCTTTTTTTGCCTTCCGGATGCCCTCCTTGCAGTTCTGTTACTGGTTTTAGCGGTTTCTGTATAAAAAATGAGGATGTGTGTTTGTCTTTCATAGTCAGTAAACCTGCTTTACAGATTGCAATCATGTGATGCTTCTGTCCTTTCATATTTCTGTAACATAAATGAGCTTGTAAATCTGTTGGCTTCATTTCACCTAGGAGCTATCTGTATTTGTTCTCAGGTATGCTCTAAGTTCTGTTGGTTGCTGTTGATTTGGAGAAGATGTCAAAACAGAAAACAAGGGAAAAAGCGATGGAGCAATAGAAAAAGGGCAGAAAGATACAAGATTTCAGAGAAAGATTCTGGAAGTGCTGGGATGAAGGCAGCTGAAGATGACACCAAATATTAGCTTTCTGTTAATAAAGGGCATCTTTTTATTTCAGGCTAATTATAATTTTCTGAAATTGAATAGCAGCCTGATTCAGACTGATCTGTGCAGGAAAATAAATATTTTGATGATAATTATAAAAAGTAGAAGGGCTTAATCCAACGGTACCACTAACTTAGGTTTTTCAACACACAGCTAATGATCTGGACCTAAGTTAAAATACTTTAGTTTGTTTCTTTAAAATACACACTCTTACAACTTTTCTTTTGCCATTTTTTTGATTTTTTTGATTTGTGTTTTCAAACTGTCTTCCACCGGTAGTAGGTAGGGAACTGGTGTTTTCCCCTCTGGCAGCACACAAGTTCCAACCGTGTTTCATTAAAGATTCCAGAGTAAATTCATTTAGATCAGTAGTTTCTAGGGACCACTTGTAGGTGCATGATATATTAATTGTACATTTAAAGTGTATTTTGTAATATGTAAATGAAATGATAAAAGAGGAAAATATCTTGTTTGATCTTTTGAATTAAAGTTAAGTTCTGTGCAGGAAATAAAAAGCGTTGATCAGAATCTCTACAACGAAGGGGGAGACTGTGAGAAGCTTAGGGGATGCGGCACAAAGGAAGGAAGGTAAAGTATTGTATTAGCAAGCAGATTTAACACCAGTGACTGACAGGAGACTGGATTTGAGATGGAGGCCTGAAAAGATAGAAGCAGAACAGAAAGAAGAAAAAGAACATCCCAAAGAGATAGTAGGGTCACTTAAAAATGGCAAATGAGATCCTTTACTATTCAGTTTTTTTGATGTTTTTAATTATTTTTTAATCTTTGATTTATTCTTAATACCTCAGTTTGTAATGTGGGGAAAAAATGGATATACTATGTCTGCCTCCTCAAATGTTATGTAATATTCATGCTGAAAACAGCCTTGCATATAAAGATCAAACTGTATTTATTCAAATGTAAAGGAAGTACCTTACAGTAAGAAAATTAGTCTTACCATGGTTGCCCAAAACTCTATTACAGTGGAAGATGAGGTATGAATAAAAGCCAATTCAATTCATGGTCTCCCAGGTGAAATTCATGTTCGTGGAAGAGAGAGGCTGAATGTGTTTTCTTCTCTATGGAAGTCTGTTTTCTGACAGCTTGCAAGGATGGAAACTGGGGAGCAATTCCAAAACAAATTTTTGAAGATAAGTAGTCCAGATGAGTGTATTTTGAAGGAAATTAAAAGGCTACTAAAGAAAAGCAAGTTTTCTCCTCGAGTCACTCTCACTCTGCAATGTGAAGTACTACAGTATTATTCTGCCATACTTCAGCCATCTGATTTGTGACCAGGGCTGTTTTGCTCGAACTTCCAGTTTTGGATACTTAATTGTTCACAGATGGTCAGGTAAAGATTGCAGTTTTGATAGGGACTGAAGAAGTTTGAAAACACTGACCTGAATTTCGAAGTCATCCTTGCTTTTCATTTGATGATTGATGCAGCAAGCAATGGTACTGGAAGCCCATGTGAATAGTGCCTGTCCTTCAGCTGCCTCTTCTTTATGCAAGGTACTGGGAGGTGTAGTACTACTCAGTACTGTCTCCCGTGTCGTTTCAAATGGTAAGCAACAAGTGCAGTATGGCAGTTTTTACCCTTTTTCAGTTTAAACAGCAAGTAAAGGTACCTGATCATTTGTGCCTTTTCAGCCCCACTGCAGTGTCTCAAAATCATTTGTAAGTATTCCAGCAAACCTGGGGACTCCAGGTGGTGCCAGGCTGCTTCAGTCTCACCTCCACAATAGCCTTCCTCAAACCAGAGGTTAGTGGCACAGAAGTGGTTGCCAAGACTATCAACATTAAGAAATGATTTACTGAGCAAATGGCCTAGCAATTACTTAAGAGTTACAGGTACTTTTCCCATCCTTAGGAAAGGCATTAACAGTCTCTACCAATACTAGTTCCATTATTTCTCTGCTGGATTTATCTAGCAATAAAGGGCATATATATCTGGAGCAGAACTTCCTTGTGCAAACTACGTACGTGCTTAAAGGGGCAGAATAGAAAACTGTCCATGTAGGAGTCAGATTCAAATGTGATTTGTAAAATAACAGATAACATATTCTATGTATATGAAAGTGTTCCTTAGGAATCATTAAGATATTAACTACCAGCTATGTTTTAATTTTCTGTGTACCGATGTAGGCTTGCAGTGTGAGTTTAATACAATTTGGAAAGTTTTTTGTGATCTGTTTGACTGGACTTGAGAGGAGGAGCTGTTGTGAATTTATGGTAAACTGCTTTTTGTACCTGGGAAAAATGATATATTACACCTACTTTTAGTAGCAGGGTTTTACCTGGTACTTGGGGGCTAAATAAGTGGAATTGTTTAGCATTTTAGCTTTGTTTACTGTGCTGAGAAAATATTCATTCTTTCAAACCCTGGTGGTCATGGATAAATGCTGTGAGAGAAATACGGATTCTTTCTGAGGCTGCCTTGTAAGCTGGTAACACTGAGGGACCATTATATGCAGCTAAGAGCTCACATCTTACTGATATTGTGTATTATTCACTTTTAATCAAGGTGTCTGTTTCCAACGCTTTGTTCAATAGTTATCTCTGAAGAACTGAGAAGATTAAGTACCATCCTTCTTATGGTGCAGAACTGATGTCTCTTTTGTTTTAGAGTCATACTTTGCTTTACTGACAGAAATAAATATAACTCTGTACTCTTACTAACTATGAGAAAGTACTCGAGAAACTGTCCTGGAATATGCAGTTGTAGCATATTTGTTAGTGGACCTGCAATTGTGACCACAAGCTTTTCAGCAAAGGCACTGAAAAAGCAGAGATGATAGTGGCAGAATGAAGGGGAAAAAGTTGACCTCTGCATTCCAGCTGCATTTGCAGTTCAGAAAGCTGTTAGAAAAGCCATTATTTTATTTTTACATTGAGCAGGTTTAAAATAGACTCATTGAGACTGATGGTACTTTCTGAACTATTTTCATGGAACCAAATTTCAGATTGTAGGTAGCCTTTAACAAATAATATGTAAGTTAGCAGCATGTTATGGTAATATGGTAAACTGTAGTTTGCATTCTAGATATTAATTGCCATCTGAACTATTCATGTAGGTGTAAAATTAGTTCTGTTAGTTCAGGTGGGAAGTATACAGTTTCCAAGGAGTAGAGATAAGAAATAATCTACCCAAGTGAAATCATGTTAATTGTGTTCCTGATGAATCTGGTGGGATGAATGGGATGGCATAGCTAATAAAAATACAATTTAATTAGGCTTTCATTCTACAACACTAATGTTTCTGGTTTGCTTGTTATTTTTTAACAAGGAACCTACTGTTTTTCCGGTTCCCAAATGCATTTGGAACAGCATGTAGCCTGTGCTCCTTTGTAGAGTCTCTGAGATATTCTGGGAATCTGTTTTCAGGGTACGGCAATTGTGCCTGAGTAGAAATAATGTGTTTATTCGTCCAAGGAGGAACAACAAAAAATGGAAACGAATTGAGCATTGGTATCTTCTAATGGTGTTCAAAACTTGGGGGTTACCAGAAGGAGGAATCTGCCTCATTTGATGAAATAACTGTGTGGTGATGGAAGTATTCTGATTGCTTTTATGGGGACAGCTGCTCTTATCATACCTACACACCTGGAAGTAAGTAGAGCAAGGAGAGAATTATGTGAATTCAGTAATAACATGAACCTACATGATCACTGTTACATCCCCTGTAGTCTAGCTTTTCCTAATACTTGTGCACTGACTTTGTAGAATATCAAGTCTTAACAAGACGGTAAAAAAATTGTAGGAAATAAATGTCAGGTTAAATATTTCTGATAGATATGGGATGCTAATTATATTTGGTACCTTTAAAAATTAAAATGTATTTGAATTTAAGAGGCAGAATACTTGTGCTTGTATTTTGTAATAATGTCTGTTTCTATGTGCTTGTGTCATCATTAGGGTTAGGTGGCTTAATCTACAGTAGACTTATAGGATGTTGGTTGGCAGCGACTTCTTGAGTACTTGTGCTTCTTTTCCCTTATTATATCATCTTCCACTACTGCGAAGAGTCTGGCATTGCTGTCTTTATAACCACCCAAGTTACCTCTCAAGCAGTTGTAGGTTGCTTTTATATCAGCCCTTACCCTCTTCTTTGCTAGATTAAACAAGACCTGCTTGCTCAACCTCTCCTTGCAGGTCATATACTCTAGGTCCATGACCCCTGGATCCCTTCCAGTTTCTCAACTTCCTTCTTGAACTGGGGGCCCAAAACAGGGCACAGTATCCCAGGTATGGCCTCAGAAGCAATGAATAAATAACTTACCTTGATCTGCTGGTTGTGTTCCTACTAATGTAGTGCAGTATGCAGTTTGCCTTATTCACAGTGGAACTAAATTGTTGGCTTGTATCAAGCAGGTTGTCCACTGTTGCCCCTAGGTCCATTAGGAGGGCTGTTGCTCAGCCAGTCAGTTCCCCACCTGTCCAGGTGCGTGGACTATTCTGCCCCAGTACAGAACTTCACGCTTCTCCTTGTTAAGCTTCATGAAATTTCCATTGGCTCAGTTCTCAAGTTTCTCATCGGCACTGTGCTTTTTAACAAGTCAGCCATTCCCCCAATTTAGTAGCATTCACAGCTATGCCAACGGCACATTTTGTGCCATCATCAGGGTCTTGTATATTAAACAATATGGGCTGCCCTGGTATTGACCCCTGCATACTTTGCTCATTACTGGCCCCCAGCTGGACAGTGGTTCATTAGTTACTAACCTCTGAGCCCAGCTGTACAGACCATTTGAATCTATCTATCAGGCTGTTCATCCAACCCATGCTTCCTTAGCTTCCCAGCGAGAATGCTGTGGGAGAAGTGGTTGAAGCTTTACTAAAGCCAAGGTATGTTACGTACACCACTCACCCCTGTGCACCCCCAAGGCCTCTCAGTCTGTTGTAGAAGGCAGTCTAGTTGGTCAAGCATGGATTGTCTTTGGTAAATTTGGGTTGGCTGTTCTTGATTTACCTTCTTGTCCTTCACATGCTTGGACATGGTTTCCAAGAGGATGTGGTCTGTGATCTTTCCAGGGACTGAGGTAACCTAACAGGCCTATAGTCACCTGGGTCTGTTACCCCTGTCTCTAGACAGGTGGGAACATTAGCCTTTATTCAGTTATGATGGACTTCTTCCACATTGCCTTGATTTTCTGTAATGATAAATGGTCAAACAGCTCTTTCAGTACCCTTAAGTGAACCCCACCCCATCCATGGATCTGAATATATCCAGCTTATCTAAGTAGTCCTTAACTCTGTTGCTGGTTGGTTACTGCTGTCCTTCCCAGACTGTGCTGGTTCACACAAGGGCCTGGGAGCAGGTTTTGCCTGCAAAGACTGAAGTAAAAAAGAATTTGAATATGTCAAGCTGTCAGTAGGCTGAATCATCTGTCAGTAGGTTGTCTTCTCCTTTCATTAACCGACTAACAATTTCCCTGCACTTACTTTTGCTACTAATACACAAAACTGCTGTTCTGAGAGGAGCAGCAGTTTAGCAGGGCTTATGAGCAAACAGACTCACTCAGAGAGTCTCAGAGTAGCGACTACAATTTTCTAAACTGGATACCAAAAATCAGACACCCAAATTTGTAATTTAGGGACTTGAACTATTTGATTTTTATTTTCAGCATGCTAACTACCAGCATCAGCTCCTGTTAAGCTAAAATATGGAGCTCTAGAGACGTGTTGTACTATAAAGCAGCTAGAATAAATGAATAACAGCAAATAATTCTTTTTACGTGATTTGTGAAAACAGCCTGTATTTTGATTTCCCTCACTTAGCCCAGTGACAATAAGAGATATTTATAGTGTGGTAAAGGAACCAAAACACAATTTAAAACTTGAAGCATTATATAAACAGGAGCTTGAACAGCCAACATTCATATAGTTGCAAGAACTTCTTAAAAGTGTGACTAATTAGTAATGACTTAAGTTATACAACAAGGATAAAAGGAGTTGAACTAGGGTCTTGTTAAATTAATCTCTTCTTGCAGACTGTGAATTGAATTACAGTTTAGGTTCACCCTTGTTCCATTTTGAATTGTCAACAGTTCATGTGTGGGTGGATCATACTGGAAAAGAAAGTCTAGATTTATGCTGCGAAGAGAAAAAGTCAATTTGAAGTATTTTTATTAAATGCTAGTCTGAATAGGATCGGTATGATAGTTGGATTAAAAGCCAAAACCAAATTCCCCAATTTTGTTTTGTTGCAACTTGTTCAGCTGAACTTGGTTTTCCTCAGAAATGCTGTAGGTCTGCACTGACCAGGTCACCTCATGCAGTGCAGGCTGCTGCGCCCAGCAGCCAACTGAGGTAATGGGAGAATATGTGGGATAAAATGTTTGGGTTTCGACCTGTCAAGCCTTGTTAACTGGACATGAAACTCCCAACCCTTGGTTCCCTTTCTGATTTCCTTCATACCAAGAGACATACCCGCTCGCTTGCTGTGAGTTACACTGCCTGTACCCCTCCTTGGGGCTCTGCCAGGCACAATTGTGTCTTTTATTCTTCCAACCTGCTGTGCTTGGTCTGTAGGGTCATCTGGCTGGAGGGATGCCTGGCGTTGAGCCGTTCAACAGGGAGAAATGCCATAAAGCAAGATCCTGCTTAGGCGACTTCCTGCCCCAGCACGATCAAGGCCTGTAGCCTTCCTCTCTGTGGTGGTGGTATTGGCTTTTTCCCGGCTGCATGAGCTCTCCTGTCAAGCACTTTGCTGTGTTGAGACTTGATGCATCAAAGCAGAAGCAGCTTGAGAGGTTGGTGCTTACTCTAAGCGCATCTGGGCCCAGCAAACCCATCTACTGCTGCTTTAATTGAGTTGTGGTTATCTTCTGTATCGAAACAACCACCCTTCATGTTTATATGAGGCCTCTAGGAAATGAACTATGGTTTCATGCCTGTTCATGACTGCATAGATTGCAGTCACAATCTTTAGAAGGGGAAAATTATTTTAAGCACAAAGGTTGTGTCTGCTCAGTATAGCTATTGTGGTTCTGCTATTTTCTGCCTTTTACTTGCTATCAATAGCTAGTATTTTTTGTACTTATTTATGTGATTGCTAGAGGGTCAAATTCCACATTTTGAATTGGTTACAGAATTGTAAGTTGAACAAGAAACTTGGACTAAAGATTTAAAGAGTAGTATCTAAACTCCCTATTGACACTTTAAGGAGCTGCTGGGACTTCACTCCATCTTAACAAAAAGAAATAAAGTCAGGCTTCTACCTGAGTTTGTTAATGGTAAGAAAGGTTCTTGGTAGTCACAGAGGTCTTTTAGCAATTTCTTATAGGACAGTAAATGCCCAACAAGCAACTTGAACAGTGCTGTGAAAAATTCTGTGTCCAAGAGGGGGATGTGAGGAAGGAGAGCTGCATAGCTATTTTATTCTACTTTAGCTAATACTGATAAGGGCTTTTTTTCCTAATTTTCCTGGTAAGGGATAAATTTCCTAATAAGGGATGAATTACCTTATGGTTGCTGTGTTTTATGAGTTTTTCTTTCCTGCCCAAATATTCCCAGTCCTCGTTACTTCAGTGTCCAGCTTCAGCTTCCTATATAGGAGGTGAACTAGGAGGAAGATGAGAGCAAGCTGCCCTTCAGGCCCTTGTTAGGGTGTGTGTAGATGCTCAAAATGTAGATGATGTGGGTGCACACACTCCATGCAATGAACATTATATATAAACAGTATTCCTGAGAGAACTGCAGGGACCCCTAAGTGACTGTTTCTTATTGACTGCTGCTGATGTGCACATAATATCTTTCTGAGACTGGCAGAGCACTTCTTGAATCCCAGAGGTTCCTCATCACCTTGTTTCAGTTCCAGCATTACAGCCTTACCGCAAAAAAAGGTGCTTGCGTTTTTTCCATAAGTCTGCAATAACTTTCAACAATGGGAAATGCTTGTCAGCCTTACCAACAAGATTAATGCTCGAATATAGGTCTTTATAATCAATATATCTAGATAACAAATTGGTTTACTTACAGAGGTTTAGCTCTGGCTGCTTCAGTATCCTGCAGATGAGAATATGTTGTTTTCCTTACAAGATTTTATGAAGCACAGACTTTGGTCAGGACTAAATGTAATAATTTTCCTCTGTTGGGAGCTACCAAGTCCTCAAAATCTTCTTCCATATATTCTAGTGTTTTCAGTGTTTGTCTTAGAATTCCAAGCGACTCCAACGGAGCCTCTTCCTTCCATAAACTGCAGGAGTTAATCGTCATACTTCTTCCCCCCCCCCGGTTACAGAAGTGTTGTATGTGATTGGTAAACAACTAACTTCACCTGGGACTGACACTTACGGCAGTGAAAATAAAAAAACCTGGGGAAGCGACTTTCCTTCTTGATTCACTGCTGCTGCGGGCAGCTGTAACCGTGGCCAACTGCTGTGCCCCTGCCAGATGGGCTGCAGCCTCCTGCTGCTTGGGGTGGGCTGCACCAGGATGCTGCAATAGGTCTCTGCCTGCTAGAAAACAGAAGGTTGACTTAAGTAGAGCCCTCATCTTTTAGAGTCTCCTCTAAGTTACATCAAAACAGAGACCGTGTTTGAATATGCAATATAACTGGACTTGACCACAGTACTTTACTTTGACATCTCTGCCATGCAGGTGGTTTGTAGCTCTGCAAAAGGTGTTGTGGAAATCAAGGTAATGCAAAAAATGAAAAATTTTTATAACTGGTGTTCGAGCTGCAGACATGTTCTGTAACAATAGATATTGCACTTGGCAATCAGCCCAGCTGTAAACCAACTAGCGTCAGGTGGAGAATGCTCTATTAATTCTTAATTTCAATTTATTAGGAGGCATAACAGTTCCTGCTACTTGTTGAACTGCCACAGATTTTTCTGTAACTTACTGTGAAATAAGGCAGAATTCAGACTTCTCTCAAATTTTATTCTGATCTGTTGGGTTTTTTTCCCTTGCTCTCTTCTTAAAGAAAATACATTGAGAGGAAATGGTGTCAAATTCAGAGACTCTTGAAATAGCTCTATCCAGTTGTAATACCAACACTGAATCTGATCTCCTGTTGGGTGCTCTGTTTGATTGCTTCCTTTCCTGAAGCGAGATGAAGAAACATTCCAGGGAACTGGCAGCACTGAAGATTTGTTTACTTAAAACTCTATTTCTTGAACTCACCCAGGTATATAAGATAGGAGGTTAGCCTTGCCAACTGACAGGTATTTCCATGAGGAGTGACCAATAGGAAAAAGAAGATGTAAAGTTCTTTTTTCTTACCCTTGAATCACTGCAGTCCCACTGACAGCACAAGGTTGTATTTGGCTGAGCACTGTAACCTGTCATTAGAAGAAACCATTGCATATCTGCTGAGCCCTGCCCAGTACTTCTCATACTTGTGCTGTCTTCTCCAGCTGTTTGTTCAGCTTCATGATGAACCAGCTCTGGGACTTTGATTAGTGTTAAAATCTTAACTGTTTTATTTCCTCTGCCAGGTTATTTTTTTAGCAAAATCAGTTTCCCTATCCAGTTTATATAGTCACACAAATACAAATGCTTGTTTAAAACAGCAGTGCAAGTGTTGGTACTCCCTTACCCTTGGGGAAGAGGGGCATAGAAGACAGCCCAGCCCTACAGCACAGCAGCCAGCGGGAGGATGCCATCAGTAAAAGGACCTCGGTACCTTTAGTGCAAAGGTAGCAACCGCTTCCCTCATTGCCATTTGAATCATTAGGCACTATCCAGGCGAAATGCTGCTGCCTCCAAAGATTCTGGAGTGCTACCTGCATGTGCCCCAAACCCCAAGTACCAAGTGTGTTGCGTGGTACATTCTGCTGCAGCGTAGCTTACTGTGTGCATTCCCTCTTGCAGAGTTCTGTAAGGCTACTCACCTAGTGTTGCTGCAGTGTTTTGTACTGGGGGGTTAAGTAACTGTGGAGGTATTTTCTACTTGCATGAGGAAGTGGGAATAGCTTTAATTTCAGTGACTACATGACAACTCTAGGTCTCGCTCTGTACAGCTTTGTAGCCTGACTTGGGTTCTTTGATTCATTCTTTTCTGTAGCTGTTTTGTTTTACACACGTGTGCAAATGTTTGTGCAATTTAAACAGTCCTTTCACCAAATCATGGGAAGCAGTGTAGTAGAAGCTGCATTAATTTACACCAGCTACAGGGGTCAGCTACATGTTTAAGTATTTTCTTTGAATTTGTGATGTCAGAAATTGAAGAAGATTTGAACATATATTTTGTGTGAATAAGACAGTGCTCTATCTTCGTGGTTATAATATAACATAGATTACTTCTCTGTCACCTTCCTGCCCCGCCCCCAAGTATAAAAAGTCTTAATTCCTACTCTTCTAAAGTTACAAAATGTTTTACCTGTGAAATGTTCGTTCTCTTTGCTGGGTGTAGGAGGTGGGGTAGGAAACGTGTGATCCTCAAACTATGTTTCCGTAGCATGAGGATAGGCTTCAGAAAGAGAAAGGAGTCACTTTTCTCCCCGGTGTGGCCATTGCAGTTTAGAGGTGATAGCTGAGCAGACTGTATACTTTTATGGCTTGCTGTTTTAACGGCAGCCCTGTCTCTGGCGAGTCCTTGCCTCTGCATCAGGGATTTTAGGCAGGGAGCAACAGTCCCTTGACTTGCTGGAGTGGCAGCTCGTCCCTGCTCTTTCTCCCTTTGTGCCTTAGGGAGGCTTCTGTGACTTGCTTCGCCCCTTCGCGGAGCTGCCATGTAGCAAGGCGCTGCTCAGCCTCTTTACATTTGAAAAGGAAACCACAGTGGAGACGCTCCTCATTCCTCCCCTGAGTGCCTGCAGTGCTGGGGAGAAAGGGAGCAAGGCTTTGCCCAGGGAAGCAGGAGGATCCAGCAGAGGAGTGAGCAGTGCCTGTTCCTCGTGGATGGAAAGCCGGCAGCCTTTTGCTGGTAGGTTTCTCTGTAAATTATAGAGAAAGAGCAAGTTTCGCTTGGCATAAGAAGTAGAAGGAATGGGTGTAAGCGAAGTCACAGAGCATCAGTGCTAGAAGAAAGGGGGGGCTGCTGGGTTGGCTTCCTCCCCCATCCCGAGACAATTTGGCGTGTGTGCTGTGGGCATGTGTGCGTGTGTCCTCGTGAAAGAAAGGGAGCGTGTGTACAGACGGGTCTGCCTTGACGTTCCTGGAGAGTTTGGATGATTTCACAAGCTGTTCACTGATGGCGTTTGAGGTGTGCAAGGCTCAAGAATTGAACTTGTGACCCAGAGACTGTAGACACCTGCTTGTCTTGGCAGTACCGGCCTGTTGGGCTTCTCACCTGTTCTTTCTTCTGCCGGCTTGCAAATACTTCTAAGTGGTAGCTATGTAGCTTTCCATGTAGTATAAAGATGGTCTGGAGTTGAGAATGGATCTGCTGGCTTCAGAAAGGACGTAGCAGTGACAGAGCAACACAGAAAACGCAACGAAGGGGAGCTAGTAAAAGTGTTTGTGCAAAGAGAATAAGAGAAGAATCACAGGCTGAAAATGAACTTCAGAGAATACTCCTGAGTTCTTGTAGCTAGTGAAAAATTTACTCGCCTAAGTTTGTTTAGGTGCCATGACTGATACTGAGTATCTGGAACTAGGGTGATAGCATAATGTAACAGATACTAGAGGGAGAGGCAGAATGGCTTTTTTTCTGATTTTATTAATTTGTCATGTGATTTCTGGGAAGTTGCAAAGGTCTTTGTCTCATTTTTCCTTGTTTGTATAATTGCGCAGCTCTCATTGCTTTGTGCTTTCAGAGATCAGTTAGCGGGAACCAAACTGGATAGCCATAGTTGTAAATTTGTTTCGTTTGTAGTGGGAAGTGGCTGCGAAAACTTCAGGAGAAAATGACTGGTTTTGCCCAGGTGTATTCAGGAAGTTGTATGTTGCAAAAGTGTTGGTGTTAAGTTTCTTTACTCCTCAGTCTACTTTGATGCTCCTCCATTTATTCTGTGTTTCTCCTCACACAGATGCAGCGTTCCATACTTGCTGTTGCTGCCAGTCTGGAAAGAGACTGAAGTTGGTATCCCGTTTGTCCCCAGCCAGCGGTTGCTCTGCAAGACATAACTTATAAAATGTTCATCAGAAGAAACTGATAGATCCTTAAGAGTGAGTAAAAAAGGAAATTTGCTTTTTTTCCCTTTTTTCTAAAATGCATAAAAATAATGCCACGAAGAAACTTATTTGGAAATGTATTAAAGTTTCTAGGTAAATACAGAGTGGGAGTGGCTGAGGTTTTACATGAGGAGCCAAGTTATAGTATTTACATCACACTGCTACATCCTTTGCAACATGTAGTTCCTTGCCTCCTTTGCTATCCATTTATACCCCTGTTGAACTCTATTTCTAAGGGCTAGTGGCACAAGGCTAAGGAATTAGAGCGTCAAGTAAAGCATTGCATTGGAGTGGGAATTCCCTAAGAGGTTGGCTCCTAAGAAGGAAAACTGGTTTGTCAGGGAAAAGATCACCTAGGAGGGACCAACTGCTGGGGCTGATATGAAGACACCATGGGAAAAAAAGCATATGTCAGGAAAGGAGATGTTCTGTTTTGTGGGCCATGTTCACCAGCTCAAGCAGGGGAGCTACTGCAGAAATGAGAAGTGTGTCCTGGCCTGTCTTCTCCAGGACACAGCCAGACAACCAGAGTTTCTAATGGAAGTATGAGGCAGAGACAGAAAAAGTGTTCAGGGTGTTTGCTGTTTTCTTGGTGATTTTTTTTAATTGTCTTTTAATTTTGAATTGTGAATGACTGTGTTGAGAAGCCTTCTGCAAAGCACATTCTTGTGTGTATTATATACTGCAGCTACCTCTTAGCCTTCAAGAGGTGAACTTGTAGAACTAAAGGATTACATGACCAGTGGGATGTTACAGAATAGGAAAAAGCTGCTGAGGTGGCTCAAGGGGGATGGCTGTAGTTTCCAGGCCTTGCCTAAGTATTTGAACCAGGATACCCCTCCTGCCTTTCCACAGCTGAAGGGGCTCTGCCTATGGAGTCCAGCCCTTCAGGCTCAGTCACCTATGCTCTGCCCAGCTCAGCCAGGAAAAAACATGAGATTCAGTGCCTGTTTTCCCTCACAGCAGTGTGGGGAGTTTCCTATCTTGGAGTGCTTGACCAGCTGGGCTATTTGCCTAAGGTACATATATATTTTAGGATATTAAGTTTTCATGTGAGATGCAGCAGTACTATTTCCTGAACCTTGTGAAAGCAAGCTACATATCGTCTGAGGCTATCTTAACTGCAAATATCTTATAATGAAATAATTTTCCTTGATATATCAAGCCACCTACAATTCTGGTATACCTGAACAAAGAAGTAAAAAAACCAACCTTTGCAAAAATCCCCACAATATTAAAGCAATGCTGGACTGAGCGATATGTTGTTAGAAACCTATATTGCAACTATTTATTTTATATATTCCATTCTTCACTTAAAAAGGAATCACAGCTACATGAATGCTTAAGCAGAATAAACACTGAGGCACAGGAATGCATTGTGATATACTGAATTTTTAGATAGATGGACCCTGCAATGCTTTCTATTGCTGTAGAAGACTGTGTTCTTGACAATTTATGTGGGTTTGCATACAATGCTCACCATTTCTGTGGTATACAAGCCAGGACTGCAGTGCTGGAAGGAAAGGAAGAAGACGAAGGACTGACACCTGAAGAAATAGTTCCTTCAAATTTTTAGACTGTAGAGTTCTCAATGTAAAAAGCCCAAACACTTTGTTAAGAAAGTACGATTTCCTTAAAAATGAGATCTGTATTTATACATGCTTGTGTATTTGTGTCCATATGTAGGTATGTATATGTAAAATGATATTTTTGTCCTCTCAGCTACATGTAGATAGTGTATGTGAGAGAATAGGGAAGGGAAAAAGCATTTTCTTTGAGCCAGAATAACTGAAGAATGTAATTCTGTACTATTCGTTAACTGATAAATTGCTGATGGATATAGAAATGAGCTGCAGGTCTGTCACATATATATACATGCATGCATACACATGTAAATGTGATATACGCAGAGAGAAATAACCTACCTTTCTCCAATTAGCTTATTTCACATGAGAGAAAGTTGCATGTAGGGACTCTAGGAGGATTTTGAATAAGGTACATGTGTGATGTGATATAATACATTCTTTCCTGAGCTGGTCATATGAAGCATCTTGCTGTGCACTGTGTACTGGCTGGAATGAGATTCGTGATGATTCTTGGATCTTTCAAGAGTTAGTCTGAGATTAGCTCTCTAGAAAACCCTGTCCTCTGCACAAGGAAGGACTTTCCGGGTGGTAAACAGTTTTATTGTTTCTGAGAAGTAAGGCCCTTGCAAGGTAGTCCTGATGCTGGAGGATGTCTGGGCTTGTGGAATCATAGCCAGAAGCTGCTTAGGGCTTAGAAAATAATATCTGAGAATACAGTGTTATAGCTGAAATCCATTCAGAAGACAAGTCATTACTGAAATTTGCTGTTATATTCTGGACCGGTTGATTTTTGCATTTTTTCCCAGTCTGAGTGTTCTAATTCTAAATGAATCACAATGATGTGATGTTGATGGGAGATGTCAGGGTGAAACTGGGCAGAGGCAGTCCTCTAGCAAATTGCAGAAAGCAGAGTGTTTCTCACACATACCATGGATAGGATTCATTTAATCTAATTTCAGGTGTTTATAGTGCAGTATCTGAGATGAAGTTTAATGATGTAAGTAGTTTTGGAATGTGATTCATCTGACATAGTTGAACTGTATTTTAGGATGATGTGAATTGTGTCCTTTGACAAAAAAGGAGTCTAGCCAAGTAAGTCAGTGGTGGATGCCTACACTGCCCACTGGACCCTTTTCTTTACATCTGGTGTCATCGTGGTATCCAGAGAACCCCTGAGTTCTGGATGGTCTTGAAAATTTGTGTTCAATCATCCATGGTCAGAAGGGGCAGGTAGTACTAAACAGTTCATCACAATTGCTTTCTTTTGCTCTCATAAATCTGAGATTCAGCTTCAGTCATCTATTAATGTTTTGTGAGGAAAATTATTTAATATAATGGAAGTAATAACTTTTGAACTATGTTATCCACAAATCTTAGCTCTGTGGTGAAACTTGCACATGAGCAAGAGTCTTAAAAAGTGTTAAAGTCTCCGAAAGACTTAAGAGGCTTAGAAGTGTTGTCCTTGCCACACAACCTCTGTAAGAATTCATGAAAATACAGGTCTGGTTTTTGCATGGATGACTGAGGGATCTGAATGAAAAAGATTTTTAATCTTTTTCTGAAGATGTTTTAGTCTAGTGTTAAATGTCATTGAAGTTGAAGTGAACCTGATTTTTTCTTACATTTATTTGGAAAGAGCTTCTCTTATAGAAGAGATGGTGAAAAGTACATGTGAGAGTCTTCCAAATGTGCATCATATAGGGCTAATCACAGACTAATTATGAGGGCAGCACTTGGTCAAGATGTTGGTTTCAAAGCTCTGTGCATGTGAAAAGAAGCAGAAGACAACAAAAAAGGTAGCAAGGAAACAGTAGGCAAGAATGCTGGTAATCTTGAGAAGAAACACGTGTGCCCTCTGGAGTAGTATACTGCAGAAGGGTGCTCATAGTGGAGATGTTTTGCTACTGTTTGAGTCTCACTATGTGAAAATCTCTGCCTTTCCATCTCATCCCAAGAGAAACCATTTAGAGTACAAGTATGATGAATTAGTCTTTTCTGTGGAAACTAATCTATGTTTAGAGCATAGCTTGCTGTTTTATATACTTTCATTTCCTCTGGATGAAGAAAAAATTTCCTTTTCTTATGATGTAAACCTTCACCCAATAACCATGTGTGCGATTTTAAGCATGTGGTTTATTTCATTGGCTTCAAGTGAGTACAGGAGTAAAATTTACATGTGCTTCATTATTTTGAGTGGATCAAATTCTTAGAATAGCTTTCCCCATCATGTGGTGTTGGGGAAAACATCTGTGAGTTGTGTTTTCTCTCCCTTTTATCACCAAAGCACAAATTCTCCTTTGTTTGTATGTGAGTATGGAAGTCAGCAGTCTGCAGCCAGTATCAAACTGAGCAAGATGAGAACCAGGACTGAAATTCTCAAAAGGTGGTAAAGGCGTCATGTTTTGAGGGGCATCTGTATCTGGAAATGAGCTGAAGTTAACCTCAAGGAAGCTGTTTTATAAATGCAACTTGTAAAACATTTTAGAGAAAAGGGTTTGGATCTCTGTAAATGGGCCACAGATATTCACTGGTTACTACAGGTTATTCAGGACAGGGCTGACTGTCCCTCACTAACTGTTGCCAGCCTTCTTGGTAATGATTGGAAGGCTGTACTGAGTTTCTGGCAAGGGTACTGAATGTCTGCTCAATAGCAGGCCCCCAGAAAACACTGAAAATGTGGCTGCATACTTATGAAATTAATATTACCCTGGTGACACTTTTGTGTTTCCGTGTTGGGTCAGATGGCAAAGATGGTTAAAACTGCCTTTGATAGATTGTGTATGTAGTCAGGGCACCTGATTCATGAATGTGTAATGGCCCTCCTTACACTCATTGTCAGTGAAGCAGAGCAGATATGTTAGATCTGTTACATTTACTGCAACAGGAATAATACAGTACTCACTGGCATCAATGTCTTATATGAAAAATTACTTGTGCAGTTAAGCTGTTATTTTAAAATGTGTTTCTTCTTGGTGGTGAAAGTCTTCATCTTTTAATGCTACAATTCCATTACCATGTTTGTTACTGAAATTTATAGGGGGTTTTGATTGCCAGACTTTGCAAAGCAGTATGTAGCCAAGGCGAGCCTAGAGATTCTGAAGGTGCTTCCTAGAGTGGAAGTAGTGGTGTTTTTAAGAGATATTGATAATTATTCAGTTTTCTAGACCTCTCCAAGAGACTGCCTAACCATTCAAAAGAATAGCATCAACCTTCTTCAGTGCAGCCCATCTGGGTTTAGCAACTGAATGAGAAAGCAAGACACCTGCAGAAAGCTTCTGAACTGATTTATGATCCTCTTTGAGGAAAGTGTATTTAGCCTACAGTGGTTGACTTTTTACAATTCACAAAGAGATTTATGAAGCAAATAATCCTTAAGTATCCTTCACCATTTGTTATGTATATATTGTCCTTGATGGATGTTATACTTAGCAGGGCCAAATCCTGCAGATATTTAATACTAGTTTTAATGCCTGCTAACGTAAATGTTAAAATCAGGTATACTATATATGGTTATGGGCAAGATGATACCTGCCTGAATAGACAAATCTTTTCTGTGTTCTCCCACTACACAAATACATTTGTTGGTGTCTGAAAATATGCAAAGTACCTTGGTTTCCTTCCCCAGCAGAGGAAGATTTCTCATAATAAGTTACAGAACTTTTCTCAAATGTTAACTTGAGAGCAAGTGTTACCTGGCAATAAGAGGTGCCTGGAGAGGGACCCCGACCCAGAAGCTGCAGTCTCACGTGATTGGTGCATTACAGAGAGCAGACTTCTAGTTAGCCTGGTGCCTTGTGAACTACAGAGCTGGTGGGAAGACGTAATTAGGGAAGACTGGTTAAAAGGAGTTGTGGGAGCCAGTCAATGCACTTTTGGTCTACAAAAGATATGCCTTCATAACTAGGAAGAAAGTGTCCCCTGAGGTTGTTTTAAAAGAAAAAAAGTAAAACCTATTTGTAATACAAGTTCATTTTGGGAGGAGGAGGGAATAGGGTGAAACCTCAGTAGATACATTTCATTGCAGCACTTTGGTCTTGCCCTCCTCAGCTTAAGAATTATGATTGAGACCTTTGATCCAAGGCCTGTGCCTGTGTTATTGGGGAAGAAATATTAACTGTCAATATTTAAGAAAAATGAGGGTCTTTTTTCCTAGTAAAGCATGCATCAATCACATGCTACCACCAGTGCAATTCCTTGTCTTGCTACAGAGTTTGAGCAGAGATTTTCCCCTATTCACACTGGCCAGAGTCTCTGCACCGGCTGCCTCCTATCCTTTGCAAGCTGACATGGAAACAAGATTGTTGATGCCACTTGGGTTAATAGCACCGTACTGTAAAGCAGCATAAACCTTGCGTGGTGCATTTAACCCTTTACAAACTGCATTATTTAAAATACTTTTTTTTTTTTTAAAAACCACCTTTGTTGTTTGTATTTGACTTGTATGTTATCTGGATGTTTGGGATTGATGGGCAGTAGTGGGGTACTACTAACAAAAGTAGATTAGTTTAATCATGAGAGGACTGCAGCATGCTGTAAAATAGGAAATAACACTCCCTTTCCTCCTCCTCCCTCCCCCCCAAAAAAAGAAATTTCCATGTAGAGAGTCTCTCTTTTACCATACAGAATGGAAAGAATGATGTTTATGGTTTTTGGCTTTGCAGGTTATTACTGCTTCTGTCCCTGCTGCTTGTGTAACTACCCAAAGCAACTCGTAAGTGGGCCTGTCAGGCTCCTCATGCTTAAATGTGTTTTTCTATTTTTCCTATTTCTGAAAAATAGAAACAATGTTTAACTGTTATTTCACAAATTGGGTGATGGAACAGCAATTACCCTTAAAGCTCTGCAGAAGGATGGAGTAGAGAGGAGATACATGTACTTTTGAAGGAGAGGAGATCAAAAAGGATTTGATTTTGGTTGTTCCTAAATGAACAGGGTCAAATTCTACAAAGATACTCATCTTTGTAGATGCCAAGTGCAGTTGCTCAGTTGTAAAAACTGATCTCTACTTCCTACAAGATAGGGAATGACTGATGAGGCTGCAGTGGAGGATCTGGGAGTGGTCTGGAAAGTGAGTTTGGTCTGTGTGATGCAGCTGCGAAAAAAGGCAAATGTGGCTCTGGGATGCAGTAAGAGTGCTGGGAAAGCAGTGAGAGAGAATTATTAACTGGAGGGTTGTCTGCAAATACTGTGCCTTGTTTTGAACACCAAACTTCAAAACAAGCATTGTAGAGAATGAGCAATCAGCACGCTGGGAAAGATGATCTAGAAGGGACAAAAGAACTTAAGTGTGGTTTAGTCTAGAATAGGAAGCAATGAGGGAAATGAGAGGAGAAGGGAAGGGGGACAGGGAAAAGGTTATGATAGCATTGGATATCTAAAATATTGCTGTAAAGAAAGCAGTGAAGAATTTTTCTCTGTGAACTCTGGGAGTAGGGTAAAAAGTAATCAGCTTAATTAGTAGCAATGCAAATTGAAGTAAATCTCAAAAAAAGCCTTTCTACTTGCAGGATATTGAAGCACTGGAACATGTTGCTTGAGGATGTTTGTAGTGCTCCCTTCAGTGGTGGCTTTAGGAACAAGTTAGGCAAATATTTCAGGCAAGATCGTCTAGATGAAATTAATCCTGCCTCAAGCCTCAGCCAGCCTCTTGGAAGCCCTTTGAGTGTTTTGTGCCGGTTCTGCTGCAAACTGCAGCCTTAAACATGAATGAACCAGCGTAGCTTTGCACTTTGTTGCTAGTTCTTTAACATGCAGGCTGTGTGGGTTGTGTGTAAAACCTGTATAAAAAGTAAAAGATGTTTACTTGAATTTTGAGGAATTAAAATATTTTATAAATAATGAAGAATGAAAGGTTTCACAACTTGGATAAGGAAACCTGGGTGCAACACAGCCCCTTTTAGGCTTGACTGCAGTCAAGTGCAAGTGGTTGGGGATGGGAAAGAAAAGTCAGGAGGAAGGGTAAGTGTGCAGAGAAATCATGCCACCACTGACAGGAATGCCAAAATGTCCCCAAGAAGCTAGTTCCAGTGCTTCAGTATGTCAAAGAAAGAGCGTGACTACCCAAAGTTGTAACTGCTTGAGCTTCATTACTCTGATATGAGCTGTTTAGAGAATAGTTCTGGAAATGAAAAAATGAGGTAGAAATTAGAATTTGCTTTATGGTGCAAATAAAAAAAAAAAAACTCATGGATTTAGCTTTCCAGCATCAGGAACTTCTGGCAGTGAAATAAACTCCCAGGCCAGAGTCTGTACACTGAGCCTCCCCTGGGCACTGATGAGGAATGAGCAGCTGCCAAATGAAAGACATTAGGGTAATGCAGAGAGGCAGCTCCTGTGTTTGCTGTTGTCTGAACATTAAGCGGCTACTGCCGTGCTACCAGAGATCTCCAACCTATAAGGGCACAAAAATGTGATTGACAGTCAGGGAGAAAGAATCTCAGGAGTATAATTAAAAGCTGTAAAGACCTTTTGCTGTAAGCTCTTCCAAGATTTCAGATAATTATAAAGTTACATCTCAACAATTCTAAAATACTGTTTTTAAGAAAAATTTTATTTGCTGACAAGTATTGTAGTAACTGTGAATGACAAGCCAAAAGGATCATCGTACTGCTTGTTACAAAGGCATTGCATGTTGCTTGCTCCACTGACACCAAAAGACACTTCAGAGAAAGGTGGAAGGCTGTATATTTGGCAGCAGCTACTAGTATTATTGTTAATAACTGGTGCACAACTTAGTTAAGCTGCAGCCAGTATTTCAAGTACACATTAGTGATCTGAGTAAATGTTAATTCTTGGGAAAATTAGATTAAAATATTGCCAACAAAATGGAAACTTAAGAAAAATGCAGAGTTAAGAGAGCTATGCAGAGTTAAGAGAGCTATCCTTGAACACTCAGAGTTTTGTCTAAGGCACTGCATATTCTTCAGTGTGCATTGGAAGAGAAAGCTAATATATTAATTCATGGATCTAAGCTATGAGAAATGTGATCCAAATTATGGAAAATGAAAATAAAACAAAGTTAGTGTGAAGCTAATGCAGAAAGATCTTTTAAATTGCTAGATCGAGTCCTTTTGGAAAGGTTCACAAGGGGTTTACAGATTTGAGAATGTTTTTCAGTTAATGTGCATTGTGGACATGCTGCCTCGATGATAATTTAGGGATAAATAGCTGGCAGTGAGGTGGGCTTCCAGCTTCCTGTTGTTTGCATGATCAGCACCTTTTGTTATGCACTTGCTACTTATTGTACACAGCGTTATGCATCTGTAGATGTGTGTGGGATTCAATGGGATCACCATCCATGAGCAAAGATCTTCCATGCTTCATTAATGTGAACAGTAATACATTAATAAATATGTTAGAGAAAGTTTAGAGGTCATTCTGGTGAAATTTTATGGGGAAAAAAATTAGGTGAATGTATAATTGTCTGGAGTGAAACACTTGACAGAATTGCAGCCTTCAACTGCCTGCTTATTGCCCTCGTTTCCATGCCATTATACCTTTACGTCTAAGAAATTATGTGAAAGCCCAGTCTATTTGCCAGGACAGCTAACAAATGTGTAAGTTAACACTTGTTGCAACTTTTTGTTTTGTCGTCTTTATGAACATCTTTGTGCTAGAATCTGGAGACCTTCCGTTTTTATCACATAGGATCCTGAGCAGTCCTGCAAGGACAGCTTTGGCTAATTAACTCTTAATAGCTGTTAACGTGGCGTAGAATTGAGCTGGTGATCCAAGGAGTGAAGCTTCATCCCCTTCATGTGCTGCAGGATAACCAAAAATGCTGAGCACCATGAGAACTGAGCAACATGGAGACTTCATTCACAAAAATGAGTGATGCCTGTTGAGATCATTTGCTACTTTTGGTCTAAACTCACAGATAGGATAGAATTGGATCTTTCAAAAACTATACTTTTTAAGCAGACTTTGTAGTCACTAAAGAATGGACTCTGTCCTTTCTAGGATCCAATCAGAGATGCTTTTAAGACACTGCCCAGTATTTGGAGACTGTTTTCAGGCTGCATTCATAGTCCACTTAGGCCAGAGGAACTCCTTTTATCTGAAGCAGGTTTTGGATCTAGCCCTAATACAGTTCTGCATTTGAATTGTGTCCACTTAGTTTTAGCCCATGCATAATGTTTTTGTGTGGGTATTACAGACAGCTTTTCAATGGAGGTGTTGGTGGATCTGTTTAGAAAGTGAAAATTATTGTCAGAGCTGTGCTGACTCAGAACATTACACTGCTGCCTCCACAGCAGTGTGTGACCTCTGCATTCACTTCCCCACAGACATTTCGTTGCTCTCACTTACGCATTTTCCAGGGTGTGCCAGATCCCTGGATTTCTGTACTTCCTCCTGTTGTTAGGGTACCGTGTGATGGAACACAACTGGAAGAGTTCTCCTCCATCGACTGTACCAGCGTGAGCCATATGGAGGAAGAACACTGCTCTGTAATTTCCAGGGGGATGCTCAGCATTCCCGCCTACACGCTTGTCTGAATGTCTCTCTCCCAACCCAGATCTCTCCCCCTGCCTCATTTCAACCACTGACTTTCAATCTGAGCTGGCCATTAACATTTTAATTGACACACTACCTGTCAGACTCTTATCCTCATGCCAGATGCCTAGCAATAGTGGGGAATTGTGATAATATAAATAACATCTCAGGTACTCGTGGTGTCTCTGGTTCACTGCTGAGCTGGGGCCCCCTGATCCAGGTAATTCATTGTGTATTCCAGTGCGCTCCCTAGATGTCAACTGTGACTGTGCATGAGGAACTGTGTCATCACTGTTTGCAACTCTTAAGTGATGCTTTTCTTGAAGAACTGCAATAGGAAGTGCGTCTCCGATGCTCTTTTGTTAGCTGGAAAATCCTTTACAGCTGGCAGATGTGTGTTTTTCCTTTCCTGCTCTGTCAGTCAAAGCATTTGCTGATGCTGCCTGGCTGTACCTGTTCACTCCTGTTTTTAAAAGTTGGGCCTAGCTCAAAGAGAGGTTTTTGGCTTGGTGCCAGCATGGACTAGCTTGTCATAGAGGTGCCTTCTGGCCTTAAAAATCTATAAATGTAAGAATTACCTTACTCCTAACATTTTCCAGCATGTCTTTGCTTTTCTTGGTCTTCGGCAAAATTTCCCTGGGTTGCCATTATGTACTGGCCAAGAGAGCGCAGGGGTAGGCAACCATGTGCTGGCAGGGAGGAGGAGGAGAAGACTTCCGAGCTGTCATGCAGGTCCTGGAGTAGTATTCTGCTTCCAGTTAGAGTCAAGAGAAGTTTTACAGTCAGCTTTGGTGGGATTTCTGTGGAGTTTTAATTGATTGGCAGGTGACTCCTGTGCAGAAGATGATGGTAAGGGATCCCAGGGATCCCAGAAATCCCACTGTGCATGAATGCAATGTAAAACTGTGCTCTCCCATGAGCACAACTGGGTGTCTGCTTAGTTCCCAAGGTTTGGACTCAACACTTCTGTTAAACAGCAGTGAGCTGGAAAGACCTTCTAACTGTTTTTATGCAAACAGGACCGAGACATCTCATGCACGTGTGTTTGCACACATACAGTGTTTCCTATTAAACAGTAGATATTTTGTTATGTAAATACTGTTTAACTGAAGAATGCTTGCTGAGATTTGAACTTGCTTTACTGAATGTTTTTGACATGTTTGTGCATGCATGTACTGAGGGAGAAGTCGAGAAGAATAATAATATTCTGAAGCTTTAATGAGATAAACGAAATAAAAAACAGTGGTGTTAAGTACTATGAAAAACGTTAAGTATATAACCTGTGTATTGGATAATGAGGGTCAGGATTATAGGGAAAAAAGAAAAGTAGGAGGGGAAGAAAAATAATTGTCTTTGTACAAGGAGATTAGTGGTATTTAACTGATGACTTGAAACTTTGATCTTCACCATCCATCTCCATGTGTCTATGTCTCTTTCTGAAAGCGTTCTGCGTGGCAGGTGCAACTTTGCAGGTTCTTTTTGGTTGTAAGAGGGCATCATTTGAGATCTGCCAGTCAACTAAGAATTTAAATTCAGTGAAGCTGACATTGAAGGTAGGGCGACAGAGCCTCATTTGGTGGAGTTTCATTAGAGTTAGAGAAGCCGTAGTGGCTGTCTCCCCATGTTTGCAGCCTGTGGGACTAACTGTTGGTCAAGACGCAAGCAGTTGCCAGCTGTGACATGAATCAGTCTGATTGATTACTTCTCGCAGGAAGCATGATGAGCAGCTGTCATGCAGATTCTCCTCTGTTAAACAGTGATTATTGAAGTAATTAATAGCAACAAGTGAAAAAAGAAACAAACAAAACAGAAAATGTTCCCAGTTTGTCCCAGTTCCCCATGGCCCAGTCTGTGCTGATTCTTAAGCAGATGATGAATCACACAACTGTGCGTAAGAAGACTGGAGAGCTTCACTTGATATAATAACATTTCAAAATATGTAATGAAAACCCTAGGAAAAAATAGCAGAAGCTAACACTGTAATCTGCCAGACTGTTTTATGTAGGTGTCCAGTTTTAAAATGTTGATAAAAACTAGCTCAAAAATAATATTGGTGTGATTGTAAAGAAAAGTAGGAGTCGAATGCATAGTGCTCTTCAGTCAATGGTGCTTTACTGTTTTTCGGATATTGCTGCTGCTATTGTGTTTTTCACAGTGACACCTTTGACTGGTTTTTATCTGTCTCTTGGGGCAGGAAGGAGTTGGAAGCAGAGTCCTCCCTTTAGCAAAATACATTCACTTTTCCTGAGTAGTTTCTACTGGATACATGAGGGAATGGGGAAAAAAAATGCTTAAAGGAAAGCAGTGCTGTAGGTCTTGGAAAAAAAACTTTAAAAGTCAGCTGAGAGAAGTGAAGGATATTTGTATCTAGCAGTAAATAATACAATAGGTTAGATACCTGGAAACATTCACATTCTTTCTAACACAATCCACTCCCCTAAAAAAAAAATACCCTATTATTCTAAAATGAGTACAATACTTTTGATTATGTCATATTTTAAATATGACAAACTTCACAGTGAGGGGTAGACAAGAGAAAGAACATTTTATATATTTTAATATACTATTACGTACTAACAAGAGAAGAAACTCATTTTGCTTTGAGAGCAGAGCAAAGAAGAGATGAGCAGTATTAGATATAAGAAGTGTTCTTTAAAAAGATTTTTGATTATTGTAAAATAGTAATTATTATGTACCTTCCCGTAACAAAATGTTCCAACTCCGTAACTTACATTGGGGTATTCTAAAATAATTCAGAATAATTTTATTACATTATTTATATTGCATAGAAAGAAATTCTAGGTGATAAGCATTTTTCTTGGAATATTCAGCATCATTTCTGGTGATAAACTACAATTTGGGGTGCCTTGCAGAAAAAGAAGTGAATCTTTTTATTCTCTCTCTTTTTTTATTTATTTTATCTTGTGCCTTGTTACCATGGTAATGGGCACACACAGAAGTGTTTTGTTAGCTCTGTAATCATTCTTTTATTTGGATATTAATTTAACTTGGTGGTCTTATTAATTGAGAATGACCTGTGTTCTGGCATTGTATCCCTTCCACTTTACTTTATTTAGTGCAGGGTTTTTTATAAAGTTGATTAGCTTCTATCTGTTAAAATGTTGGGGAGTTTTCAGCTTTCTTCTGTTCCCTCAGAAGGGAAACAGTGATATTTGTCCTTTTTTATGAACTTAGGAGAATAGTGTCATTACCAGCTGCCTTCTAGCCTTTCAGTATCCCTGATACCTGATGTGTCCTGGACTATCCTGTGGTCTTTAAAATCATCATTGCTATACTTTTTTTGTTATGGGCACGTAGGTGAAGCAGCCTTGTGATGGTTTGGAGGGGAGGGAGCTGCTAAGGGGGAAGGCACGTGCAGATTCTGCAGTTTTTTGCCTGCTCTTTCGGTTACACATGAGAGAAGCTGGAGCTGAAGAGCTTAAAGACTTTGTCGCGCGGCGCAGTCAGCTGCCCACCCACTTTGTTTTGTTCAGCTCAGATGCAAACATTTCCTAGGGCGGCTGTGGCGCTTGGTGACTCATCGAGTTGCTAAAATCCGTGGAGATACTGCTGGATCTCAATATCTGGAGACATTGCCTCGTTGCTGTTGGTCTGAAATGCTAATCCGTGATGGCAGGAGGACTGTCCCTTTTCACGCTCCACCGCTTTAGCGAGCATGTTGTTCTCAGAAGTGATTGCTCGGGGGAGCCAAGTTGCTGCTCCTGAACCTGTGGGCATCACACCTGGCTGACTTCCCCCGAGAGGTTCAGCAGTTAGGTACTGGCTTTCCCAGCCTGCCCCAGGTAAGTAATCTGATCTTTGCTACAGACAAACAGTGAGGGCCGTTTCTTATTTTAAAATATATTAAAGCAAAATCTTTTTTTTTTTTTCTTGAGTTCTTAACAGGATGTGTTGGGATAGTCTCATGCTCTGTGCTTCCCAAAAGCAAAAGGAGCTGGAGGGCAACAGCAGTATCAACACTGGATCCCTGGCACAGAAAAAACTGTGATCTGTTGTTTCAAACAAGTTACTGGGAGGCAGAGCTCCCAGATTTTGGGCTGTTATGAGGGATTTGATTATGGACGTTGGCAGCGGCAGCAGGGAACTGGGGCAAAACCTGTAATCATATTTATTGTAGAGTTCTTTTTGCACCATCTGGGTGCGAAAGGGCAGCCGAGCTGTTACTGGTAGCACTTGGGCATCCGTTATCTTCTTACCTGAGCTGTGTGTACAAGCATATTAAAGAAAAGAGGCTCTGTCTAAGGCATGTAGATAGTTAAAGCTGTAGGGGAATGATACCTCCCTGCTCGAGTGTGGTAACTCCCTGCCAGGGATATGCAAAGGTGGAGTTTGTGTCTGGTGTACTGAGAAAGGGTTGTTTGTCAGAAGGAGAGTGAGAAAGTTGTTCCCCTTCCTAATGCCACCAGTCACCTATCTCTGTTTTTTACTGTCCCAGAAGAAGAGGGAAGTTGGTTTCTCTGTCATCTGGGCTTCCTATTCCGATCAAGCGTGCTTTTCTGAGCTGCAGATAATCCAAAGGGCATGCAAGTAAGGAAATGTAAAAGATCCGAGATCGGGAATTCATTATGTGAATACCCTTCTGTAAAGGACAACACTGACTTTAGGAAACTTAGACAACATAGTAGAAAGCCATAAAAGACTGTAGGCTGAATCAGTTCCTTAATATGCTTTTATACATGATTCAGTCAGCGGAAGAGGCAAGAAGGAAAAATACATTATAACAGCAGTGCTATGACTGTAAATCACTCAGAATCACAGGGCGTGACAGGTTGAGGAAGCTAATGATCTCTCTTGAGAGAATTTACTGCAGTAATCAGAAAGGAGCAAGACAGAGGGAGAAAGATCAAACCAGAAAGTGAGTGCAGTTCCTAACATTTAACTTGTGTAGGTACATACCTGTGAACTTGACTTTTTCCCAGCAGCGCTAAACTTCTGCACCGTCACAAATCATTTGGGTATTAGTGTATGTTTCTGAGGTTTCTAACTGCGCAGCTCAGACATGTTGAGCACCTATAGTTTCTGTGAATTTTCTCAGAAATGTCAGCATGTCAGGAAAATACTGAGATTTTTGCAGTGAAGGTGGAAAATCTCTCAGAATGTCAATGATGTTAGAGATTTTTTAAAATTAAAGGAATAAGAAAACTAAACAGGGTCTGATCCATAGGTTTTAAGATGCACAGAGCTTGTTATCAGTGTATTGTGCATCTATCGAATGTATGAGCAGCCAGGTTGGGTGTCAGGATGGAGATAAACAAGGGATTGTGCAATTCATTTGGAAACTGCCATTACACAGACAAGTGCCGGCACAGAAACAAGTAACAGCTCATGGAGGAAGATCCCTGTTGGAAGGCTTGCCCTGCACTGTGTAATGGCCATGAAGGGCAAGGAATGAGAAACGCTCTTGGGTTACGGAGATGCTGATTTGGATTTGAACGGAGGGTTGTGGGGGCTGTAGGAACAGAACAGTTGGACTCTGGTGGTTCAGTTTGTTTTAGTAATGTTAATCACAGAAAAGCAAATGCTTATGGAAGTGAGATGTAAACTCATGTTACTTTTCATAGATCAACTTATTAATTACAGGCCATCTTTATTTCTTGACTTTTTTATGTGGTTTGTACTGTACCACTGTGCAGCAGCAGCCAGAACGTGGCACAGGGCTGACCTTCGTGCTGGAAGAACAGTGTATGGATGTGTACAGTTATGGTGAAGTACCTGAGGAGTTTTGCTTCTCTTCCATCTTTCGCCTGTCAGGGTGTCCAAACTGCATCCATCACACTGAGAGCGTGGGCAGGATCAGTCCAGCTGCACAGTGTGCAGTGCTGTTTTTCCCTCGTGCCTTGTTGGGCTGCTTTTGAATCCCACAGAGTTTTTGTTCATCTGTTTGTTTCTCTGAATACATGTGCAGGTATTTCAGTGTTGCTCCAAACGTGTTGTTGTCTAGAAAGCAAGAGGATGGTATTGAAAAGCTAACCTGAATCTTCTGCCTGGAGATAGTATTGCCTAATGCTTATATCTAGGAATCAAGAGTCAGTTACCTGGAGTCATTTCCTGGCTTTGACATAACTTTTCTAATAGCCTTGGAAAAATTAGTAACTTTCCTGTGCTTTAAATAGCCCTTTTCCAAAATGGATGTAATATTCATGAGCATAATATTCATGTAGTCCTCAAAAGTTTTTATAAGAATTAATGCTCATAAAACATTTTAAGACTCATTAATATAAATTACCATAGGAGTGCAAAGTGAATTCTGCTACTCTCATCTGCTACTACAGATTAACCAGCAGGGTTTTAATATAGGCAAGCTTGTGATCAAAAATATTTAGTGCAGGTTAGTGATCTTGCAATGTCAGAGGCCTTTGGATACCACTTTGGTGACACAGAATACCACAATATCCTGTTACCTGTTCAGTTAATCTAGGTTGCGGCACCTTTTTGTTGTTGAGGTGTTTAGTGGATATGATCTTGTAACATTGGAGTGGTGTACATTAGAAGGCCTTGCTTACAGTATTTAGAAAATGGGGAGTTAATATGCCACAACAACCCTTACATTTTCTTTTTGTTCCTGGGATTGTCTTCCCAGTATGAAGCTGGAAATTAAGTCTTTTCTTCTGTTCAGGTGACCTTCCCACTGAAACTGTTAGCAAAAATACTGGTACTCTGAGGGTGGGATGATGATGTGGAGGTTTTTGCACTATTAGCTAGACTGAGACAACCAAATCAATTCACGGGGCCATCAGAGACATTAAGTAGTAATAGCGTGCAGTTGTTGCTGTTCTGAGATGGCTTCAAACAGATAGCATAAGGCATTCTATTCCATTATCAATCTCCAAGATCATCTAGTTCCTATACTTATTACCCTTAGACCATGCAAAATCTGTAATACTAGTCTCTGATAAAGAACAGTGCATTGTTATTTCGGGAGAGAGAGAGAAAGATGTAATCTGCATACACACTGGCTATCTTAAAAGATGTTTTGCTGTACTGAGACAAATTAATGTTAAGGTATGAAATCTTGCCAAAGCACAGATAAAGCTGTAGTCATCCCCAAAGTGTAGGTTCTGAACCCTAAAACTCAGTGATCTTCAAATAAGCTTTCTGGAAGTATGTCAGAAATCTCTTTTCAGTTCTGGTAGTTCACTGGGCAAGACCCTGGAGCCAGGGAAGAACTTGCTCACAAGCCATTTGCCTGGTTTGCATGAACAGTGCCAAGTCTGGACTGTTCCTGGGGTCAGTTTGGCATGATGTGAGCGCCTATATGGGAACATAATTTTCTTGATGACAGCACAGATCAGTGTTTCCCAGCTGCAGGTTGCAGTCCCTCCCAAAGATGTCCTTGGGATGGTTCAGAGGAGGCTGTGAAACATTTTATACTAGTCAGGGAACAGTCAGCTGCCTTTAATTGCTCGCTGTACTCAGTCCTTGCAGTGCAGAGGTTTGTGTATTTATACCTGCAGCCAGTAACTATAAACTATTCTTATTCCCTTGGCCGAAACAGACAGAGGTACTATTTGCAATGAAGGAGAAGAAGAAAATGAAAGGCCACAAAAAGACAAATTAGCCCAAAAGTGTGTTATGCTTTCAGATTTTTGTCCCAAATTAGATGAATGAGGTTACAATGAAAGTGTACTTTTGTCTACAGCCCCTCTGCACTGCACGTGGAAATGCAATGATTCCATACGCAGGAGACCCAGAGTTATTTTCTGTGGTGCCCTCCCAAACTGATGAAAAGACAAACACGCAGGGAGGAGCTGTGGCAGTGCTTTGGTCTCTGAAATGTTGCTGATGGCAGTGTTGTTTTCTGATCCACAGGTCCAGAAGATGGCATAGTAATAAAGTCACCTTCCAGGGAGCTGGGGTCCTTTTTCGTCTCCGTGTGTGCTGCTTGAACTGATCTGAAACCTTTGTTTTTGGACTGAAGAAACCTGCCCACTGCTTGCCCTGAAAACCTTTCTCTCCTAATTCATGAGCCAGCAGGATGCAGTCGCTGTGCTTTCAGAACGCCTTCTTATAGCTGCATACAAAGGCCAAGTGGATAATGTGGTGCAGCTTATCAACAAGGGTGCCAAGGTAGCAGTTACCAAGGTAACGAGAGAAAAACGCTTTACAAAATCCCTGGGAACTAACATAACTCCTAAGCCATTGTCTGTGAAAATGCCCTTGTAGCTTTACAATTTTGAATGTAATTGAGGTTAGTCATGGTGTTTAGATTCTCCGAAAGTTTATACTTATTAGCTCATGTAAATGTATAAAATAGTGCATATCTGGTATTATACGCTCCCCAGTGGACACACGCATGCCTGTAGTGAATGCTGAGTCCTTAAAAACGTACTGTGCTGGGTGGAGGTGCAGTGACATTTTTCAAAATGTGCACTGACTTTTGAACAATGTGCAAAATGATGAATGGAGTAATTCATCACCATCAAGGGAAAGCGGTCTACAAGGCAGATCTTTCTGCATGAGGGGATGGGGGAAAGCCACCTGTTGTGGTGAGGTAAAGGTACACAGAAAGTGTTTCTTAATCTTTTGATACAACAGACTAATTTCTGGCCTCACTTGTATCTGACATCTTCATTGATTTATGCTGTGTAGTCCCTATCAGTTCCAAACTTGGGGTTTGCAAACTTTATTCCCTGTACCTTAAACATAACGTCAGCATCAAAGGATTTCTGCTATGATTTTAAGAGAGTCCAAATTGATATTCACCCATTCCTAACTTTCAACATGTTATAAATAATAATAGCAAATAAAAGATGAGCTAGAAGTAGCTGTTGTAGAGAAGGTTCACTCAGCAAAAAGCCCTAAAAAGAATTAGGTAAGTTAGATCTGATAGAGCTGTAAGGTAAAATTTGGGACTTCCTGTTTTGACATATTATTGTTCTCCATCATGCCTAGTCTTATTGGTATTTCCATACTGATTTTGAACACTATAGATGTATGGAAGTTAATATTCACAGACAGAAAGCAAATGTGAATACATTTGATAAGTAATCTGTTTTTTCCTCTTTTTATCTGTCAGTGACAGTTGTTTTCAAACCCTTTGCAGTGTTTGGGTTGTAGGTAGTATTTATTTTGAAAGCTGGAGTGATCCAAAGGTAAACAGTTTTTATAAATTTTACTTGCCAAAACTAAGTGGCCTCTTGTTGTTAGATACAGTGCACCGATGTAATAAATGTGAATGGTCCCCTGAAGATACCCATTTGGCTCTGTTGTTGATGAACAGCTATTGAAGGTGGTCGGTAATAGATCAGGAAGTGCTCATTTACAGATGTCTGAATGGTAGCCTGGGTTTTTTTAAGATGTTCAGCTCTGAGGTTACCGAAGGACCTACCTGAAAATAGAGAAGGTAGTAAAAGGGGTGCCATGCTCTGTATAAATTTGTACATTACTGTAATTTTGAATCCAGGTCCCACACTCCTTGAAGCATAAAATGTGGCATCTTTTGTAATGGTCTAAACTAATCGTGGCACTGATTAAACTGTTTCATGGAATTAGTTGACATAATCCACAATTGTAGTGCGAGACTGGCACTTTGTTAGCGTCGTTTATTGTGCAGTTATCAATGCCTTCTGTTAGTTACAGCAAGAATAGTTAAGGCCAACTGTGAGCTGAACCTCTGTGTCTAGATGTGACTTACTAAACAAGAAAACAAATGTTTTATAAACCTGCGTTTTCAAACACAAACTCAGTTAATTTGGTTAAAATACAGATTTGCTGGAGTTCATGTACATCTTTCTTTGCTATCTGATGCAGGCAGCTTCCGGCTTCTTGCACTTGCTTTGTTGTTTAGCCTTTGTGTGGCAAATCAAAGCAAAGCTCATCTGGCGGTGGGTGATGCTGCCCACAGGCGCACAGTGTTTGTGTTTTTGTTGGAGAGCCATGTGGAGACCCAGACTCTCTGGTGAGCTCTGAGGCCATCCCTTTCGGTGGCCTGGTGCTATCAGATTGTAGCTATTGTTTTGTGGAGACAAAAGCTCACCCTCTTGTAATTCTGGGTGCGTCCGGTCACATCAGCAGACAGCACAAATGAGATACTTGGGTAGCTCTGGGCCACCCCATTCAGAAAAGATGAAATCAGGTCGGCAAAACTGTGGAGGAAGGCTCGAGGGTGCTCAGGAGAACGGAGCACAGGGGGCTTAATGAACAGATTACTTATCAAATGTATTCACATTTGCTTTCTGTCTGTGAATATTAACTTCCATACATCTATAGTGTTCAAAATCAGTATGGAAATACAAATAAGACTAGGCATGATGGAGAACAATAATATGTCAAAACAGGAAGTCCCAAATTTTACCTTACAGCTCTATCAGATCTAACTTACTTAATTCTTTTTAGGGCTTTTTGCTGAGTGAACCTTCTCTACAACAGCTACTTCTAGCTCATCTTTTATTTGCTATTATTATTTATAACATGTTGAAAGTTAGGAATGGGTGAATATCAATTTGGACTCTCTTAAAATCATAGCAGAAATCCTTTGATGCTGACGTTATGTTTAAGGTACAGGGAATAAAGTTTGCAAACCCCAAGTTTGGAACTGATAGGGACTACACAGCATAAATCAATGAAGATGTCAGATACAAGTGAGGCCAGAAATTAGTCTGTTGTATCAAAAGATTAAGAAACTGAGGGGCTCCTCAGGGGCATGGTGGAGGTTTTGTGCATCGGATATTTTGGAGACTCTCCCAAATTTACTCCACCCACGTTGTGAACCGGGCAGAGATGAGCTCAATGTGAAGTGAAAGGTGCGAGACCAAGCTGCTGCCCTCATCAAAGCCCGTCAATTCAGGCTCAGTAATGTACAGTCCATGTCTACAGAGCATCCAGTTTGCATCTGTCTCTCCCTCAGCCAGCTAGCTGCCTAGGGAGAGCATGTGCGTATTTGCCTACCAAAGGCTGTATAAACATACCCCTGGAAGAGCTTGGCTTGCTAATCTAGTGAAACAAAGGCTGGAAGGAGAAAGAGCCATTTAAAGTCAAGGACAAAGCTGACACAGGAGCAAGCATGTATAAATTAGCCTCAACTATGTTTAAACTGGAAATTTGGAGGGATTTTACATCCATCAGAGTGGCCAGGTTCTTGTGCAGTCTCTCAATAAGTGGAGCAAGGACAAAATGACAACTACCACTACTGGGTAATAATTGACCCAATACTGAGTACTACTACTACTACTACTACTATCATAACTACTGCTATTACTAACTACTGTTTTAGGGTGGAATTTGTTAATTTGTGAATGGGATTTAGATGACATGCTTGTCACAGCAAGGGAATTATTGATCAGGCTTTCAGATAAACTGAAAACAAAAGCCCTCTCCACTCCCCAAGATAAAACTGATTACAAAATGAAGCATAATTTTATTCACATGTATGCTTTAGTCCTCTTTTACCTTTATATTTTCTGCTCTTGTTCATAGTCTTCTTTTTTTTTTCCTGTCAAATTAATTTTAAATTCTCTGGATTTGCTCTGAAGAAAAAGGATTTTTTTACTTCTCTGCCAAAATACCTGCTTAATTCTATCTGAGTTTTATTGGAGTAAGACATGCAGAGACAAAACTCTTTCCAGGGAGAGTAAAAGTTCCCTCATCACTTTAGGCCAAAATGAATTTCTGATATGCATCTGCAAGTGCAGACCAATCTTTTTAAAAAACACCATGGAGAACCACAGCTTGAAGTGGCTGAGCTCTAGAGCAGGATTTGGTTTATAAACTCTTGCTAAACACTAAAGAATTCTTTATTCTGACTAGACTAATTGAGCATGGCTTAAGAAAAATGAGGCATATTTTCCTCAACAAACCAAGTGCTTTTAAATGCTGGGTAGCTGGCAAGCAGGTCCAGCTCTATTCTTATGTTACATATGAAAGGTCATATTATGTGGTTAATTGCTGCTTCAGTAAATAATAATTTAGCTGCAAGATATTCTTTCATTTTTGTCACCTCTGTGTACAGTGCCATTCACATTAACTAGGTGATCTGAGAAAAAGAATAATACTAAAGAATCAAAAGTCAATGGGGAGTTGATGCATTTAAGTGCTCACTTCAGTGTTTGCTCCAGGGTGCATTTGGTTTGTGCTGATCTCAGTAACAGTCACCTGTCCAGCTGAGCCCCGCATTTCCAGGGGAAGTCAATGCAAAAGTGAAAACCCTGGCACCTTCCCTGACGCCAGGAAGAGCGAGAGACACTGGGACTCTTTCCAGATTGGGAACCTTAAAAAATATGTAATTTTCCTTTATCTCTAATCTGCAGAGTTCTTTTTCCTTTTGCTGTGGTTTTTCAGCTGGACGGAGGGGCAGAGAATGAGGTTGCTTTGCCACTTCTGCTACAGGAGAGGTGGAAGCCCAGCCTGGCCTGTGGTATGCTATAAAATCATGGGGTTGTACCAGACTTACTCAGGTCAAACAGTGGGTGAGAGGGCAGGATGCTGCTGGGAAATGAGTTTTCTGGTGGCTGCAACATGCTCTGTGCCACCTCTCCCCCACGCCAGGACTCCTATGCCGGGACCTGGTGATCAGTGGGGTCATGGTGCTGGGACACCAGGGTGGGAGAGTGGTGGTGGCACTGTGTTGGAAATGCGTGTAGAGCGCTCACGATGGTACTGTGATCTCTGCTGTGACACCATGCAAGGCAGAGACCAAAAAACAGACTTACAGTCAATGTGTGATGCTTTACGGCTTGGCCTGAGGCATCTTGTGGGCCAGGGTGCTCTGTTGCTGCTTTACCTGGTAGGAACAGAGAAATAATTTCCATCTTTGTGCCTTTCAGTCTGACAGGTGTGAAATTTATATCTGTTTTCTTTATGAAAATGGCAGAAAATATCCCAAACAACTGATGATTTGAATTGGCTGGTTCAGCAAGCAGAATCCTTTAGAGAGTATTTTGGTGAACATGCTGCCAAAGCTAGAAGATTCAAAACTAAGCCTGATAGGATTAAGTCTTTTCTTCCAAGCTGGAAAGCGGGTCACATTTTTTAGTTCTTTTGGAGTGGAACTTTCTTTCAGTAAAGTTATTGAAAGTTGCATCTTTGAAATTTAAGTTACGTTTCTTTTTACCAGATATGAGCAAATTAAGCTTTGATTTGCCTGGTGTTCTGTAGTCACAGAGCTCATAACTATGGGTGAGTTGTGTAACAGTAGGAGCATTTCTTTAGAAGAACGCTTTTGCCTATAATACTTTACTAATGTTGGTTGGGCAGCAAGGAGCAAATGAAGCTTAGAGGTGTAGGGGCTTCGGCTTTGGAGCTGGCTGTGTCATGCCACCCTCCTGCTCTTCCAGCAGCAATTTAAAGGAAGAGATTCTGCACCCAAAAGGACAGAACAAGCCCCTGAGCAGAGGTGGGGGGGGGGGCGCTTGCATGGCTGTTTTCTGGCAGTGCCAGGGTTGTGGGTTCAATGTCCAACTCTAACAGCAGTTGCCAGTGGAAGGAGCAGTCCCACCTTTCCCTCCACCAGCCCTGCTCCCCAGCCTCCCTATGAGGGCCTTCCCCTCTTTGGCGTTAGCTCGCTGGGACCTTTGCTGAGCTGCTGTGTCCTGCTACCCTTCCCGAATGTTGTTTGAGTAATTTTTCTTTAGATGTTGTGAGATGAGATAGGTGAGGGAGAGGTCTGAGGAGCACCAGAAGTGGTGTAAGAGAAATGATGGTAGGGACACGTTAGATCAGCTCAGCTGTTCTGTTGAACCTGTCCCCACTTAGGTGCCCAGAGGAGGGAGGGAAGTGCGATTTCATCTCCTGCACTTGAGTTTTTGGTGTGTCCTGGCTGAAATCCCCTTGTCACTCAGGGCTGACTAGCAGAGCTTGCTCTGCCCAGTCACTGCATGGAGATCTGCCCTCCCTGATGGGATCTTGCTCCGTGCCCAGAGACAAAATTCCAGATCTGAACCCGCATGTAAGAGCTCATGAAAACAAAATGTTACTTAATGTTGGGTTTCGTTGTGACGTTAGAGTATGTCATGTAGAATTGAATGGTGAGAATTAATATGGCCAAGAAAAGCTATGTTTTACCAAGCACATACAGAGAAGGGTTCCACTTGTCAAACATGACAGAGATTTGCTAGAGGAAGTAATAATGTAGTACAGACAGTTTCAACATAGTTTGCACAGCACCATGGGTTTTATGAATATTTTTTCAAAGTGAAGTAGAATATAGCTTTTCTGCAAACCATAGTGTTAAGATCATAGCTATAAAATTGAATTCCGCAAAGAAATGATGATCATTTGGAAAAGCCATGGAAATGCAAAAGCTTTTCTTCTGACTCAGTAATGCTATTTATTTATCTATTTATGTAAGTATTTAAAAATTTTTTTTTTTGAAACTGATATGGACCTGCTATATGGCAACACTTCAAAATGCTGTGGTAGTTATAGAGTTGTCATCAAGATTTAGCTTCAGAGAGTGCTGAGATCTTGAAAACAGTCTTTTTTCCTTCCTTTTTAAATTATCAGCACAAAAAAAGAAATACATTTCAATGCTTTCACATTTTTGTGTTCCTTCAGTTTGAAAAACTACTTATTGTCTTAAGTGTCTGTTTTAAACAATAAATCAAAAATGAATGAAAGTAAAATAGCAAACATTTAGGGACTTACTCAATGCCCATGGAGGTCAATGAGAAACTTTCTGCTGACTTGAGTGAGCAGGTTATTCATGGTGAACAGTCTAACAAATCATCAGTGAACAATGTGACAAGACTTTGTTTTTGTTTTCTCTTCAAGGTTTCTAATAAAATGTGGATAGGCATGTTTTTGTATAAATGCAGAATGGATGACTAAATAACAGTGCTTGTGCAGCACAACATGAGAGTGAAGTGGAGAACTGAATGTGCTTGCATAAAAGAATGCAGGAATATATAAACACAAGGAAAGATCCTGCAGCTTGTGGTGCTAAGACCTGCCTGTATGAATTTGGTTGTAGAAAGCACACCTAGGGTAGCTTGACAGTTACTCTAACAAAAATCTGCTTTTAAATCTGCTTATGGACAGTTGCCTGCCAATGTTTGGAAGGCAGAATACAAATTAAGTACAAATAAAAATGGTGCCCTTGTGTTTTACCGCTGAAATTCATGTGGGTGTTTACTGTACTTGGCTGCAACTTGATATACCCCATAGCTATAGCACTATGTCACAGCTGGAAATTGCAGCCTTAGTGCAATAGACCCCATCTATTTGTCAAGAAGCTGGTGACAAGGGAGGATTTATATGATTTGTGGTCTGCTGAAGCAATTATTTGCATTCGAATAAATGTCTTAATTGCATATTTTTTATATGAGTGAATGCTTTATTGATTCATTAATTCAAGACTAGTAAAAGTCTCTCATTAATATTTCTCTAGTAGCTGATAATAACCCTGAAATCATTACAGTTAATATTTGGAAATCATAAGAAGCTTTTAAGCCAATAATCTGCATGTTAAGCAGTCTGGTTTTAGTGGTGTCTCCCTGTAATGAACATCTAAGAGACACTCCTGTTTGTATATGTTTCCTCTGCCATTAGGGCCTATTGTGTATTCAGAAATGCCCCTTTGGTAGTACTGCAGTGGTGAATATGAAATGTCTTTACAGAGGAGACACAGAGGGAAATTTGTCTTCTGCCCTCCTCTCTCTTCCTCCTAGATATTTTGGTAGGATGCTTTGTTTTGAAAGAAAAAATTTCACAAAAAAACAGTCCTGTCAACCCATCAGCAATCTCCTTCACAGCCAGCGTAAAGGGCCATTCCTCTGGCTCGCAGTCATGATGGACAAGATCAAAGCCAGGCAAGAACAACTCTAGCGGTCGCTGCCAGGGCGCCCAGCCATGCCACAGACCCTTTGACCATTTCTCTCCAAAGCTTGCAGCACTCTCATTTTGTCACTGCAGTGTGAGGGCTGCTGAGCAGCACCCAAATTGCCTGGTCTCTCCCTCGCAGTTTGTTGGGGGTTGGTGCATGCATACATACATACCTATAGGTATTGCGAGGGGGAGTTTTTCCAGTGTTTGTGCTGTCTGCACTGGAACACTGCCCAGTTGTACCACCTATCTCTAGTTCCATTTTTAATGTCATTAAGTGGAAAAAGAATATATGGCATTGCCAGCTTTACAATGTTATGATTAATCTTGACATAACCGGTGCTTTTCCAAAAGCCTGAGCCTCTAATCAGTTTAATGTGCTAGAATCGCTCCTCCTTCCCACTCTCCCATCTTAGTGTTAGGGTCATTATTTTCCTAGTCTCCCTCTATAGTCAATGGGAAGAGATGAGAACTGTATGCAGTAGCTCTGGGCTCTGAAGGTCTCTCTCTAGGTGTCTCCAGTAGGTTGGATGCATCTGGACGTACATTTTTGGGTAGAGAATCTTGAACCCATAAACCCTGTGGAATCAAAGGCCAAAATACAATTAATAATCTCCTAGTCTTTCATTTTAATATCTCAAGATTTTTAAAACAAAGACATGAGTTTTGGGGACCTGGCTGAAATTTTTGAATGCTTGCGGATGACAGTAGTGGGAATGCAGAGCTTTGTGACCTGTATGTTCTCTAAGGGCCAGGAGCAGCCAAGCAAAGTTCCCTTCAGTGTGCTCCTTTTCCCTGCAGCGCTGAGGACATGATGATGCTTGTTTTTGCTTGTCGAAGAGACAGGAGTGGAGTGGATTTGTCTGCCAACCTCTGCTCTTTCCTTCCTTTCAGTGTCTAGCATTTTTGCTCTCTGCCAGCCAATCCAATACGTTCCCCTCGCTCTGATTTCCACTGAAAGTGCAGCTCTAACAGGCCCCGCAGGAGGAGAGCCGAGGGCGATGCCAGGGGCTCCCCTTCGCGCCGCAGAGGGCAGCCTCCGTGCGCCAGCGCTGCCAGGGAAAGGGCCGTCTTGTCAAGATAAGCCTTCTCTCTGGGGCCGCTGCGTTTCACGTGCCTTCAGGCACTGCATCAGCAGGTGAATGGTCGTGTGGCACACGTGATTTGAATCTGTTGTGCTTTGCAACCTTCGTGTGAAACATGACTTGTATGTGTGCCTAAGGGGGGGCTTTACCTGCTGCTGCGCAAGCTGCCTGTAGTGTTTGCCTAGGAAGGTATGTTGGGTGAGGAAAACGTTCCTCACGGTCAAATAAACTCACACTTCTCTTTCATAGTTTATTTTTAACCGAATACCGTTGGCTGCACCTCAGCATTTTTTCAGTGGTTAGAGATAGTTATCTTACAAGAAAGTTCCCTGCTGGAATATATTCATGTAGTTGACACTGTTCTCCTTTTAAAGTCCATGAGCTGGCTTCAAGTTGGATTAGTTTTGCTTTTCCCGCTCCGTGCACAGATTACAATAAATTGTTGCTGTGATATATTAGAAACCTGCTGGGAAGTGAGACACCCAATTAGGTGATTTATTGCAATTAAGCAATGTAGAAAGTTAGAGCCTATAAGTCTGAACGTGCTTGAGCACGTAGTCCTAATCCAAACATACTGTTTGTAGCAGGGAATGATTTGTCAATCTGCCTGTTTTTTTTTTTTTTTTTTTTTAATGTTGCCTAGAGACTTTTAACCCTCCTGCTCTCAGGTTATCTGAAACTGCAGCCAAGCCCTGGATCTCCTCCAGGCCATTACAAAAGGGAATGTGCCCCGTGTGGCTGGGCCAGGCGTTTACTGGGGCAGCGGAGGTTTATAGCCGTGTTTCTGGATCCCATCGGTCGTGCAAGCAGCGGGCTGGCTACCGAGCGAGGAAGCAGAAGCGCAGGCTCGCTGCTCGTCCAGGTGCTGCCGCTGACCTTCTCCCGGCTGCACCCGTTTGCCCGCTCAGCGTCGCCCTTCTTGCGGGTGCATTCAGGGGCTGACGGTGAAAGCAGAAACAAGCCATTTTCAAAACACCGGAGAAGCTGAAATGAGACTTTCCCTCGTAGGAATGAGTTCCTCCCTCCTGTTTTGAAAGGGTAATGGGAGAAAAGGGTTGCATTTTGAGAGACCTGAGTTGCAGAATGGGGGTGGATTTTTCCATTAGATCTGATCCTTCAGGTCAATAATCAATAACATAGTATAACTAATCAACATTTAATGTTTGCAAAGCCCTGCACAACTATTAAGTAATTTATAGACTTTTTTTTCCATTAATTCTGTGGATTTCAACACTATTTTTCTTTTTGTTCTGAAGAGACTGAATTCCCAAGGCTGTACCAGCTGCTTAGGATATAGGAACTGCTGTATGAAAACAGCCTGTCTTGAGCTTGGTTTTTATTTACTCGAAGTAACTTTCCCAGTGGGGAATTTCCTTAAAATATCAGAGAACTAATGATTGTCTTCTATTTACATAAGGCCACTAGTAGTCAGCTCTTCAGGTTTTTCTTCTGTAGCTAATCTTCTAGGGCAGTTCATTTTCCTGTTCAGGGTAAAACAAACTTCCTGGATCCTTGGGAGGAAGAATAGACAGTGGCAACATCAATGATGAAGAAATCTTTAGCTTATACAGGCTCAATTTTTAGGGAATTGCTTATTCTAATTCTTTTCTGTTGTCCAGACTACTACTTAGAATCTCTTCACCGTTTGAGCTTTTTTTAACACAGATTGTTATACCTCCTTTAGGAGAAGCAGCCTATTCCCCTTTTCCTGAAATGTCTCATTTTAAATTCTGCCAAAGGATGATCAGAACTCAGTTACAATTAAATATTGTTTTCCTCTTGCCATTTCACTTAGATTTTTGTAACCCATTTGTTGGGGAGACACTATTTTTCTTATTTAAATTTTGATTTTTACAGTTAAATTTCAATTTTTTTCCTCCTAAAACTATATATCATTTAATTAAACCTTTTCTGTCCTTCTGTCCGTTAGGAAACTGTCCTTAATTATACTGTAGATTGATTTTTCTTGTGACTATTTTTTTACCCTGTTTTTATATGGGTTAGGGCTTGGTAATCTTTAAAAATATGTTGCTTAAAAAACCTGACAGATTTTTGCCAAAACAAGGTTGGTTGTCGTATACATTAAGTCACTTGGGGTGACTACAAATTTTCCATTCTTTTTAAGGGGAGCTTCAGTCATACACAAAAATCTTGTAACTCTTACTTCTATTGCAAAGATTATACTGATTACAATATAAGAATTAGACTGTGATAGCAACTTTGTGGTACAGAGTGGAATTGAAAGTGGTGGGCAGTTCTAGGTTCCAGAGGGACAGAAACAAAAAAGTCATGAATTCTGTTTCAGCATGGACAAAAAGAAGGATCTGAGTTTTTAAAGAAGTAACCTTACATGAGTAGAATATCCCTTTTGTAGAGTATCGTTAGGGTAAACTGAAATGTTGCAGAAGGGGGAGGAGGAGTTTTCAGCATGCACAAAATAAGGTAAAGCCTTTTGTACACTAATATCTGTCAGTTGCTGCTATTGCAGACTTCAGAGAAGTATAAACAGAAGAAGGAGGAAAAGAGGATAAAATTCTGGTCAACTACTATGTATAAAAAGTTGGTCTTAAGGTATTATTATTTACTTCTCATTCATAGCATGGCCGGACTCCTCTGCATCTTGCTGCCCACAAGGGTCATCTCCATGTTGTCCAGATTTTGTTGAAAGCAGGTTGTGACCTGGATATTCAGGATGATGTAAGTAGATACAACCATCCTTGCTTGGGGTGGAGGGGGAAAAGCTGTTGTTTCATCAGTAATTTGCAAATAAGAATAGAATTTAGCTTCTTTGAAGTGGGATTAAATGAAAACAAAATCTGTCTCCTGTATTTTTTTCATTTGGAGATGTAACCTGTAATTTGGAGATGCAGAACTGCACAGGGGACAAAGTAAAACTGGGTGGTTTTCAGTGAGTAACTTAGTACTCATATTCAAGCTCCAGAGCTTTATAAGAGCTCTTGTTACGTCTGGCTGATGTGAGTAGCAATGAGAGCTGTTGTCTGCCATTTGATACAGAAGTGAAATAGAGTCATTGTAGTGTGCGGGAAGCCACTGAAACGCTTCAGGTAGGGCACATGATCTGTTGTGATGTTTGCTTAAGCGGGAGATGCTTTTGTGCAGATCTGTGTTGCAGCATGCAGAATATCGAACAGCTGCCCAAAGCAGTATATGGGGTCGCAGAGAAATTGTCCCATTGTCAGTAGTGCAGGATGGGTGGGTTATCACACCTGTCAGACTTTTGGGTGGTAAATCTTCGGCATAATGTAATCAGCTTTGAATTTAGCAAAGGGTAGTTTGTCGTCATTAAGTAAAACATGTAAGTTGTTGGTATTTCTCAGTTTTCCGTAGAAATAGTTATAATATTGGACCTGGCTTTAGGGGACATTGGAGTGATCAGTAACTTTGTTTTAGTTATCTCACTCTGATGAGCAACGACATAGGCTGAAATGTGCAACAGCAGTTAAATAACCATGACTCCCTTCAGATTCATTGCTGATTTCTGGCTATAATATTGGCCCTGATTTGTTCTGAAATGCCTGCACTCAGAGCAGGAACTTCTCACAACATTTAATGATGGGTCAAGCCCTTTTGCAATGCTCTTGCAAAGTGATAAGCAAATCCATGTATTATAATTCTGAGAGCATACTGGAACAAATTTGAGAAGGGTTGCTTTTGTTCCCTCTGTAATAAATAAGGTTTAGGTTCTTAAAAGATCCTAGACATCCAAAGATGGCTAGTAGAGGCACCTATATGACTATTGAAAGGACACAGGAAGCCTCTAGGTGCCTTTTGAGAATCCCCTTAGGCATTTGTTTGCATCCAGAGGGTCTTAAATATCTTTAAAAATTGGAAAACTGGTTTCCTTTTCCACATGAGTAGTTGCCTCCCTATGAGAATCTGTAGCTGGTAAGCCTAGAACAGTGTTATTCATGCAGCTTTATACTGAGAAACTTGTTCTTCTAGAAAGAAGTGTTTTCTGCACTCTTTTTTCTTTCACTGTGCCCATCTGTGAAATGGGGCTGATTTGCAAGTGTGGTGGGAGTGTCAGTTTATTTGGATAGGGAGTTCATTTTTAGACCTCTCCCAGGAAAAAAGGTACATCAGGGATTTAAGACAAAATTATAGCTACTTTACAAGTACAGTCAGTTTTCCTGAAAAGTGCAAGTTGCTGTTCTAAGACTGTAAGGGCTACCAACGATTTACTCTTAAATTGGGTTTCTGTGAAAATTGTGTCGTTTTTTCAATCCCGTAGTCATAAAATCTAAGCTATTTATATGTAAACCTGATGTGTTAGGCATCGTGGAAAAACAGTAAATCTGTGTTTAGCATCAATTCAATTCAGGAAAGAATCTTGCACTGCAGAAATATTCAGCTCATAGAAGACCTTATTTCACTTGTCTTGTGAACTTCTCAGGAGCTTTGTTCATGAAAATTGGATACCACTTCTAAATGCGGTGACTAATCTGAACAACTGTGTACATGCTTGATTTACAGGTACAAGTTTTAAAAAATGTGTTTTGATTTTGGCTCTGTATTGAGTATTAGTTATCTGGTTGGGGTTAAGGACAGCCTCAAGAGTTGCTGCATGGTTTGAGAGTGTGTGTTTGGATTTGTCTCAGAGGAGGAGGAAGATTCAAACTCCCAAGTGAGGATTTTTGCTTGTGAAAGTTATTAACAAAAATATGTCTGCTTTCCTTTTACACAGGTCTTAAAAAGGTTCTCTGTCTATGTTTCCTCGTTGTATAATTCATTTTTACAATTTATTTATACCATACAGAGGTGTTCATTTTCTCTTTTAATTGCAATCTATTGTTTATGCTGTCCATCACTTTTACTGTGTGTTTATTGGCAGTGAAGGAATTTTAGCATCAAATAAAGTGTTGATTAACATCCATATATTTTATTGCTGTTTTTCAGGACTACACATTTAGGTTCAGAAATGAAATTGCTCATGAGAGCAGAGAGTATTCCATACTTCATTAAAAAGTAAATACTTAAGTTGATATTGGTCTGCAGAATTGTGATAACACAAAGAAAATCTTCCTTTAGGTTCTAAAAAGCTGAAATATATATTTTTAAATGATATGAGAAATCTAAAAACATTTTATTTTGGAGTTGACTATCTTTAGCTAATAAACAAATGAAAGGCTAACTTTTCATCTGCCAGATGATAAACAGAAACTTAAAAGTTGCTAAGTATTGTGGAGAGATTAAAACACTGACTTCATGTTCTACAGATATGTTCCTTAAAACACAGTAAGAGCCGTAAGAATTAGTTGAAGAATGACCTCCAGTGGCCTGGAGTGGGATTATTATGAATTTCAACCCGTGGAGTCCAGCTCTGTAGAATACGCAACCCCGGGAGCTAATTCTTTCCTTCTCCCTGCCAATATTGAAAACTCTTACTGGGATCCCAGTGCAATCTCTGAGTGGTCAATGAGTATTCATACAGCACACACCTCAGAAATAGTCAAGGAGAAAGTTGTCCCGGTGAAGGAAATCAAGGATGAAAAAGATAAGAAAAAACAGAAGAGAAAGGCTAGAAAGGAACCTAGAAGATCAGAAAGAGAGAAGGAGGTTAGAAATCTTGCATCAGTCTTGCCTTGAGCTTCACTCTTCCGTGGCTGCATGCTGTAAAATCTTGGATTGGCAGTATGGCATGATAGAGCTCTTCTGAGGTGCATGACTGCATGGCGAGCTTTGCTCTGGGTGCTTGGCATAAAGTTTCCTGCACCATACATGCTTTCTGAGAATCTACCTGGAAAAAAATGTCACTTTAAAGCAAAAGCCTGAGCCCTGAAACTTCTCTCTGGAAGCCCCTGTTTAAAAAACAGAAAATTAATTTCACATGGAACAATAATCCAGAGTTCATATTCATTTCTAGCTGAATGTAAATAAGCAAAGTAGCTTATTTCTGCAGTCCCATTAAGTCTCATTTATGCTGTAATTTTTTTCATTCAAGTTTATTTTTCTGTGTCTAGATGACTTCTGCTGGTCATGCATCATCATTTATTGTTCAGAGTGAAATACTTCTTACATTATGTTCATGATGATTGTCTTTGTTTAGGAAAGAAGGGGGAGAGAAGCATGCTGACATTGAGAAACACTAGGGCACACGGCGTTGCCATTGTATACAACTGCTTCAGAATATTCAAATATTCTTGTATGCTCCTGAGAGTACTTTATGCTTGATCATATTTTCACTTTACAAGTGTTCTAAACCTTCTACCATCAATTTAGTGATTTGATATCAAAGCATAAGACTTTACAACTGCTGTCTGACACTTTGTATAAGATGTTAAAGGCACAAGTTTTTGCTGTTGGTTTTGGTGCAGTTCTTCTGTAGCAAGAGTTTGTTTGGTCATTTCTGCAAACCTGGAAAGACAGTAAGGAGGCAAAGCATGTTTCTGGAAAGAGACTTTAAAGGAGATGATAGAGCTGATGGAGGCAGTAAAAAAAAGGAAAGTGTAGGAAAAAAATGTGGGTGTTATAATATTTTTTAAATCAGAGCAAGAAAAAAAAGTAGCATATCACAAACTGGTGTAAACCAACTCTCGTTAGGTTGGGGATTAGAGTCTTTAATAAAGACTCTGTAACTATGTGCTATTCCTATACCCTACTAGAGGTGGGAGAGTTAGGAGATGTACTAATATCTACCTGGAACTCTTTCATAAGTTGCTTGTGTTATTTCCTTTCCCTTGGGGTGAGTTTCAGATATAAAATAGATGCCAATCCAGTGCTTAGGTGTCTGGCCCCTGTGGTTGCATCCACTGCTTTAAGTTAGTCAGCATATGAAGAAGCTCTAGGAGCCGAGAAGGTAACTGCAAACACCAGGACACTGAGTGAATGCCACCTGTCTAGCCAAAATGCTAAAGGAAAGGGTAATGCCAGAATCCATGGAGAAGGTCAAGATTTACATGTTTGCCTTTCTTCAGGGTTCACAGCCTGGAGCCCTCTCCTGAAAGTAGGTATTTAAGCTCGCTGTGAAGAGCATGGGTTCCCCCTTTGGAAACACACCTCCTGGTACTAGGCCTTTTTGTACAATAGCCCTCTTATATGTAGAACACGCAGGATGTGCAAACGTTCATCTGCTGCATGAGGGGATTCAAACTTGCATTCCCAATCTCCCAGCAGCATCCCCCTCTCACCCAGTGAATCTCGATGTTTTTCTTAAATGTGGATTGCTTTCAACAAGGAAGTGCTCTCATTGCAAGATAAGCTGGACTGGGCGAGTACCATAACCTCTGAGCTGTTGCATAAAAGCTGTCTGCCACCTCCTCCTCTGGCCTTGTTTCAAAAGGTGGGGGACATGTCTGCAATTTGTGTGGAGCTCGTTCCAACAAGTGTGCTTAGAGGATGCTCACAGGGTGAGAGATAGGAGAGAAAATGCCTAAGTTATGGGTTCTGGCAAGGCTTAATATAAGTGCCAACCTGTTGAGTTTGATGAAGACTATGGTGCCTCTTGGCAGCATGCAGATTGAGATGTCTGGAAAATTTGAATGAAACAGCTGGATTTTAGTTGCTTTTAGGGGTAGGCGGCAGCTAAGCAGGGAGTTTTAAGAAGTAAACTTAAGCGCCTTACTTCTATCAAGTCTCACTTATGTACTTAAGTGTCTTTTTGGCTTCAGGCCTACATTTGTCTTCAAGCAAATTCAATTCTGTCATTTCTGTCAAGGTCACATTTCTGTGACACCGCACTGGAGTTATCCCTCTTCATTGCTACTGATTTGCAGTCTCTTCCTAAGACATAAATCACTTACAAATAGGATCATAAATTGTTTCCAACGTAATAGTCTGGGCAATTAATATGCATTTACAGGTGAAATTTTTCTCTGAGTCCCTAGAACAGTCCTCTCATGCCTAGCTAAAGGCAGAACTCCAAGAAGTGCATTTTGAGATAGTTATTTTAGCAACTAATAAAAAAGATACATGAGTCAGTGATTACACTGTCTGAAAGTTCATGCTCTGAAAAAAAATGCAGCTCACTATCTGACTCCATAAAAGGCAAGATATTGTTTTCCTCCTCCTCTATTAATGGGGAGGAAAGTATGTTAAAAAAATAGTGGTATATTCAATATTATCAATACCTGGGTTTCTGAGTAACTCAAAGTAGTGAGAATCAGTCTTTTAAGTTCAGCTTCCACAGAACCTTAAGTACTTGAAGTTTAACGTGTATGCTGAAGTCCAAAGGAATGGTTGGCAAAATCCTGCCCTGTTGACTTAGGAACCTGAAAGTTTTGTGGGGGTCTTCACCAGAAAAATTATATAGGAACCTGAAGTTCCACTACTGCCTGTGCCCAGAGGCATTGCTGTGGTAAGGCTAAGGATCTTGATGCTTATCTCCTGCCTACGCTCTTAAGGGTTCATAAATTAAGTGTCTTGGCACTTCACTCCTAAAGAGTGAGCCTAGTGATGTGGCCATACATCTAGGGGTAAAGAGGGTCACTGTTCCTGACAGCATTGATGGATTTTATCCATTAATGTCGTAGTGTAAACCAGACAGTCATAGGAGAGCTGAGCAGCACCCGGAGCCTGGGCCTTCTCCAGAGAGGGGGAGCAGCTCCGACATGCCCCTATGCCCCGGCCTCAGACCCGTTTCCAGTGGGACTGACCTTTGCTGTCGGATAGGAGTCAGCGATGTCCTGAAGAAGGACGGAGCGGGCTCATCATCTGTGCTCCCTGCACAGTTCAGCCGTCTGAGCTAGGGGAAAAAGAGGATTTTAAATTGGTTTCTACCTCGTCTTTACTAGGACGGAGGTCCAGGAAAGGCAAGATTTGAGAGGTCCTTTGACATTCCCTGTTATATGGATTAGGTATTTACCCTGTCAGTGTGCTGGTTGGACCTTATTCTTAGATGCTTGGCTCTCCCCTTGAATGTGTAGGAAATGTATCAGCATCAAATTTCACTTCTTAAGCAGGACGGCTACAAATCAGGTGTGGTGAAACTGGCTTCCCTGACAATTGGGGCCCTCACCGCAATGACTTTAATAGGGTTGGGTTAACAGCAAGAACAACATTGACTTAAATTGGCCCAGCAAGAAGATCCTTAATTACAAATTAAATCCATTCCAATCCGTTTGTTCCCATGAATCTGATCTCCTCCATAATCAGTTTTTCAGACTGTAAAGGAGCAGTAACCAACCATTCATTGTTAAAGCCACTGCTAAAGGTCCATCCATCACAGTGGCAGATGCCATTTTGTTTTACTCTTTATTATAGTGTCTTCCATAGTTTTGCTGTTGCAGCAATATCTTTTTAGAAGTGATAGACTGATGGATTGCTTTCCACTTTGTGGCAGGATAAAATGACCTTTGCTCTGTCCCCATTATCCATTGCTGCATTAGCAGTAGCTGTGTCAGTCTTCAGTACCATGGGGGTATTGAACAGGGCGCTAAGTTCTTTCCTGGCATGTTAGCCAGCACATTTCTGTGCAGTAACAGTTACTGGAAAGTATTTGACAATTGCACTTGTGAGATAGTATGTTTTGGACGTGTTTTCCATAAAATTTTGGTTATTTTTTAATTTAGGGATAAATATACAAATTCAGAGAATCTGCAGTGCTTTGCAATACTTTGTGTTTTTCTAAAAGTCCCAGCTCCTGGAACCATTATTGTCTTTGTTTAAATTCTCCTAAAATAAATTTCCAGTCTTAATAGGAACAAGGACAAAATTATGAAAAGCTAAACTAAAGACAAAGCACAGATAGTGAATTAGGAAAAACCCTCAACAAATATTTAAAAAAAAATCAACTTCATGATTATAAGCCAATTTAATGATTTACTTGTGATGAGAGTTGGCATTACAGGGGTTACTGAAAGGTTGTAGTTGGCAGTACTCATTTTACCCTTATGGATTAATAACTATTTTGATGTCATGATTATAAAAGAACCACACTGAAAGTAATTTATAAGTCACCTGCTAATTGCCTCTGAGAACAAATTGTTCAAATTATCCAGTTATGTAAATACTTGTAGTCTGTATGACACAAAAAAAGGGAAATCCCTCCAGTTTTAGTATTTAGTATAATCTGATATTATCTGATAAAGAATTGTAGCAGGGAAATTTTGTATCTATTTAGGATTAGCTTCCTCTGCAAGCTTTTTTCCTTGGGTACATTGCATCTCTCTCATTCATGTGTTTTTGGTGAACATTATCTAGATAAGCAAAAATGGATTGGATTCCCAGTCTGTTGTTTGTCATCCAGAAGAAGGCTCTGTGCAGCTTTGAAACTAAGTCTTTGTGCCTGGGCTTATGGGCTGTGTTTCAGCATTGCAGGTTCAAAGTAACTACAATGGAAAGCCAAGACAGGTTGTTTGGAAGCAGTGGAACTAATGCAGCTCAGTTTCCTGTAGATTTGTGTCTTACTGCATAAATCCTACTATTCCCTCTCTTTTATCACAATTTCACACACCTGCAATATGCTTAGTTCCCTTCCACACATCTCCTTATTTCTCGCATCCCCTGCACAAACACGTACATTAAAAAAAAAAAAAATCACCAGATGTCCCCCATGCGCAGGGCAGGGCAAGAGGCAGCGTGTGCTGTGGCATGGCGGGGAGCTGTTGATGGACGGGGCAGTGCGCCTGAGCTGTAGCTGTAGGCCAAATGGTGCAGGTAACTGTGTAGCTCCCTTGTTAAAGCCCGTAAATTGATTCTCCCTAGTCTTTCATTTCTAGAAGGCTTGCAGAAAATCAATCTTGGTATCTCTAGCTCAGCAAATGAGTTAAACAGTTATTAGAGGAAAAACTGATGGGCAGTCAGACAAGATGACCACATCAGCATCACTGAGCCGTAAAAGAAATACATCGATGCAGGAAACTCACTCTCCGCTGCTATGTGGCAGGTCAATGAGAAATGAAAGTCTTCTGGACCTTAAGACTGCTCAGGTGCTTTAACAAAATAAGTTGATAGTCTCACAGTTGGGGTCCTCGTCATAAAATTGCCTCCACTCTTAGCACTAATTGGTAAATTCATCAGAGATGCTGAAGAGACTGATCTCATCTCACGCTCCTTATCTGAGCAGGATTGAGGGAGCAGTCAGAGCCAAAACAGTAGCACCTCATCCAGTTAGTGTAAGTACTGGAGGATCATTATGATGAATTACAACAGCCTATAATTTCCTTTAGTTTCCCATAGATACTGTTGCTTATTAGATGTGTGAAGCCAAGTGTATTAGATTCACTGCCTTCTAATACTACAGTATTTTTAGAACACTTCAGTGCCATATATTGTGCCAGGATTGTGATGAGTTGAAAGGTCTTGTAAACAATTGGTCTGTAACTCTCTGATACATACAATAACTTCATTAATCTTGGAAACTTTAATGATTGTTGTTTACTGGGACTGTTTTCAAAGGCAGCTTGGATTTAAACAGTATGTGTGTGGAAGATGTAGCCTCTGTGTGTGTGTTGTATGCATTTGTGTTAAGTCAAAATGAGGTGAAAAGCATATGGATTAAAAAATTGCTTCTTTTTGCAGGGTGATCAGACAGCATTGCACCGGGCTGCTGTCGTAGGGAACACCGATGTCATAGCAACTCTCATTCAAGAGGGGTGTACTTTGGACAGACAAGACAAGGTAACAAGCAAAAGCAGAGCTCTGTGGCATGGCAGCCTTGCTAGCCAGTAATACTAAGGTCACGTAGAGTAAGTTATGATTTATACTCCTGAGTTAGGTATCTAATGCTTTGAAAGTATTTGAAACAGTTGCACTGGAAAAAAAGACATACCATATCTTCAGTATAAACTTCAGATTTACTTACCTTTTGACCAAGGTGATCATTTTTTAATTAATTTGCCCTACTGAAAACACTGCACAATTTCCCTTGCTTATACCAGAAACTGAGAATCCCAGACTGTAAAGTTAGTTTGGAAATAAACATAACTAATTTCAAGTTCTAAACAAAATCTTCAGAGCCATTCTGTCTGCTTGCTAGGAGATGTAGGGAGAAGTAGAAGGTAAAGATAGGAAGAGGTAGAAGGCAGAAAGAAAAAAGTTCTGTAGGGTTCCAAGACATCTCCAGATGACATTGGGGTATCTCTTTTACCTGCTAATCCTATTTTTGGCTTTCAGTCTGATGGTGTAAATGTATGTTCTGTGATGAGAACTTATGATGTGTCTTAGTTATACACAAAGAAAAAACATACCTATAGAGAATTCCCACCACAGGCCCCCTTTGAGCTGTGTGGAGTAGAATCATAATCAAAACCAGCATGATATTCTCTCCCAAATACCCGGCCGTGACTTTTGAACTAAAGGAGAATTATTGAGTAGCCATCAGGAGTTCAGAAGTTACAGTTTTTATGGGAAGGCTGTGGGAGAAGGAGGTGATAAACACCAGGTTTCACTCCAGCCAATACAGAGCAGTGGAGCACAGCTGGTACTCACAAGGCACTGTGGCATTACACTTGGGTGGGAACTGAAGCATCACTGAAGCAGAGGTTCGAGAGGGATGAAAGTACACAGGGTGTTTGTGGAAGTTATTTTAAGTCTGGTGTATTTCTGTTTCTGCTAAAAATAAAATAGAAAATTAGACAGTAGGAAAGGAAGATTCATTTTTTAAATGTGCGTGTGCACACAATACACTAAACTACTCCTCTTGTGTGTGTGTTCTCCAGGATGGGAATACTGCTCTTCATGAAGTTTGTTGGCATGGATTCAGTCAGTCTGCCAAACTGCTCGTTAAAGCAGGAGCTAATGTTCTCGCCAAGAACAAGGTGAGGCGCATATAGAAGGAGCTTTCAGTGCTGATGTAACACAGCTGATTCTCATCCCTGGAGATTTCTGGTCATGACATTTCTCAACAGGTGGAGGAGCAGCTCATAGTGAGATTTCTTATTCTTTTTGCATTAATCATGCCTAGATGATTCTTCCACAGGTACTAGGAAATTCATATTTTGACAGCTGCCACAGGAGGAACTCAATAGCACTTTAAATGATACATTAGTTATGGCTGAGGAACACTGGAATTCCTATGGAAATATCCACAGTACTCTAATTTATACAGAGTGGATTCATTGTGATTGGTGTAATATAAAATGAACATGAATTGTACTAATAAGAGAATGGCATTCAAAATCCATTTTTTGAGGAATTAGCCAATGAATGTAAGTTACAGAGGAAAAAAATAGCGATTCTTTTGTTAGAAAGTTCTTCTTAGTATGCTGGTGTAGGCACTTATTGAAACTTATAAAGAACCTGAAGTATCTTTCTTTTGGTATTTATAAAATCTTGAGAGCAGTTCTGAGGAAAGGATAAAACAATAAGGAGTTTTACATTCCATGCTTAACTGTCGTATTTGTGGGAGACTTGTCTTCAATTCACTAATCCAGAAGTTAATGAAATAATCTAAGAAATAGCAATAGCAGCATATGGGATGAGCTGAATTGGGGTTTGGCGTGCTCTGCCGATGGGTCAGTCAAACTACATAGCTGGCACTGTGTCCTTCCTTAGAGGCGAGAGGAGTTTGGAATGGCTGTAAGGGATCTCTGAGCATTTTTTTAACAGAAGAATGACAAGATATTTTGGTAACATATCTCTAAAACTACAAATGAAAGGAGCTAAGGAAGCAAGGGGAGAAAGGAGACAAGCAGCCAAAAGGGAGTCCCAAGATTTTGAATAAAAACACACATTGCCTAGGCATAGGGTGTGTTTCTGTACGTGCACGTGTATATGTGTATGTTTGTACAGTTGTTGTCACTTTGCAGCCAGTAATTACATTGTCTTTGGTATTATTTTATGTGTATTCCTTCTTTTATGTTGCTCCTACTTCCAGTTTTTATTTTCTGTATTTATTTTTGCTGTAATGTTCATCTAGATTTGTATTAAAGAGACTTTAGACAGCTTCCCGTGCTTACGCATTACACATAACAGACACTAGTGCTTGACTGTACAGCTTTTTGAACAATTGTGCCCCTATCTGTAGACATGTTTGTGTCTATGCGTATACTTAGGAACACAGGTGTGTGCTTAAGATGCAAGTCCTGGAGGCTTGGATGCCTCAGGGTATTAGAAGATTTAGTTTACAATGCAGCATAGGTCAAATGTTTTGAGACAACCTCTTTTAAAAAGGATGTGCACAGAATAGCCTGGCAGTGCTGATGGCTGAAATATGACTGACTGGCATTAACACTGTGTGAGCAGCTCCTGTGCTGGTCTTTTGTGTTTTGCCCATGTGATCCTCTCCCTTTGTATTTCAGTGTTTGGGATTTTTTTTAATGGACAAGACTTTTTCTCCGGGGTTATTGAAAAATGAAGGGAGTGAACATACTTGCACACAGGCACACTTTCAGCCCTTCTGCTTTCAAGAAAAACGATGAGCTTAATTCTGTTTAATCCTCAAACGGTTTCTCTGAAAAGCTCTCAACTTCTTACATTACTGACAGCAAGGCACAATTGTTCCACCAGCTTTTCTGGCAGCCAGGACAAAGTGTCGTGTGCAGGAGCACCCCACAGGCTCTTGGCTTACGCCTGGAGATCTTGGAGGTTCGGACTGAGTGACTCTCACTGCCCAGTTCATGGGACAGAAGAGGCTTCTAGAGCTGCCAAACTCTGCTAAGCAGCAGAAAGCTGGAGAGGTTTGACTCTGTAGCCTGCTATTTTATGTAATTCCTAGTTACTTCTTCTAGGACTACTTGGGGAAAACTTGTATATATGCACCTCTTACAGCACAGCATCTTGAGCACAGTGTGTAAAAAAGTAATGCCGTTGAAGAGAATTTCTATTTTAAATCTCTGAGCAGAGTCTGGACAGGATACCCCATATTTTAAAGGCAAGCCAGGCAGGAAAAGGGATATGTGGAATAACCTCCTAGAATCCAAAGAGTCCATAGCTGTATGTGTCCTGTCTAGCAATCACACTGGAAATCCAGTTTATTTTCAGACAAGTTGGTGTAATAAAAATTCTTCCAGTGTGACAGGATCATCCCATGGAGTGAGTTCTTTTTAGATCCTTGACCAGTGTGTACATTTTGGTGAAGACTGGTACGCCTTGGATCCCCTACCCCTCTTGTAGAAGTCAATGCAAGGTTTGTCATGCCATGGGAGAGGGGCCAGGCCGGCTCTGCGAGCTCAGTGACTCCCGTGAGCAGCTCTTCACGCACTGCATGCTGGGCAGGACCTCTGTGCCTTCCCACCAATGCTGGCACTTCAAATGGCTATTAATAAAGCATCACAGAGGCTTTTCAGGGATTGCTCAGAAAGAAAAGAATTGTTGTGTCTGCCACAATTTAGAAACTATGTTCAGACCTGAAATTCTCTGTAATGTGGAATCAAAGACTGAAGACCACATCTAAGAGTTGTCCCTTTTAATTCAAATCCTGCGACTTTGATCAGTGTCTTGAAAATTAGAGGGACAAATTAAAGACGATGATCAAGGTGAAGCAAGCAGTCAGTCTAGAGCGAGCAGTCAGTCTAGTAAGTCTGTGAAACCTTTTCACCCGAGCTGATTTCATTTCAGGTTCTCAGGGACCAAAACTCAAACATTTTCAGGCCAAGAAAAGCCCAGTACTGTCAGAAAAGTTGTCAGACCAATAAAACTCCTCACTGTATTAGAAAAACAATACACAGGCAAACTCTCTTTTTAGATTTCTCCCAGTAAAAACTGCATGTTTGCTTCTTTCTGGAAACTTAACATGTGATTCTCCAGGAGCTTGGGAGTTTCCGTTTTCCTTCTATTTTCCTTTTCTTCTCTTGCCTGAAGACTTTCATGCTTTGTGAGCATCCAAGCTCTCCTCTATGGCCTAAAATCTGCACCCTGTCCTGTGTGATCACATACAGACACCCAGCCAGACTTGGATCTGGGTTATGATGGAGCTGCATTATGATCATAAGCAAACAGAAATCGGTCTGAAGCATGTCTGTCTTACACCCTGCAGCAATCATGGCAGGCTTTGCTCAGGATCAAAGCTGCAATGCCATGACAGCGTGTTTCTTTGTGGGAGGGGAAAAACCCTAAGCACAAGAATTAGATTTCTGTGGTAGAAGCTTCCATGTGAGTATGCTCTTGTCCTTCAGCACGCAAAAATACACACGCACTCTAAGGTGAAGGAGCAGACCATCTAGTGAGGAATGGGAAACGCAGCTCCCCTTTGCTTTGCTAGGCGGTGGGATGGGGTAGCCAGTGGGGCTTGCCCCAGGGTGAAGCTGCTTTCCCAGGCTTGGCAGGGCACGGGGTGGGTGCTCCTGGGGAGACGGCTGCTCTGAGTGTGAACGCTGTAGGTTCCTCCTTCGCCTCCCTCCCACCTTTCTTTTCCACTTACATGTGCTAATTTTTAGATGTTTGCAGCAGATTAGGCGCAGACAGACAAGTAGGGAAGGAAAATGTTACATAAATAATAGGATTGAAAGCCAAACTGTCCTGAGGAGTATCAAGACATGGGAAGTTTTATTTCTTTAAATTAAGTTCTTGATAATGCTGTTTGTTTTTAATGGCTCAGAAAGTTTCTAGATTCTTTGCTTCCTGTAAACAGACTTGAGCAATGCAGATTTCCTTAAACTGTCCAATTCCCACCTTTACGATATCCCAGGTAAATGATTTCATGCTGAAGAGGGTATTTCAGTCTCCAGGTTCATTCAGTTCATAGCTTTGTTGAAATAACAGCAACAGTTTCCCACTGCTGAGTGGGAGACGCTTCTCTCCTTGTGGGGAGAAACGTGCGATTTTATTTTTTAATGCTTTTTTAATCACAAAATCACAGAATCGCTGAGGTTGGAAGGGACCTCTGGAGATCATCTAGTCCAATCCCCCTGCTCAAGCAGGGTCACCTAGAGCACATTGCACAGGATTGCGTCCAGGCGTGTTTTGAATATCTCCAGAGATAATGATATAATGTTATATGATATGATATAGTGATATATGTCCAGTTTCTAAAGATGGCTTTTATATTTTCCTGTATTTCTCTAAGGCAGGTAACACGCCTCTTCACCTGGCTTGCCAGAATAGCCATTCCCAGAGTACTCGCGTTTTGTTACTTGGAGGATCTCGGGCAGACCTCAAAAATAATGTGAGTTTTAACAAGGACATGTGTTAACTTTTGTGTGCCTTTGTATTAACTATATTATTCTAACACGGGGAAATGCTCAGAAGTGTTTAAACTGTGATTTTTCTTATAAACACTGTAGAAAAAACACTAATAAACTGAGTATATGTAGTGTGCGTGAATGCTTGTGATAGGATGGAGCAAAGTGTTGCTTGCACCGGTCCCTTGAGGGGGTGGAAGCAGAGGGGTTTTGCTGTCAGACCAGCGCTGCTGGGCCGTGTGCTGCTTTGGACCGAGGGACACCAGTCAAGTTCTGCAAAGGGGCCTCCATTCTCAAAAAGGTGGCAAGTCTTAAAGGTGTTTTGTGCCAGATCAGTGAAAGCCCCCGACACCTGCTCTCCCTGCGACAGATTATATCCTGTGTGTCGGTCTGTACAGTGGGGTAGATGCAGAGTGACTTCAATTCCAGACAGCTTTCCTCCTCTATAATGCATCTGGCATGATAAAAGATGAAAATCTACAAAAGGAAGCCAGATATTTTTGTCCCTCCTTGATACCAAGGTTGGCAGAAGCACATGGTAATAACATAAATACATCGGGCTCTGCTCCCGGCCTGTGCTGAGGGACCCAGGCTGAGCAGGGCCTGCCCCACAGTCACTCTGCTCTGGGCCACTCCTGTCACCTGTGCAGTATGTGCGACACTGAGTGGAGGTGGTAAATCACATTGGTTTGGGGCTCAGGAGAACAGATATGATGTAAAAATGTAAAGCAGCTTTTGTAGTGCCAGGCTACCTAAGAGTGACATAATACTTTACTTAAGAAACCAGTATTTCCCATCAGTGGTTATAAAATTCATATCCCCCCACGCCACCTCCCAGCTATTGCTAAAACTGCCCAGTCGTGACAGTGGCTTTTGTACCGAAGAGAAGACAGCATTGCTGCTCATAGGAGGAGTGTGTCATTTACTACTCTTTTGTTTTAATAGGATTATTTCATCTGGACCACCATGACAAGTGCAAGCTTTCTTACTGCAATTACATGCTTAGAGCTTTGTTTCTGTTTGCAGGCAGGAGATACCTGTCTGCATGTGGCTGCTCGTTATAATCACTTGCCCATCGTTAGGGTGCTGCTCAGTGCTTTCTGTTCAGTCCATGAAAAGAACCAGGTCAGTGCATGAACCTCATTGCGACTGTGCACCCTTTGCATACAGCTAGTCATTGGAAAGAGGGATTCCTACCCAAGTAATCCCACTTTAATATGTCTTTCACTGCAATATTGACTGCCTGAGCTTCTAAGAGTAGCCTTGAAGTAACGGCCTACCAGTGGTTTATTATTTTGCCATCATATTTGCATCATTTCTTTAAAACATTTCCTATTTATGAGATTCTTTACAAACACATGATTGTATAGAAGGGGATTACGGGCTAGGGGTAGGGCACAAGCCTAGGGTTAGGGGTTGGGATTCCTCAGTCCTTGCTCTGCTAGTCCTGTGCAGCATGGAACTGCGCGAGAGATTTGGCCTTTTTATGCCTCTGTTTTCTCCTGTATAACTAATAATAATACTGCCATTACAGAGATACTGTGAAGCAGAACTCACCACTATTCAGATGCTACAAAACCGCAAATTTCTTTGGAAAAATTTTTTTTTGTTATTGTGCGTTATGAAATAGTGGGAATTAAAAATGTAGCAAAGTGAAGAAAAAGACTGCTTTAAATTCAAAGTAATGATCAGTATAACCTAGGATTAATCATCCATATTTTTTTTATATGGGAAGTAATTTAATGTTGTCCCTGTGGCATAGCCTAATTGGGTGGTAGAAGGGAATGGATTTAGTGCATTAAAAATGCATTAAAGCTGCTAAATAAATAACGTATGTGGTATTTTACCACATCATCTCATGTTCCAGGGAAACTTTTCATGTATAGTCCAGGATCATAAAGATACTTTCTGATTTATATGTTTCTTAGATAGGAGGTATTATAGCAAATTAAATGAGTTTTGGCATGTTAAATTTGCGATGTAATTTTATTTGGATATGAGATTTTTAATTTGTAAAATGAGCTACTGAATGTTAAGATTATCTGGAATGAACTGGTATAGAGAAACACCACTTTCCTTCATTCCCCCTCCCCCCCCCATTGCTGAAGCTGTTTGATAATACTTTACCATATTTGCACATGTAATAGTTTTATTTGTGAACATGCCTCACCCAAGTTAGTAACAAGCAATAGATTTCCAGTAATCTTAAGCAGATGTGCCCTTATCATGTTCTGAAGACAAAATGCAGGGCAAGGGGGACAGGAGGGCATTATATGTGCAAATGCAGTCTCTCTTAAACAGCCGCTGGCTCTGTTACCAGTGCGTGAATCTGATCACAGCAGTCTTCACTTCAGTACACAGGAACAAGTGCAGGGCTGTGTTTCAGGGCTGCACTCATACAGCGTCTTGGCTTTATTCCAAAAGCTGCTTTTCTTGAGGGATCACATCAAGAGAAAACCTCCTATCTTGCTGCTAATTATCTGATTATTTTTGAGAAATGTGATACATGACCACCTGCTCACCAACTGATCAAACCTGCAAAAAAGAAAAGGTTGCAGTGGGAAAACCAGTTCTACCCTCAGATGTCGTATCCATTTGCTGGAGGTGGTACGGGGCCGTCTCTGAGCTGTGTCATGTGTCACTTGTAGTGCAAACAGATCACCAGAGTCCCGGCTATGTTCCTCCAAACAAGGCTCCGGGAGCTCTTTGCCCCTCCTGCCCACTTCCTCCCCAGTCTGCTTTTTTCTTGACCAAATCTTAGTTAAGCTTAGTTGTTACATCAGTATCTGTAGGTCCTTTGAAGTAGGAGCAGCCTTTAGGAGGCTCAGATTTCTTCATGGTGAGACCCAAAGATGTGTGTTACATGGTTGTGTTTTGCTTTGTAATTTTCAGGCAGGAGATACTGCGCTCCATGTAGCTGCTGCTCTGAATCACAAAAAGGTGGTTAAGCTCTTGCTGGAGGCAGGGGCTGATACATCAGTTGTCAACAACGTAAGTAGAACATGGAGTTTCTTTGATATTTTGTATTAACTCAGACTCTCTTCAAGCAAGTTTTTCTAGCGTTGGTAGAAAATATTTGGGTATGAGGGCTAAATTAAATCTGGGTGAATTAAAACAGTTAGTCATTTTGCTCTTGTGCACAGAGCACTTGCTAACCTTATGGGGAGAAATCCTACGTTTCCAGTAATTCGTGTTTTGAAGGAAATTATGTTCTCTTTTTCCTCTTAGGCAGGTCAGACCCCTCTAGAGGTTGCCAGGCAGCACAATAACCCTGAGGTTGCGCTTCTCCTCACTAAAGCATCACAGGTACGTTACAGATGTCTTTTCTTGGCAATAAACTCTGAGTGGCCCTGACACACACGTGTGCATGGAGCTGAGGCCAGACTCTAGTCCGCAAGGATATGCATGGTCACTGTGGTCCTGAGAGCCTGCACTGAGCTGCACTGAGGAGCTACCTGCCCCCAGTCCTTAAGCTTCTGTCGTTGAAGGCACCTACGTTTTTGCAGCGCATCATGTGTTGTCCTCAGGTCTAGCTGAGGTGGAGCCCTTGGAGCCCAGTGAGTTGCACAGGTTAGGCCTCTGCGGTCTGCGGTAGTCAACATTTTTGGAGTGCTGGCAGAGGTCACACCTGGCCCGAGTGGCAGAGGATGGTGCAGTGGAAACACTTGTTACATGTGGTAGCCTGGTGGTTCGTGGTCAGGGTTCGTGAGAGTTCCCTGTTTGTGTCCCTGTCTGACTGACACCTTTCTTCTCAGCTCACTGGCTTTTGTGGTACTTCCATGTATTTTACAAAGAGTTTGTGTGCCCACTTTGGAGGCAAGGATCTCATGGGGAGCAGAGTACTTAATTAAGCATTACAATCTTCTGTACAGCAGATTGCTGACAGCAAAATGTCCCTGATGATTTAGCTTGGTGGTGGTGTGTTTTCACAGCCATAAATGCCTATGTTACTTGGCCCATCAGACTACACCTGGGAGTGCATTCTCCTTTAGGTATTGCCTTTTAGTAGATGTGTAAACCAGTCTGCTTTATTACTTAGCTTCTGTGGCAGGAAAGAGCACAGCATCACTGAGTAACAGTGTTGTCTGTCTTCAGGTCTCACGCTTTAATCGTGGAAGAAGCCTGAGAAAGAAGAGGGAGAGACTGAAGGAGGAAAGACGGGCTCAGTCTGTACCTCGAGATGAAGTGGTACAGAGCAAGGTACAGTCCAGCATCACCAGCTATATATGTTGTGAGGAGGGAGTGTGGATAAAACCCATCAGGGCTAAAAATATTTGGATGTGTCCATTTTGTGTGACTGCAGCAGCTGTCTGCGTGGCCCATCCAAGAGAAGTCCTGGGGGCCAGGGAAGTGTATCGTGCTTTGCTGGTAAAGCCTCTCTGTTGCCCGTTCATGCATGCAGACTAGCTTAACATTGAAAATTTGAAGAAAAGCCACCTTTTCCCCATCTCTGCAACTGCTGTGAACTCCCTGTCTTTCCTTCAAATAGGGCAGTGTCTCAGCTGCTGACGACACTCAGAGCAGCGACCAGCCACCCCAGAGGAAAAGCGAGCTGAAAGATGAACCCCGGTCAGCTTCACCAGATCACAAAGGGAAGAAGGGCAAAAAGAAAAAGCCAAAAGAGAAGGTATCAGTAGATTTAAAACGGCCGAGAGAGAAGGGCTAACTGTTGACTAATAGCATGGGTGTCCCTTCTGCTTGCCAGTGAGCAGGATGTCATCTCTGTCATGCTCTCTAGCCTGCTGTGGAGTAGGAGTAGTCTTCAGACAGGACCAATTTCTGGTGGGGAAATTCTTTTGCTGGGGGTCATGCAAACTGGATTTGGGCAGAAATCTGGTTATTGTGTTGATAAATCACAGAATGGTTGAGGTTGGAAGGGACCTCTGGAGATCATCTAGTCCAACCCCCCTGCTCAAGCAGGGTCACCTAGAGCACGTTGCACAGGATTGCGTCCAGGCAGCTTTTGATATCTCCAGAGAAGGAGACTCCACAACCTCTCTGGGCAACCTGTTCCAGTGCTCTGTCACCCTCACAGTGAAGAAGTTTTTCCTCATGTTCAGATGGAAGCGCCTGTGTTTCAGTTTCTGCCCATTGCCTCGCGTCCTGTCACTGGGCACCACTGAAAAGAGTCTGGCTCCATCCTCTCGACACCCTCCCTTCAGATACTTGTACACATTGATAAGATCTCCTCTCAGCCTTCTCTTCTCCAGGCTGAACAGGCCCAGCTCTCTCAGTCTTTCCTCATAAGAGAGATGCTCCAGTCCCCTAATCATCTTTGTGGCCCTTCGCTGGACTTGCTCCAGTAGTGCCACATCCCTCTTGTACTGGGGAGCCCAGAACTGGACGCAGTACTGCAGATGGGGCCTCACCAGGGCTGAGTAGAGGGGGAGGATCACCTCCCTCGACCTGCTGGCAACACTCTTCCTGATGCACCCCAGGACACCATTGGCCTTCTTGGCCACAAGGGCACATTGCTGCCTCATGCTTAACTTGGTGTCCACCAGCACTCCCAGGTCCTTCTCCAAAGAGCTGCTTTCCAGCAGGTCAACCCCCAACCTGTACTGGTGCAGGGGGTTATTCCTCCCCAGGTGCAGGACCCTGCACTTGCCTTTGTTGAACTTCATGAGGTTCCTCTCCACCCAGCTCTCCAGCCTGTCCAGGTCTCTCTGAATGGCAGCACAGCCCTCTGGGGTATCAGCCACTCCTCCCAGTTTTGTATCGTTGGCAAACTTGCTGAGGGTGCACTCTGTCCCTTCATCCAGGTCATTGATGAAGAAGTTGAACAATGGCAGGTTGTGGCCAGTCACAGCAGCTGGATTTATGTTTTAGTCAGGTTTTTGCGGTAATTACCACAATGGATCTGTCTAGTTCCCACCAGGAATAGTTTACTAGAGGGCCCGTAAATAGGGAAAATGTTGTACATATTTTATGCAGGTTTCAGCACTCTCAGACCCCATTTCCCCAGCTGATCAGCAGACTCTCCCTCGGCCCCAGCAAAACTTGCCTAAACGCAGAAGTAAACATCGCTGCTCCTCTCCGCCGCCTCCCCACGAGGTCCGAGCCTACCAGTTGTACACGCTCTATCGGGGAAAAGATGGGAAAGTAATGCAGGTGAGCAAGCTGCTGCCGTTGGGGAGGGAGACGCACTGAGGAGCACGTGGAGTTGGGGCACAGTGAGCTCATCAGACAGAAAATGCACTTGATATTGATTGATTAACTGCACTTTCAAGGGTATGTAATTACAACTGTGGATTTATGTTCTTTGCCTGGGCTTCAGCTCTGTTTTGGCATGAAGTCTGGTAAACAATAAGCTGGTTTTATTAGTGCTAAGGAATGCATACTTAACTAGTTTTGATCTATTATTTCCTTTTCGTAGATAAGATGTGAACAGTGTTTGGAAATGACACTGGTGCTTTTATGATACACTTTGGAATATTAAGTTTTCTAATCAGAAATGTAAGAGCTTTTCCAATGGAAAAAAATAAAAGCACTGTGTGAGCATTGAACCTTATTACCTAAACCAAGAACTTGAGTATGTTCAGTACATTTTGTTTCAGTTCTTTCTGTTTATTGCAGTTTATTGTCTTTTGGGATTCTAAGATTACTAGAGGCAGGAGCTTTACAGATATTGGCTCACAAATAAACCAGGAGTACCAGCTCATGTGCATTCATTCCAGTTCAGAGATTAATATTTTACTCCACCCATTTTATTTTATTCTGCAAATATTTACCAGGACACATTTATAAAACAGCATGAAAATAGTCAACAAATTACCGTGTAGACACTGTAAACTTCTGTACTGCTGCTTTTCTTAAGCAGCACCCTGTGCCTCTGGGAGAACAGTCCTTTAGCTTCACTAGCTTCTCACATCCATCCACCAGCTATCCTTGTTCCTTTGCTGTACTTTGGAATTCAAAAGATTATAAAGATCACTAAAGTCAGACCTCAAAGACTTTATTGGCCATGTTTTCCAAGATCTCACTGTATAAACAGTGGGAAGTTTCCAGACACAGGCATTATGGGATTTTCCTGAGAGGGGGCAGATGAGCCAAAGCCATAATTATCATCAGTCATTTTGTGGTAGTACTTGGGAAGGATGGAGGACCTTTCAGACATTAAAACGAGTACATTCCTGTCCCTAGGAACTGACAGTAGGAGAATGCCAAGTAGGAAAGATTTAGGGAGCAGGAAGAAAGGTTTAGAGAGCAGATAGGATTTGTATACAAAACTAATCTATTCACAAAGATTAGCTTAATACAGGCAGACTCCTTTTTTAGCAATTCCTGAAATACATGACACTCCTCTCTCCCCTTCTTTTTGGCTCATCTGTCTGATGCCCTCAGGCCCTGAACAGCAAACAGAATTTCTTAAGTACATTTATTTCTGATGCTTTCTCTAGCGCTCTGCAAACCACCCACCTTCCCCTGCTGTGGGAGTAAGTCCTAATTTGTGAAACAGTACTGTATGGCCAAAGGAGAGAGGGAGGCTCCCTCAGGGACAGGCTCAGAGCAACCTTGTTAGGCTCCTGACTCACCCCCTGAAGGAGCCGATTTCTGTCTGCAGACTGCAGAGGAAGCCTACGGGGATGAGCTGCCTTCGCCTGAGGGAAGCTTTTGTGACCGTCTCCCTGAGAGATTTAAATGGGGTTGGCGCAGATCCCCTCACAGGGAGCTTCGGGACTCTGTCATGTGAGGCAAAGGAGGGCAGCATCAAGACACAAAGTGCAGCCCTGTAACGTGTGGTGCCCCCTCATATGGCACATGGTACCACAATGTACATGATCCGACCTCATTTGTACTTGTAGTCAGTGAAATCAGCAATGCTGTGTGTTAGGATTTGTCCACAGAGATCAATCCTTTTCTAGGCTGTGCTTCTCCAAACAATATACTGTTGGGGCACCTTTCTGTCCTCTGCTGAGCTGTGAGATGATAGTCTCAGGAGGGTGAGATACAGTACATGGTACAGAAGAGCACAACACTGACCCAGAGGAGCTGTGATAATGTTCCAAGTGCACAAAGAGGAAAGAGGGATATAGCAAGCAAATGTATTACTCCTTTCAGGCACCAATAAATGGATGTCGTTGTGAGCCTCTGATAAATAAACTGGAGAATCAGCTGGAGGCAACTGTGGAAGAGATAAAAGCTGAGTTTGGGACAGTACAAGATAAGATGAATATTAAGCTGGGCCAAATGGAAAGCAAGACTCAACATCAAGTAAGAAAATGACTCAGGTCTACTTGTCCACATGATTATTAGAAACGCATCCTAAGCCTAATGAATATTTTCATTGTCACTGTTTGTTTATTGCTTCTTGTGTTATAAGAAAAGAACCTGAAATCTAATATTCAAGACCAGGGAACTGTGACATTCTACAGGGATCTAATGTTGCAAAGTAGGGTCTTGAGAAAAAACACATTTAATGTGTAAGCAGCTTTAGGCACTTGTTTAGACAATAAATCTAACTGCTTGAGGCCCTAAGAGGGAAACTAAAGACAGAATGCAATCCTACAGCTGATAGTTTTATAATAGCAAAATCCCTTTTGTTGAACTCTCTTTGCACTGATATTCAAAATCCTTTAAATTATTTATTTTTAATGCTATTTTTATTCATCAGATAATTTTGTGATTGCAGCTTTTAGCAGGATGTATCTAACTGCAGTTGGCATCATGCCTAGAAATGAAGACTGGAAGAGAGAATGTGCTTTGACTTATAAGGTTCAAAAATTGTTTTTTTTGTTTGTTTTTTAACATGATCATTTCAGCTCAATTTTGTTTTTCCCACAGCTTCGTGTTTTAGATAAGCTCATGGCTGAGCGGCTGTCTGCAGAGAGAACAGAGTGCCTTCATCGCCTTCAGCAGCACACTGAGCTAGAAAAAAATGAGGGGGAGAAACGGCAGGTAGGACTTCAAACAGCTGAGTTAGCTGAGATGGGTCAGTTCAAGAGTTTTGTTCCAGCAGGCAGAGAGAACATTGGAGATTTATCTATCTCATCTGATGAATCAGGCAAAGGAACTTTGAAGAACAAATTATTCCCATCTCCCACCTTAATCTCTAAACCAAATTTACAAAGCCTTTGCTTTAGAAATGAGGAATGTAAAATCCAGTCTGACCATCATAATTTAATTTTGTAGGACTGAAGTATGGGATCTTTAACAAAGATATCTTTTTCCTAATATAATGCTTTGCAAAAATTGCTATGGCTAGATTTTTAACAATTGTTCTTTCAGCTTTCACTAAGTTAATTCTTGCAGTGTAATTAGCACCATGTCATTTATTTTCCTGCCACAAAATATCTCAAGATAGCGGGGGCCTGAAAATATAACCTTCAGAAGAGAAAAACGTTCAGAATACGTCTGAAGGATTTTTGTAGGAATATCAGCAAATAGTAAAAAAGGCATAAGACCCATTTTGTTCCTTTTATTCTCATCCATTTGGTTGTGTGCCCTGAGAATCTCTTCCTTCTCCTCCTCAGTCCAATCCATGCATTAAAAGGCTTCAGCTCTTCCCTCTGACTTTGGCAACAGTATACCGTCTCCATGCTGTGTATTACTGCCAATAAGCAAGTTATTTTTATACACTTCTTTAACCAGCATTAGAATAATTGTTCCACTAGAGATCCAGCTCTGGCCTATCTCGCTTCTGTACAAACTCACTGTTAAAACATGCTAAGAAAATTGTATTTCTCCTGTCATGTACAGACAGTAAACTTAAAATGTAATTTATTTTCTCATTATTGGTATTCTTTTAAGACTGAAGAAATACATTTTGTGCTAACCTTAGTGAAAAACCTTAGTAAAAAGTCATGACTCTTTGTAAGACAGTTCCAAATCCATGTAAAAAGGCTGCTGTGATAAATCCCAACGCGAACTAATGATCAAGCTACTTTGTCTAACATCTGCAAAACAGTTTTCTCCAAAGAAACTAAGGCAGCTTTAGTTTTTATTTTGTAGTAAGGGACATAAGTATTATATTGGCTTCTTAATGTCCAGGCTTCTGCTCTATCTCCTTGTAGTTTAAGAAAGGAGACCCAGGAATGATATATCAGGTGAATCAAAATTACTGTTAAGAGATATCATCTGTTCTCATTCTGTTAGGTCTAATTGAAAACCACTGTAAAGACTGACTTGGCCTTTATTAAATGCTTTTGTCCATGCGCATAGGAGTTCCTGACCTAAATTCACAATGCCATTTGAAACAGGGAAAAGAGCTAATTTTGTAAATGGCTATTGGCAAATGCCTCTGCAACTGTTAAGTACCTCTGTAATTTGAAAGCTGCTAGTTATTTCTAATTTAGTGCTGGACTTATCTTGTATCACCAAATTAAGAGGAGAGCAAAAGTTGGTAATGGTATAAAGCTGCGTTCCCCGAAGTGTCCAACTGGAATTTCACTCTTAACAAATGGCAGCTTCAACCACATGTGTTGTTCCTTGCACTTAGAAAGTTCCCTTGACTGCATGATTAAACAAGTCTGCCCTGATCAGAGGACTTACAGTTGCACTTGAAGTAGCACATTCAAATCTAAAGTCTGTTGGTCTAGAGGTGCCTTTCATTAACAAATTCGTAATTCTTCATCTTTTCTGATCTGGAGCCCTTTAAATATTCCCAATGGCAGCATGCATATCCCTACACTGAGTCTAAGCCCACTGACACCAGGCTTGCTTCTCATCGTCCCCGCCACGCATCCTTGGCAGTCCAGGCCAAAAATGTCTTGTCTAATTTATATCCTCTTTCTTTTAGTTTTCCCTGGTCGATGAGCTGAAGACTTGGTGCATGTTAAAGATTCAGAATCTGGAGCTCAAGCTTTCTGGTGATTCCAGGTCATCGAGACCAAAATCAACTCTGTCCACTTGTGAGTCTCTCACTGAAACCCTGGACACCGAGAACAATGCCCACAGCACCAAGGACTGTAAAGCCCAGCAGGCCACGCTGCAGGCAGAGGGCTCCCACCAGCATTCCTATATCACGCTTCCAAATAGCCTCTCAGAAGATGGGACAAGGAGTGGAGTCCAGATGTCAGAGCAGAGCTTTGGACAGCATTTTCGTGTTCAGCAAGATGGTGCATCAGGTACAACCTTGTCAGATACTTAGATGTAGTAGTCAAAGGCCAGCTAATTAACTAATTAACTAATTAACTTGTGTTAATACCACAGATAATAATTCTGGCTGTGTGCTTTTCTCCATCCGTATGCACAATGTCTTGGGCTTAGGAAACACTTCAATATTCCACTGGGAATATTTGAAGACACAGCTGGGTGTGTTCCACTGTCTCTTCCTGCTGCTTCTATGTTACTATGTCTTTGAAGCCAAGTCCTTTGATGCTCTACATAAACATATTTTTTGAAGTTTCTCCAGCCTTCTGGACAGAACTGTTCCCACCCTGCTGTTTGTCAGGAAGGTGCATGGATTATCCAAAGCCCACTGAAGAAAATATATTGCATTTAGTGCTTTTCAGATGTATGAATCCCATAATGGTAGGGAGCGAGGATCCAAACCTTAGATGTTGATTTCCCTTGTTAATGTCCAAACTACAGGCCTATAGAATAAGCCTCTTACTTTTTTCCACTTTCCTTGAGCCAAGGAATATTTAAGTATTAGTTCATTATGGAACTGACAAGAAAAATAATGGCTGAGAACACTCAAGCCCATTCAGAGATCAAGGCCACTCTGAGGATATGGAAGACCTTAGTTAAAGCCTCTCCTCTGTGCTTGGCCAGGGAAGCTTTTGAGGAAAAAAGAAACAGGCAGAATGCAATCCCAGCCTGGGTCTCCACATTCAAGGAGAGCCCTATCAAAGCATTGAGGCTTCTGTAAAATGGATTGTATGTGCCCCTGAAACATGACCCCACTGAGAGAACAGACATGGACAAGGACACCCCATGAGACTAGACAGGCAGGAAAAGACCATACATGAGAATTCTGCTGCAGCATGAGTGTCACTAGTTTGCTGAACAGTTCAGAAGTGCCAAGATTTTGGTGTCTTTGCAGAATTAGTGGAGCTTCAAGTTTGTAGAAGTAGGGGGTCCGTAAATATCAACAAGCATAAACTGTTTTGGGAATCTCACCTGATCTGTTTTATATATCCTCCTCCTAAAGACTCTTGATTGATTGCTGGTAGTCTGTAGTCCCATAACTGCAATGCAGTGCATCTCTGCCTGAGCCAGCTTTTCTTTTTTAATGACTCTTTGTTAATCATCTGACTGTGAAGATGTGATAAAGTAATTTAAGCCTCTGCAATATGCACACAGCATGGTACATGGCAAACCACATTGTTCATCAGACTTCAGAACACCAAGAATTCCTGAACATTAAAAGAAGTGCCCAGAGTTAAATTTTTCTAAATATATATATATTTTTTTATTCTACAGGTGCAGAGCAACAGTTAATTGCTGCTGGACCAGCCTCTTCTGCAGCCCCTGCCCAGGATGTCAGGCCAAAGGACAAAGCTGCTAGTGCCAGCACTTTCCACAGGTTTCAGCAGGAATTGCCTTCCTCCGAGCTTTTGGGGTCCAAAATAAGACATGTTAAGGTTCTACCTGCTGTGCAGCCCTTGACTGAACCAGCAAAGACTGAACCACAGAGCAGCTACTTCATTGACAAAGGAACCCAGACAAAGAAATCCAGCAAAAGCGGGCAGTTACGGCACAAAGCTCTGCACCACGCAGGGGCCCATCAGAGCCAGCAGCAGCAGCCCTCCACTGTGCCTGTGGGGCAGCAGCCTACCCCTCCACTCAGAGACACCTCCCAGGCACTGGAGATAACACAGTACTTTTTTGAGGCTGTTTCCACTCAGATGGAGAAGTGGTATGAGCGGAAGATTGAAGAAGCCCGGTGCCAAGCTAATCAAAAAGCGCAGCAAGACAAAGCTGCGCTTGAAGAACATATTAAAAGTTTAGAAGAAGAGCTCAGTAAATTAAGGACTAAGGTGCAGAAGGAGAGCTAGCATCCACAAACGAGGTAAAGACAAGCAGTGGCGCTCATTTTGGAACCTACTGTATAGGAATCTGGAATATCGATAAATATATATGTAGTGCCTGTTACAATACAAACAAAAAAAGCGCTCTTTTTCAGGACTAGAAGTAACTTCAGAAGCTCCAGAACCAAGCACGAGAAATACACAGACTCTTTGTATTGATGACAATGATATGCTGCAAATTAGATCCTTTCTTTGTTATTTCCAGGAGTCCATTAATTATTGCACTCACAATTTCCAGGTGCTGCTTGAAAACAAACTGCATTAAAAACCAAAACTGCTTTCTGAAAAGGGAATTTTCTTATTTCCACATAGGTCATATGTGGCTAGAGGGTTCCACTGTATGTTAAATGTTAACATGTGATGATACCGATACTGAAATAAATTGGGGATGTTGGAGACCTTTTGACAGAAATTCCTCAGTGATAAAGGGCTATTGATACTATTTTAGCTACTCGCCATGGCCTCTCTGTAGTCAAGGGAGAGAAGCTACAGAAGCCAACTGAAATCATGAGCCTAACATAGGTGAAGGATGCAGGCTCCCAGCTGGGAGAGAGCAGGCTCCCACCTACCTGAAGGAGATGCTAAGGTGAGTCATCCCACTGGGTACAGAGGCTTCTGTTGCCGCTTTACTTTGCCTTTGGTTTATATTATTAAAACAAATGCTACTTTAAACTTGTTTTTAGTGGTTTCCTAGTTGCACAGCTCCTTGTACTTACACAGTTGTTGGGACTATACTCAAGTAATCTGACTGAAAAATTTCTTTTAGGGCATGGATGGTAAATATTTTACTAAATTCATGCTATACTGGTTGTCATGTATAATTTTTATATAAATCTCTCTTCCTTCAAGCAGCAAATGGCTAAATTCTCTACTAGTACTGAAGGAGCATAAGAAAGTCCTACATCTAAAAAAGTGAAAGCTTGGTTCCCTGTACTTATGTTTGTTTTTCTGCAGGCTCAGGGTTCTCCCCTGGACACCTTGTCCAGACTGTCTTCCTTAGTTCTTCTGAATAATTCCTCTCTGGTTTTTCTCTTTTATCTACAAGAAGAGCAATCAAGCCCTTGCAAGTCTGCAAGACTTAGGACTGATTTCACAAATAGTTCCACAAAATAGAACTCAACAACATTTTTAAAAAATGTTTCGGACATGTTTTGCTATAAAATTAAAACTTGCAATAATCAATGTTTGCCAGGCTGACAGACTCCAAATTGCAGCTCACAGGTCATTTTCAATTCTGTGCTACAACAGTAACACCTAAATTACTCAGCTGCGTTTGGGCCCTGGTGGACTATATACTGCATAAACTAGAGGCACCATCCCTTTCAGGTTTCCTCTGTACACCTCTGAGAAGACTCCATCAGATTATATTAATAAAAGTAACATTACTTAACAGATAATGATAAAACAGCTGTTCAAAAACAATCCAAATACAAAATGGTACAGTTATGCCTAGGAGAAGGATGATTTTTTTCTGTACTGTGGAACCCTAAACAGAAGACAACACACTTAACAGTACTGAAGACACCATTAACTGATTAGTAATTAAGCTTTTGTCTTCTTAGCAGATGTATAAAACAAATAAAATTGTATTATATTACAATATTTTTTAAATTGCCATTAATGCACTGTCAAAACAAATACAGTATATCTGTAGTTATGGAAACACTAGTTTCGTTGCTCTGACTTCTGTAGTCAAATACAGACACTTTCATGTGTTTACAGTTTTGTTTAAGCTACTGTAGGAATGCAGCAGCATGCTATTTAATTTTTGTATCATCATCTCGATAAAGTGAATGTTTTGCCAAGCAAGTAAACTAAGTGTTGTTCAGAAGTCTGTGTTGTAATGTTTTGTATCCAGGGAAAATTGAGAAAATCCCCTCACTTACATCAGGCGGGGCAGCGGAAAACTGGACTTCAGATTCTAGGCTTGTGTTTGGCACAGCCTTGGCTAAATCAGTGTATGTTTGTAACTAAAAGACAGGGAAACCAGGTCTACCAGCTATCCCAGAGGAAGGCTGTAGGGACTGACTGGGATTTGCTAGCTGATGCAATCACCTGGCATTTAAGAAGTTATCCCCATGCTGACCATGCACATGCTCCTGCTCTAGCACAAATGCAAGGGAACCATAAAGGATATGGTTTAAGCTAATCTACCTCACATGCGAATTGTATTATTACCAGTGTAGCCACTGACAGATCAGCTTCCATATCCTAGCTGAGAAGCAGGAGTTTAAGACAGGAACTTGGCTGCAGAGTACTGATTTTAGAACTTTTATGGAGGCAACAGGTAATTTTCTGTAAAATAAGGGGAGGCATTTTCTGATACTTCCTTTTTACTCCTCGTAGCCCTCCCTCCTTCAAAACTACTGGAGTTGAAGGAGTTCTTTACAAAATACCCATCTTATCTGCCTTTCTCTCAAGTACGCACTTGCAGTAAATTTACTTTGCCCTAGCAGAGCGTACATGGACTCCTAAAGGTTTCTGGCAGGTAACTTTATCTTGGCAAGGGAGGAGCCCACAAATCACTGAGAAATCACAGACAGCAAAGCTAAGAAGCACAACTGATTGACAGGGTACTGCCTGTCAAGACCTATTCTTGGAGCATATGGATAATAGGCAACACAACCTAACTATGTACAAGCTGGAGTCAAAGGAGTAGCGCAGACTTAGGTTTCTAAATGGAAAGAACCATGATTAGGCGGCAGTGTGAAGTCATCTTATACAGGAACAGAAATTAAACCACTTGCTGAAGGGAAAGAGATGGTTACATGTGAGAACAACCAGACATTGATGACAACTTTATTCAGTCAAAATTCCTTTCTAAAGAGTATTTTATCAGAACACAGAAGGAATCCAGTAACTTGCTGAAAGAAGGAAATTAAATTATTTTTATACATCCCAGAGCTGCATGATTACAGATGTCACCACTTTCTGGGGCTCCAGAATCTACCAGCATCGCCACCTCCTGGTGTTGTCTGGAGCCCAGACCACACTATCACACCAACACCTGGGACAAGAATCTGACACTAGTTATATTACTTTACTCATTTTTATTTATTTTTTGCCTTTTAGCTACTGTCAGTGTAGTTCCCTTATCAATTTAAATATGTGCTTCTGACAAAAAAGGATCGTTATTTTTTCCTCACCCACAGATGCTCACTCGTGCCCTTCCTTTGCTCAGACTGGTGTAAGTGTTCATACCAGTGCCTGGTTTACATGGATCAGCTCCCATACAGCTCACCCCAGATGATACAAACATCTGGGGCGAGGACTGCTCCTCTCTGCGGCAATGCTAGCTTACGCCGGTTTGAAGTGTTTGAGGATCCGCATAATGCAGGCACCTCAGTTACCAAGACAGGACAAGCCCTTGCAATACAGCTGTGAGTCTGTGCTAGCACAGTTAAAAAAATAAATACAATTCTGGAATCTGATTTCTAAAGCTTTAATTACTTGAACTCATACTATGAAATTTCAGAGAGACTGGTAAGACTGTGGCATGCACTAGTGATTTTCTTGTAATAGAAACATGCCTTACAGAAGTTACTTGTTATCATCTTCACTGTTCTCTTCTATGTCCCACAGCCTTTTATTTGTTGAAAACCAACATTAAAACAATATTCCCTCAAAGGCAGCTAGTCGCTACTGGCTCTTCCAGCACAGGCTTTTATATAATACCATTTGAAACAATAACAAACAAGGACTATTCATTTTTAAAAGGATTTTTTTTTTCTGAATAAAACTTCAGGTGTGTTAATAAATGGTGGCAGTGATTTTGTGAATTATTTCAGAGGGAGCAGAGCAGCACAGAAGTAAGCGTCAAGGCATAACTAATGGTCTAAAACAGCCTCAGAAGGGCTTCCTACCCTCTAATATCTCAGCAAAGTTGCAGTATTAATGACAAGGACTGCAGGAGCCTGGCTAACAGGAGTGCAGAACACCACCTCCACAAAGAAAACATATACTTCTACTGAAAGCTGCCTTCCCTCACTATCAGCTCAGAGAACCAAAACTAAAACTTGATTTTCCCCCAGTTAACTTACTTTTACCTTATTTCCATTACTTTGAATTCACTGTCTTGCAGAATTGAGGTGCCAGGGCTTTGCTGGTCTGCATGAACACAGAGCAAGACTGTCATCAGCCCTGGTCAAGGACTACTTTAGTATAAGGCAAACTATGGCAGGTGATCAGAGCCCACCAGCGGTGGGAGCCAAAGGACGCAAGCCCACATGGGTCAGCATTTGGCTTCAGGAACCGACTCTGCAGCAGGAGCAGCATGCCTGGGGAGAAGAGAGCTTGGGCCCAGCCTGAGGGGGGACACTGCATGAGAATGCCAAAATCCCTTGGAGCATTAAACCCAAGACTGAGTAGAACAATGAAAATATGAAAATAAATCTGCAACACGGATTTCTTTACTGTGCCAGAATAGTTGTTAGAGCAGTCTACCAGAAAACATTTAAAAAAAAACTAATAAAAAAAAAACATATTCAGGAAAGGATTCTACAGTAACCTAAGGAAATAAAAAGGAAGCATTAAAAAAAGGACATTCGTTTTTGGCAACAAGCAGGTTGTTTGCAAAACTTGCTGAAGTATGTAGCTGTAGCTTTGAAGACACTTTGTTCAGTGCCAGCAAGAAACATACCTCCTGCTCCTGAAAGTTGTGTCTTTCTTACTCCTTGCAGGCTGGACGGGGGGACACTGCCCTGTTCCTTCCTTTGCTCTGGTGGTGGCACTTACCAGAGCTGCTGTGAGCCAATTCAGCTCACTAATTCAGCAGAAAACACTTGGTGACAGGAGGCAGCTGGATACGTGAACTGTCTTAGCATAAAGGGAGAGGGAAGGATTCCTGCATCTCTTTAAACTACAGTCTAAATTGCATGCAGCTATTGGAGAGTTAGGTATCTACTGTTGTCTAGCTATTTCTATTTAAGCTGAGAAAATCCCAGACTTCCTTTTGCTTTTTAATTTGTAAATTAAATGAAAAAGATGTACTGTGATTTATGAGGCAGTAAGAACACTTCCAAGCTAGAGGAATTAGAGGTGGAGTAATAAGACACTGGGAAAAAAAGACCACAACATTAGCAGTTAATATTTTCTACTTGTAATTCTACTTCGTATTGACTTTTAAATACTAACTTGAAGGTACTTCCTGTTAACTTGGTAATAACCATTTCTGGGCTGAAATCATTTTCATATATAAAGACCTCCCTTTTAACATTTATTCAGCTATTATTAAAGATCATCATCTAACATTTACTTAGTATTTTATCATGTTTATTTGTTTTGGACCCATTTATTTATCCCAAATGCTTCTGCTCTATGTTAATTTAAAAAAAAAAGAAACCTTTGGCACAGTACGGAAAGGGCTGTTACCATATGAATGTTACCACTTAGATGTACCACAACAGAAAACAGACAAAATAATCTAGTTTATATTTATTTTCCATTTTCCTGGCAAAACACTGCTGTTGTAATTTTTGGTGCATTCTGCTTTTACCTCAGCACATGCTACATCATCCATTCAGTGCTTTAAACCATTCAGTTCTTTAAGGTCATTTGTGTCCAACTGATTTCCAAATAGGAGGGTAACCCAACCAAGAAGAGGAGGGGAAAAAAACACCAAACCAAAACCCCACTGTGGTAGATTCCATCTTCAAACATTACCAGAATGTCATCAAAGACTGCTGGTATAACCATATTCTGGAAAAAAGTACTATGCTTCTTTGCAGTGGATGAAAGTTCAGCTGTCAACAAAATCAAGGTCAGGATTTTGCCAGCTTAAGTGTTCTTTGAAGTTCCTGAAGTTGCATGTTGCCTTGAGTAATCATCATCCTAATTGCATCCTGTAAAACCAAATGGAATCTACTGAATTAAATGTATGGACACAGGTTTCACACAAGCACACTGGTTTTAACACATTAAAATATATACAGCTTCTTATCAGAGCTGTTGCGATAATTATGTCTTTGTGTGAAGCAACACTATAGTCATCAAGATGGTTAAAAAAACAGGTGAACCAATGAATTCATTTTCTCCAATTTCTTAATTATGTGTTTGGGGGTTGGTTATATCTTTGTTTTAAAACTGTTTTAAAATGGATTGGATTCAGATTCCAATTAATATTTTCTTTATGCCTATCTACTGCTTTTGTGAGTACCTAGTGACAACTGCACATGAGTGTTGTGACGACAAATGTTTTACAGAAAAAGTGGATGCTTTTCTCAACATTGTTTTTATCTAAGTACTGTAATGCTTTGCCTGCATAATTCAGTCAGCAGTTCCTCGAGCACTGGCTAGAGAAAGGCGCAAATGAGAAAGCAGAGGAGGGGAGACATATAAGAAATGTCAAGTTTTCCTCATTTCATCCATGCTTCCTATACACAACCTTCCAATTTGGTTTTGTTCAGCTTGAATGAACAAATACCAGTTGAAATTAAAGATGAAAAACTATTAAAAAGCCTGAGCATTAAAAGTTTATATTAATTATCATGTTACTCAATACAATTTTTCTGATTCTTAGTGTAAGTAAGCAGGATTTGTTTCTTTTCAAATTTGTAATTCCAGATTTTTCATCTGGTAATCAGAGAAACTACCACCATCAAGAAACAGGAGTGCTAATATTCAGAGAGACTGAATTTTTCATATGAATGCTCCTTAAGAAAAATTAGTAATAGCAGGTTTCTTAGAAGTCTTGATGTGGCAGTTGCAAAACAAAACCCCAAGACAAACTCCACTAAAGACCATTCTAAAGGGCAGGTGCCTGGGATTGCTGCTTCCCATCCCTCACCTCTTCTCTAGCCTCTTTATTTCTTCTGAATTCTTCCCTTGCCCAGTCCTTTAAATAGCGGCGATCCACTTCAGCAGGCACTTCGCGGATCGCCCGCAGAATTTTTCTGTATAACTGAAGAACCTGCTGCCTTCTCAGGAACTGCGAGGGTGAGAGAAAAGGCTCTTATCTGCTGTCCCAGTGTTACCAAAAGGCCCAGACAAGAAAGAGTCTCAAAGGAGGGGGGAATAGGGGAACTGTTACCAGCTCGGACAAGAAGGAGTCTCAACAGGAGCCTCAGACAAACATACCCAAGGACACTGGTGCAGCTGGGACTGATACATCCTGAGAAAGTACAGATAAACCAGCAGAAGCCAGTTGGAGCCAAGATTAGGACTGAAACAGTTTTTCCTCAAACAAGGAAGCAGGCCAAGTTAAGACCATGTATGGAAAAGTAGAGCAAAGTTCATGGCAAGACGCTGAGTGACACCTCTTCTGACACCACTAAGGACCACCGGAGATCCCCACAGAAGACCCCCAGAGACTCAGACCACATGCGTAATGATTATGTAATTGTAGTAATTAGTTCTAGGAAATAGAATGAATATGTATAATCATTCCTGGAAATTTAATGCATATGCATATGATAGAGCAATATAAACTTTAGATGATGCGACACACGGTGTGCATGTTGGGTAGAGCTATCCCCCGTGTACCTGGCGCTGTAATAAAGAGAATGCCTGCTTCTTATTGCTACATTGGTGTTAAGGAGTTTTTCTCCCGATTTCGGTGACACCAGGACATGCTGCTGCTAGCTGTACCATCAACATCTTTGTGCTATTTTTGTTACTTGAGAGAAATTTAAAGAAATACAGCACTCCCCATTGCCTTCACTGAAGGGTGTAGTATTGCCTTAGTTCCCGGTCCAAAAAACTTAAATTTCATATGAACAAATGAGCCAACATTAAATTAATACATTAATACATCAGATTAACAAACTGGTTTTAAACACAAAATGCCCAATTATATTATTACTTTGTCTCATTAAGAGACATACATCTATTTGAATATGTAATTAACTCTTAGAAGTATGAAATACAGCACACCAAGGGTTACGTCACCGAAATCCTAACAGTTACACCAGTCAGATTAAAACAACTCAAGTTTTGTGTCTCCCCCGGCAGCCGCCGGCCGCGGGGTACTAAGGCCAGAGCTGACAGCTGCAGGCGGTGCGGGAGCCCATCTCCGGGTTGGGGGCACCCACCACCCTAACTCTGCTGGATAGCAGAAAGTGTCACAAGCAACCAGCTGAGAGATGCCAAACAGTCAAAACAAAACAAAACAAAACAAAACAAAACAAAACCACACAAGAAAAAGGGCAAGATCCTAGACGGCCGTACTAGCCCGGAGCGCGGCCAACCGCCCTCCTGAGGCAGCAGGGCGGGGAGAGGACGCCCGCTCAAGGGCTCCCCACTGCGGCTGTGGCACGATGGGAAATGGCGGCGGGGCCCTGGGACCCCTGCGGCGGCGCGCGGCTGCCCTGGGTCGGGGCGGCTGCCGCCAGGTTTCTCCTCAGGGGCGGGTTCAGCGCAGTGACTCGGCCCCGCGCGGGACCCAAGAGGCGGCTGCCGCCCGTGAGGGGAGCGCGGCGCCGGCGCCTCCCGCCCGGGCACGGCGAGCCTCGCCCGCCCCGCAGCCGGCGGGAGCGTAGGGCTGCCCGCTCCTACCTGCTTCAGGGTGAGAGCGCCGGGCGGCAGGCGGCTGGCGGCCATGACGCGGCGGCCCCGCCTCCCCGCAGCGGGCGGGCAGCGCGCAGCCCTCCCCCGCACGGGCCGGGCCGGGCGGGGGCAGCGGCGGCCATTTCCTGGGCCGAGGCGCGGTCGCCTGCGCCACACGCAGCCGGGCGGGTTTTCTCCGCGTGGCTTTAAGCGTTTGCCGCCGAGACGGCTCCCCGTTTGGGGCTGTAAACCATGGCCCCCCTCAGCCCCGCAGAGCCCCCCTTTCCCAGCGGTGGGGAGGGGACGCAGGCCTGGCTGGCGCTGGCGATGCCGCGCAGGGAGGCCACCCTTAACGTGGCCGGGCCCGCTGAGCCCCGAGGTGGCTGCCTCGGCCCCTCAGCCTGTGCTCCCAAGAGCCAGAGGGGAGGAAAGGTGCTTGCTCACTCCCCACGGCAACCGTTGAGCTAAAACCACAGCGGGAGGTACCTCACAGGGGTAAAAAGCTCCACGAATTACTGCAATAAGGGGGGTGAGGGGGAATAGGGGTCCGTCTCCTGTTTTCTCTCTTCTAAAATTGCAAGCAAATTCTAAACAAAAAAACAGTGCAACAAGAGCGAGATGGCATCCGAGCAATTACAAGATACTAGTTACCTTCTGCTGCTTTTTAAGTACTTACAGATGAGCCCAGAGCTGTAACTGCTGCTCACAGTGCAGGGCACTAACATTTTCTTTAGCACAGATGTGCTAGTGAATGTCAAAGAGCTGGTTTGCAGGGGGGGAAAAGAAAAAGCTCAAAACAGTTAACTAACACATTTCCTTTATGTCTCATTTACGCAGTGCTTGCTTGCACCAAATACAATGCAAGCCCTTGTTAATGCTAGCTAGAGACAACACTTGGTTTGTATAAGCATTTTACTGCAGTCAGTACTGCTCATAAGAGTGTCTCAGGCTGCAAAGGTATCCTTACATCATACAGTATAAGCCCTTGCAACATAATGTAGAACTCATGTTGCAAGTGCATCCTTGCAATCTTAAGCTACGTATATCTCATTTCGTAAATATTTTCCCCAAGTTTTTCATTTGCTCTTTGATGACTTAAGAGCCTTTTTCACCTACTCCTGCTATTCAATAGAAGTTTGAAATAGGAAATTCTCCGGGATGCATTTCTAAGAATGCCCGATTCCACAGTTAAATTTCCCAAAGCATGCAGATATTTGTATACATGTGTGAGAGTTAAATAATCTGGGAAGCATACTGTATAGTACCGACATTTAAATTCTGATGAGATAGAGTTCCCTTGTTAAGTTTTCAGTTCTGCAGTTTGCTTATCATGAATTAACTGCAGCAAACCTCAGGTATCAGTCACAAAAGTATCATGAGAAACATCCTTGCTGTCCATTTCACCTCTGGGTTTTGCCACAACTGCATCTCGCAACAGCTCAAGATACCTCAGTTACGATTTTTCCATCCAGAATCCAAGACAATAAGCACGTCTTTGAGAATACACCCATGTTCCAGCCATTCTCTGACAAACCCACGCACCACACTTCAAATGAGACACCTTCAATTTCTGTATGCAAAGAAAATCTTCAAAAAGAGGGTTTAGACTAAGGATGTTTAAACTGCAGCTTAATGTTCCTGCAGATTTTCACTGTCTGAGCAGAATGGAAAGGAGCCAAAGGAGTAGACCAGTAATAAAAACTCCAGGCTGGTGTATCCTCATAAAAGGAGGATAGGTTTTGAAATTACACAAACCAGAATATATTTGATATAAAAAAAATCATGTTTGTGCAGTGTCAGGTATTGCACAGCATTTCCATGAGGCAAATTTGTTTTAATTTAGTCACACTTTGATCAAGTGAAAGAACAGACATAATTACAAACAGTGGTACCTCTTTTTATTAGTACAGACAATACAAGATGCATAGCTTTGCAATAAAAAAATCATGTCCAGCTTTAAGACACCTGGTTAATGAAACGGTTCTGAATGTCTGCCTTGGACAGAGGGGCAAACTTCACAGTGTCAACTGATAATACAGGGAAGATGACATCATGGCATTTTTTGTAAGACTCCCTGTTGACATTATCAGAAAAAATTTGCCATAATTAAAGAGGATGTGTTTAACTGTAGAACAGTTTCAAGTATTCAAGTACTTATTTTTTGGTTGGGTAAAACTCTCTGCTTTCCCCGTTCCCCTCTCCTTCCCACAGAGGCATCAGCCACATGGGTGAAGCTAAAAAATGCTTCTGCAAGACAGCTCAAGTCCTTCTAATACAGAAACACCTTTCCAGAAGCAAGACTGATTTTTGTTATTGCAATAGACAGTGGTAGGAATAATTTTACCTCTGTGAATGTTACAAATACATTTTTTTTTAAGTAATAAATTATTACAAGAGAAATTGAAGAAAGTTTTACATTTTTTATGGGAATAGGCAATCAAAGAAGACAGTCTCACGATTACCTAATCTCCTCTGAGAAACAGAGGAGTGCACCAAAACCATTTTGTTCTTAGGCTGGCTCACTGCCAGAAGGCAGCTTCTGCACATTAATCCTAGTTTAGAAAGAGACTTTGTGAGCTCACCAACAAAACGCCATTTCATCTATTTCAGCAATTTAGCAGCAATCAGGTATTTACTTGTGTCTACAAAGTCTACAAAGTATCTGAGGCAGTCACCAGTTCAAACCACTGTCTGAGCGCATCACTGAGAGTTTCCGGAAGAGCATTCACATCTCTAAGGATCATGTAGAATGGGAATGGGAATTCTTCCATGTAAGATCTGATTTCAGGCAATTCTCCAGGTCCTTTGAATATAGGAACTTTAATGTCCAAGATGGAATCCTGTTAAAGAAAAAAAATTGCTGGGACTACTAAAATACATGCATCCTTTACTGGCCTTTGGTATCATTTATCCTATTTTTTCAAATACTTGAAATTCCTCCTTTGTTAAAACTCTTTATTAACCCTTAATTTAAGATTAAAAACATATGGATTCAATTGCAGGTCAAATCAGATATCAAAAGCTGAACACAAAGCTGTTAAATGCTTTTGCCCTTCTATCTAGAAGTGCTCTAAACAAAGAACTATAGATTAGAAGAGACCAAACTTAAGCTTTTGCAATATGAAGTTCTATAAATAAATTGTCTTTCCTTAGTATTTTATGATTTGAGTTTACTGTTACTATTTTACTTGTATACATTTGATGCCTTCTGCTGACACTTCCTTCCTGTCATCTGTAAGCTCTTTAGGGCTAAAAGTTTTTAACTTATGTTTGTGCAGTGACTGAATACAATAGGGTTCTTTACCAAATTATTTTATAGTATTTCAACAAATACTACAAATGACAAAACCAGATTAAACCCCAACTGTACTTCTTGTAAAGTAACTTCCTAATTGATCAGTGTAGCACCTCAGAAAATTAAAAACCCTTGTGAAAAGTGCATTTCACTGCTCAGAATTTTAGTTTGACATTATAGCTAGATTTACTCAGAACTTTATAAGTTTGTCAACTAGAGAACTGTTAATTTTTCAACAATAAATATTCGGTACCGTGCAGTTGAGTTTTCTTATGCAAAATAAATCATGATAATAAATATGATAGGAATAAAACATGAACTACACAGTTAGATTCTTCCTTACCAGGTTTCACCACATACTTCAAAGCAAAGCTCAAGTTTGCCCTCTTACTGCACTATAACAGCTGAAAAGCTCCAGATAGTTCAGCTTCCTAACCTATGAAATCTGACACAATGTTCTTTTCCAGCTACCAAATACACTATCCAACTTCCCTAATTCAGACACTAAATAACTCATATAGTCCTTTCTGTCTGATGCTTAATCTCATATTGGCTCCAGCTGTCTGGTCAAATGGAGACTGCTGTCAGAAGAGATCATTTAGAATTAAAATTGAGAAGGAACAAAGCAGCTCTCAAACTTTCAATTTGTCAGCCTGCCAGCTACCTCTCTGGTGGCCAAATTTACAGTCATTACATTAGAAGAAAGGAGTTCTTATTCAGGATATTTGTAGCATGGGAGCTGATTTTTTTTTGAACACAAAAGAGGATAAACATCACAGTAGGAAGAAATTGTAGAAGATCTGACATTGTGGAAAAACCGAAATTGGGCTAAATATCTTTGACCTCTGCAAAAGATGCAAGATAGCTGTCAAGAGCTACAAAGACAAGGAAAAGATTTGTATTAGTTCTCATTCACTGCACTTGAACACTTTTCCATTGTTCATGCACTTACCCGGGAATTGGGATTGTCCAACACTACGAAAATGACAAAGATATTGGCATTCTGAGCTGCATGAACTGCTGCTGTCACTCGTTCCTTGCCTTCCAAGAAAAGGCCTCTTCCATCAGATACAATCAAGAGCAGCCGTGCTGTTTCTAAGCACAAAGAACATTTTAAATTCCAGAAAGTTAGAGTAATCCATTTAAAAGGTGAATACAATATTTTGTTGTTACTCCTGTAGGTATAATGGAAAAACCCTTAGAGTTTTTGGAAGAAGTTGAGTCTTTATCAAATAGAATTCTGTGACTCAACATTGTAACTGCAGTTTAAGTAGGTCAAGAAAGATTGTTGTGGAACCACTGAGGACAACCTGAGAAAAAGTCATCCATCAGTACCATAAGCAATGATGAAAGGCATGGAAAATATCTAAAGGAACTGAGTCATGGCCTTGTCCTTCTCGCCCGGTAAGCGCCTAGGAGTTAAATGTTCGTTAAATTTTAAGAGTCCAACCCCACTAATCACTAGCTTTGCAGAGCAGTGGCTGCTGCACTGAAACAGACCATATCCAGTTCTCCTAAAGCAGGTACCTATGGGTCCACCTATGTTAGCATTTCACTTTGGACTAGGATTATGCTTTTGAAGTGCGTTTCCCTGTTGTCTCCTTTTTAATGGGCTTTGGCTTCCATCACAGAACAAACTTGGAGTGCACAAAATGGATTACTTTTGGATGAAACTAAACTGGAAGATAGGTTCCAGAGGCACATTCAAGACAGTCCAACCATGAAAGGGCATTCAGGTCTTAGGACCAGATGAGCTAGTCTGAAGTAAAACTCCTGAAACATAGACAGCACAGATGCTGGGTCCTCAGTACCAACTATTTTGCTGCGGCCAAGTTCCCCCTTGCCCCAACTTGTCCAAGTTGCCCATAGTCAGCAGGCATGCCCCTCTAAAGGGCCATCCATTCCAGCTAAGCTAGGTTATCTGTTCCCTTTTTTAACTACAAGGGAGTCAACTCAGCAGGAAATGCAAGTCCTGCCCTCAACGGCTAGGGATGCAGACTGCTTACTCCTTTTCTGCAGACAGGCCCCGAATGTGGCAGGGCTTGGTCTTTTTACAAAAGGGTGGTGATGTCTCCTACTGCCTGCTCTCTTGCTAGCTCCATGCTGCTGGGGCTTGTTACTACATGCTGACCTAATTCAACAGGAGAAGACATCTCACACTCTGAATACTCCAATAGCCTGGGCACTCTGCTGCAAAGCAGAAGCAATGGATTCTGAAACCTGGGTTACCTACTTCTGGAGTGCTTTAACCACAGGACTGTAACTGAAAATGTAGGTACCACCATGACAAGCTTCTAACAAACACAAAGCAGCCTAAAAGAGGCTACCTGTGGCTCAGACCTGAGATAACTAGCCTTCCAGCTTTCCTGGGAAATCTGAGCAGCTCATGACCTAAATCTGCACCACAGTGAAAGGCAGGTAGGAAGCAAACACTCTTCTCCTCAGAACAGGGTGCTTCTGGATACATATGCAAGTCAAACTCAAGTGCTTAGCACATTACAGTTGGTAGGAAGCTGGATGATGCTCAGAAGTAGGCAGTGTCTAAGACTTCAAGTTCTCAATTCCAGTTAGGTAAACATGACCCAGGATTTTTTTTCCAAAGAGAGGCAAGTAAGTCATGCTCTTTTTAAAAAGCACTGAACAGAATTTCAGTGAACTACTGATAAATATAAAGTAGATATCTTCTGGGTTTTGAGCTAAATTTCAAACAAATGTTCCTTTTGAGAATGCAATACCCAAAGCCTAAGGCAAGTGACGTCTCAGTGGAAGGAGTCTTTTTGATAAGATGTTGCTTTGGGACCACAGCGATAATTCAGTTGCCACGGCAACAAGAATATTAACATAAAAAAGCTTACCTGGATTAATATTTTGAGATAATTGCTGTGCTGCAGCAAACATATTTGCTGAAGATTCTAGAAACTGCAGAGGAAGCAAATAAGGTGGTCAGATAATTTTATTATAAAATAATAAACTAACAATGGTAGTATTTATAAAGAACACACTTCTGTATTTTAAATGCCAAGACAGTTTAGTCTGACCACTTACACAGATAAAGATCATAGCACTTTCCTGCATTAACTCCTGCTTCAATTTTAATAACTATTTTTGAACTACAGAATCTTCAAAAAAAGCTTTCAGTCTGGATTTCAAGTTTTCCAGTGCTAATGAAGCCATCAAAACCTCAGCAAACTGTTCAAATAATTAACCTCATTGTTAAAAATATACACCCTATTTCTAGGCTGAGCTTTTCAGCTTCCACTTGCAACCAGGATATCTAGTTACATTTTTATCATTACAGTTAAGGAGATATAAATTGTCAATTGCTCCCTATTTTAGCATTCATAAGATCACAATCAAGCTGCGCGGGTCTCCTGCTTTTACATTTAATACTGACAGAACATTACTTGCCTTCCAGTCCTCTGCAAAGTCCCAGCTGTTCCAAAACTTAATGAAAACCAACTTTAACAGTGGAGAGCACTTGTCAGTTTGCTCACTGAGATAAACACCCGAATGTGCCAATTTTAAATGTCTAATTTTAGCAGCAGGTGCTAATATTAAATCTTTACAGTGGGAAAAAATAAATAGTTTTCTAACAGAGAAAATTAACATTTGTTGAACTCTCTGCCTTTTCTATGTTATTTGGCAAGGATAAGTAATGCCACATATATTGCATAGAAGTTGCTGCTGACTGGGACTGTATTCCAAGGCTGCAGTCCTTATTAATAGCTGAAGTTATTTATTCAAGTCTGGAAAGGTAAGAGTGCAAAAAAACTTCCTAAAAGAAGAAAATTTCACAGATGTCCAGAAAGTATTACTACAGAAAGTTATTTTCTTCAGGAACCAGTCAAGTGATGCCTGACAAACTGGAAGTTCTTCCTGCTTCTCCTATGCTCAAATCCATGGCATGAATGCCTCCTGAACTCCCGCAAACTTTGATGGCATTTGGCACTGGGGCACAGACAAGAGCAGGACTGATCGCTTTACTTAAAATACAGCTTAAGACCCAATACAAACAGAGAAAGTTGAATCTTTTGAAGTGACATACATCAGAATTAAAAGTGAGGAAAAAACCCTTAGTTTTACAAGATACTGACCTGTCTCATCGCTATCTAATCAGCAGTCAAACGCTCAAATATAAACAACCAGGTCAAGTTACCAAGTGACCATGAAACCAGGAAGCTGTTGATATCTTGTCTGCAAAAGATTTGCAAACCTGTTGCCCAAGAGGCATTCTTGCGTACCTGAGCTATCTTTGTTTTCTTTTGCTGAAATTTGCAAAGGCGCAATATCCGTGTCCCTGACTGGTCACTGAACGGTTCATGGAATGGGTGCAGTAGCTGAACAGTTTCTCCAAAGCTTAAAAAAAAAAAAAAAAAAAAAAAAAAAAGGTAGTATGAAACTGGTACTAATAATCTGTTCTGAAATCTTGAAAAAAAGAGTCCACATTTAAAATAAACTCACCTATACACAGCAATTCGTCCCACTTCTAGAAGAGTCAATGCATTTCCAATAACTGCCAGGGATTCATATGCAAGCTATTAAAGAAAAAAAACTAAATGAAGATAAAATAATATTTTCCAGGTTTTACTTGTTCAATATTCAGTATGCAAAATGTTATTGAATTTATTTTTCACCTTCTAGTAAAATAAATGAAGAGACTGCCTATCTGGTTTGCTAGTATAGTTATGCGAGATAGTCATTGCAATAAAAATACGCTACTTGAGGACTTCAGCTTATCAATTTAGGTAGACACACCACTTTAGAGGCTAGTGAGTTAAAATGCTGAAATAAGTATTTAGAGGGAAACACATTTTTAGTATAAAGCCTGCAAGAGAGCTATGATGAACTAGTATTTAATGCTCCCATGAACTGTATAACTAAGCAAATTTCAGCCTTTTGTAGAGTTCAAGCCCATGAACCAGAAAAATAACTGCTCTAGAATCACCAGCGTCAGGCTTTCTAACTACCACCGCTTCTGTGTGAAACAGGTCAACAGCTGATATAATATTCATCAACAAGGGGTAGGTTTTTTTTCTACTTTCCTATTTTATTTTTTACCTGTTTAGAGTGATTGTCTATCATACTAGAGGAATCATCAATAGCCAAGCAAATCTGGTACTGTCGTTTGCTAGGCTTGGTCCTTCGCAACCAGATCTTATCTTTTCGGAACTGACTGGCGATATATGGAATCACTTTGCGCATGTTCAATCTTTTCCCTGTTCTGTAATCTCCTCTGAAAGTTAAGAGGGAAAGAGATGAAGTTAAGGGGATTATTGATAAATACTTAATTCTGAAAATCCTGACCTATGCAGCATACGCAGCAAAATACACAAATTCTTATAAAATATTGTGGACACAGCTATTTGTAATATTTATATTTAGGTATAGATCAAAAAAAAATAAAATCACACCTATTTCTATTCAAAGATAGATGTATAGCGCTTCTAAGAGAAGATCTTAATTCTATGTGCCTAAAATGGAAAGAAGACCTTAAGTTTAGATGCCTCCAGTTTGAGTCTAGAACTTTTCAAAATCACTATTGTTAAAAAGAACATAAAACATTTTGATATTTAACATCATCTTTGACTCAATAGCATTTCACAAGTTTCAGTCAGTTTGATCACCAGGTACACAAAAGTGAAAAAAAGGGAGCCAATATCCTCAGAATAGGTAAAGCATACCACTCTTTACAACTACATCACATTTGCATTTCTTAAACTAATTAGTATTTTGATACAGGAGTAAAATGAATGCATTTGCAAACAGGAACAACTGTTAAAAAGCAAAAATAACACAGAGCTGCCATTGTAAAGATGTTAAATAGGAGTTTAACAGAATCAGAAGCCTCAGAGAGACCCAACTTACTTCAGCTTGGCTGCCTGAGTGGGTTCCAATACGAGTCGTAGCTGTTCACAAAGCTGCTGTGATAGAGGAGCGGTCAGTGCCAAATACCTCTGCCACAATTGTGCTGCTTCCTTTTCCTAAAATGTCATACATCAAGGAAAGAAACAAATGTGAATTATGCAAAAACAAAACACTGGGAAGCACTGCCTGAAAGAAGAAAATAAACCTCAGTGTACAAAGGGGAAAGTATTAAGTAATTATCAGGTGAAACTACGAGGGAGTTTTGTGAGTGCTCCATAAAACGATGACAACATGCATTAGACTTAAAGCATTGCTTTTGCTGCCACAGAGCTGCAACATGCAATGATCATTTCTCTAGGAGCAGATGAAGCAACTTCAGCATTGCTGCCAATACAGGAAAATCTAGTAATGATCCCCATCTCATAGTTAGTATTACAGCAAGGCAAGCCATAAAATCTGCAAGGTTCTCCATCAGGCATCAAAACCAATGTTACTTACGTTAATTATATTTCAGCAAAATGAGTCTCTACCCTGTCCATTTCATTTAGGAATGATTTCCAAATATGTTTTATGAGTCATGGCTAGGACAGTCAGAGCCAATATCTAACATCAGATTCTGGTTCTGATGTTAGTTAACTCAAACTCCATCACTGCAACTGAAGGAGGCACCTTCTCTCAATTGCCATTTTGTGAAAGTGGTATCTGGACACTGTTTACTCAGAATGGAAGGAACTTGGCAGGGCTAAGAAAAATATTTCTAACTATGCAAGTTTTGGAGATCATTATCAGAATGAGTGCAGAGTAACCTTCTGCAGATTGCACAGAGCATGTTGAAAGTAAAATCTAAAGCACTGCCCAGCTTTAAGAACAGCATAATTTTTTTCCAGAAGTTAAACATAAAAAAAAGAAGACAAATTCAAATCATACAATTTTGAATATTTAGATTTCAGTCTGCTCAGCTTCCTCAATGCTTCAGCAGGAAAACAAGATGAAATAATGCACACTGAAGATTCTTAAGACAGAGTTTTATATTAAAATGAGGTCACTAACCTCGTCTGGATTTCCAGACTGTTGTGTCTGCCAAGCTTCCAGCTGCCTTTCAAGTTCCTTTCTCAGCTCTTCAGGATCTCTAACAATGTGCTGAAAGTGTATTTATGAGACAGTAAAATAAGTTCACACATCTCGTGATTCCCAAACCTTAGCAGACTATAAAAAAAGTAAAAAGGCAGTGTTCTCATTCTTTCAGACATAAAAACACCTGAAAAACCTAAAGGAAGATTTCATTCTAAATCTCCATTTTTGAATAATGTCCATGTACAGGAAGGGTGAATACGTCCCCCCAAATAACTACGTCTGTGACACAATAAGCACAGAAACAAAGCTAAGAATTTCTATGATACAGACACTGAAAATAATCAAATACAGAACTTCAGGATAATTCAAATTATCTTGACATAAACATCAGATTTTAATGACAATCAAACTACTTACTACTACTTATTTATCTAGTATCTGCCAAAATAAAATGTGTTTCAATTAATTATATATATATTTCAAAGCCTCACCTAAACACTTAAAGAATCAAATGCCACCTTCCTCTTTACCTGCCAGCAAATACCTTTTGATAAGATTGTCTGGTAAAAGGACACCCAAGGTATATTACAATTCTTCAGCTTTTATTATGCTCTCAGTGACAACTTATGTTCCTGACTTGCAAGACCATAATTTAGTGAAACAGTAGTGTGTAGTCTGCATAACTTGCAGGTTTACTATGTTAAGCAAAATAATCCTATGAACGTAAATTAAACAGTACCAATAACTTCCCATTCCTCAAGAAGCAGCAGCAGAACTCCAAACACCTGCTGCAGGTGTAAGAAAGGGAGGCCCGATTACTTGCTGTACGTGGAGAGGGCTGCTTCTCTCTCGCTGAAAGATGAGAACTCACACTTTTCTCCTTAGCAATGTTTTCTCCCCTCCTCTTTAGCTGCTGCTGCAAGGGCTCCCCCTCCCGTTTAATTTAATGCTAACTACTGGAACTGGTCAGTGCCTCCCCTGGTTTTTCATGTCAGCTGTAAAAAAGCACTCGGCTATTCTCACTATAGTAATAGAACATCCCCTCATTTAACAGACCTTTCCTCATTAAGAGGGAAGCAGCAGATACCTGGCACATACTTTCTGTGGTGTGCACAGAGAGTAAAATCTCTCCCTCAAAATAAGTACTCAGGACACAATAAACATGAAATCTGCATATTTCTAAAACACAGACACTGGAAATACTTATTCTCATTTCATCAACTGGTTATTCACCATCACCAGAAATGCTTATGACAAAATGTGCTTTTTCACAGCTCTCTAACAGTTCGTACTGAACAACTATGAGTGTTACTTGAAGTGCTAAGATTTTCTAAGCTATGACAACTATTTTTGTTTGACAAGGTTCATAATTCACCGCAGCGTATTGTGGTGTATTAACTGAGGTGAATTCTCTGTCCACGGTGGTATTTTAAGGTCACTGCTGCATAGCTATCACACCACTGTGAATCCTTTTTTATCTTCAGGCCACACTCCTGCCCATTGCTTTCCCCTCTGCCTGGACATTTGACCAGTAGATTCATCTGAGCAAAACAGTTCTTGACAGTTAGCAAAACAAAAGGTATTTTTAAGGGGCAAAGATGGGGACCTTCCCACATAGAATCAATGGTGAGGTATTTCCATTTTAAAAGGTATCATTCAGCAGTATACACCTTTGTTTTTGTGTTACTTTTCATACTGCTATTAAAGAACAGCAAGCTACTGAATTGTCTAATGAAAGTAATTCTAAACATTACAGTTCAGTTTCATGAACTCAGGTCAATTAAAATAGAGTGTTCCTATTACTGTAATTGTGAGAAGCAACTCCCCATACCTGGGGAAGGTCCACCAGAAACTGATGGGCTGTATGTATGGTAGAGTCCTTGTTTCTCTCTGGCTTCTCTTCTGTCACTTTTGGGGGGTTTTCAGTAGTAGAGTCATTGACATCCTCAGATTCAAAAGTCTGGATTTCCAACTCTGTTTCACCTGATCCTAGAATCACAAAATTCTTTACTAACCTCATGGTCACATAAATACATATATACGTATACACACACATGCATATGCATATTAAAAAAAAAAGAAAAAAAGAGAGAGAACCAGTATTATATCTTGACTCTTTTACACCAACTCATATGCTTTGTAATGCAACCTGGAAATTATTTTGGAAGACAAAGAGTGCATACATTCTAAAATAATCAACTGTAGGAATAAATTCTAAAACAACTTTAGGAACAGGTGAATATAAGAACCTGCAACTCATTAGAACAGATATGCATTTCCTTAGGCAAACTGTTTTTCTCTTTTGCAGCCTTATTGCATAATGAACAAAGGTGTTAGTGAACAAATCTAATACTTGAAAATTCCATCTGTGAAATACATTTTTCAAGCCACTTAGACTCTCTAATAAAGTAACATAAGGTATATGTCAATCTGAGAACATTCAGAAAATCATCATTTAAAAAATAATGTCAATCTTTTCTTTTCTCCTGAATGAGAAGAATCTACTTCTGTTATGGAATGGCTTCCTGTAAATCAGAATTAATTTAGAAACAAATGAGTGGACTAGAAATTTTATTTTAGCAGTGTTTCTACTACTGCACTCAACTCATTTTTTAAGAATTATTCTAAGGAAAAAAAAAAAGTATGACATTGGAGGATATATTTCAAAGGCACAGGTTTTTCAGTACATGCTGTTAGAAAATCTTGTGGAAAAACAAATACTGTAAGATTGATTACATGCATGCCTGTACCATAAAGCCAATAAACTCAGCAAGAGATTTAAGTGAAGAGATCAAACCTGAAGGGAATGGGAGAGCAGAAGGTGAATTCAGGCTGGAAAAGCTCTCTCCTGTCTCCTCTCTTCAGGCACATTTTACGTTGTTTGATAAGAAAAACCATTCAAAATTCCAGCCTACAGTTTCATTAGTTCAGATTCACTCAAATGAAACACTGCTGTTGCAATTGTCAAAAGATTATTTATACCTAGCTTATTTTGTTTATGTGGGCTGTGTGGCTGACAAGTCAGATCTGTCTTCTTCTCAGCTGCCAACCATTCACACCTGGTACACATTTTTTCTGAGGCAGCTCACTTTTGTTTACTTCCATTCCCACTTAGGCAAGAAAGTGGCAAGACAGTGACACTTTGGTGCTGCTGCTGCTGCACCTGATGTCATTCAGATCAGCTCCTCAACCTCCTGATGCTTTGTCAAGTTACATATAAAAGTTCAGTTATGTGCTGCTGCTGGTGAGACTGGAATGCATTGCTGTATGCCAGTTATTGGCATTGTGCCTAACAGTGGGAAAATGTTTGTTTTTTACTTCTTCAAAGAAACAAATAAAGATAAGAGACCATTAACTTGAAAGAAAGCAGCAAGTCACACTGCTACTCAATCAATTTAGCAAGAACAATTAAGAGCAGATACTTCAGTCTTAGAAAATGTATATACACACATTATAAGTGATTATAAACACCTACATACACATTTAGACACACTTTTGAGTATGCACTTAGAATTTTAAAATAAGTGTACCAGAATTTTTAGTGGCTGTAGACTTCCTTGTTTCTGGCTTCAACTCTTCTGCATCTACTGCTTTGAGATCCTCATCATTCTGCATTTCTGCTTCCATAGGTACATCTTCAGGATCTCCCTCTTCCTTTTCTTCTTCAAGAGGCATAATAGGTTTTTCCTGATCCTTGCTAGCGACATCTGTACAAAGGGAAGGAGATTGATTAAGGGGAAAAAGAAAGGAAAAGTAGTAATGTTACAGATAACACTGCATTCTGAGGCCACTGTATATCAGCTTCAGTGAACCTCAGAAGAGATCATCTGAGCCACTGTGTCAATCATCAATTTTATCTTTTGCTGTGTTGTGCCATGTTGTGTCAGTGAGTTATTGCTCTGAAAACCTTATGAGTAAAACAGACAAATTACTTTAATGCACTCAATCTAGAAATGAATTTAATTAAATTTAAAATAAGAGGAATAGTTTTAAAGAACCATCAATTTGTTAGACACAGAATTAAGAACCTTTTATATTAACCTAAATATTTTGCATGTGTGGTAGCAATTTTGTCTTCAAAGTAAATGAAGTGAGATTAGGAGGGAAAAGATTTTAAATAGGTTTAATAGACTAAAATCCCATCTTTATGGGCAAATTCAATATTTTTGAAAATCAAATCCTATCATTAGTTTGAACCTAATTATTGAAGAGTAGTATTTACTGTATGAAATGGTGCCGCATCTTAAACCAAAGCAAGAATGTTAAACAACTAAAAAAAAATGGTACTGGGAAAAACTATGGAGTTTTGGGACTTGATTCTGCCATGACAACTCCTTACACCCAGAAACACCATCATACCATAGGTCTGTGCATCACAGCATTTGGAGCCTTGTTTAATGTGTTCAAATGCATCAGCCTCCTCCACATTTTGTTTAGGTTGAGTTGTATTCTGCTTGGCTTCACTACTGGATTCTATGGTTCTCAGTCGCTTATGGACACGTTCGTTGTGATCTCCCATTGAACGCTCATTGTCTGCCTGACCAGGTTTCCTCTTGAAACTCTGAAAATGAACAAATCAACACCATGAACTTCTCAGGTGAGCTGCAACCGAACACTGATAAGAACAAGAGTTCTAACAGGGTATACAAATCCTACCCATTTGCTGCTTAATATTAAGTCATTCAAATTTTGTACTAAGCTTAAGAAATTGAAGAAGAGAGCCAAACCTGGGTACTTTTTCTGCTTTGCTTCTGAGAAGCCATCCGGGCCATGCGTGTGGATTCATGGCCTTCTGACTGATTTGCACTTGCAGCTCCGCTTCCATATTCCTGAGAGACCAAAAGAATTGTAACTATAATTGAAAGAGGGATTTCGCAACCGTGTACACAAATTTCAGAAATTAAACTGAAATGCTTTGTTGACTTCCAATCTGAATGAGAAATGGCTCACAACTGCAAGCATTATTCTTGTGGAAGGCAGACAAGAAATTCTGCAGCTTAAGAATTAGCCTAAACTCATACTGTTCACTACTAGGAAGATATCTACATGATCTTCAATTTTTTAGTGAATTTAAGATTCAATTTTTAAAACATCAATCAGTTTTTAAAATATGGCAGCAGTTTCTTGATTGTAATTTGAAAGCATACTCCCAAGGTCTAGCATTTCTAAGACACTTTACGTAGTTTACCTCTTTAGACTGGTCTCTCTCTGAAGCTTCTCCAGCCAGCTCAACAGCACTGTCACTCTGCAGGTTTTCTTGCCCAGTCTGCCCTTGTGTTTCATGCTCCATTCTTTCCTCAGGCTCAGGGACCTGCTCATCCTTCTCTGAATTATCTTTATCCTCTTTTTCCTGAAATATCATGAGTTTATGTTAACATTCTAAAAAGTATGGGGAAGAAGGGCAAGGAGGTGGCAGGAATATGGATGACAAACACACCAGTTTAATAGTAAGCAGATCTCTGTTATCCGATGGAGATTCTCACTAACATCCTACAAATCTAGTGTCAAATTTGTCTCAAACTGTTATAGACCACGTCCATTTCTTAAGCCTCTTATAAGGAAAAATAATACAGGCTTTTATTTATTATTCTCTACCTGAGGTTGAAGGCCTTGGTTAGCAGTGGGAATTCCCTTCTCTTTCTCCTCTTCAGCAGATTCATTTTTTTCCTCAGCAGGTGGTTGCGACTCTTCCTCTTCGGCTTCCTCAGTGTTTTCCATATTTCCATCTTGATTATCATCATCTTTCTCCCCTCCATCTTCCTTTTCCTCTTTATCTTCAGAAATGCCTTCTTCAGTTGGCTCTGCATCTTGATCATCTCTACCTGTATCACCACTATCCTCTCCATTCTGATCTTCTGTATTCTCCGCCTCATTTAAATCAGGAAGTTTCTCATCTATTTCAAAAGCATTCTCTTCTGAATTCAAGAATCAGAAATGTATACAAAACTTTCAGTATAGTATAGAGACAGTGAATATTACAGATACCTGGAATAAAACAGCCCTGCCCTTCTCCCCTTCCCCCCCCCCAAAAAAAAAAACCTTACAGAGAAAATAGAGGATTCTATACATATAATCTGGTTTTCTACAGCAGGTATTTTCTTTAAGAGTCACAATTGGTTCATATCTAACAATACAGCAAGATGTATTCCTGTTAATTTCCTTTTATCTAATTTTCTTGATATTCAGTTGATTTTAAGTACAAATGTTTGTAAATATCATAGAAAAAATATTAAAAATGAAAAAGGAACTGGAGAATGAAGCAACAAGCTTCTAGCATAAGTTAGGGTGCATCACCTGGATGCCATAAGAAAGCCTGCTCCACAGTGCGCATGAAAGGAAGGTAAGGGGTCAGATAAGACCTCAACATCATCTTTTGATATCGAATGCCAAAATATAGAAATTAAATTGCAGCTTTTTGTCATACAGAATTCCACCACCACCACCTTTTTCTTATTATTTTAATAAAAAGGAGCTCATTCTCTGACTGTTCCCCCCTGTTTCTATCTGGCTTTCCACTGGGAATCTGTAGAGAGATTTGCAGCTGTACCTTCACCCTCTTTTTCCTCCTCATCACTCTTCTCATCATTCTCCAGGTTGAAATCATCAGGAAGGTCCAAAGGTTCAACTTCAGGCTGCTTTTCTTGCTGGCCATGATAAGGATCTACTTCATTCTCATCATACTCACGCTGTAAGCAAGAGAATGAGGAAAAAGAATAGCACAGGCAAGTAAGAAGTGGGAAGAAAGTAGGAGGAAGAAGAGAAATAAGATACTTCTCAATTCTCTCGGACACAGAGGTATTGGATAACATTACATTCTGATCAGTTGAAGAATTTCCTACAGTGCACATCCTCACGAATAGCAAAAAAGATTAATTTGGAAATTGCTTTTAAATAAACTGTACTTCTTCAAAACAAGATGTTTTGTGTTTTGAATAGAGTTTTCAGAACTTGAAGTCTCTGAACAGGATCTGCCACCCATCAGAATGCATACACATTGTCTAGCCTATGGTTCTGGAAGATTTTTCAAAAAGCCTTGCTTAGGGACAGACAAGGCCCCAATTTTATAAGTATGCAATGTTATGTGTTTAAGCAGGTACATGTATTTAATTTTCTTCTTTGAAGTCTTTGCATAAATGTGCTCTTCCAAACATTTAAGCATACTATATACAGATTTTGGGATGAGTCCTACTGGCCTGAGATAACTGCTAAAGACAACAGAACAAGAACCTCCTGGCTGTGTTCATCAAAACATCAATTCAGTGCCAAGCCAGTTCTGGCAGTCATTACTAATTTAAGTTAATGCAAACAAAAATTCTTTCTGAATTTTGTATCAGTGAAATATATCTATAATATATTGGATACAACATGGTTAACTTTTGGCTCTGAAATGAACTAACTTTTCTGAACATGCTTTGGTATTAGTTAAAGAGCCCTTCAAATTCTGAGAAAGGCATGAAGTAAGCAACAGGATATGGTTTAAAAGCAAGCTACTTTATTCCAAATCATTTTTACCTCATCAATTTGTTCATGGATTTTCTCTTCGTTTCCACTGTCCTCTGTTTGTTTCTCTTTTTCTTCATCCTTGGGAAACTGTTTTTTATCATCCTTGTTTCCTGCACCCAAATTATCATCTTTTGCAACGAGCTCTGAATCCTCCTATGAACCAACAAATCCAAAAGAAACTCGATTACACTACATGCTTCTCAAAGTATGAATAGTAAGATAGCATCTCCTACAGAAAACAAACCTAAATAACTTAGGATATACAAAAATTATCCCATTCCAAGACCAAAGAACCTGCTATGCAAGGGAGTACCCTCTTTGAGCAATCTATAATTAGCAGAGTCAATACAGAGACCTACACAAACTTATAATCTACTAGCCTAGACACACCTGGCAAACTGAGATACAACTTGCATCTGAAGCAAGCAAATGATTCAGATGGGAAACCTAGCATTCTGATTTCCATGCCAAGCCGCAGCTCACCACAGCACATATAAATTATAGTTGCTCTCCTGTAAGTAGTTGAGAGCTGAAGCTCTTGAAGACTAACTGTAGAACAGTTAATCTGATTGCACTGAGTTAGTCCAACTCTGCTTTCATGATATGCAGCTGACAGTGCAATTAATCCCTCTTAGACAGGGATTTCAAGAGATGCAGTTACGCAGTCCAGTGGCTCACTGCCGTTCAAAGGAGGAAGTCTTGCTCTACCCTTGCCCTGCTTGTTTTCTCCCTTTCCTTTCCTGATATTTACACTGTCTCAGCTCTGATGCATGCTAAACTCTTCTGCAAGCCGATGACCCAATGATCAAAACTAGTCTAGGAGATAGAGTTGTTTCATTATTAGACTGTGTAGTGAGCAAAACTGGCTCACAGAATGGCAAAGGCAGAGGAAAAGGCACACAACCAAGCACAGAGTTCCCTCTCAAAACCAGCAAGCCATCAAAACCACAACCTACATCCAGACTCACAGTCCAGGTCATATCAAGTTGATGGAGTTTATTTCCTTTGATATCGTTCTCCCCACCCCTCTTTCTCTTTACCTCATCCATTCCAGGTCCAGTTTCTTCTGTTTTACTACTGGCATCTTCATTATCATCCTCTTCGTCTTCATCCCCCCAGAGCCTCTCATCCAGTTTATCATCAGCTTCAGCATTATCAAGATTTCCCATCTGGTTATCCAGCTCCTCTTCATCTGATTTTTCATCATTTTCTGTTTACAACACCACAGCTTAGAATGTGCCTCAGTACAGAAGAAATAAAGCTTTCTTTTTTTGGTTAACTTCAGAAACAAATAAGCAGCCATGTTCCTTAACATCTTAAATTAAACTCATCACCCTATGCAGTCAATAGAAAGAGGGGGAAAGACACACACATGCACCCAGAAAAACATGGGCCTAATTATATGATTCAAACTGTTCTCTTGGACATACCAATACATACAACATTCTCTCCCTCAAGCTAACAGATGTCAGGTGCCAAACTTGGATGACTTAAACTCTCCATTCCTTACCCTTCCCCCTCCTCCATTTTCAAAATGTTTTGGCATTATTGGGAGGGGAAAAGCAAAGGTCCATTCCACTTATCTATTTATTAGTTTTGGAATATCTCTCTTCTTGTGCAGATGAATTTAGGAATGGATTGATTTATTACATTTCTTGTGAGTCTGCCCTAGTGGAAGGGCCAAACCTTTTTTCTCCTGTTCTCCGTCATGCATTTTTCCTTCGAAGTCTTCTGACATTTCAATTGCATTGTCTTCTCCTTCAATGTCTGGTTTGGAATCTGGATCCTCTTTTTCCTTCTCTTTGCCCTTTTGAAAAGCGTCTTCTACCTGAATTATTGATAAAGCCAAAAGTTACAATGCACCTTGCCTAGATATTAAAGATTAAAGTATCACAAATCTATTTATAACCTCGGGTGCAAAGATAAAAGCCAACCTAAACTGGAGACTGAAAGCAACTTCATGCTGCCTTTACCTGAACACATCCAATGTATCAGAACATGGATTTCAAATTTAAGTCAAGCTTTGTTTTGATAAAGTTGGGTTAAAGTAAATACTATCACACCTGTTCAAGAGTAGGAACTGTCTTATCAGTCAGAATCCCTTAAAAATACAAATCGGTAGCCCAACTATAACCTATAGTACAGTTATCTGAATGCTGCCTTCGGGCCGTTTTAGGGACAGCTCTTCGTTCCTTGTATGCAAATGCTGGTATTGAAAATAAAGCATAACGCATGTGCAAATAACTGAACCAAGTGTTTAGAGGCCAGCTCAGAGCTGGATCAACTGTCTTGGGTCTTGCATTAGCTTTCTCAATTCAGCATAGCTCCACGTAAGTCACTGCAGGTATCTTTACGCTGTCATTACTAGAGCTTCCTAGTCCTGAAGGTCTAGACGAACTCATGTGAACTCCACTATACTGCTTCTGCACATGAGCTGTTCCTCTACCCAAATGTTTCGTTTCCAACAAACCCTGCTAAACCAGCTAAATCCTGATACTTTCCATTACTTTACATATTCCTCCTTAAAATCAGACCTTCAGTAATATGTTCACCCTTTTAAATGACTAAACTGACCTCCGAAATTGACTCAAAGCCAGCATAAGTTACTTTTGACTGTGGAACAGTTAAAGTTGTTGCTCAAGTAAGAAACTCTAGTGAAATAATAGTTTCCAACAATATAGCTAAAAATCACTGCACTTATAATCACAAACACCAGGATACAAACCACTAATGCCAGTGATCAAAATATTATTTCTAAGTAACAAGAAGCAACTTTTCCTTGGCATGTAATTTATTTAGTCTCAGTTTTACTTGAATTAAACCAAAAATACACTTACCTGGTCTTCACTTTCTATTTTGTCACTCACATCCTTCTTGCCTTCCCCATCTCCAATACCACCTTCCTCGTAATCATGAAACTGTGTTGCTCCCTCTCCCGCTTCATCTTCAAGTAATTCTTTCGGCAGACAAAATCCCTAAAGGCAAACAGGCTTTCAAAGTCAATGCCAGGAAAAATAAATACCTTATTGATGATCGAAAACATTCTAAAAGGTGTTATTACACTGAAAATCCTCTTCTCCCATTTTAAAAACACTGGGCTTGTTTCTGTAATATCTCTCCCTAGAAAGGCTGAAATTTGCACAAGCTTTAACGCTACCTAGAGAGGCATCAGTTCTAAAGAAGAATGAAAAAAAAAGAAAGAATTAAAAAAGTACATCAGAACTTTCAAAAGTAGTCATATCTTGCACTGGTGCCCCACAACATGGTTTCCCACAGCACACTTTCTAACTACATGAGCTACTGATTATGCTACTGAAAGAGGCAACCAAAAAGTGACAAAAACATTTTTACATTTCAGTATTTACTAACTCTCTGTAGTAGAGCAAGTACATCTTTTAGCTTAGTTTCTACTTAAGACTTTTGTATAAATTATATACATGCTTACCATCTATCCACTGTTATGCCCTGATAACTTACCTTTTGGGCAAGCTCTGTAAATATGCTAGTTATAACAGAAAGCAATTTTCCAGTACTCCTGTGTGATGCCAGTGAAACTGTGAGGTAGAAGAGGATAAGGTCTGAATACTTGCACAGCATGGGTTTTAGACGCACCAGTAAATAGCAGGACTGGTTGAAGAACTGCAGTTAAAACCAAAGAAAAGCTGTCAAACATAATTATGTGCATACTGATATGTGTCAGAGGGTGATAACAGAGATTGAAAACAATTGTTCAAACCAGAAGTATTGGTAGGCACATTTAATTATAATTTTCAAAGTTCCCAAAGCTTTTTCTAGCTTTCACATTTCACAAAAATGAAACCTTTTCCCTCTTTCTAATAGTATATCCGTTTTTTCACTAAAGAATATCATCTACATTTGGCAACGATTTCTTACATCCTTGTAGTTCTAAGGTATCATATAGGAAAGGAGAGGCACTGCATGGTTAACTGCCTAAGTTCACAGTTACAAATATTTGAGACTCCAAAGCCAAAAACTTTTAGGAAGGGCAATTTTACCTTATGTTTATCTGAGGTGTAATCTTCCCTGTAAGATTTCAGGTTCTCCAAGAGTTCTGAAACAGCTGAAATTATTTTCTGCACATGCAAAGAATCCAAATCAGCAGAGAGATCTTCATCCAAAAGCTTAGTTAAGTGCCCTGCTTTAAGCCTGTCAAATGAGGCTGCATCATCTTCTATTACAACACAGAAAAACAAAAAATACAGGAATCAAATTAGATGTTCTAAAAAGAGGTTAAAGCAAGAAATCTATAAATTTCCATCCTGTCTGTTTACATGGGCAACTTCTATTAAAATGGCAATCTTCTTGAGTATTGGTACTTCTACTAGACAGTACAAGGTGTTCTTAGGTGTGCATAGTTTAAACTCTCACTTCCCCTTGACTAAATTCACAAACTTACCATTTTCCTCTGGAGATTTTTCTTCACCTTTTCCATCTTCCTGTTTTCTCTCTACCAAACACTGGATGGCATACAGAACAACACGGATAACAGTTTCCGCTTGTGCTGAGAAGCGCTCCACAAACTCTTCATCCGACTCTTGATTTCCTTTTGAAACATAACACAACCGATTTTACAAAGAAACATTGTTACAGGCCACTATGTTTCCCCCATGTAACAAACATTGCTTTGCATGCTAAACTGACTAACCTCATAAATGTGTTCAACCACATGGCTTTCAGAGACACATGATATATATTACAGAAACTCAGAAAGTTTCATTAAACATGAAGAATCCTCACACATGGCTTTCAAATTTGCTCCTGAAACACCCATACTATGATTTAGCTATTCTATCACCAGTGTTCAGTTTAATGTTCTGGAATCCAACGTGCCCTGACACAGAGTCTGGAGAGATTTTAAACAGAATTATTTAGCCTGAATTTAACAAAAAGTGATACGGGAATCTTCAGCTAAAATTTTAGCCAAGTATGCTCATTTTTCAGTAGCTCTGTGCTGAAGATTGGTCCCTCAATGGAAATAAATTTGTAAAAATTAAAAAAAAAAAAAAATTAATTAAACACCACCCCTCATATGTACCTACTAAATGTGAGCTCCAGGGCAAAAAAAGTCATTTGCAGCATGAGCACAAATGGATATGACCAGACGAGATGCACCCGAGGGCACTGAGGGAGCTGGTTGATGTCACTGTGATGCTGCTTTCTACAGTCTTGGAAAGGTCATGGTGCTTGAAGGAGGTTCCTGATGACTGGAAAAAGGCAAATGCTGTGGTACCTTCAAGAGCACAAGGAGGAGGATGCAGAGGCTGGCTGGCCTCACTTCAGGTCCTGAAAAAATTGCGTAGCGAAGCTTCCTTGAAGCCATTTCCTTGAAGGACATGCTGGACAAGCATGAAGGACAAGCTGGCAACTGGGACAGCAAGCAATAATTTGCTGAGGGCAAAACATGCTTGACTAATCTGACTGTTTTCTATGATGAGAGAACTAGCTGCATGTATAATGGGAGAGCAGCTGATGCTGAGTTGAGCAAGACCTTTGACATCGTCTCCCATAGTATCCTTATAGTCACATCGGTAAGATATGGACTGTACAAGTGGATGATAAGATAGACCATTGGACTTGAAGGCTGTTTAACATTTTTTCTGGATGACTGAATGGAGTGTGCTCTCAGCAAGTTTGCAGAGAGCACCATATTGAGGGGAGTGGTCAGTAGCCTGGAGAGCAGGCTGCTACTCAGAGGGACCTTAACAGACTGGAGACTTTCTGAACAGAAACCTCATGAAATTCACAGGCAAATGCAGAGTCTTGCATGTGGGATGGAATAACCCCATACAACATTACAGGCTGGGGGCCAACTGGATAGAAATCAGCTTTGCAGAAAAGGATTTCGGGGTCCTGGTGGACAACAGCCTGAACAGGAGCCAACAGCACACAGGACTGTATTAGCAAGAGGGAAGCGATTATTCCCCTCTATTTGGCACCTGGGAGGCGCACCTGGAGTACTGTGCCTGGTTTTAGGATCCCTGTTACAAGAAAGACTTGAGTATACTGGAGAGAGCTCTGCAGAGGGCTGCCAAGATGGTTGGGAAAGGGAACACATGTTGTACAAGAAGAGGTAGAGAGAACTGGGTTTGTTCATCTTCAAGAAAAGGCATGGGTGGGAGGACACACACTCTCACTGCTGTCTGCCAAACAGAAGGGTGCAGAGAAGATGGAGCCAAACTTGCCTTGGAGGTGAAGAGTGGAAGAATGAGAAACAGACAAGTTAGAACAAGAGAAATTCCAGCTTGTTTGTTGGTCAAATACTGGACCAAGCTGCCAAGAGAAGCTGTGGTTGGAGTTATTCAAAACTCAGCTGGGCACAGTCATGAGCAATCTGCTCTAACTGACCCAACTCTGAGCAGGGAGGAGGTCACACTAACACGACCTCTCAAAGTCCTTTTCTAACCTGCATGGTTCTCCGATCGTGACAATTAACAGGGTCTTGATAATACTTATCAACCAATAATACTCAACTTTTAAGTATTTTCTCCAGCGTTAGTACTCAATGAGAGAAGATATCCACAATACAGACAAGCACTGTGTAATTTTTGCTACACAGTTCTACTAAAGTGCCCTTGCTAATCCTGACTTACAACTACGGTCTAAGATCTGTCATGAACAGTGACTAAAGGGGAAAAATATTATTGCACGACTTAAGTTTGGACTAAACTTGCCAAAATTTGAATTTCATCTCAAGTGTTTTTGGACATCTGATTTAATATGGAGCGTATCTTCTGCACTAAACAAGCTAATGAATTCTTTACATTCTTATTTAAATTAAAAAATTGGAAGAGAAGAATTGTCCTTACCACCACAATTTGACATAGAACCAAGAAGCTGTGTTCTCCAGGCTGTGAAGTCTGCAGATGTATTATTAACTTCCTCTTGGATATACTTTAGGCTCTTGATTAGTGCCATCTGATTTGCAGCTTGCCTGCCTTCCCCATTTGGAAGAAATAAAGACTCTATGCCCTGTAACTGAGTTGATACTTCCAGCAAACAACTCAAAGCTGATGTGCAAACCTCAAAATCCCTCCTGTAACAAGAAATACCATGATACTGAGAGAAGAAAGTACACTTCAACTTAAGATCTTCATCTGGAACTTATCAAATACAAGCTTTACAATAAGCACAAGTGTCACTTTCAGTCAGCTTCAAACAGTGAGAGTGTTAAGTGAAAAGGGGCACGTACTTTTTGGACTTTACAAGCTACAGTCCTAAAAAAAAAAAAAAAAAAAAAAAAGCCACACGCCCTAGGATTTTTACATTTGAAATTCTCATCGCTATCTAACTAAATAAATAAGGAGCTACAGGGATGAAATCCCTGTTCAGGAGAGAAAAAACAAAAATTGAGAAGCTAAAATGGGCCAATTTTTGTCTGACTTGTCAGTGGGGTGGGGGAAGAGACAATGCATTTGTCTGAAAAGCCAGACTGCATTTTGAAAGGAAAACAAACAAAAACAAGTTTTAAGAGCATCTGAACAATATCTTTTATGATACACATAGGCAAACATTTTCAAGATAACTTTACACATCTCAAATGAACATACAGTGTACAGAAATTCAGTTTTACACATGGACAGAACTCACCAGGAATAAAATAAGGTCTCACATGACTGTTGTCTTATTTTGTCCACATCTGCTTTCGTTGCCTTCACATTGGCCAGCATTGCAGTGAATTTTGTAGCTAGCTGCAGCCATAACTGATCTTTATGTTGCATCCTGCATCCAGGAGGCAGTTGCTCTGTTGTTACTGGAGATGGGTATTTTAGCTCTGAGGGAATTAGGTCAGGTATTCCCATAAGAATATTTCCCAAGGTCTGCTCAGGTCCTGTACTCTGAAGAATGTTTGTTTTGTCATCTGTCCTTTCATTATCACTACACTTCATTGACTGTTCTTTTGGGCAGCATTGTAGAAACCAAGAGAGCTCCTCAAGAACCATCACACACTGCATGGAGAGTTGCTGCAGTCTGTCAGTCCACTGTTGAAAATTGTCTTGAGGAGGAAATGCTACACTGTGTTCTCTGTCAGCAGTCAACCTAGAATCTATCTCTTGTATACAACTCAGGAGGTTCCTGGTTAGGAACAAAGAAGGAAAAAAGTTACATAAATCCAATTGAGATTTACATTACACTTCCCTTTTAAAAGCGCAACCTTGAGAGTAAGTCCATAAAAACTCTTGATTATATGAACTCAGTGGAAGTCAAACTTTTTCTGGAAAAGCCAGCACATAAGACATTGGAATAGCTTTTTTTTTTTTTTTTTTTTTTTAAGAGGAGAAGGTTTTATCTAATTATTGAACTTTTCTCTCCATTGCATAAGTTTGAGACATCCTGAGAACCGGATTTAGTAATATTTCTCAGAATCAACACAATCCTTTCAAATAATCCTTAGACTCCTGGTCTGATATTCAAATACTGTTCATTTTCCTCCATTATACAAACAAATTGGATTCTAAGAGACAATCAATTTCCAAATGCTGTATAACAGACAGTTTATGACAAACAATTGGATGAATCTGATGCGCAATAAGTTATAGCAATGCAATTAAGTGTCTTAGCACTTCTAATATTCCTGCAACTGTAAGGATTTTTTTTTTAAAAAACATTCCTGTTATAATATAAGTTTTTTGTTCTAATACAAATTTTACACCATAAATCTCCAGTTGAGATCAAACACTGTATGAAGGGAATAGTCCCTGATACAACCTCAATAAGTTTTATGGTTTACTTCAGCAAGAGCACAAATATTCAGCAGAACAGTGGAGCTGACAGCGAAACAGATAAGCAACAGAATGAAAAATCACATCAAGTAAGAAAGATTTATTGTATACTTTTCCTGTTCAATACAAGTTTAATGTGTCTCTACAGTTAATAAATAAATAAATAAACAAACAAACCTCAAACCCTTTCAGAATTTTTCTTCATAAACTGTTGAGGTTTCTTATTTTGACTTAAAGTGCCAACCACGTCATCTATTTGCTCCAAACCAAACCAAACTTGAACGAAGCCAAAATTAACTTATATAACATAGCTCTCCCAATACCAAATGGGAGAGATCTGAAAGTCTAAAGGTTTAACTGTGTAATTAATTAGAGTAATTATTTCACGGTCTTCAGATGTGCCTAACTCATTTTTCCCCCATTATTTTGATTCCAGAATGCTGGCTGCAATGACAGGATAAATGACATCTAAAAACAATTTTTTCTTTTCTATTGAGGGGATGGGATTTGAATTCCTTCTACTTTATCATTTTCCAACTTTCTTAAACTGAATTGCTTACTGCCAAACTCCCTTCCAACATCTAAGACTGTAATAATGAAATGCAAAAATACCTCAGTATGATCCATTGTTCTGTCAAGGCAGCAAGAGATCTTCTCTGCCTGACAAGCATCTTCATGAGGTATGCAGTGAATCCCTTGCATCGTTCAATGCTACCTAGTCCAATGTCCTGAAGAAACAAATACGGAGAAAGGGAAGGGAACAATTAAATGACATAAGCAGACCAAGTGATGTCAATGTTCTTTATGTCTCCATTTCATTTCACTGAGCAGACTAGAAGGTTCTGGTTTAACTGAGCAAGTCTTAAAGTGTAGACAAAAAGTACAGTTGTAATTTCCACTGCCTTCATTTCTCTGCATCCTCTATCTTTCAAATAAATTGCACACAAATTTGATTTTCAAGTAGCTTCTGTGACAATTGTATTAAATTGCACCTCAATGCAGCAATCCTTTTTGTAAATTTAGTTCCAAGAAATAAAGCTATCTTACAAAATGATAATTGAAAACCAAAGAGGATACGTTAGCTTAAGTTTTCACACATATGACTACTGCTAAAAATCTCTTCCACAATTCATTTTTCTAGATTTATTGAAAATTACTTTCATGCCTTTTTGTTGAAAGGATCCTGAACTAAAACTTAGAACACACGTTCACAGCAGTTAACAAAACTGATCACATCTGTGTCCAATGATTTATGCTGTTATCAGCTGTGGCATCCGTCAGCATCATGTTGTTAAAAAAAAAAAAAAAACAGTCAAGTGTGGTGAGAGGAAGATCATCTGGAAGAGATCCTTGTTTTCCTAGAGTACTGAAAAAGTAATAGTGATTTGTCAGAATTCATTTGCTCCCCTTACTGATTTTAGACCAATTTTCAAGTATGGAATTATCAGTATTTTTCCTGTTGAACTTAGGCTCCAGCTGTGTTCAATTATAACTCACAAAGGATTTTCCATGAGTCTGAACTAATCCAGATTTTGATTGTCTAACATTTATCTATTCAGCATTTTATGGGTTTCCTTCACACACAAAATAAAGCAGTAATTTGGGATCTGTTGAGATGAAACACATTAGTCATTGCACAAATTATTAACTGAACTCCCCAAATTAAAATGCTAAAATGACAGGTTTTGAACTGCTGCACTTAAAGAGTTGTCCCCAAAATATTTTGTCTTATGTTACGGAAAACAGTGTTCTCATGTTACCCTTCTACTTCTGGAAAATCCCAATTCAAAGTGATAAAATAAAAGTAATGTAAGTAGGATTTCTGGCTTTAGCTTGATGTTTTACCTTGGCAGGTGCCAACAGTGCTGTCTGAAGCCTAGAGTGGCGTGCAAGCGACCGATAGAAGTACTTCTGGCATCCATCCCAGGCAGATGAGATCTCTGTCAGCAACCTGACAAAGTTCGATATTAGAAAGGTACATAACTTGAGTATCTCAGAACACAGGAAACACCAGGCTAGCTCTTCAGCCTCTGAGAAATTTGCTATAATTTTTTTATTTTGCAGACACAATGGTCTTGTAATTCTTCATTTTCCCTAGAGTACTAGACAAGTATTCTAGTCATAAGAAAACACTTAATTTTTTTTAATAAACCCAATGGAAACTTAGAGCAGCAACAGTACCAGAATTTTTAACATCTAATATCATTTAGCACTTGAGTAGTAAATTTTTTATGCAGCTAAATCCACTCTGATAGGGAAGCCTTTGTTTCGGGCTTGATGAAGAGACAAGCTAAACCCTTACATCTGAAAAGGTCAGTAATCAGCTTGTCTCAATGATATAAGATTACCTACTGCCTGAAAAACACTACAGAAAAATTTGAAAAAAACATCTTTGCAATATGCAGGTTATTCCATAAATACCTACTTTGAAGTCTACTATGAATTTCTCCTGAAATATTCCATTAGCCAATGATGAAGATAGAAACACAGACTAAATAATCCCTGTAAATTACAGCTCATCTTTAATGAAATTTTTAACAGTCTACATTCTAATATAATGTTAGCAAAGCTTCCCAGGCAGAGTTGGGCGTTCTCACAGAGTTGTCAAAAGTGCAATTAAAAAAAAAAAAAATCTATTCTATATAATAGATATTAATCAGCTGTGTGCCAGTACAGTATGTACTAGATTTCCAAACTGAGAAGTAATCTTAAAAAAAAAACAAAAAAACTGCTTAACCCCCTAAAACCATCCAAACTCAACCCTCCCAACCCAAAACCCTCCAAAACCCCCAAACCCCAAATCCCCCAAACCCACGAGCTCCCAAGACCACCCCAAACAGGCAAAGCACCCCAAACCCTACAGATATCTTTAAAATCCTAAAGGACTTAAAGTCCAGAAACACCAATCTAAATCCACATGCAATTAATTCTGAGAATTATAGCTGCAGTTTATACAATCTGAAGGTTAGAAATGCTATGTACATACGTGGCATCCACTTCATGTGTACAATTTACTACAGTTAATGCACTACGCAAATCCAGTGGAAGCAGGCAGAGTATTTCATGATAGTCTTTTGAACGGGACCAAGACAGACCTTTCCGGTATGACAAACCTGGAACGACATTTGAACACACATCTTTTTATGTCCTCATTCTTTTGTATGAAAAATGACACCAATAACTGGTATTAAGATATGAAAGCTGCCAGTGTTTCTGATCTTGACAACCACTTGAACATTTCATAATTTCCTAATGGAAGAACACATAATACACAACTGAAATAAGACAAATAAACAGACATGTGGGGATAAAAGAGGTGGGTGGTAGCAGCAGAAAAAAACCCAAAAGCCTGAACCCAAAAGGCAAATGCTACCGAAATAAAACCAAAAAGAAAGTTACAGCTATATACTTTTTAAACTCAGTCCTCAGGCTATTATCTTAGCTATTTTCAAAATTGAATTAAATGTGGTGATTTCTCCCAAGCCAATTAAAATGCTCATTTCAAAGTATCCTGAAGGAAAGTGGAGAACGTAATAAACACTCATTAGTTATCTATGTTGTCTATCTATCATATCTATATATGTTGCCGTTTCTCCCAAACGGAATGGAGAATGAGTCTTAAGAGTAACCCTTTTCCATTCATTATCCTGGTCTCTTATGAAAGCTGGATTAAGGGATCATCACCCCATTTTTAGATATGAAATGGCTGATGAACGAGGAAGCTAAAGGTGTCACTTGAAATCAATGGCAGAGCCCGATAAAGAATTCAAGACCAATGTCTAATTAAATCATTGCAGTATATCCTCCCTCCAGCATAAACTTCACGGGGTAGCAATCCTTGTCAGAAATCCTTTTTCACCAGTGGGTGTAAAAATGCAACCACTACCAAACACAGGAAAAGTATGTGTGCTGGAAACCTCTCACTTATATCCACCTGTGTTTGCAGTCTAAATTAGAAGCAGCTTAATATTCCAGAAACTACTTACTCAGTACATGTCAACTGTTTAGTAATACAAACCATATACGCTCAAAATGACAATTTAAAACTCTCTCCCACAAAGCATTTGGAATTATTTTATTTTAATTATTTCTCAAGTGCCATGATACAACCCATTTGAGTTAATTTGCTATTAAAATCATGCCTTCTTGGAACCCTTAAGTTCATGTTTTCAACCTCTTTATGCAACCATGAGAGAGAGAAATGCAATTTAAACAACGTTTTTCTTTCATTTTTTTGAGGTTCTCAGAATCACTTGAGGCCAGAAGCTGTGGCTTCAAAGAGAAGCACCAAAATGACAATTAAAAAAAACCCCAGCAGAGTTATGTTTAGCTTCTGCTTCTGGCTATGACTTGGCAGAGCTCTGTCAGAAAGCTATTTATATATATAGCGATTGCATACTTTTTCTCATTTCTGAACTGTTCAATGACTAATCAGTTGATGAATAATTTAACATAACAACAAAGGAAAAGAAAACTAATAGCTTGGGTAGATCCTTCATCTTAGGACTAGCAAGGGCAGCAAGGTAGATTGTACTGCTGACCAGCATGCCTCCAACAATTCCCATCAACAGGCCACTCAGTCTCTATGGCTCAATAGCATCTCCACCAATTCGAACTCTGCCAATTTGCCAACTGAGGGATGGGCTCTCAAGCAAAGGAGCAGATTTCATTTCAGTTCTGGACTGGGGAATGGGTGCAAGATAATCAGCTTCCCTCATGTTTCTCAAAGTTGCACAGTGACTTCTGACTGGAGATACTATAAGATTCCTGCTTCAGAAGAGCAACTGTTTTACATATAATGCAGTGCAAGAGGAAGAGAAGGTATTTGGAAAGGCAAACATGTCAGGTCTCATAGTCAATAGAGGAAAGGAAAGAGAGACTTAAGTACTACTCTGTATTGATGGCTCAATGACTTCAAGAACATAACTAATATTATGGTATATTTACATGTATTAGCAAAAATGTAAAATGCTTAAGATCTTTGTATTTTTAAACTAAGCACATTTTAATTAAAAACTCACCTGTTTTAGCAAGGCTTTTAAAGAGATCTGACAAAGCCCGTTGCTTCTGCATCTGAATATGCTTGGCCTCTGACTTCTGCTTCTCCTTATCTGCTGCCTGATTAAATGTTAAATTCTGCAGTTCAGCTACAGAAACAATGATATCACCTGTATGGAGGAAAGGGAAAGGCAAGAGATGTGAAACTTCAGCACACACAAACCAGCCATGGAAAGATGGTCTGTGAAGGGATCTGTATGTCTATATGTAAACTTCCTCCTTATCCATTATCCATTTTAATTCGCGTTACAGAGGTCAATTATGGTATGGAAATCACAAGAATGCTCAACCTGTGAACTGGTCAAGACTTTCCAGCAGACTTAAAAATGAATTATTTTCCATAACTGTTGCACACATTTTCTTCATTTTTTTTGTAAGTTTAGGCAGACGATACTGAAGAGATTCTGCATGAAATATAATCCCATCCTGACATTCTTCTGGGAGAGCCCTCTGAGAAAAATTAAAGAAACAGTCTGATTATATACACATACATGCATAATGAACAGATAAGACAGCCTCAGTTAAGCCAACAGTAATTGCTACAAGAACAAGAGCAAAATTCTGCATTCGTCTGAAACCTAAAAACATATTCGTGTGCTCCTCAGCACAGTTCAGCACCAACACTGGAGGAAAAAATCACAGTCTATGCTCATCAGGTATAGGTTAATTCTGAAAACAGCCAAATAAATGGAAGATGCTACGGTCCTACTCTCTTAGCTGTTTGTCATGACCTCTTTCACAGAGGTTATCACTGCTTCAGATCAGCTTCTTCAACCTTCCCAGTCCAAAGACAGTTACACTAACATAAATCACTAATGCCCCCAGGGTGTAAGATAAGAACACCACTAACTCCCTATTAGACACAAATTTAATTGCCCTGCTAAAGAACAATGAAAAAGGTATGCAAATAGAAATGATTAAATGACAGAAATGATCCTCTGGCATGTCTGAAGTTATTCAGTAGGGACTGTCCAATTCTAACTTTTTTTTTATGTCTTCTTGTAGTTTCATAATGTCTTTGTTCATTAAACAAGGGAAATGAGCAACTGTGTTAATTATCAGTAACAGGTTTCGGGGCGGGGGGGAGGGAGGGAAGAAGCTGCCAAGTTAAAATAAATAAATAAATAAATAAATTACTGCCAGATTTCCACCTCCTTACTCTGTCCTCATGACTGTCACAGGCCAAGAGCAAGACCAACCACCCTCCCGGTATGAAGAAAGTGAACAAAGCCCTGGAATCTGCCAGATAGGAGTAACTGAGCATCCCACCCCCAACAAAATCCTGAGGAGTTCTGACCGGCTTCTCACTTCTTACTGACAAAACCTGATGGGTGTGAACATGTGGGATGGGTGTGAATCAATTTCAGGAATAAAAATAACTAACTTCCTCTCCGAGCTGGACAACTTTATTACAGACACACCAAACAAGGCACCGTGCAGCAAGAGTTATCACATATCAGCTAATAAAGCAACTGTTCACATACATATGCTTTCAGCCCACAGCAAATGTGTGACAAAGCAATGTATTTTCCTTTAAGAATTTAAGCTCAAAGTATTTTATATTTACTCAGTGCTTACATATGCACAAATATTACAGATATATGATCATTTGTCTGAGTCCCTGTTTAAAGAATCTGTAGCTGAAATCAAAGATGCTCAAGATTATCATTTTGGGTCAAAATTCTCCCTTAATGGCAGAGAACATTTCTTTAAGTAAAAAAGGCAAAATTTAGTTCTACTCCTAGTCATTATCTCTGCACTAGTTGGAAACTGGCAAGTTGTTGCAGACAATACTCGAGTAACTTGGAGACAAAATATGTAACTGCTACCATCCCTATATTAGAGGGTAGATATTGTGACACAGTGATACTGAACATTTGTCTTTCTATATTGCACATCCACCCTCTTGTGGCGTTTCATAGCACTGAACACAAAAAAGATCAAAAAGTTGACAATCAGACTTGACGTTTATATGAAGTTTTTCTGCATAAATCAGTGAAAAGCAACATATACATGAAAATAGAGAAAACATCCTTCCTACATTTAAAATAAAGAATAAAGTCACCTTGTCAGCATCTGTTCTAGCACACAGAGTTTTTCTTATTGTGTTGTTTAGCCTCTGAACTTTGGTCTCTGTGTTCAGAGATTCTTCCTGCTTCTGCAAGAAGTCCAGCTGCCCTTCCTTACCACTTTCCACCAAGGCAGGCTGACATGGCTCACTCAGAACAACTTCAAACTTCTTCATGAATTTAAAGAGGGTCCTAATTACCAAAGAAAAGCAAAACAGTTATCAAGCATTCTAATCTTCGAAATCTCCCAGTTGCTCAAAATAAATATGGTTCCACTGTCTGATGGGTATAAGAAATATTCCAGCATTTTAAATTTAACATTATAGAGAAATCATCTAGCAGGAAGGTAGAAATTGGTCACACACAAATATGGCTATTTATCAGTCCCCAAATGGCACCTTACTTCCAAGCTTTTGAGTTACCTGTGTGTTTTTTCAACTGATTGTTTTATGGCCCAGAAGCTGACATCATTCCACTTTGAAATTTTCACAAATTCCTATTAAGGAAAGAAATAATCCAATTACTTATACAAACACAATGAGGTATTTGCATATAAAATATTATCTTTAAAGCTGATGACCTATGATGATCCGATTGCCTTAAAATGTAAGACCTTCAATTAGTTAGAGAGGAAATGATTGCATAAGTCACCTTTTTCTATTAATAATGTGTTTATATGTGTTAAAATATGTTTGTGCTCAAGCTGCTGCACAGCCAAATGTTGTGAAATCCAAATGGGCTTCACTATATGGTAGAAACCTCCTTGGCTGAATGGAACTGATGGAATATTAAAGGCTTCTACCCAACCTCAAAAACAATTCTTTGCCAAGGAAAATGTGAAGTACCACAGGGATTTCAGGGTATCTACAAATTCAAACACTCACTGCTCCACTGTTCGTCAGATCAGTTCAATACACTGTCTGAGTAAAATTGTCTTTTACCTTAAGTTCCTTTTCTATAGGTTGACGCAGTTCAGTGATTCTGGCCTCAACACACTCTGAAAACTGCTTATAGTAATTGTGTAGGTTCCACAGGATGCTGCACAGGACATCTGGAAGGGACAGACAATAACAAGCTTCTTTCAAAACAGGATATTCTTCAGTATCAACAACAGAAATACAACCAGTCTGCTTGTGGTCATAAAGCTTAGCTGTATCGACGGACGGGGCAAACAAACCAATAGTATTCTTGAAGGAAACAGTGAAAGCAGCAATATAAGCTTAGATGGCACTTATGAGCTCTTAATGATGTGCTTGTAAAGTCTGGAATGTCTGATGGCCAGGTCTTGTAAAGAAGACTTAACACATGTAATGGCAATGACTTACCCTTTCCTGCTACCTGAGGCATCAGCAGGACATGGCAGTGGAAAACCAGCAGTGCCTGAAGCCGTGCCTGAAACTCTCCCAGCGTAGATCCTTCAATGAAAGCCTGTAGTGTGCTGACCAGCATTTTTAGACTCATCTGCTCAGCTTCTGAACATTTCACCAAAAATTTAAAAGGAAAGAAGGGAGGAAAAAACAAAACAAAATTCCACATGAAAATTGTTGACTGTTATAACCTTTATAAACTTCCAGCTCAATATGACGTCTCTATTAAGCAAGGTTCAAAAGAAACTAAGAAACTTCCTATAGAAAGAAGAAGGGGGAATTCTAATTTTAAAATAAGGAGTAAAGACAGCAAACAACATACTGAGAAAAAGAAGAGAGGACGAGAGGCAGTAACAAGATGCTGCCTGAGGCCAGCTACATGCACAACTTGACAGTGCATCAAGCATTCAAGAATATTTGCTATTTTCTATGAGTGAATGGCTTTTTCAGCCATGATGAGCACAAATTATTCACTGCCAGTTGCTTAATTCCTCATAATCATTCAGGAAGAAATAGATCTTGGAAGAATCTGGTAGGGAAGATAGTGTCTTTAGAGCTTACCTATAGGAGGAAGACATGCTCCTCTACTTGGAGATGTAAAAAACCCCCAAGAATCAGAGGCTTGACAAGTTAAGTACATTCAATTATTATTCATGAGATTGGAAGAGCTCTGCCTCCTCCCAGAGGACCATTTTTTCATCTCTACAATTTTACAAAATTTTGGGGGCCAGGTATGGAGAACATTTTTTTTTCCCCCCTTAAAACTGTAACTTGAACAGCTGCAGACAGATTTGCTAGGCAAGGTAGATACCAAAAACATACGTACTGTAAGGATTGTTTATGCCTTATTCAGAATGCTGAAAACAGTTCAGCTAGGATGTGAACTCTGCTGCATGCAATAAGAAAAAGGTAAGGTGCCTTTTCCAGCTGTAGACAGAGGCCTCCTCCCTTTCAAATCTCAGTTTAAAATATGTATCTATGCGCATGAGGCACAGTAACCAGTTCTTCCTTTCAGGTGCCTTTTACAGGCATCTTCCTTTCTTTACACTACCTACAATGTTAGCCCTAGGAGACAAATATATGGTTTCAGAAATAAATACCAAATAAAGTACACACTGTCTAGAAGATCTTATACTATCATGGAATTTATCATAGGGCTTTCACAAAAGGGACAAGAACTACACCTGTAAATGTATCCTTTAACTCCAGCATTTTTAAGTGCTTAACCGTGCATCCTTAGAAATTGCTGGAACTGTATCACAGGTTTATAGGAGGACAATACTTACCTTCTTCGTTTCCCTCTGTTTGTTCTTGCACATACTTCTCAATCATCTGATAGATTGAGAACCAGTGCTTTGTGGATTTCTCTACATGCTGCTTCCTAATATTGTCCAGACTTACTGACCAGCAACTGGAAGCAAGGCAGGGACAAAAAAACAAACAAAACAAACAGAAATCAAAATTGTTGGCAGTTTGGGCTTGAAAACAACACCAACTTTATTCTCAGTTTCTACTGAACTGAAAGAAAATTTTGCAGGATGAAACCATGTATACATATGCTTAATATACACAATCAACTATTGAAGATCACCGCTTTGCCACTATCATATATAGGGGAAGAAATACACAAACTAGGGGCTGTCAAACAAAACCAGAGAGAGACAAGTTTAAAGCAAGCAAAAACAGTCTCTTTTCACAAAATGTGAGGTTCTCCTTTCACAAAATGTGAGGTAGACTTGTGGAATTCCTGATCAAGGTATACTGTGGATATGAATATTTTACATGGTCTTGACAGGAGACCGGGCAACCATTTTTAAGGGAAATCTAATGGGGGTTATTAAACAGACAAACCACTACAGGCTTACAAAACCCCAAGATGAAAACAGGAGAAGGCTGGGAAAATATTAGGGTGAAGTACTGTAGCCATTTGTCCTGCTTCTACTCCTTCTGAGGCATCCACATATGGTCACCAGGAAAGACAATACTAGAATGGGCATGCTTATTCTGAGCGGGTGCAGGTATTCCTTTAGGTTTGGGGTTTTTTTTTTTCTCCCTTCTCCCCCCTCTGCCCCCCCCCCCACCAGGATAGGTATCCACACAAAGGAAACATTTTCCACAATTAAGGCAATACAGGCAAAAAAGGCGTTGGAATGCGTCTCTGTACGGAAACAGAAGCCTACTGCTATTTCTTAGATACTGTAGGGAAGGACAGTTCTTACTTCAACTCCAGTCTGTGCCACTGGATAATCAGCTGTGTGACCAAATCAAGATGTTTCTTCAAGGACAAAGCTCGACTAGCGTTTTCCTCCCAGGCCTGGCGGGGGGGGGGGAAAAAAAAGTTCTCCCTTATAAAGAAATTAATCTTTACATGACAAGACTCATTTAGGTCTCTGGAGCATTTTCCTATTACTTAAACTTACAGCATGAAGCAAGTTCACTTCCTCAGATCCTTGCACACAGACATCTTTCAGTTGTTTTTAATCATGGTACCAATACAAATAAGGAAGCATAGAAGAGAAACTAAAACAGTTTCCCTTAGCCCTCTTCATACCTGTGCCTTCGCAAGAAGAATTTCTAAGCCATTCAGGAACTTCGAGAGAGGACTAGAGAGTGGAAAACTCCAGATTCTGTCCATCACAACTAACAGCTACAGAATGAAAAATAAAAATGCAAAAGTTAAGATTATTTAGATTCATATATAACCTTCCTCTGCAAGATTTTTTTTTTTTTTTTAACAGCTTCCTGGTTTTAGCATTTAGCTCAACTAGGAGTTCAGTAAAGGCCAGTGCTCTGGACCAAAGAGCACAAACAACCTAATGCTGAGTTCCAGCTGATTCTGGGTTTATGCATTAGTCTAAGAAATACAGAGCAGGAGAGTTCAACTAAGTGGTACCAAAGACATCCACTTTTAAAGCACTATCAAAAACAAACAAATAAAAAAAAAAAACCATCGCATTCTGGAAAAAAAAGGAGCCCACACAGGAAAAGACCTCAAGAATCTTTAAGGTATGGCAGATTGACTGAAGCGATAAGATCAGAGTAGTCAACGAATATCATTTAGCATTTCATAACTAAATCAAACTGCTGATAATACCTAATATATCTGAAGAAGTAGGCATCACTTCAAAACATCTGTGTAATTAATACACAGATTTATGTCTCAGTGAATATATGCATGCATGTGTGCATGTATTTATACATACATTTACACACATACACACAACTCTAAAATACTTGCTTGCACACAACTGTTTTCTCCCAAACATTTGTTGAGATATCTTTACCTGCAGAAGTACTGGATGCTCAGGCCATTCCTGCAGTAACCTGTTTACTTCTTTAGCAAAATTATCAAGTACAGGTTGGCACTGACGGACTTGCTGAATATTAGGATGCTGGTAAAAGTCATATGGGCCATCTTGCTGTAGCACAAGATCTGAAGTCAATTCCTCAAAAAAGGTATTGTGAAGAAGAGTGCTAACTAGCAGTTGGCTTCCCAGAAGACTATCATTCATTTCAGCACCTAAGAAGCCAAAAACGACAGACATGCTATTCATTCTTTTTTAGTTGAATAGGAAAAGTTCATTTTTTCCTGCATCCTGCTAGCATTATCCCAAACCTTATCATGGTGTGTATTATGAAGATATAAGAATATGCCACACACAGCAATGAGATAGAAGCAATGAGTATAGAAGAAGAGGCATACTTAAGCTTTACATCCTCTATTTTACCAACTTTTTGTACAAAAAATAAAATCAGGATCCAACTGTGGTTCCTCTATGCATAAATTCACATCAAGGAGATTTACTACAAAAGCATTACCAAGGTTCTGTGAAAAAGTAATCCAATATAAAAAAAAATATATCGCATACATTACACCTGGAGTATGGACACACAAATAAGTTACGGTAGAAACAGCAGGCCTGGCACATTATACACTCCTTCTTAACTGCCTACACACACATTTACTAGATTAGAGCTGAAATACTGCTCTGCTTTGAGAAACGATGAAAAATATTAATCCGGAGATCTCGCACATTATTATGGTTTTCACACCAAATGTGCCAAAGTTTAATGTAAAAACAAAGTGCCTGTTATTTTTTAAAAACTATAGAAGCTCCATTAAAATTAATTTCTTTATGAACCTAATTGAAAATTTTATCTCTGGGAAACTTCTGCAAATCCATTGTCTCCAACAGGATTATGCAGATGAAAATGTTCAAAATTTTGGATGAGGAAGCAGATTCAGTTTACTCTTAAACTATGTTGGTTAAGTATTAAAAATTGAATAAAAATAAAATAACCCTTAAAGACCAAAACATCCCAAGAGAATTCTGAACATGGAACAAGTTCTTTGGAAAACAACAGCAGTGTTTTTGTACATTTCCTCCATAGCATATAAACATTTAATGACTTGCAGTACAATTAATTTGGAACTAATCATCACAAAGCTAGAACTAAACATCTGAAATGTTAGCAACCTTACCAATTAAAGGATAGAAGTGTGACACCAGACATGCACCAGTCTGATAGCAGGAAAGAAATGTACTCAAATAATGTTTAGCTTGATGTGAAGGCAGACTCTGTTGATACCACAGGGATCGTGCAAAGTTTAAGCACAACTGTTGATGAACCATCATTACTGTTTGCATAGAGCTCTTGGACAGAAGAGCTCTATCAACTTCCAGCTGGTCTTCCAACTCATCTACAGTTTCCATTTTTTCTTCTAAACTTGCCTGAGCTGTGATATCTTCAAAGTCCTACAAATCACATTATAAACAACAGTCAATTATAACTCCTTTCTTTAATGCCTTTTGGTGGTGGGACACATGTGGGGAGGAGGTGGGTATTGAGACAATGTGCTAATGATTTGGAATTGCCTCTATATAAACACACTACCCACCTCACAGTTTAGATGTCAATCTGAAACAGAATATAAGTGAATGGAACAATTATGTTAAGGGCATAACCACAGCAGGCAAGAGAGTGCAGTACAGAGAGCCCTGTGCTGCTGCCCACTAAACCTCTTCCAGAACAGGCAGCAGCACAGTCATAGCTGCCGATAAACAGCCTTAACGCTGTTCGACTGCTTCCAGAGCTTTACTATTACATCTCTACCTCCCCACAACCCACGGATCCACAGAAGCAGCTCATGGATTTCTATACTGCACGTCACTGCTTGGGGAAGATATGTAGTAACGCAGGCCAGTTAAACATGAAATTTGGCATCTCGAGCCATTTATTCAGTTAAGGAGAGTAGTGCTCTTTACAGATAATACAACCTCAGCAGACCTTACTTGCTAAATGAATCAAACTTCAGAATTCTACCATAAATAACTAATGACATCGTCATTCAGTTACGTAACTTAGGGTTACATAGCAAAACCACAGTAGAATTTAAATCCAGAAGTTAAATCCAAAACTTTCGACAGCCAGAAGGGAAAATGAACAAGAAGGAACTATCATTCCAACACATGGCTAATACCCTTTTATATCAAGATCTACCCTACATTTTCCTTTTGGCTGAAGAAAAAAAAAAGTTTCATCTATCATTATGTTTTATTTATAACGTGTATTCTCAGGAGCTATTTTACGCATAATCTTTGTGTTTCTTTGCAGAGTACTATTGTTACCTTTTCATGAAGAGGAAATCTCCTCCTAAATTCTTTTTCTTCCTCCTCTTCTTCACTCTGTCCTTTTCCATGGCTTTTACTCCTGTATCTGTACAGACTGTTTTCCATTGCCTCCCGCTCTTGAGCACGGCGTTCCTGTTCATCCCATTCATTTATAATTGCCTGAGGAAACACAAAGCAGCATACTTTTACACAAATTAATACTTAAAATCACATTATACCTCATCGCTGTGACAGCATCTATCTTGTTTGGCTTTTTTTTCTTTTTAATCCCTGCTTTGGGTCTGCAACAGTAAAAATCAAAGCCATTTAACTTGAATGAAGATTAAGTTGCCCCTGCAACAAACCAACGAGGAAAGAGCATAGGCAACAGTATGCAATAGAGAATCCTGCTCCAAGTTCTAGTCCTCTTTCTTAACTCTTTCTAGTGAGTTTCTCTATAAAAGTTCTTAAAAAAAAAAAAAATCTTTGACAACCATTAGAGGCTTTGATTTTATGCTTTGATAAATCTGAAGTAGTTAACATAATATGCTTAATAATCTTTTATTAAATCTGTGAGGGGAGTAGGGGTGGGAGACAACTTTAAGAACTTTTTACTGATGTTTATCCAGGTAGTTCAGTTTAAGAATCCTACAAAAGCAATCAAAATGCTACTCTAATTATTTTCTGGCCATTACAGTTCAGATGTTACCTGACACAGATGCCTAAAAAGCTGCAGAGATTTCTGGTCCATCTCTCCTTTAGATAGTACATGGCATCGAAGATGCAACAAAGCATTCACTAGCAGCTGTTCCAGAGTTGGGCAAGGCTTCTGTAGTCCCTCAGATTCTCCTTCAGAGTGCTTCAGAGAAAACTTTTTAAGTCCATTAAGGACCTCAGCTGAATTCACTGAGCATAAAATTTCTGCATGAGCAAAATAAGTGGGGAAGGTGGGGCCAACAGAAGGAAATGCCAACAAAGAAGTGAGGAGGTTGGCAAGATCAGCAGGACAGACAAAACTGTTGAGCATTGCATAAGCTTCAGAAGCCACTAGTCTCATGCCATGTTGCAACTGTAAGATGGCAGTTTGCAGTGGAATGATGGCATCGGGGAATAGAGCATATTCCTCTGCCAAGTGTCTCCTAAACCGGTGGTGTGACTGCTGCCACGACGCTTCTTCATTTAACAGGTTTTGTATTGCCTGGAGTGACTTAGGTCTTTCCCCACGGAGGAACTGCAGAAGGCGAGCTAAAAGATCTTGGACTGCAGAAACCTGTGCAATACTGTTGATGTACTGATGAACTTCCTGGTATAAGCAGTCATAGGGTGGGGATGGAGGCCTGAATGCTTTTTTTCTGGAAAGATTGCTTATCTGCTCCTTCAACCTCTGCATTCTTTCAGGCAACAGTCTGTTAAGAAATAACATTGACCAGTTTAGAAGCATATTGTAATAAATGTAAGTATTTCATAGGCTACACAGTAACACAATGGAAGATACATCACCAGTATTTTCCCGATTTGTAAGAGACAGCAAATTAGGAAAAAAACAAAACAGAAAGGTGGCACCAGTATAGCATGCATACACCCTTCCCTCCCTCACTTCTCATTTTTTTTCCACACTTTTCCATTAAATGTCAATTACGCTTTTTTTGCTTGTGACCCGACAGCTCTATGAGCATTAATGGAAATGCAATATTACTGGAAACAATCAGGAATTCTGAACTGGCTTTCAATGACTATCTTTCTTTTTAAGCAATAGCATAGAACTACCAGACCAATCTACATGTATAATACTAATGAGACTGGAAACTTCCATTAATTGTGGAAAATTAAAAATAATACCCACTTCTTATCTCCATGCACAAGGAATACCTGAAAACCTGTACAAAATTCCCATTCATTTAAAATTTCTTACTCTGGTTCCTCAGATTAAAAACCAATACCTACAAATTCTAAGCATCAACAGTGTATTCCAATCAGTAAGATATTTAATTCGGTAACAGCACCATAGGCAAAAGCTGATGCTAAGTTACACACTTGCAGACTTCTACTAAATACAGATTGGTCTAAGAATTCAGTAATTTAGCACTGGTTTCTGCTGAGGCCTTTAAGAGTTACAATCATAGATAATCCATCTCATTTCAGTTTGTTAACAACCTTATCACAGTTCAGTGGAAAGTACCAGAATTATGTTAGACGTGTGACTTTATTTTCACCTCTGAGCATAGCTTCAGTTTTATCAAGATAGGAGGTCCACATACACAGACATGGCTTTCAGGTGAAAAGCATTTACATACCCCCATTTTGTGGGCTTGTATCATATCAGTCGGTGTATTTACAGCAGTAGAAAGTGTGTATGGACAATTCCTCAGTTACTGCAAGTAAACCTCTACAGAATAGCTTCTGTATTTTTCTTTATCATCTTTTTACCAGCAATTTACTACTTCCAAATCAACAAGCCTTAACTTATTTTGACAGATTAACATAAGCATTTGTAAGGCTATGGAGAAAATCCACCCTGAGCATCTGTCGATGTAATTTCCAATCTAAACAAAAAGAATCAAGTGCCTGGGATATTACCTGAGATGGGGATGAATGAAGTTGTTGATTGCTTCATCTTCAATACTTTTCCCTGTATGTAGCTGGGATGACAAATCGTTTGTTTTCCATTCACACTCCAGCTGATGCAACTAAAAAGGAAAGAATAAACCCTTCTCTGAAGTTCTGGTTTTGATAACCCAGCAGGTGCATCATCTTCATGGACATTAAAAGAAGTTATAACTGTATAGTTTAAAAATCATGCTTTAAATATCAAGTTTGTATCTTCACAGGATTTACCCAAGAATATCCAAAACAAACTCCATTTCACTGATGTTATATATAAGAGAGGTAGAAGCCAACCCAACTCCACACTCACCTCTTCTTTGGCATACTTGAGTTTGTATTCTCTTTTCACAGCTGGATCAAACCTAGTCTGTGGAAGCCACACCTGGATCTGCACCAAACCAATATTCACCCAGAGGCTTCCTCGCCAAGCTGTCTCTGGTAGCTCCTTAAGCCCTTCCCCAAAGAACTGCCGCAAGCAAGTGAGCAGGAGAAAAAGGACTTCTTTAGGAAGTAATTCCTGATCAGTGATGCTTCTAAGCATCTTGAGAAGGTAGTCGTATGCAACAGGATCCTTGAGTGAGAGTTTCTTGCAATACTCCAAAAATGTGTCTTGCAGATCTATTGGAACCAGATCTACTAGGGCAGAGAGTTGTCTACCCAGCATTATTCCTTGTAGTCTGGAATCTGTGTATCTGAAGGCACAGAAATGAAAAAAAGTTTACCTCTGGTAAACAAGCTTCTATAACATGCCTGGTTTAAATAGCATATATGTGGAAGGAAGGTCTTTATACCTAAATTCTGCTATTGAAGAGACAGCCAGGTTGGTCCACAATGCTGTGTTGACTTCATGAAGCTGTTGCGCTCTCTCCATCCATTCTCCCAGTGTCACATGGGATGATGACAGAACAGGAAGTCCACTCACATCCCACTGGCTTGTCTTGCTGCTGCTAGTTAGAATTTCAAAGAAGCACTTTGAGAAAACTGCTCGGGTCAAAATCCCTGGGCCCTAAATTAAGAGATTAAGAATTAGATTTTTCAGATGCAACTTGCACTGACTATGCTAGAGTTTAATGTATGTTGAATTGTTTAGCAAAACAGTCTTCAGCCTAGCTACTTGATTAGGTCAGAATAGACAAACCTTCATAGGACAGTTCATATGGGATTTAGGAAAGTTCTTTTCCTCTGTTGTAGGTAGCGGTCTCCAGGTCAACCAATAGTCTGGATCTGTGGTGAAAGTACTGCTCCAAAAGGATGCTAGTGCAGCACTAACTAGTTGACATGACAGAACAGACATTTCTTCAGGGGATATCTAAGGAGACAGAAAAAAAACAAGAACCAGGGGGGTAATACATAGACAGCAAATGAGAATCAGCAGGAATAAAAGAGCATGATACTATTTTGCAATAGAGATAGTACAAGATTCCCCTTAAAGTCTTTTTCAATTTCACATAGCATTTGCTTGCATCTCTTCTCAACAAGAACACAAGTTCACTTCCTAATGCCTGCACTGGCTCACCTTCCTTCTCTGTCTGTGGAACAAGCAATGAGTTTACAGTGCAAGTTTTCAGCATACAGTCTCTATTCTGCAATTATGCAACCTCATATTATGCTAACAAGAATTTAAAATATACACAAAACCAAAAAAGACACTCCACATTCTGCTCAAAAGAAGCTGAGGAGAACTTGCTGGTTTATTGAACTTCATGGGAGCACAACTGCCACCATACCATAGCTAAATATTAACTGACCAGAATTTCTGATGCATTAAACTGCTCTAAAGGAAATACATCAAATAATCAAATAAAAACTGTACCAGTCTGTCTATTTTGCAACATAGACCTAAACAATTTAGAGACATAGGAACAGAGACAAATATTTTAAATTCTTCCGCATAAAATTATTTTGAATAAATAGATATAACCAAGCTGGTACCTGTCATTCAATCAATTTTCTGTTTTCTATTAATTCATGGATGGATGAATGGAACAACAATATCCAACTATGTTCATAAGTTTATACAGAACTATGTGATTTTAGACTTTTAAATGTTTAGCATTGTGGTTTTTTGCATGCTCATAGTTAATAACATTTTCCATTCTCATTAAAAAAAAAAAAGAATTGGAACAATAATTGTCAGGCATAGAAAGTCAGTACCTTACAGAAATATATGTATTTTGAAAACTCTGAAAAAATCTGCAAGAACTAAAGCTTATTCTTACTTCAGTAAGGTGTAACAAGTGCCATAGTCCAGACAGCTGGTGAGAAGCAGCCGGTGTTAATTTCAGGGCAAAAGCTATAAGCTGAGTTAGATCTGAACATATATGTAGTTCTTGACTGCAGTTCTCCCTGTAGCAGAAAAGAAAAATACAGTTTAAGTAATGCTTAAGCCAGACAACTACAATAAATCATTTGGATAATAAAACAAATTAAGAAGGACAGGAGAGTCACAAGAACAGTGAAGACTGGTTAGAAGGTTAAAATGACAATATTTTAAACACTGGAGAAGAGGAGGCACTCTAACAATACTCAAAAAACTTGCATCCTTCAAAGTTGGCAAAATCTAAATTCACAGCTGAAGGGTGAAGAAACAGAATCTTCTCTAGCTATAAGGTACATGTTCAAAAAAAACAGACAAAACATTCAGAGACAAATTGCCTTCCAGCTTTACAGTTCCTCTTGTGAAAATCAGAACTTTGCTGAATTTGAGAAGCTACATCAAGTGATTTTAAGAGTCTCATTGTATAAAAAAAATACTTTCACTGAAGTTTCTAAATGAACAGCTTTTTTCTTTAAGAAATAGCAGATCAGTCAAAAACACAGACACACTTGGCCCCTGGAAGCAACACCAGCACTTCTTAAATTAATAATGTTAATTTGAACTAGATGCATGTAGTTTACTTGGCTTTTTCTGTTACACACAAAAGGAAGCATGCATGCTAGGGTACTTTCTTCATCATCAGGTCTAATTCAGTCTTTCTGCAACAGCCCAGCAACATGGCCATAAACATCTTTATGTTAATTCCTAATATGAAGGACCGCTGTTTCATTAAAAGGAAAATATTACCAGTAAGACAAAAAAGGTTTTAGGCTTCCTTCAACTATAATCCGTTCTACAGTTCAAGCTATTTCTGGAGTCTAGCATTTTTATTCCAAGGGGCTTGGACATCAACATTCCTATATTTGGATCAATAAAAATCAGTTTAATGGAAGAAAACTAAACAACTCTTTTGGTGAAACATTTTATAACTGCCCAAGTGCAATTCTGCATGCAGACAAGGAATGTTTGGGCAATTATATACATATATATGTGTGTGCATGCAAACACGTGTATATAGACACAAACACATATCCATACATCTGTGCACACAGACATGCACATGACTTTACATAATTTTTAGCTAGGGACTCTGAATCTTGTGAAAGGAAGATGGGATTTCTCTTTTCAACCTTGTTACCTTCTTGCACAAGCCTTAGCCATATAATCTGCTGTCAGCTTGTACTGCCAGAGTGTGCCCAAGAATTCCATTGCCGGCCACAGCTGAACCCTACTGCAGAGCTGGATTAATAAGGCAGGGTCTAAAGGGTTGGAGATGGTATCTTCAGTAATCATTTCTTCTGAATGAGTATGTATAACTCCTTCTGCTGTCAGCTGTGAATGTATGGCTTTCAAAAAATTCTTTAGTTCACCTGTTTGACAGGATGCAAAAGGCACATAAATGCATGTACTATACTTTTTGTCAGCAAACATTTCACATCTGTTTCATTTTTATATGAAAAGGATGGAGACCACAGAAATCATCCTCTTCGGCTCTTCAAAGAAAGTTACCTACCCAGACTAACATCTTCTAAATGATTAGCTCTGAGTATCAGGCCCTCAGCTTGCAGCAATGCTTTCTTTATCTTCCATCCAGTGGCAGCGGTTTTCAGACAACACATTTTTTCCTGCCACCTACTGCTTCCAAAGGCCAATCTTGGCTCCAAGATGTTGGCTCCAAGTGGTTTGCTGAGAACTTTTAACTGAGAAAAACATTCCACGCCCAGTTTATCCTGGAAACATGAAAAGGACATTTGAACAAGTGGCAAATTATTTCAATAGTGCTAACAACAAATGAAATCTGTGACTGCAGTCAAAACTTTCAGGGAAAATTTCAAATTCACATGCCCCACTAAAGTGTAGGCACGCATAAACCAATCTGCAATGACATTCACAACTTCACAACAATTCAATTTAGTCCTACTCAACACAGTAGGAAGACAGAAATTGAAATAACTGGCTGCAATTCCTCCATATTGAATTTTCTTCTTCTTCACAAGGGAGCTACACAGGTTATACAGACAAACAATAGATCAACATGACAACTTACCTAAACTAAGGGCAATAAATACATAAATAAATTCAAAATGACAGAAACAATATATTATCACTTAAAAAACCTGGCACTTCAGACCTGCAATGTAAATGCATTTGGATGCCTAGAAAAACCTCCCATAGTCCTCAGTAAGCACTGAATGTTTTGGAAAGTCTCATGAAGTTTTTAAAAAAAAAAAAAAAAAAAAAAAAAAAAACCACAGCTGAACATCTTTAAGAGATCAGGCCTAGATGAGCAACCTACATGTCTACTTGTGACCTGCTTTTGAAAAAGGGACTTATGCTCTTCAGAAAGCTTTACTGTAAGATTTTTTTTATTGAATAAACCAACTGCTGAAATAACTTTAAGAAAAACTTGTCAAAGTTAAGAGGCCTAACCTTTAAAATCTACCTTGGTTTGGTAAGTCATAAAGCAACCTCATCCTACGTGGTGTAAAAGGAAGTACAGAGTCTATTCTACATACCCATATGTTCACTAAATAAACAAACGGAATACTGATATTTACAAGTCCCCAGCACAGAACAAGTAGTAATATTTTTATACTTGTGCATCACTTGATATCAAGTAACTGCTATTTGTACTAATCATAATTAATAATAGAAATGCTATCTGGATAGCTGATGTATTTCACAAAAAAGATGTACATTAACATAGGCTGAAATTTCTTTTTTAATCAGTCTAACAAGTCCAGAAGGAATGTCTTTTTGCTAACCCAGACAGCAAGTGCTGCAAATCTTTAAGAATGTCTTAAGGTATATTTGGACAACACTGGAAGCACAAGTCTTTTGCAAACTGAGTAGCAATACCTTAAAAGGAAGCGGTCTTCCTAGAGACTTCTGTAGTATCTTCATACTGGCAGAAACACCGGCAGGATTGGCCAAGCAGTTCTGAATGTGCTGTGAAACAGACTGAATTTCTTTCGAAACCCTTGAGGGAGAGAAAGAGAAAGGGGGGAGGGGGGAGGGGAAGACAGTTAGCCCAAAAGTTTGAGGGGAAAAAAAAGGCAAAAAATTGCACCAGAAAGGAAAGTTCCTTCTCCTTCCATTAAAAAGGCAACCTAATTTTAAGGAAGAAACAATGGGTAAAGATTCTAGATGGAAAAATATGCCAAAGGGAAGCCCTACACTAAGAAATCCAGGTTTTAAAAACAATCAACTATTTAATACATTGTACTTGCAAAACTAATGAAATACAACTTGGACATTAAAGCAAATTACACTAATCAGCTAGAAAGCTAATAAAAAGGTAACTTGTGCAACCATTTAACATAACCACAAATCAAAGCCACTTACTTGTGCTGTTCTGATCCAATAAGCATCTGAGGAATTCTGTCAATCAAATGTTTCATAACCCAGTGCCAATGCAGTGACAGAAGTGACAATCCCGGTGAATCCACTATCAGTGTGTCAGAGACTGCCCAGAACCGATCACGCCACAGCAAGCAATATAAAATCTAACAACAAGCCAAAAAGGTTACAGTTTTCCTATTGTTGAGCCCTGCATGTTGCATAATACTTTGTACTTCAAGCAAGAGGAAACACAACACTGTCAGTTCCATCAGCTTCAGAATCAGCAACGCTTTACACTCAGAGGTACACAACTAGCACTCAACTACATGTCCTCTAAAAATACTGGTTGGGTCTGGTGGCAGTGGAACCACACATGTCAAAAAAGTGAAATCCATGGACCCAGGCTACAATGTCATTGTTAAGTTTCAGCAAAGTGATCTTGATGGTCTGAGAAGGGAGAGGGAGAAATGAACTACCTCTGCAATCTGAATGTCACCTGTCCAGTTTTAAATGTTCACATCTGAGATGGATGTGGAAACTCCCTTTACCATTAGTGTAGAGAAGCAGGCACTTCTAAGACACAATTAAAACATCCTAAACAGGTAGAGAAGATTAGATGATAAAGCTCAGCAATGGACACCTATATCCCAGGTGCTTACATTTAGGTATGGTAATTCCCACCCAAAGGCTTACTCTACATTCCACAGAGAAGGAAGTAGGAATTAGCAAAAATAGGAGGTACAGCACAAATACAGCCACTGAAACAGAGTACCACACGATCATCTTCCTGGTGTCAAGCACATTCCGAATATTAACAGAAGCACTGCTGTTTATTTTATGGCCCCTGAAACTAGAAGAGTTCTGCAGACTAACTTCCAATAATCCCTGCAAATGTAATACGAAAAGTCTGCTCACATCGTGCGTGTCATCATCACTTAAGGCCACTTGAGTAGACTTCACCCAGTGAAGCATAAAGGCATCCCAAATTTCAAAGAAAGCAGCAAGGTTGACCACAATTGCATGAGGAAGGGAGTTGTAACTTCCTGGATCTGGAGTTTGGGGAGGAAGGAAAAAAGAAGGGAAAAGACTGAATATTCCAGCCATATATAATGACAATGAAAGGCTTCTTTCTGACCACTAGATCCTCTCAGTGGTTGGGGCAAAACTGAAAAGATCCAAGACTCAAAGTAACAAAATATTCCTTCACTATTTGCACAATTCTCTATGTATTTAATATAAAAAAGGGAAACATTGGACAGCTCCTTCTATGAACATACTAATTTCATCAGTAAGTTTTTTTCCCTTTGTCTTAAAAGTAAACATCCTACTTATATAATAAAACAACAGAAAGAACTAGAACAAAAGGATTTCTGAAGAACTTTGCTATTTTTATCAGCCAATGACAGAATGTAATTTCAGCTTCTCTCTACCATCTTCTGAAAGTTTAGATAATCACAAAGAAATGATATGCACACATGACCTAGTAGAGGCTGGATATATATGCTGTAGCATAAGATATATCTAATTTAGGAATAATATGTTATGTACCATTTTAGTCCTCATCTGACTGCTTTACATTCACACAATCTTCACACATTCAGGACACACAATGTCTAAAGCGGCAGATTTCATAACAGTGCAATTCAACCATATTTAAATTTGACGATAGCACTAACAGAAGCAGTGAGAATCAATCCCACCTTTATGGAAATCTAGAGACATTCTTAAGGCACTAGTTCTTGGCTTCTTGCTGGCAATCAAGTTCTTCTCAGTGTAGCTCCTTTTTTCTCGGTCAAGAAATAATACTGCTCTGAATTAAAAATAAATAATAAAGACATTAAAAATCCATCAGTTAACTTAAAACCTCTGCCTCATTGGAATGGTGAACTATGAAGTGACATGTGACATTCAGTGTATTAGAAAATAAGAATCAAGTGCAGCACAACTAAATGCCTGAATACAGTCTGCAGAAGTAAGTATCACAAAAGCAGATTCCTGACTTCAACAATCACAAAAAAGGGAGAAGTAGTGGGCTACTAAGCAGTGCAATACAACTGCTTGTGGGATATGTGAGCATTACCTGCATTTTACTTTAATTTCAGAATTCATGTGCCAGTACTTTTTCCTCTTATTTGGAAAAGCAGTCCAAATCCCTTCTTCCAAAACAGGACAACTATATGAAGTTTGTTGTCAGTGCTTCCCCTCTGTTATGCTTTATCCCACAGTTCAGGTTAGTGCTGGAAGTACTCTAGCTTATGTGAAATGCCAGGAGCATCGTTTCCTATATTATTAATAAACTGATAGTTTTTAGTTTGCATCTACAGAAAGCAGAAGCAAAGAATTTAAGAATTTTTGTGTAAAACCTCTGTCTAGTATTTTAGATCACATCTAACAACATTTAAAAACATACTTGGCAGAAACCACAACAATTTAAGCACCATTGATTACAGTCATAGGGCAGCCTTCACAAGCCACTTTTGGAACTTACCGGTTTGCTACAGACTTCAAAAGGATGAGAAGCTGATCTGTGTGTTCCGTTTCTGTGTCGAAGTTCATCGAATTTCTAATTATATCCAAAAACTGCATATTCCATCTTGGGTCCAGAGGCATCACATGTTCATCTGGGAAGGCAAAACATGACCAGACAGGACAGCAATGGAGACATCATTCAGTAAAAGACTTTCTCAATCCCCCCCAACTATGCAAGAACATTAGAGAAAGAGGGAGGAAGGAAGAGTCCTAAGCTCCCTCACTCCAGATATCCAAACAGAAGAGAAGTAAGTTGACTGCAGTTTAAATTAACAAGTGGTCAGGATACTCAAAAAGAGAGCCTGGAAACTCGAGTCCAATTCCTGTTCCTCCACAGGCCAGGCAAGAGATCTAGCACTGTCCAGAAAGGGTCTAGTCTCACCATATTTAGCTTTCATGCACCTAACAAGCTTAGAAAGGAAACAATGGGCCTGAGCTCCCTGTAAAACACAGGAGGAAAATTAAATGCCTCAGCACAGGTTTCAGATCAGTCAAAACAATAATTGCTGGGAGATACTGGGATGCTTAAACTATTCAGTCAGAAGTGCAGCAGAGAGATGCATCACTCTTCAGAACACAGCTTAACTCTGGGCTGTAGGAATACACCTGGGTCAGTTAGGCACAGGCTGGATTCACAGTCACAGCACTCATGTAGAGTCAAGCACTCTAATTTGCATAGGATGAATACATTCAATTGCCTCATTTCCATTTCCAGAAAGCAAGAATGCTTTCTTTGAACTAGGTGTAGTCAGAATACAGCCTTTATTTAGTTATGCACATTTCTCAAGAAGGGTTGCAGTGTGTTCAGAGAACACAAAACACTGAGGTCTTGCATCAAGTTCTTCAGAAGTACCTGTCATACTTGGCTGTAGCAACTTGATCATGTTACCAATTCCAGGTGAGAGGGGACTGGCATAGAAACTACCAAGGGCTACAGCACCCGCTTCCAACTGAATCTGCACTAGACCTGTAGGTGAAGGGGAGGGAAGGGGGGAAGAGAGCGTAAGTATACCAAAAAAACAAAACAGTGTTTAGTACAAATAAATAAAATTAACATAAACTGAGCTAGCACAAACAGCCTTAATCTCATCTGTGCATGCACCCCGGACACATTCTGGTTGCTCTTATTTTATATTAGCTCCAAGAGACCTTAAAAGCGGTCAAAATATCATGGCCAAAGAGAGAAATCCAGTAAAGAGTTCTAGGTAAACTGTCGATACTTCACATATGCCAACTATTAGGAACATGGCTTGCAAAAATCCATTAGAGTTTATACCTTCAACTCTTCCTCTTAGTATGTCTGGTTTTTTTAAATTTAGTTATATAGACACATCTGCCTGGAAATAGACAGCAAGATCAAGCGTGAGCAATCCCCTTCATCTGGTGATAAGACAGTCCGAGATCGCAAGGATAACTTCTCCACAAGTTTAATATGATTAATGTAATTAAGCAATGAAGACCGTATCTCAGTTGATATCCTGAATGTTCAGGCAACACAGCTTCAGTAAACTTCAGCTCTGCAATCCCCTGGTTTTCTAACTATTCATATTTTAGAATTAAATAAATGGAAGGCATTTTACTGTTTTTATTACTGCTACCAAAAAAAAATAACGATGAGAATGGCATATTTTCCTACATAAGCCAACAGGTATCTATAAAAATAACTACAATTCAGAAGCAGTACAAGTTATGTGCATGCTCAAATAAAAAATGGCAAAGTTTAGCTCAAAGTCATCTCTTCACCCTAATCTACACAACCTGTTTTCCTTTCTCCATGGAGCCTTATACCCTTGATTTATTGCAGGTAACAGAATTTGCATAGCAGTCCATTTGAACAGGCTGAATGTACTCACATATGACTCATGATCTGTGAAAATACAATAAATCATCCTGGAGGCAAAAGAGAAAGTTAAATAATTACCTACCAAGACTTTGTGGCAGATTTTTCGCTAAGTGGTTAAGCCATTTAACTCTCAATGTCCAATCCTGATTGGTTGCCTTTTCTATGAACAATTTAATTGAAGCCTGGAGGACTTCCATTTCATCCATCCAGTCAGCATCTATCTCAACAGCGTTGAACTGGAGACTCTCAGGATTAGTGGACTGCATGATTTTCTGAAGATCTTGCAGAGTCAGCGGCAGTGTCCTGAAATGCAAAGGGAACTGAGGATCACCAAATAAGGACTCAAACTGCCAGTTCCAGAAAAGAATCCATTCTGCAAGTCAAGTTATTCACCATGCAACTGTTTTTAGGCAAGAAGATAGCAATCCAGCAATCTCTTTTCTTTATTTAGCTTTAAAGTCAACTTCTAACTTTAAATCAGTCCAAGGTGTCTACTGTTAGGAACTCACTATTACCAAAAATTCGTGCAGTGTCAGAGATGACACAGCATTTCACTGAGAAATTATAATTCAATCTGTGCACCAGAATGAGGTGTAAAAATAGGTTACAAAAGACAAAAAAGCAGCACTGAAAAACAGTATTTTTTGCAGTTTTACAGTTTCAATGTTAAATCTTAGTATCAACTTCTATAGCGTGTTCAGTCACTGGACAAGCAAATCACAGTACCTGTCCACAGTAGCTCACTAGACAAAGCAAATAGGAAGTGAGATTTTGCACCAGTGTTGTGAAAACAATTTTAATATTAGACAAGAAAATTGACAAGAAAAAGGAGTTCTTGCATTTGGCCCCTTCACATGGGACTTCTTTCAGAAAGCTTTGTTTGAAAAAAATTTTTTTTTTGAAGATACTGGCCTTTAAATACATCAAGAATAAATGTTTGAAAACATTGCGATTATTTTTTGCCAGGTCAAAGGGAGAACAAAAACATTTCCTCATAAGTACTAGTGCTACCTGCACATGGAAGCAAAAAGTACAAAGGCTCGTGAATATACTCAAAACTAAATACTCACTTTTATCTCCAAAGGAAACTGGATTAGGAGAGTTTTGGGGCTCCTGTCAGCTTGTAAAGCCAGTGTTTACATTCAGATTTTCTGCTAAGTGCCCAGCCCTAAGTCAGTTCAAAATGGATCAAATACATTTATTAATTTGAAGATTGAACAAGTGTCAAAATTTTGGACTGAGGAGTAACACAGTAAAGAATTAAACCTGTATTTCCAGTGGTGAGTGGAAAGGTAACAGCAGCTTCAAATTCAGTCTGCAACTACCACAGTCTACCCATAATATTGGCTCAAGAACAAAGTTTTGTGGGGAGTGATAACACACCACCAATATTTCACACTCTAGCTATATGTTGTTTCTTACTTATTTATTAGACAAAAAAGTTGTCCTCTTGCCTACCTGCAGTTTTTAATGTTCAGTCTATTCAGACAATACATTAGGACCTGTCCATCATTCCGGACTGTTGAAAGAAGCGAGTCTTCTGCTGCAAACAGGCCCATAGGTAGGGAGTCTGGCCACAATCCCATTGCTAGCAGGGAGTCACCCCAAATTTCATGGGAAGTTAGAGATGAAACATGCTTCGTAACTAAATCTAATACAAGCTACAACAGACAACCAAAAAGCAATTCAGAATCACATTCAAACATGTGTTCAAGTACAATAGCTCAGGAAGGTCTTCAATTACACATATATTATTATAAACCAAAGGATATACAAGCACGATATAATCTACACCACAAAGTACCAAAACACTTCAACCATAAGTGAAATAACAATCATATTGGACAGTTCAAAAATAGGAAGTGAATATTGCTGTTTCCAGATGACAGCGTGCACAGCTTTTCAGGTTACGGTTTAATTGAAATTAATACCCCTAAGTCTGAGCTGAAGCTGCTAAAAAACAAGTACGCCTCAGACTTCAACTGGGATATGCTCTGGCTCCCTTACACTGCAAAAGGGTGAGCCACTGACTACAGAAGAGGCTACAAACCATATTTATCCCCCGGGAAAGATCTCAATATGCACATTTCAGATTGAGAGTTTTCATGTAACTCACTCATCTGACCTCTCTCTCTAGTAATATGCCACTAGGCTCAGAAAATACGTCAAGAAAGCAGAGGAAATAACTGAAATTCACCATTCTTCACCATTCTACACTGAAAAAGGACCTCTGGAGCAGCAACTATCTGTAAGAGCAAGCTACATGCAGTACTGTTGCTGCTTACACTGGAGCCAAGAAAGTCACAGAATCTAAGAAATACAGAAAATATCTCAATGACACTTAGACCCGCCTCTTCATCGCCTGACAGATGCCTGAGACAGCATTCAAAATGGTTCAGTTCATCTCTTCAAGAGCACTATCTTCACTAACCCCTTGCTCAGGCATTTAAGAAACAGGATCTCAAACATTAACTTCCTGATATGGTACTTTCTGCATATCTAGATGATGTAAGAAGAACTTCTAAATACAGAATTTTTACCTTTTGGTTAATTTGTAATTGTTGTGAGCGGCCATAAACTTCCCAACAAGCTCTGTAAAAAGACTTTGCTAATCCAAGGCCTCTTTGTAGCTGCTGCAGAATTAATGCAGCAGCATGAAGCAAAGGTGACAAAGATGACACAGAACCTGAAAGAGATTCAGCATTCAGGATGATATGAATGTTTAGTAACCATCAGCACTTTCACCCTCTGAGGATGAACATCACTTTTGTAGTGCTTGAAGATGATCTGATTGGAATGAATCATACTGGGTCTTGAGATTTGAATAGGTTCTTCAAGGTTAATAAGAAAACCTGACAAAACTATAAAATAACAGGTGACCAGCTCAAAATAAAATATCAAGCAGCAGAGATGAATGAAATTCACATCTTCAGGCTCCCAGGTCTTCTTTCAGTGTAATCTTGTTCAAAAAAACCCCCCAAAACGCATGAATGGCCAAGACCAGGCCTTGTGCAAACTTTATACCTGGCTGATTTTCACTTAGAATATATTGCCTGCCCTACAGCTATGGACCACTGTACATATCATGCCAGTGTCTGATGTCTCCTCACAAAGCACCCCAGTTCCCACCTTTTATATGATTTGGGCCTATTTCTTGAGAATGCAAAAGAAAAGAAAAGAAAACTTCACTATACTTGGATGACTTTACTTACAGCTGCATATAACAACAAGACAATCAAGTTTAATATTAAAGAGTTAATGCAAATATTTGTAATGAGCCCAAGCTGTTGTTACCACAGAACTGAGCAAACTTTTCTTACCTGCTATTGCTTCCTTAGTTTCTGAATGCACAGCCATAAGTGCGCCACAGATGCTATCTCCCACTAACCCCATACCATGCAGCAGTAACTTCACATCCAGACTGTCCAGTGCATTTCCATCATTCTCCCCAGGAATGTAAATTTCAATCCCACGATTCCGCATGGCTCTGGATATTTCTCCATGGATAGGATCCATGGAAAGGAAAAGCCTGTCAAATATTCATAAGACATTACTTAGAGCTTTAAACTATCACTCTGGAACCACCAAATGTGCTCTTCCAGGAATGCTATAGAAAATAAATCTATCTTCATAAAAAACAGGAAACTAAGATCTAGAATGTCAGAGACACCACCTGAATTGAGAAATGTGTATGTATAATTATACGTTGAACTTGGCCACAGATACATTGCATGATTTTTTCTCAGCTATGTTTTCCTCAGCGATATCTATTTTCCATTTGCCAACTTAAAAACATAAAAGTTAAATCTGCACCTCTGAGCTCTTTTCTACCGAGAAGACTTCTAGAAGTCTTAACAACAGCTTCAGATAAATCTATACCTAAAAAATAAAAACCAAAGCACCCAACATCCAAGTACTTAATACTACCTGTGAGCAACTCTTAAAAATAAGGAGAGCAAATTCTGAGATAGGGTGCAGTGAAACAGGTTTCTGAAAAGTCAGAAATCTTGTCTCTAATTCAGATGAACCAGAGCATATCAGTTCCTATATTTATTGCATAAATGTAAAAAAGTGGCAGGAATTATATAGAATACTCTGCATGTTCTTCTCCCATCTCCCACAGAGACTACCTCAGGTCTGAACTAATATGGATCCATTAAAGACAGACTGTATAGTATTTTTTTAAATTTGTGTCACTGCAAAAAACTGAAATTTGGTGATGGGATGGAAAAAGCAGGCATAAAACATCCGTGTGTTCGCATGCTGCCTTTCATCACCAGAATATCTGAGTATCTCAGCATGTTTACTGTATGTATCCTCTATTCCATTACAGTGAGATACAGAAGTGCTGAAATCCTAAATTAGAAATAAACAATCAAGACAGAGGGACACTGCTATGAGTTTTCCAATGTAATAGTCTGTGGCAGAAGAGGCATATAAAGCCAAGCCTCTTAAGCACTAAACCAAATGTTAATCATACTGCTGTCTTCTTCCTTGCCATACAGACAGCACCACTGCAGTCTACAGGAAACCAAACAGCATTTAAAATACCAAAAGCCTGGCTCACTGCTGACACTTTTTTCTAAATCCGATATGTATTCAGTGTGTGTGTGTGCTCACATGTGTGTATGTATATATACACTTACACAAATATAAATTATCTATCTATATCTATCTCTATGTAAATAAATGGCAGAAAAGCAAAGCACCTGAAATTTGGATGAGGTGCTACTGTAGGAGTTGTGCCATCTATCACACCTCTCTCACTCATGGTAAGAACACCTCCTGGTTCAAGTAAAGCATTCAAGCGGTCCAGCACAGAAGGGCTATATTAAAAAAAAAAAAGAAGTTACAAAAAGGTAACAATCCCACTCCTCTACTAATATGAAATCAAAATGGTACCAACCATAAGCAAAAAGTCAAAAAGCTAATTAAACCATATGGTAACAGGAAACTATTGTCTGCTAAGCTGTTTAAGAAGGAAGATACTATTCAAGGGAAGGAAAGAAAGTTACCCTTCCCATGTATTGCTATCAAATGCAAAGTGTCCAGTTGTAAACTGTTCATGAAAGGCTAAATAAATTAGAGAGGTTAAAGGATTTATTCAATGAAACAAGGTGACTATAATCTCTTACTTGCAAAAGTTAACATTGTCCATCAAAAGCCAGTCTCCAGACTGCAGGGCTTGAACCAACATCCCATCCACCCACTCAAAAGTGCCATGGCTGTTACGGTCAGTAGCCTGGACCTGCTGCAGTTTGAAATGCCGAAACTCCTCTACTAGGCGAGCAAACTCTGAAAGGGAGTATATCTCATATCAAAATTAACATAACTGAGGTAGTTACTGCTCCACTCAAAAAAATAAATAAATAAATAAATAAAATTATTTTACTAATAACTGTTTCTGCTTTGCAGAGGAATATACAGCACAGGCTTTGACTCTGCAAGTAGTTGTCCACAGGCAAAATCCATAGGGACACAGGGGTTTTGTCAGTACAGAGAAGTATGAACTAGACAGACATTTTTCTCCATCCCTTCCTCCAATTAGATAAAGACTGCTGCATATTAATGTTGTATTTCAGTCAATGCTTTAAAAACAAAACAAAACAAAACAAACACTTGACATGACATGCAACACACATTGCCCTGCTGAAATTTGTAAAGCTGGTCTGCTTAATAATCTTTCAGAGACCAAATGTAAGAATAAAATATCTAAATTCCCTTTCTTAGGGATACAAGATAGAAATTGTATTGCTTCACATGTTTAGCAGTTCAGTCCAGTGTGGACTACTGATCGCTATCAAGTATAATTGCACAAAAAATAAACCTGAAGAACCATCACTAATGTAACTTCTTCAGAAGCTCAGTTGTCTTACACAAGCAGCATGAAGCAACAATACTGATAATACAAAATAGACTCAAAGTTTTCTGAAGATTTCACTGCAGATTTATATGTGTTTCTTATTTTCTTCAGAGCAACATACAGTCTTATTTCCAGTCACCCACAATACATACCTGCCTTTGAGTAAGAATTTATTTTGTTGTTTAGTCGCTGGATAAGTACAAGTATTCCCTCCAGTTTGCTCACTAGTTCAGCTGTAACGCTTCTGCCTCCTTCACCCAGAGATTTGGGTTTGTAATTCAGGATGAAATTGCTCCAAGCTCTAAGCACAAGTTCTGCATCATCCGCACAAATTTCTGTCAGGAGAAGACTGTCCCTTACTAGCGTGTTCACAGAATTCTCCACCTTTTCCAACAGGCGCTGCCACGATCTAGTGATGTCAACCTGCAAACATGCCATTACAGGGTTAGTTCATCCAGAAGACCATGTGGCCTAAGGCTCCATTTGGGGATTAAACACTGAGATCACAGTGGACTGGCCACTGTTTGGTAGGAACAAGAAATATTCCCTTATTACCCAAACTGTACTTACCTGTTCAAATCCACCCAGGAGTTCAGTTGTATCCATCGCACTGTTCATTGCCATGATTTTTAGTCGATGACCGGTCAGATGTGCCAGCAGCTCAACAAGACTGGTCTTGCCAACAGCTGCAGGGCCCACTAGGATTACCATCCAGCTCATGTGCACACATTTCATAATAGACTCAAGGGACTGTAGTGAATGATGCAGAAGTGAGAGATTTCTGCCAGGACGAGGAATATAGTTGCCACGAGAAAGAACTGAATAACCAATCTAGAAGGGATGAATGCCACACAGGTGAGTACACTGAGAGAGAGGAAAATTGGGGCTCAGATGTAAAAGTACAAGACACCTCCCTTCTCTCTCCCCTCCCAAAACATCTTCTCCACAGCTTACCTGAACATTATAGGGAGTGATGTGAAACACTCTGGTTCCTATATATACATCAGCCTCCTGGCCAAAAACGTCTCTAAACGTAGATACAACCTAAAATATTTGAAAGAGCAAAAGGGACTTATCAGTCTTTAGTTATCCATTGTTCTAAAGCCTTACTTCTGAAGTTTGACCAGAAAAAGATTACATACGTACATATACACACACACATATGTGTGTGTGTATAAATATATATATATAAATGCACACACAAATATATAATATATATATGTGTGTATTTTTATATGTGTGTGTGTGTGTATATATATATATTCATGTATGTGTGTAATTTTATTTTTTTTCCTCTCTAAGAGGTAATATCTATGAATGAGTTTCAGGGTACCTTCAAATTTACACTTGGATTTCTGTAAATACTTCCTGACTATCTAAAGAGCAAGGAATGAGAACACACAGCTCACCTTTTCTTTGTCATCCTTGGTTCTCATTCTTTCTCCATATACCAAAAATACATGCTGGCCCGGATCATAGCATCCTGGTGACTGGTCAACAAGCATAAGCTGGCACCAGCGGAAAAGATCACGTAAGTTGAACTCCCAGGGTCCTCCTTTCTGTCCCCACTTTTTTTCAACCATTACTTCTTTGTCAATCTGCAAAAAATAACAATTCAAAAATCTCTTACTCCACCCCCATACTGGTCTTCAAACATGTTAAAATTCCAACTAAACCTCTGCCTTTGGCACTACTTGCAAGACAGAAGACACTAGAAAGAGCAAGCTGTATTAACTTTTCTGAATATGTAATGAATTAAAGTTTGATTCTGTTTGTCTCATCTACTGTATTCTAAAAACAGGAGCTTTCGATAAGATGTTACCACAAAATATTCTATGTAAGGTCACAGAACACTACAGACATACCTCGGAGATATTGCGGGTTCAGTTCCAGATCACCGCAATAAAGCAAGACACACAAATATTTTGGTTTCCCAGTGCATATAAAAGTTATGTTTACACTATACTGTAGTCTATTAAGTGTGCAACAGCATTATGTCTAAAAAAACCAATGTACATAGCTTAATTAAAAAATACTTTATTGCTAAAAAAATGCTAACCATCATCTGAGCCTTCAGCAAGTTGTAATCTTTTTGCTGATGGAGGGTCTTGCCTTGATGTTGAAGGCTGCTGACTGATCAGGGTGGTGGTTGCTGAAGGCTGGGGTGGCTGTGGCAATTTCTTAAAATAAGACAGCAATGAAGTTTGCCCCATTGATTGACTCTTCTTTTCATGAAGAATTTCTCTGTAGCATGCAATGCTGTTTGATAGCATTTTACCCACAACAGAACTTCTTTCAAAATTGGAGTCAGTCCTCTCAAACCCTGCTGTTGTTTTAACAACTAACTTCATGTAATATTTTAAATCCTTTGTTGTCATTTCAACAATGTTCACAGCATCTTCACCAGGAGTAGATTCCATCTCAAGAAACCACTTTCTTTGCTCATCCATAAGAAGCCACTCCTCACCCATTAAAGTTTTCTCATGAGATTGCAGCAATTCAGTCACATCTTCAGGCTCCACTTCTAATTCTACTTCTCTTGTTATTTCCACCACATCTGCAGTTACTTCCTCTACTGAAGTCTTGAACCCCTCAAAGTCATCCATGAGGGCTGGAATCAACTTCTTCCAAACTCCTGTTAATGTTGATATTTTGACCTCCCATGAATCACGGATGTTCTTAATGGCATCTAGAACAGTGAATCCTTTCCAGAAGGTTTTCAATTTACTTTGCCCAGATCCATCAGAGGAATCACTATCTATGGCAGCTATAGCCTTATAAAAGGTATTTCTTAAATAATAAGACTTTAAATTTGAAATTAATCCTTGATCCATGGGCTGCAGAATGGATGTTGTGTTAGCAGGCATGAAAACAACATTAATCTCGTACACCTCTCCATCAGAGCTCTTGGGTGACCAGGTGCCTTGTCAATGAGCAGTAATATTTTGAAGGGAAACTTTTTTTCTGAGCAGTAGGTCTCAACAGTGGGCTTAAAATATTCAGTAAACCATGCTGTAAACAGATGTGCTGTCATCCAGGCTTTGTTGTTCCATTTACAGAGCACAGGCAGGGTAGATTTAGCATAATTCTTAAGGGCCCTAGGATTTTCAGAATGGTAAATGAGCACTGGCTTCAACTTAAGGTCACCAGCTGCAATAGCCCCGAACAAGAGAGTCAGGCTGTCCTTTGAAGCTTTGAAGCCAGGCATTGACTTCTCCTCTCCAGCTAGGAAAGTCCTAGATGGCATCTCCTTCCAGTATAAGGCTGTTTTGTCTGCACTGAAAATCTGTTGTTTAGTATAGCCACCTCCATCAATCATCTTAGCTAGATCCTCTGGATAACTTGCTACAGCTTCTACATCAGCACTTGCTGCTTCACCTTGCACTTTTCTGTTATGGAGACTGCTTCTTTCCTCAAACCTCATGAACCAACCTCTGCTAGCTTCAAACTTCTCTTCTGCAGCTTCCTCACCTCTCTCAGCCTTCACAGAACTGAAGAGAGTGTGGGCCTTGCTCTGCATTAGGCTTTGGCTTAAGGGAATGTTGTGGCTGGTTTGATCTTCTAGCCAGACCACTACAACTTTCTCCATATCAGCAATAAAGCTGTTTTGCTTTCTTGTCATTCATGTGTTCCCTGGAGTAGCCCTTTTAATTTCCTTCAAGACCTTTTCCTTTGCCTTCACAGCTTGGCTAACTGCTTGGCGCAAGAGGCCGAGCTTTCAGCCTATCTCGGCTTTCGACATGCCTTCCTCACTAAGCTTAATCATCTCTAGCTTTTGATTTAAAGTGAGAGATGTGCAACTCTTCCTTTCACTTGAACACTTAGAGGCCATTGTAGGGTTATTAATTGCCCTAATTTCAATATTATTGTGTCTCAGGGAATAGGGAGGCCCGAGGAGAGGGAGAGAGACGGGGGAACGGCCGGTTGGTGGAGCAGTCAGAACACACACAACACTTAATCGATTAAGTTCACCATCCTGTACAGGCGCAGTTTGTGGTACCCCAAAACAATTACAATAGTAACATCAAAGATCACTGATCACAGATCACCATAACAGATACAATAACAACGAAAAGTTTGAAATATTGCAAGAATTACCAAAATGTGACACAGAGCCACGAAGTGAGCACATGCTGTTGGAAAAATGGTGCTGACAGACTTGCTCGACACAGGGTTGCCACAAACCTTCAATTTGTAAAAAACGCAATATCTGCAAAGCGCAGTAAAATGCAGTATGTCTGTATTCTTTATCTCAATATTACTACATCTTTTTCCAGTTGAAGATAAATCTATTTTTCTCATGTCATGAGTCCGAAGTGCAACTTCAGAAGCATGACCATACATAAATTCTTACTGTGAATTTTAAATCCTGCACTTTGCACAAAACAGCAATATTTAAAGCCACAAAATAGCAAACAAGTAGTTGCCTGCAATTAATATTTGTTGAAAATCTTTTATATTTACACAATTTTGGATCTGAGCATCTCTGAATTCTTTGCCATAGACAGATCTTGTCAGAAAAGATTTTTCTTTTACCACTCTCGCAATGTTCTGGAAGTACTTTCCACATCCTTAAAAACTTCTAACTTTGAAAAGGTCAAATGATGCTTTCACTTGATCCTATCACTCTAACAACATTCCACAGTAAAAAGCAAATGAGAAATTAAGACCAGAAACAAAAATACACATTTCAGTTCTTGTTAAAATATAGCTCTTTTTGTTAATGCTTGAAGAATAACTTGCACATATGGAAAATCATTATTTTCTCAACTCATTTCTCCAAGTTTTCAAACTTCCATAGAACTAAGTCTTTTCTTAAAATTTTATCTTTTATGAAAAATAATGTCCCTCCAGAGTAATTCTGTAGGTAATTACAGTTGTAAATGCATTCAGGTGGCATTTAATGATGCTCTTTTTTTTTTTTTTTTGCATATATTTCCAGTCCTCTTTTCCACCCACATACTTCTCTATAAAAGTCATAGAAAATAACACACTAGGTTTTACTTTTAATCCTACTGCATTATGCCTACTTCTATACAAAAGAAGCGAAACTATATATTTACCTTGTTATTGAAAGCAACCATTTTAGCAATAATACTTTTATCAATGGCAGGAAACAGAGTATTCCCAATAAACTCCATATCTGCAGCTGACAGTAGATCAACATACACCTATAGAATCAAGAAAACATTGTGTGTTGATATAGTCAGAAAAATACAAAACAGGATCACAATGTAGCTTAAACCAAACAAATAAGCTTGCCTGTGTAAATCTGTTAAGAAAGGATTTGGGCAGACCCTTTCTTCCACCTCCTTGTCTGTACGGATTCTGGCATCCAAAAATCTTTGTCTTCTTGTGCTGTACATGAAAATTCATCCCCAGTTCGGGAACGTAAATCTCTGCTCTGTGGTCAAAACATGCATTTAGTCCTTCTAACACAGACTGAGAAGCCAGATTTAACTGAGAAAAGAAACAGAGGCAATATATTAATGGTCCACAAAATGCTTTCTCATAATTTCTAGTTTAGTAGACTAGTAGTATAGTATATACTGAAGGTAAAATTCAGTTTCCTTGCTGTCCCAGCATTGTTATATGTTACTACCTCCAACTAGACTGTTCTTATACTGGAGCAACAAAGCTATAACTAACACTTTTCCCTGTTTGCACTTACTATTTCTACTGTGTTCTTACCAGGATAACAAAACACTTCTTTCATTGCAAAACCTGCATTTTCAAGATGTTGTTTCTTCTGGACTTATCTTCATACATTTGTGACATTCACACGAAGTATTTTTTTGTTGTTGGTGGTGGTGTTTTTTGTTTTTTTTCTAAATGAAGGCAGTCTGGATTATTTAAACATCATGGTTGTTTAAAGTAGTATTTTTCACAACAGAAAAAAGGTATACAAACAGCTAAAAAATTTAAGATTTTGCACTCAGCAATAATTAAAACACATGCCGTCATAAGGAAATGAGCTCTATACATGCATGTGGTTGAAAGCATTTACTACTTTGATACACCAACAAACCTCTGGTGGCAGTGTAGTTTAACTCTTATTGATCTTGATTAAACCAGTACCCAAAAGAGCCCCAGCAAAATTACTTTTATTTCAGTGAAATTACATCCACAAGAGTATGTATGCCAAAACTTATGTTGATTCCCTTCCCAGAAAGCTTTCAAGCGTAAATCTCAGGTTGGTTTACTGCAGTAACTTAGGCTGGGATCCATGCCTCGTTCTGCTGTCTGAAAGTCAGAGATTTAGTGAAAGCTAGTCTTTTACACTCCCTCTGTAGAGCAGGAATGGACAAAGGGACTTCTAGAGGAAGATTCATCTCCCTGTAAATGGAACGATTACCTTCAACTGGGCACCTAGAATCAGATGACTAAAGTTAAGCAAAATTAAGTTCAGTCACAAGCTCTTGAGGGTATTTATCCTACATACCAAACCATCACTTTTGCTCTTTCAAAACATTCCATTTTACTTGTGTTCAAAATTTGAATTTACCTCATCTAATACAATCCAGTGTCCAGCCTTTAATGCTGCTAGTAGAGGTCCATCACGCCATGCAAATTCTCCTCCCTTCCCACCTTCAACAGGCAAATCTGTCCCAAACAAGTCTGTCACATCCTTTGGGAGGAGAAAGAAAGTGCAAAACTTCTGTGTAAAAATGTGTGAAATTTCATGAACAACCTTTGTTAACTTTATCTCACATTTTCTCCCTCCCCTTTAAATATAGCTAAAATGTAAGTATTAAAAAAATTTTTTTTTCAAAAAAAAAAAATCAGTAATTTCAAGATGCTAAAAGCTTTTTCACAATAGGACTCCAGTGACTAGCTGCTACATTTAACAACAGAGAACCAAACAAAACAACATAACCCCAAAAATCTAGGAACAAAAAACCTAGAAAGCCTTAAAGTTGCTTTCAAGTAACTTTGCAGAAGCCAAGAAAAACACAGTAGACAATTATGCATGTCTTCACTTGAAAAGAACACAAAAATCTGGAAATTGGCACTCCTCTCTCACAGAAACTCACTGCTCTTTCTGGTTTCCCGTTCCCACTTAGCTTTATTTTGAGACCAAGAAGGAAATAACTGGCATCTCAGACACAGTGCCAAAGCTTTTTTTTTTTTTTTTTTTTTTTTAAGGCAAACAAACAAAAATCGTGCTTTTAATTTAGGGAAAAAACTCTCTCCCCTCTTCCCCCAACAACACTAAGTTACAAGGATAATATTTTATTCTACCGTTTGCTCAGACAGGTTGATTCGAACAAGACAGTTTCCTGAAGCCTTTGCCAGGGCGGCAACTAGACTGGTCTTGCCCACACCTGGTGATCCCTCCAGCAGAACAGGTTTGGGAAGCTGTAAGGCTCTTAACAGCCTTTGTGCATTCACTGCAGTAGTCCCTGCATTTAGAGCATAATCTGTAATGCTGTTCCTCTGAAGAACAGGGCCTGAAACAAAGGAAAAGCAAACCAGAAAACAATTAAACCAAAATGTTAATACTGGAGCCGTTGACAATGTGCTTCTAAAAGAGATCGTTCAATCTGTTAACTGCTGAGTTCACTGCAACAAGTAATGGAGATCAAGCTTATATCCCATTTTCAGAGATCAGGTACATACTTTCTATTTAATCTACAGTTGTCTCAGCCAATCTCCATTCATGAGTAAATTTGCAAAAAGCGTATGAATGTACAATGGATTCTGGCATAAAACTTTAACAATGTAGAGTGTTCATGAGCCAAACTAGAGATCTGTCACTGCAAAATTATAATTCTCTTCTAGAGTTTCAAAAACATGTGGATACAAAATTAAAAGCAGCTTCTGAAAATTTGGCCCTGAAGGATACAATTCAGACATGTTATAGAACAACATACTGACCTTCTTTCTGTGATCTAATTTCCCAGAGGGAAGCTAAGCAACTCATGAAAAGCTTAACCTTGCACAATTTTATGCATGGCTAAAACCAATCCACGAGCACCAAAATGTTCAAAAATGAATGATGAACGTAGCATTAGGAATGTGCTCTACATAGTTCCCTGACACTCAAAATTAATTAGATGAATTAGAACTAGAATGAATGATGAGTTTGAAATAGATGAATTAGAAAGTTCACAGTCTAACTGCTATCACTTTTTGATCCCCTCACTATATTTTAAAGGTGGAAAGCAAAATGTGGGTAGTTCCAATCGCAATAAAAATTTGACAGAGATACAGAGACTAAATAACACTGCAAAAATCACTGGGAATCTTTGGCTATAGCAAGGCAGGGCATTAGACTCTATTGCGTTTAGCACTGCACCCATGATCCCTGCTTCCCATGCTTTACACAAGAGCTGGAAGGAGCTCTAACTTTTGGCTGAAGTTAATGGATATTCTGACCGTGTAAAGTGAGAGGAAATTACAGCTCAAAATTCAAGAAGCTTCATTTCACCAAAAGTCTCCTAAAATTAGGCTATTAACCAGTCATTTACAAAATCATCAAAATACACAAGTAACAGATACGTTCTTAAGAAACTAACGTTAATAAAGGTGACAGGAGCCGCAATGAAGATACTTGGGAGCCAGAAGAATTTGTTCTAGTCTTTAGAACAAATTATAAATTGTTCTCTAACAGTTCAGGTATTTTACCTAGATCTAGCAAATAACAGAATTATTACAAATAAAAAGCAGATAATAAATATCCACCCACTCCCACACACAGTCTCTTGCCTCTGGGAATAAAAAATGGGTGGATTCCCATGAAGTTGTCCATCCACACAAACTCTTTCTCCTTTGTTCTGTCATAAATCTTTAGCTGATTCTTCTGATAGTCAGTTAGCTCAAGGAATTGACCAATTTTCTCACATAAGAATGCCAGGCATTTTTCACGAGCTGATAAAGCGGTATCAGCTGAGCAGGATGTTGTACCTATAATTAAGAAAGTTAAGTGTGCTTCATAACCATAGCTAAACATGTTCATTCAATGTCTAAGAAACAGAATTGTTTTCACAGATGCCAATTTTGTGCAGTATTCTGCTTCAGGCTGATATTTAGTGTTGGTGCTGTTGCTTGCCAGTTTTAATAGTTTCAAGGAAAAACATAGGGATCGCACACCGGATGAAATGGTGATGACCTGGATTCTACATTCTTATTTCCAGTACTGCTTAATGTAAAGAAATTGTTCGGTGAGCAGCAGAATTAAGGACACCTTGTTTCCAAAAGCTTCTCTTCTACCATCACTATCATCCTGACCCCTGGTCATAGCTCCCAAGCCTTCTTTCCCTGCATTACTTACAGATTTTCACTTTTCTCCTGTTCCCAGGTTTCCTACTAATCAGCAGGGCCAGTGGCCAGACATGCTAAGATGCTTCCGAGCTATGTACATGTTATGGGCTAGCATGTACACATGCTGACTTGAGGTGTGGGGGAAGAAGGACAGTATGTGAGCATGTAATTAAATACCATATCATAATATATCAGCTCAGAATACTTGACAGAAAACTACATGCTTTCTTAATTTGTGTGTTCAGCCTTGTAATATTATTATTATGTGCAATTTACTTAAGCTTGCTGCATTATTCAAACACTTGCTACTGAAGCATGAAAACAAAAGCATGTAAAGTACAAGATATTGTTAAATGGAATTGAAAATTTCTCCCATAAGCATTCCATACTGCTCCAAAGTATCTGTCTGCATTCTGTGTACATATTCAATGTATATTCTATGTATATAAAACAAATACAAATATATACCTCTCTATTTTCCTCTGTCAAATGAGCACTGAAGACGTACCTGATCCTATTCCATCAATGTATACCAAACATGCAGCATGGATAAAAGACATCACCGGAGAAGTGTAAAGACGACTACATTCCTTGGCAGAATGTGACTCTTCATCCTCTACCATGACATTCATAAAATTAACCCATGATAAGACATCTCGTACGCTGAGAATACACTGGCGACCAAACTCTTGATTAGTTAGCCATTCAATGAAGTCCATCATGAGCTCTGCAATGTCTGACCCTGTAAAAACATTCAAAATTAATGAATTATAAAATGAATTTCATCAGTGACATCTATTACACTGTTGTAGAATAATCATCATTGTAATGGAAGGAGAAGAAAAAAATATATTTTGTAAAGTATTTGCATTGAAGTACAGTGCTTTTAAACTCAAACAAGTTTAACGGAAAGAAAAGAGGAAATGAACAGAATTAAGATACCCCTGAACATACTTCAAACATTAATATTGATATAAAAATAGCACATTCACAAGAGAATGTCAGGCTGACACATCTATAACTAAAGATATTTCAGTTCCTGGAATCAAGACTTCTTCTGTCATACCAAGCTATCTTCTTTAAGAATGCTCGCATATCTAGATCCGGAAACAATGGTTAAATTAATAAATTCTTCAGAGAAGCTTCATCCCTCAAAAGTATTAGTAACACGACAGAGAATAAGGAGTAATTCTAGCCTCTGAGTGGTAACAAAGTTTTCCCTCCAAGAACAGGAAGGAAAAAAGAGGAACGGCTTCCCGTCACAAAGCACATTGCCACAGGAGCCATAGCTTGCTTACACATCCTCCCAGCTCTAATCTTCCCTTTCACACAAATGAAAACAACTCCTTTTTGCTCAATTAGAGCAAGGCAAGATGCAAGCTGAAACAGCACAGGGAGAAGCAGTAGTGCATGAACAGTGTGGATGGGTACTCTATATCCTAACAGACAGGATAACTGAAGAGTAAGGAAGGAAGTCAGCACCTGTGCTGCCATTATAGATCCTTTTAAATTCAAGTGCCAAGACAGAGTCGAGTGATCAATACTAATAGCAAAGCTGCTGCCAGAACAGGAATTGGCAGTTCTTTCAACACATTACAGTGGAACTAAGATTGGGCACTGAAGAGATGGGGATAATTTGACTACCTGATTGGGGGGGATGAATGCTGCCTTGGTCTTACTCCTGGCTAGTCATATAACATAAACTATGAAGGAAGAGCAGAGGCCAAAATATTTTGTATTTGTCCCCAGAGAGAGATGCACTTAAAAGAAAAAGGGACACACCAGCACAAATCCTTGGGAAAATGTAACAGTCTCCAAACTGTTTTTCTCCTAAACAATGTTTGAAATTCAAACAGAGGAATACCCACCTTGATAGTTTATTCCACCCAGAGACAATCCTGGATGAAGATTGTGTTTTACAATCTGTATTAAATCATCACGGCCATTGCTTTGTGGACACCATATCTCTGTAAATCTGTTACGCAGTGCAGGAGAAAGCTGCAGACAAAAAGAACCATATAGCAATTCGGTTCAGGCTACACCACATTACTTAAGGTTTCAGTTAACCTTGTTAGCCTTGTAGCCACAATATATGTGAGCAATATATAAAGCAAACAAATCAGACCTTCCCTTCCAATTTTGATGAGGTCACTTTACAACAAAATCTTTGAAGAAAATGTGGATTAAGATTTCCACTAGTAGCATCTACAGAAGAAACAGCTGAACATGAGAAAGTCTGAAAGAATATGGGAAGAAACTAAGCTGGTTTGCAAGCACCAAAGCCCCATTTCATTCTAGGATATCATGCATCAAACAACAGCTACATAACTTCCCTTGTCCCTTTGCTTTCAAAGGCAAACTATCACACAGAAATTTGCCTTCAGTTACATCTCCTTTCCGTAATTCCTCTTACTCTGGCTGAATTGGTGAAGCAAAATCAATTAGCGTGAATGCAATGCCAAAATAAATCTCCTTTAAACACAGGGCTCTATAATGAGTTGTTTTGTACAGTAAAAAGCATTTTAAAATGAGTACCCATCTTCTTGCAGGTAAAAAAAAAAAAAAGCTTATACCTCTTAGTCCTAGCTCAAATGTTCCTTAAAGGTTTTTTACTTGTCTTTTAAACAACTTGAAGCAGAACTTCAGAAACAAGAGTTTTTTCCACTTAATGAGAAAGGCATTTTAGGATGTCATGTTTACATTCACTGAGAATGACAAGATGACTTCTAGCTGTCACTTTCTGAACAGTATTAAGGAGAATAAACTGTTATGCAGCTTCATACGACTCCATCCAGACTCATATGCTAGAGCTGGATTTACTTCCTTCATGAGCCACATTTTCTGTACCTGAAGCATTCTGCATCTCAAGCCTACCTGAAGTGTTTAGAGGCCTGAATTTTTCTTTGATATTCTGCTGAATATTAACTTAAATTTGTGAAAATGACAGCACACAGAAGTGATGGAAAACAGACACATTCTAATCCTCCTTTAAAGCTATGAGGCAGACTCCCATTAGAAAGCAGCGGATGCCAGAACTGGCATGATACATTTTAGTATTGCACCTCTACTCACTAAACGACTAATATGACCAGAAGACGTAAGCTGTTTTTCCAGTGGCTTTGGCATTTACCTCTTTTTTCCCAAAGTCTCCTCCTGGGTTCATGGTTGCTACGATACGAAATTTCTTTCCTGCAACCAACAGTTCTACTTCATTATCGTCATCCTCTTGACCACCTTTTTCTGCAAGTACCAATGTCTTTTCAGCTTCAAGAACACTAAAGAGAAGGGTTAAAAAAAGAAAAAAAACACAAAAACTAATCATTTTATTTAAATTTCATTTCACACTTCAGAAGGCCACTTACAAAATGAATATGACATGAATTGGCCTTGAACAAGTTTCACTGCCCCAGAATTTGTATTATTTCTTAAAAAGAATAGTAAATTCTGTTCATCCTTCCTAAATGAGAACATTTCCAGTTTTGTTCAGAAGGAAACTCAACCCAGCCTTGTCATTAAGGTTCAGTTCAAATATATGTCAAAAAACCTTAGCTAATTCGGGAATACATCTCACAGCTCTCTTTTCAGAAAAGCAATGGGAAAAGTTACATTCATAGCAGCTAGCTAAAGAAATCAGCACAATGAACCAGTCCTCAGGCTGACACTATACATCTGAGAAGCATCCTATTAAGTATTTTTATTAGCTACATTTCAGTGTACACTAAAGAGGTGTAAAAGTTTGACCTGTTACCTGTTAGAAAGACACTGTTTAGTATCGCTAGCAAAACAATGAAGTCAATTGAGCTTCAAGAAAGAATAATAGCTTCAATGGTATAATGAAAAAAACCCAGCTTGGAACAGAGAGAGTTTGGATATGATGGATAAAATAGCTGCTACTCATCTCAATATATTGGGTAACGGAAAAGACTAAAATGAGGGATACAAGCAAATATTGAAGGGTAATGTAAGTTTAAAAAAAACTCTAAACAAAAAAACAGAGTGAAGTAACTAGATTTTGTTTCTGGTATTTGACAAGACATATCATTTTCCAAGAATTCACTGACAGGCTGAAAAAATTAATATCGCAGATGGTGAATTGTAGATTTTACTTGAAGCTTTTATTTTCCAGCTTGACTCACACTGTAAACTGCCTTTATATACTGTTTAAACTAAACAAGGTTTTATGCCTGTAATTTCTTTATTCAATAGCTAATACCCCTGGCTAAAGTGAATCCTCTCATCTTCTCATTTTCAGCCATGAAACACAAATAGAGCAATTTGAGTGCAGCCTGTAGCATCACTACAAAGCCAAATGCAAGGTAGTGGTTTTCACTGCAAAAGCGTTCAAAAAAACCCCGCAAGCAGTGTATCAACACATCAAGCAAATGTACACACATCTACTTTTCAGTCAAAGTATTGCTTCATTTTTCCAAGTATGTTAAGACATCAAGACTTAGGCAAGATGAGGCAGTTTCGTCTTGCCTCATCTTACTATCTTTCACTGTACATAATTGTTATTAGAATTTCAAAACCTAAAAATTGTCAAAAAATTACTGCGATTACCACTAGCACCTCTGCCAGATGGCAATTAGCAAAACAAACTGGCACAGAAGTTGAACCATGAACAAGCCGAGAGTTATTTAGAGTCATTCTTCCTTTTAGCAAGAACTGCATGAAGAGCAGCTCACTGGACCAAAAACCAAACATGCCTAAAAAAGCTAAATTTACCCTACTAATGTTTATATGATGAATAGCCTCATAATTGACACTTAACACTAAACACATTTAAAACATACCTGTTAAGTCTCTCTAGAACAGAATCATCAGCTAAAGAAATCTCATCAAGGAGAAAAAAACCCTCCTGCTTCATTGCTAAAACTAGGGGTCCATCACACCACTCAAAGAGTCTAGAAACATCAGATTCCTCCTAAAAAACATAAAAGGAAGTGAAAAGGCATTAATAATTGCTACTTTTTCCTTCTTTGGTCATACTATCAAGTACTATTGATGTGAGACAAACCTGGTCTTTTGACCTCTGTCTGACCGGTCGCAGTCCTCCCAAAAAATCTGAAGTCTCCATATGCAAGTGGCAGTTTATTGAGTACAGTTTCTGATTTGTTAATGCTGCAAAGATCTGACAAATGGTAGTTTTACCACACCTGGAAAGTCAATGAATTGAAAGGGCAAGAATAAAAAAATAATAATAATATATTAAAAAAAACCCCACTCACTTTGGATAGGATTCACACTTTACTTAAAGATCTACAAGGCAAGGGCTTCAACATGCAAATTTCCTTCTGCTCCCTTTCCTTGAAATAAATACATGCAAAGAGAAGCCATTTTTGGCTTAACAACTGTTGATAACTTGCATAAGATGCCTTTAATTACATTTAAATCCATATATGCATTGATGGATTTCTGAAGGTTCAAAAGCAAACTTATTTCAGCATGCCTGTACAGCTACTGAACTAATCTAACTTTCTGTTAAACTGGAGATGCTGCATGTCTGGACCATGCCAAGTCTGAGGGAATAAACTGCTGAGTATCTAGAGGTCTCTTTTAGTACCTAATTAATTTTACTTCTCCCTTTCCTTGTGGTTCCACTCCCACCTACCCAAAAACTTTCACTCTCAGTATTTGTAACCAGCACAGGAACAGACAGCCTCTGCTTTCATGATCTCTTATCGCATGCAGGAAAAAAGTCACCAGGGCTATATTCTCTTAAGCCCTTAAAACATGTAAGTGAACGTGTTCTCAAAGAGCAAACTGCCCCAATTCCCAAATGAAACCTCCCAAAGAGGCACGGTAAGATTTAACAGGGCAACTCATGAAAGAAGGGAAGAGAAGTCAGCCCTCTTCAGTTTTACTACTTTCTGTATAATTTCTGTATAGCTGTACATAATGCAGATAAAGCAGAACACAAATGTAAAACAATTCTATTAAAAGACTTGCACTGAAAGGGATGTAATTCCTTCCCCACAGATGTGAATTGTGAAAAACAGCAGCTACAAGTCTGCCATGAGGGAGGCTTATAAGGTCCCAAATCAGAGAAGCACTGAAGCCCACTCGATCATTAGGTGTCTGGCTCAGGCGTTGCTACAGAACTATAAAAAGCAAGGTTACCCTGTGTCTCCAACCAGCAGTACTGGTTCACCAAATTCCAGGGCTCTTCCCACCAAAACGGCAAGCCTCCTCATCCCTTGAGTCCAGACAATATGGTTAAAATCTCTGTCCATCACTGACATCTGCGTGGAGGATTTAGCTGCACAACACAAAGCAACTTGTCAGCTTCAGCAGCCTCTAGAGAACTACCAATGTGGTCCTTTTAGGAAACTCACCCAACAGCTTTCTGACACTCTCCTCTGAGAAGAGGGTCTGAGGATACAGTTTTTTCTTGAAGTGCTTTTCAAGGACACTCTGAATAACATCCACCTCCTCTTGTTTCCTGACTCTGCCTGCCAGAAGCATAAAACCTATCAAACAGAGGAAGAGAAAAATCAATTACAGTTGGTCAATCAGCAAAAAAGATTTATACTTAAAAATTCGGGTTAAAAATCAATTCTCCAGACACTCTTTGAAAAAATGAAGAAAAGTTGGAGGGCTCACCATCATTTGCTAAGTGCTGAAGCCAGTCGTAATCCTTCTCCAGCTGTTCTGCCAATCTGTACCTTTCAGCCCAGCGAAACAGATCCCGCAGGGTAATGAACCCATGTTTCCCAGCAAACACTGTTGAACCTCTGCGGTAAGACTGCCATAAGAACAAGATGTGATAGTCATTTTTTTCATGAACCAGTCTGAATACTTAAAGCAAAGTATCTCAGTGCTCTCCAATATGACATTCATTTGAACAAAATCACTGTAGCAAAAAAAAAAAAAAAAAAAAACACAGAACAAAACAAACAAAAAACCCCACACTAATACAGTCACATTTCCCAAACTTAAATTATCTACAAGTGAGTAATTTGACAGGTACCTGTAATAAAATAATATAGGTAATAACAAGTAAAAATAATAAATAAATATAGGTACCCAGAATAAAACAAAAATCCAAACAAAAGATGAGGTTCTACACCAAAACCATACATTAGTATTTTAAGTTTATTTTACTCCAATACAGTAAAAAAGCTAACTACACTTAGTCTAGAAAGCTATAAGAAAAAAGTACTCTGATTTGTGCTGCTGCAATTGTTTTTAAATATGAGACAGTTTTAGCTACTTACTAAAAACTGAATGTCTGTTAAATGAAGGGGAATCAGAGCACATCTGAAATTATTGATTACAAATAATAATAATAGAAGTTAGCATGATCCGAAGACTGCTACAGATCTATTATGGCACTTTGGATCCAGAGCAAGGGACAATGTTTAAAAGCCTTTTAAATAAAAATGTGAGTATTTTGGACACTGGTGGGAAATGCTCAAAATTTTACCCATCAAACCATAAGGCCTTCACTTACTAATTTTTTGCTGGCCTTCTCTCAAATCTGACACCACTTTTCCTAAGGTGATGTTAAACTAAGCATTTTAGTGGTGGGTTCTCTTCCATCAATTGTGTTACTTTTAGACATCTGATAGTTCACAACACTTCCCCTGACCCCAACACTTCCCCTGACCTCAAAAGGGATTTCTTCTACTCAGTGCTGAATTATGCCTGCATGGTTTTCTACAATAAAAGAAAGACTCTCATACTTGCAGGTCTAACATGACTTTGACAAGTTTGCTGCAGTAAGAAGGTGGCAAACTGCATCGCTTGTGCAGGATTGTTTCCAGTTCAGCACTTGGCAGTTCATCAAAATGCAGTTCCACAAAACGATTTCTGAAGGCTCTGGACAAAACCTAGAATATGAGAATAGGGCTGTCTGAACTCATTCCTTCAATATTCCTTGTGTTATATATCTTTCCCTATACAGCCAAAGGAAATATGGCTAGCTTCATGATATACAAATTAGCATATATACATAAATGTACAAAGAGAGCATAGAGAGCCTGGATGATGCCAAAAGCTTTAAAATGGATATTAATTACCTAAGAGAAGTCTCTCCTCCAGTGCTCTTTAACAAGACATGGCAAGTCAATCATAACATACATAAGCTCCAATTCAGTAAAGCACTCAAATTTCATTACTCAAAGTGAATTAGAAATTTGTTATCTGTGAACAAAGCAACCAACCTATACAGAACCCAGCTGAGGTGCTGAAAGCCAGCACAATCACCTCTTCTCTCTACCACTTAACAGTTTCCTATTAAGTCTACACTATGCATCAGAAAGTTTTCCCAACACAGCTCTATGTACCACAGAGATTCATTTCCTAGAGTCATAGTTACTCAAAGGAAGAGATTATACGGACCTTCCTGCCACCATAGAGTCCTGGAGGATTCTGTGTGGCAAACAGCATGAAGTGAGGATGAGCTTTGACGACTTCCTGAGTCTCAGTAATGAACAGTTCTCTATTATCATCCAACAATCTATTGAGGGCCTCCAGAACATCAGTGGGAGCCAAATTCAACTCATCGAGAACAATCCAGTAGCCCTTTCTCATAGCATCAATGAGGATGCCTTGGAGAGAACAAAAAAAGTTCTCATTAAAATCTAACAAAATTCACAGAAGTGTACATTCAAATAAAAGCTTTTAGCAATCAGTTTTCACACTGTATAAATGCTCATCCAGAGTGCAAAGTGACAGTAATGTTTAAACTGTTGATTCTTTTATCCTATTGGACAAAGAGTGGAGAAGAAAAAGTAAACAATAAAGGAGATAAACACAAACTCTTAAGAATTCAGTAGAATTCACACAAATTACATTATAATCGGTCGGGCAAAGACTAAGTTTATGGAAGGTCACCTCTGCATTGTAAACAGACAAGTTAGGCAGGGAAGAAAAAAAACAGTAAAGTGAGAAAGGAAATTTAAAGTAAATGTAATATGCTCACCCACCTTCCTTAAATATCAGCTTCCCAGAAGCATCTGATGTATAACAGCCAATATATTCCTGGATGTCAGTATGTTCATGGTTGTTAATCCTTACACAGTGGTTGCCAGTAGCAGCAGCCAACCAGTGAATTAAACTGGTTTTACCAACAGAAGTCTCTCCTTGAATCAGTACTGGGTGAGTCCTAAAAGGAAAAAACAAAATAGTGTTTAGAAGCATCAGTCATACATCCTTTTCATGTACAATGTATCAGCATATCATCATCATTTGAAATTTTGACAGATACTTTTACAACTATTACCAAAATATCACTATTTAACCCCTTCTGAGCAACATATCTAAGATCACGCAGTAATGAAGAAATATAAATAATTTCACCCCCAAATGCAAACTGCTACCCATGAAGTTATTACATGGCAGTGTGAAATGAGCAGGTTATTCAAACTGCAAATCTCTGGATTATCATTTAAAAAAACTGGGTATAGCAGTAAAGTGTTTTAAAGAGACAAGAAATAGAAGTATAAATTCAAGTCAATGTATAATGAAAAATTACCATAAAATAGGAAGAAAACAGACACTACTCATGCCAAAAAATAACAACTAGATGGACACCAATGCTTAAGACCCAAATAAATACATTTTACTTAGTTTTTCTAATGGAAAAAAAAAAAAAAAACATACCCTGCAGACACAACTCTGACAATGTCTTTGAGATTAAGCTTAACAGAAGGGGTTAGCACATAAGTCTCATCTACAGTAGGTTCTTTATCCCCAGCTGCAATCCAGTATCCTTCTATATGTATAAACCTCCCTTCTTGGGGTTTTGGTATTTGCTGAGGAGAAATGACAAAAATAACGGATCATACAAATGAGTTTTGATTTTCTAATGAAGACAAATATTGCTACACCACTATAACATATTCTTTAAGAAGCACTCAATCATTTTAAGTTACCCCCTGAGCACTCCTGCAGCGAGCACTGTCTGGTTGTCACAGAATGCAAATTACAAGGAAAGGCTGAACAGATTATTTCAAGGTCATGAAGCAAGAAACTTTGCCAGAGACGTGAAGACCAAAAGGTCTCCTGACTCCTAGCCCTAAATTTTAAAGTACACTTCCAAACTGAAAATTGGCTTTTAACTTTTTATTTGTACATATTTTCATAATATGTTTTTTTTTTGTGGAAGTAATACCCATCTTTTACAACTAGCTTCCCCACTCGAGCTGCCTAGTGAGCCACGCTTTTTGGACTCCCAGAACTAGTGAGATTCTTCCTTTCCCATAAGAGACAAAGCACAGATGTTTGCTTCATATCAACATTATTCTGCACTTCGGATCTAAAAATAAAAAGTCTGTGAAAGCTTCTCATTTCCCACCCATGACTTTACAATTGGAGTCAATATATTAAGCTATCCACACTCTACAATTCTGTAATTATTCAGTCTTCCATATTTTTTTCAAATTAACAAAAAAAACAGGCTAACCTATGGGCATTTCATGTATAAATAAAAAGTTGAAAAAGAACAGTATTTTTTTTTTTTAAGCACTTATCTTTTATATAGGAAAGACATGACTGTGATAAGGAAGCATGGAGCAAAAAGGCAGAGAACGCAACTCAAAATACATTTTACTCTGAATAATAAACAGCTCAATATACGCTTAGTTACCTACCTGCCTGAGAAGGCTTTTGATGTTGCCAGAGACTATATGCTGGCAAATTAGCTTTTGAACTACTGGGTGAGAAACTCTGTCAAGCTGCGTCAGGAAACTCAAACAGAAGCCCTAAAGAAGAAGAGTTGTTTTCAACAGTTATGTGAAAAATTATTAGAAAAAAGATATACAGGTTAAAGAATCCTTTCCATTCAATATTGCACTCAGAAGACAGGATTTTCCTTTATCCAGACAGACTTAGTGGGGAATACACATATTGAAACAAACCCCAATACAGGCAATCACCTCATACAGTGAGCGTGGTATGCTGCTACATGGATTAGATGCTGCAAATCTCAACGCCCTGCAAAGCGTACGGAGACTATAATGAGGTCTGTGGCCAGTTCCATCCACCAGCTTTGTTTCTGCTTCCTTTTTCACAGATAAATAAAAGCTGCAAAAATAAAGAGTGAAACCAGTTCCAGTTACATAGTGCTGTTACTGAAGAACTAATCATCTTTAAGATCAGAGTACTGCTCTAACGAATTAAACCCAACCCATGAACATTTAAACTTATCTCCAACTGTCACTTTTTCTAGAAGCCCTAGGTTGGGAAAGCCATGCCAAATATTGCAATCAGTATAGTCAGTGAAGCAAAGGAACACAGCATTTTAAATCATATTTTTGAGAGTTTTGATATACAATAAGTAACTATGAACTCAAAACACAGTGAGATAATATGCCTTATTCTAGGGGGAAGAAAGGCTGCTTGATAAACATGCAAGATGTTCATGGTTATTAACTGAAAAAACAAATCCTTTTAGTCTCTCAGATGGGAAAGGTGTCGCAATGACAATGCTTTTTAATTGGTGTCACCATTAAATCATTTCTGAGTGAGAGTGAGAGACTGAAATTCCCCCCAGGAATACAGAAAGGTTGAGAATGAAGAAGATATATCTATCTCTTCTGCTTCCTGAAGTTGTGCAAATTACTGCTTAAGAAGCATTATAGTGTTTCCCAAAATAGTCTTATCACAGACTACAGTTACCTACTTTCCTTTTGTGACATATCCATCTAAGATTTAAAGAGATTATAACCAACTTACTTCACAATTCCTTGCACTGTATTTTTGTTCACATTCAGGCCTCTCAGATAATCCATGATAAGAACTTGCAAGTCTCCTTCACTCCTTAGTTCTTCTATATAGAGTTCAGTAAACCTATGAGAAGTAGATCAATCCATAACGTTTAAATATCTGACACCATTAGAAAAAATGAAATTTCATTAAAGACTAGACTATTCTCATACTATATAACATTTAAAATCATGTAAGCAACAGAATACTGACTTGTCAATCAAACTGCCTATATATGGACTCAAAAGAACAGAGTAGTTAAAAACAAAGTGTTAGTATCTTATTTTTAAGTAATTTATCTGTATTAACTTTGCAGACTGAAAACAATGTCTATGGGACCATATTTTTGAAAATGAAAACTTTAAAGAGTTTGCAATACATATACCCAAATGTTATGGACTGAAACTGGAGCACTGACACAGCAAGAACACTTTTCAAAGTGGACTCTCTATAACAATCTATGTATTTTACAAAGTCAACACCTATGAAACATCACTCATTCTAACCTTGTGTCAAATAGCATATCCAGGTTGTTTTCCACTTTTACAGACATCTAGCTGGGCAGTAATACACTGAGAAACAGCTTGACAATAAGCAAAGGAAAATTAGCAGCTACACAGGTACTCATTGAAGGTCTGAGCTTCTTTAAAAATGTCATTACAGGGTTTCACATCTAGTATACTACACTGGCAACTGTAATTAATGAGCAAATTTAACTGTCCAGTATACTTGTATCAGGTGTTCAGTGTCAGTCTGCAGTCTTTCCATACCATGCATTGCCACTGCAAAAAAAAAAAAAAAAAAAAAAAAAAGGAAACTCGGTGCACCACAGCAAACCTACAAATGAGCAATACTGTTGACTTCAGAGAGTTGGATATTTTTGACAGATGCAATTCATCGGAACTTAATTAGGAACTGTGGAGCTAAAGTCTTCTTTCTTCTGCATTACACTCCTTGCTTCCTTTCACTATTAACCCAGTAGAGCTAATAGCAATAAAACCTTACTTCAAAAACAATAGTCAAAAAGAGTCAAAAATGACTACTGCAAATGACTAGCTGCATATAGTGAATGTATCTCTACAGTCTTCTGCATTGTTTAAGAATCTGAAAAGGGACTACACATTCAATTTTTTGGCATTCATGAGAGAAACTGCATCAAAGACAACAGAAGACCTTTGCATTCATGAATGGGTACTACTGAAGAACAAATCTTCCACAACAACTTTCCTGGTTGCAGCCTGAACCCCAATATTTTGAATATCACACATCTGCTCCAGCATGCAGATCACCTTCCTTCCAAGTGAACAAGGTTGGATACACAGCTCTTTGCAAGGATCATCAACACTGCCAAGTTACCAAGGAAGAGGCTGCTAGAGAGACATGAAATACTTGCCTTTGTTATCCCCACCAGGAACATAAACTGCTGCAGTAGCATCCCCAGGCACTGACAGTTTAATTGTAAAGAATGATCATTCCCCCCTGCCCCCAGTGGCAGCACTTTGTGCTATTGCTAGACCATTTCTTCATGCTCAGCAACTTCATAAAGTATTTTCCTGTTGCTACTTCATGAAAAAACCTTAACCATGATGTGGAAAGCACCACTTGGAGAAAGTCAATTTGAGTTCAAACATATCTTCAGACTTCAAGCAAGTTATCCTTCTCTCCAGATCAATTCACAAAGCTAGTTAAACTCCAAAAAAGAAAGTGACTTTTAGTATTTTGCCAGATTGTCTTTTTTTATACCTGTTTCTTATTCCTGGAGGAAGATTTCTCTTCCCAACATCTGTAGCTGGATTCATACATGCAAACAAGCGAAAATCAGGGTGACGTACGAGAGGCTCTAAAGGAAAAGAAAAATACAAAACAAAAGGTTAAAGATAAACCAAGGACATTTATTACGTTAAATGAGATGCATTTCAGATTCTTCTTCTAAGCCAGTTTTCTAATGCTGCTCTACTACATTTTCTTAAAATGCCAGGGTTATAAATTTCCAGGGAATTACCCAGTATGATTTAGCAAAAGTAACCCTGCATCTTTATGACAGCCATAGCAAGTGAAACCTTGACATTTATTTGTGTACAGCAGGATACTTTAATAACCTTAAATATTTCAAAAGTTATAAGCCCTAAACTTGGGATTCCTTTTCATCTCTTTCAGAACAATGAGCAGTGCTTCTCTCAGCCAGCAAGAAAACCCAGCCTAGGAAGCTCATACAACATTTGCCTCTAGCTGTAGCTCCAGAAAATAACATTTAGCAGTTACATCACATTTTTTACCTTTAGACCTCAGTAAAAATAAAAGGCCTTGTCCACATTTTCCAGGTGAAGAACAAATATTTTCCCAAGATCAGCAAAAGACTATTAGCACAGCAGCAAATGAACCTCATGTCCCATGCACTTATCCATCAGACTATCTTAACCTTGTAATAAACTGTGACACTCCTCTAATAATATTCAGAGACAGCAACACTTACTAATGGCACTAGAAAGATCTGTTCTTTGTATGGCCCAAAGAAGCAAAAGCCACATCAACCTTTGCTTGCTAAAATATGTAGAGCTATGGTGAATGAACACTATCACTTATTGTATAAAAGTATGGAAAAAGTATGAAGTCTAAAAAGGACATGTTATTCTCTCTTCTCTACACACATTCCTTTTAAAGGAATGTGTTTCTTCATTTCTTTTGAGACATATGAGATAGGGAATTCAACAAACCGGATGGCAAAATATAGCATATGCAAGCACAGAAATAATACCTGTGTCTCCTCTGTCTAGTAACACCAATGACCCAGAAGACCCTTCCAATAAACCACTTAGGCACTCTAAAGTCTCTGCTGCAGCCAAGTTAATCTCATCCAATAAAATCCACTCTCCTTTTTTAACAGCTTGTGCTAGAGTACCCTAAAAATAAGATCAATTTGTAAGTCATGTCATCAGCAGTGATATATCATCTAAAGCAGCTGTATATTTGAAATATTTGTTTGAAGCCTATGTGTTGATTAGACAAATGGCAACTCCAGATCTTATCCTCCAGTAGCAGTTGTATTTCTCTCCTTCAGTGACAGCAAGTATTTTGCGAGTCACAAAAATCAACAATTTTTAACGCCATTATCACATAACTTTCAGATTTGCAAGATCTGTTGCAAGATTTTTAAGAGTTATCTACTTTTTTCTCACAACAGAATTAAGCTCCCTCATTTCTGCAACACACTGCTTGTCAATTATATCCTATCACTGTGGTGCATAAGCTTCAGTGACAGCACTGTTAGAGGATTAAGACAGTTAACCTAAAGAAACCCAAAGACACAAGCGATACTATGTTCCTCAGAGAGTAATACGTTATTAAAATTTTACTCAAGTCAAAGGTTCTCCAAACATCTATTTTTTAGAAAGAGGATTGTCAACATCTTATACACTTCAGATAATATTTGAGATCATATGTTTGGAATAATGGAATGACAAGGAACAAGTATGCATAAGACAAAGTGGAATAAGAGGAAACTATAATGTCATTAAAATATTATACCATGACACCATGTTTTTGAAACATTTCAAAAATCACTTGTAAATACTTAGTACAGATTCTTAATATTAAATACTTCACACAAATCCCTAGGCAGGCACATGTTCTACTGGAGAGTGGTCAAGGTGGATTTTCTCATCTCATACATTTGAAAGATGACATGCCATACTGTTGATGATTTTTTTTTTAAATCACACCAGCCATAATTCTTATTATACAGCATTAAGTTATTGGGTTATCAAAAATATATATATTTTCTTCCTATCTAACCACCACCTTCTTGAAGTAGCACACTCTATACCACAGAATTATTGTGGAACAAGTTTTACTTCACAGCAATACTCATGCAAGGAAGCTATTATACTGGTTGAAACATTTTATAAGTTTCTGCTCATTCTTCCCAGCATCAAAATGCGGATCTCTAAATACCTCTACAAATGCAAAGAGAAGAGCATTTTCTGTCATTTTCATTTGTTGATGAGCATGATTCAGTTTAAGACCAAATGCCTCCCACTTTTCCTTCAATGGTAAGCCTGCAAGCAAAAGAAATTTAAGTTTGTAACATTGGAACAATAGCATAAAAAGATATTTAAAAGCAGTATTTTATCAAGACATTTCAGGCATGCAGTCAGATACAATAAGATGAAGCTTGGCTGAGCAAGGAAAACATTCAAGCTCCACACGACACCTCATGAATTAAAAAAAATATGTATATATATTTTGCTGAAAATATTTTAAAATTTAGCTGAACACTTTTTTGTACATGTTAAAGCTTGTTATCCTTTCCAAAATGTCCCAGCTTAGGAACAAATACTTACGCTGGCAATCCACTTGTTCACAATGTAATGGATACCACTCTCCAACCCCCAGAGACAGAAAGAGGTAGCCCAAAAGACAAAAGCAAGTTTATAAACCTTATTACAGAACAGGTTAAGAATAAACACTTTATTTTCAGTAAGAACAAACACTGCTGCTTACCATTAAGAGTAAGAACACTTGCTTATCAGTTATGAAATTATTTAGTATTGCAGTTATTTCAGTTATTTGCTTAAAGTTACAGCCTGAGCTTTATGCATTTGTTCAGTGTTATAATGACTTAAGTTGCCAGCTTTGCACGTTTATCCTCGTGCATTTTTTAGTTGCAGCAGAGTTCAGCTTTTCTTTATTTATTTTAGGATTCCCAATACTTGCAATGACTTTAAAACTTCATCTTCTTTGACATTCGTATGTATTTTATTTTAGTATCTGCATATTCAGGAGAACAAGCTCATTTGGCCCATACTGAACAAAAGCAATGACTATCTGTTCAGAAGATCTAGGACCAGAAAACACTCTATGGCAAGGCAAAGTATCAATACTGCCTCTGCCCTAAAGAAGTTGTGAAGGAGAAAATGAGAGATAAACCAATATTCAGAGACAAAACCACAGTGTTTCACAAGTCAAGTCACCATCACTGACAGGATACCAAGTCTTCTGAAAGCTCTTACCAAGCTTTACAGCCATTACTGTCACAAGAGAGCTGTTGGGTTTTTTGTTGTTGTTGTTTTTTGGAGAGGGGAGGGGGGAGGGCTAAGGGCTAAGAAGGGCTACCTGTGAAACCTAATGACATTCCAGGTCTGAAAGAAAGCATGAGTACATCTATATGAAAGTCTAACACACAAACAGCTAGCAATGTTCACTAATACAGGGAACAAGTAACAGGCTAAGTGGAGATCAGCTGTCAAGAGCTTTGTAAGAACAGACAAGCCAATCTTCACTCCATCAGACATGGAAAACAGCAGTGATGGGCTAGGAAAAAAAATTCATCATAACAGTATTTTGAATGTCTCGTAGTAGACAGAGATTGCATTTTTCAAAACCATAAGAGAGGATGTAACAAAGGAAGCTGGAAAGAAGTCACCACTCTATCTTCCTGTCTACTCTTGAAATGGTTCACAGCTAATGATCTGTGCTTGATCACTCTGAATTCTTACCAGACGTATTTTCTTTTGCTTCCTTATTAATAGCAGATTTGTGAATATGTTGCATTAGTTTGAGCAGATCATGCCAACGTTTCTGCCTGTAGCAGGTCTGAATGTGCCCCAAGAATGTTTGATTTTTCTTTCTAGAGAATGTCTGAGAAAAAAGTTCTTCAAAAGACTCTCGCAGAGGCAGCCAGATCAGTTTGTTATCCACAGGTTTATAGCTGAAGAGAAGCAAAAATTAACTTGTCACAGAGAAACAGCAACTAACATCTGCAAACTAACAAAAACCAGTCACTGAGACAGCAATACTGTTCATTAAGGAACTCAGGTTTCCAAAGTTTTTTACTCAACTAACAATAAAAGTAAAATAGCACATATTTAAAGGTACCTTACGAGGTGATTTCATAAAGACAGGACTGCCCTGGTAGGTAAAATATCTTTACTACTACGCACCAATAGGTCTAGTAAATATTACCTTGGATTTATACTGAAAAACTTAGCCATTTTTAGAGCAACATTGGGTCGAGCTTTTAAATGATTTCATCACATTCAGATGTACATACATTTCAGTGAAACTGTTAAAGTTCTTGAACAAGGATGGCAAGATTTCTGCACACAAACATGTTTGAGACATTCATACTGCTATGAAACAAATATGCATCTAAAAACAATTCAATGACAACACAACTATGCTTGCATTAGAAGCTTGTTCTGATACTGCCAACTGGTTCATGCAAAACAGGCCGAACAGCAGTCAGTGACTCACCCCCCTAGAAGATCTGCAGTGTCACTTTGCTGGTTCATGTTGATAACTCTCAGAGAGTGTCCTTGAAACAGAAGTAGAAAGCATCAACTTGTGTATTTTTTATTAATTTTGTACAAGTTACAGTTCTCACACTGCATTTACCTGTAATATGAGCAAGGTACTGAACAGTTGAGGTTTTGCCAGTTCCTGTTTCACCAACCAAGAGCACAGGCTCTCCTTTGACAACACAGACTGCAAGCTGTTCAATCAATACTGCAGATGGTCGTGTGGCAGCAAAGGTTTGCTTTGCTCTGACAAAACAGATGAAAAAATTCAATGACAAATCTATCAAGAAGCTCATTTCAATTTTGCCTTTATAAATTTTTAGAGGGTTATTTACAATTTTTTAATTAAAAAAAAAAAAAGGTTTGGAAAAAATTAGTTCCAAGATGCACTTAAAAGCATCATACAAGACATTCATTTTTCCTCAAGGTACAACCTAGAAATTCAGGTTTTACAATGCTCCAGTTTTTACTCCAGTTTTGTGGAGTTAGTGGCACATCCTACAAAAGTCTCACTTCATCAAGATAGAATAATCAAAATCTAATTACAACAGCTGTAGATCCAAACTGTTTTGAAGAAATAATAGTTCAAAATAAGCTGATAATCTCCATGTTTTGCCTGACAGAAGAATGATGCAGTCTCAAAGATACATAAGTTAAAACGCAGATCACAAGACAGAGAACTCATCATATTCCTTTGACTAGAGCGAAATTAGTTGATCTGCACTGATTTTCTTAAACCTGTAATTTCCAGTTTATTCTGTTCCAACACAAGACATTTAGATTTACAAGAAAGCTACAAGATTGATATACTACCTTTGTACAGTAAGAGTCTGGGTTTGTTTCCTCATGAGGCACACTCTTCCCACAGAGACTTCTTGTTCCCTTATTAAAATTTCTGGTTTATAGAGTTCACAAAAGAACTCTACCTGTGAAGAAAGAATCAACATTTCCAATACCAGTGTTGTCTACACCATCACACAAAGAACACATTCACTGTGCTACTAATATCACTGTGCAACAAGCTAAGTTGTTCATGATGAGATTTTGTTCTTTTTTTTAAAATATATTTTTTATATTTATCACCTAAAATACTGAAGGACCTCAGAAGTGTTATCTTCTGTCTAAATAACCGCTTTCCATTTATCAATTTGGTAACAGGCTCTTGCCATTATGATTCTACTTTGCTTACTTCCATGGTAGCTCAACTACATGAACTTGAACCTGAGAACAGGGTTACTTCAAATGTTCATTTATTTATGTATTTATTTTTTAAAGAGTGTGGTGAATACCTCCACATAACCAAGGATATTTTGCCATTGTCAGTGGTTCATACATTTCTGTATTGAAATAATGGAAAGGAAGCAGGACAAAGAAAAATCCATGAAAGGTTCAGGGGATCTTGCTGTCCCCCCAGCCATGAAGAATTTTTCAAAAAATTTCTTAAAGTAATGAAGGAGGGATTTACTATGCAATCAAACTTTTACGGTCAGAAATAACTGAAAAAAAAAAAAAGATTCAGTCTGACTCACTTGTGTATCACATGCTATTAATATACAGAGGGGTACTACTAGCTTTGGAATCAACGATTAGGGAATAAGTAGTAAGGAAGATCACATTTTTATCTGAACTCTGTGTAAATGATTCAAGTTCATTGCAACTTGCCACCAGGAAAACAACAACAACAACAACAAGAAAAAACAAAAAAAGCCCACAACTCCCCCCACCCCCACCATCAAACTTTGTATTACTCTGTACATCTAACAATATCATGTGCCTAGCCAACTGCACTGTTCCAGCAATTGTCATCCTTCTTTTGCATGATGAGGACATTTGCAATTTGATCTGAAACAGGTTCACAGGCACTTTCAGAGAGAAAGCACAGCTGAAAATAAAACAGGAAAATGAGGAAAATGAGTAGACCCTGCAAATATAGAGAAAAAGCAGAAACAAAAGTGTGTGGGAAAGAGAGATGGGCATAATATTAAGAAAATACTAGAGCACAGTACACTTAAGTTAGTTCCTAGAGAAAAAACAAACGTTGTAGAATATTACCAGCAAATGTCATGTTCATTATAACCCAATATACCTTTTTCTTGGAAATGTTTAGTTTACTTCCAATAATTTTGGCCATTTTCTGTCTGCTCCCTTGCTTGGGCAGCATAGCTGTGAAACAGTCCAGTGCCTGTCGGGGGGGGGGGGGGGGGGGGGCAAAAAAAAAAAAAAAAAAAAAAAACTTCCTCAATACAAATTTTATATGGTATGATCTGACAAGCACCATCACCTTAATTAACACAAGTCTGAATCAGATCCAGCCAAGGCAAACAAAATTATTTCAGTGCCTTCAGATCTAGTCTAGAAATGGAATCAGAATGATATATTAAAAAAAATTCTAAATTCTGTAATTTACTGGATTTCTGATCACTGTAAAACTTTTCAATACCCAAGGACACCAGTCTCAGCAGCTTTTTTCAGATGACAGGACCAAAATGAAGGCAGTAATGTTGTAAGAGCTCACATCTTAAAACTACCTCTGATGCACAACTGAGAAATTCCAGATCTGGAGTATAAGCTGATGTAAAGTAGGAAAGTAGTTCCATATTGGAAGAAAAAGAAAAGATTTCAGAATCATACTGCAAATTAAGTATCTTTAATTTTGCTGAGCAATTCAGATACTAAGTCTCACAAAGGACACCAGAATAATGAAAACAAGAGCTGAAAGGTTTTCACCAGGAGGCAAACACAGCTCTGATTTAAAAAGCAAGGGCTAAGAAGCTCTGTCACTGAGCTGAGCTAATATCACAGAGCATGACACGCCAGCCAGAACTAACGTGGGAGGGAGGGAGGAAGTGAGGGGATTAAACCCTCTTAGTAATCAGTAAATCTAACCCTGTAATACTTCTAACACAGTGCAACTACCACACACACTGTGTGGACACATGTATTACCAAGTAAGTGCATGCCACAGATTCTGCATCAGCTGTCACATAAACATGGCTCTAATGCTACTGCAAACAGGTCTAGATAGTGACTCTCTGTGCCTTGGGACATCGGTCAGTGACATCCTCCTCAATACCCACATTACCTAAGAGGTATTCATTATCAGGAATGTCCTGGTGCTCCACTACGGACAGGGGAGAACTGAATATAAAAGCTCAGAATTATCAAAACTGCCATAAAACCATCTCCAAAGCACAGTCAAAGCCTAAATAGACTTAATAAGAGAAGCCATTTTAAAAACAAGCTATGAAATGTACCTCAGCCCAGTATCCTAACTTAGATCATGATCCAGGCCTTAGTATTTATTGAGCATTGTTTCTAGACAAAACCACATCACTGGAAAGACTCGAAAGCTGTGACAAGCAATGTGGTGTCTTTCAGGCAAAGGGAAGATTACACTCCTCCTGACAAATCTAGCTTCCAGCTTTAGTTCTGAATGCATCCATACTATTACATCACTTCATTCCTATTTTAATTCTACCTTTGGAAGTATTTTACATGAATTCTTTTTACATTTCATCTCTCCTCGAGCCATCTACAATAAGGTTTGGGAGTAACTACAGCACCTTAGTCACAAGTAGCAAACACCAAGTACTTCCATTTTTTTTTAAAGGCTCACTAAACTAATCCTCGGGCATTTTTCTTGTTGCAATCACAATACACATTGCACTAAAATGAATCGAATGTTTAAATGGTAAGTAAATTTGTTAATGTATCCACATTACATAAACTTTTACTCTTCCTTGGTCGCATGCAATCCCAGCTCATACCAGTTAAAATTACATTGCAGCACACAGTATGTCTGTATACAAATAGGAAGTTTGGACTGGCTTTCTGCACATCATTGTGAACAATTTGCCTAGTTGTAAGGAAAGACTCTAATATGCTAATCACATCAAGCTTTCCAACTACAGTCCAATTACTTCAAATAAAAATGAATGTAATTTCCCTCTCACAAACTCTCAAATAGACTATTTGATTATTTGTGATATAATGCGAAAATTTGAGTTAACAATTTCCTGATAGATCAGGTCTTACCGCACCTCCTGAAAAATATTCACTGCTGTGGTTGAAGAAGTACTATCAAAGTTGCACGCAATCCTGCTGCACCAATTCAGTAAGTCCCTAAAAAGAAAAATGGAGAAAAAAGATTTGGTGCAATCAAGCCAAAATGCATGGTACTTCCTCTCATGTTCAGGTTAGCTCACTTACCATTTGTCATCTTTTTTAGCGATTATACATTTAGCTGTCTTTTAAGTTGTAAATGGGAAACTACATATAAATAGCATGCTAATTCTAAAGAGTAAATGAGTACTTAAAGAACAACAGTATCACTTTCTGATACATTGTTTGTAAATAGATAATAAATACCACATTATCCATTACTGTGAAATTGAGAAAATGAAAAGCAGTATACTTTTCATCCAGAAAGGTATGAAGAAACATTTTTCAAGACACAGATTCCTCATCAACACCACAATCTCTTGGAAGTGAGGCAAAGGAAACATCTAATTCTGGGAAAACCAATGCTGCTTTTAAATAAGCAGCATTCCTATGCTTCACAAAAATACAGACTACCCATATCTAGTATCTGCTAAATAATTCACAAAGCACTGTTGGTTATAGAAATTCTATATTGCTGAACTCAACATTTGGTATCAGAAGAAAGGAAAAAAAAAAATCTGAACACCTAAGCTGCATTTCATCATAAAAATGCAGAAACTAATAGTATACTACAGGTTTGGTTATTTTGAGTGAATTGTAGATTAGAAAGCTGTAAGTGAGTGTCTAATACTAAACTATCTAGATGAACAAATGCATACAACTCCTGAAAAAGTTATCCGCTAGTTACTATTAAAACAATATACAGAGCATTTCAATAGTTAACTAGCAGAACTGATGCTCTGTGTAAAAACAAACTGAGAAATAATCCACATGGCCTGATACTAATTTATTTCTCAACACTATACATGACAAAACCTCTATTAAAGAAGAAAAGGAGTATAGTAAATACAAAATCCTTTATAATTTGTATGGAAATTTATTTTAAGAAAAAAAATACATTAAACATGATTTAAAATTAAAAAATGGAATTTTCAAACCACTTTTATTAAATTCAGGTTTAATTATTCAAACTTTTATCACCAGTTATAAAAAGATGAAAAGAATAAAAAGAAGGAGGAAAAAAAGAAAAAGCTTTCTGATATCTGTAGCCAGCTGGCTAAATTTCCTCCTGACAAACATATAAGAAAAGACAACCTTAGAGATAGTTCTCGTCCTTCCAGATTTGGTTTCTTATTTTCTGATCTTGATTCTGATGCATCCTCTGCAATGTGCCTGGTGCCAGAAGCACTCCTTTCTGATGCCTCATACTTGTCTCCCGTAAGGTGAATATAAATGTCTAGCAAACGATCAGTTACAGAAGCAAGGTTGGGGTATCTGCTCTGAAGAACCTGAAAAACAAAACAACCCCCCCCCAAAACCCTTTATCATTGGAAGCCAACCACTAATCACCAAAATTTTAAATAGGATACACTTCAGTAGTCACTCATCAAGCTGGCAAGCCGCACAAAACTGCTCTCTTAGTCTTGCTGACAACATTTGGTGATTCTTTTTTATACAGATGTTGTAATGTCATGTATATTATAAGAACATTAAATTATGCAAGGTTTTGCTCTCATCTGAAGCAAGTGTAAGTCATTGCCAGTTGCATGATACTGATTTGGATGCCAAATGTGAAATTTTCCAACTCAACTATACTCCTGTTTATTTTATGGATTTGTACTACTATTGATGGGAAGTACAGAAGTATATTCAGCACCATCTAAAGTTAACATCATAAGTCAAAAGCATACAACTTTATAACTGATCATAAAAATTCCTGTCTCCTGTCCCTCTTACACAGCTTTTATGACTGAACTTTTTTTTGAGCATCGAAGATGTCTCTTTACTGCACTGACAAAGATGCACTAAAAGGCTAATTTTTCTTTTATCATTTCCTTTCAGATTAGCTCTCTCCACCGAGGCTTAAAGGCTGAAGCCATGGCTTCCCGAAATAGGCTTTTCACAGATACAGGCCAGGATCATTGGTCTTGCCCTGCCAAAGTGACTTTTAAGATTAGCCAGAAGAACATGAATCTATTTTCAACACGAGCAAGCAGGTGGATGTTTTTGTCACCTTTTCTTCTTCTGTTACAGAATCTTACACAGTCCATCTGATTTACATATTTTTGTCACTTGAGGTACAAGGTTTAAAAACAAAACAAACAAACAAAAAAGAACAACTGGAAGAATCTAGTGGTAACTGACACATTTAGTATGGAAGCATCCTTTTTTCTTAAGGCTTTGACAGCCAAGCTTTATTTTACACTGCTCCTTTCTGGAAGCCATCTTTGTTATCAAATTGGCCAGAAAGCCTTCTTCACCGCTGTAACAGTGAGCTGCTTAAATTCCTGCCCACGTGGATCTATTTGTGGTAGAAACAGCTACAGCACACAAACTTATACATTTCCAGCAAACTGCCTGCTGAGGCCTCCCATGCATCTACTTGCTCAGGCTGCAACAAAATCTAGAAACACAAAATAGGTGCTGCTCTTGCACCACTCCTAATACTTACATGACAAATGACAAGATAGGAAAATACAGATATTTAAGGTCATTCATAACTGTACTGGCTGCTGAGTGAGCCCCAAGGAGTAGATGAATTCTATTGGAAACCTATCTTTTCCAGTCTAGAAAATTCAGAAATTTCTCTCAAATCTTCTGCCGGAGATAATTTGTCCCCTCTTCCCTTAGGCAAGGCTTTTTTTTACAATCAAATTGTATTTTGAATTTTATATCACAAGGAGAATCTCTAGAGAATTCTATTTTCATGTAAGCCCTGGGCTTAATTTTTTGATGGACCTACACATAGCAAACATTCCCTACGGATGTTAACAAAAGATGTCTACAGCAATAGTAATTGACAATCGGTAAGCGAATACTTTCCATTTCAAGGCTTAGAGAACTCAGGAGTACAGTAAGCTTGATTTTCTTTTCTTCTTCTTTCTCTTCTTCACCCCCCACCCCTGCTTTAAAAAACAAAACAAAACAAAAAACACCTCTGCATGCTACAAAACAGCAAAGTAATTTGACTCTTAGACCCATTCAAAGCCAAATTGTGTTTGCCATGACAAAACCCAGGAATCCATCCAATTCACATCAAATTTTCTCGGTAAACTGCCCATTTACTTCAGCATTAGCTCTTTAGATCTGAAGCAATAAGGGTAAATTATACAACTTGGAGAGGAAAATAAGAATTAAATTTATTACCAGAAAACATTCATTACCCTTAATTGAAACAAATTTTCACATGCCACAATAGAGTAACATACACCATACCTCCTTGAGTTCTTCTTTGCTCATGTAATCCAGATGAATTTTGGTCCAATACTTGTCCAGAAGAGCAGCACAGCTGCTTTGCTGTCTGTACCAACCACCACCACAACTGAAGATCCTAAAGCAAAGCAACACACAAAGACACATAGCATATAGTGTTTTGCTGAAGAATTCAACATTTTTATACATTCCCATACATCAAAGAACAGCTGCTGGGGGAAAAAGTGCATGCCTAGATCGCCCGCTGTTTGTCACGGTGCTGTCAGCCACCCTACCATGCCTATCTCTGCTTTCTAAATCACCTTTTTCTTTTATCACAGTATATTGCCCCTCTGGTGCAAAATCTCCAAAGAGGTACTCACAAAAAGAAGCAGGACAACAAGCTAATCCTACCAGAAACAACATACAGGATGCCCTGTAAAGGGAGGAGCCTGAAAGAAGGGACAAGGATAATAACTTCCACAGATCCTAAGTGATCCATGCTGTATTGTGGATGGAGGTGCAGGAAAAGCCTCCACCCCAGTCTTTACTGACTTTGTTCTCATTCTTCAGCCTCCTTTTCCTTCTCTTCACATATTTTGCTCCCTACTGGTTTTTACTGTGCAGATAGCTACTCAGCCATATGTTCTACCCACTGTGGAAGAAGCCTTGCACATGCAAAGCACTAGATATTGCTGTTTTTTTTCTTAATTTAATATTCTGCATTTGAGGTTTTCCTTAACCTACCTCCCAAATCGGAGATTCGATAAGTCTGTTGCAGTGTTTCTGTGGTATACTTGGTCAATGGTTTGTACAGCCAAAAAGTATAGTTCCCATTGAGTTATATGAACCATTGACCAAGTATACCACAGAGACAGCAAATTTAGGAGATGAGGCAACCAAATGAGAGGTCTAAAAGATTAAATCTCAAAATAAATAAATCAGACAAATCAGAGAAAAGATCACTTATCTATGGAAGGAGGACAAAAGCAGCAGGGAAAATTGTTAAAAGCTTTGAAGAAATCTATAAAACATCCGAGAAACGTGTAACCATGCCCTTTTAGATATCATAACCTTTAATCTTGCTCCAACATTATGTATTAATATACAAGATGACATTTTGACATCTGATGTGTGAGCCATTACTACAATTGCTACAAGCGAATGGTCATGGAGAATACCTTTAAAACCTTTTCCTGGCTAACAAACACTACAAAACTCTATATTTGCACAAGACTTTCAGGAATTAGATTTTCTTCACAAGAATTTTTCCTTATATTCCTTTTTCCCATGATTCCCAATAGAAGAATTTGATTCTATCACAGATGCAGTGTTGAATTAAAACTATTCATGAAACCCTTAATAAATATCTTCTAGGGAACACAGATAAACAACTGCTCAAGGAGAAGGTGGCATAAAAAAACAAAATCCAGAAAACTAAATACATTCAGTAGTCAGATTGTCAACTATCAATTGGAAATTGCTAGAATATTTCTTTCCAGGTTAAAAATAGTATATTCATGCTTTTAAGTTCATATAACTTTACATGCCTACCTCCTGGTTGCAAAAAACTGGAATCCTGGAGCTACTTTTAAGCAGTCACCACAACCAGGAATTAGTAATTCTCTTTTTTCCAAAAGAGGAATCAGCACAGAGATCTGGAGAAGAGAAGAAACTTTATAAAACATTCTTCTTTTGTGAAAAATTGACAGTCCACCCATTCACACTCATTTCACACAGGAGATGCTAGAGCACTTCTACCGAGCACTGCTATGCTGTCAGCAGCTGATGTTCCTGCAGACTGCACTTCCAAATGACACTAACAGGAATTGCAGAGTCCCACTGCTGCATAAAATTAACTGGAAGTTACAGGTATAAACATTTCCCTACCTCCTTTCAACTGTATTCATATTTGATAATAAAAAAGTGCAAGTATGACAGTCTTTACACTGCAACCCCAAGCTAAAACTATTGGTTTTGAGTTCCCAAAGAAATTATTAGACTCTCTCTCCTCAGATTTATCAGAAGCCTTATTTTCTTTATCTGCCTGAACAAAGATAATCTCCATCTCATGCATTTTGTTCTCAAACATCAAAATTTTTCAGTGCAGACCCTGCTCTGCCTCAGTGGTATGCCAGGATTGCAAAGAATCTATCCTTCCAGGCAGAAGGACAATAATAATGGTGGAATGAAAAAAAGGAGGTAGGGCCACAATGATTGCACAGAGGAGGGTAAACATGGAGACTTTGATATGGAGAAAGGAAACGGGTTGCATGCAGGGAGGACCTGAAAAAAGAAGGAGAGATGAATGCAGGGTACTGCTCAGGGCATGCTTGTGACGAGTGCAATGAGAGGACTCTACAGAAACAAGCATGTGACCCTCTGGCAATGAGACTGTCTAGTGCAGACGAGCAATACATCTTGGATTTCTTATAAATTCCCCGTGTTTTGAAAAGCTAAAACTCAATAAACAAGCTGGGAGCTTAGTCAGTCACAGAAAGGATACTTTACAGACAAGATATGAAGAAATAACTAGTTGCAAGAAAGAACATTTGCTGAATGCCCAACAGGCCCACACAGCATAACACTTCTATGATATGGTTCTTGCAAAAGACATTTTTTCTATGTCACCACTTTAAAGGGGAAGAATGACCATCTAACAAGTACTAACTTTGGAGCTGAACACAGAAAGTTAATTAAAACCTATAGTGTTTGATATAATAACGCATTTTTAATAGCCAAGCTAGAATAAATAAGTGTGCTAAAAAGAATTGGCAGAACACTAGAAAGCCTTGTGATCAACAAAACTCTAATACAGGGTTTATGATCTTTTGTGGTGTTCGGGACCATATTTATTTTCAAATACTAAAACATGTTTTAAAAGACACATAGCTCATCATTAGTGCCAGTTCACATCTCCATCAGTGCCAAATCTGGCAACAGTGGCATGCCACGACTGCTCTAAAACAATGAGAGAAACAAATCCAGTGTGCCAATTTGCGGACTAAGACAACCAGGTTAATTCTTTTTAACTCCTTTTAAAGGGGCATTATTTTAAGCCTGTTGCTACACCATTCATGGTGATTAGATTCCAAGAATTGCTAGTATAGACCTTATAGAGAACATGAACCTACATACCACATCCAGAGGTGCATAATCAATATCCTCCAGAAGCACCCAGTGACCTTTGGTAACAGCTTGTGTCAAGATTCCAGGCTGCCATACAAACTCCCCTGGTACGTCTGTACAACGATACATGCCAAGCAGTGTCTATGACAGAAACACCAGTAAGTTAGACACCTGTTCATTACACGCCTTGATAACTCAGAATAAAAGCTTACAAAGATGACCAAAGTGGCCTGTAAGTAACACTTATATAGCCTGTCCATTACTAAGCAATCTACCTGGTAATCTATGCTCAGCATTACATTTTATTTAATTAAGAAAAAAAAAAAAAGTTTCACTCCTTCCACATCCACAATAATTTAACTGAAACATTGTAACTAAAATGAGCCAGATAAATAGAAGTGCATTTGCACAGAGTTGTACCAACCCAATTAACAAGCAAAACAAGCAGAATAACATATTAGACTGGCTAGAGTTACAGTGAAACGTATTTTGCATTTTTGAAAAGTCTGCAACTGAGCTGGTAAAGTAAGAGAAATTTTAAAACAAGTTATTCTAAGATACAAAAATCAATCAAGCTTTGCTTTTCTGTAAAGTTGCAACTTTTGCAGTTAAGCATTTCTTCCATAATTAAGCTTATGGTTTCACTACTTCATAGATTACAACTTGAATTTTATCACTTTTCCTTAATATGGCAGTCTTATTCATGTATGTGAAGAGATACTCTCTTGGAGAAAAGTTGTGAGATGGTGAAACTGACTGTTCTTCCATGAAAATAAAGAAGGTGACTACCAATGGCAATTAGAAGCTTCAAAGATAGCACTTCTGGTAAACACTAACCCCCTCAGAAAACTAAACATAACTTGAGCCCAATAACATAAATTAATTCATACTCAAAAGATACACGTGCAAAACCAGAAAAATGGGATGCTATCTTCACTCTGGTTTTACCTCTACACGTAGAGTTACATCAGTGTTATGTAACTGCAAATGTCCTTCTCAATATCACGGGGTTTTACTTCATCTTACCTTTATCACAAATAACTGGGATCAGATTAGACTGATTAGAAAAACCCTGATAAAATCCATAAATTAAAGGGAACAGATACAGCACAATTATGTGCAGAATTTAAAAGTCTACTGAAGCCTAACTGTGATTTTTATCTTCCTCAGATTTATTTATTACCATCAATAGCAAGATGGGGCTTGCTACAGTGCAATATTACAGAAGTCTGATCATCCTACCATAAAATTATTTCCACAGTTACCTTGCTGTCAGTTTGATCCCCAAGCTGGACTTTCAAAATATGAGGAGGCTTTGTTCTTCCTGTAACAGCTGCTAAATATTCAATTAAAGAAGTCTTGCCACATCCTATGGGTCCTTCTAATAAAACAGGACTCTGAAATGCTACAGCAATAGCAAGATTTTGGAGATTCGTGCAGGTAGATTCAACCAAAACAAAACAGCTGGTGCTATTTTCCTGTTCAAACATAAAATTTGAGTTACTACACTGAAATTGTTACTTATGTATAGGTTGTGCAACACAGAACAAGTAGAAGAGCTAGTCTGATGTTTAGAAAATTTTGGCCTGCAGATCTGTCGACATATATCAAATAAAATAAAGAGTTCTAAAGCTGTGGATTATAAAGACTGTATTTAATGACTGGTATTAAGATAGATTTATTTTATGAAAAACCTATTATAGATGATACACTTAAAGTATATGTACAATTTGTTCCCAAAGGGAGTTTACACTCAGTTTCCAGTACAGGCATAGCACGTATTCAATCATCACACTCATGTCAATCAAACACAATTTGTGATATAAGTTAAATAATTTAAGTCATCAGAACGGATCCTAATTGCAGGACAAACTGAAGAGCAGTTAAACTCAGAAGATGTAGTGTGCGAATATGCCTTCTGACAGGATAGCATTAGGCTTTGTGCAATAAATTGATATACTATCGACTGGAGAAAAGTTAAAATTTTGGAGAGTATCTACTGAGGTTTTATCATATTGATTAATTACTATTCAAGAAACTATATCCACTGCAACTTGGATAAAAGTGAACTGAACTTTTGCTTTTGCTTTATTTTCATGCATTGAGTTTAACTATCCTATACTTTGGCCTGTGTGAAAATAGATACAACACTTCAGCTCTAATATTTGTACACTACAAATGAAGGAGAGAAGTCAGAATATGTATTGCACTGAAACCAAAAAGATGATCACTATATTTTAAATTTAAATTTTATTTCAGATATAATTCCATGTATTTCCCTTGTAACAATGCTAATTTTTAAAAGTACCTGCCTTCCCTCACAGTTTGTTCCTATCCCTTTGTCAGACCTCCTCACCTGCAAAATGTAACTGGAACCACACTATGTACTAGATCAATGAAATAACTGTGGCTATTAAGAAAGAAAGAAAAAACAAAGAAAAGAAAAAAGCATGCTTTTTTGGAAGTTCTCTCCTCCCTCTTTAGCAAAAGGATGCTTTCAGCAATTCAATTTATAGCATAGCTCTGCTAACAGCTATATCAGCACAACTTTAGCAGCAATGATACTGGCACGGGAATAAGAACATCCTTAAACAGCTTATCAGTTTCCCAAGCTGCAATGAATTCCAAACCATACCCTCACTCCTATAAAAACTAGAAAGCAGAAAATTCAATTAAAGTAGTTCTTTTTTTTTAAATTAAAAAAAAATGAAAAAAGGAGATTTGGGGGGAAAATTGCTATTTCCTTGCTTCTGCTACTTAAGAAATTCGGGACAATTGGCATTCTTCATTCATTTCTTTGTTCTGCTTCTGTAGACCAATATACTGAAATTAAACAGCAATACTCAGCCTAGGTAAGAGCCAAAATTGTTCCTAAATGACAAAAACAGCTAAGAATACTGACTGCAGCTACAAAGACGAACCCAAACAGCTCAAAATGAACAGTGTCTCAAGAGAAATAAGGTTAATATGCTGTTTGCTCAAATATATTTATGTCCTTGATGGACATGTTAAAACTACAAGGCACTACATTCTACATTACACTTTACTCAAGGGAAATGGAGAAAGTAACTTCTTGCCCACTTCCTCTCCACTTTCCCTGCTTTCTAGACAAGCAAGTAGCCACCTTGTTTTCCTTTGTTTTAAAATGAGAACTAAGAATATGTTTTCAGAAAGGCTGCTGATAAGAAGATCTCTTTACTGTACAAGAACTATTTCATGTAGGTAAAAGCAATTGCATCAGATCCCTCAGTATCACCCTGACTTGGACTGGAGACGTACTATACAAGGCTGAATATTCTCTTACAGCATGTTTGTAAGAACTGCTACTTGAAAATAAGATAATTACGCCTCCATTGCTTCATTCCACTACAGAGCTCCTTTGTAGACTCAATATAATGCATCAGTAGCTTACAGTACACATCAGGAAAGCAAAATAAATGCACATTATCCACAGTATCTCAATACCATTTAAGCAGGAAAGCAAGATAAGCCAGTTCACAGCATTTAGGGCATCTTAAAAAAGATACAGCCTTAATCCTGGGTTACATACCTGCTCTTCAAAAAGAGGCTGTAATCTAGGCAGCATAATACCACATACAGCTACTACATTTGCAGAGAGGTCGCCTGATACAATATCTCCTTGTGTATATTGCAGTTCTTTCTCTTTTTGACAAAATGAGGAGTCTGGACTGGCCAAAACAAGGGCTCGTTCCACATTCTGCATCTGAGATTCTTCTAGTAGCCTGTCAAATCCATATCCATGTTTATTAACTCAACCAAAAGCCATCAACAAAAGCGATTAGCACTCAATAGCTAAAAAGTTCTTACTTTAGTCTGAAGTGTATCAACTCTTCAGGACTGAAGATCTTCTTGAAGAAGGATAATTTGTGCTCATCATTCATGCATGTAACCAGAGCAAGACAGTTTGAAGTATACCTAAAAATTATATTTAGAACAAAACCGTCAATACTTAGTCTTAAGATACTTAGTTTGACAACTGACAGTTACAAATCAAAACATCAAGTTTGGAAAAATACGTAGAAAACTTTTTCACAGAAATTATTTTAATGCTCTGCTTAACATTCTTTAACCATTTCTGAGATATTTCTCTAGAGAAAACCAATTCTATCACGGCATACTGTATTGCTAATATACAAAGTAACTAACCAAGACAGCACTTTCCCAAACAAATGGATTTTAGATGTTCACTTTCAGAGAAAACTAAATTTTCTTTGTTTGATTTTTTTCTTCTCCTGTCATTTCCCTTTGAAATTTGTCTTCTATATCATGTTATTTCTAAACTGACCCTAATACAATGAATTCAAGACTCAGTGTCAAGAGAAGCAAAAAACTCCCAAGCCTTGACTTCATTATTACATAGAGCTGTCTTGCAACAAATGGACATTTAATACAACCATAAATACATGTTTCATTTATTTCAAGTCTGCTTTTATGTTCCAAGAACAAAGTTTTCAACAAGCTTGAAAAAGAAAAAACGTTCCCAGGAGATTGGAGGAAGTAAATAATCTGACTTTGAAATTTTGTCCTGAACCAAATTATTACCTGAACACCAGGTAAGCCTATTCCAGTCAATGGATTAGCACTTTAACTCTTTTTTAAGACTATCTAAATGCATGTCACCCAGAAGAGCTTCATAAACGGCTGAGAGATTTGGTAATACTCTTGCCTCCACTATTCCTAATATCTTAGTTTAAAACTATGTGTTACTAACATGATTATGAATTTGTTTTAAAAAAAAAAAGACAACTATTAAATATTTTTTTTCTTAAAGAAAAAGGCATTACAAGTACTACCACTCACATAAATTGGGAAGATTATATGACTAGATTGAAGCTCTGCAGGCCGACACCTAACATAAAAACATCTGACCAAAAACACCTGCAAAGCCTGCAACAACAAAGCCAATTAGGAGTATAACTTAAATAAAAAAAGTGTGATAGTGACTCAGATTTCTATTATTAACTGTACAAGCAACAGAAAAAACAACTAGTTACTATCATATCAATACAGAGTGGTAAAATATGTTATTGTAATAGAAATGGGAGTGAGAGTAGATTCATCTCTACTTTCTTCTAGCACAATTTGCCAGAACACATGCAATACACCAACAGGCTTACAGGAGAGCTGAAGTGATAATGTTTCACGAAGTTCACCATCTCTCATGAATCCAACTTGGGTAAACAAGTCATTTGCAAAGACTTTTCCAATCCATACAACCCACAGCTTACAGCATTACTAAGAGTGCTTAAGTTTCATTCTGTGATAGATCACTACAGCTTTCAGAAGATCAGATAAGCAGCATAAATACAGATACTGAAGGTATGGATTTTTCTGGTACTACCTGAAGTTTCTTTTATCCTTGCGCATGAACTTTCCTAAACACAATTCAAGATACAGGTATGTCTTTTCAAAGGAGATCTGAGGTCTTTAACTTACCAACGGACTAAAGTGTCATGACTCCTTAGGAGTGGAATACACACACTCCAGTCCCATAATTCCCGGAAAACTGACTGCTCCTTTTGTAAGAATCTATATGCTGCCTCCATGAGATCCCGTAACTTCATTCGTCTGCGCCCATATCGGACTGTGTTTGCATCTGAGCTCTCTAGGAAAAGTCTCTGGAAAACTGGCGATGTATTCTTAAAATATCTTAAAGCAAATCTTCAGAAATAAGAGAGAGAGAGAGAGAGAGAGAGAGAGAGAGATATGGATCACAGACATCTAAGCCAAAGCATAGAAAAATAGCCACTAATAAAAAAGTTCTAATTCAGAGGTCCTGAAACAGTAATTGATGGTATAGTGCAAACTAAAGGCCTATATTTAGCTTTGTTCACACTTGGGAAAGACAACCTCTTTAGCAATCAGCTGACAACATATACTTTACCTTATTAAAGATGACAGATGACTACTTGATTTACAAGGGGAAACTGTACCAACCTTGGTGAAATATCATTGATTTCTCCTGTTTACTGAACAAGTAATAACGATTTCCTCTTAGGTAATTTTGTATTCTACTGACTACATAGAGATGTCAGGCCTAATATTAAATGCAGAGATTTTGGTAGTGGGAAATTTTCATATCAGCTGTTTTGCTTTTGTTTTGATCACTAAAATGAAAACCATGTTAAATATTACCACACAATTAAATTTAACTAAGTTGTGTTTAAGACTTGTGTTTTGCAAGTCACTCTTTCAATTCAAAATACATTTATTACTGTGGTAGACAATCCAAAGTATTGTAACGACACCTCTCCTCACCAGCCAACACTGACGAGCATATGCTCTGTAAGTTCAAACATCATGCAAAAACGCATTACATTACTTACGGCAGCACATCTGGGTGACCAGCCACCAGCTTGCTCATTGCTACACACAGTCTTTCATGCAGATCATGGTTGATCTGGCCACCAGCTTTAATGGCTTTTGCATTTCTTTCCAGCAAATCCAACAAGATTGGCCGAACTTGGCGACCGATGAATAGAGTACATTCTTTATCCAGTAATAACTGGGCTAAAGTATCAAGGATGCATCGCCGATCCCGCTTAGTCCAAATCTGCAGGAATGGAAGGTAAGAATAAGTTAAAAGGGAAAGAGTTTAAACTTCTAATATGAAAACTATTCATGCAGGATTCACAGTGAATTTTACATAAACAAGTCTCAAAAAAAAAAAAAGAAAAAAAAGAGACACCAAAAACCCCAATTCAAGCATTTGCTTGCTTGGTGAGAAACAGAAAGGGTGACATGAAGAATAACATACTGAATAAGAATTAGGAAGAGATGCCCCTAAATCCTAAACCATGCTTGACAGCTTAACAATCAAGCAAAATATAGAAAATTAGTTTAAAGGGGAAAAAAAGGAAATTATAATAACAACTAATACTTCTTTATTTATAGAATACCCACTGATCTCAACAACTCAGTCACAGATAACCACAAAACATTTAAGCTCTCCAAAATATTGAGTTGCATCATGTTTGCTCTTTTCAAAAATAACAAGCACTGAATCAATCATGGTTCCAGCCAAGGTATCTGCAGTTTTAAAGTTGGTATTTTTTTCTTTTTTCTTACTTTTATATAAATATAAATATATATATATTTCTTTTTCTTACTTTTACATAAAAATGGGACCATTTAGGGCATACCTTTAGGGCAAAACAGAACATTAGGCTTTAGAATAGATGGAAAATAGAGCCTCATCTGCTGTCAAAAAAAGAAAAAAATCTTTCCAACTTTGTTACTGAAGAACCACAGCCCATTTCCTGTGTCTTTAAACAGGAGTTTCTTTAGTCTTTGAGCTCATTTTATTATCCAAGAACCTCTCCAACACTGTGAAGTTTAACATATAACACAGTATATACAATTATGATTTGTGAAAATTAGCATTATGAATTTGTGCTATAGCGGTTTTGCTCTTAACTTCGATCCTCCACACTCCCTCATTGATTGAGTGAACCCTTATCCTCTATCAGGATGATTTTATCTTTCTTGGCAAATAGTAGTAAATACTGCTAGGCAAGGCAGCTTTCCAAACAAAATAGAAATAATCACTTACTAAATTCCTACAGAAACAGTCTGTGATTCTGACAGTCTTTCATTTTAGCTACCTGTGCTGTCAACTTCTCTTTCTCCCAAGCTGTTGTTATTCACGTGAAAGCTGCTGCTGGGCATGCAGAAGGAAGGGATGGTCTCATTGTTAGAAGGTAATGCCCGGCAGAGGTCCTACCTGCTGCCTTTGAAAGGGTGACCTCCTAAGGTTATACCTCTGTTGACATCCTGCTAGAATATGTACATACTTTTTGCTGCTCCTCATGTCTCATTCTGAATTTGAAACAAAGCCAGTCACTCCATAACAGCACGTAAGATATCAAACTACAGTACATGACACAGACATTAAAACTATCACATTAAACTATTAATCCCAAGCAGTTTCTCACAGGCATTTGGTTTTATTTTTGTGAAGCATGATATAAGTTTATCTCCCTTCCTCTTATCTATCATAGTAGAATTAAATAATTTTTAAAATAGAGCTGAAAGTTTGCACTCATCACAGATGAAGAAAGAGACTGTTCATTACAGGATTTGTAATCGGGACCAGATTTGGAGTGGAAGAACAACTAACAAATTGTTCAAAGGCAGCATAGCTTAAAAGAACTGGAGGCAAACTTCACTGTAAAAATTAAAAAGCAGCTTCAGTCTACAAATCAGTTCAACCTTTGGCTATCCATACAAGGCACAACAGGTAAGCACAAAGTAAGCACAAAGCTTACTTTATTTATAAACCAGAGCTTTAAATACCAAATAAAAGAAACAGCAGTAAAACAGTAAATAAATAAGGTGACCTGCTCAGTAAAATTCTGTAGTTAATAACTGCTGTATACCAAACCCATTCTATTAGCAATTTTTTGAGAGCAAGTAATTTTTTTGTGTATAATACCTTTAGGACACAAAGCTGTTCAAAAATCACAGTGGCAACATTCCCATTCTATAAAAAGATCATCTGCATAATTTCAGAGCTCTTTCAGGGTCTAAATTAGAAACTTTATGGAAAAGAAGAATAATATTAGAGGGAATTTTTAACTAAGGTGGCTTTGCAAAATACACTACTTTCTCAACCAGTAGTAGCAAAGGACAGCTGATCTGAAAGTTTTAATTCTAGTGTTCAGACCCAGCATACTAAATCTTCTCCCACAGTTCCAAAGAGCTGCTTTAAGAAAACAATCACAAAAGACTGTTCTTCCCCATAGATACCCAATAGATACATATATGTATAATACATATATGGATTAATGAAAGAGACATTAAGGAGAAGCACAGCTAGGATTGAGACCTGGAGTCAAACAAGATCCCAGATTGCTCTTCTAGCAGTATGTCAAAGACACACACCTCCTTCCCAAACCGCATAGTCCATTTACTCAGTGCTCACAAAGTACAGAAATCTTGATTAAGAACTGTCTCAATCTTAAACCCAGCATTACCAGGGAAAAGGATCACAGCAGAAGTGGGCAAAACTTTGGGAAAGGCAACAAGAGGTCCAGGGGACAGGCATCTGAGACTATTGCTGAAGAGGATGAGGACCTGTTAGAGAGGTGCTCAAGCAACACCTTAGTGAGGAAGTAAGTAGTTCAAGGCATCTGACACACCCCTCCGCTTTAAAAGAAAACAAGAAATGTTGCTATCTGCTCAGGTTACACTATCTATTGCAGCTATTAAGTCGCTTATTAAAGGCAAAAAAGGAGCCTGATATTGTGATTTGAAATGCAGTAATTAGTCTATACAAGCATAAAAGATTACTTCTTGCTTTTACACGAAACCATTCACCTAGACGCTACAGTGGCAAGTGCATAGATAGAATCCGTGGTTTCACAGTCTGAGAGATGATCAAAGTTTGACTACTGTTCATTAATCCTGTTTCAATGTCAGTTAATCAGTGGCTAATTTCATCTTATGTACCTCTTTTTAGTGATTTAAACTCTCCAAAGCCTGTGGGGCAGGGTAGGAGAGGTTTCAAATTAACTTAGGACTGAATTTTTCATGTTACATCAAAACTTCGTTTAGTCTAGTCTGAGGGAGACAGCCTGTGGGCCAAATCCAGTCTGCCAGCACAAGTCACCGCGCCACAGGCAAGATACTCTCCCCAACCACTGCCCCCCATTACATGACAAGGCAGGCACCTATCGTGCACAGGGAACACTCTGGGGCTGTGTGAAAGCCACGTTGCTGGTCGTGGCTCTCAGGTGCTTCCACACAAAGTTACAGGGTACATCTCAGGACAAGTTACACGGTACACTTCAGTGGAAAAGACCATGTCCCACTGGGCCAGATGTACCATTAGATTCTGACTAGAAGTAGTTGCATGAAAAAGCAGGCTCAGCCACCACACTACAGTAGGTGTGAAAAGAGCCCCTGTCTAGCACAGGGGCAGCACAACATCTTTACTTCCATTTCAGCTGGTCATAATCTCAACTAGGATGAGAAAAATCAAGCCATGGGAAAAAGTAACAGCAAATGTTAGCTTGTAACATTGTTAAGAAAGGCTTGCCTTCTGAGCAGGCTTAGCTAGCAGGTATCAATTAAACCTCACTTAACATCAATCCTTCATCTGCTACAATTGTACTGACTAGAAAAACAAGTATACTCCTTTGCAAAAGAAGACCTCCTGATACAAAGTTTAACTGCAAAGACCAGTAGAGACACTACTAGTCCTACCCAATCTAATGACAAAGACAGACATATTATCATCATTTCTTTAGGCCAGAGGGAGATGTAATGACACAATGGTTTGGGAGAATGTCAATTATTGTAGGTGAGCACTTAAGTTAATCAAAATAACACTGAGAGGTCAGTCTAGTGTATCACAAAATGCGGAGCATCAGAGGAATCAGAGCATAATTTCTCTCAGGGGATAGGATTCCTAGAGAAAAAAAAAAAACACCAAAAAATCAAAAAAACCTCACCAATAAAAGCAAAAAAAAACCCCAAACCCCAAATCACCACCTCAGTATGACAACTAAATCAAGCTCTCAGGCCTTTTCCAGAAGTTTTTCTTGCTTATTTTTCTACTGAATTAAGTTACATTGCACTACATAATTTATAGTCTTTTTGGTCTAGATTATTATCCAAACCTTGGATTCAATTGGTGTCCTCCTGGAAAAGGACATATTAAAAAAAAAAAAAAAAAAAAAAAAAAAGTAAATTCCCTTGCCTATAGATTGCCAAAGATTCCTTTGCCTATACCCTGCTGAGGGAAAATACTAATAGTTAACTTGCTTTCTCTACAGTTAGGTGTAAGGATATTTCCAGCAGGAAGTTTGATTTGGCCAGACTACATTCGTACAACTAGGAAAATGGCATAAATGAAACAATGTTGGAGATATTTCCCTCTCAATTTCTTTCATGCTCTTGTATTGAGTGCGGGCTGTTCCTTCCCCCCCCCCCCCACTTGCTAGCAGTTAGTACACACATTTCATAGAAATTCCATATGCAATTTCATGTTACATTTAGTCTGGTTTAATTATGGGTTACTACTAATGGAGAAGGGGGGCACATGGGCAGTGTACGGGAAATCCTCTTTTTCCCCTCCAACAGAAGAAACATACTCTCATCCAGTCCCCTTGCAGGCATCAGATCTAGAGTTGTATGACTGTGCAGCCATCAATTTGGTAAGATTATCCACACTAGTCTGTTCCAAAGTCTTCCACTGGATGGGAAAATTGGTTCAATTTTCCACATTACCACATGCACTACATTCAAGACAAGAGAAGCAACAAAAACACCTGGCTGAGGTTTGAGGATAGGCAGAAAGAAGACAAAGTTGGACCACTCATTTTGGCAGCTGTCTAGTTTCAATAGCATTAAGCATAATGTGAACCTGTATTCTTCTTATAATACACACATACTTCCAAAAACCAAACCAAAACAAAAAGAACACTACCCAGGAGAAGGAAAAATATGCAGTCTCACAGAGAGAACAAGATAACTTCAGCTACCTGCAAATCAGGCTAAATTTTCTACATGTCCTCCTGCATATTGTGTTTGATACCGTCGTGTACACCACTCCTTCAAGGACAGAGAATTTTCTCTTTGACTTTTGTTGAGTGTATTTATTAACAGTTTGTCTCGCAGAAATAACAGCTCTTGAAAAACTAGACAGCAGGAGATGAGAATACACATATACCAGGACTGAAAAAGAAGTGAAATATACCATCCCTTATTTATAATGTTACATGACTTAAAGCCTAATTAGTCTTTCAGACAAAAAGCTGAAGCTGTATTTTAGAAAAAAGCAGTCTGCCTTAGCTGCCAGGACATCAGGACATTTTTCTGACAGGCAGTAATAATTGGGGGAATTTGGGACAGTTAGGTCACCTCCTTTTTCTATGTTTGTTAAAAAAAAGGGGGGGGGATAAAAGTACTTCTCTCCATAAAATACTAAGATTAAAAGGGCTATAAATAAGAGCTTGGAGCTATTATTAAAATAGTTTTCACTCTTGCATAGAAAAAAAAGAAAGGTGAAGTGAAGGATGCCAAGCTAAAACACTAATAGAATAGGACAGGAGTTCTGAAATGCAGCACTTGAGATGTCCTTAAGCTGGTCCCATAGGCCAAACACAAGAACTGCCCCAAAGTGTCAGTTTTTTTCATTTATACTGTTCAGTGCATGTGCAGTGCTTAAAACTCTGGGGAAAGGCATAAGGTTGTTTTTGCTCTGAAGCACAATACGTTTACTTCATTAAACAGTTTCAGCGTTTGTGAATAATATACATGCTGATACCTACAGAAACTGAAGTCCTATTTCTGAAAAAGTACAGCATGAAAATACCTCCACTCCCAACCTGCTGCTTACATGGTTTGCTTAAATAATCCAAAAATAGAAAGTCAGAAAACAAAGACAGCTTAGAGAGTTTTTTGTCCCTCTTCCTCATTAAGAGCACGGAAATAGAAATTTGTGGCACCTTTGCAGTTCTAATGGCATACCAATATTCTACATAAAAGGCATTATTTATACTACACATTAAAGTACCTGGAGCAAGATCTTCCATCACCACATGAACAGTGACTTAGTATGAATCTCAAAAAGCTGTTGTTCCTTACTTAACAGGTTGCGAGCAAGTCCCATTAGCAGTGATTTGTGAAATACTGGAGGAATAAGAAGCCAGAATGATAGCAAAGCTCTAGATATACACATCACAGGCTTCTTAAGTTACATACAGAGCAACTGGTAAAAAACAAGGCAAGATGACTGAAGCCAGTGTTTGTTTAGTGGTAAAGCAAGCCTAACACGAATCCCTAGATCTGTAGCTTCAAAGCTTAGAAGTAGCAGTGCAGTTATCAAAAGAACACATCACTGTTCATTAATGTGCTGTTCTAGAGCCTCTGCATATCTTAGTCTTTATAGCCTTTAACGATTTCTAGCTAGCAAGACTTTTAAACCCAAAGCACATCTCTGGCAACAGTCACCAGAAGCGAAAGGGTGCCGTCGCTTTCCTAGTCTCAGAACTCTATGACTCACTTCCCATTTGCCACTCCATCTGCCTGCTGCATCATATCAGGGGGAGACAGATTTATTGGATCTATTTTTGCATTACTCTGGTCCTCACCTCTTCTCCTCAGATGTTTCTCTCTCTTGAAAAGCACCTCTTTATCATCTCCACTGCTTCCCACCAGCTAGCATCAACTCTCAAATACAGCAGTACACACACTCTTGTCAATTTTACTTTGATCCTATGATTTGGAGTGACAGAAGAAAAAGCCACCTGTCTACCAAAAAAATCCCTTGAATAACAGTAAGAAAGTTTTCCCCAAACATACCTAAGAGACAGCAATTTAGAGTGACAGCCTATATTCCAAAAAAAAGTGGTGATTTAGACTTTTCATCTTCGAGCAACTGGGACATTTCCTAGACACTCCAAAGAAAACAGGGATTTTGAGTCCTGAAATGTGTACACAATTTAGGGGTTTCAAAAGCTTTACCATAAAGAATAGTAACAATATTAAGTCTGACATGTTGATATCCTATTATTACATGTCTTCAAGTACTTCACAGACACGAATGTGTTACACCTCATTCTTCCTAGAGACAAGTGCCTTGTTCACAGTTAAACAAAAAACATAAAACAAAAAGTGAAAGAAAGTACACGCTTCCAACATCACTGCGGTAGTAATGGAAGTAAACCCAGGAAAACCCAGTCCACTGCCTTTTTACCCCACGCGCTGGTTTGGGGCAAATAAAGCCAGGACGGCAGGAAGCATCCCACACAGCACCAGGGTGGTGCGCTGCAGCTAAGCGGTTACCTATCGCCGTGACACTCAGGCACCGTCTCCTTGCTGGCTACCCGCATGGCATCCCTTGCTATCGTCCTTTCAAAGAGCCACCTTACGGGACGCGCCCGAAGGCTTTAACCAACCGCGGGGCACACCACCTCCTGGGGAAGCGCAACGGCAGGGGATGGGGGAGGACCCACCTCGGGTGGCTCCCCGAAAAAAGCCCCCCCGCCCCCTGCGGGGCGAGCGCGCCGCGAGACAGAGCTGCCGCGCGGAGATGGCGGCGCCGAGGGGCAGCGCGCCGCGGCCCCTCTGCCCCCGGCGCTGCCCGCTCACCTGCTTGGCCAGGAACCTGCTCAGCTCCGCGCTGCTCTTCTCGTTCCTGCGCGCCACCAGCTGCAGCGGCTCCGCCAGGCGGAACCGCAGCTCCGCCATGCTGCGGCCCCTCGGCCCCCGGCGCCGCGGCCAGGCGGGGCGCGGGCAGCGGCTGAGGAGCGCGGCGCGGGCAGAGGCTGAGGAGCGCGGCGCTGCCGGGGGGTGGGGGGGAAGAGGGGGCGCCCGCCCAACCGCCCACAACCGCCGCCGAGCCCGCGCGACACGTGGGGCGCGGGAGTCGCGCAGCTCGCGTCAGACTTCCGCTTCGCGGCTGCCGTCATCTGCCGACGACGTCGCAGAGAAGGGAAGCGCGGGGTACCCCCGCCCCTGCGCTCCACGGTTATGCAAACTAAACTACGAATCCCAGAATGCAACGCTCCACTCCGAGCTCGGCCGCCATGAGTTCTCTTGCCTAGAGCATGCTGGGATATGTAGTCTCACGCCAGCTCCCCTCTCCGGAACTGCCCGGCCATCCCAGCCCCGGGCGTTTGTGGGGGGCCATTCCGGGAGCTGAAGCAGATCTCTCCCGCTTTCAGTACCGCGGAATCTCCTATGTGCCTTCATAGTGTCTCCGTCCAGCCCTGTTCTTCGGCTCCCACTGAATGAATTGCCATTTCTATTACAGGATTTGCCTTTTATGAGCCCAGTCAGGAATCGGATCCACATATTATAGTGCTTGCCCTCAAGTCTTTTAAATCTAGGTCACTATATCAGCGAAAAACTTCTGACTGATGATGAGTGTCGCTGGTGACCAGAGATAAATAAATGAGTAAGACTCAGGGGGAAGAAAGTCAGTATATTGTTAGCATTTCCTCAAAGACAAGCAGTCGTGGTTGTAGGCGTCATGCTCTATACCTGCCTTGGTGGCAGGAACCAGTAAAGCAAAACGTGAATTTGGATGTAAAATATTAGCAGTGCTTCCTGGGGTTTTGACACTGAAGTCATTGAAAGCACACCTGCTTGGCCAGCACAACTTCAGATTTTAGACTTTAAGGGGGAGCCACGGGTAGCTATCCAGTATCTAACACCAGTAGCAGGGACCTTGTCCTCAGCACCGAAGAGGATCCCAAATCACCGCGGGCAGAGCAGAGGCAAGTGCTTAACTTCCACCACAGTCCCAGTGAAAACAGGCTGGGCAGCTCCTACGCTCTCCGCCCTTCGGGCCTGCACGCACGCCACAGCCGGGCACCGGCTTTAGCTGCCGTCTGAACTGCCTGGTAACACTCGAGAGCGAAACCCGCCGCCCGCTCGACACGCAGAGACAGGAGACGCGCTGGCTGCGCCCAGCACCCTCGCGGAGCCGCGGGCTGCCGCGCCGTAGCCAGGTGGCGGGGAAGCGGCGCGGGGCGGGGGCGCGGGCGGGCGGCGGGACCGGCCCGGCCCGGCCCGGCGGCCACAGGCGGAAGGGGGCGGGGATAGGGGCGGGGCAATGTCCGGGGGCGGGGCGCGGCTGCCTCGCGCGGCTCGCTTTGGCGCCAACAGCTCCCGGCTGGGGGACGGGGATTGCCGACGTCGCGGCCGGGGACGCGCCGTGCGTCGGGGCCCATTGGCTGCGGCGGCCGGGAGCCGCGCCCCCTCGGCGCCCGGCCTGCGGGAGCGGCGGCGGCGACCTGCGGGGTGTCGCGGGCCGGGGTGGCGGCCGCGGTGCGGCGGCCGACCGGTGGGTGCGGGGCGGTGGCGGCGGCCGCAGGGGGCCCGCGGGCGGGGCCTTCCCGCCCCCTCCCTCCCTCCCTCCGTCGGCGCGGCGCGGCGCCGCCTCGGCTCCGCGCGGGCGCCGCTCCCTTCCCCCACGGGCGCCGCGCGGGTCCCGCCGCCGCCGGGGCCCGCACCGCCTCCCCGCTGCCCCCCGGCACCGCCCGGCCTCCCGATCTCCTCCCGCCTCTCCCCGGCGTCACCGGGCCCCGGAGCCGCCCGCGTGCGGGCGCCGGCTCCCCGCCGGCCGCGCGGCCCGTGCCCGGTGCCGGGGGCGAGGGCGAGGGCGGCTGGGCCCTGCCAGCCCCTGCGGCCTGCGCGGGGAGGGCGAGGCCTGGGCGGGGGCCGCGGCCGTGCTCGGTGCGAGGGAGGGTCGGCCGGTGCCTTCCTGACATCTCGGCACCTGCTCGCGCTTCGGAGCTGTGCGGGGTGAAGCAGTGCCGTGAGCGGGCATGCTACGTGCAAAGCCGCCCTGCAACAGCTGCTGTGGCGCAGACCGTGTGTCTTGTGGCCGAGCATCGCTCTGTCCTCTGGTAGGCAAAATGCTGCTTGCCTGCTGCCGCTCGTTATTAGCTTGGGTGGCGTTGTCAGGCAGTGGAAACTTGCTCTTAAGATGGTCAGCAGAAAAGAAATTCGGTATGTAATCAGATTTATTTTAACTGGTTAAGGTACGCATTCAGTTGTTCAACATGCATTCAGTTGATCTGGTAACACAATTCAGTACTCATCTGCACACCAAAAATTTTCTCTTTAGGATGCTTATTTTGTAGCTATGAGTAAAAGATACAGCTGAACGTCTTATGTTGAAAGTCAGAATACTCACAGGACAGATGCTTTATTGTTTTTCTTGATAGCACTCTGAATTTGTTACCTTGCTATAAGATTCTTCTCAAGGCAGTGTTGGATTTTAGTGAAGAGCAAAGGCCCCAGGTAGCTTGGGCATATTCCACGATGCTTCTGCTTTATGAGGTTGTTCTGAAATTGTCAGTTAATCTGTTGTCTTTCCTCTGATATTTTTCTCATACAGATGGGGAAACCATAGGGAATTTGTATCATGGCAACAGATGAGGATGGACTGGGACTATTTGATATCCGTTACAATGGTAAGATGTTGTGTTAGATTACTTTCTGCTTTGCAGTGAAATAATGCATCTGCAGTGTAATAAAAATAATTAGGTCAAAAACTGCTTAGAAAACAAAATGGAAAGAATTTAAATTGGGACAAATACAAAAAAGCTGCAACTGTAACTATATGGCTGTGGCACAGTATCTTTGTGAGCCATAATGTATTAGTGAGTTTGGATTTGCAATCATAACAGTATTTTGGATTTCTAATATGTTTTTGGAGATGCCTGAAACAGACCTCTCACCTTTGTTTTACTGTATGTAATTCAACCTTCAATTGTATCTTAGTGAAGCATGTATTTGGACACGTTAAGAGGTCTGGTATAGTACAAGCAAGCAAGGTACTGTAATGTTATTACCAGCTCAGCAGGTGATTGATCTGATACATATACATGAGATTCCCAGCCTCAGAAGGACTGTGGATGCTGATATTTTTCTTTACAGTAACAATATTTTTTGCAGAATTGGAGATATTCAAATGAGGTGGATGAGAATGATGAGGAGCATCCAAAAAAGGAATGGAGAGAGACTGAGGAGATTAACATGGAGCTTTATAGAACCAGTTAGCATGTGAATAGATGATAATATTATAGCAATTTTTTGAGTTATGATACTGACTGTTATATTGTTTTCTGTTATTTAGTGAGAAGTGTTTCTTTCAACAGTACTAATTTTATCAGAATAGTTCTTTTATCAAAATTTCTGAAGTTGTATATCTTCCGGGTTCAATATATTCTAGAAGATGCATTCAAATTCAGGTAAGGTTGGCTTAGCTGGTTTATAATTTAAGTTTACTTGTACTTAAAGCTGTAAAATTTCCTTCATGCAGAATTCTTGTAAGACTTAGAAACTGATCTTAGAAGCCTATCATTGCTCCCTGGTAACTAAAGATCTTTTCTTCACAGAAACAGTAGCTCGGCGGGTAAAGTTTCCCTGTCTTTTACTACTCTGTGCCTACTTTCCTTTATTCACAATGGTAGCTATATTTCATTACTCCTGTAGGATCGTAGTTACGCTCATTTTATAGGCAAGTTAGAGACTGGAGTTTATTAAAAGTTTACACACATGTATATGTATGTATATGTATATATACACATACACACGTATATCTTTTTTTTTTTTTTTTTGCTTTAGTTGAAGCTTCCCCCTTTAAGGAAGATGACGAGAGCTCAGTTGATATTTATGATGGCTTGGACAGCGGTTTAACAGTTCCTGGTAGGTTGAATGTAACTTGTTGCTTGTCTTGAAGCATTATAGTGTCTCAGTGCTTTTCAGGCTGGTTTCAAGCAAGATGACAGTTATCTGTAAGTTTACATTTAGCTGAGCTAACATATACTTTAGTGACCTACTTGTTTGAATTCAAGGTGTATATGTTATGTGTTATACAAATACAGCTGAGAATTCTTAAATCTATTAGCTGAACTATTATAGCATAGTTTTCATGGAATACTGGCTGTTTTAAGAGACTTGGAGCATGTGTTTATAAAGAGGTGTAGAGAAACCGCAGCTCTTCTGACCATGCTGCAATATAGGACATTTTACCTTGGGAAAGGCACTGTCCTTTCATGGCTTTTAAATAGCTTCAGGACCAGATCCAAAAATCACTGATCACTAAATTAATGATGAGTGCTCCAAAACATACTGTCATTGTAATACAGTATACTCAGTAGGTCCTCTTAACTTTTTGTTACTTTCTCAATAATTTCACATATAAATGTAAATTAATTTGGTCTTAGCTTTTTTAAAATAAGAGAGAAATAGGCCCAGATCATGTTCTTTTTTAGGAGTCTTAGTGTAAAGTTTGCTGAAATGCAGTTCCTAACATTTAGCAAGCATTTCTGTACAGACCTGTCTACTGTGAGCACTGGAACAGGTGGCCTGGAGAGGTTGTATAGTCTCCATCCTTGGAGATGCTCAAAAGCCATTCCTGGCTCCTGGGCAACTTGCTCTAGGTGACTCTGCTTGAGCAGGGAGGTTGGGTTAGATGATCTCTAAAGGTCCTTTCCAATGTCAACCATTCTTTTATTGAATGTTTATGGAAGGACTATACTAAATCCTACAGATGTAAAACATCTGTTCATCTCTTGCTCTCTTTTTCATTTTATATTTGTTACAACATATGAGAATATTTTCTAATTTAACATTTCAGATACAGGAATACATTGTTTAGTAAGTTTAAAAGATGAAAAAAGGAACAACTTAATGCAATGCAAACATTTCATGGATTACAAATGATTTTATGTAGCCTAGGTCTGAGGGATCTTTTTATTTTATAATTTAAAAAGATCTTTGAGATTGTTGCTAAATGTGAATAAGATATTATTTGCATGTCCTCTTGTAATATATTAATATTCTTTGCATTATGTAGTGCCCAAAGACTGCATTCAAGTGTTAAAATACAGCTTTGATAGCTAACTTAATTTATTTGTCTGTAAATTAACCTGTATTTGAGAAGTGTCATAAATCAGGTACTATAAGTAGTGCATATTTGATGAACAGAGCACACAGATTGATCAAGAAAAAACACTGACAGCTAAGTAATTCGGTTTAGTTTTTTTTTTTTATTATTATTTCTTTGGAACTAAAGCAAAGGAGTTTACATTTGAGATGGAATACAGAATAGAGCAAAAAACAGTTCTTCAACACAAGAAGCATTTCAGACAGATGGCATTCAATCCCCTACCAACTCTACAAAAGCTCTATATCTCCCATTACATTCTGATCATCTGCTCTATGTTTGTGAATGTGTAGGTCACTGGCATCTGAGTATTCTTTTTCTCAAGAATGTTTTTCAACTGCAATTGTTTTAAAGGCTAAATCTGATAACAAGATAAATGGCTTGCAGGATGCATATACTTCTTCTATCTTTTTGCTATCTACTGGTTCTGGAGTTATGGAACCTTAGGCCCCTACTTAGATGTAGCCCTTATGTGCTTTGTAAATTAAGTAGGTTTACTGTGAATTAGCTCTCCTTTGATTTAGAACAATGTATTATCAGTCAGTCACAAAAGGCACCCACCTTTGTTTTTAGGTGTCCTTTGAACCTATAATTTTTCTAAATTTTCATCCTTACCTTTTATGTGTATGTAAATTGGATCATTGTTTTCAAATAAAACTAACATAAATGTTGAAATAGAGAATGAGAATGGGAATTTCCTCAGGTAAGGTAGTGTTTTAGAAGTCTTTTCCTCAGTGGCGCAATGCAAGCTAGCTAGGAAAATAGCTTTTCATTTATGTACTTATTTTTCTTTTTACAGACAATTCTGCTCCAAGTTCTACACCAACTGGAAACAGTTTAAACTTATTTGATGAGATATTAATTGAAGAAGGAACTGCAAAGGAAGCATCCTACAATGAGGTGTGTATTAATGTTGCAGAATTTTTTCTTTTTTTCAAATTTTCTTGTATAACGTGCAAAAAATATCTGTCAGTATGCTCACATTACTAGAGAAATAGGGCAATTTTTTCTAAGTAAGGGAATAAAAACAAGAGTGTCCTGAGAAACTCTTACATCAACAATTTTATTGTAGTAAGTAGATCTTTCACTCTAGATCTGGCCTGGTCTGTTCTCATTTAATGTTCCTTTGCATGCAGTTGTATCAGTTACGCTATGAGATAATTTATTGTAATTTCTTTCTAGTTAAAGGTCTGTTCACTTTTTTGTTACAAAGCTGATCTTGACATTTTCCCCCAGGAATTTTGCCAGACTTAGGCACATGGGCCATGGAGTGATCTCTTGTGTCACTAATTTTTGTCCTCAAGACTGAAGACAACTGTGCAGTAGATAACTGCTTCTAACAAATCAGCAGAATACTTACTCATGTAGTATCATGCATCCTGGTCCATAAAACACATCTTAATTGCAAACCTGAGATTTGGAGTAAAAAGCAAAAATCCACAGATACAATGTGCTATAGAAAGAGCAGGAGTGCAATCTCCAGGAATCTACTAAATGATGAAAATGTCACATGGAAAGTTTGAAAGCAGTTCAAGTCAAGTATGTCAAGTATGACAATACAGAAAATGTGGTCTGTTCTTTCATGAAAGTTTTGTAGCTGTCTGATTTTAAAGAAGGGCTCATGTCAAAGGTTTCATTTTTAATTTCATATTAAATATTTAAGTTTGAGATCTCAACAAAAGCATGTACTTCTACAGCCAACTTTGAAGTTTAAGACTGTTTTAGTAACTTTTATTGTAATTTTCCTCAACTGGTTTTTATTATCTAAAATCTGACAAACAAGTCCGTTATCCGCTTGAACAGAAGACAACACTTATTATTGCTCAGGTTGCCCAGAGAGGTTGTGAAGTCTCCATCCTTGGAGATATCCAAAACCTGAATGGAGACAGTCCTGGACAACCTGCTGTAGCTGACCCTGCTTGAGCAAGGCGGGGTTGGACTAGACGATCTCCAGAGGTCCTTTCCATACCCAAACATTCTGCGATTTTGTGATCTGTAGAGCACTGAGGACTATTTTCCTGCCCCCCAATAATCTTGTCTTTAACTTCACAATAATGTGGCTTCCTTTTCCTCTCTAGCCTGTTACTGTTGTGCAAGCACGCACAGATTTCTTCTTACACGGGTGCCTGTGACATTTTAGTGACCTTAATTTTAATGCCTGTAGAAGCATATTGAGGTTTTCTGTTTTAGTATGGCTTTATATATGTACTTTGGGGGGGAAAAAAAAGAGCTTTATAATATAAATTGCTGTGTTAGCTAACTACAAATCCAGAGGGGGTTTGTTTTGTTTGTTTAATTAGCCCAGTTTTTTGTTTGTTTGTTTAATTAGCCCAATTCTATACTGTGAATCCTTCTCTATTTGACAGTTGCGGGCAGAGTATGGAAAATGTCAACAGCAAATCAAAGAGTTGATGAAGAAATTTAAGGAAATACAGGCACAGGTACTGTAGTTCAAAGAACAACATTGTCAAGATTTATATAAAGCAAACTGAATATTTTTTTGAGAAAGAACTAATTACGTATTATTTCCAGAATTAATCCATTGCGTGAGGATTTCTAGAGCACCTAATGGTTGTTGCTACTAGGATAGTTGTTAGGATAGCCTACTGACAAAATCAGTAGATAAATTCAGTTGTGTCCTGATGTTGCATGCAGCAAGACAATAGTTGATTAAAAACTATCTTCTGTCTGCTTAATTAAAAATAAACATGTCAAATCAATAGTTATCAGAAAGGTATCCAGTTCTTTCACTGATAAAAATCTACACCTTACATTTGACACTGACTATGGAAGCAACAAATTGGGTAAAGGAACGAAACAAGGGGAAGGATTATAGTTTCTCAGCTCTATGGTTACTTGATTTATGACATATTTCAGTTTTGATAAATTTTATAATTAAAAAATGCTAAATAATTACCAGGAATATAAACAACAGCAGAAATCTGAGTGAAGCAAAAGAACAACCCATTTGGACCTTACTAATTCTGATTTATCCAAAACTGTTTTCGTATGTTTTACTGTCAATTTGCAGACTATGAGATTTTTTCTAATGGCTGTCTTGAACTGATTTTCATTATGTATTTGGATTAATACCCAAGCTAATTCTCTTTCTCTCTTATTTGCTGTATATATTTAAAAATAGAATGTCATTCTACAAAATGAAAACCAAGCTCTTAAAAAGAATATTTCAGCACTTATCAAAACAGCAAGAGTGGAAATTAACCGTAAGGATGAAGAAATCAGTAATCTCCATCAAAGGTACAGTTGGATAGTGGAACTTTTATTTGCCTGATTGTGTTTGTATACTTGTTAGAAAACTGCATATATTTTAAGTAGGGAAGAAAATTGCTGTTTACTAAACAATTATTTGCGTAATCTAATACTGGTACAATCAAATGAAATGCACATGTATCTTTTTTGCTTCATGAGATCTTTGGTTTCTAGTTAGGAAAACAAGGAGGACTCCTGAAGCGTGACTGTTTGCCTGAACTCTTCTTTAACTTGGTTTTACAACCCATTCTTTTTGGGTTGTTTAGCCATCTTGCATGTATCAAAGCAGATACTTTCTTACATGTTTCAGCTTCAGAACATGGTTTCAGATTGATGAATTTCGTGGAACTTTTTAGACAGTAAATGAAAATAAATACAGAGACTATGTAATGTCTTCTTGGTAAGATGTGAAAGTACTCTCTCCAATGGTGGAAGACAGCAGTTAGAAAATTCTTGGTATTCTGTGTATTATTAATCTTATTGCAAGTTGAAGAATAATATTAAATTATGGGTGGTAAAGTAGCTGACTAACATTTGTGGGCTGTTTGAAACCAAAGCAGTGAGTCAAGATTCAGGACCCCTGGCTTATATTCACAAGGTCACCTGCTTGTCACTTGTGTGAACTCAACCAAGTCACTCCTTTAGTTTGTACTTTAGTTCGTCCATTTGATATTTTCTTGCACCAGAAGTGTCATAAGGAAAAAGGTTGATTTGACATTGCTGTGCTAGAGGTTAGAAGTATAGTGAGGAGTGTATCTGAGAAGTATATTTCTAGAAGTCATCTGATTGAGGTCAAGAGGTTTTAACATGTGTAATTCTTTCAGTTGATTGGCTGTGACAAGATAGCTGTCACTTTCATATCTCTGAGGATAGTTTTCCGGGGCATAAATTAAATTGTTTGAAAAATGTGTTCTTGTTTTGAATACTCTCTCACTAAAGTATTTTCAAACTCTGGTGCCATACTTCCTGGCAGTGATGAAAATGGATGAACTAGGTAATTGATCTAGGTATTTTGGAAGTATCCATCCTGGAAAATCTTGGAAAAAGTGTCACTTTGAGGCCTTAAAAGGCCAAAACATAGGAAAATCAGATGTATATGTTTAGTTCTGATGCTGTGGTGAGCCTACGTTGTCTACTCTATGGTCTATAATAAACTAGCTCATCTTAAGCAGCCTACCTATCTGTAAGGACTGCTTTGGATGTAATACCTTTCAGGGAGATTGTTAATGCTTATCTCAGAAATATTTGGATATAATTACATTCACAATACATGAATACATATTTAATTGCCAGATGAAAGCTATGTGAAATTTTGGCAGTATAGCTCAAAATTAAAGAGGAATATAAGTAAGGGCTTTGGATTACAACAGCAGCAACATTGTTTTAGTTCAGTGGTCAGTCCATATCATTCAAGATCACCATCTCAAAATTCTCAAAATAGGAGCTGCTTCATCCTTGACTCTGTAAAAACAGAAGCCATACTTTTGATAGTTTGTTTCCATGTTTTTTTTGGCATGACTTTTGCCTCTGTTTCTGCATGGCTTAGGTGCAATCATTCTTTCAAGCTGGTGGTAGTAGTGTGCATGGAATACTTTGAATATGGTGGAAAAGTGTCTTTTTTTTTTTTCTGGTGAGATAGCTTTAGTGTGTCCTATCATTAATGAGTTCAGGCCATACAGGCTGCATGTGCCCTTATTTTTATTATGATGACCTTGCAGCCGTAGCATGTGGCCTTGATGAGGCTTGATTATCGTAATTTACTACTTGTTTTCCGTAGCTTGAAGCAAGTTTCAAACACAGTAGCTTATTTGCTTTTTGTGTTGACTAAGCACAGTCATGTTATACCTATTGTTTTATCTGCCAGCTTACAATGTAGTAAATTATTGAATTGCTCTGATTTTTAAAATCACCAGTGGTGAAAACCCCAGGAATATATAGAACAGCTTTGTTCCTAGAGGAAGGCTCTTTTTATAGCTGGGCAGTGAAATGCCAATTTGAATTATTAAAATTGATAATTAGACACAATACAGCATTTTTTCCACTGATCTTATTTTTTCTGTAGATGAATTTCATTTGGAAAATATGTATAGAATTTTTTTTTTTTTTACTCTGCTAATGGAAATTATTAAAATTCCATTTTATCCCACATTTCCTTCAACTTGAGGCTTGAAGAAAGTATGACAAACATTTCGAAAAATAAGGGTTCTTTATAATTTGGCTTTAGTTATTTTCAGATAAATTTCAAAACTCTAAAATGACTTTGTTTCTCTTTATACACAGGCTAGCGGAATTCCCCAGCCATCAGAGTAGCTTCGCCAGAACATATCTTCCAGGATCAACTAATGGAAGGTGCTTTGAGATGTGTAAATCAAAAGAGCCCAAATTCAGACCACCTGATTTAGGTGACAGTATAAAGATGGATCATAGAACGAAAAATGACGGTACAAAAGATACGTATCACAATTACTCATCTCATAATATGGACAATGGGAAGTCAGAAAAAAGAAACAATCCATATTTACTGAGATACCCTCCTGAAGAGCTCTGCAATGATGGTACTCATACATGTCTACCAAATTATGACCACTGCTCCAACAAGGATAATAGGAAGGAAAGAAAAGAAATGAAAAGTGATGAACAGTATAGCAGGGGAAATGTCAACAAATACAAAAGAGAAATACATCAGAGCACTGGTAACAATATTGATAGCGAAGAGGGGAATTCAGATCTTCATCAAAAACTGAAAACCCTTTCAGAGAAGGCTAGTAAAAATGAGTTGCAACAAAAAAGTCAGAGCACAAAACTCAAATGTAGTCCAAATGTAGAAAGAAGGGTAGAAAGGGGCGTTTCCTCATGGGAGAAACAAGCTACCAGTAAGGACAGGTTTCAGACAAGAGGTGAGTTGTATGCTGATGAGAGGTCACAAAATGTGACTAAAAAAGACATTAAAACACATGATAAAGATGAAAAAAACTCTGAACAAAAAAATAGAGCAAATGAAAAACTACAGGAGCAACCACGGAGGTCTGGTAGAGTCAGTAGTCCTCACTCAAAGAATGAACATTCAAAGAACCTACATGAATCACGTAAGTGTTGCGTGGAAGAGTCTAGAAAAGGAAGAGACATTGACTACAAGAGAGAAAGAGGAATAAATTATCATACTTCTCGAGAAGGAAGGTCTTCACCTTCTAATTCCAGCAGTAGAGAGCATAAATATGCACGCTCCAAGGAAAATAGTAATAGATATGAATGGGAAACAGCACATTCAAAATCAGAGAGACATAGAACTGAAGAAAAAAGGAAAAGAGAAAGAGAGAGTCAGGATGAAAATAGACATTCTAGAAATGAAAGAAAACTTACAAAAGAGATTTCTCACCAATCTGCAAAAGACTATAAGAAAGGTACAGATGTTACAAAAGGTGAGAGAAACAAGTCATATAAGCCAGAAGAAACATCCAGAGTAGCAGATAGTTTAAAAGACCATAAAGCTCCAAAAACTAAAGACGATCAAACTGAGGCAAAAAGCAAAGACTTAAAACTCAGCTTTATGGAAAAACTAAATTTAACTCTTTCTCCTGCTAAAAAACAATGTCTCTCTCCAACAGATGGACTTAAAACACCTTCCCAAAAGGCCACTGATGATGGAAGTACAAAACTCGCAATGCAGGCAGAAATATTAGATTCTGACCACCTTGTTAACTGTGGTCCTGCAGAGCAAACTAATTCACCCCTAGAAGTTCTGGATAGTGCAGCTCAGATCAACTTGGAACCGGCAATGCCTCTTTCTGTGAATCCTGATAATGAAGCCTTGAAAATAGCAGCAGCAGGTCTGAAGAGTCTGAAGTCTTTAGAGTCTGAAGCATTGCCAGCAGTGGCAGCTGATGAAGTGAGCTCAGAAACCTTACCAGAAGCAGTAGTGGGTCAGGTACAGCCCCAGGCCTTGCCGGGAGCAGCAGAGGTACTAGTTCCTGGTGAAGTGCAGGCTGAAACTTCATTGGCAGCAGCAGAGGCTCCTGATTTGGTTGTATCTGAAGCCTCAGCAGCAGCATTGGCAGCAATGGATTTGGATCACCCTGAAGCTTTGCCTCTGGAGGTGGTAGGGAGTGTCTCACAGTCTGAAAACCCACCTGTAGCAGTGGGTGTGACACCGGATGATAACGTGCCAGCAGCAGAAGTGGCACAATCTGAATCTGCCAGTGAAAGTCTGGGGACTCTTCCTGAGTCTGCAGCAGAGAAGGAAGAGGAAGATAAAATATGGCTAGCTGCTGATGTAGAAAACTCAGAGGACCAACATAGCTCTCAAAACCTTGCCTTAGATGACTTAGAGGTCAGAAGTTCTGGTGACTTGGAGTCCTGTGGTGTTGCTGATGATATTAGGGAAACAAAACCAGACTGTTTAATGGAAGCAATGAAGGACGATGATCACTTGGCTGCAGAAAATGTTGAGTGTTCTGTTGAGAAAACGAATGTCTGCAAAGTTAGTATGAATACATCTCAGTCACCTGACAGAACTGTATTAACTGATAAGAATGTACCATTAGTTGACCAGAATGCCTGTAATCTGGAGCCAGACTTACCTGAAACCATTACAACAGCATCTTCTCTTAGTGATGAGACATATCCCAGAACTAAAGAGAGAGAAACTAACCCCGTTCCTGTTGATGATGACAGTTCAATACTTAGCATTGATCTCAATCACTTGAGATATATTCCAAAGGCTATCAGCCCACTGAACAGTCCAATGCGTCCTTTGGCTAAAGCGCTTAGGATGGAAAGTCCCTGCAAAGGTCCTGTGAAGAGTTATAACAAAGGTATTTGTATATGTGTATTATAATTTGTTTCATGCATAAATGCTTAGAGTGTGCTTTCACAGAAAGCAAAAATTACTTTCTTTTAACTGATTTCTCAAACATACACATTTTTTCTTAAGCTATATAAGTCATGATGGTCCTTTTTCTTTGGTTTAAAGTGGAATCATTTAATAATGCAGTCAAGATTGTAGCCAGCTGAACGTTAGTGCTTGCAAAATTGTGGTAAGTCACTACTTACGGATGAGTGATTGAAATAAGAGTTAGGTACAGACTTCTGAAAAATATAGTTGTCTGAGGCGTGGTAACTTCTGACTAGGTGTCACTAGGTCTTTCTCTGAATTTGTAGAGGTGTAAGTCATTTAGGATCAGATGATTAAAAGTATTTATTTGCAAGAAAGCTGGAGAGTACCTGAGACTCGATTTCTATAAATGACAGCTAATAGATGACTGTTCTCTCCAGCTGAATGAATTTCAGTTGAATTTTTAGATATATTTTACAACTGTGAGTCAGCTGGAGTAAAAGTAAAAGAAATCATAGATCATTAGGATATATTATTAATGAAATAGGAGCTAACTCCTAAACCATATGTCAAGGAGATAAAATGTGGTGACAGCACACAAAGGGAGAGAAAATAGGTAAACCAAATGTTCAAATCTTTCACTTTTGTGAATTTAAATTTCTTGTAATCTCCTGTTGCACTAATAAAAAGTTTTCTTGGAAGTTTTTATTTCCTACTAGAAGAGGAATGGGAGACTGTGGAGTTTAAATCCTTTTTCTTATATTTCAGAGCATAATTCATATGTTTTTGCAAGTCTTAGTGTGTTTTACAGTGAAATTCTGCCTCCTGTGCTTAAGGCATTTTCTCCTAACTATGAATTCCTTTAGCAGTTTATATTTCATTCCTACAACAGTTTATATGCTTTGAAATTTCTGAGATTGCTAGTTATTTTTTTGCAAGGACATGATAGCTTTGGGAGCAGAGTAGGTAAACACCGAATACAAGTGTTTTCCTCATTTTGTGTGTTTCCCTGGGTTACTTTTTAGAGGAACTCGTCCTGTCCAGGGCTTGGTACCATATTACAAAGCAATAATTTTAATTTTTCAAGTAAGATGCCTAGTTGTCTTTGTGACCCAACTAATGATATGCCTATCAAATGTTCTGCATCTGTTAAATTGACAAGTGGCTGTGGCTTCTCTTGGCCCTGAAATTCAATACTCCCCTTTCTACTATTCTGCAGTGCAGGAGTATATATGTTACTACCTTATTTCAACTACTTTCATTTTGTACTTTACTTTGTTGAAATATCGAAGTGATTAGTATGAGAAGATGCTGTTAATTGATCCTTGTAAAGCTGAAATGGAGGCAGTGATGGAATATGTCTTTACTTTTGTGCAATCTGTATAAAGTGAACATTTTCAAGCATAGCTTTAAAGTGGTAATCACAAGTTCATTTTAGGGAGAGGAATTTAGATATAATCTCTTGTTTTATGAGATTAAGTGTTTGTTAGAGGTCATTGAGTGGTCTAATCCCATGCGATGGACCATGCAGAGTATTTTATAACTAGAGTGCCCAGCAAGCCTAAAATTAAACAGCTACAAATCTTGTTAATCAGTACATACGCACTTCATTGGAATTGTTGTACATTGGAAATAAGTTTGCTTTTGTAACATGCAATTTTGTAGCTAACTGTAATTGCTTATTTTTCCTAAAAAATAGCATTTGCTTGGAAATTAAAATAATGATTAAATACATATTTAGTGACATCTCAAATATATAAAACATTTAATAAGTTTATTTGTGAGACGGAATAAAGCATACCAAATTTGACAAAACTTCAGCATTTCCTCTCACATTTCTCATTCCCCATTCCTATTGTTCAGGAACCCAAACTGGAGGCCAATTAATTTATAAGAAAAATTTTTTTTATGTGCTTAGTTATGGTGCTGGTCATCTTAAATGCATCGAAAACTGAAATAGGAGTTTATCATGTGTACAGTGTGTAATATAATGGGCCTCTCTCTTTAGTAAGTTTGTATGTTGAAAGACTTGAAGAGTCAAGTAGATCCTTTTTATCAGCTCTGGAAAAGATAGTTGAATGCAAACATTAATAAGTGATTTTTACTGCACATTTTGTTTTCAGTGTAAAACCAGTAAAAGAAAAACAATTGTATACAGATGTTAATCCATAATGATGTTAAAACTGAGTGTTGTGCAGTGTCAACAAGACATGTCAAAGTGAATAGAAAGAAGCTTGAAGCTGATGGAATCCTCTAGTTTTTTCTCTTCCAAGAGGATGAGTTCTTGAGGTAGATCACGTGTTTTTGGTGAAATGTCCCCATTTGCCTTTTGCAGCCCAGAAAAATGCTGTTGAACTAGTAGTTGCTGAAGAGAACTGCCCAAACTTGTCATAGCTGAAGATCAAACTTGTTGAGTTGTAGCTGGCAGTTTTAAACAAACAGTTCTAAACAGTCACTTCACAGACCTGAATCTTCCATGTTTTTCTTGAAATGTTTGTTTATAATTGCATTCTTTATGGGGATTAGCAAACTGTTTTCTTTTTATAGATTTAATTCCTGAAAGTACGGTTGTCATCTGTCCCTCAAAGAATTTGTCCAAGGAGGTAAATAAAGAAAATCAAAAACCGGTTAGCATGTCTGGTGAACACTTAGAGATGGAGTCCCAGCTAAGCATATCTTCAGATGAAATAGAAGAAGGAGAAATCATAAGTAGTGACGATGATGAAGAAAAATCTAAACCAGAAAGAACCTCTGAAAATACAAAAAAATCAAGACCAAGATCTTCTCCTGAAACACGAAATTTGACCAGCAATCCACATAATCAAAAGAGCAAAACCATCTGTGGCAACGAAGATAATGGAAAGTTTGTTTCTGTGAAATTAAGTACGAAGAAGAACAGAGAGAGACATAAAAACCAGACCTCCAGATCTTCAAAGGAGATGAAGAAAAATAAAACTGTGAGCATTGCTTGTCTTGAAAAAATGGTTCAAATTATTGTTGAACCTTCAACTGTACAAGAAATTATGCAAATGCTAAGAGCTATACGAAAACAGGTGAGGAAAAATTATATGAAGTTCAAGGTACACTTCCCAGTTCAGCATTTTCACAGAATTATAGAATCTGCCATCATAAATTTCACATCATTAATAAAATACTTGAACTTTTCCAAGATGTCTACATTAGGTGAGACTTTAAAATTGAATCTCTGTGATACTATAGAGTCCAAACTTAAGCAAGTTAAAAAGAATGCCATAGTGGATCGTCTTTTTGAACAACAAGTATCAGATATGAAAAAACAGTTATGGAAATTTGTAGATGAGCAGCTTGATTACTTATTTGAAAAGATAAGGAGAATTTTAGTAAAACTATGTGATGCAGTAAGTGTGGGAAATGAGAGTGAGGAAGGGAAGTTTGAAAGAACAGGAAAACAAAAACACAAAATCAGTCACAAAAATGATCTTCAAAGATCTCGAAAAAAATCTTTGAATGCCAGATCTCAAAAGACTGAAGAATATATCCTTTCTAAGCCAATCGTGGATTTTCAACCACCTAAAATATGTCACCATGAGAAAAATAAAACCGATGCACCAAAAACTATCTTTACAAAATGTCTTAACTCCATTGATAACACAAGAATTTCCCAAACCAAAGTGCAGCCCTCTAAGGAGAATAATTTACAAGGCACTCTCACTCCACTGAAAAGTACAAGACATGAAAAGGAAGGATTTCAGCTAGCCAAAGATGCTAACAAATCTGATCCTAGTTATGATCTTCTCACAGAACAACAAGCATCCAGTCTTACATTTAATCTTGTGAGTGATGCTCAAATGGGTGAAATTTTCAAAAGTTTGTTGCAAGGTTCTGATCTCTTGGAAAAAAGCAGTAGCAATATTGACAGACATGAATGGGAATTCAGGACACCAGAAAAACAGCTTTTAGAAAGTCAGAAATGCAGAAGTAATAATGCTGGACTAATTCAAGAGATTGCTCCAAAGGAGGCTTGTGTGGAATCTCAACCAGTAGAGGATATTAACTGGCCTGTTGTTTCACCTATAAGAGCTCCTTCTTTATCATCCAGGCTTCAAATGTCAGTTGATCCAAATGTACTAGATGAAAGCTGTATGTTTGAGGTTCCTACAAGTGCAACTTCATGCAAAGAAGATGAGTGCAGTTTACAAAAAAATAAATCCTTTGTTTCTTCTATTCTCCTTGAAGATTTGGCTGTTTCTTTAACTATTCCATCACCTTTGAAATCAGATGCTCATCTCAGCTTTCTAAAACCTGAGAATAATTCTGGTTCAACTCCTGAAGGTGTACTTAGTGCACATTACAGTGAAGATGCACTTCTCGAAGAGGAGGATGCCACTGAACAAGACATTCATTTGGCTTTAGAATCTGATAACTCAAGTAGTAGATCCAGTTGTTCTTCATCATGGACAAGTCGGCCTGTTGCTCCCGGTTTTCAGTGTCGCCCCAGCCTACCAATGCAAGCAGTAATCATGGAGAAATCCAATGATCATTTTATTGTAAAGATTAGACGCGCGGTGCCGTGTACCTCACCAGCATCTGATCAGATGGCCTTAGTGAAGGAGGCACGGGCATCCTCAACAAAGACTGAAAATGAAGTAATGAGAGGTGGTGAAAAAAAGAGGGACAGTCAGAGTGCCATAACAGCCACTGTGCAAGAAAATGTCAAGCCAAATCCGATTAAGACTGATCGGTTGCATTATGTCAGCACTGGACAAGAACAAAGTCCTGCCTCACCTCAGCCTCTGAAGGAGCTGCCTAATAGTACTGGAAAGGAAGAAACTGCTGGTTTGCTTGGGCCCTGTAGAAAATCTGCAAACACAAATAGCCCTGACACTGAAAGCCCAAATGAAGACTGTGAGCACTCTCAGACACATGAATTGAAAGTACCTGAAAACGTAAATGAAATTGCTGTTAGATCTGAAGCTTCTTTTCCCATTAGATGCAGTGTAGAGTCATACATAGACTTAACAGATGATATTGTTAATGAAAATTCATGTCTTGCAGTGCAATCTACTGCAGATAAAAGGAGTCAGAAAACTTCTACTGGAAACTCAGAAATCAGTGATAAAAAGGAAGAACAGGAAGAGTGCTCTGTTGATGCATTTATAGACTTAACAGAAGAGTTTTCCAATGAGACTGTGGCAGGTGAATGTAATCATGAAATAAAATCCACTTCAAACACTGATGTAGGATGCCAAATAAATATAGATGATAAAACTAGTAAAAAAAGGAAAAAAGACACTGTTGAAGATAATTCTAACTCAAAAAGACAACGGAAAGAAGGCGAATCAGTGGGTGAAGGGAATGATGGAAGCGATGTGAAATCCGAAGAGATAAATTCAGTATCCAAACGATCTTCCAGTAAGAAGAATGAGTTGCCACAGAACAAAGTCTCTTCTCCTTCAGCTTCATCTGCATCGTCACCGAGTCTGTATGCCAAAAACATTGTTAAAAAGAAAGGAGAAGTGGTAGTTTCCTGGACAAGGTAATGATTTCTGATTTAATTTGGATTTTTTTTTTTTTTGAAACTGTGGTGTATTCAAAAGTGGGAGGAAAAGGGAATTTTAGCTTATGGCTTGTTATTCAGAAGCTCTGCATCTATCTTTAAATTGTAGCATAAGAGCCTCCTTTCATCTCCATAGGATGGTTTTATGAGACAGATTTCTCCCCTTAGAGTGCCATTGAAAGGCGCCAATGTCTATTTTATCCTTTTTCTATAAAGCTTGTCCAGTGGAAAACAGATTTAAGAGATGAACTGTTTTCACATAATCCTGTAAGTAGCTTTTGGAAGGGAATGATTTTTAATAATTTTCTAGGTAGGTTATATCAGATTTGCCTTTTAAAGAAGACGACTTCCATATCTCAGAACTGATTTCCTTGCTTACCTGGATCTCCCAAAACAAAGGTATTTTTGTTCTTGTTATTATTATATCCTACGGAAACAAGATATACTATATTGCACCATCTGTAATTTTTGTCTCCTCTGCCGCTTTCTTATCCTGTTGAAAAATTCCAACCAAACTTGACAGGATGGAAGTCATTGGTGTTCCTACAAGGCCTGGAAGCACTGGTGATTGGGTAAAGGAGAGCACCCAGAGGTTTCCTGAAAGAAGCCATGAGAGCAAACAGATTTTTGTTTTGGGGTCTACACTGCTCGATCTGCACACATGTGCTAGTCAACCTTTCAGCCCATATATTGTTTGAAACCACTCGTCATATGCACTAATTACTGCTCAGTCAGTAGGATATGGAAGGAAAATGAGGTGGTTATAGGTGCTGGAGATAATTGTGTAGTGTGGGAGCAGTTACTGTAGTGTGAGGGCATAAAATAAATCCTTAAGAAACCTGGGTTAGGTAGTTTTGCTGCTCTTGCTACAACTTCATACCATTCAACGCTATATAAAGAAATTTCTAAAATTTTCAGGACAGACTTTTTTTTCTGAACTATAGTTGGGGTTGGAAGTAAATTTCTAGGTAGGTTTTTAGAGAAAATACAGCTCCTGCAGGCAAAAAGACAGTAAAAGCTAGTGTGATTTTTAACGTGCAGACCAGTGAGATAAGAAGACTTTCCTACAGCTTCCCTTAAGAATGCAACTAGATTTTATCTGTCTCAGTCTTTGTCCATCTTTGAACTAATACCTAAAAAATTGAAGAGTTTCTTTAAATAACTAGTTGTGACATTTTTATTTGAAAATAGAGGAAATTTAATTAAATATAACTTACTGGGATATGGCATGTTTCAACCAAAGATACATGGTAGTTACTTTATTATAACTGAGCCTATACTGGTGAACAAGACAAACAGCACATCGGTGGCACATTTATGAACAGACTCCCAGTCCTTTTCTCTCTTTTGAACAGTAGATGTGCTCTGACTCTGTTTGTTATATTAGGCCACTTTCAAGAGTAAGGCACCTTTCTGTTTATTCTGTGAATTTTAGTGGGCCTTAGGTGAGAGCTGGCTGCATAGCCACACAGACTGAGGCAGGTCTGGGTATGGGTGGGTAGCCACCTAGAATTGCTGGCCACTTCTGAATTTAGGAGTTTCTTTGAATTCAGGTTTGAATTGCGGGTCTGCTATTGAAGCTTAAAGTGATCTTGCCCTGAGTTTTTGGGGTGACTCTGTTGTAATAATCCTGCCCTTTGTAATGGGATCAGATAATGCTTGCTACCAATTGCTTATCTGTGCTGACTGTTATTCTGCGCCAGTAGAAGGGAGGATCCTCCATCAGTTCACTACTGTTATTTTAAATCATGTTCTGGAGTTTGGGAATGTTCAGGATTTTAAAAATGCCTGTATGTATTTTTGTTTGTTTGTGTGCATGCACAAATATGTGTGTATTAACATTAAAAGAAAATGTATTTTTACTATAGAAATGATGACCGAGAAATCTTACTGGAGTGTCAGAGAAAAGGACCTTCAAGCAAAACTTTTGTTTCCTTAGCCACTAGGTTAAACAAAAGCCCAAATCAGGTAGGTGTTATGATTCTTATCCTTTATAACAACTCCCTTGTTATATTTCTGATTACAGTTGAACAAAGATGATCTTTGGAGATCTCCTCCCAGTCTGAAGTTGTCTTGTTCTCATGTCTTTTGATGGGGAGTTCTTGAAAGAAAAATCTTAGACTCTCCCAGTTGTTACTTCTAAAAAATAAATATTAAGGGGATATTATGGTCCAAGAATTGACTCCCTGTTCCAGTACCTTGAAACTGCTGTGTTCAGTCATAGGCCAGGGAAGACTGTACTGTTATATGAATGTGAATTCATATCCATTGTTGAATATGAATTCAACAATTCATATTGTTGAATCAGCACTAAAACAAAGGAAAAGTAATTCAGAGAGGCCAAAAGCCTTTGCAACTATTTAATTGATTAGAAAATAATTAGGATTATAGCTCTAAAAGATAAATCAAGATTTTGCAGAAAGGTCATTTTTCATGAAAATGTTTTCTTTTCTTCTACCACTTTTAAATTAAACTTTAGAGGATGCAGATTTTAAATTAGTGTAGAGTATCTCCAGAGATTTGCATATCGTTTTATACATGATACAAAATCTTTGTGGGTCTTAGAAGCTGTTTGGGTAGAAGATTGATATTTAAAAAACAGTGGTGTTTGTGCATTTATGCCACTGTTTATTATAGTTTTCACAAAGATATTTGCTATACAATGGTAGATATGCTTATAGCTATATGTATATGGCTTTAAGAAATACTAATTTATAATTGAATGACATCATTATATAAGCTGTAGCTGTGTTTAAAAAAAACTTGAACTCTCAGGTACAGATGAATTTTGTAAAATCTCTAGTAGACAGATTATTCCATAATGAGCCATAAATACTTGAAACAACAGTTGTACAAGACAGTAGAAAATAGTCAATAAAGTGTACTTTTTGTGGAGATGAAAAGCAAAAGTAAATCGTTGGCCTTTTTTCATTTGAATCTTACTCCCAGTTATACCTGACAAAATTCAAGTCTGATTATTTTGAAGCCTTCATCTTTTGTCTGTCAAACCTTCCTGATGGAAGGAATCCTGTGTTAAACCAACAGTTGGCTCTGGCTCTCATTAATTAGCCTGGAGACTATTTCAAATGTCAAAGGTATGGGAAAACTTCCTAAATCCTTTGGAGCACAAATCCAACTAACCTGTTGATTGTGCTCCTGAAATTTTCCCTCAAAAATTTAATAGAAGCAAACAAAAGGAACCAAATAATTTTTTGTTTTTAACCTTATGCTGTCAGATCAGTCTGTCTTGGTAGACATGGAAACCCAGGGTATTAATAGTATGCCCTTTTTTTTGTCCTCCTTTAGGTTTCAGAAAGATTCAAGCAGTTAATGAAGCTTTTCAAGAAATCCAAGTGCAAGTGAACTTACCACCAAGCTGCTTCATGGTTACTGGGTTTAGCTGTTTTCAGCAATGAGACTACAACCACTGCATTCATATGGTGGGGCTAGTGGAGGAATCCAAGTCAGAATATTTAGTTCAGTAAATCTGGTGCACTGTTAGTTGTTAACTTCCCTGTCCATGTTTCCACTGAAATGCTTTATCCTGGCTCAGATAACAGGAGAATAACACAGAGTAAACTACAAACTATCTGAGAAAGAATGTGCACATGCAAATAGAGCAGTATCATTTTAAGGTGGTGAATTTAAGGTGGTGTTGGTTAAATGTGTTCTGTAAGCACGGACGAGCGTGCAGTCAAGTGAAAATGATGGCTGTTGCTTAACTTGTGAGAAGTACTGTATATGGTGATGTGGAACGATAATTGAAAAAATAGGAGTTCTTGGAAACTAGTTGATAGGTAATTCTAGTTGGTAGATAATCCTAGAAAATGACAAATACATCATCTTGCTTATGTTGAAACATGGAAACTGGTACTTTGAGGAGTCAGGCCTTTTTCTTTTGAAATAGGACAATGCAAGGATAGCAATAATTCCAAAAGCTGCTTATCTAGTAATTGGATTATGATGGTAAGGAATAGGTGGTTCTTTGCTACTTTGTCAGCTGCTCGTGGTCTGCCTCAAGGAGGGAATCTAGCACTGTGTGTAGGGTTTGTCTTCAACTTTAAGCATGTTCTCTAAGCCACTTCTTCATGATTCCAGTGTTCAATGGAAAGAAATGAATGAATTCCTCTCTGAGGGTGCCCATCTCTCCCCATTGACAATGGAGAAGGCCTAGACAATTGGCTTAGATTAGACCCCTAATTTACAGATTTTTAAGTCAGATAAAGAGAGTCCCACCTCAGAGAGAGTGAAGTCAGTCATTAATGCAGTGACCAGTGTTTCAGATTCTTTTAAATTGTGAAACACAGTGATAAGGAGCATTCGTTTGCCAAGGACTGTCTTGCAGTTAAAATATTTTACAGTTCTGATGATATTTAAGCAGACTTAGTGTTGAATTTTGCACAGCTGATTAACTTTTCTTTCAGAAAAAAATATATAGGAATTTTTTTTCAAAAATGGTTTTTGCTTTGGAAAAGGATAATATATTTATCTTCTCCAAATTATGTTGGGAAAGGCACTTAAATTTGCTGAACTTAGCTTAAGTTAAGCTAAAGTAACTTGACAGGTCTTCTATATAATGAACATTCTATTTTGTTTCAAAAAAAAAAAAAATCGGCAAGCCATTTTCTTTTCAATAATTTGGAGATAGACCTTTACAGTTTTATAAAATGTGACTTGATACTTACTAACCAAGAGACAAACTCTTTTGTAAAAGCAAGCATTTTCAAAAGCCTAACTGACTTGTTTTGACAGCAATGTATCTATCTTTACGAATTATTTAGTGCATCAGAAATTCATGACATGTTTTATTAAAAAAAAAAACAACTTACAAATGCTTCCAATTTTACTAGTAGGTACTAAAAGTAAACATATATATTACTGCTTCATCCTAAATTTCTAAAAAGCTTTTTATTTTAAGAAACACTCATTCGTAACCCCTAAAATATTTACTGGGAGTTGCACAGGTCATGCTTGTATTATGAATTCATTGGGGTTTGAGGTTCTTGTTCTTTATTGAGGATCGGAATTGCTATGGTCTTTATTCAGTCAAAACATCTGCTGAGCTTAGCTAGAGCTTTGTTTGAGTAGCAGCTCCACCTAAAAGCACAACCTTTTTTTCCCAAATCCAGCGACCACTTCTTCAGTTTCAGGATAATGGGTTTTTGGCCCCTCCCCAAGACATAGCAACTAACGGGATAGACTTCTGATTCTCTAAACCATCAGAGAAGCTATCAGTGATGTTGCCACTGGCACCTTGGGAGAATTGGCAGCGTACCCTATGGAAGTATGACTGTCACGCTGCCAAACAGCATCTCATCCTCATTTTAGACAGTGCTCTGGAAAATGTTAGAAAGAACTACTTGAATAGGTTATGATGTCAACTTTGGCAGTCTTCCATCTCATATGCTTGCTTCTAAAATGTTTGCTTTTGAGGATCAAGTGTCGCCTGAACTACACTGGCAGTGCCTAGTGATTTCAGTGGCGGATTTGTGTACCTATCCATGCTTGCTCTAAACAAACATTTGTGACAATTGTTTGCTTATTAGAGATTTAGATCTAACTGAATCTGTTAGCTTGCAGAGTAGTTTTTATGCCCAGACTCAGCTAATATTTTGGGGTTTTCTTTAACCATATTGTTACAGAGCAAAATGTGCACAATATTGAAGTCACTGAGGGAAGTAGCCTCTCTTCACTTAACTGCTTCCTCTCTCTGTCTCACAAAAGCAGGCAGTATTTTACTACAAAGTCTTTTATTCCTTGTCTATGTTTATTTACTTTTGTATTTGTAAAGGTGGGGGGCAGGGAAATTACTGTTTTGGTTCTGACTTGGATTCCTTTTTTGTAAATTATGAAACTTTTTTTTTAATGTTCTGTCTACTGTAAGTATGTGTACAGGTTCCTACATGGTCATGTAAAATATCTGATATGTGTGTGTATATATATATATATATATATATATATATATAAAAAAATATATGTATAAATATAGAGAGAGCTTTGTTTAGCCAAAGATGATTTTTTTAACTATATAAAACTCCAGGTTTATTTTGTATAAACTAGTTTGCTTACTGTAAGAGTAATGCAAAAAATAAAACTCTGTAAAGTTCACCCACTTATGTTCTTGTTGGACAAAGGTTGGTTTGGAGTGTTTTATACCATTGTTTGTAATTTATTTCTTCAATAAGAATTTTGATACATATTTTCAGAACGTACTGTATGTAAATCTAATCTACAGTCTTATTTGTGAAACCTCAGGTAAATGAAAACATTTTCTAAAACTGTTGGCCAATGGCTTGGTAACTACAACTTCTGTGAAGCAGCATTAAAAGTGACTTCTGTTAGTTTGTATAAATGAGTAGCTGTGTAGTTCTGGCCAATAAACATGGAAGTACTTAGCTGCTGCTCTGATACGATTACTGCTTCAATTACATACTGCTTATTTCTTAGTGAACAACAGAATATATCTACAAAATGACTGGATCAGAAGTTGGTTTATTTACCAAACTATGTATCAAAACCTTCCTTAAGCCATTTGTGAATCAGAACCTGCCCCGTTCTCTTTCCAAAAGCGTTGCTTTTGTGGTAGGTGAAACATCCCAAAGAAAAGACTTCTTTGTATCCAGGGCTTTTCACTGGAAGAGTATTGCTGGCAGCCCTTTAAGAGTCTTGCTCTAGGTTGCTATTGAGGAATATATCTGCTTCTATCCAACACACGCATCTTTCCAGGATTCAGTTTAAAAATGTTAGTTGTCATGGGTACTGGAAAATTTTCCAAAGTGGCAATGCAGTGAGTGGTGTTTATGGAGAGGTTACAGGTGTGCATTGTAATTAAATCATAGAGGATCTGGAACTGAATTTTGAGGGATCCTTTTCAAGGCATAGTCTGTTGCCAGTTGACTATCTATTGGATAATAGTTGACAGGAATAAAGGCACTTCTCTAGGCTCCGGAGAAATTCTTTAGCTGCCCATCCTACAATCCTTAGCTCTTTACATTAAAGCTTTCCATTGATTGTCTTCACTCAAAAAAGCTAGAAAATAATCTTTAGCAATTAATGCGTTTGTCTTGGTGAAGGAAGGCTGCAATACCAAAGCATACCAAGAAACATGTCTAGGGAATCCTTGGCTTTCTTAGAAAAACCTATGAAATTCATCAAAGGGCAGTTCAGGAACAAAATGAAAGGTGGGTAAAATTTTAGTGGTAGCTGGCACCTGCTTTCCAATCATAGTTAAAAAGTATGTGCTGTGCCACCAAAAGCAAACCCATTGAGTCACAAAAGGTAATATATGAAACAAAATAGGTATAGAAATACCTTAACAGCAAGAAAGTCATACAGCTCTGGGTAAACTAAACAGGGCCATGGTATGAATCTGAGAACTGGAACATAATTGTCTGTACTATTAAATTAATTACACAGTCTTTGATAGTGACTGTGCTGCTATCCTTTACAGAGCTTATGGAGCAGGGGCAATTGCCAGTAGGCAGCTTGGCTATGGGCATCCTGGCGTGGGAGTTAAGAGTTTAACTGTGAGCTGTACCAGTTCTGAGGGCTGGAAAGATGTCACTCACCTGTTTTATTTATTACTGTAAAGGTAACCACAGAAGGAGCAAGTCTAATACTTAGTAATGCTTATCTGTAGCAAAATAGACATTAGCTAACGTTTTGAACATCAGAATGTAATATGTTAATACAAGGAAATGCTGTCGTCTGTGTTGCAAGAAAATTAAAATTAGTTACTGCATATATGTTCTTCTAATTTTCAATCTATGAATCCCTGATGTAAGAATATCAAAAGCTCCAGTGCTATAAAAAGTGTATTCAGATCCAGTATTTTGATGTATATTTCGAGAAGATATTTTGTGATAGCTGCCATATGTGTTTAGGTGCTGTCATGAGCAAGACAGATTGAAAAACAACCCATAGTGGATTTGGATACCAGGATTTATTTAAGAACCGGCAAAATTAGCACTTTTAGCCGTACTTAATTATCTCACACCCCCTCCCCTACCGCCCCCAGTGCTACGTTCACTAGCTCTCGCCTTGCCTTCCTGGCAGAGAGGTCGCTGATGGTGCAGGAGGGTTGGGCAGAAAGTCGTGGTGGTTCCTGCAGTGCGGCTGCTTGCAGTTGACCAGTCTGAGGCATTACCGGTCATCCAGGCATCCCCTGAATTCATCTCCACAAGGCTCTCTGATCTCCAGGATATTCCCCAACTTCCAGGATCTTTCTTCCCGCTAGGATCTCCACCCTCTTCTTTCCAGGCTCCCTTCTTCTTTCCAAGACAACTTCCTCTTTTCAGGAACCCTTATTTTTGGTACCGCCTCTTCTTTCCAGCACCCAAGCCCCGAGTTTTCCCAATTTAAATACTCTATGAGCAGAAGCACAACGTGTGATTGGCCTCCTAATTGGTGAGTCTGTTTCATGTCTTTTTATTAACTGGAGAATTCAGGACATGCCGCTTTAATGCAGGTGTTAACAAAATTTCCAATGAGCCAGTACTCATTGTAGCTAGCAAGTAACAGCCTTCTGCTTGAGAGCTCAAAAGTTCAATTTTGGACATTCACTCACACACAGACATACACCCAGTCACCTGCTGCCTGTTAGCATTCACAATTTTAGCTGTTTTCACCTATGACGGGCGCTTATAGCAAAAAAGTTTCCTCAGCCACCACAAGTTCTTGTTCACCTCCAAATGCAAAGGCCTACACTGCACTCCTGTTTTCTCTCATGACTTCCCCTACCCCCTGATATACACACACACGCACACGCACACTCAAACACACACCCTGGCCCTGCTTCCCTGCCGTGTTAGTTCTGCAGTCTATTAACAAGCTTGCCTAGACATGCGTGGCAGTCCTTCAACACTGTCAACTATGGTGCTGCTATAGCAGAAACATGGCAAATTATCCCTGATATCTCCCCCGACCTCAAAAAAAACAAGCCTTAAAACAGTTGTTATTCTGAGGACGGAGTGACGTAGCCAGCCTCTTGTGCTGATGGTGTTACCTGGCAAGAGGGAGAAGAAGCTACAACAGTTGTACAGGAATGTGCTAATCCAAGAACAAGCTGCTTCTGTAGCGAGAGACAAAGCATATTCTTCGACAGGATGAATAATTCACAGCTTTATAAAGAAAACACTTGTTAACAATAAAATGCCAATAGCAGGTAAATGGGACTACACTGTCCGAGAGAAAGAGTGTGAGCTTGTGGATGAGGAAGGCCTGAGCGGCTTGGATGGATATTAATGTGTTTATCAGGAGCAGAAAGTCTAGCTCTGCCTCCCTTAAAGCATTTGAAACATATACATATACCATATATCTTCTGCATAATACCGAAGCTAGAGAAGAGATGCTGTAGTCACCTCATTTGCTGCAGGGAAAGGCTCTGAACACTTATTCAAACATGACTTTAAGAGAGACTAGTACAGCTTATGCTAAAGAGAAAGATGCACTGATACATAAATCTGAGATAAATGCAAAGTATTGCCAGTTTTAGCCAAATTAAAGAGCAAATGAGGCGGCAGTAGTGTCTTTTGAGAAATAGCTACTGGTTAATGGGAATATCTTTAGGGAAGAATTGGAAATCTGTCACACACCTTATAAGATTGAAGCATATGTATTTCACCTGACTCCTGAAGTTAGAATCATGGTAAAGGACAGAGGCACCTTACAGTAACGTGCGAGGCAGCAGTTGAACCCGATGAGCCAAACAAGAAATGCAAGCAAGCTTTGGGGGAAGGAAAAGTCTAAGAGTTCTGGAGCAACAGAGATAAAAATGGGGTATTTCATCCCATGGGCTATCTAGCTCCCAAAACACTATCTCCTTGGGAAAGGAGCTGCAGCACCGCTGAAAAGAGCAGTTATCAGGTACAGTCTCAAAATGCCTATTAACCGGAGCCCCTCATAGGACTTAGAGGAAGGAACCTCTGAATCGTGGTCAGTGTAAAGGGCACACCAAGCTGAAGCACTTCTGGATACACTGAAAAGAAGGATTGTCAGACACCTGTAGCACTTTAAAGGAGAAAAAATACTGCTTCCCTTTAGGCATTTAGGAATTTAATTTAGGCTATTCCATTTAGACCTGGCTAGGATTAGGCAGCCAATGTTTTTAGTAACAGAACCTCAGATCCAGTGGCCCTGATTTCTCCCAAAATCCCACTTTAGGAACTCATGTTCTTTTTCTAGATCTTGTCTCTCTTGATCAGAGACATAAACTCTGCACAGTGCACAGGGGTGGCAGCATCCTCCCTCAGCCAAGGAAGGGTAAATTGCTAAAGCCTGTGTTTCTAGCTGAAGACGTGAGTTTAGGTTACTGTGGCCTCCATTTTCAAAGAATCAGTCTAACACATATTAAATTAACTCACCAGGCAACAGACTATGAAATCGGACATGACCGATCGATCCTTCAGCATTGATTCAAAGTGAAACTAATGGAATGTAAAGAAAATGTAAAGCACTGTAAAGAGTGGTTATTTATCCATTTTACACAACACATTTTCATTTAGGAACTGGGTGGAGACATAGTGTTTGAAGAACTGACTAAAACAGTGCACAGGGATATTATAAACTATTGCTGTACAGGCCGAGCCTTGAGGGAATGGCTTTGTTAGGTGCCACTGACTAAAATGATTGCATGATAATTTTGGCTGGAGGCACCATCCTATCATCTGATGATTGTAAACTGTGCATGTATAGTTCAGACTGAGTGATCCTGCATGCAGATACGAAGAACAGTGAAGTCTGCTCAGTGTACCACATCTATGCTTTGGCTCTTGGAAAAAAAAAAAGAAGTTCTAGCACTTTCAAGGGAAATTTGCAGCAGCACTATGATCCTTCTGCAATGCTCTAGGAGAGAATAACCAAGGGCTTTCTCATAAGGTAAGTGACAGGAAAAAATATCTTCCTAGGGAAGTATGGAGCAGGTAGATACATATCAGACTTGAAGCAATTCAGATTAAAAACAAAACAGGAGTATTTGTAACTTAACATTTCACCTTTTTTAAAAAGAAGTATCTTTAAGCAAATCTATAACTTTATGAAGATTGGGTCTTTTTAACAATTTAAGTATAGGTCATTACTCACTTCCTCATAATAGTTATAATCAGTGGACCAATTGAGCCAGTTAACAGGTGTTACCAGATTAGCAATTCTCAGAATATCAAATGAATATATTGGCATTTTTCAAGTGTAAAGGCTGCAGGACAAACAAGATTTCATATTATGACATGTCTTTTCATTTTGGCCACTGAATTCCAGTTGTATTTTAATTTATAGCTTATAAAATCTGAGAAATTTTACTTCCACTTTTTCAAATCACAGCTGATGAAACCCTGGGACAAATTTAATATAGACATGATCTAAATTGTGGAAAAAGACCAAGCAAATTTTAAAAGAAATGAAGAAACAAAGAAGTAATGAAAACAAGAAATAAAGAAACTTCCTCCGACAGAAATGGTAACTTTTCATCTGATTCTAACTGATTATATTCATGAATTTTTAATGTTTAAAATAACATACAGAAATATTTAGACCAACACAAAAGTAGACAGTATAAAGAAAAATGTCACAGCTATGTACAGTCTGTACTAGGAACTGTACATTTTGTCAGACTAGAATTAATGGTATCACTGATGTTCAAGATTACTCCGTTACACAGAGCTCAAATAAGACCAGAGGAAAAGAAAGCTGGAATATTACTACTGGAAGCACATTACTATAGCAAGTTTGCAAAGAGTGTTTTTTGCTCATTTCTTTGAAACTATGACGTGCATGGATACAGACTACCTTTTTATTTTATAGAGCACTTTCACCATATAAATATTCATATCAGTGCAGATCTGAGGGAAGTGTCCTAGTATAATAAACTCACTTAAAGAGTGAATTATGCCACTCCTGTAATTCCTCTCCCTTGTCAGCTCAGGGCTCAGGGCAGAACTGTTTAAATACCAAATGCTTCTATTAAACACTTCTGCAGAGTCAGAGCAATATGTTTATACCCTTCTTCTTGTCCTCACTTTCCCTGAACAGATATTTTAACCCGACATTCCAAAATGGACCGTGATAATTCCTAGTGCTAGAAAGACACTATCTTTCCAACTTTGGGATGAAAACAGGTCTCATTTCCCTTTTATTCCTGGATTTATACTTCAGCATCTCACTGGGGCTTTTTTCTTGCATCTGTCAATCTCAGCGAGGGATCAGCCCCTCGTGAGGAGCAGATACACCCAAGATTCCTCTGAGTAAGTGCTGTGCGTTGCTGTCAGCCAGTCACCTTTCAGAGGAAGTGATACCCAGCAACCAGCAAGTAGCACCCCCTAGTCCTCGACCTCTTGAGTGCTTTGGGCCTCAAGCTTGTGCTGCAGAAAGCTCTACTTCCCACTTTGCTGAAGATGAATTGTTTTATACACAGGTTCTGTATCCTCACTTGCAAGTTCTGAAAAATAGGTCCAATATTATTAGCTTCAGATGTAGCATTATCTAGCAAACATTTTGACATATGAACACTTCTATACCTCTCAACCCATGAAGCTGCAAAATCTGATATCTACTCTGAATGAAAGCTGTATAAAGTTAGAAGAAATATCTGACAGTGTTCTTTAAAGATGAGGAAAATTGATTACAATAATTCTTGCTGGTTTTTTTTTTTTAATGTATCTTATTTTGGTGATATATGTGGGAGGGAGGGAGTGGGAAAAGAAGATTTCCAGAAGCATCATAGCGGCTAAGAAATTGCTAGAACAGTTAAGTTTCTGGAACAATTTCTTTGAGTAAAAGGGAAGTTCATTGTGGAGATTCAAATTTTCAGAAAAAAAAGAAATGTAATAATAAAGACTGTAGGGTGCATATGCAGAGAATGACTGCACTGTTGGATACAATTGAAAATATTTACTTGTGGTGTGGATAAACACAGTCTCCAAGCAGAATCATGCTGTGTGGTATCATATCATAAACTGCAGCCAAGATATATTGATAATGGTGATATCACCCAGCTGGACTACCAATTAAAATTGTGTAAGATTGTGGACACTGCAACAACCACTCTTAAAAAGCTTAGAACTGGCACTTTACTAAGGGTTGTAATTTAGTGGAATTTTGGAATTTCTAAAAACATGATAACATTAAAAAAAATTGTGAAACCCATCATGCAGATACGATTCAAGCTGCTTTCAGTATTTTATTTATCATATTAGCAGAAAGAATTCTAGGGGCACAACACAATGTACTGTGCTTTTACAGGTAAGCAGACAAATACCTTAGAGTTCAATTTCCCAGATTACCTGAAGCTCTTGAATAGTTTCCAGAGAAGTGGCTTGGGGATACCTTGGAAATCAAGCATCTTGCAGCAGAGTATAGATCAAATTGCTGATGAGTCAAAGCTTCTGGGCAAGAGGTAATAAAGCAGGTCATCTCACACTCACAGCTAAAAATCTTTGTATTGCTCCATTTTGTGTTCCCTGTTATTTGTGTGTTGAAATTTATAATTAAGCCAAATTCTTGGTGACTTCAGTAAGACTTTAAATGAATAAAATTCAAAATATTAATCCTACAAGCACTCTTAGGATATGAATGTTCAAGAACTGAGACTATTCATACATGTATAGTTAGCTATGTGTAAATTAGTTATGTATTCACAATTTTGGAATCCAAGTGAGAAATCTGTGGATTTTTACTCTGGTAGATAGCAAGATACTGGATAGATGGCACTAAAAAAGGTACAAAATGAAAAATGTTTATCACATATCTTGAAACTTTCTCACAGAAACAAAGCCCATAAGCATTAAATCTTATTCTAGTTGTTTTATACCCAAAGCCATGCCAAAGTCACAGACATTGCAATAGAGTGGGTGTAGAATTAAACTATAGTTGGCAGTAGATTTGCAAAGTGGAAAAAAAAATTTTTTTGACTTCTTACCCAGTGGGAAGAAAATACTGTTAAACTGTAGGCAGTTAAGAAGTATTGTGGCTTATAGCTGAAATCAGTCTCTCTCAAAGTTTAAAATACACATTTCACATTTGCATCCTTCAGCAGTAACCATAATGTCTGTACTCATTTATTAACCCATTAAATGGAAAATAATGATGAACTTCTAAGATCGCTCGTGCTATCAGAATATATATGAAACATCATTATTAAAAAGAAATACTAAAAAGGGTCATTTCCTAAAGGAATCCAATAGTGTATTAAAATAAAATAGAGATTTATATTTCAGATATGAACCTCTGACCATGGGGGACTGGAATTTGTTGGGCAGCTTCCTTGAAGAAGTGCACATCCACTCCACCATTGTTGGCAAAATCTGGCTCACAATCCTGTTCATATTCCGGATGCTGGTGCTGGGAGTGGCTGCTGAAGATGTCTGGGATGACGAGCAGTCTGAGTTCATCTGCAACACAGAACAACCCGGCTGCAGCAATATCTGTTATAACAAAGCCTTCCCCATCTCTTTGATCAGATACTGGGTACTGCAGATTATATTTGTCTCTTCTCCATCTCTTGTTTACATGGGCCATGTGCTCTACAGGCTAAGGGCTCTTGAGAAAGAACGACAGAAGGAAAAAGCCTGCCTGAGGGCCCAGCTGGAAGACCTGGAGCCCATGCCTGAGGAACACAGGAGAGTGGAGAGGGAACTACAGAAGCTTGAAGAGCAGAAGAAAGTGAATAAGGCACCCCTGAGAGGGTCCCTACTGCTCACCTACGTCCTACATATCCTGACCCGGTCAGTGGTCGAAGTGGGCTTTTTGATAGGTCAGTATCTTTTATATGGGTTTCACATGTCCCCCCTTTACAAATGCACTCGGCCCCCTTGCCCTAACACGGTGGATTGTTTTGTATCCAGACCCACAGAGAAGACCATCTTTATGATTCTCATGAACAGCATTGCTGCGGTCTCCCTCTTCCTCAGCATCCTAGAAATCGCCCACCTGGGCATCAAGAGGATAAAGAAGACCCTCTACGGGCCGCCGCGGCGGCCGGCGGGCCCGGCCGAGGAGGAGGCCAGCCTTTACAGCGCCAAGCAGAGCTCCGCGGTGCCGCCGCCCTGCGCGGCCAGCAACGACGGGCCCCCGCGCCCCGCCGCCGCCCTGCCGCCGCCGCCGGGAGAGCAGCACCGCGGAGAGCTCCGCGCGGCGCCGCGGCGCCGGCTCGGCCCGGCTCAGCACCACGGACAGCAGCCGCCGCCGACCTCCTCCAGCAGCGAGGAGGCGTCGCCGGCCGCCGCGGGCAGCGCCCCCGGGGCGGCGGCGGCAGCGGCGGCGGCAGCGGGAGCTGGAGCGGCTCCCACCGCCCGCCGGACGCCCCGCAAGCGCAGCCGGGTGAGCATCTGCAGGGACTTCGGGGAGGACCGCTGCGGGTCTCCGGACAGCGGGCACTGCGCGGGCACCCGCAAGTCCAGCTTCCTCTCCCGCGTGTTCTCCGAGAGCCGCCCGGGCAGCGACAGCGAGAGCGCGTCTTCCGGCGGCGGCCCCGGCTCCGAGGGGAAGCGCAGCGAGGACGGCAGCCCGCCCGGCAGCCCCCCGCCGCCCGCCGCCACGGGACGCCGCGTGTCGATGGCAAGTAGCGCCCTGCGACCCCCGGGGTAGCGGGACCCGCCGGGGCGTGGGCCAGAGGCGGTGGGGGCACACACTCGGGCGCCAGCTCTTCTCTCCCGCCCCCAGGGAGGAGCGGGCAGAGGCAAGGGGGGCCGGCTTGACTCCTTGGAGAATTAGGCTTCATGACACAGTCCCGACATGGCACAGCTGCGGGCCCTCCAGAGCAAGCCATGCTCCACACACTTGATTCCCCCTCTCAGGTGAGGCAAAAACCTCACTAGGGAATTATTCATCACCCAGGATCTGAAGTTCATTTTATCAGACACTGAAGTTCATTTTATTTAAGCTTATTTACATCTCCCAATTGAGTCTGCATGGACTGTCATCTAGCCCAGTGGAGCTTGCTCAGCTCCAGCCTTCTTGAAACTGTAAGGAAGAGAAGTCTTGACTGGATTGAAACCAATGGCTTAACTTCCCTCAGCTTCAGAGGGTTTATTTGGGGCGACCAGTGGGCTGAACAATTGCTCAATGAATAAGCCAAAAGATCTACATATAAAACACCAAATAATTGCAATGACAGATCCAACAACTACAGAATTTCATTTTCAACAGCTGTTCCTATTCTGTGGCCACACACTCTAAACTTCTTTATGTTCAGTGTTAATAAAAAGCTAGTGCTTGCATTCAAGTGCCATCTAGTAGATTTTTTTGAAAGTAATTTGAGTTCTGATGACTCTGAATCATGAGATTTGTCCTCTGAGGACAAAAGACCAAATGCTTCCAGGAGCATGCCCTTAAATAACTTTTTATAGGGCTTGTAATAGACAGAAGATTGCTTCACATAATACTCAAGTTTTCAATTCTATTCAATTTTCTCTCACTCTTCTTGAAACGTAAAAAACAACAACAACAACAACAAACCCCACAATACCTCTGCAGTAAGAAGCAGAAAATGCTCTCACTTGCTTCTCATCAACAATTTATGAGCTCAAATGTTCATGGAGTTATAGTTTCTAGAGCATGTAAATAGTCAGGATAAATCATTTTAAATTTTCACTTAGAGGCAATATAATCATTTTCTGCTTTGGGGAGAGGGGCTAGAGACCAACCTGTTGATTTCCTGGGGTTTTCGATATTCACATGAGAAGGTTCCTTTAAAAAAGTGAAGAGCAAAAAGATATTAAACAGGATTTGGGAAGCATCTTGTTGAAAATTTATACAAGTTGCTTGGCAACTTGTAAAGTTTAATGACAATGAAGTTAACTTTCAGGTGAGGTCTTGAAGAAATATATTCAGCTTGCAAAGCAATGTCGTTAGTCTTGAAAGTAGCACTGTTTTGGCATGCTACATTTGTGGATCACAATGTTTGGGACTGTTTCTAGCATTTTAAAATGTGACTCATGTCTCTATCGTGTTTATAGAACATGATATTATAAAGTAAAGTTGCTTCTATACACAATTCAGTCACTATTTTGGCAAATGCACTTTGGTACCAACATTGCCAAGGCACTTATGAATACCAGTTTCAGTGTACGGATCTGCTAGTGCATCATAAAAATGTTGGGCATTAACTCATATATCTTTCTGGTCTGTATTTCCCTATATTCACTATTTAGTTTTGGTTGTTAAAGGCATGCAGCATTGATCTGTTTTAATCTGACTTCCAGGAAACAATCATCATATATTAATATTTTGATAAAGGAAATAAAGAGTGAGTAGATTTACCTGTGTGACAGGAGCACTCAAAAAAACAATTTTCCTATTTTTTTTAAAAAAAGCATTTAAAAGGAATAATATTTTTAAAATTCCAGCTGTACAAAGTACAAAGAAAATCTCCTGCTCTCCCTGCTTAATACTGAATTGCAACAATAATGCAGACAAAGGAGAGGCGCTTTTTAACATAGCAATGAATCTGTACCCATGAATGTTTTCTAAACAGCCAAAATACAGTCTATTCTAACCCAGACCTTATTAATCTAACTTGAGTAGCCAAATAAATAGAGCAAAAGACTTACAGGAATTGATGCTGTTCAATTTGCTTTGACACATTTCCCAGCCATCCTCTATACCTCCATCTTGGCTAGAATTTTTTCTGTTTTCCTTCATACCCCTGCTTGTAGTAGAATTTGGTTATAGCATTCTTTGTGTTAGCTGGGTGAGAAGGGAGTATCATCTCAATATTGAAAATATCATTTTCTGTACTTCAACAACCATTCTAGCAGCTTCTAATCAAACACATGCTGAGGCTGTACTAAGATAGCAGGATGATTGCAATTGCCTATGACCACCATATCCTTAGCTGAAAGAAAAGCTCAAAGCTACACAAAGATCACTAAATACATCTCATACTGTAAGATTCTGCATACAAGTCAACCACATCCTGTGAGTAATAACATTGAAAGTACCTAACAGATCTAATAATACAGTTATGGATGCTTGACCTTTATCCACTGACAAGAGGTTTTTGAGCAATACTACCAATGCCATTTCCATGTCAAACCTGAGTCTCTAACAGATAAATAAATTACGATCAGGGACAAGGAAATGTTGTAAAATTTACACAATGATGGATTTCATCCTCTTCATCAAAACCTGAAGACTAGGTTGTGGATGGTAGTTGGCCAGATCATGATCAAGTGCTTACTTCCAATCAAGTTACAAAACTGCATCCTTCAAAGAACATAGGCAGCTCCTTGGAGGAAATGTTAATTTTCAATTTTAACAAAGAACGCATCCAGTGCTTCACTGTGAGCTCTCAACAAATGGTTCAATAGGAAGCCGAACACAAAACGCATGTTTGGCATGAGGATTCATCAGCATTTTGGACTTCAGTTCAAATCAAACCAGCAACATATATAAAGGAAGAAATGCCCTTCCCATTGGTAGGAGTCGACAGACCAACCATTTTTTAGCCATACTGCAGACCAAATAAAACTTCCTTGCCTGGAAACTGGTGGAAATAAAGAGCCATTTCTTTGTCTCATGTCCAACTATGGCATAAAACCTTGAAAAAAATTATGCTACAGCTCATTAGTTTTACACCCAAAACAATCAGTCTGCATACTCTGTTAAGATTCTTGGTCACTCTGTTGTCAAAGGTTATCCATTATTTAGAATGGCAAGCAAAAATGAGAGAGACAGAAAGCTTGAATAACTTATTAGGCCAAAGGATTCTTAGGAGTCTGATCCACTGTCAAAAATGCCTTTTTCTTCAGCCTCTGCTGGTCAAACTTTAGGTCTATCAAGGTCAAAGGATAGATCACCAAAACAAGACCTCCATTGCATCAGGGAAAGTACATAGCAAAGTATAGAAAGAGACAGTCACTGTATGACATGACTGTTTTCAGTCTGTCTAAACACAATGACTAGAGCATCATGAACTATACAAGTGAGCTAGCCTCAACCTGATGGAGACCTGGGATAAATATAGTTACGAAGTTCTACAGTGGCAGGGGAATTCAGCATCTATGGAAGCACTGGTACAGCTGAAATCATGCTGCCTGCAGGACTCCAAAACCTTGATATTGAGGAATTCAGTCAACAGAACAATCCGTTAAACGATAACTAGCTCCAACCTAATCACTTCCAAGGCTCATTTATAAGATAAGATACTATATATCCTCTAGGATATATATTCTAAGATATACTGTTGGTATATACACAGGTCTGCCACAGGTCTGTCCTCAGTTTTGCATCTCTAGCCACATTTTAATTTATTTTAATTAAGGGGAGATGCCACTATGGAACAAAGGGGGCTCCTTCTGTATCATCTTAGCCTGCCAAGCTTCCTTAGGCAAGTGGGCCTTACTCACAAAGGTAGACACGCTCTACTCAGTGAGAAGAAATGCACTGAATTATTATAACTACATTTACTAAGGAGAACTGGGAATTAGATTCACAGAGGTGTGTAGAAATTATGCTGAGATCAATAGGATTCTGCATGTGAACAACATTATGAGTGAAGAAAAAAAAAATTGTAAGGTCAGGCCCTCCACTGGTGGGTGAAACATTTTTAAGTCTGATCAAATTAATAGGCTGATGCAGTCAAAGGTCAGTATAAAACTAGTACAGATACAATGCTTGTTTTCTTGAAAGGCAGCAAGGCCAGAAATTGTAGAATATTTAGGCACTTAATTCTTAGGGTGCTGCACTCAGGGTTATTGCCTTGCCTTGCTGTGTGCGAGGCTGCATGAAGCCATTATTTCATGGCATAACTCTCATTTTCACTCTGGGGAGCCAAAAATGAGAGGTCTGAACACTCCAACTGAACAATTAGAGAGGGGGAGAGCTTTGCTTCCAAAGTCAACCTTTGAGAGGGTCAGCTGCTCTTCTTCCTCGAGCATTTTCTGCTGATCAAAGGAGCAATTGCACAACTTCAGAAAGCTCTGCAGAGCAGGGTCTCAACCTGATTTGAAACAATTATCTCCTGATGTTGCATCTGCAAAGTGTCATGGCAATTCAACTCTCCAAAAGCTGAACACAAACATTTCCACAAAGGCAGAAGGTTGCGTGATGTTTCATTGCTATGTGCATTTTACTTCTTCTGCTATATGTGTCTCTTTCCAGCTTTCTCAAGTAGAGGACCCCAGTTGCATGCTACCTGATCTATAAATAGTAGTTTTCTAAAGAAGCCTAAGGTGTGCTCTGAAACCTATAAGTTGTAATTTGGTTAACTGAGATGGGAAGTATTTACATTTTACTTTTTAAAACTATTTAGACTGCCACCTCTTCTCACAAAGGCCAGTACCTTTCAGAAGACCTGGACCTAGTTTACTACATTTGCACCACTAGCCTAACTGTGCACTGAAGGAGCTACTGTAATAGAAATAACAACCTTCTTGGTGAGAGTACCCAAGGATATACCAAGAAGATGGGAAGACTTGACATATCCAGTGGTCCTACTTTTTTTTTTTCCCCCCCAATATAGCACTGAACTAAGTTCCTGGAATCACAAAACAAGATTGGAAGTTACTATAAGTTTTATAATATTCCTAACAACACTATAGCTGAACCTATTTCTTGGGAAATCAAGGTTATTGGATCAAGCTTTTCAAAAGGTATTAGGCATTTTGGGACCCAAATTCAGATTCTTGATTTTCAAGAGGTGTTGAGTTATCTTCATTCTCACTTCCTCTTTAGCTCACCCTTTCCTTCAGAGAGTCTTATACTTTCAGAGTGTCATTTCTTTAAGTCTCCACATTTGGCTACAAAGAAATCAATGCACTTTTAAAAGGAAGGCCCCCTCTTCATGGTGTCTGAGGGGTCTAAAAAGCTGATAATTAAGCAGTACTCTCAGCTCACAGAATCAGACCCAGATAGAGCTGCTGTTTTTGTTCATTTGCTGAGAAGAAAATCTCTGGGGCTGAAACCCTGGATCTGTTGAAGCTGGGGAAATTCTATGATTCACTGGGTCAGGATTTCACTAGGTCACTTTTTTATTTCTCTATTCTGTTCAATTCTTTTTCTGCTTCTCACTTCTCCATTCAGCTCTGAGCTTTAATCCAGTGGGAAAATATTCAGTAGTGAGAAGGAGATGAAAGAGGGAGCTGCTATTCAACTTGAATACTTGCAGTCTTCTCCAGAACAAGATATGTTTACTCATCTTTTCAACTATACTTGGGGGATAAACATCCACTTATTCAACTAGCTGAACCACTGCTCTCACTCTTGGGGCTGGGAACGGTTTGAAAGAATGAATGTACATTGAAATAATGAATCTGATAACTGCAGAATAGTGTTATTTTGACAGCTAAGCTCTACCAGAAAAGCTACAGGTGGGATGGGGAATTGGCAAAACCCTGTGTTCTACTAGGATGTTTGAGAAGCCTTAAATGTGAAATCTTTATGCCTGTTTAATCTGCTAGTACATGCTGTTATTTTTGTACAGCTTTTCAATGCAAACTTCTTTTTTTAAGAGATATTCCAGACTAGTTTTATTCTGCACATTACATTCTGCCCTGAGGCGCTCAGAAAAACCTTGTGATGAAGACAGCCAGTGTACTAATTATCCTGCAAAGTCTACTTCATCACACGAGGGCTAACTGTTCACCAAGTGCACAAACACAGAAATTAGAAAATGACAAGCTTTGGGGATAAAGAGGAGTTGATGAATGATGAACCCCTCTGAGGATTTGTGTAGCACCAAATAGACAGCTGGATTTTAGAAAGTGGCGCTCTCCTAATTGACTCCATCTTTGTAAATGTATGGCTTCAGAGACATTTAAAAATATACAAAAACCCTTAATGTGTAAAGTGAGGGCTACAGGGTGGGACCACTGATTTTAAGCAGGTCACTTTAGGGATTTTGGTGTAAAATCAAGCTTTCTCTCCCCCACCCCTACTACTAACATTGAACAAAGATGGCTTTGTTCAATACATACAAGGTAAGTATGTTATCAGCTATTCATATAAACAACAGCTCCCACCCCTGCCCAGCTATGTATTTGTTGGACCTGGATTAATTACTATGATAACATTTCTTTTTCTCCTTTAAGCCAGCTCAGATTCATGCTTCTTTCTCTTGTTATCTTTCAGAGCATGCTCCTAGAACTATCATCTATAATGAAAAAATAGTGACATTTGGCAGACAAGAAATAAACTAAGGGATTGAACACAAACCACCTTCAGCAGAAAGATAAAAAGCAGCTTATCTGTTGCTATGTTCCCCTCTCCCTCCTCTATAATGCTAAAATCATAATACAGTTCAAGAAAGCAAGCACTTGTTTTATTCCTAAATTCTATGCCAATTCCAACAGTGTTGACTGCTAGCTTGCTCCAAAACTCAAGATTTTTTTCACATAGACTGAGCCAGATTTGGTCAGTTTGTGCTGCCACTGCAGAAACAGTCTCATGTCTTTGGGAGAACATTTTGGGATGTACAACTTGTTGTGCAGGCTGGTAGTGTTCATATCAGAAAGCAGCCTGATACATAGCCCTTAAAGGTAGCAGAAGACCCAAGATACCTACAAGAAAGGATTAGCTTGATTTGAAAGTACCCTGAAAGGTTACAGGCCCTCTATCTCCCCAGGCTTCAGCAGCCAATGAATAAAAGATGCAAGAAACACACAGGAATCGGAAGGCTCAGAGAATTTACCAGAGATAAAAACCCAGCTGAAGAATATTCTGCTGCTCATCTGCCTTTGTTAATGTATTCCTCAAGTTTTTATATAAACTCTCCATGCTAATGTTGCCTCCTCATAGCTAATACTTTCGGCTTCAACATTGAAACAGTAAAATTGGGCTATTTATTTCAAAAGCAGAACACCTGTGCTTTTCTTCAGTTTGCTATTCAAGAAGATCTGCAAGGCATCAGCTCAGGACCATGAAAATCTTATTTCCTTTGCTGTCTCACTAGTTCATATAGATGAATTGAAGCACAAGCAAAACCAATAAGATCTCTTTTTCAGTTTGCTAGGACAGACCTGCTCTGGAGGGTTGGATTTCTAAGTTGCGTGTGGCCCAAGAAAGCAGTCCCTCTAATTGTGTATCCAAAAAGTAAAGTACCTTGCCCTGACTATTCCCGACCCTGTTTCTGGCCACGTGCTCTTGGCTACTCTTATTTGTCAAGCTTGTCACAGCTTGCATTCACTATTGATGCTCTAGTCACTCCAATGGCAGGTGAAACTTAGTGCAAGATTGTTTGCTATGCCAGTTTCCCTAATCGTAAAAATCCTCCATAGGTTGACAACTCTCTGGAAAGACTAGCAGAAAGAAAAAGAGAAGAAAAAATAGAGCAGTCAAAAAAAAAAAAAAAGCAAAAAAATAAAAGCAGTCAAACATAAAGATCGAGATTGCAGTGTTTTTTTCTAAGCACTCATGATACACATCCATATTCTGCCTCACTACAAACTCATCAACAGACAGTTTGCCTATGCATTTGCTTAGTATTTTAAAGCAAAAAAGAAAATGCTTAAGATGGTGACTGTTAAGTACTGGCAGCAACTGATTAGGGATGGAGAAACAGCTTTGCTAGCGTACAGTCTCTACTGTCAGGCTATGTGTCACTGCAACTGATGCTACATCTTCTGACAGATTTGAGGGGGTGGGAAGCTTTCTTCTTATATGCTCAACAGGAAGATTCAGAAAACTGAGAAACTCTGGAAAACAACATTTCTGTTTTTCTTCCCTCAGAATTTTAGAATTGAAAAATTGCAGGCAACATTCACCCCTGTAGATTGAGGAGGATGGAGCTTAAATCTCTAAGGACGGTGGCCTATGGCAAGCATGCAGAATCAGACCTGAGCAGTCCATGACCTAGAGTTTCCCCATTTTGTGATAAAAAGGCCAGCAACCTCTCTTTAGCAGCTTGCCCTTCTCCCCATGCCCCACTGCAGCCTCCCAGCAAGCAGGCCAGATCAGGGTCTTCCAGCCGATTGTGCCACCTCCACCATCCACTGTCTCCCTGACCAGGCTTTTAGGTCACTTTGGCCCCAGGTGAGAGGCGGCCGCCATCTGCTGGGGAGTCTCCAAGGGCCAGTGCCCTGCTCGCATCCCTGCCCCATATGCACACAGGGCCTGCTCATCACATCAGCACTGACAGCCGTCACTGTGTCTCCTTTGCTGTTTGGGTTTTCTGTGGCCTAAGCAAAGTGAGCAGTCAGTCTCACAAGTTCCTACTTTGGAGTAGGATGCTACCCTATTTTATACACAGGGATTTTGAGCTGTTTTTTCATTTCTACAGAAACCTCTTCCAGCTTTTCTCAGGTTTTCTGTAAAGGGGAAATAAAACCCAACCTCTCTGTTTGTGTGCCTCTCAACATGTACACCGACACTTTACAAGACCAAAACAACGAGTTAGAAGAACTCCTTAAGTCAAGCACTAGGGGAGTGGGTATAGATATAGCTTATTTGATCTTCCAAAACATCATCTCATTTCATCTCTGCAATGAAACACCCTTGGTTGTTCCTGCCGCCGATCAAAGACGACTGAATCCCTGCATCAAAGACACCTAGTGAATTAGAAATGGGACCACATGAATGGAGGTTTCTTCATACGGCCAAAGACTCACCAGGCAATATTAACCACATGCTACATGCCCTCCAGAACCAAAACTACAAACCACGTGTTAATGCAGGACTGCAACATCAATTTCAGAGTCAAGATAAGTCGATTTACAATACATAATGATATGTCTTTATTTCATCAACAGAAATGGTGTCTAGACAAAATTCAGTTAACACTAGCAATTCAAATGAATGAAAAGGGCTGTTTTTTTTTCATTTTTGTTTTTTGCACAATGCTGTATTTACAATGAGTAAATGACGTTTTAAATTCATTAGTTCATAGCAATGCTTTTTTTCCAAAAAGGTAAAAATTCTTAGTAACAGAGAGTAAGCATCAACAGCCACCTCATTTATTTATACAATAAAAATCACAAGAAACCACAGTCACCTAGAAAAAAAATAAAGACAAGCTTAAGAACTAGTACAATAAAATGATGCATTGAATTAAGTTACATTAATCGCATAGAATTTGTGTAAAAAGTATGTAGAAAAAACACCTGATGTAACCTGTTACAGTCATTGACCAGTTATGAGAGGTACAGAGGGTTATACAGGTAGATATGTGTGAAAACTGTCCATACTGTTTGACCTGGGGAGGAAGAGAAGAGGGGTTGTACCCCCTTGCATACACTGATAAAACCCTGTTTTGAATATGGCCTCTGAAGTTTGTAAGGCATATATAAGAGGTGCACTTGTAACCAACTGGTTCTGGAACAAACTCTTAGGGCATCCCCACTCTTGAAATCAAAGGCGATGCTTGAAATTAATAGTAAACAAACACGCATCAAAAATCACCAGAGTGTTTAGTATAATCTCTGCCAGTCTGAGGGATCCAGATATTTTCAGTCAGAGCATAAGTAGTAGTGAAAACAGTATCTAAAGCATGCACATTTCTCTCAGGTATATTACAAATGCAGGATCACACCATCCCATGGAAACGCAGTTTGCAGGCAGCGGATCCAAGCTGCAAGCGCCTGCGTCATGCAACCGCTCCCTCCTCCACCCTGATGCCGTTTCGGAGGTCGCTCTGCTCCGCTCAGAGATGAGCCCAGGCGGGAACGCCAGCTTGGCCTCGGCCTTGGCCTCAGCCCAACTGCAGGAGCTCACTGGACTCGTAGCCTGGAACCATCTCTGCTTCTAAGCAATCAATGCAATCAAACACTGCTAGTTGCTGTTTCTATTTTAGGACACTAGTTTCTTTCTGCATGCCCTGCATTCACCAAAAGGGACAACAGCGGTACTGCATGAATCACGTAGCAAATTTCACCTACATAATGGACTCTTCCCACAGTTAGTGAAATTCATAGAAGAACAGGAGTCATCTAACCAGGTGTTTATCAGTTGTTTGTTTTGGGTAATCACCTTAACAAAATGTATTTCTAGGATTCCTTCCTGCCAAAAAGTGGTTTTATTCGCAAAAATGGCAACATTATATGTGTAATACCTTAAAATGCATATCAATATTTGCATTTGATATAAATAATACCTATCTTGGTGGAATGTAGGAAAATACTGTACACTTTGTCTTTGCAAGTAATGCCATTAAAACTTTGAGAGTAAAGAGAATAATTATTCTACAGACCACCAACAATAGATCTTTTAAATATACACACAGTATTTGAACATATGCATATACATATATATTGTATCTGCAGCATCAGATCTGATGCCTGAGTCATGAAATACTCCAAGGAGTATTATAAATATACACATATGTATTATAAACAGGAAAATACACAAACACACACTCTGACTAGAATTATATATGTATGTATACATACATACATGTATATATATATACGTATATAAAATTAACTTGGACTGTGTTGGCAGAGACAAAACTGAAATGAAGTCAAAATGTGTTGAGAAAATTTCTAGTATGAAACAGAACATAAGTTCTGTATGTTAATGACTTTAGTTTCACCTCACTTTCGATAAAAATAAGCCACTCTGTACTTAGCAGATTCCCTCCTTATGCAAAGGCCATCAGCTCTGCTGCTCCTACTGAAGCTAAACCTTCTCTAGACAGACCTAAAATATATACTTTTAAAATACTGCAAACATAGATTACAACATCCATCTGAAGTCACCACCAAATACATTGCAAATCAGAAAAAAAGGTGAAAACAGTGCTCCTCAGTGGGATCATAAAGGATATGAAGTAGATCAAAATGCAAGCTTGTGTACACCTGGCAAATGCTCACTTTGTCTCATTGCAAAATTCACTGTAGTTCTTTTCTGAAAACCCACACTTCTTTTAACAACCACAGTAGTGGATTACATGACACAAGTGAGGATGTTATGTTGATTCTGGAATTACAGTGTTTCATCATGTTCTCTCCTAGTGGATCGGATTTCATTTTATTACAGAATTATACTGATTCTGGCATGCAGATTTGTTGTTTTATTAGGCAGTCATAAAGTTACATATTAAAAATCTAACTATACATCTATGCATTTTAATTTCTATTTAAGTGCTCCTTAGAATACAGACTTGACGAAGTGTTGAACTCCAGATCAACAACCATACTATCAGCATTAATCATTTTTCTGGCAGCAGTTAATCCATTTAGAAAAGTTATTTATCTAGTTCCCACTCTCCTTTTTAAAGAGAAGTAGCAGTTAACATACTAATCACTGTGGCTTGCCTTTGCAGCACATTTTACTTCCTTGGGAAAAAATAATACAAGGATTAGATCCAAAAATATAGTGCATCTTAAAAGCAGCATATACCCTTAGAAAGACATTTAATAAATTACTTGCACAATATATAAAATAATAGTTTTATACTGCAGCATCAAACTCTGACGCCTGAGTCATCATATGTTAGGAAGTTTGTGATATAAATACTGGGATGTCCTGATAACACAGCCAACATTTTTGCTTTTGTTTTGCTTGTTTTATGTTTTGTTTTATTTTTCTTTTTTTCTGTTTTTGCACTACCTTTTTGTTCCAGAATCAGCTTGCAATAAGCTTTAATTGTGTTCAAGGCACCCCCAGAGAACGCAGAGAAACAAACACATTATATAGTGTAGTACTCACCTGACAAAGCATAACAAGCCTAAATGAAATGAGGTTTTCTGGTGGTACAAATATAGCCATCGCAAAGAAAAAGGAGGATTAGATACAGACTGGACAAAGCTTCAGGGACTCCCATGCCCATGAGAGCAGTGCAGTGGCCAGCAGGGACATGGGGTTTCATCACACACCACTCCCACGCAACGCCTGACCGATCAGACGCTGCACGTATCCTCTTTGACAAAAGCAAAGAGATCCTTACTTAAAGAGCATGGTGACCATTGGCCAAACTCTTAAAATTAATAAATATTGCAGTCAGTTTTTTTTCTTTTAAATGATATTCTTTTGGCTAGTTGTTTTGATCTCATGACAAGAGTTGTGTATGTCAACTCATGTCCAGGTCTGAAACTAATTCTCCCTGTGTCTCCCTTTAAAGTTAGCCTAGTAACAGTTTTGAGAGACACATGGTTCAGAAGAGCAAAAAAACCCCTCAAAACAAAATAGAAACAAAAAACAATATCACCACCACCACCAAAAAAAGCCCGCTAAAAAACCAAGATACATGTAAATATAGGAAGCAATGACACAAAATCAGCCACTTCTAATGGGGAAGAATGAAATCAAACATCCAGAAAAGCTCACGGGAGAGGGAAAGAGAGAAGAGAGAGAAAGATTGAGGAAGAGACACTTATTTGAGCAGTGGTTTTAAATATCAGTTCCCGTGATAGAGGAAATTAAGAGACCCAGCACCAGTATGAAGCCAGGTTAAACCTAAGAGCTGCAGCGCAATGGGTTGTGTGGGTGGGTTTTTTAAACCGTCGGAATGAGGTCAAGAGTACCAGTTGCACATGAGTTGTTAGCAGAGTAAATCTTCATGTCAGGAAGCAAGTTAAAACTTGGTTTTATACTCATAAAACATTCTATCTATTCATATATATATAGGAGGTCACTTAAAAATAAAAAAGGCAACAAAAAACCATCTTTAAAATACTGTGTCAGTTGACCCTTCCCTCCCTCCCCCCCCCCCAAGTAGCTATGACTCTATAATGTGATTCACATTTAGTTTTAAATTCTAGCTTTCACCATGGTCTCATAGAAACAAAACTTCTCTGCGAAGCACAGAACTGCTTTGCAACGTCAACGAATTCAAAGGAAAATCAAATTCTCCCCAAAAGAGCTTCTCAGTCAGTTACCTGCAAAAGATGGCTGGGAGGGGGTTCAAATATAGTTAGTTTAAGATCTTTTAAAAAGAAAGGACGACTCCTCCCCCCTTTTTCAACTGTGTGAACTAGGAGTTTATGGCATTTGTATATTTTTGAACATCTAAAGGTAAGGATTTTGTACAGTAACGATTAATACTTAAACATAAATATTCTCCTACATTATATACTAATTTTTCTTTGTACATGCGGGGGAAAAAAGTATTTTCAACAAACATGGCACATGCTATATGCATTTCTTCCAGGGTAGCTTGGCTACAAGAGTTTGGGGGAAGAGGGTAAAAGCAAGACTCTGTGGCAAGTGGGCGACGGTCCATGAGCACAGTCTCAAGATGTAAGAAGTGGAGAGAGGGAGCTGATTCCTCCTCCAGGATAAAGACGCTGATCTACCAAGTGCCTCAAAAAAGCACCAGCACACACCTCTAGTGTAAACGTTAGCACAGAAGACCACATTATCACTGAGTGCTTCTGAGAAGCGGCTTCCCCCCCGCACTTTTTTTTTTAAACAGGTGTGAACAGCTGGTCAATTTTTTCAGCAAGAGCAAACAATATCAGCCAGTAAAGCACATGACAGTTGTCGTCCAGGATAAAGCCACGCAACCTGGCACACGCAGGGCAAAGAACCACAAAATAAAAACTCAATACACTTAGAATAATAATAATAATTATTAAAAAAGCATTAGGAGGACGTTTTTCTGTCTACGCTGTACATACAGATGTTATGCTCGGAAAGCTGCTGTCTCACACAGTCATAACATGAGTCAACATCGCTTAAGATACAAATCCAATACAGTTACAACTAAGCCAATTCACTGAGTAGTCTCCTTTGAGACAGCGCTCTTTTAGCTGCAGTTTGTGCTGAGGGCAATGCTGTAGGATGAGAGGATCCTGGAACACAACAATTCGAAGGGTAAGCAACCAAATTGGGTGTTGACAGATGAATGTTTTGATCTTAGAGGATACAGTGCTACCTTGACTTTTGTATGGAAACCAAAGTCAACAATTAGGGGTCTGATCCTGCAACTCTTCCTACCAAGGCAGGATCACTGACTTCACCAGACCCAACTCTGCAACTCAGGTCTGGTGAAGTAAACAGGGTAATGTCTGGGGAAGGCTGAGGTGAGGCTCTACGGACTAGTCGGAGTAGCAGTTGCTTCCATGAGTAAAGGTTGCAGACTGGGGCTGGACGAAAAGCCCCCCAAAGCGTATCGATGTGATTTCCATTTACTTTACTTTGTGGAACATATGATGAATTGATCCAGTTGTCAAATATTTTTTTTCTTTTAAGAGTGAAATATACTTTACCCTATAAGAATCCAAAAGCATCATTAACAGCACTTAAGCTTGGTATGTGAAACAGAAAGAAGTCTGAATATAAAAATAATTCAAGCAGATTCTCTTTACAAATTGTATAGTGAATTCAGTATTTGGCAAGACTGTTTTCCTACATAATGATCTCCTGAGTGTTTGTCTATTAGCTAAAACTTTTCTATTTTCTTTAAGCCATAAAGCAAAGAAAACCACATACTCAATTTATACTGAAGTCACGACTTCATTTATGAAAAGAGGTTTGACCAGAAACTCAGTGCAAGTGGCAAAGTTGACCATTACTGTACAGTATCTGCAAGAAAATAAAATAAATCCACATTGCTCAAGTGGCACGAAATGGCTGTGCCAAAAAAACTGTCTATAATAAAATCTCAAATAAGCTTCCAACATTAAAATTTTATAAATAAGTACAAATTGAATGATATTGCTGAACTGTGAACTGAGAAAAAAAATCGTGTAACAAGTTACCAAACTAGTTCTAGCATTGAAGACAAAAAGGAATGTTGGAACTTGTTTATACAATATAAATGAAAGCTTCCAGTTTGTAGGATGAGAAAAATTGAGGCATGCAGGGACTTTTGCATATGGATATATATATTTTATATATATTATATATAATATGTACAGTTTAGCTATAAAACTTTGATGTGTAAAGAAGCTGTCTTCAATGAAAAATTGAACATTCAGAGGAAATTCCTGAGTTAGGGTTTTGTGACATGGGCCACTGAGAAAAAAGCTGCGGTTGGGTCCTCAGAGGTGTTATGTCCATCCCTGTTAAGATTGAAATTAACATACAAAAACAGACAGTGTTGCCACTGTTTAGTTCCCTGCCTGAGCGAGGGATAGCACCATTGTGAAGATAACTCCTGCTTGTAGAGAGGAGGGAATACTTAAAAACAGTATTGCTGCTAAGACCACTGTAGTGTGCACCAAATACGTTCTTCTAGACAACAAATGAACACCGCCACTGGCTGACTGAAGAACACCTGACCAGGTGTAACATTAAGGTTACAAGTCACTAGGTGTAATCTTTCCTAGGTTGTTCATCTGTTGTACATTTATCAGTCATTTCCTGACAGAAGTCTACTGTGACCGTTTGGCTACTCTGTTCTAGCAGAAGCTCTCTCTCGGGGTAAGTACCTTGGTCAGCTCCATCCAACCCCCCGCCGGCCATGCAATTTTCCGAGACGTTGTTTGGCAGCCAAGGTGCTCCGAGCTGCACCGAGCCTTGCTCCGAGCAGCACTGCATGCTTTCCCCAACGCACTGGGATGTCACCAGGCTCTGCTCTACTCCCGCTGGTGAAGGGCTGATATTGGTGGCTGTCTGGAGATCCATAGGTCTGAGAATGGGGCAGTATCGGTGGAGAGCTTGGATCTGTTCGGGGCTCTGCATGTCTCTACACACTTCTTGGGAAAGACACGAGAAGTTATCTAACAATTCTCCCATGCTTGCTTTCAGCTGGTTCCTTTCTGAGAGCAATTTCTCTTTCTCACACACCTGAAAAAGAAAGAAGGCATCTTAGTTTGGCGGAAGGCCATCCAATGGCTGCATGCACCAGGTACATATGCAGCAGTGCCCAAAAAGTTACATTTGCTTTTATATGGGCAGAGGACAAGTCACAGAGGTATCAGCTATTTTGGCCACCAGGAGTTCTGTGCGGACTGTAGCTTGGGAACCACCTGGGGAAATACATTTGTGTTGGAAGACAATGGAGTCATGAGTTATTTCCATGAGGCAGTTAGTTCCCTGAATAAACTAAGGCTGCCTGAAATATGATGAAAAAAAACTCTGAAAGAAACATTTTGATGGAGAAAAGCCATTGTCTATCCAGACAACAAGGAACCAGGGCCTAGTTCCTCAAGCAAGGATGGGTTGTGGAAGTTCAGTTCACCCCTAGACGCTGGGACAGTCAGTCAGGCAGGGTGCACCCCACTTCAGCCTATGCGTCAGTTGAATACCCATTGCCACTGCGATGTACGTTATTCAGAGGAGGGGGGCTGGGGAAGCGTGTGCTCTGTGGCCTGTGCCATGGATCATTTTCTAATGTCCTGGTGCTTAGAGGTTTGATTTTCACTTAAGCATGATATTTTCACAAAGAAAGACATATGTGAAAACCCTAAAGGTAGGTGGGCTTTTTAATTCACACTCAGTGTAGGAAACTCAGTGTCATTTTCCCTTTGTTCTGCTCAGGCAAAGCTCTCTCTCCGGTGCTCACAAATATCCCCCAGCCCCAGCACCTAACTCAAGCATTTTCACTCAAGAGTTTCACTGTGTCAGCAAACTGCTCTTGGAGGGAACAGGGTGAGAGATAGGACTGTCCCAGTGAGGAGGAAAACAGAAAAAGTTCATTAGGACTACTTGTGTGAAAGACTTTGAAAACTGGGAAAAGGAGCTCAGTGCCAGCTGTGAATCCAGATGTTTCTAGAGGTTTTGGGTGATGAAAAGGGCCCAGCACAGAGATGTCCAACCAGAGTCAGCCTGGCCTCAGGTAGGTTCTAGGTGAGCGCATATTCGGCTGCCTCCTGCAACATCTCCCGCAGTGTTCAGTGAGGGGGTATTAGCCATAGCGCACCGTGTTGTGAATGCAGAGAGCCAGCTCATGTCCAGAGCAGTGTCTGGACTAGTAAGGCCCAAAGCTAGCCGGGGTGCTGTGAGCTGCTGTGGGGACAGACCCCTGACTGGTGTTGCGGGAGTAACCCGAGGCTAGGGGCAGCTCAGGAGCTCTGCCATCGCACAGGTTCAGACCTCGTGTGGCCTGCAAGGCCTCTGCGGGGTGGGCGCGCTGCCCTCCCTGTGCTCAGGTGTCAGATAGGAGAGGTCAGGCACAGAGCCAAAGCCAGGCCAGGGCTGTGCCTCTAAAAACTGTGGCTGACTCAGCGCAGAATGACCAGGATGGTCCTGCTGCATTGCAGTGTCCCTGTCCCAGGGAGGGTGGCATACTGCTTGAGGGAATATTTCGGATTTCATACAGAACCAGAGCTATATCCAGAGCTAAGCTGGCCCTGAAAGCAGTGCAGCCATGTACCTCACCTAATGACATTGCTAAACCCAAACTGTTGCTGCTTCTGTGGCATGAAAACTCCACAACTCAGATATTCCAAATATGAGCGACTGAAAGCTGATAGTATCACTGGATCCAAAGCCTGCACTGAAAGCATACAGCTGTGCAAATGACAGAGAAAAAAGAGAGCAGTGTACATGAAAAGCACCAACTGCTAAAATATTGATAACTCTATCAGGAAAGCATAAAAATAATAAAAAAAATAAACAGATGCTCAAATACATCTTGAGATAATGAATTATGGAAGAGAATATGCTGTGAGTTTGCAGGAAAAAAAGGGAATGTGAGTGGGTGATGGATGAGTGAGGGAAAGCAGGAAGAAGAAATTACCTATCAACCTCAGAGGATACAACCATTTCATTCATTATCTGCTCTAAAGCCATCTGTGTCAAGAAGATGGGTGACTTATGGGAAGCAAGGGCAGTGGGGAAAAAGGGTCTTTCACAAACCTCCCCCACCACATCCCTAACCAAGCAAAAACCCCTTAAACCCTAGTGCCATTACATAATGAAAGAGACCGGAAATTACTGGTCACAAAGTGGACAGAAGATGACAAAGGAATTTCCAGTGACCATGTATTATGTCAAGCCAACTGGAGATTCACTGCTACTGCTGGTTTTCCTAAGAGAAAAGTAAGATCCTGAAGCAGGATACAGAATTTGTACGGGGAGAGGGCAGGAGTGCTGGAGAGACGAAGCTAAGGTTGTATGAGCTTTTTTAATTTTGTCCCTTTATACTCTTACACACCTCATGATTGTTTTGCTTCCGCAGCCACTTATTTCAGAACGCTGCACTAGATCCCATATTGCTACATACTCAAGTACAGCTTACTAAATAGAAATTTCCAAATTTCTTTTGGAGATTCCCACACCTCAAAGGGCTTTCGATTCCTGAAAGCTGGCGGAGAGGGGGCCCTCAGGTCACTCGTATGCCTTGCATTCATTTCTCAGGGATGTGTATGGGCTAGGGAGAGAAAGGGACTTGAAAAGTTTATTTTTTTTATACACAGTCAGTCATATTAAATAATGAAGGTGATTTCCTAGGATGCCCCAAGCCAAATGAACCCAAACTAATTTTCAAGTGAAGGGTACAGGTATCAAACTGAACAATCCCAGGGTGGTTCAACCCTTTGAGTGCTGCTCCCAGTGCTCACCCATAAGGTGAATGAGAGACATGTACTCTTCTCCACTGAGACATCAGTTCAGTGCAGAGAGATGGATATCTGCAGCTAAGACTGAGGCTGCTTCTCCTGATAACCTCAATTACATGCCTCTTTTTCACCCTGCAGAACCTCTGAATCATCCAGCACACATTGTGGATTACGCTTGGTGAAGGAAGCAGTTACTCAGTATTTTGTTTATCTTTGACGTTTTGTTTGTTTTGCATCAGTCAAGCACCACTATGAAAAATGTTTTTATTTTTGTTTCTTTTTTTTCCCCAGGGCTTCAGCACCACAGCATTTGAAGGCTTCATAAGTCTTGATGGTCTAAGCCTCCCAACCAGCTTGTGGGGTCAGTGTCACCTCTGTTTTACAGATGGGAAACAGACATGCACAGCTTTGTGCCATTTGTGGGGTGTCGATAACTCAGCTCCTTCTAGCAGAACCCTGCCTCTTTCACATTGTGTTTGCTACAGCTTGAGAAGAGAACAAAGTAAAATGAAGCCTACTTTAAAAGCTACATTCAACATGCAACCTGTTATCACAAGAACCAGAAGTGCCCCATTTCCCAGACCCACTCCATTCAACTCACAATTGAGCATATTTCAAATGTGTATACAAACATTTAAGCCAAAGGCTCCAAACAACCTTTAATTTTAATGGAAACTGGGTGTGCATACAATCTCTGTTGGCATGGAAATTGGCCTCGGCTCCTTTTTTTAAACCTATGTGAATAAATACATCCATCGCTCAAACTCTCGGACATTCAGAGATGGAGTTTAAGGCTGGACTCCTAAATCTGTGCTGCATAGGGAAATTAAAGCTTCCTGTCCTGTGTATTGCACACCCACACCTTTTATAATGGCTGAACTGAGATTCTTACATTATTCTGATGTCTTGGAAAGCTTTCAGGACTTTCAAACAGCTCAAGAGGTGTCAGCCCATCCTGAAATTCCAGTGCTGTGTTCCTCCAGCTGGGTGTTTCCTTTGTGGACAATGTCCTGCACACCTGCTACCTAGCAGCTAAGTCATCTTTTCATCATACCTCACTGGTGAGTCATTCCTATGTAGGAAATTGCATTGCTGCCTCTCTTCTCCATGCTTAAAAGACTGCCCCTAGCTATGTATCGTCTGACAGATATAACTATCCCAGCACTGCCCTCTGCACACCGTTGGTGAGTGTGAGTGGTAGTCCATAGACTGAAGGGTCATGGTGGAAGATATGACCTTTGTCTCAGGGCTTTTTTTGTTGTGTACCAGCTTGCTTTCTCCATGGGCAGAGAAAGAAAGGGGAAGAGGGGCAGGGCCCTCAGACCACAGAGACACTGTCAGAAGGGATGGGAGTCTTTTCAGTTAAGGCGCCTACAGTTGAGATGTCTACATCTGACATAGCTCTCCAGGTGATCTTGTTTAGTCATGGAGAGAAACAGTCACTTCTGGGCTGTACTTCATCTCCCCTGCTGTAGGATGAGACAAATAAGACTTGACAAGAATCTTCACTGACTATAAAGGAGACCAGGATGACTAGCTCCAATGCAGGTGTCTATATTGTGGACATCTTCGTTTAGCCACACAAACAACACCTGAGTTGTCCATACTATGAGTAAAAAGAGAGGAATTTTCTGAGCAGCCATTTAGCCCTGTTTATGACATCTCACCTCCTTAGATTAAAATGTGGGAGCACTGGACAGTAGCACCTTGGCACCTTGGAGACCCTTCCCGACGAGCTCTGGGCCAATGAGCAGAGTGTGCTTTACCCAGTTCTCTAAAGAGTACATTACTGCCAGAGACACTCGTCAAGTAGGGTTGGGGCAAACCAACAGCTGTCACTTGAACCATGGGGGGGGTTCGCTCCACGACACACCAGGAGAGGGGGATGGAGGGAGGAAGACAGCAGGGGCAAGGGGGAGCATATCTTTGCCATCTTGCTGCTGTAAACCAAGTGAATGCTCACTTGTCTGCGTATTTACACTTTTGGCTTTTTCATTTCCCTTGCCATTTCCTCAGTGAATGAAAGAGCTGAAGAGAAGGCATAGCAAGCTGAAACATCCTGAAAACAAAGAGCTGCCCTCTAGCACACCAAAGAGAAAGAAAACCTCAATGTGGAGATGAAATTGGCCCTGCCAGAGCAGGGGGTTGGACCAGATGACCTCCAGAGGTCCCATCACACCTAATTTGGAGGGTTCTGTGAATCCTGTCAAATATTCTTGTGATGGCAGTTGGGCATGTAAGTAGGGTTTGGATGAGGAAGTGCCATTGTGGATGTACCATTAAGTAAGTTAAACTGGACCTTTCCTCCTTACTGAAAAACATGCAAGAAGAGAACTGTGATACAGGCTTCCCTTAGCTTCCGACTCACTCAACCACCTGCTTTTGAGATATCAAAATAAAGAGATATTTAGGCTTCACCTCACTGGAATTTCGTATTTCCCATCTCTATTCTATACATACACATACCAATATACTTCTATCAATTACATGTTTGTACTAGTGGGTTAACTTAGTTGCATGTGAACTAACTGAACCCCCTGAGCAGAATAGTTCACAGGACCCTCTAGCTGGCGGCTGTCTGGTAGCTGCCGAGGTGGGAGTGTGCCACTCACCAACTTGCGGATTTCACATTCTAAATTCTGAATACAGTCCAGTTTTCTCTTGCGGCAGCGCTGGGCTGCAATTCGGTTCTTACTGCGCCGGCGAACGTCGTGGATGAACTCTAGCTGTTCTGAGGTTAACTTGTGCATCTTTATCATCATCTGGAAATCATTCCTTGGAAGATCTGTGATTTGATCAACAGGAAAAGGAAGTTTCACCTAAAACAAACAAATACAAGACAAGAGCAAACACAGAGTCATATTTTGCTTGCTGAATGCAAGCTGAACAATGCTGAGTGGAAGGACTATTTGCTATGCTCCCACTCCCTAAATAAACAACACATAGAAGGTTTTACAATGAGCAAGTTTTTACCACTCCCTTGTGGCACACTGTGGAGGATCAGTTGGTAAGGATCTGACTAATCATACTGAAACCAACGATAGAGATGAATCCCAGGTAAGTTTGGTCTTTCCAAGAAGCTCTAATAAAAGATTTCCTTTCATTAAAACGAGGCTCCATCCTCTAAGGGACACAGCCTTTTGGAAACAGTGAAGTGCCTCTCTGCTACTGATTTCAAAGTAATTTCAAGGAACTAGCTAATACCGCAGCAGGAAACCTGTCTCTGCATGGCCAACTGGACACATCAAGTGCATGAAAAATACCATATCACAATTAGGACAGGTCTCATAAGCAGCATTTCAAATAAGCAGTGTGCCACATCAGAAGAAAGGCTCAGAACAGCGTGAAGAAACATATTCTACCCTCCTAAAAAAAATACATGTTGAAATAAACCAGTATTTTCTAAAATTTTAACACTTGTGTAGAGTGAACAGTACCAGAGCTGCATTTCTTGAAAAAATAAATAGTCTAAAATCTGCAGTAAAACATTTTTCCTACTGTCCCTGAACAATCAGGTTTTGATTTCAGAAATTCTAACCAGGTCTCAAACTGTTATTGGTTATGCATAAAAGCAAAGCAAAGCAAAGCAAAAAGCTGGAACGATAAATACAGACCTTCTCAAAACCTGCAGAAAGGCTGATGTGCTGAAACACTTCTGTTTGTTTTTTCCCAAACCTATCAGCTTGCTCTAATTAAAGAGACCACCTTGCCTGACAGACCCTGCTTCACTTGTAGCATGAGACAGATAACATGACTATGAAAACAATAATGTTCCTGGGTGGACTGCTGTATTTGGTGATCAAATAATGATTATTTGACAAAGCAGATGGAGAAGATAATAACTGAACTGGTCTTCACTTTCTTTTTTGAGTCATACCCACACTGTCCAAAAGATGGCAGTAAATATTTGCATTTCTGCCCTGATTTGGTACAATCCAATTGCTTTTGAACAAGGAGACTATTCTGTACACAGGCTACCAAAGAAAATACACTTAATTTCTCCAGCCAAGCAAAAGATTCTGGTTGAAAAGGTTTCTCTGATATTTAAAACATGGTTATCGGCCTCAAACGGTGCACTTTAATCACTTGGAGATAAAGAAGGTAACAGCACAGATTAGCAATAAAAGACGGTATTTTCATTTGGGAGTTTAGCTTGTTTACGCAGAACAGTTTGCTAAGGACACACACACACAAACATACAAAACAGACTTGGGCATCCACAGTCACACGCTCTCGCCGTACAACCAGAGGTGCCAACAACCAGCGCACTGCCTTGTTTATGAGCTTGCATTTCCTTGCGCTGTTTTGTCTTTGCTCTATTTATCTCCAAGCCTGGACCATGGGAAATTCAGTACAGACCCCTACTGCATGCTTTCGTGTGCTTTCACGCCCTGAACATTGCCCCTCTGTCCCACCTGCAAAACTCGGGCCCAGACACTGCTTTGTAACACGCTACTTTACAGGTCAATATAAAGCAGCAAAAAATCCCTGAAAAACACTGCCAAAATCCCCCAAACTTTTGCTTAGGCACACAAACACTGACCTTAGAAACGGTGATGTGGACTACCTTGTTTACTGACTGCTAACTAATGACATGAAGCCTATCTGAGTTCCCCTTCATACCCTTTGGACAGTAAACACAAACTTAGTGTCATCTGGTTTTCTCTCAAGCTTCAACCAGGGCTGAAAATGAAAACAGCCTGTAGATTCCTCTGAATCAACACAGTTTCACTACAAAAACAGGCCTCTCACATGCTGAGTTCTTCCTTGTTTTCTTAACTCCAAAGCTGAAAGCAATGTTAGTTTTATTTCTCCCTCTCTCTGCTTTCAAAATATATTTATTTGCGAGCAGGAAATGTGCTTGCAGTTTGAGTGGGAATGAAATGGAATCTACTTAAATCTGTCAGGTAGAAGTAGCTGAAGGGAAATGGGAAAATAAATAGAAGCAGATTCATAAAGAAAAGGGGATTGAAAATAAAAATATTGACACAGCAGTCCAAAGACTGCTATCAGGAAAACCAGAATAATCCCACTCCTGTCATGTGCAGCACTGCACAGGATTAGAAAAGCAAAAGGGAGAGAGAGAGTGGAAGTGAGTCAGCCTCATTTCCTTTGCCACACACATAATTTTTATTGCTGCTTTCCCTCTCCTCAATTAGTTATCAACTAAAAAAAAAAAAATCTTTTGGCATGGATACAATGAATAACTACACTGGGGTATTGCTGTAATAGGATGCTAGCGATGTTTTACATCCATGTAGGGCAAGATTCTCAACTAGCACTAATTACAATAAAGCTACACGTCAATTTACAAGAGCTGCTGATTGTGCCATGGGTGGGATTCATCTGATCTGCTTAGAGCTGCCTACAAGTATGGGTTGGGACTAGTAGTGTCCAGGCTCCTGCTGTGGGCATCAGGGGCAGAGAAAGGCAATTCATCCTGCACGACTTGTCCTCCTCCATGTCTACACAGATGAGGCGCAGACAAGACGCTATACCTTAAGATACTTAAGGTTAAGTGAGAGAGATCTCACCTGAGGTGTCTCTGAAAAAGGACAGAGAAGCTTTTCTAATTTGTATTAAAAACAAAACAAAACAAAACCAAAAGTATGTGTCCTCCTAAACTTTTCTTTTTAATGACTATGAATTTTATACAGGATTATTTCAAATTAGAAATGCAAGCAGGATTCCTATTCCTTCCATGAGTCATTACAGTCAGAGCTAACCACACAGACAATGCAAGCTCTTAAAACCTCACTATCAGCAGAATTACTCTTTCCCTGGACTTTTACACTAATAGCAGAGGCTCTGTTTTCACCTCACAACACACATGCCAGCACTTTCCGCTACTGCTGCAACCTCTATTGCCCCTGAATTCTGGCTGATACCCTCTTTAGAAGGACAGACAGCCCACCCTGGTGAAAAATAAAACTTGCTTATGATTTTGCGGTACTCTTTTCCTGCATTAGCATTAGGATGCCAGTGTAAATGTCATTACTTTGAATGGCTAGTTATAGTAGTGATCTAGACAGACAGGGACAGCCATTGATTCAACAAATGAAAGGCCCATATATAACCAATTAATTCCTTCAAACTTCACTGGTTAGTGCCAGCTTGGATCATATGATATTTAGTGCTATGCTGTTTACAATCTGTACTAATTACTGCCACTGCTCTCCCCCCCTCTCTTTTTTGAGGGGAATAAAGAAAAGGAATAAGGCCCAGTATAGACTCACATTGTAGATACAAGCGTCAAGTGTTTGGAATTTTCTTACCTCATGAGCAATGTTAACTTTCTCACTATTTCTTTATAACTAAATTTCAACATCATCTTCCTTGAGTTGCCAAATTAAAAAAAAAAAGTAGTAGTAAAGACACTGAACTTCCCAAGCCTGGCTGAACATCACAGTAACTAAAAGGATGCACATGTTATCCACTGGAAAAGGTAATGATTATGTATGGGGTTAGGGAGGGCAGAACTCAATGCACGAACTACACCTTTATAAATGGTTCAAAATCTTGATTGTTTCCTCTAGAGTTGTAACAAATAAAACTGTTGCCTTAGGGCTCTTAAATTGAAAGCCAGAGCAATTGAAAGCCTCTGACACTTAAAATTGCCCAGCACTTGGAAAGCACTCAGGACTCGCCCCAGGAATGTAACAGGGGCTGAATCATAGCAATGTTTTTTTGACGTGGAAAGGGTAATTTGCTTCACATAGGAGAGTCCAACACATCAGTGTCTTTTTTCCTAGCAATTTTCTAAGCATGCAAGTCTTTCTTCCAGTCTATGGCAACTAGAATTTGAAAGTTGAAAATTAAGTCACCTAGGGAAGGGTCTCATCCCTCTTTCTTCCTTCTCCACCAGCTATAGTCCTTTTTCTAGTCCAATCCCACCAGTCACCCAATCTTTTTGCATCCCCACCTCTTCTACAGCACATGGTTCTTATTCTGGTCCTGCCAGTCACCTCTCCTTCCCTACCCAGGGTTTTCTCACTGGGTGACGTTTATTCCAGTGAACCAATAATTCCAATTTGGCTGCTCAGGATGGAAGGTAACAGCTCTTTGGATGTCGTTATTTACTGCATTTATTCTTACTGCATTTACTGTCATGATGCCCAGGCTCAGTTTACGTAACATGCCTTGGAATCCATCAACATTCCCAAATATACAGAGCAAAACACACATCCCCCAACTCCACAGAACAAAGGCAGAAAAAGGCCCAGACCATAAGTTGTGTATGCAGGATTACAGCACCTGCCGTCACTGGGAAGCATAAACAGAGAAACAAAATCTTGCTGCTCTTCCTCCAAGTGACTAGATTTGGGCTTGTAAGTGTTTCCAATGGGACTGAATTCCAGAAGATAAGCCGCTCCTATGTGGTTGCCCGGGCAGGAGCAGAGAAGAGGCACCTGACTTAACTTGGACTGAAGTTATCTAAGAAGCACAAAGCTAATGAGCCATCCTTTGTATAATTGGACAGAGAGGATGTACTCTCACTGGTCTCCTCACCCTGCTGCTTCCTGGAATTGGTAAGGCCTTCAAAACGGACCTCTTCTTTTCATGTGGCACTCACAAGAGGTTGGCAGAGGATTGTAAGGGGAAAATGGTGAACCCAGGCAGCAGTGTTGTATCAAGGAGCCGAGTCTGGAAAAGCCCTCATCTGCAGGCCCTTGGCATCCAGCCTGGCACAGCAGGATTGACTGCCATGTATTTACCTGGAGTCAACTCCAAACTCACCTCCTGATGGCCCCGAGGGATGTTTGGGTCAGTAAATGCTGTCTGCAAGACACTGCTGTGCAGCTTGGCAGAGACAGCCTGGGTAATCTGTTGATCGTTCCACTTACTCAGCAGGCTAGTGCTTAAGTTATGCCAGATTTCAGGATGCTGGTTGATGAAAGTTGTTTCTTGGCAACACAAGTGGGAGATTGGGTTGGGCCCAGACACCTGCTAACTCTTTCCCTTGGGGTCATGGGAACACAAGGAAATCACATCACCAGTCCCTGCCCCTGGAATGAGCCCAGCCTCCATTAGAAGGTTAGCAGGTGTGAGCTGTATCAGCACTGCAGCCCTCTGTTTGCCCAGGACAGAAATGAACTGTATTTGTCAGCAACAGGTACTGCTTGTACAGTACCTATTGTACATTTTCTTTGACTTCTAACAGCTAGTAGAAGTTAGTATCTCCTGCAGCATGCAATTCTATTAGCCTACAGGAAGAACAAAGAACTTCCCAATCCCAACAGTCATCTTAGATGTCAAGGTATCAAAGGACAGTGTAGTATCTAACAAATCATGCCAATTTACCTTAGAAAGTATTTCTTTCTTTGCATCTCCCTACAGGTGTAGGCTTACCACACACAAGGACCCACAGACTCACCATGTGCTTCAGAGAACTGGGAATGAGGGGGCGATCCCATGGCTAAGGCCTTTAACCCAGCAAGCAGAACACTTGGACTGAGTTCTCATCCTTCACCCCATGACTTGGACCTGTATTCAGATCACATACCACTGATGCTTAAAATGCTGTCCCAGCCTCTTCCTGTTACCAATATAGTAGGTGCTCTGAATTGTTCAATTAGTTTCCCCAACTTCCATCCATACAATGTGTATGACAACACTCCACTATATTAACAGGCTTTTCTGAGAATAGGAATAGTACAGAATACCTGACAGAAGCCATACGTACGCTTGAGAAGGGCAGATCAGGCAATAAAATGAAGGGGAATGAAGTGCAGTATTTCACTGAGAAATCTGCTTTTGTAGAAAATGTTTCAGGAAACAGAATGAGTACTTCAAGCATTCTAGCAAGGGCTTGCTGATTCTGCTCAGGGCATAGCAGAATTGAAATAATGAAATAGCAATGAAATAATTCAGTGTTTAAAGGACCTTCCTGAAATTTCAAGTTTGTAATTGAAAACTCTTGCTGTTGTTGTAATCCAGTAATTCCCAGCTACCTGCACGAATACCACTCCTGCTGATGGGAGAGAAGAAAACAAAGCTGCCACAAGGTTGATCTTGTGAGAACAAAGTTTAACATGACACCGTTTAACCAGATGGCTCCAAACACAATTCCCAGTGCTCTGCTGATGCCTCCTGGAGAAGAACACGGAAAATAATTCCTCATTTTCAAATTCACAAGGATCAAATCCAGCAACATCAGTAAAGCTGGGGTGCCAGTCACCAAATTCTGGGGAGGAACTACATACGAAAGCAAGTTAACACCCTAACACATATTTTCCTTGGTTGTTCTTCTTTTTACATAATATCTTTCATTGAGTAGAAATACTAAGCACTAAAGACTCAGCTTAGGTAACTCAGTACTGCTCCAGCCGGTTTCCGGTAGAACAATTTTGGTTTACCTTGCTAAGGCTCTGGCTTACAGGACTTTGTTAACAGACAACAGACCATTAGAGAAAGGCTGGCTGCCTGTCGCTTAACATGGAGGGCTTTGGACTCTCATTGAAGGTTATTTGCCTACAATATCCTCAACGGTCCACTTGCATTAGTTCTGCCTTTATGAAAATTTCCTTTGAAAAGTGAGTCATTAAGCCAGTGGTGAATTCTTTCGAAATATAAATGAAAGATGCATTGAATGCAATTCTCTAGATAATAATAGTTCTTGGAAAACTCAACCTCTTACCTCCTCCTACCCTTGTTTATTCTTTTCCCAAGAAAACTCTGTCATCAAAGTAGACTAAGCTGAGATTTCTTTTTAAGTGATCCAGTAGTACACTATTTTTTACAAGTTTTCTAGTAGAAAAAACCCACAGATACCCACCGAGGAAAATGAATATCAAGAAAAGTAGGTAGTGCTGAAGTTTCCGTTCCTAAGTAGGTTAACAGATTGACAGACTACTTCCTTCTCAACAATTCATTATTTCAGGGCTTATTGTTTTGTTGTTGCTATTTTAAGCAAGATTGTCAGAACCCATCTGCAAATCACAGTGTAAGTCTTCTCTATAGTATTATATCCCAATAATTGATTTTTAATAACCACTGGAAGCCTGAGAGAGCTGGATGAAAAAAGTAACATAAATGGAACAGGCTACTATGCTAAACAGTTCTGTGAAATCCCAGCAGCTCAAACAACAGTCCCATTCCTGTAAATGCACAACACTGTGATTGGGACACTTGAAACTGCACTTGCTTCTTCTATCACAAGGTGTTTAAAAAGACAAATCTCAGAACCATCTGGGTGGCTCCTCTAAAAGGAAGAAAAATGAATGGCAAAGATGTCCTGGAGGGGATTTGCTAGCGGTGCTACAGGGACTGTCACCTCCTCATACACTCACTGGTGCAGTTTGCACCCCGCTGTGGGACACGGTGACCGGCCACGAGCTCGGCCACCATCACCCCCACTGCGGTCGTATTGAGTCATAGCATGCCAGCCCCAAATCCCATTTCCGGCCCTGAACTACTTGGGCATGTGCTCCTGAATGGCACCGACCTGCAGGAAAGCAGACTTCCCCAAAAAAGTGGAGAGAAGAAACCTTTCACCTACTTCACACAACCAATTTACCAGCAGATGATGTTTTGTGACATTAACTCTGGCACCGATAGCACTCTGGGACCCAAATCAAGACCAACAAGGTCCAAACTCCAGGGGAAGTTGGGAGCTGTGTGAGATAACAGAGGGCCAGAGCCCAGCAGGCTCACTCCCACCAAGCCACCCCGCTGAAATGAAAACCCACCCACCACAGAAGAGCCCAAGCGGCTCTCTGGAGGGTTGAGTGCCTGAATGTGGCCCTTTGGCATGTCACCCAGCTATCTTATCAGATGCTTTTTGAAGAAAAACCCAGCAAACACTGTGTGTTCTGATATGGCAAGGAACGAGAGACCAGTCTGAACAGCGGTTAGGACAGCAAGGGCAAACTAAGAGTTTCATGAATGGAGAGAGATTCAATGTAAAGCTTAAAGAGAGGCAAATGACAGAAAGCAGTACATTGCAGAATGCTGCATGCCTCTCCTGTTGTTTTAACAGTAGCCAAAGTGCTAAAACTAGGTAGAGTGACTTACAAAAGAACTTTCTGCTGCCTGGTTTAATATATCCTTCACTGAAGTTTCCACAGTAGCTATCCTGCAGGATTGCAGGCAAAACACCCCAAGTCACTGCATAATACAACACTGTTTAATGAGACTGCAATGTCTTTTCTTATATTGGCAACAGCTTTTACAAATTCATTCGTAAAACAAAATCTGAATTAAAGCTTCGATGTGATCTGTTTATCTTTGCATTGCTCAGGAGAGCACAATACCACCTTATGGAGCAGTCATTTCCTCACCCTATTTTGAACTCCTAGCAGTCCTAAACAAAATGCCTTGCAGAAGTGCACAAGCATTACCAGCAGTCCCAGAGAAAAAACTTGCTCAGCATAGTGCAGAAAATCTTCCAAGGAGGAAGCCAGCAGCAAAACCTGGAATGGAGCAAACCCCTCCTAGCTCTGCCCTGACCCCGAACACATCTGCTGGCAGCGGCACGCTGAGGCTGACCCCCGCAGCCCACTCGTTTGCTCCTTTCATGAATGTTCCTCCTTTCATCCACGCTCTCCTGCACACATACACACACTCTGGGGGGAAATTGTCAACGGTCCCCTATATCCTTCTCATCTGACTCTTTTCAGGCTTGCTTCTGCTGTGGCGTCTCCACACAATTAGCCAATTATGACAGCTAATTAGTCATCAAAACCAAAAAGGCTGACCTCCCGCCCTCTTCACTGTACCAGGCTGTGCATTAGCCCTTGCTGAGCAAGCAGCACACAGTGGTGGAAATCCGGCCTTCTCCCCTCAACCCACTCCCTGCTCTCTTTCACTCCTCGTAAATGCAGCACTTCATAAGAGGGCCAGACTGCAAATAACCTTGGTATTTCCAAGCAGTGCAGCTGCGCGTGGCAACTTCAGGGCTTCTACAGTGAGGTCCTATGCAGAATATCCCAGACTTCCATGGAGACTCCTCTCCCCTGCCTTCATTTTCTCTCTTTACATCTCCCCAGCTTGGTACATCGGGGCAAACAAAATTACCAGCACAGCATGATAGGGATTAGGATGCCAGAGCCTCTGCAGGCTGTTCAGCCCTCCCTTAGAGCTAAGCAGGAAAATACCAAACTAAAGGAATCATACATGTCTGTCCTGAAAGGCATCTTCCAGAGCCTGGGATGTGGTAGGAATAAAGAGTGAGGGATGAATAAAGTTGTGCCTGCTCCTATCTCTTTTCATCCCTAACTCAAAACTAAGCCCACGGGGTTCAGTCCTGGGCACTCACAGGACTCAAAACCCCCAAACTAGCAAAAACTGCTCCCCACTCTAAAACAGAAGTAGTCAGTGGAGCATTTTAGCTTTCCTAGAGAAGCCAGACATGTGATTTCACCTTGATGTTCACGTAGTTCCCTAATGGAGTTCTGTGAAAACATCCGTTCTTTTTTTCCGCTTCTGTGCTCTACAGCACATCTCAATGAATTAAGTATTCTCTCAAATTAGTCACTTCACACAGACACTATTTTCAATCACAGTTAACCAGTTATTACCACAGCATTTCCATCTGGCCCACCTCTAGTTTTAAAGCAGGCCTTCCTTTTCCTCTCTCTCACAGGAGAGCTACATAGAAATTCACAGCTTGCTCTTCAGTTGTAGGCTGTCCCCTTCGTGTTCCCCTACCAGTCCTGTAAACTAAGGGATAACTTCACTCAGAAACTGCTTGTGCAACTGTGTGCTAGAGCACTCCCACGAATGAAGTGGGGTCAGTCAGGAAATACCATCTCAGTTGTCAGTGAACAGACAGGCAAAACCTGTTACCTGCCAGTAAAGACACACACACACACACACACGGCTTGAGTACTATTCCCAGAGCTGAGGGTAACCAGCTATGCAACTCTATTCACGTCATTTCACACCTTTGCCTCCTCCCACTCTGTCTGTCTCCTCTCCTTAGCTTGCAAGCAGTTTGAAGCAAGGGCTCGTCCATGGTTTGGACTGCCCAACACTCAGTGTCACTGAAGGCACAGCTCCAGGTTGCTATCACGTAACAACAACAATAACAAGCAGAACTGGAACCACCTCAGCAAACTAAGCGTGAAAAATGGTGCTTTATGTCCCCTCAGGTAGGTAAGGAGAGGGAGGCAAAGAGGACACTGTTAGCAGTCCTAAGCACATAAATCTGCCCTCATCACTCAGCTTGCTATTGCTTAATACTGAAATTTTGATAAGTGCCAAACATTTTGGAGGTCAAACAGCTGTTTATGCAAAGTGAACCACACGGTCAACTGACGAGGGAATAAATAGAAATTACTCTTTACCTCTATAAACAAAGCAAGGTCTGGGAAAATGCCAAGTCACTTGAGAGAACAAAAGGGGTGATTAAATCGGGTCACAATGACTGTCATATATGTACTTATCTTAAATCCCTACCTCATGCCCTCTGTCTTGCACAGGACATGATTCACTGTCTGCTTCTGAGAATGACCCAGACTCATCGCTGGAGTTTGTTCCATAAGATGGCTCACATTTAATCTGGGCTCGCACCGGGTTGTACATCCCATCGCCCACCACGCTGGGCTCTTGGTGCTCGGGCGCCAGGAACCGCGGGCCTTGGGAGCAGGGGGAGGAGGAGAGCTCGCAAAGACGCAGGCTACAGGGCGAACCGCCACTGCCGTCCTCCGCGTACGAGTAGGAAGAGCATGAGCTGGAGGTCCTGGTTCTGGTTTCCAAAGGAGGAGAGCGAGGGCAAACTTTAATTGGCACTGGACAGCTGGTGTTCGGCCGCATCCTTCCTGGCAAGTGATCAGCTGTCAGTCCGCTGTGGGAATAGGTCTGAGAGCTAGGGAGAGATTGGCTACTGCCAGCCCATAGACCCTTTGGCACAGTCTCAGTGAGGTCTTTGTCCAAGCTGCTCACACCAGAATATGAATGCACCGAAGTGTTTACTTGGTCACAAGCGTTTGAAGAGAATATAACACTCCTCCTGTCCAGTTCCCCTTCCTGCTTACAGAGAGTTTCAAAACCAGGCCCCCTGAGAGGCGATCCCACCGTGAAGTTGGAAGCATCCTTCTGAATGGCATGGGACTGTCCGTAGTTCCCTGTGAAAGGGACGCAATCAGTTTTGTGGTCACCCTGAGTTGTCCCTTTTTCAAAAGGGCATGCTGGACTCCTGCCAAAGTGCTGTTGGGAAGTGCTGGGGAAGCCAACCAAATCTATGCTTTTTGTTCTGTTGAAGAAAGACCGCAAGCAAGAAGGAGAGGACCCACTTTTAGGCCTGTCCACACAGGTGGGGCTTGGCTGTTTCCTGTCCATTTCAACATCCCCTTCTTTATCCCTGATGTCAGGTTCATCTCCAGACAGGCAAAGTGTGATGCTTTCTTCATCATTCTCTTCATTCTGAGGCTCGCTTTTTATCTGCCCCATAGCAAGTCCTGATTTGAGGCCATTTCCAGAGCTCTCTTCGCTGAATGTGCTTGCAAAACCTGAGGTACTGATGTGTGATGTGTTGTAGACATTCTTGGTACAAGCAAGCTGGTATTTCTTGTATCTGGGGTACCGTGTTACTGCATCTTTGTCCAAATTGTCCTTGCTATCTCTCAACATGTCAGAGTCAGGCAGCATCGCTTCTCCTTTGTCTGCTCCAGAAACAGTGGTTTCAAAATTGAAGGGCTCTTGGTGCATTCTCTCTCTTGGGCAAGATATTTTTGATGTCTCCGATTCCATTGTCTCTTCCTCGTCTCCATCTGAGTTCTCTTCATCGTGCATGCGCTGACAGGTGGTATCTTTTTTGCACAGGAACAGGCCATCTTCATTGTTCAGCAGCTGTGTCTGAAGGAAGCTGAAGCAGGAATCCTCCAGGTTGTGCATACGCAGGAATTCAGCACAGTGGATGACCTCTTGGATGTTTTCTCTGCTGAGTAACAGCTTAGCAGTGTAGGCAAACTGTAACAATGGACCAAATCCCCTGACAGTGACCTGCAAAAAAAAAAAGAGGGACATTGCCAGCATTACTATCAGTGCTTGCTATCATCCCAAGACCTTCATCAAGTGTGGTTAGGCACTCTAACAGATCTAACGTTCAGAAATAAATATAGTACCAGTTATTCTTCTATCAATCAGGTTTATCATGGTTTACATCCACTAACTAACGCTGCCTACTTTCGGTTGCTTCTGTTCACCATTGTATGGGTTGAGCTGAACATTATTTTGCCCAAATAACTTAAAGACCTATGAACTAAGCCTCTGGTGCAATAAAAAGCTTAAAATACAGGTAAGTGTGTAAGCTGCTAATTCTTGGGTGGATCTTATTTTAACTGTGATGCACATTAACATCTAAATACCAATTCAAATTTGATTCTTCTGCCCAAGGGGAAGCTCTGGTGAACACTGGCCTCGAGTTTAAGATACCACTTAAATTCAAACAGTATTTTGGGAAGGAAACTTCTAATGTTATACAAAAATTCAATGGAAAGCTTTTTTTTCCTTTCTCAGCAGCAGACCAGTTCATTTTTCTTTCAAATTTTTGCAAGCCATTAGTGAATAAATAGGTATGTACTGACTGCATAACTCTTTTCTCCATCCCACGGAGATGACTTCTCCTCATACTATTTTTGATTTTAGTGAGTCTATGGTACAGCAGACAGGAAAGAGATCCATACCCATGGTCCCAGTGACACAAGCCACACCGAGCCCACCTTAGCACATAATTTTCCATCATTTTCTTTGTAGAAAGAATAACAATTATTTTCAGGACAGTTTATGGGTCTGAGTTATGCACTACTACTTGTCCTTTCTTCTCATCACATCATCTACCCTACACTTTACATTCACTTAATGTCTCATATATACTAATATACACTTTCTCCCTCCTGATTTTTTACAGTGGTATCTCCACACATAACTATCAAATAACTTGCAGAGCCATGTAGCAAACTATAATTATTGTCCATTTTTGACTGCATTGGCATCTATTTCTATTACATACTTTTCTCCAATGTGGAGAAGACAAAGGTACTAGAAAAATTCTCTTCTTCATGAAGCAGTGATGGAAACAAGGTTTGACATATCAAAATTATTCCAGGACTAGATAAGGAAGTTTTATCATCAAAGAAAAGGAGGGAATTCCAGCTTTTCTAACATGAGTCCTTCATCTTTGGCCTCTGTGAGAGACTATTTCGAAACAGGGCTCACAGTCAAGGATAAAGGTTTCTTTCTCCACAAGGAGTTCCAGTGCTTTGGCCACTAAGTTGAGATTTGGGAGACCAGCACTTAATTTCCTGTTGCACCAAAGACCTCCCATGCGACCCTGGGCAAGTCCCTTCAGCCTCGATCCACAAAGAAACTTTCCCACCTTGCTTGCAGAGTGCTACTCACAAATCTGGGTTCCCTGTGCTTTGTATACCGCGGAAAGGCATCTAGATGGGATTAAGAGCAGCCAGACAGCTAAACCAGTCAATGGCAAACACGTCTGGCACCTACATGCCCACCTGCGTGCCTACATAAGATTGTGATGAGCAGCCTGGAATCTCCTCCGCCTGTAGGTACTTTTGGTAGAGGTTCCCAGCTCAATTCTTTCTTTTAAAACACAAACAGGATGAGAAAAGATTGCTGTCCCCTTTTCATAAAATAGCCTGAAGATTGGCATAGGGACCTAGAAAGTAGGAGGTGGGGATTCAGACTTATATTTCCCAGCTCCCCAGAAGGATGCCCTGTCCAGTAGGGATAGGATACCCTGAAGATGGGTTGCTTTTCCCTGTCCCTCCAGTCGAATTAACATCACTGAGCAAGAAGTAATGCAGAGAGTGAGAAAGATGCTGTTCAGCCACCGCTAAAGTCCCTTTTTGAAAATGAGACCGAGCTTCTAGTCCCTGCTCCTAAAGCTTATTTAATGCAAAATGCATATGGACTTGAATATGAGATTCCTGCTCTTGCAGAGGACTGTAACCAGTACTCTGTGGAATTGCTCTGCCTCCCCAAATTCTGTAATTCCTACTGCAAAAGGACTTTAAGAGGGGCAGCAGAGGATGATTTTGAGCCCAACTGTGCCAGAGCTGGTGGTCAGCAGGAACATAGTACTGAACATAGTTTCTCACCGAGAGTGACCTCTTCCCCACAGGACACATGCAGCTGGGTTTGGGTATATATAGACTGTTCAACAGGTTAGTGAGGTATAAGACTGTGAATTTATGATGGTCTTACTAATGAATAGCAGAAATCTCACCGCATAGTTTGGTTCATCACAGTAAAAAGCCTATGAATTCCTTACACTGCCTCAGGACCAGTGGTAGAGACCACAGACTTTTATAAATATCCTGACTTCTAGAAACAATCCATTGTTATTCATAAATCTGTACTTGTGATGCTAGATTATGAAGATACCGCTAATGGTGCAGACTTTGATGGAGAGAAAAATATTTTAAAACACCTCTAAAATTGCTCCCAATAGCTTTTCCATACATAATATTACTGCTGTATCTGCTATTTTAAGAAACAGCACATTTTCATGCACGTACTTACACACTTGCACATTCCTGTTTTACAATATGCCTCTGGTATAGAATTGCCTAGATTTACAGCTGGCTATTAAAACGATCTCTGCTTTATCAGTGTTACACTTTCTGCCTATTTGTTAGATTATCAATTCACTGAAAGCCTATCTACATTTTATCTATGCAGTATGATTAAGAAAATTGCTCAGAAACTTAATGAGCTGCTCGTAGGCCAATGTTTTTCTCTGATAAGATTTTCAGTATGGGGCCTTACATATTACTACACATCTTGTAAACTCAGCAGCAATGTAGGTCTGCAGGAGCAGTAATAAATACAGTCGTGAGGTTTTAAGTCCATTTTGATTCAAGGGACTTTGTGGAATAAAAAAACACTTCTGGTAGTTGTGTAACTTGGCCACTAGGTGGAATGGCTGCAAAGCAAATTAGAACGACTCTCTGCCAGACCTGCCTCTCCATTGCCCTAGTGCAGCTACTCCACAGAACCTCCAAGTGACTCATACCGCTCCGTAGCCAGGCCATCTCCCATGCTGACTCAGTTCTTTGGTCCCAATAAGCCTAAATGATAACAAACAGCGTCAAGACATCTGCTACATCTGCTCTGTGCTGAATACATTAGAAGCAGAGCTCTCGCAGCCTGGAGGTGGACCTGGGACGCAGTTCCCTGCGATGCCCAGCAAACGCCTCAAACAACGGATGATGCAGATGCTGGCCAAATGTGCACCTTGGTCTAGCTATGGCTGACATGCCATCTTACATGGTTACCCAACTTCTCTCACTCTCACAGTATTCAAACAGATATGGAGGAGGAAAGTTTCTTTTCAAGTACTGCAAGGAGCAAACTGTTGGCTCTAAGAATTGCCCTCAGGGAGGAATCTCTGAAGTGGCTCCATTCAGAGCCAATGCTTTAAACTACATAAACAATAACTTTGATAATAAATGGATGCAAAGCTTACTGGCATGTGTTAAAACTAGCAAAATCTCAGTAGCCTGAAGCTGTCTAAATATTGATTTGGCCTCCATGGTAGGTCCACTGTCTCAGTCTTGCCAGCTTTGGGACTGCCTGCATTTGATTCATTCTGACAAGAATGCAGAATTCAAGGCACTGGAGTGCGCTCATAAACACTGCACGTTTTGAAAGGAAAGGTTTCAAAGCTGCATGTATTACAGTCACACATGCATTTCTGTAGGAAGAGGAAAGAACAGCTTTTTAAAATGATTTAACCTGACTGACACATCCCAGTGAAAACAGTGAGTGAAACCAAGGTGATCTGTTTGCAAAAGGAAATGGATCATTTCTCTGATGTAATGGTCTTCATTTACAAGTGAAAGAGACCTTTCGCTGCATGGGTAAAACACATGGCAACAACAATCTCAGTTTATTTTATTTCTCCCCCCCCCATTGTAAATAAGATGTCAAATTTCCAGGATTTATTTCCTTTTAAATCTGATCTTCCATGCAAATTAATGTTTAGCTAGACAGGTCAATTTGTGGGAACCTCCACTGGGCACCTTGTCCAAGCTTATTTGCCAAGTCCCTGCTTCCCTGTCCTATGATCATTTGCATTATTCCTGGATACCCATTTCTATTGCAACACCTGGGTGAAATCAACTGGCTAAAAAAATAAACCACGCAGAGAAAAGATAACATGCACATGCAAAACAGAACAAAGCCCACACAGACAAGAAGAGCAAAGCAAAGATCTCAGCTTCTTAGATGCATTCTTTCCCTTATCCTTCACCCGCTGGCTGTCTTTCAGGTGGCAGAGAAAGCAGGCCAGCAGAGGAGTTCTCCTGTGTATTTGAAGCATGCCAAAAAAACCACTAAGTCTACGGAATCACTTTATTTTGTCTTGCTAGTGTCACCAGCTGGTCTTGTATGCATTAAAAAGCCTTCTGTACACCTAATGCATGAAGGATATGAATATCGCAGCCCTAACTAAGCCATCTGGCACATTACTCACTCTACAGTAACCCAAGTTTTCAAGCACTGGAGGTTCCACATTCAGTTCCTGCATCTGCCATGCTGACATAGGTACACCATGCTCAGCACAACGTGGAGGTCTGCATTAATTCAGCATTATGGCAATATGAAGCCTGACCACTGATAAGTTTAAAGAAAAGAATGTATCAAGCTCTCCAGGCCTTTATCTACCAACTGTCTTTCAGACTAAGCTAGACACGCCAGGGACGTGTTTCATATCTCTGTGCCCTCATGACTTTATGATACTCGGGAACAGCCTAGGAATAATGCAATGATATAATCACCATCAAAAGAGTGGTTAATCAGCATTAGCCATATTGAATTTACTGGCAAAATACAGACAACAGCTTTGTAGAAAATAACCATGCAAAACCTATTTTAGTTCAGTCTGACACTGCTTTTCTCTCTACAGAGTCCTGTAGAGTGTGATGCTCTGTTTAGTTTTAATTGATTTAAGTGATCAGACTTCCACTACTTCCTTTGGGAGATTGTTGCCAGACTCTACTTAAAAGCTCCCTGTAAGGAAATCTTCCTTCCCTTGTTTTCCCCCATCACTTCTCATTATATTTCCTTGATGCATTCCGGGGAATGCTTCTCCCTTCTGGAGAAAAAGTTGTAGAGTTATTAAACTCTTTAGCTTCCCTTCTTCTTTGATTGGTATTAAACCATTAAAGGAAAACTGGGTAATTCAAGGAAAATAATATTGATCACTGTCATCTGGGAGAAAAAGTAGCTTAGATGCGAGTCAGCAATGAGAAATGCTAATGAAGAAGGCAGCATTACAGATACAAATAGAGAGCACTTTTAGCACAGCATTCTTCTAGCACTGGGCATGCAGTATTCTAAAATGAGGAAGATGGCTAGCTCACCTCTAAGTTAGGAATGGTGTAATTTTCTAAGGGATTTCTAGGGCATAAATTCTTTCTCAGATATCATTGTATGCACACGCACACACACACCAGGAGAGACACAGCCCTTCAGGTGAACTCTCTTTGGCTGCCAGTTGCATCAGGTCTCCTACATGAGAGCTGATCAAGCATGCCAGGAAGGCATCAGCTTTGTTTTGCACACATGGGACACGGCCTTAGAGCACATGTAGAGGTCTGACATTTCTGTGGATGGGCTAGACTCACTGTGTGCTGCAGAGTTCATCAGTGCATGCTCATTAGTTGGCTGCCCAGACTTCCAGTTGTCTGAAAATCCCAGACAAATAGACAAAATCCTCTAATTCTGCACAGACAATATTTCTTACAAGGGAAAAAAGGTTATTTCCAAGGGAAACATGGATGTCTGGTAACTGTGCTCTGAATGGCATTTGTATGAGTCCATCTGAAACGCTGCATCTGGATGGGAGAAGGTCAACCCCAGCAGAATGCCAGCAAACCTGAGCTCAATTTTAAAGAGGGGAGAAGTGATTAAGGGTGAGAAAAGATCACTGTAAACATGCAGGAATGTAAAACTTGACAAGGCAGTATCTAAAATGGAGCAAAATAATGTTTACAGTAATCTGATGCACATCAAGAACAGAGAAGAACTGTCTAGGTCACTATGGGGTGGTACTGATGGTTGCAGTGAGAAGAAACTGAAAAAGTGAATATGTAAGGAATTTTTCCTGACTCCCAACCTAGCAGTGAATTCTCTAAATTCTGGAATGCTTTCCAGGAAAGATGATGCATACTTATATCCAAGGACTTTAAAGCAAAAGTAACAAAGCAACAAAGCACAATTTTGTTCTGGCAAGGAGGGCTTTGATAATTTGGTATGACTTTTTCAGCTCCAATTTCTGTGTTAATGAGGGCACACTGCCAATGATCTTCTGAAAAATAATGTGAAAGTTCAACGGCAAATGTACATGCAATCGTTCCTTTTAAAACAAAGAATACTCGGGGTATTTTAAAAGAATAGACTCAATGGCAGTGGTGTGGGAGGGCAGAACCCCCTCCTCCCCTCCTAAGGGGCGGATTCTGCAGATACAAAGAGATCTGCAGAACATTAATTGCTAAATCCCACCAAACAGTGGGTAAATTAAATGGTCAGACTTTCAAACACACTGAGAACGCAGAAGTCTTGATTGTGCAGCATACACACCAAATATTATCTTTATGCACTTGAAAAGTCTTGTTGAAATCAATGGGAATTCTGATGGGTTTTGTTGAAGGATGCGAGGTTCTTGTATGATTATGGATTATACTTTTAGTATTTTGATTTTCAAGTTAAATTCAACATCAGTTATCTAAAAACAGGCAGAAAATCCTCATTTGTAATCTCCAAACATTGATTTAATTTTTAAGACATTTTGTGGGGAAGGAAGAAATGAAAATTGAATCAAAAATCACATGCTGAATATCAAATCCCAAACCAAATATTAAATTTAAGCAATTGTATAAAAACATAAGAAATGTGAACAATTCTTGCAGAATCCCAAATCAGTCCTTTATTAGTATACTGTTTGTAGCAGGCCTGTTGTGGTTGTCATTTTGGTAACGTTTTATTGTTACTATTACAGTCTAAAGGCATGTGTGGAGGACTTTTAAATCCATCTCAGCCATGAAGTTTGACTAAGCCCAAGGATGCAGAAAACAAACTACTAACTGTTTCACTAGGCCAGTGTGCTCCTAACACTACAACTTATATAATCAAACACATGCTAGAAATAGGAGATAAGATTAGTGACAGTTAACTGCTTCTATTTTTTTCCACAGCCTGAAGAAGGTCTCAGGGATTAAACATTAACTTTAATCTTATTTGCTATAATTAGCACACACTATATTCTTTTTCTCGTACCGCCAATTGCAAGTACAGTGTATAAGTTATTTTCAGAGTGTAATCTGATAACTAAAATCAGTCACCAAGCTGTTATTCCATTAAGAGTTAAGAGACTTCCTAGTTATTTACTTAGTTATTTTCACTTGGAAAGGTGGGGCTTGGCAGATCCTGTTCTTCCTCGTTTGAGGTTGTTTCTGGAAAACTGTCTGGAAGATTTATATATATTACTAGGCTCAAACAGGTCAGTTGCATGTGCAAAAATCAACAGCGCTATATATGCAGATTTGTCTATACAGGTGCACAAAATAAGCTGGCACACAATCAGAAATTGTTTTAAAGGCTTTTAAATACTATGAGAACACACAGGAGACAGGAAAAAGTCAGGAGAACAGAGGAAAACCCACAGACTTTCCAAAGCCAATGGCATGGCAGGATTTTACAGCATTTTTTGAGAGTCAATTTAACAGTGTTTAAATGTTCTCTCAACAGCAGCCTGCAGATGCATTTTCCCTACCTGCTCTTAAAGCCATGGAGCTCCTAAAATTAGTGATCACTCTTTAAAATTCAACTTGGGCAAGAAGCATCAGATGCAGGTATCTCTGTAGAAGCTGGAGGAGAGGAATTTAAAAGCTGCTGATGGAAAAGCCTGATGAAGAAAGGCCTACAGTTTTATTGTAAAAACACCTTTTTAATTAAGCAGATATCCTGCTGGCTGCGCTTTTACATCCGACCACTTTGGTCGGTGCATCCAGGTCTGGACAGAGAGCTGCCCTGAAGTCAAAGCAACCATCTGGCAACTCCGACATCAAATCAAAGGGGCAGAAAGGGGCACCGGCATCGCATCGGACACCCCTTGGCATGGATGCACACCAGGGGAAGGGAGAACCCTTGATGAACAGTGCTCATTTCTTTAAGAAGTTGATTTACCCTTTTTTTTTTTTTTTTAGCAAAAAGACCAATTGAAAAAGAAGCCACCTGCAAAGCTGCACTGAAGCTGGGCTAAGGGGGGTGAGGCATCACATTCTCTCTCCAGTACATCCTCCGCAACTGCCTTTTATGGAGGCAGGCTCTAGCACTTCACAAAATTGCCTAATTCCCTTTAATGGCACTTTTACACCAAATTGGAAGTGCTCGTTCAACTTCCAATGTTGCGCTTCTGTAAAAAAAGTGCAGCTGTCCCCCTCAGCCCTTCCCCCTTGAAGCTGCAGCCTTTGGCCAGGAGACGGATCTACCCTGGATGCTTTGATTGCCTTTGTGAGAGTATTTACAAATTGGAGGAGAAAAATAGATGACTTCTCCTTCTCCTCTCTCTCTTCGGCATAATGAACATGTACGAGGCCAACACTTCAAAGGGCCCCCATAACATGGTGGGAGCAACCATCTGTGCACTCATTAGTGGATCGCTGCCTGTCAGCGGACAAGCCTACGAGGGTAATTAGCCCGTCCCTGCAAACTGGTGCCAGACTCTCACAGCTAGAAAAGGAAGGAGGAAGAAAGGCTTGAGCAGAGAGCATGAACATAGATGGCTATCCTGCAGCTTGATTTGCGTTGCCGGATTCTTGCTGTCCCATGGACGACCAAGCCAGAGACTTCATTCCTGGTCCTGGTTCCCAGGAGACTTTATTCAGGCAACTGGGACCACAGCGTTAAGCTGTCACAGCCCAAAGTTTTGCCATAGATGAGGCCTCAAAGTTTATTTTACACAAATGAGGATTGCTTTCCCCTTTTCCTTTCAAAGCACAAACTACAGCATAAGTCCAAATACCAGGGAATTCAGGTTCTGACTTTGACAAACTTTCAGTGCAATGCTAGGAACAGCTCAGCCTTCCTGACCTCCGTGTAATCTTCTGGAGAACACAGGAGCACCACTTCTACACTTTAAAGGGGGGAGAGATTAATATTCTTTAATGTCTGCAAAGCATTATGATGATCTTCCGTGGCAGGTGCTATGGAACAAAGTGAGATGAGGAAGAAAGAAAGGTCATTTGCCTTAGATTTGCCTCGAGGGCAGAAACCAATAATTGCGAACTACGTATATCGCTCAGTGAGAACTACGTCAGCACTGACAGCGGGACAAGTGGTTCAGAATTGATTGCCAAGTGCTAAGAGGGCGTAAACAGCAAGAGGATCAATGCTCACATTATTGGTTATGTCAGAGTTCGATTACATGTGATTTATGCATAGAGCGCAAGAGTTAAGACATCCATACACTTGGGTTTTTCCAAATCACATTCCCTGCAGTAACGGTATAAGCTTTGAAGCATTCTCAAAAATCCTGGCCCTCATAGACAGGGGGACAACACTGCAGGTTTGTTAGATGAACTAAAGCGGGAGAGGGAATCAGGAAAAAAACCTTATGTTTGTTTTAGAAATGCAATAAAAAATTCTAAGTAATAAAACTAAAAATAAAAAAACTAAGTAATACAAATAAAAATAAATTAATTTCTGACACAACCACAATGCTTATTTTAACTCAAGACATAAAGTTTTATTTCATCTTGGAGTTATTTAAGTCCAAATGAAAATCTTTTGACCTTTCAAAAGCAAGATTGGTTTCAAATCAGAACACAGCATTGACTTTTGAAAATCCTGACAGTAAGCACTCGGGTGTTTTCAGCATCCTTCTCATCCCCCCAAATTTCAAGGGAAAACTCTTAGTTGAATTTGCCAGCACTTTCACTCTTTGCAAATTCCAACTTCCAGAAAATATGCTAGGCACATTGTGAGGTAAGGGGGAAATCACCAGGCATAAGCCTGAATACTTTGCTGCTCACACATTTCGGGAAAGAGGAGGCACCTTTGCAAAACAGACAGCTGAACACCCTTACAAAAGCGAAATGCTACAGGACTGGAAGATCCAGTGCTTTTCCCTGGCAGGGATGCACAGCCTGGACTAAATCTGTTTGAAGCGCCCTTTGGCAAATCCAGTTGGGCAGTTTATGGTTCAGCTCCTTGCTGAATATTTCTGCCTCTGCAGCGAGGCTGGCATAAAGAGACGTTTGCCCGTGTCTTGGCTCCTCTGCGCCACTGCCCACCACGGCATTCGGCAGCCGGAGGCGGTGGGTTTGTGCCAGGACAGGGGCTGCCTGCTGGAGCAGCTGGCTCCTCGGGACACCTCCCTGATGCCCAACCCGCCAGCGCCCAAGCGCCTCCGGCTAAAGGGCTGCCTGGCTGGAGGGGAGATGTCTTCAATCACAGCAACTAGATCTGCCACATAATATCTGCCAGAGCTCTCATTTTAAAAACCTCACTCTGTAACTCTCATTACAGTCAAACGCTAGCTTATTAAACGAGGAAGAGAATAATGTCTGTAATACCCTAAAACAAGCTGGAGGAACAACAGTTAAGGTACCACTGTTTGAAGAAAATGACCTGTTTTCACCCTAGTGGACTTCAGTGACTGGAGAGGCACAAATTTAGTCTCACTAATTATGAGGTTTAGTGTACTTTGTCGATGTGAAAGGCTGTCTAGGGCGAAACTGGAGAACACAGAAAATTCAGAAAGCACAGCCAAGAGAGTAGCTGCAGGCATGAATAGGTGGAAAAGCTTGGAGGTGAACTTCTAGGCTGGTAAAACCAGATTACAGAAAGAGGCATTAGAAAGAAAATTAGAAATGAGGACATTGCAAAAAATCTGTTCCCCAAAAAATCAACTCGGTGATGACATGACTGAATCAACAGAGAGCACACAAAAAACTAGTGACACTAATTAGCTGTTTAAATTCCCAGGCACGAACTGGAAGAGAAAGCAAGGAAAAATATGGCTGTGATATCTGGCAGTTTGCAATACATTTGTTTTTCCCATGCAACTTGCACCTTTAGAGACCTGGAACCCAGCAATACAGCAAGACACAGGAGAGCCACTCAGCAGCAATGGTACATCCTCTCCTTGGATACCCATACAACCCATGCTGAAACCAGTGCGAGAGAAACAGGCATAACGAACAGATTTTAACTCCAGAGCATCATCGGGATTGAAATGAAGCTGCAATTTAAAATTAAAATCGAGTACCATATTTTTGCAAAAGGAAAACTAAACTGACCCACAGATAAAAAAAGAAAAAAAAGAAGAGAGAAAGTGTTAAGCAAAGAGGAAGGGGAAGGAAAGAGTGGGATAGCTTTCACAGAATATAAATGGTGAGAGAAAAGTCTGTGAAAGATCTGTTTAGGTGCATATCATGAGCCAAACTGGGGAGAAAAAGGGAAAACAAAAAGCAATTTAAGAACTTCTAGAATGGAAAAAGAAGCTCTAAAAGCCTGCAGGTTACATCAGCAAATATCAGATGATAGGAAAAAAATGAAGATAAATGTAGAAATGTGCTAATTTAGAGGGTGCTTGGAGGACCGGTGCCATTAATACACAAGCAAACACACAATACAGAAAAATTATAATGACCTGTAAATTACACAACTACCCTTTTCTGAGCATGGTAAAATTTAGTTATGTGCACAAACTACAGTGCCTCAGTGAATACGCTGCAATATATTTTATAAAAACAACAAACCCTTCTCAGCAAGGAATCTCACTACAACATCTACTACTACACTTTGTGTCATGTAGGAGAGGAAGAAACAGGCTCTGCTATATACGATGAAGAAGAACACAAGGTTACACCAAAGAAGCAATCTGAAGCAGAAGCCAAAAGAGTTAGGGAAGAAACAGGCTCCGAAGACGGGGACAGCAAGCACCGGCTGGACTTCATGGACTTGTTCCCTCTGCTTTCCCGGGGCTGGTAAGAGCCGGGAGTCGATGCCCGGCGAAGCCTGTTCCCAGCGGTTCCCGTGACCGCAAGCCAGCATGGCACAGAATAAAAAATTCCCAGCCTCCTTATGCTGGCCAGAAGAGAAGACAGCCCAGGAACTGCTGCAACATTTCAAATCCAGAGATAATTCAGCTGGGCTGTGGAGGGAACGTGGAGGGAACGTGGCGTCAAATGCTTTACTATTCCACTTGACTAGATTATTAGGCAATTACAATTAACAACTGGTAGGCTGCAACCACGGATGAATATCCCAGCTTCCGGCAGGCACTGTATTTTTAAAACGAAAACTGCCAAACGCTGTGTTTGTTACAGTTTTCCCTCCCCTCCCCGCTTTTTAATTTCTGGTATTTGGACGTGCAGTTTTCTGATATTCACCTTGTTTTTGTTCTTGCACGACTAACAACAGAGTTGAGGGCTAACATGGCTTTTGTTTCACATTTTTGTGTTCACATTTCACCAACAGCATCTGCACAGCCCTGTGAAGAAGGTTTGTAGAACTGCCACTGCTGAGCCGGCAAAGTCGTTCTCCTCCCTCACTCCCTCCAGGAAGAGCTGTTAATTTCTTCTGTGGTGGCCTAAAAGGTTAGTTAGGGTCCGTAAATCCCACCAGAAAAATTTGGAGGCATTTTCCTTCTTGATGTGATTTATCTCCACGCAGACTGCAGTGGATTGTGCTTCCAAGACGAGCTGCTGGCATATTTGGAGTATGCTGCTGTGCATATTTGGAGTATGCACACAGCATGCCCATCTCTGCACTGTCTTGCACCTCCTATAGGCATTCACACCTGCTCAAAGACGGTGCCGAGCCAGCGCACAACACGGCCAGATGAGAAAGGGAGAGCAGCACATCCACTGTGCACAAACAAAAATGGCTCTTCATGCCAAAAGGCAGCGCAGAATCAGCACAAACTTTCTGCGTTACATCTGTCACCTTTCCTCCGGGCCAGGAACCACCGTACCTTGCTCTGGCGCCGGCCCTACACGACTGACTTTCCTGTCTCAATTTCATATGCTGGATTTTTAAGACTGGCACAGAAAGTGATATATGGAAAACGTCATCTGCACTAGGACCCCAAGAAATAGTCTCCACATAGGAAAAAGATGGCTTTTCCGGCCTTACGTGTGACTTTCCTACCCTGGGAGGTACAAGTCAGAACTTCAAAGCTACTTGTGTGGGTGTGCATGCGTGTGTGTGTGTCTATATAAGCTCACATGCACCCACACATGTTAGTGTGAGAAAGAGACAAGGGAAGGCAAACGTGTATGCGAGAGAGTGAATTAGCCCCATCTGCTCTGAAAAGATCGTTTTCTCCTTGGATTTCTATTACCATCGTATTATTGCCACACTAGAGTGCTTCTAAAAGGCTACAGTTCTGGCAGCCAACATCATTACAGCTGCTCAGATTATTAACAGTATAAATAAACTTTCAGAGACACTACTAAGAAAATATTAACTACAATTATCACTGTCTGATAAAATAATGAACAGCGAAGTGTTATTTTGCTGTCTCAGTCACCAGTGTGCATTTATGTGTGCTGTGAGTAATGAAAAACAGTTTATTTGCATACTGAATCATCCTAAAATTGGTTCTTTTGATCTTATTTTATTTATTTTTATAAAGATACTTTGAATTAGTGTCTTTCAGCCAGCAAAGGCTGAAGCTCTACATTTGCAGAATTCAATGTACTCTGCTTCCTTTCCTGTCATACCTAATCCCATTAATTACAAGTGAACAGAAAATCATGCCCATAACCATATACATCTCTGTCAAGGAGGGAAATGGTGCAGTGTATAAGCTACCATCAGTGGAGTTTTGTAAGTGAAATCTGCCTTTATAGGAAGGCAGAAACTCTAAGACCTTCTGACGGACTTTAATCCTTTGGCCTCGTTGCTTTTCCCACCTACAAGGGGAGCAATGGCCCAAACGAAGTCAATCACTGCTTGCTGAAAACATCACCCTCTCCTCCCCCTTCTCTTTTGATCTGTGCTGCTCTTTCCACGCTCATCTTTCCCGTGGCTTCCCAACTGCCCTGCTAGCTTCCCAACAACACTCCCAAGCCCCGGCCTTGACGGCGGCGGGGAACGCGCATTTGGTTTTTAATTAACAGAATTTATTATTTCACTGTATGAGCCAAGAAAAAGTTCTTTGTCATTTGGGGAGCACGAGAATAACTGGAGGGCTGAACACAAGCTTTGCGCTCCCTACGTCCCTGAGGCAGGGCTCGAGCCCATTCACCTGAGTAACACCTTTCTCAGCAGTCGGGGATTGCAGAACGGCCTTTAAATCTTTTCTTTTTTGGGAGGATTAATTTAGGATGTGATCATCTGTTCATTAGTGGAGCTCATTAAAATTAAGAGAAATAAGCTATCTGGGCCTGAAACCATTTACTGCAGGGCAGTCATTATGTTAAACCTCGAATTCAGGCAGCCGATTCTCACAGAGACATTACCCTGATTCAAGAGAGGCTTCCCTCTTTCAAGTCTAGCTCTACAGATTAATAACTATACAGTCCCAATTAAAGATGTCTCTCCATGAAAGCATTAAGTAAAGCCTCTGTTTTGTTCAGCTCTTTCCATGCCACCACAACAATATCTGATCACCAGCAGGGAAGGACAAAAGTAAAGGTTTGTACTGAAATCAATTGGGAAGATTCCCACTGGTAAGTAGTATGGGTTGCGCTGAACATCTGCAGGACGAACCCTCTAGTTTTGATAAAGCCAACAATGCCTGAACACAAAGAAAGCAAACTTGACGTTCTCCCCATTGGAGCTTCCAGAGAAATTGGTGATTTGGGGTGATACCAGGGTGACATGGTTAGTACGAGCCACGTTATCGAGCTGAATATGCAAGCACTGTCATTTCTGCCTGACTGTTCAAGCCTGGCCCAGGGTGAGAACGTCTGTCGGGCCCGTGGGAAAAGGGCCACATCCCATTCAGGTAAAAAGAAAAATCAGGAAAATGCAAGATAGGGCAGCAGCAACTAAATACAACCAGAAAGGAATGCAAAAATGCAATAGAGAGAGAGAGAAAAAGGAAGAATGGATTTTCTAAAATAGCTTCCTTTAATTGGGGCCAGAAAAATACTGCAAAATACCTTGAGGGTTTTTATTCCACAGCCCTTTGTCCTCTGTCCTTTCTCATCATTTCTCCAGCATCTCTTGTTCTTTGCCTGGTCTCTTTTCCCCATCCACTAATCTTTTCTTTCACTAACTCCACCTTCTATACTTAGCCTTATTCCCAGCTCCAAACAGGTAGCCACGGCACAACTGCCTTTCCTTTTGCACTTGTACATGTGCACACACACTGCACATCCCAGGACTTTGTTATCTGCATCTGCGCGACACTGTGGCAGAGCATGAAAGCCGGGGTGTGGAGGCAGGAGGAAACGCCATTCTCCTGCGTGCCACCTTGCCTGCCCCCATCTGTCAGCTGCAGGGGAAGGAAACCTCAGAGAACGCACTCTTCTCCCTCCAGAAAAATCAGCACTGAAATGAACCTCCTTTTCTCAGAGAGGAGCAGCCAAAGTGCAGCATTCCTCATTATTTTTCCTCCAATGTCTTCCCCTTCCTCGTTCTCAGCAGCTGGCCACTTCTGGTGGCCTAAGCAGGTTAGATGTGGCTTGCCCTGAGTAAGTCACCTACATAAATGTTGCCTCGTTAAAGAGTTCTTAGGTGAAACAACTCTTCTTTAAAAAGGAAAAGAAAATAATGTATTGTTCAGACAATACAGACAAGCATACTCTCTTCAAATGAATATTGTTTCCCAAAAAGCCCCTGTGGAAGGCAAAATACAGAGAATGGTAAAGGAATCACTGGAGAAGAACCGAAGTTCATTTTAAATCAGTGCTCCATGTACAAATGCTGTCTTACAAATAGGATTATTTAATTTAAGCCTTAGGTCTGTCAAGTTCTATTACTTCAAATGGAGCCTGTCGTTTCTTGACTTCATTATAAATCAGGATTATATTACAATTTATGTTAGGTTAAGTCACTGCTTCGATAGCAGGCAGTGAAAAAAAATTACACAGCAGTCAGTAAATAGAGCAAAGTCACTGCACTGTTCTTGGAAGGCAAAAAGTCATCTTGCTAAATGAGGGTCCAAGCTGTCCTGTACCAAGACTGTTACTAATAAATAAAAGACCTCTGGGAAAAGTGCTGAGCATACGCTGGATCTATTTTCAGCTTGCATCAGCAGCTGCTGCCCCTGGGATCGCATCTTTGCTCATACCCTACACCATATGTAATCACTCCAGTGCTGCAACCAGTAAGATAATGAAAGAGCATGGCTTAAATCTATACTTGAGTGGAATTCTAAATGAGAAAAATAATACAAAAAAGGGGGAAATAAACCACATTTTCAAGTCATTAGGAAGAAAGACTTTGACATATGAAGTGTTGCAACCATTAATAGCACTTATCATATAGAGTGGAGACAAAGAGACAAATTAATCAAACTGACAGAACTGGGACATTTTATGCTAATGCAGGCTCCTGGGTTTTAGTTTGTATTCCTCTGTGTCTGGAAAACTGATACCATTACAGGGCAGGAAATTGCATGAATAACATGCAACAGATCATAAAAATTCACACACCAAGTGCAGAAACACTGCCAAAAGCACTGTAAAAACAAGGCTAGAGACTTCAATAGAGGAACTACCAACAGCTAATGAATGCAAATAAGTACAGGAATATTTCCCATTCATGCATAACAATTAGACATAGGCTGTGACTCCACAGTCTCCAATAGTGTAGGTAAGATAAAGCCTGGAGAGCTAACGTGCACATAGCTGGGGGGAACTGCTGGCCAAATCAGGTTCTGAATTTGTTTGCAGTATTGCAGCCAGCAGTTCAAAGCCATTGGGGAACTGGCATAGCCAAGTGCAGTCTCTGTCTGAACGTATTGCTATGTTAGATTTAATTTAACATTTCAGGTAGAAGAGAGAGAGAGAGAGAGAGAGGGAGGAAGATGAAAGAGGAAATAAAACAGTGCCACTAAACAGCACACCGTCACACACACCAAAAATCCCCTCACACAAGTGCAAATCCACAGCATGCAGTAAAAAAACCCACAAACAGAGGCATTTGAAAAAATCATTCATTTGGGAAATACAAGGGCACTTGCTGTCCAAAGCCACAACTATGTTGCAAGAAGGAGGAAAGGGCAGGAACTACAGGGATGCTGGGCAGGGCATGGCGCAACGCGCAACTGTGCCAAGGTTACTTCATTTGCCATAAAGGCTTCTCAAGGACCTTTAAAAAAACCTGGCAAAGCAGTGCACTGGGGAAGTGCACAGAGCTAATCAGCCATATAAACACCAAATGACAAATACATTCACTCAATGGGCAGGCACAGTGTTTCTCATTGCTGTGTGTGTCTGAAAAGGTGAGGATCTCCCTTGACAACCCTTAGTGGTAACTACGGTACAAACCTAAGGCAAGGACCAACTCTTGGGGGATAAGAGGAGTAAAGCTGATACCCTTTGGAGCTGCGTAATTTCCAGCACTGCTCTCATCTTCCTTAGAGTAGAGCGATATGCAGCTGGTGATTTAATGTCAAGCAGTAGTACTTAAATGCCAACGCTGCCTGCATAAAGAGGGTGAGGAAATGATAGACTGACTGAGGGTTGCTGCTTTCCTGAAGAGCAGGCACAAGTCCTTCCCACATTTGGTGCTGCAGGGACCCCGTGTTCAAACACGGCAGGACAGAAGCTGCTTCACCCCAGCAGAGACGGCCCTGGGGCGGCACGCTCCCTGCACAGCACAGAGCCCACTCTCTCTGATAGAGCACTATGGAGGTTTTAAGAGTTTAATCCATGTGAACAGGGTATATCTCCAAGCCTGAAAACTTTTCTGTTCTTTTGATCACTACTAGAGTCTCAACGGGGTGCTTGGCATGGTACCAAAACGTGGCACACACAAAACCAAACTGATCCAAAAACTTCCTGAAGACAATGATGGTGTAGCCTCTGCTCTAAGGAGAGCAATTAGAAACAGACATTGATCAACTGCTGCAAATAATATCCATCCAACAGACAGATGAGGGTCACAGGCTGAAAATGGACCCACTTTCTCCTTTCCCTTAAAAAAATGCAGATAGCACAGACAATTAGTTACAAAAAGGCCTTGTAAAAAACTCTGCTTTAAGGGATTTTAATATAGGGAGGGGGAATAACCTGGTCAAATAGCTAAAATGACATTGATTTCTTCCACTCTTTACAACAGCAAAGGCACTTTTGAAGTCTCTCATCAACGCATGTGTCACCTAGCCCTTTCTTTTCCTCTGCTTGCAATAACAGCGCTTTGGAAAAAAAAAAAAAAGCCTAGTTACAATAAAACGTCAATTCCTGACAGAGAATATTGAGAGAGGTCTTTAGCACTACTTCATCATTCAAACAATTGTTAGAAAGCAGTGACAAGAAATGACTATGAATTCCCCCACTCCTTTACCTATGGCAGTTCCTCTTTGGAAAATCAGTTTCAGAAAGACAGTAACCACAACAAATACTTCAGACTAAAACTGTACGCAAGGGCTCAGCCGAGAGTCCCAGAGGAGATGATGCCCAGAGCCCGGGCCCCAGAGGACGGGCTCTACTCTGAACCCTTTGAATTTGCTGTGAGGAGCAGCTTAAGGAGCGCAGAGCCAGCCTGTCTTACAGACCTGCTCGGAAGAGGCCCAGGACAGTAACACATCTGTGGTTTCGCCAGGGTCACAGTGGCTGCGAACCAGCCCAAGACAGAGGTCAGAGTGAGATCAAATTCTTGTCTTGAATAATTCACCAGCCTTGGTCCTCCCGACCTAGGTTTCCAATTGGCAAGTCCTGCATGGGGGTGAAATGAATCACCTAAGAGAAGATGTGGGCTCATCTTTGAAAAGGAAGCTGAGCTAAGACATGACTGAAGCAACTGTTACTTGTTTTCAATCTTCCAACTGCAACAGATATACTGAAGACAAGGAAAGAAGGATAGGATTCACCAATTTAAAGATTTTTGCCACTACTGAAAGGTACTCTTTCTGCTTTCTGAATGCTATGACAACTTGGTAAATATGAACAAGTTTCTCTGGAGAATGCCCCAATTCCTACATCTGCCACGGATACCTCCTTCATTCTTCACTTCCTTTGACAATGGCACAGACATTATTTGTCCTCATTGACCCCTCCTTATATAAACTGGGCAAAAATGACAAGGATAGATGGCACTAGTAAAAGACTGGCAATTCTCCCTTTTTGGGGCCTTGGAAATGACAAATTAATTCAGTCGTTTAAACCATAGCCTTGGTTTGATGCGTCCAGTCTTCTGCAAACTTACAAGTTCAAGAAATAGACAGATACTGGTTTGGCTTCACGTCCAGAAAAAAATGCCATATGCAGAAAGCCATATATGGGAAACACAGAAATCTGTAGTCAGATAAAAAGAAGGCAAAACATTATTTCAGTTCAACAGGCAGATGAAATGACTGAAAAGACCTATCTATAAAAGTTCAATTCCCCCATTCTGGAAGTAGAAATGCACACTCGTCTTCCATGGAAAGCAGAAGGGAAGTTGTTAGAATTTGTCTTTACCCAGCTTTTTCCTGTCTTGAAAGGTTACTGGCTTCAACCCTGTGCTTTGAAAAAAACAGGAAATAACTTGAACTTATTCTGTTTTTACTTGACCAAGAATTCCCTGACAGGGAAATTTTCTCTGACAGCTACTCGTTTATATGGAGAGAGAGGTGGCTAGGCATCTTGTACTACTGCTGTGTGGTCAGAAAAGGAAAGATACTTTGCTTTCAGAGCTGTTCAAGACTTGTTTCTTATTAGCTGCAGGCCCTTCAAACTGAGGACCACATGTCTGAATTTCAAGGGAAAAAAAAATCATTCCCCACAAATGCTGGCAAAAGCGTTATACAGCCAAAAATGTAGCCTCAGCCTGCTAGCTGACAGTCTGACGAAAATCCTGGACCACTTCACCAAAAGCATTTTTCCCTGAAACTGAGAACTCTACTGGCAAAGTTTGCATGGACAATTTTTTCTTTAAATTTTATCCTTTTACCTTGAAAAACTATCACAGACCACATCCCCACCCATTCTGGGAACATAATATAAAGGTTATATACATAAATTAGGGAATTTGGTCACATCACAGTTCAAAACAAGCAAACATCAGAGTATTCTGAAGTGTTTGATGTACAGTACACTGGATGTCCACACCCCTTTAAACTATTAGCATTGTTCATGGCTGTTTCATGGCTGTCAGTCTGTTTATTTGGATGGTCTCTTTTCTGTTTTACTACCCCAATAAAACCACCTCAGCACTGGCTTCAGGAAATACATTTGACACCACAGGAACAGAAGGAAGCATTGAAAATACAAAGCCACCATTGAAGTGATCTTGGGTTATACCTGCCAAACCTCTCTGTACTTTTTACAGTAAGTCTGTACACTTCAGTTTTTCTTATTTAACTTTCTGGCTCTGGCTAACTGTGCCTCCCAAATGCTGACTAGTGGAAGAAAGAAGAAATGTTTTCCAAGGACCTGTTCTTACATATGACAAGAGCTTCAAGAAGCTTGTACCTAAACCTGGAGTTTGTAAGCTGTGACGCACAGTCACAAGGAAATAGTGAGCTCTCACACTGAAGTGTTGTTCTGAAATGATGAGCAGATGCTGCAGGGAATGATGTGACCTAGAGGCAGATGTGTTACCAAACCCAAATATATGTGCATCTAAATACTGCAGCTTCAACACCAAAACAAAGGTGCCCGTTTTTTGGGGTCCTGAAAACCTACAGCTCCCATTTACCAAAACTGATCAGCTCTCAGGGGAAGAGCTTGAGACTTTTTAGGTATCTGCCTATTGTTTGGGACAAATGGGATACCCACAAATTACAATAATACAGCAAATTTTTTTAAATCTTAAGTATCAAGATTTTTTTTTAATGAAGAATTTCTTTATGAACCTAAGTCTGCAACAGCCTTGTCACTCAGGCAAAAATACCAGAATAAGCATCTTCAGAAGTGCTCAACCTCCTGGTGAGGAACTGGAAGTCATTGTAGCAATTCCCTGATTCTCTCTGATTTGCTCCATGCCTCCAAATCTAGCTTCCTCCTGGATCTGCCAGTGCAAGCAGGTCTTATAAATGGCAGTGCACAGGACTTGCACCAACACTTCAGGGATGATGCAGGAAGAAAGCACAGAGGACATAGTGCAGAACCTGTCTATCACCCAGGACTGATCAGCCAAATCAGACAGAATGGCGTGACGACTATTAGTGGCTCCACCCTCCCCCATGCATTTTGAGAAGCTACTGCCAGTCAGAAAATCCTCTCAATGCCTAGTGTATGCTTAAAAGGTACTGAGGGAAGAAAATGAGACCAAAACTCTGGCTGAGGAGCATACTCTGGACCTTTGGGTTCAGGCACACTGGCTGCTCTCTGCCCAGCAGCTTTGTCAGCTGTGTGCTGGCCCCTTCACTTACATTTGAGGTAATGTGAACCCCAGAGAGCTTAAGGAGAGGTAATTTGAGTGATTCATACAAGGTGATTTAATCATTACTGACCTGATGCACAGATCTATGCTGTAATTCATATCTGATGCATCAGCTTCCACCACAGCACTTGTGGAGAGGGATGATGACAGTATTTTGTTTGTTCACAAGAGACCTCAAAAACCTACTGTTGAAGTCTTATCTTACCATTATTTAGTTTCAGAGCTGATACCTCACAATTCCAGCTGTTTGGTGATAACTTGTTTATATAATGGTTATATTGTGAGTGCTACTACTGTGATTCTCTGCCTTTCTCAGACCAGCTATGACTATTTTAATTTTGGCCCCCAAACTAGTGGTAGTCCATGGATCATGGCAGAAAATTCCCAGAGCCATTTCAAGTAGGAACTAACTTTCTCTTCTCCACAAAGTCTTTTAAAGCCCCCATCACTGGCTCTTAGGTGTCCCAGAAAATGCACCATGCAAACTTGAAGCAAAAAAAATCTCAAAATAAATCACAAAAATTAAAAAAGAAAAGATTCAACTATTTCTATGTGAGGGAATCAGACAATTACACTTGCTGCATATTCTGATGCCATCAGCTCTTACAAGCTCAGGTTAACCAGAGTGAAGGACAGAAAGGTTTATTAGCATATCTGATCTATGTTATCTTAGGATCTTAAATTCCAGTCAGCAGCATCTGTATTAACTTCCACTAACTGTACAATAACTTCTGAAAAGAGTGTCTTAAGCATGTCCCTTTGAAAGGTAATTTGCCTTAAACATATGCAACAATGTGGAGCCCCACACATCACTGAGTAATTTGTTGCTAAAAACACATGCCAAATTTTGAGTTGAATTTACTCTGGCTTCAAAACAGCTGCCAGTGGCTCTCATGATATCTTTCTCCAGTAAACTAAAACATGTTTCCTAGAGATATGACTGACACTTTCTTTTCATTTAAGTCTTTAAACAACCACCCAAGTCTCCTCTCAATCTTTTTCAGACAAATTAAATCTCATTTATAAAATAATCAAAGCCTGGGCTAGGGGGATCTTTACTTTGACCAAGTACAGCTTTCATATTTATTTATTTTATTAAAGTAAGCAAAGTGCCCAGTGCACAGTTTTTAGTAGTGTTAGCTGAGCTGGAACATGGAGGTGTTCACTGGCGGTTCCCCATGAAAGTGGTACAGATGAAAACTCAGTGTTGCACGAAAGTGCTAAACTGGAATAAATCAGCCATTTCTCTGTTCAGAGCTTTCATTGCACATATAACAGAAAGTGTGTCTGCTAACTGCTGTAACCACCCTCCCCCCACCTCAAAAATCCCAGTATATTTCACAAGGACTGTGTCATTCCCAAATCCTAGTGTGGTTAAATTGCCTTCTGCTCACCTAAAACCTGTATTTCGTTTCCAAATTGAACTTCATTTCCTATTCTTAATGTTTGCTGACTGCTACAATGCAACATTTAAATACTTGCCATATTCCACTCCAAAGCATGCTAAATTTCACCAGGAGCTGAGAAGAACAGCCAATATGACATTATTCACTGGGGAATCTTTGCCAAAAAGTACAATATAAAGACAAAACCTTATCTTCTTTGGGTCTTGGGAACACTGATGAAGCTAGGCTTGGCACTGGGATCAGAAAGTCCCTTACTGGTTGTGATCTTGCATCAGTGAAGCTGAGGGGTGTCTTTATTTAGATTCTGACCCGGGCCTTATCTGTCCATTTATTCAAATGGCAAATGCACAGTCTGTATTTCTGGACTCTTAAAAGAGTAGATATTTAGTCTTCCTGCATTAAAGAAACTTTTTAGAAGGGGAAAAAGGAAAGGTATGAGAATCAAAGGGGAGCAGGGAGGTGAGGAGATCTGTGAGACTGCAGGGTCAGTGGGCTAGCAAACAGCACTGAAGAATGATACACAGTCATTGTTAAGCCACCTCATTTTCGTTCAGGCCAAGATACATCTTTAAATACACAGGCCTCCTGCTAACATGCCAAAATACATATTTACTCCTTCTGCTCAGGCCTTTAGCACAGTCCACCACTAAGACCTACTTTCCAGGACATACTTAACATTTTAAATTGTGTTTGCAATTTGTGAGAGGGAAAGTTTCCACATTACAAACTGTCTTTTCAATAGCAAGTGCAATCACAGTCAATCAGCCAGATTTACCACTAGAAACAGGCATGATTTTAACAAAGCCAATGAAACTGAGTCCACTTATCGCAGTGGTGAATTTCATTCTGTGCATTAATCTCAATTTCCACTTTTATAGTACATTTTTATAGGCTTACCTGAATAAATAAATAAATAGTACAACTACCAGGCAGAGTTATTTCAGATTTTTCAATAACTCAAAGGAGTTATTTCAGATTTTCACCCCTTAATATGGATGTATGAGTGGTTTTTGTTTTGTTTTTTTAAGCTTAGGTCTCTCCAAAACAGAGATGCCTTTCACTTTTCTGCACTGGAAAAGATCAGAAAAGAATTATCAATAGCGAGACACCACTCATGAGAAAACAGTGGAAGTTATGATATGCATAATGAAAAGTCTGCAGCTAGTTTCCTCATCAAACTTGAGGTATGAAATATCATGCAGTGCTGGAAGCCTTTACAGTGAGACATGGATGGAATTTCATTTTACATCTTGATGGTTTTATTTCTATCACTCAACTGCTAGAAACAAAACACAATGTTTGTTCTTTGTACTGTGCTGCACATGCAACACACATTAAACAACATACATTTCTGTCTCATGGTTTCTCCTGAATTAGTATCATGTCACTTAACATTTCAAAATGTACCTAAATGCTCAGTTTTATTCTTAGTACAGACCTACAGCCTCCAGCAATTCTAGTGTCATGAGTGTCAGCACTGTGAATAAGCATGAACAATAATATATGCCATAGCATGAATTTAGGAAACCAAAGACCCCACTTCCATCCATATGGACTCATTGAAGTGGCACTGGTGTGAGGCTGAAGTGCAAATGAGTTTGAAGCCTGATGGATAAAACCTCTTCTCACTATTCCCCAAAAGGTCTGCAGAGAAAGGGGGAGGTGGTAGCAGGATGCTCTCAGATCACTGCAGTCTCCTGAGTCAAAAGCAGAAACAATTCTGGCCAGTATTACAGTCTGTGAGGAACATCAATAGCCGATACGGTCATGTAAAGAGAAAACCACATTAATGCTTCCTGTTCCCCGAGAACAAAACTGTAGCTATTCCTCATACTGCTCTTCGGAGTCCCAAATTAAGAGTCTTTGGTTGTTCCCTGTGGCACAATGCTACCCCTCCAGCTGGGAAACAGACTTTCCAAGCAGACATCTACTTCTTACCCTCTTTGCTCCTCTTTCCCACATTTATCACCTCTTCCACTCCACTCCCCTGTGCAGAGTACTCCCAGCTCAGCCACTGAATTCTTTAAAAATATCATATTCATACATATACACAGTACACACAGAGAGGAAAGAGACAACGTTAAAAGAATATTGTTTATTTCTAGAGAGATAAAAAGGATGAATAATCGCCTTTAGCTGGCAGGGTATGTAATAGCTGACCTCCTGCATCCTGCCTTTGATTTTCCCCTGAACCCAGCCATCTTTTGTTGGCTAACTCCCTTTCCTCAGGCTGGTGGGTTGGCATGGATGGTTAACAGCTGCCAGTATTTCTCGGCCCTGTCAGTTAAGAACTACACTGGCTCAGTCCCACCAGGGGTGCTGGATGCCTTCACTTTCCAACACACTCAGCTTTTGCCAGCCTTGAACCTGAATCTATCTCCCTTCCTGCCTTTCTCCTTACAAAGATTAACTATCTGAGAGAGTTAACCCATGGAAACTCAAGAAACAGATGATAGATTTCACAGGGCTAGACGTCGTGGGGGAATGGCATATATCACAGCAGCTTTTAGCGAGCAGTAAAATAATAAGAATGCAGAGCAATTTGGTATGTGGTGTATGCTAACATACGTTGAACATTATTTTGCTAATAGCAAGAAAGAGTTGCACAGAGAAACGAACAAAAAGCCCCCCGCCAAATGCATCCCACCCTCTCTTCCTAAAAGGGATGATGCTTCCCTTTGCCTCTTGAAAGATTTAAGCCACAGACAACTCAATTTAATCCTTTTGCGCTAGGAATGGAAGATTTTTGCATATAATCCATTGCACAGAAGAAAGTCACCATTAACCACTCTTCTAACCAGATTCAAGGAATTAAAGGGTTTACAGGTAAACCTAACCAACCTACTTGAGGAGCAATTTGTTTTATGATACAAATGATAACACTAGACCAGTGCTACAGAAAGCCAGGCCTATTATTTCAGAAGACCTATGCTTAACTTCACCAGAAATAAAGCGACATGGTGCCCTGATGGCTACAGCGATCTTGTGAAGGTTTTTTAAAACATATACCCCAAAGTCATGAAAATCCCAATAGCAAGGTCGAGGGGGCTGCAACAATTCACTGGTGCATGAAGAGACTGTCTGGAATCCAGATCTGTTAAGATTAGGAAGTAAGTTCTCTCCTCTGCTAAAATTTATTCCAAACATGAATGTCTGGAGAAAAAGCTGACTCTTGGATTCTAGCTTTGAATGTTTCAGCCACCTTCTTGCCTGCTTCTTTCCTTAAGCTTTGGAAACTCATCTGTAAGCTGTAGGAATCTCATGCAATCAAGGGGTTTTATTTGTTGTTGCTGTTTTAATGTTTTCACCATTTATTTGAAACCTCAGTTTTCAGAAAACAAGGTGAATAAGATGTTTGCATAGATGGTGCTCTTCTGTCCAGCATCCAGCGTTCAGCTTGCCAGTACAGACTTGCTCCCTGTGCACTTCTATTAGCAAAGCGAGGCAGGTAATAACAGTGAATAAAAAGCCTATTCTAAGAAGCACTGGCTCTTTCTCAGGTAAAGTAGAGTACCACTACAGCATGAATGACTCAATCATCTGCTCAAGAGCTATTACTTGCAGCGATGAAGCAATGTTAATTGGATAATGGCTTGCTGCCAGCTAATATTGGCATGACCTACAATACCCTTGGCTGACAGCCGTGTATGTCTCTCTATCACACCTTTTTTTTGTAATCTGGATGGGAAGTGGAAACCATTAGAAAAACCTCCTAAGTGCCATTTAACTTCTTATCATGAATTAAAAGCTTAATTAAGTGCCTTGTTACAGGAAGGAAGATCAGTTTTTGTGATTAAATAAAACAAAACAACAGTTAGGGGTATGGATTGAAGGAGTAACTTTACAGCTTAAAACTTGGTTCTTGGAAAATATTAATTTGGGTTGCATTTAACAACAGCTGCTTGAAGAAGACTGAAAAACTGCTGAAAAACACCCTGGGTGAAAAGCACATGAGGTTCTACTCGTTTAGCAAAAACTGCAAATTAAGGGAAAAGCTTAAAAGTAAGCAGCTAAAGGGGTACATTTTTTATTAGTTCTATTCAGCTGCAGTTGAAACACTTTATTGCTCTAACTCTATTCTGAGTTCTGATACATCGCATGCCACTGCCACATCTGAGCACTTGTTATTACATGTCTGTTTTTCCAAGAGTTTATCTACATGCTAAAATACATTGCTTTAACAAAAGGTATAGCATGAAATCAAATTACTTAGACTGGCAACAAAGACTTTATGGCAACTCTACAATCAATGCAAAATTAGTTACATACTAAGTTAGTTTAAATTGATTAGGGGAGGGTTTGAACTAATACACATCAAGTCACACTTGAACTGACATGAAATGTCTAACACAAGGTTTTACACTGGTTTAAAAAGCCCTAAGTTCACCTAGTCCCAATTCTGTGTGTGTACAATGGCTCCCAATTGAAATTACATATTTTTTATACCTGCTCCAATATCAAATCTTTGAGAATAACAACAATGCCCATTCTCCATGATCATGTATTTTCACAGTTTTCAAACCACACCAGAATTTAAAATGCAATGCTCGTATGGTTGACTTATAAATACTTTTCTTAACTTAGAACTGACTGCTACCTTTGGAAAAGTATTGAACTATCATCAGGACTATATTTAAGAATGATTTGCAGTCTTTGTTCTTTTGGTAACATACTAACAAAGCGATCCTTTTTCGTAAACACATTGGAACTAAGTACTTATGGTAAATCTTTAAGCCTGAAAAATGTACTGACCCAGGACATTAATTTTCAACTTCTGTTTGAAAATTTTCCACTGATGGTATAACTCCCTACATGACAAATTAAGTCAATTCTCACAGAAACTTTTAGAACTAGTTCATGAGTTCCCAGGGTTCTGCAGACCACAGACTAGAAAGGACCTTTCTAATTTATTTTAACAAAATATAAATAAGATGATTCTTCCCCTTATCAGCTCTTAAAAACAAGAGTGTTTTTGTTCCTTTTGTAAGGAGCTCAGACACTCTTCTTGGTGGCATTTCACATACCTTAGCACAGGAACCTACCAAAGTGCACAGCATTTTGAAGTAGAGCAGCACCACGAGCAGGGAGATGTGTACCTTAGCCAAGCAATAACTGAGAACTAACTAACTGCATTGGGCAGATTTCTGTACCTCCAATGACTAAGAGATGTAAGGAAACTAGTCACTGCGCAAATTAGATTCCATGGAGTTATCAGAAATTAATTTGCATGTGGAAAATATCTGTACAACTAGGCATTAGTAACTGTAGGCACCTTTTTTCTTTAGGCCAAGAGTTCTTTTCCAGTTTGAAAAAGTTAAAGCCTTGGTGCTCTGCAACTAATCTAGGCATATGGCAAAATAATGGTATAGCTCTCAGGTGAAACACGACAGTTTCAGAGTACTGAAAAAAACCTTAAGAATTAGATTATTTTCTTCTGCAAATCCACTGACTTCAGCAGAGCTACGACAGCAGACAATTTAACCCTAATTCACTAGAGCTTTTTGATTTTTCACTGAGATATATTTTAAAATGTAAAATCCCAGTAATTACACTTCATTTATCTAAAGGGGATTCACTTAAATAGGATTCATTTATGGTTGGACCGGAGGAATTTTTTTTTATGCAGTATCTCGCATAAGACATACATAAAGACAAATCTTCGCGTTTTAACTGTTTTGTCATATGAACACGGGACCGTGTCACCGAATCCAGTCCCCTGGCCGTGCAGGCAGACACACGATGATCTTTTTGCAAATGGAGTCCCACCCTATTCCTGTCACTGGCTGCCTGCCTCAGCCCCTCACCACTGCTGCGATCCAAAATCTGCTAATTTCCAATCTAATTTTACTTTTTAAAAGCCAGTTGATACTCGTCAATCCTTGTGTTGACATTGTCTTTTAGTCTTAAAGAGAAACTCTGCCCCTGTCTAAAGCTCTCTGCCTAGACGGAGCAGTAGCTGGGCACACTCGTCACTAGTCTTTTCTTCTCCTCCTTTAAGCCAGGCTCATTCTTCTCATCATCCTAGTCACTCTTCTCACACGTCTATATACTTATTAGAGTTTCAGTGATTTTTCTTGATATATCTGGACCAGTGTCACACACTGTAGCGGTCTCTTGAAGGCTTTGCAGAGCAGCGTGGACACTCTCCTGTCTCCTCATGCCTCTGTACCACCCCACCCCATGTGCTCTGTGACCTCTCTGCTCCCACCCTTGCTTTGTAGCTTAAAAGCTGGGCGGCACCAACTGAAACACCATTCTTCCACTGGAAATTATTAGTGGACGCTGTGTAGAATCACAGTGTGCATCCTAGCATGTCTGCTGCGATACATCTAAACTCTTATGCAAAATGTCTGGGTTAAAATTTCTTCATGAGTAATATTCAGTGTCAAGACTCATGAAGTCACACCCGGTGACCTATTTCTTCTCATACCCTCCAATTTGTGCCATGACAATGTCATGACACCACTAGAGTCTCAGGAGAGCTAACTCAGAGGGGAAAAAAGGTGCATGACACTTCAGTCACCTGTCATGATTTAAAAATGTATAGTACTTCTTAGTGGGCTTTAAGCAAATAATGTTGAAAGAGATGTTCACCTCATTCTGTATACCAGAAAATCTTCCTGTTGACTGATTGCCTTCGCTTCCCTTGGGGACATCAACGTCCCTTGAACTACAAGCTTGAACAGGACACCCCGGGGCAGGCAGTGTTGGCACCGCAGAGAGGCCCTTCTGCCAGGTGGCAGCAGCACCACACGGGGGGACGCGGTGGGTGGTGATGGGAGGATTTGTCAGCAGCTGAGTGCCTCCTCTCTCCTCGCGGCAAAGCCACCAGTGTGCCCGGCGGTAGCTCTGATATCACAAGCTTAGAGCTGTGAGGAAATTACACTGGGGGTGGAAGTCAGCCAGTGAGATTTTGTGGTAAAACAAAGTAAACTTTCCAGTGAGGTATGTATTTTCTACATCCCTTTGCTTCCTGCTGTGTGAGCCACTCTGCATGAGAAAAACCTTGCTTTTTGAAAGAATTTGTTCAGCTTTGCTTTCTTAGTGGAAAACACATGTCCTGAAGCCGTTAAATCCCAAACTAGTTGTGCAGGGAAGAGAAAGGAAGCTAGGCTGAATGAGATACAGGAAAGGGGGAAGACAAGAACAAGGATATGAGCTGCTGGAAAGGGGTGGATAGCAATGAGACTCCAAAATAATGTGACAGTTTAAATGATTTTTCAACAATAACCTGCTGTCTAACAGCCAAGTGATCCCTTTCAAATTTCCTGTCTGGAGAGCCAGAAGAATATTAGGGTACTGATAATGTACTGAAGGAAGCTATAGTAATTAAGTGACCTCTGTGTGGGTACTACTCTTTCAGCCATGGTGAGAACGGCAAGCTGAAATGTTTTAAAGCTTTGCTATAGTAACTGCTAGAAACGCTGGCAGGTTTCGCTTTCCCCCAGCAAGGAAGGTTGGTGAATTTGTTCATTCTTTAACTCCCCAAGGGCTTCCAGCAATTCGCAAGCAACCCAAACACAAAAAGCCCAGCAGCAGCTGTGCCGCGGGAGGCCCCGAAAACCACGCCGCCTTCCGACCGGCCCGCGACCCCGCCGGCTAGCCGCCTTGCACCTCGGCAGAGCGCAAAACGGCTTTCCTCACTGTGTGGCAAAGAGAGGATGGTGTTTACGGCTGAGAAACGATGACATACTGTACCTCTTCTGGCAGGCTGACAACCAGGTCATTTTCCGTCTGCCCTACCAAGGCCTGCAAGAAGTATTCACTGCAGGCGGCCAGCACAGCCCGGTGGGCGCGGAACTCCTTCCCCTCCACGATCAGAGTCACATCACAGAGAATATCCTGCTTCCGCTGGTCATTCAAGCACAGGAGAATATTGGTACAATGCACTGTTGACTCATACACATACATGGGGGATTCAGTCTTCTCATCCACAGACATTCCGTTCACACCCTGAAACACAAAAACAAACAAACAAACAAACAGGCAGTGAGGAGAAACACAGCCGGCGGGCGCCCGCGGTTAGCGCGCTCCGAGCGCAGCGGGGAGGTTACGTCATCCTCGCTGGGTCTGGCACGATTGTGGCGGCAGAACTGCTGAGCGGCACGTTAATTCTTAGTCAGAGCAAGTTGCTCGGGGAAGGGATCTGGAAGGGCGTTTGTGTCATTGGTTTGCAGCCCGCCACACTTCGATTAGCAGGTCTTTCTCCCCCCCCCCCCCCAATCCCTCCCCTCATAAAAGCCAAAATAGAGTTTAGGCTGGAATGCAAAGCGCTTTCTGTCAAAACCCTTCGACAAACTACTGTGCATCTGCAATTCTTGATTTAGCAGATGCAATAAAATTACATGGGAAATTTTAGAAGATTGCAGCAAAAATAAGCAAGAGTGACACTTCGGTCTTCTAATAGTGAAAAAAGAGTTTTGTCCTTGCTTCTTTCATTTTCACCTTAAGGGGAAAAACCCTCGAAAACTCAGCCTGTACCCAAGTGGACAGTGCTCCATGTTTACCCTGAGGACTGCTGCTCAAGTGAGAAGGGAGATGGAACTGTACTTGATGAAGGCAAGTCACTAACTACAGTGACCTAATTTCTCAATAGGAATTAAAGATATTTTAAACCTTAAGGGGGAGAGCAAGATTTTTAGTGGCTTTAGAAAAAGTTCATTTCCAGGTATGGCTAAGGCAACGCACGTTCACTGGGGGTTTAATGTCATTTACAGAAAAGGGCACTTTCTGAATTCCAGACTCATATACATAAGAAATCCCCTGACCTATGTGGAACTCCAGCTATAGGTGGCAGGGCAGCATGTGGGTGCTGGGGTTTGCTCCTGCCTCGAGATAAGTCGTAAGTCTCTGTGTACTGACAACAGACCAGACATTTGTAGGATGTAAAATATTCATTACAAGTTTCTGAACTGGGAAGTTCCCAGCCTGCTGTTCTGCAATTTCTGACATATACAGAACTGTCTGTGCCTTTGAACACGGGGATTAGACTTCTGGTGGTGGTAGTGGTGGTGGGATGTCAACTTCCCTGAGTACCCAATGCTGCATGAACCCCATGCACACTTGGACACGATGAAGTAATTTTTCTCTTACCCTTGGCACACTGAAGTCTTTTTTCTCTTACCCAAACCTTTCCACTGAGCACCTAACTGAATCCCGTTTGCTTTGTTTTCCCATTTTAATTCCTCTGACTAGAAAAGTGTTAAACCCTATGCCATATCTGAATGCACTGCCTACCTCAACACAAACTGAATACACTTGTTTTAAGGCTTAAATGGGAAAAAGGATTATTTTATTTGTATGTATTATTCTAGCAAAAGACTATCATTTTTATTTTCCCCATATGACTGCATAAAGACATATAAAAGATGTGCACATGCAGAAAGAAGAACTTAAGTTTTTCAGGCCGAAGCAGAACAAACTGATGACTAAGTTGGCAAAAATGTGCAAGTCACTATTCAGTCACAGACTAGAAAATCACATCTTAGTTTAAAAAGAAAAACCTGTCAAAGACAAAGAAACGACAAAACCAGTCCTCATGCACTCAACTTTCTCAGCTGTGAAGTCCTTATGTATAGACACTTAGGCTTAATCCGAACGCTGCTGTTCTGACTACAAGTTGCCAGTCTTCTGAGATCTGCTGCCGAAAGGGAAGCCGTATACACATGCAAAATTCAGGTATTTTACAGAATTATTTATTTTCCTTATCACAAACAACAGCAGCACTCTGTGAGGTGAGATTCAGAAGCATACAGTGCTAAGGCTTACAAACCAGTGTATTTCGGCATAATACTGTTGCGCTGCAAATATCTGACTACTGTAAAAAGTGGAAGCAGACTTTCTCCTTTGTTCCTTTGTTAAAGTGGATCTTTAAGCATTTTCGGTTTCTTTTAGAATTTACGAGTACACAAGTACCTACCAAATGACTTCAAAATATTTCTCTTGCCGTACATTCAAACCAGGACACCCTTTTCTTAAAGTTGTAATTCAAAAGATACTAGTAATCTAGCCAAGAATGGATTTAAGAGGATCTGCTTGCTTCTTTCTAAATATATACTAAACTTCTAAAGAAACTCTCCAACTTCTCTAGCTTTATAGGAGTATTTAAAAGTCAGAGGTTACAATGCCTCTTTTTACAAAATAGGTATTTTCGCCAACATTACAGAAGTATAATATTACTGGATTTCTTAATGGAATGCTTACAACTTCTCTTTTACTGATATTTTCAGTATTTACTGCTGACTCACGCTATGTTTCTGAGTACGCAGCTGAAACGCCTACATTAAAAAGAGCAACCCAATATCCAGTATCCCTTCACTGACTTTTTATCTACAGAAAAGATACAAATCTATCTGTATATAGTAGGGGAGGGAGACTTTTTTTTTTAATGTTAAAGGCTGGCTTTCTTAAGCAGAAGAAAATTCACTAAATTCTTTTTTTCTCATGAAGTGAGACTGGTGAGAAGAATAGACAGCAATCATTTTATTAGCACTATGGTGAGGTAAAAGAGAAAATGATACTTAGCTCATCCCACTCATAGTTTTCTGTATAACTGAGCTCTGATGCTAACGATAACGTTACAGTGAGGTTCTAAGTGGTCACTCTTGCGTGCTATGAAATGCAAGAGTTTACAAGAACAATCTAGTGGGAAAATCTGAGAGTTGCAAATGACAATGCAATGGGGAAAGCTTTTCAAAATTTTTTTTCCAGGCACGTCTTATGCCTGTAATGTCTGAGGTGATGACGAAATGTCCAAGAAGTCTGAAACCTGGCAGGTAATGAACAGAAAATCAATTACATTTTCATTTTTTTTTAAAAAAATACCCTTTGCCTGAAATTGCACTCCTTTTTTTACAGTAATAGTGCAATTTCTGTGAATCAAACACTGAATTTGGTTACTAATTAGTAATTTCCTACTTTTTAACTACAGCTCTCATTAAGAGTATTTTTTAAAATTGGTTTTATGCCCTGTAAGGGCTGAAGATACCACGGCGTATTTCCCCACTGGTGAGTGAGCCTGTCTTCTGTGCTAGGAAATGTGATTGATCCAGTACTGTAACTGCACCTCCTGCTCTGGTGGGTCACTAGCCATGCTCCTGGGAAGGATCTCAATCCCACCGCTCCAGTTGCTAAGGCGTTTCTAAGACTCTGGCAGTCTTTAATTACAGTTGCGACTTCGTGACAGCCTCCGACAACCAGGGGCTTCCTGAAAGCAGCTCCACGACATGCTCCTGGCACCCTGCAGGGATGCCTTGGCTGGTGGCTGCAATCTTGGTCAGGTACAAACTTCCCCTCGCTGTGCACTTGGCCACCTCCGGAAGCACACGGAGCCCTGAATTGTGCACAGGGAGGCCAGGGCTAGGCTAGGGCTCAGGACCACCTATTTATCAGCTTTTAATGTGTCAACAAAAGTGATTTACTGTCTTCCCCTCTCCATGATCTAGAGGAGACTGAGTGACCTCTAGGTATGGGGTGTTTCCTATCCAAGAGGGTTTTATACTGCAGGACAGGAGCAAGATGGTGAAGCCCTGCACTGGGAAATGCATTGTTTATTTTCATGGAGAGAGGGTTGAGAGTGCAAAGAGGTCACCTTAGGGCTTTGGCATGTAGTAGTAAGAGAGCAACCAGAATTCCATCTTTTGTTTTTTTTTTCTCCCTGGAAGAGAAAAGCAGAGATCAGGTATTGATCCTGAACTCTGATGCAAGTAGAGGTGGAACTCTCTTATACAGGGTTAATTCAAAATGCGTAATTTTTTGCTGAACTCAGTATTACGCTGAGCTTGCAGAATCTTCTTCATAGAAATGATTGTAACACACTTGCTACTTCTTTCAAACTGAAGACAGAATGACGTAGCAAGCCCTTCTCCAGCTCGAAAGAACATGCTGTGCGTTTGTTTGCATATAGGTCAACATACTGCCAGAAAAAGTCTCTTTGAAACAAAACTTTCCAGAAACTGGCAAGAACTATTGTGGGCAAGGAAAGCACCATTGAAACCTCACACAAAAAAATTGCTACAGGCCAGCAACTGCAGCAAAGCAAACTGGAACTTTGCTTACACAGTACTTCCACAGAGACTGGTGGGAGATCCCACAGAGCCTCCTGCATGGCTAGCAAGGAGGAGGCACACTAAGCATCAAGAGACCAAAAAAGTTGCTCGTGGAATATCCACATCACTTACGTTTGCAGGAAGTCATCAAACGGGCTGGCATTCATGCATAACTCTCCAGGAACTTATGAACAAACTGGCTGAGCTGCTACCAAAATTACATTACCTATTATGAAAACCAGCTCCAATCTGGCAAGATTAGAGGGCAGGCAATGCAGTATCTGTTCTTAAAGGGACTCATCAGGAAGAGAAAACCTTTTATCATTACAGACCAGAAAGTCTTGCTTCAGAACTGGGTTAATTACATGAAAAGGTAAATCTAGATCATGGTGGAGTTACAGAACACTTAACCAAGCAAATTATCATCATGACAAAGCAGCATGGCTTCTGCAAAGGGAAACTCATGTCTCTGATCTGCTCTATCAGAATTCTTGAAGTGTGTCAAATTAGCAGTAAGGAACATTGGTATATGTAATTAGTGTTGACTTTCAAAAATCCTTTGATAAAACCTTTACAAAAGGCTGCTAGAGAAGCTCAACTGTCATAAGGTGAGAAGCTGTACCAGACTGGAAATGACTTAGGTTAAACTGTGTTAAACAGAGCAGGGATACATGGTCCATTTTCAGCAGGTGAACAGTGAAACACCGCAAGACAGGACACAGCAGCAGCACCAGCTGACAGCAGCCTACAGCCACACCACCCTCAACACACCCAAGCTTATTTGATCTCCAAAGCTCTGCAGGGTCCAAAGCTAAGCAGGTTGGATGGGAGACTGCTGGGAATCCTAGGGGACCTAATAGCAGCCTGCTGCTACATATGGGGACATCATCAAGAAGATGGAGCCAGGCTCTGCACAGTGGTGCATGGTGGGATGACAAGAGACAACGGACATAAGTTGAAACAAGAGAGGTTTAGACTGGGTATCAGGAAGAACTGAGGGACAGGTCGCCCGGAGATGTTGTGCCATCTGCATCCTTGGAGACTTTCAAGGACAGACTAGACACAGCCCTGAGCAAGCTGTTTTGATCTCCAGCTGGTCTCTCTAGCCAACCTGCATTGAGCAGGAGGTTGGATGAGACCTCCTGAGGTCCCTTCCAAACTGAATTATCCCATGATCCTACATTTATCAGAGACCTAGAAGTCCACACATGTCAGGGAGATTGAAAATTGATAAAATCAGTTCAAATGTCAAAGGTAATATGAATTGTTGGGAATTTCAGAAAGACTTAATAAAACAAAGAATTAAGTCAATGACAGGGTGACAGACTATATCCAGGGCAATCTATTGCACACAGGTGGCAAACAGAACAAAATATAATTTCAGCAACTAATTGATTCTTTACAGTCAATTTGGAATCTCTCAGGAAGAAGAAAGACTGGAGTATCATCACCTATAGCTTTAAAGGTATCCAATAAAGTTAGACTCAAAGGCAGCGCTAAGAAAGAGAAATATTTAAAAGAGGAGAGATATTTTCTAGTCACTTCTAGTGTAGTGTAGTGTCCATATCTGATTATCAATGTTGAAAAAGGGAGAAAAGAAATCCTCAGGAGGACAATGGAAGTGATTACTGGTGAGGGAAGAGAAAGAGCCCTTCTAAAGACAACACGCATGACTGATTTTATAAAGAACCTACAAATAATGCAAAATAGAGGATAAAAGGTCAAAGCGGCACTACTATTTATTGTCTCTGATGTTACAAATACAAGAGGACACCCCAGTAAAAGAAGGAAGACATATGCAGAGTTTTTAAAAACAAGTTTTGATTCCTGACCATACACACGTACTGAAATTGTACCCTGCGCTACACAGGAAGATGCTTTGGAGAGTTTTGTTTTGTTTTTTTGGGGATATTCCACTGTAACTGCAATAACTCCAGTCTGTGGAAATGACCACCCTTGCAGGTTCCTGGGGAAAGAAACTTGTGAAAGGATTAGTTACACCTCATAAAAATATCCACGGCCACATTAATCAGGATACAAGTTCACACAGGACAAGAATTTGCATGCTTTGGGGCACTGGTCAACAACAGACTGCCCGGGGAGACCCTGTCTTCCCCCATCTGTTCTGACCATCCCACCACTGTCTGGGAAAGAAATTACTTGGCTGATGCAAACACAGGCGAAAATCCAAACCTGCCCCCTCCGTAGGTGCCTCCCTGACCACTCGCCCCCCCATACCCCCGTAAAAGGTGCACAAGCTGCAGCAGAAGGGTCCTCGCAGTCCTTCTGTGGCAAAACACCTACGAGGAAAGCGATGGTGAAAAAATGAGGCATAAGGGCACCCTGAAGCACAAGATCACTTTGCATCCCGTGAGGTGTAAGCCCTATATCAGAGCCACAGGAGTATGCATAGGAGTCCCAAGAACTTCACTGTAAAGGTCAGCAAAGCCTTATTGGTATCTCCTCATTATGTCTATAACATTATATTTTGGCACGGAAGCCAACTGATAACACTCTGTGATTTCCCACTTAAGGAATCGGAGTACCAGTGACACTGTTTTACATTGACCCAGTGTAAAATGAACTGTAGGTTTAGCTTGGAAGCATATGCTACGGCTCACTTTATATCCTGATATACAAGGTGACTCGCAGCTTTCTCCTGATCGTGTTGTGAGAGGAACAACACTGGACTGCGGTTATTTTTAGTTCCATTTCACAGTCTTCCAACCAACTCATATAAAAATAAAAAAAAAGACACTTAGGAATAACTTGAAGCGGACAGCTTGAACACATATGAGGCTCTCTGGTCAGAGGCAGCTGGGCAGTCTGCACAGCACATTTGCATGTAAATGTCTAACAGTATTTCTTTTCAATAGGACACAGAGTGTGAAAAATGTTCTTGTGTTCTGACGTTTTCTACCAATTTATTTTTTCTACTAATTTAGCAAAAGGCACTAGGGAAAAAGCGGCGGGGGGGAATGGTTACCTCACATGAAAACGGTTACCTCAAACCCAGCGACGATAAAAGGAGCATCACTTTCCAACTGTGATGATAAAATTGAGCGGAACTAGTACCTCTGACACATGGCAGCAAAACCACATTAGATTTGGCAGTTTCTAGGGATAAACATGCACTGTTCTTAAGTAGCAAGTGTGAGGAAAATATTTTTCCAGGGCTTCCTTCCCCATCTCCTAATACACTTTTCTATGAAAAGACTCATTTTACGCAATCAACACTTTGGTATTAAAGAAATGTATCAATAACTGGCACTTCAGAGCTCTTAAAATGACCATCGTGATAATTGGTTATTGCGATCTCTCAATTATAGATGTAACAACAAAGGATATGATTATACTGTCACTGCTTTCCTTTTAAAGAAACTATTGAAAAGCCTAATGATTAATTCACCAATTTTGAGAGCTCGCTGTAATGACAGGAGACTATATACAAAGGTCTCTTCAGTGAGCCCATTATTCAATTAATAAATGCTGAATACCAAGCAGTCATAGTCATATGAAACTCCCAAGAACTGTGTGAATTTTTAACCAATTAATTATCAATTACAACATCATAAAACACCAGCACAAAAATAGAAATAATGAAATTTAATTATACATTATTCTTCCTAATTGCTGCAAATACTATACAAGACTGATTTTAATTAATAATTCATACAGCAATAAAGTATCAGGAAAGATAATTACACAGTGCCACAATTCTCACACTGATTTCTGTAATTACAGATTACAACAGTGTTAGCAATTTAAAAAGGTTAGGGAGCAGTAGTAATTTGCTATGTCATCCTCAGCAATATTAATGTCTTCTTCTTTGAGCACCCCAGATAACTGAAAATAGAATAACGGACCGTCAGGCTGCATGGGCCTGCCTACTGCCAAACATACTGCGGGTGCCAGAACCATTAGCAAGAATGTCTTCAGAAATGAGCTTTTCACATTGTTCAAGGAACTTCTGCTATAAAGCAAAAGATATACTGCCAAGTGGAGAAGACATTATAAAGTGTTCTTCGGCAACTGGGGACACGCATCGCTGCTAGCTCAGCCACAGCTGATGTTGCTGACCCTGCCACCTCAAAGAAAGATCTTCCTTTGACCATGAGCTGGAAGGAGGATATTTAGGAGTAACTCAGACAGGATTTAACTGAGGGTGCACTGCAGGAGAAGGCTGGCTGGGCACACAGCAGGGCAATGGATAACGCTGGCCTCCTGCAGGCACCAATTCCCATCACCGAGGAGCTGCTGCTTGCATGGCTGCAGCACAAGCCACTGCGTTTCCTGCCCCGTGAGCACCCTGCAGATTGCCTAAAAGCTTTGCATGGCCCAAGGGCCACAGACCAGTCAGCCACCATGGAGCTTTGCTGGGGCAATGAGCAGGAGCTGGCCAAGAGCTGGGCAGAAGCTGTCCCCTCTCAGCCCTGTTTCTCTAAGGCATGCTTCACATGCTTTCGAAGTATTTGCAGATGAGAATACCAAAAATAGACAGGAACACTGTTGAGTCCTCGACAGTGAAACGGCTGCTTTTGCATGGCCATAAACCGCCACGGTGCCCAGATGTTTGCTACAGGAACTAAGTCCCATTGCAAAAGTCAGTTCCCAGGTTCGCTACATTGGGCTAAATCCTACCGCACAACATGACAGCGACCAGGAGAAAAGGAAAGCAAGATAGACTCTGATCCCTAGCTGAGAGCTTTAAAGAGAACTGCTGAATATAACATTTGCCTGTCGCATTTTGGTTACTTACAATGGCTTCACTATCAGCAGATTGCACACACGAGCAGAGACATGCGGCTGCTTCAGTTCTGCAACGGATCTTGTATTCTTGTTTTTTTTAGAAGACGAGACAGGATGCCCATAGACTCCATGATGAATGCTTATTTAAACCCCAGGTGTCTACTCTATAGAAACTGTGCTTCAGGTTGTTCAGAGATTGGTACCATAAGGAGCCAGGGATTCCCAGTGGAGGCTACTTTGAAGAGTCCAAATATATTTATGTTTCACATACAGATAAAATCCATTTCTTGACTTTAGGGGGTTGTGTTGTTATTGTTTTGTTTTTTGAAAGAGTAACCCAGCTGAACAAGGTAATGATAGCTTGCAGTCTTTAGGGTCTTTTGTTAACATTTATGGCATGTGCATTCATATTTATATATTCTACAGTGGCCTACTAGGCAAAATATACATGTGCATCTTTTTATGACCTAGGAAAAAATAATGTATTTTTAGTTCCTATACTCAATAAGTCAGGCTTAGTTTAACATGCTTTTTCAACATTCTTTAAGTATAAACACTGAGGCCTTCATGAGAGAGGCATAGTAGATGGGTTGGGGAGAGAGAGACTGAGTAGGAAGACAGAAGGAACAACAGAAGAATTGTCCTCTGTCCTTATTTTTTAGAAGATATTCAATTAACATATATGCACATGGAAAGTAAGAAACACAAAAAAGCTCTTCCCTGATAACGTCTCTTCTCATAGTTTTCACGTTTGCTGGTCTTTACAGTGACTGGCTATGGTGGAAGGGGACTGGAACCAAATCTATTACTCAAAATAGCTTATTCAAAGCAGAATGGGGAATGCCCAACACTGAAACAGTGCCAGAAAACCACTAAGCAAAACAAACAAGATATTCTATTTTTCTGAAGTGGTCAAAGGCTTCAGCACCTTGGGGAAAGGATAAAACCTTTAGGCTTACTTTTGGATAAACTGGATTGGCAGGTTAAAGAACCAGAGGGGAAAATAATCTAGTGATTTACTTTTATCTTGCTCTGTAGCTTCGTGAGATCTCGGAAAAGATTTAAAGTCTCCCCACACAAACGGTGGCTGAAGATTCTGGTTAAGGGTCCATGAGAGTTAGGTCCTGCCTTCCTTGCTTTAAATTATTGTTTTGGGGCTTTCATTGAGGAGTGGTACAGTGACATGGCTTTCCTCCTCTTCCTAAACTTTTCAATATTTTACATGGATCACTGCGGGTGCTTCTGCACATGTGCGCATGTATCCTACAGCATGCAATTTGCACTGTGATGCTATTTGAGATGATGATGTTGCTGAGGCATAAACAGTTGGTCAAGCATTCAGGGTCACTTCCCTGTATGACGTAGTACTTTGGGATAGCATAGAATGTTTCTCTGTTTGAAATCTCCTTTGCTAATGTGACTTTGAAAAGGAAGGCCAGGCTGATACTGAGCCAATACTACTAGTATTTGGAAGCCAGAAATCATGACCAACAGTGCTGTTCTGCTCCTTTTAGCAGCCTCTTCATGTGAAAGATTATGCCAACAAGTTATCTGGGTAAAAGCTTTTCCCTTCTGCTTTATTCCCAGGGAAGCCTAGCCTTCAAAATCTCTGTAGAGTTCAATGCTGAAGCTTTGTACTTTAAAATGTTGGTTGCTATCAATATTTACAGTTGAATGAGTTTCTAAAACAAGAACTTTTTGTGAAATGTCATCATAGGAAAACAGAAAACTTCTCTCTCAGAATTGCATTTCCTGGTTAATTTTCCACTCACTTCTCAAGCTTCATTAATTACTGCTTTCTGAAGAACTAGCTGAGGAGGTTTGGTCTCCATGGAAAGATATGGTCTAGACTACTGCTAACATCTTCAACTACTCAAATCATAGAGGTTGGGAGAATAATAAAAACCCGTTTTCTCCTGTCATATTACATAGCTGCTATGGGAAAAATTTGATCTCAATTTGTTTTTTCCTAAAATGCAAGCTCTTCATCTTTGCAGCAACTTAACAGGTGTTTAGAATATCCTTCACATTTCCTTGGGCTGCACACTGGCACTTCCTTTGGAATGTGTCTGTTGTGATTAATGCATGAGGAGCAGGAAAGCATGCAGTAGGTCACTGGGTTAAATTTGGGACAGAATTTCTTAGGGTATAACTTTGCAGCTTCTCCTCTTGGAAGGGAATACAGGTGTCGCCTTTTCCTTGGAGACAAGGTCGCTATCTGCTTGTGCAGTGTTTTTCACAAATGAATGGGTATCAGCAATAAGGTTCTCTTTTGACTGCCTATGTACTGAAGGAAAAAGTTTTCTTATACCTAAACCATTGATATTGATAAACCTAAACTCATCTGAAAAAAAATTCTAGTTACTACTCAAGTGGGGTCAACAGATTTAATGGTCTGAATCTTGGAAGGCCTACCAACATATAAAAAATAGTATTCAGCCAGTTTTACAACTGTTAAGTGATCAGAAATTCACCAGAAATTATCACCAAGATGACCATTTACAATCTTTAAAAGCAAGTGCCAAGGGGACACTAAGAATATGCCAAGGGATTCTGACTGTGTTCTTGATCCTGCAAGAATCTGTGAATCACCATTTTCTTGTCAGCGGGTTTAAACAAGAGTTGAAAATCCTCCCATCATCTTCACAGTCTGGTACATGCTTAGATTTCTACGTAAATTCCCCTTACTCATGGACCAGCCCTTATTCCGAAATTAAACTGCCTTTCCTGTTGTAGACAATAAATCAGAGAGGCACGCGGAAAGTAATCACTTATGCTGCAGACACCTAACAGGCTACAGCCAGGGTAAGCGGAGAGGACACGAGACAGAGCGCTGGCATTTTGACTAACTGCAACTGCAGTCTGAAGAAGGCTAGAGGGAAAGAAAAGATGTGATGCCTTTAGGTCCTGGTTCTGAGGACAAGTACAGCCAATTTAGTACCTCCACCTTTGCCAGAGGACTAGGAAGACAGCAGAAAGTGAGGACTAGTTTTTCTTCTCCAGTAAGATCCAGAGGAGCTTATGAAAGCCTCTTTGGCAGCATAAAGAACGGGGACTTAAAGTTGTGAAAACTCTTATACGAAGAACTTGGATTTTATCTTCATCTCAGGATACCTACATTGTTTGTTGAGCTTTTCATGCAGCTTTTTGAAGTTTACTTGGTTTCTTTGCCCCCTCAGAATTACAATGCAATCAATATAGTTAAAGCTCCAAAAGCTATCAAATCAATACAAATAGGAGATTAACATCTAAAAACCTAAGCTGCATTTTATCCCAGGGAAGCAGAGTAGCTTGATTTTTCTGTCTGAATTATTGGAATTAAGGCATTACTTTTAAGATTCACAAATCTTAAAGGCAGAAAGGACCATTAGATCATCTACTCTGACTTCCTATAGGCAATATCAACAGTTGTGTTTATCACATAGACGTGCAGTCCTGTCAGAGGGAAAAAAAAACAGCCGGTTTGCTTAACAAGCTCTCTTCAACTGTTACTGGGTTTATCTGTACTTTTAGCCTCCAAATTCTTTCTTGACAGATCCTAAAATAGCTGTTTCGCTATTTCACCCCGGACTGACGTCAAGCTAAGACAGCCTACAGTTCCCCGGGACATCCCTTTTATCTTTTTGAAATATCGGAAATAGAGTTGGCAGACCTCCAGTTTTCTGGAATTTCCCTGTTTTCCCAAGATTTGTTACAAATTAGCAGTCACTTAAGAGAGCTTTTCAGCCACCTCCTTTAAGATTCCTGGATGTAAAAGTTACTAAGAATTGCTGATATGAAAATGTTTAATTTCAATCACTCCTGTCTCAGATCCTCCTTTGCCATAAGCAGCAAACTTTCTGTTCTATCCACATCACTGTACAGGATGGACACATCCTGTGTGTCCACATCTCCTTGTCCACATCTTCCATTGTTGCAAATACAAAACCCATCCAAACAACATTTCTGCCTTTTTCATTTTCCCTTTTTTGATACTTGGTTAATGAATGTTTTATCACAACTTCTATTTCTTCATTTAAAAAGGATGCCTTCTTGTTAGTGTAACTTTTTTGTTATTGATGGCAATGTAAAATCATAATTTCTGAGCAGCTGGCAGAATATTCTTCAACAGTTCCCAGTGCGTTCAATACTTTTTACTTTAAATGTAATGTTGTGCCAACACAACAGGTTTTAATTTTGGAAAAAAACAGGGAAAACAGACCTTTTTCAGGTCTGAGCATACATAAATTTATAATCTAATGCCAGGTATTGTACTCAGGTTGCACAAGATCAATGTAAGGCATTTGATGCCCTGTGAGTCAAATTATTTAAGACTGTTAACAAGTAATAGTGTTTGACAAACTGTTTCCCCTCTCTATTTTTCCTGTTCTCTCTCATGCTACAAGTTGTAAACCTTTTCCAGTCCATTCTTAAAAAAGGATGGATGAGAGGAGGAGGAGACGGACTTTCCAGGTTAATGACTGGCTGCGCCGCTGGTGTTGGCAACAGGGTTTTGGTTTCTACGACCATGGGACCCTGTTTGAAGATCAACAACTGATGGCGAGAGATGGGATCCACCTCACGAGGCGGGGCACGCGGGTCTTTGCCAACAGGTTGGCCAACCTGGTAAGGAGGGCTTTAAACTAGGAAAGATGGGGGAAGGGGAGAGTTATAGTGACAGGGTAGTTGGCAAAAGACTGCTCAAGTCAGGATGCCTCCAACAGGTGAATGCAGCCAGGGAAGTGCGCATGGGATGTGGCTATGGAGGACCCTCTTGTATCCCTCCTGGGAAACCTGCATGCTCGATCACCTCCCTGAAATGCCTGTACACCAATGCACGCAGCTTGGGGAACAAACAGGAAGAACTAGAGATGTGTGTGCGGTCGCAGGGCCATGATCTCATTGCCATTACAGAGACATGGTGGGATAGCTCGCATGACTGGAGTGCTGTCATGGATGGCTACGTACTTTTTAGGAAAGACAGGCCAGGAAAGCGAGGTGGTGGAGTTGCTCTTTATGTGAGAGAGCAACTGGAATGTATGGAGCTGTGCCTAGGGGTGGATGAAGAGCGAGTCGAGAGCTTATGGGTAAGGATCAAAGGGCAGGCTAACAGAGGTGACACTGTTGTGGGTGTTTACTACAGGCCACCTGATCAGGATGAGGAAGTGGATGAGGCCTTCTACAGACAGCTGGAAGTAGCCTCACAATCCCAGGCCCTGGTTCTCATGGGGGACTTCAACCACCCCGATATCTGCTGGAAAGACAACACAGCTAGGCACAAACAGTCCTGGAGATTCCTGCAGAGCATTGGTGACAACTTCTTGACACAGGTGGTGGAGGAGCCAACAAGGAGAGGTGTGCTGCTGGACCTCGTACTAACAAACAAAGAAGGACTGGTGGAAGATGTGAAGGTTGGGGGCTGCCTTGGCTGCAGTGACCATGAGATGGTGGAGTTCAGGATCCTGCGAGGAGGCAGCAGGGCACCAAGTAGGATCGCAACCCTGGACTTCAGGAGAGCAAACTTTGTCCTCTTCAGGGACCTACTTGGAGGAATCCCATGGGTGAGGACCCTGGAAGGAAGGAGTGTTCAAGAGAGTTGGTTAATATTCAAACATCACTTCCTCCAGGCTCAAGAGCGGTGCATCCCTATGAGTAAGAAGTCAAGCAAAGGAGGCAGGAGACCTGCATGGATGAGCAAGGAGCTCCTGGCAAAACTCAACCAGAAGAAGGAAGTCTACAGAAAGTGGAAAGGGGGACAGGCCACTTGGGAGGAATATAGGAATGTTGTCAGAGTATGCAGGGATGCGACGAGGAAGGCTAAGGCCCGTTTGGAATTAAATCTGGCTAGAGATGTCAAGGACAGCAAGAAGGGCTTCTTCAAATACATCAGCAGCAAGAGGAAGACTAGGGAAAACGTTGGCCCTTTGCTGAATGGGGTGGGTGCCCTGGTGACAAAGGATGCAGAGAAGGCAGAGTTACTGAATGCCTTCTTTGCTTCAGTCTTTACTGCTCAGGCCAGCCCTCAGGAGCCCCAGACCCTGGAGGCAAGAGAGAAAGTCTGGAGAGAGGAAGACTTTCCCTTGGTGGAGGAGGAGTGGGTTAGAGATCATTTAAGCAAACTTGACACCCACAAATCCATGGGCCCTGATGGGATGCACCCACGAGTGCTGAGGGAGATGGCGGATGTTATTGCTAAGCCACTCTCCATCATCTTTGAAAGGTCATGGAGAACAGGAGAGGTGCCCGAGGACTGGAAGAAAGCCAATGTCACCCCAGTCTTCAAAAAGGGCAAGAAGGAGGACCCAGGGAACTACAGGCCAGTCAGCCTCACCTCCATCCCTGGAAAGGTGATGGAGCAGCTCATCCTGGAAGCCATCTCCACGCATGTGGAGGAAAAGAAGGTGATCAGGAGTAGTCAGCATGGCTTCACCAAGGGGAAATCATGCCTAACCAATCTGATAGCCTTCTATGATGGAATGACTGGCTGGGTAGATGAGGGGAGAGCAGTGGATGTTGTCTACCTTGACTTCAGCAAGGCTTTTGACACTGTCTCCCATAGCATCCTCATAGACAAGCTCAGGAAGTGTGGGTTAGATGAGTGGACAGTGAGGTGGATTGAGAACTGGCTGAATGGCAGAGCTCAGAGAGTTGTGATCAGTGGTACAGAGTCTAGTTGGAGGCCTGTAGCTAGCGGTGTCCCCCAGGGGTCAGTACTGGGTCCAGTCTTGTTCAACTTCTTCATCAATGACCTGGATGAAGGCACAGAGTGCACACTCAGCAAGTTTGCTGATGATACAAAACTGGGAGGAGTGGCCGATACGCCAGAGGGCTGTGCTGCCATTCAAAGAGACTTGGACAGGCTGGAGAGGTGGGCAGAGAGGAACCTCATGAAATTCAACAAAGGGAAGTGCAGGGTCCTGCACCTGGGGAGGAATAACCCCATGCAGCAGTACAGGTTGGGGGTTGACCTGCTGGAAAGCAGCTCTGCTGAGAAGGACCTGGGAGTGCTGGTGGACACCAAGTTAAGTATGAGGCAGCAATGTGCCCTTGTGGCCAAGAAGGCCAATGGTATCCTGGGCTGCATCAGAAAGAGTGTTGCCAGCAGGTCGAGGGAAGTGATTCTCCCCCTCTACTCAGCCCTGGTGAGGCCCCATCTGGAGTACTGCGTCCAGTTCTGGGCTCCCCAGTACAAGAGGGATGTGGCACTACTGGAGCAAGTCCAGCGAAGGGCCACAAAGATGATTAGGGGACTGGAGCATCTCTCTTATGAGGAAAGGCTGAGAGAGCTTGGCCTGTTTAGCTTGGAGAAGAGAAGGCTGAGAGGAGATCTTATCAATGTGTATAAGTATCTGAAGGGAGGGTGTCGAGAGGATGGGGCCAGACTCTTTTCAGTGGTGCCGAGCGACAGGACGCGAGGCAATGGGCACAAACTGAAACACAGACACTTCCATCTTAACATGAGGAAAAACTTTTTCACTGTGAGGGTGACAGAGCACTGGAACAGGTTGCCCCGAGAGGTGGTGGAGTCTCCTTCTCTGGAGATATTCAAAAGCCGCCTGGATGCAATCCTGTGCAATGTGCTCTAGGTGACCCTGGTGGAGCAGGGGGGTTGGACTAGATGATCTCCAGAGGTCCCTTCCAACCTCAGTGATTCTGTGATTCTGTGAAGCCATTCCCATTAAAATTAAGCAATATCAATTTTATCACGTTTCTGCTCATATGCCACTATCTCCCATTCTTATTGACTAATGCTAAGAACCTAGATAATAAAAAGTCAAACAATATGTTCTTACCTAACCCTGTGCTTTCAGACTTATATTAATAGCACCATAAGGCTGATTTATATGGTTGGGTATTCACTGTTATCACTCTCCACCTCTATGGTTAGTCTACAGTTCCCTTAACTTTGCTCACTTGTCTTCAAGGAGACTGAACTTTTGGTAGAGAAATACATGGCATCAAAAGCAGATATTCCCCATCTCTGCAGTCCACAGCCTGAAGACCACAAAATCCAAAGCCTTTTGCAGCACATAGCACCTGTAGCTACTGTAACCTGCCGCTACTGTCTGCCTTACTGCTCCTTTGAAAAGGAGACAGAAGAGTCTCCAGGACACTCAACTCTGCCATATCCAAGTGCAGCAAAAACCAAATTAACAAGAACCCTGTTCCTATGGTGGCAATCACCACTGCCACACTACCTTCGGGACCATGGCAGGATTGCTCAGGGATGTTTCTGGCAGCTTTGACCTATTTCTGTACTGAAGTTTTGTTGAGCTGATGAAATGCATCCCACACCTACAGTTCGGACAAACTTTAACAGATAATCGTATTTGATAGATGAGCAAACGACTGTTTCTGAAAAGAAAAAAGTCTGTGTGCTTTTTCTGCTGTGAACTGAGAAGCTACATTCACCATAGATCTTGGAGACATGCAATTAAAGACCATCAAATTTGCATGCATACAGGATCTAACCGAAGGCTGAGCAGGCTATGTTATATGGTGCTCCAAATGTATTCTCCACCTGAAATTTCATGTCTTTGCTCCACAGCATGGGGGCACCAGAGCTTTAGATGAAATCAAAAAAATTTTGAACATTGGCAAAATCAACACTTAATTTCAAGATTTATTTCCCTATTTACTTCCCCCTCAGCTGAAACACTTTGGTAGTGGTTTTCCAACTACAGTCTGAAGGAACACCACAGCAAAAAAATTGTAGCCCTGTGCTCTTGAAACTTAGCAGATTTACTGAGGCTCAGCCCTATTTATGACACACATGTATAGTAAGAAGCGTGGGGAGGTCTACATGCAACAAGACTTAGCTGGCACATTCCAGCACTTGATTCGGCAAGATGTTGAGTGCCTTCAACCCATGCCTTTTAACAGGATTTAAGGGAGCTCTGCAGCTAGCAGGATCAAGCCATAAAAGCATGAAGACAAAGAGATTAAGCTACAGATTAATAATTATATAGCATGAGCAATCTGGGATGAAATAAAACTCTCTTGCTCCACTGGAGACTGACATGTTTATGTATAAAGTGGGCAATCTATAAAGCTCATTGATTAGTATTTCTAGAGAACCTAATCTAAAAGCTTTACTATTTATTAACTAAAATACAAACAATACTAAAATACAAATAACGAGCTAGGAAACAATCAATACCTCCCACTGTTTGCAAACCCCTACAGCAATTTTCATGGTAAAAGGGGACCAATCCAGATGGCAAACACTGGTGCTTGACAGCAACTTCATCTCTCTATACACATGTAAAAGAAAACAGTCCACAATGTAAAAATAAGCATACTTTTTTCTTGTTTCTCTCCACCTTGAGCTTGCACCTACTCTAATTGTATCTGATCTACTTTGGAGGCTGAAAACCTCCCCCAAACAAACAAACAACAACCCAGGACAAAAAAAACCCAACAAACTTTCCAACTAAATCAATGTACAGTGTTTCTGGGACTATCAGAAGATGGTAAGTATTGATATGCAGAATCAAATCCAATATTTTTAGACAAACTTGACCACACAGGTGACATAGTTGCATAAAAGGAAGAGACAGAATTTTCCACAGTCAGACTAAATGCTGATTTTGCCATTAGCATAATTCAGGTCTTATAGAAATAGGGTCAGTTAATTTATATTTATTAAAAGTCAAGATCAGGTAAGTATATCTATAGACCTATGACATTACCTCAAGAATTTTAGTCATAGAAAGACACAGTTTAGTTATATGCCCAAAGGAATATTAAAACGTTTTCAAAAATACTTTTTGCTTAGTGCAATTTTGGACAGAGTCATTACTTTGTTATGAATGAAATAATGCTTTTTTTTTATCACAGCATACTATACTTCAAAACACTGTTTTAAAAACAAAGCTGTATGTGTGTGTGTATACATATACACACTCATATGCGCGTGTGTATAAATATGCGTATACATACATACACATGCATGTTGTTTAATTAACATCTCTTTAAAAATATATGTTATTTTTATTACATGTTTCTGGTAATGCCCATATTGTTTGGTATGAGCTTTCCAAATGTTAAAAAATGACTTGATCGCTACTAAAACAATCCCTGCCCCAGGCCTATTAATACAGCTACACAGATTCGTATCGGCAGGAAACATTCCTTTAACTGTACAAATTAACTGGCTCAATATTATTTGTAGCAATTATTCCATTTATTTCTCACCTGAAGTACATACACACATACGTTCATCTCCTCTGCATGTGGTAGGAATTTTTCCAAATGGAGAATAAGCAAGAGGAGAAATTAAAATCTTGAAAGAGATACTTGTGCAGATGCTGTTAATAATAGTAATGGAGAAAAGAGATGTGTGAGAAAAGCTACAAAATGGTACTGGTCCAGAGCCAAAGGTTAAAAGTTGAAGTGAAGGGCAAGAGCCAGGAGCAACATCCACATGGAAGCTAAAGTCAAGTTATTACGGATGAGTGAGAGGGTCTTAGATAAGAGAAAGGAAAAGGACCAAGCCTGGTGTCAGAGAGAGGAGCATGAAGAGGCTGGGAGGTTACAGACCAAAAATTACACAGAAGGAAATGAAGGGATGGTTGGACGCAATTCAAGGGGAATGGTCTGCAGTAACAGGGAAGGTTGAAAGTGGCAGGAGTCCAATTCGGCCACGGCCATTACCGAAAGGGTTGAGGGGCAAAGGTGAGGAGAGAGGAAAGAATCGTGGGGAAGAACAGCTATTTTTCAGTGTTTTCAGTGAGCAGAAAGAAACTCAAGAAGCCAAAGATAAAGACGTTGCAGACTACAGCAAGTGGGCAGGCAGGACAGAGAGGTTATATTGGCTAGAAAAAAGAGGGGAATCACTGCCAAGAAGTTTGAGAAGTGGGAATGGAGGCAACAAGGGGAAAACAGTTGCTGGAAATTGTCCTTTCCTCCAAAGGGAGACAGGCCGATGCTTTTCCAAAGGGAGATGAGGGAAGGGAAAATCACAGGAACTAAGCCAGGCAGAGAGGGAGCTGCGGAGATCAGAGAAGGGTCAGAGCAGAGACAGATGAGATGGGGGAGACGATTCCCTGGTGAGAGGCTGAAGAGGGGGTGAGGACTGTGCTGCGAGATGATCATCCTGCGCATTAGAAAATTAGGCACAGTAGATGTCAAGCAAAAGGCAGAGAGCAGAAGAGGTTATGGAGGTGGCAGTAAGAGCCTAAGCTTAAAATAAAACTGACAGTCCAGGAGTCCAAATGCAGCACAAGTGTGCTTCCCGGAGGCTCTGCTCCACCTGTGGAGATGCAGTATTTTATAACAGGGCACAAACATGACTCCAAGGACCCTCTGGCTGATCCCGGAGGAGCGAAAGAATAAGACAGAAGGGAAATAAGAGGTAGCTGACAATAGCTGCCTGTGGACAAAAAGGGAGTTTCTAGCACAGCTGTGTGGCTGTACTTGATTTATGTGAACTTCTTTATGCAAAACTGAGGCACAGCCTTGCAAAGGGCTTGCTAGAGAAAGCAACGTGGACAGAAACTCCCACATGTTAGAAAGAGAGAAGGAAAACGGTGATGTCCTGGCCTGTGCATGGAAGCATATGGAGTTCTGGATCCTAATTCAAGCAGCCAGCAGAAAAGCATTTTCATCATTCTCTTCCCATACGAGGCATCTCTATATCCAGCAGTATTAGGATTAATGTAAACAAAGACCTAACAGCTGTATTAGAAAGCTTATTATTTTGCATTTGAGCTTGACATCCCCTTGTAATATAAAGGCTTGCCTCCTCAGGAAAATGACTACTGAACATTGTAAAAATTATGGCGTTTGTGACAGAGAAGTTGATTTTCAAATTAAGAAACAAAACACAGTAGTCCTGATTGCACAGTACATATTTTTGTAAGTGTTCTTTTTCTAGTAGCAAGTAATTAATCTTGTGTTAGAGTCTGAAAAGTCCCTACTAGTTTTTGAACTTGCAGACAGCTAGAAAATGCCTACTTAGGCTAGTATGCACATCTTTGAGTAATTCCACTTGCTAATTACTCTTCCAGAAAAGAGAGGCTGCCAACAGCTATTCTAACATTTTGCTAAGTAGGGAGGGATATCACATCACATTATCATATATCATGTGAATTAACAACAGGATGCTGTTGAAGCACTGTGAAAAAAATCAGGTAGTTGAGAAAAGAAATTAAAGCTAATCGATTTGCACAAAAAAATCCATGGTACAAAAACAGCATTGCAGAAACAAAGAGCACAGCTGGGGAACAACGACAAAAAAAGAGTGAAAGCAGCACAGCAGCATTTGCAGAAGTTGTCAGAGCAGATTCCTTCCCTGGGTGACAGATTAGATGAGACAGGAGCCTGGGACCCCTCACAAACGCGACTTTCCAGTACTCCACTAACCCACTGCATCTAGAGCAACGCTCACCTCTGCAGCACGACAGACATGATTTGAACTGGCAACCACTCGCCCGGAAAAGCACAAAGCTCTCCCCGGCTCTGTGAGGTTTCTGCAATATTCATCACGATGGACAGGAGGGAATTCAAATTTGCAGGGCACAGAAAGCCCCCTACCCTCCAGGGCTCCCCAGTGCTGCTGCCCAGTAGATTAGATACCCCAGAGCTGGAGGGGCAGCGACTTCTGTGAAAGGCATGGAGGGGGCAGGCCCTCGAGGCTGACCCGGCTGGGAGTGGGGGGAGGCAGCCAGGAGGCAATCAGAGAGGTGCCTTTATATATGTATGTGTGTGTGTGTGTATTAACTGCAACCAGCCAAAAGGAGTTTTTGCAATAGGAACGTCTATCCTGCAGACGGGTGGGTAAAGGCAATTTCTTTTCAGTGTGAGTGTCCTTATGCACCATCTCAAGAGAGGCTCAGGCCACCTTAAATCAATTGTTTGGGGGTTTTTTTGGAATGCTGTTGAAACAGTGGTAATCAATCCTATTTAAGGGAAGGGAAAAAAGTCTTTATATCACTGCTCTTCCTTCTCACTAAATGTGACATAAAATACTGACACATCAGCACAGGGAAAAAAACCTAAGCCTGACTGATTATGGACACACTCGCACATTTACTAAGCAGCCTGAGGAATGAGGCAGCAGGCACCAAGCGCAACTACACAGCTTGTTCATCGAATGCCTGCAGTAGCAGTTTCCTGTTACTGAGAGGTTTCCTTGAAATCACTCCACAAATGCACTGCAACCAAAGTGTAAAAGAAACCACTTTTCCTGATCTGATTGCCCACTTGAACTTTTCAAGAAGGTTGCATTTATTTACCATTGATCTATAGTATTGTGTTGACAACTGACTTGCTCTGCAAAGGCTGCAAAACCTGAGCTATTTATGTGATGCACACACCACTTTACCTATATGCCTCAGAAGGGCACATTGAAAGGTGCCATATTATCCCCATTTTACAGACAAGCTGCAGTGGTGCAGGCAAGCTATCTGCTTTGGAGGCTTGTGCAGCCAGTGCTGCAGGTAATAGAGAGCTGATTACCTACCTGTAGTCTACTCTTGACTACAAGTTAACATTACCAGGCACTTTAAAAGTTACTAGCATGAAACAATCCCCATTCTGAAAACCTTGCTTTAGGAATGCATAAGAGAGGCAAAGGATATATACAGCTATTGTTTTTAAAGCAGCATCAGTTTTTTTAAGTATGAAATCACTTGAAACTATTAACATAAAAATGTAAATACTTAGTTTTGCATTTTTAAAGATTCTCTAGGGTGTGAAATAATATGTCGAGCAGACAATTGGTGCAATCAGTTAAAGGACAAGGCAATTTTCATCATCGTTATGACCCAGACAAGAGCTGGAATTTGGCCCACGTTGATTGTTTGAAAGCTTCACTCTATTGGGCACTCAAACAGGGTTTATCATCACTGCCTTCATTATCTCTCTGCGGCTTCATTTGTCTGTGTTGCGTATACATAAGCACACATGGACCATGAAACTCACAATGAACTCTCTTGTAATACTGGCTGTCAGCAACCAACTTTGAGTCAGAAAAAACATGCTTTAGCAAGAGGTCATATCTATGAACACGGCAAAACTCATTATCCCAAGAAGGGTCCCCCTTCCTCTTAAAATCAGCAGTGTACACAATGGAATAACTCAATGTAAACATACTGCTCTGAATTTCACCACTTTGAGCATCAAGCTTTGCGTTCCTGTGGAAGGACAAGTATGAATCCAGCAAGAATTCTCTATTGTAACAGATACCTAAACCTGACATTTGAAAAGTTTTTACAGTGTTTTTGAAAGAGAGAAATGGGACAAAAAAGCATGAAGCTTAAAACCAACAGCATAGCAAAGCTTACAATAGAAATGTTAAACAAGTGTCTGTATGGAAAAACAGAGAAGATAGCTTAATCCCTCCTATGGTCAAGACAGTGGGCAATTTCCAGTGAAGAGCTATTGGAGAGAAAAGGGATAGGTAAGAGAGGACAAGGGAGTTGATGCTATCTTGGGTTAGAGAACATAAAAATTTTCCAGAACAACTGTCCTGGGTAGCTTCAGTAATCATCTTTAAAAATATGTGGCAAGAAGAGGCTCCAAGATAGACCAGGCTTGGGATAAACCACAGACTACATAAGCCGTGTTTCACAAGCTAGGCCAGTTCAGGAAAACTCTTGCTAGGGCATTCTGTGGCTTTATCTTTCAGCAATTTTGCTTCATTACTTCAAGTCTAGTTTTAAGTAAATATTTCTCTAATCCTTAAATGTATCCTTAAATCTCATTTAGAGACAAAGTTGTCCAATTATTCAGACACAAAAGCAGAGTGCTGAATTCCGTCGAGTTTGGTCATCTTCAGAACTGCCGAACTGCCGAACAGGTACATTTCCTACAGTGCCCAGCATTGCAGGACCACTCAACAGTAACTGAAGACTAATGAGATGCCCAGGCCCTCACATTTAACGGAGTCTGTATGAAAGAAGTGTCTTCCAGTGGCCACGGTTAGACAGGAAAGCTCTTTAGCATGCACTAGGTGGGGGAAATGAAGAACAAATGAATCATGAGAGAGAAAAAAGTTGTGGAACTGCCCAATACGTTTCCATTTAAACTCAGCAAAGTTAAGCTACATCCAAGTGATACTACCAGAACTGCTATCCTGAGAGAAAGAAGCAAGTAATTAGGAATCAGATTCAGTCTAAGAATTGGATAAAATTCCACAGCACAATCCAAGAAAGAGAGGTTGTCCTAATTTACTGCAGAAATAAAAAAGAAAGGTAAGCCTGGCAAGCTTATCCTAAACAAATTAATAAACAGGCAAGTCTCATCCAATGCAGTCACTGGGAGAAAAGGTCAAGAAAAATACAACTATATTTCTTAGGAGAAGTGCAACAAATTCTTAGTTTCCCACTGGGTGGTGCAATCACTGGTCTCGCAAAATCTTTCCATGTACTTCAGTGTAAACATGACTGCCAGCTTCCAGGGACAAGGCTGCTGTGGAGTCCCAGGGAAGTCCTGAAGAACCATCTGTTCTTCAATGTCAGCCTGTGCTGCTGGGAAAGTAGGTGGAGGACAAGGGGCATAGGCCAATATTTGCAGTGAAGGAGCAACTCCACTTAATCACTCCACTTAATGTAAAATGACAGCCTCAAATACTCATGCAACAATGAAGCATCAGCGAAAGCCAAATGTGAGATGCACAGAAACATGCTCTTACATCCAAAGCCATCTGCCCGTATTTGTTCATTCTTATTGTTTTACCAATTGACCTACTGTTCCAAATCACAGATTTTCAGAAACAGCACTGTCTGAAGGTATTACGAGGAAAAACAATCAGTGTCCCATAATCAGTAGAACTGAAGAATTATTTCCAGGAGTCTGAGGTAGTGATCACAGAAGCTGGAAAACCCAAATCCCACAGAGGGGGAAACACAGATTTGACTATGACTGCTGCGTGCATGCCACAGACAGAAGCACACATGTTGCGAGACATAATCTCCAGTGTGAGAAAGACTGCTCAAATACATTGGCAACAAGTGGCAGGACAAACAACTGACAAGAAACGCATGTTCATTTTTTTTGGAATCACATGAGAAGTTTAGCTGCTCATAACAAAGACCAGTCCTGATTTCAAGTACAGTGGTGCATTTCAGAGGGCAGCCATCCTTTCCCTGCTTCCCAGACTTGCCTCAGAGTAAAGGAGACCATAAAAACAGGAGATGCCTATAACCTATTTCTGTATCAAATAAACAGTCTTGTGAACTAAAAATCTCTTCAACTATTCTCAAACAATTAACCTCTCCCCAACCATACAAAGACAAGTTTCCTCTCTGAGATAATTTTTAATATCATAAGTAGGCCTTGTAATGGCAACCCCTGTTAATTTTATATCTTCAGAAACCTTTACCATCTCTCAGTTCAGGTTTTCACAAAGCACCCACCCTCATCATTTTTCAGTCTTTGAGCCTATAATTTAAGATAGGTTTATCTTACCAGGTCAGGCTAGTTTTATTGTGCATTTTAATTGGTGGCAAGTTGCAAGGGCTTCCAGATGGATTTCACCCTAGCACTGCCAAAGTGCCCATGACTTTCTGTGTGCCCTCCTCCACCTCAGCGCTCCTTTTTCCTTTGAAATGATGAAAAGGAAAACTAGGAAATGCAACAGATGGTCTGAAATCCTCTCCCTTCGAAAACCATCGTTACTGCAGCTAGCTTAGGCAATATTTCAGATATTTCTGCATGTGCCAATAGTGTATTCATGACTAGAGAAGATTAGGAGAATGCTTTTAAAACTCTCCTATAGACACACCATTTATAATGGTCTATTTCTGTTGTTGAAAGATCTCTTCTTTTCCCTATCCTAATTCCAATGAGAAAACTAATCTTCCCCAGACTTAAGGCTGACAGGTGGTACATGCATAATTAAAGATGACCTAACATAGAATGCTCTCATTTCTGGCATATTATCAGACACTTAAGCAAAGCAATTATCAGTAGGCAATCTTTTCTGTCAACAGAGATTGGATGAAACACTTCTTCAGTCATGAAGACATTGTAATGATGATACATACGTATTTGCAAATACTTTAGCAATATAACATACATTGAAATCTGTTATCTCGGAGAAATGTTTTCATCATCTACAGTAACCTCTTCCTGCTTTTTCATGTTCTCCTGTGCCATTTTCATGGACTCACAGTCCATATGACATACATTCACCTTGCTCCTACGCTTTCCATGACCTGACCTCCTACTTCCACCCATCTGCACTCCCTGCAAGTCTCCTCTAGCTCCTGACTTTGCACTGACTGCAACAGTAACCCTTACACTGGAACAAGCTGAGAGTTGATGTGTGATCCAGGAAACCTCATTCTCCTTCTTTTTTATTTAAAAGCAAACAAAAATCCCATCCCTCCAACAAAAAGCAGGAAAACACAACCAGGCCTCCCCAAACCCTCCCTCAAAACCGCTCTCCTCCATCCAAGAGTATGTCAAGTGTCCTGTGCTATGATGCTCTCTTCATCTCCTTTTTGTAGCTCTTAGAGCTGTGAATGCCTGCAGGGAGGTATTCAGTATATTGTACAGCACATCATACCTATTGTGAAGAACCTCATATACTCACACATCATGTGTGAAGACCTGAACACCTTTCTTCTAGGATCTCTGAGAACTGGAGAGGTAAGTGGGGCATAGTGTCCCCAGTTTATAGATGGGACAAACGCAAGGAAAGATCAGTCAGGAATTTTATGTGGAATCGAACCAAAAGTCTATGTTAGAACTAAGAACATCTTCCCAGCTTTTTAGTTTAACAAGCAGATGGCACTGCCTCCCAAAATAGTAACGTCACCATGCAGTTTGAGAGAGACAGAAACTTTTTAACCTAAACTCTCAAAATGCTTCCTTCAAAGAGTATTTTGCAATGAATCCAGAAAGCATGTTGTGCCTTTTTTTGTTAAAAAGAGTATTTTTTAGACAGGATCTTTTGGGGGACAAAAACAGGGAGACCAAAAAAAAAAATTAGGAAAAGAAAAGCCTAAAAAGATGAGTGGTTTTCTTAATTTGGGAGAAATTAGGATTGTGAGAAGTACTGTAAACTGCAATTACATATACACACACGAGACTGCACTTTACCTTACGATAGAGCTGCTCTTAGGGTATAAAATTGCTCTAATATGGTGGTGACACAAGTGTTTTAAAAAAATGGCTTATGATAATGGATTTTCAAAGCAAAAGTAAAGCTGCTTTTCCCTGAGAACAGGGCTTTATAGATGGGAACTTCACAATACCAGTGGTGTGCATTTTACTGCATTTCACAAGATCTCTCATTATTTAAATTCCTATGTATTTATGTCATACATGGATAAACGACCTTATTGTTCAGAACATGTCTTTATATGAACATCTCTGCTTTTAGAAGTAGTGTTATTTTGCTTTTTTTCCCCCTTCCCCTTACCAAGTCAGAACAAAAGTCTATTTTACTGCAGTTTTGGGACTTCATGCAAATGGCAGTTTTTACACATCAATCGTCAGTTTAATAACACTAATGATAAGAGGGGAATTAATGGTAATGGGCTGACTTTTTGGCAAGCAAATCACAGTTTATAGAGAAGTTTCTGCTATGTCAAACTTTATAGTCTTGCGTTATCAAAAGTGTTAGTAAGGAGACTTAAGATTAAACTATTGACTTGTTAGCAAGCTGGGGTTACTGAACCACAGCTTTCTTGCAGAAAGATTGATTATTTAGAAATCCATTAAACAAGATAGGAAGAGATAGTAATAGTCTTCTGGGACAGCAGGGAGCCATTTACAGAACAAAATAAATTTGCCAGGGGGTACAGTCCTAACTGAACATGCTCATCAATATCTCTCTCAGTTAAAGCAATACTGGTTAGTCTCTCATTTTTCCCTCAGGCATAGAGTTTGGTCATTCTTTCTTCCAGCCTACCCCCCTCTCGTAGTAACGGTATTTTGCAGCCTTTAAAGTTCCGTCTTGCATCCCTTACTCACATGAGTGACCCCAGTGACTTCACAGGTGCTGTTTATAGGTGCTCGTGCTGCAAGATCAGTGTGGAAAGGGCTAAACAACAACATGCACGTAGCCAAGAAGGCAAGAGCAAGTGTTTTTTCTGTGAATTGATGGATGACAACACAGAGCCACATTTTGCAAATGTGGCTAGATCATGACCACTAGAATAAGACTGAGTATTAGAAAAAGCATTTGCTTTCCAAACATGAAAAAAAATAGATGTGCCAAATGGCAGCTTTCTGGAGCTAAGATACCACAAGAGAAGCAAATGATGGCAGATTTTTAAAAATATGTACAGACCAACACAGTAAGGAACTGCCTGCATAGCTACGAGCTATGGGTGCTTATCCGGACATAGTGGTTTCCTGTAGCAATGATGGTCTAAGGACACAGACAGGACAAGCTTTATATCCTTTAGATATTAACTCTACTTTCTATCTAGACAGACAGACATAATGATACTCCTTATGCCACTCTAGCCCAATTCTGATGTGGGAAACACTCAGACTAGATACAAATTACAGTTTGCTACCTCCCACTCACCTTTTGCTATGTTCAGGACCTCCTAATAAATTGCTCCATTGCTGAATCCATGCAGGACACCTTCTTTTCCACAGATGCCTCACTGCTTTTTAATCTGGCCTGTAGGTTTGCTATGGTTTCTAGAGACAGGCTGCAAGGACCAAGTCCTGTATTCAGAGGAAGATGGGCCATTTCCAGAGAAGCTAATGCAGGTTACAGGAATACAGACACAATAAACTTGCTCCTTAGGCTGTTTACAAATAGTCCAGTAGTGTTAGAATAGACAAATTCCAGAATCACTGAATGACTTTTAATCATGAATTCTGCCCTACTCATTTGGATGAGGCCATGAATGACTCTACAAATATTTTCATGACACTGGAAAAAAGAAAAAGAAAGGACCCAATGAAATTGAATACCTATTAACTTTTTCCGAGGTCCTCTCTGAGCTGCAAACTTCCCAGAAGAAGTATGCTTCGGTTTGGCCATATTACCCAGCTAATGCTCTTATACCTTGAAGACATATTTACAGGTGAAAAAACCTACCCTGATGACTGCTATTTTATTTGTGCTGCATGTCTATCATCCTACCATTTGTGAATGCTGTGAATCAGAAGTTATCTGCTCTTAAAGAGTTTTGGAGAGGAGAAATCAAGCATGCTCCTGAATCACTGTTTACAGCATGCACATACAGTGATGGTTTTCATGCGTAGGCAAGTGGAAAAAGATGTTTTTAAGTAGTACAAAGCCTGCTGAAGTTCTACTAGAAGCCCCAAGGCAGGTGCAGCTTTTCATGTGCTGCAGAAACGAAATGTGTTATCTTTGGGGAGAAGCTGGTTTTGTCTTAGAGGTCTGTCAAGAAGAGGCAGTTTTGGAGAACTGCGGGAGCTGCACTGCCTCACCTACAACAAACCTATGAAACAACAGGAGCTAGAAGGCGTTGTATCCATGTAAGGTCAGGGACAGAAGAGCAGTTAAGCTGTAACAGCAGCTCTCACCAATCTCTGAGTTACTGTCCCTGCAAGGATGGATGCAACAGGTGACTACAGAGAAAAGAGTGAGAAATAACTATTCCACTCAGCATCATTGCTGCAGTTGCAGGAAACAAGGTGGAATTAGCAGTGGGTTTTACTTGGGAAAGGGTGGGTGAAGAGCAAAACAGCCGGAGGTATGTGCCTGCACGCACACGCTGAAATGGATGAAGTCTTTGGACTTTTGCTGCACCGTCACCATGACGTAAGGCTCCTAGTGAGCCGTACCACAAGCCTCACCATGCTGCCTGAGTGCTTTCAAATGCAACCACAGAGAACAATGTTCACGTCCTACCATTTGGCACGGCTCATCCCAATCCAGCTGGAGGCGTACAGCTCCAGACCAGGCTTCCCAGCTGGGACTGCATCACCTCCAGGCAGCACTAATGAGAATGGGTAACAACCTGCCCCTCTGCACACACCTGTGCTAAAATCATCCTATAATCAAAACCCAGCTCCAAAAAACAAACCCTCAGCCAAATAAAGAAATGGATAAATATCACTGCCTGAGGGAGGTACACGGGACTAGATTTTTCCCAATTCTGGAGGAGTCCCAGTTCCTACCAGAGTAATGGGAGCTGTGCATGCTCAATCCTTGCTGCAGGACAGTATCTGCTCTGAACAACATCTGGAAAAATACTATTGTGTCATCAATACATCTGTAATCCAACTGAAAACTTAGAAAGCAACTAAAGAGCTTTGCATGGTACCCTGCAGCCAGTTGTTCTATAATATCTTCTGCTTTGTGCTGACAACCTTTTTTCCCTCCAATCATTCAGACACAATGCCTTCAGGTCTGTCTAAGTAATGTAATTTACTGGAGTGGAATTCCCTTGATACCTTCTGCAGCACTCAGTGACAGTATCATTTATACTCTACACTGTCATGCCATGACACTGATACATTGGCTTTCATCCTTCATTCACTGCAGAGTGTGCAATTTCACCTTCCATTGTGCCCTTTTGCAGACTGCACGTACAAATTTACTCCATTCATTCCTAATTACAAACCTCTGCTGAAATACTCTCATTAGATTTATATTTTTCACTTCAAACGTCAATCTTATTTGAAAATTCCAATTTTCCGGAAGATTCATCCATTAGCAATAACCTCCAAAGCATTCCTTAACTGAGTGCATTAGAAGCGAAACTGGCAGAGGAGAGATGCACTTAAAATACACCATTATAGTAAATCTCCATTGCTAATGTTTTCATATTATTCAAGTAATGCAATAATGAGCCCATGACTGGCCAATTCTGCTCCTCCAGTGCATAAAAGGCATAAGCTAACAATCAGCTGCTATGTCAGGATGCGATCACATTGTGAGGCTGCACTGCGTTTCTAAGCGTTCGCCATTCCCAGCGAGCGCGTGGGAGGGGATCGCAGGCTGAATATCATCCCCAGCTCCCGCTTCTCCCCGGGAGTCCCGTACGTTGCAGGGTGCCACAGCAGCCGGGCCGGCCAGTCAAAGGCAGCCTTTGTGTGCTGGAAGCTGCTTCTCACTGATTTCAGCTGGGCATCCCCGAAACTAAGAGCCATACAGAGTTTATGACAACTGTAAAAATGTCTGACTGCAGACTGTTTGCTGCAGGAAAGGCAAGTTCAAAAAACAAGCTCAGGGTTTCCCGAGGGAGCAGATACTCTGCTCTGCAATCCAACAGGTGAACTAGAGCTCTTCAGCTGAAAACCTCAATCACATTGCTTCGGTCTCTTACACTAGTCTTAATTTAGTGCCTACATTTCACTTTGAACAGCGTACAGAAAACACAGATGTACAGACTACATGGAACAGCTGTTTAAGTGCTTAAAAACAATCAAAAAGAGATCCATCTACCTCTTAAAGAAAAGGCGAACACTTCAAAAATGCTATCACCATACAAGGAAAAAAATTAAGATGACTGTAGTGTTTATTGATAGTTGTACAATGCGTTCTCTGTGCTACCTCTAAAAATAGCCTGTGTGGTGATACCCCTGGAAAAGAAAATACCATCTCATCCAATTGGAAAGTGTAGAAACAGTGAATGGAGCATGAGTGTGCTCGCCACATGACACACACTCTCCTGGCCTTATCTTCAAAGCAATCAGGTTTGAACTCATCTGCACCAGGCACTGCAGTAGAAAGTAGGGGGGAAAAAATCTACGTCTGTATCAAAAAGGGAAAATTCCACAGAAAAAATGACAACAAATGTTTATACTGCTTGTCAGCATCTGGTCACCTAAAGGATTGAGACATGCAGATAATTATAACAGATGTAAGGTAATTCCCTGCAGAAAACACCACCACGGAAGCTAATTATTTCTGAAATTTAGCCCATTCCCACCTGAAATATTTAAAGCCTTGATTACTGCATTAGCTCTCTTGCCTTTTATGCTTTCTGTCAGCAGCCGGTCCAAAGGATGTACACAGATGTTAAAACAGAAACATGCATTTAAGCAAAAAGGCATAAAGGAGGTGATAAGAGTAAGGTAGTAACGGCACACACAGTGTTTTCCTTCTAAAAAGAGGGGGAGGTTTGCATTAAGGTAATTTAATGGGATTTCATATTGCATAATAAAAAATTCACCACAGCCAGCATCAATATTCCATGGAACAACTGCATGTGCCTCTAAGTGCCTCCCATATACCACATCCTCCGCGCCACATGGAGTTACTCAGAATGAAAACCTATCGTCCTATTTAGCCCAATGCTCAAGTCAAACAAATGAACCTTGACACCACACTACAATGCCTGGAAAAACCTGGAAAGGTCGCAAAGTGACAAGAAGGCTGCGAAGTACCTGACACACAACGAAAAACAAGTTTTCAGCATCTGTACCTTCGGACCTGCAGCTCTTGAAGAGATGCTCTCTCTCCACTCATCCATTACAAGAATTACATCAAACCGAGAAGCTTGAAATGCACAGGCACACTCGTTCTCTGGAAATGCCACAACTACTTAATGAGTGAAGCAGGGACAGCACCAAACCTTAGACCATAAAGTTATGAATTTCCCTGCCCATGCTGACAACATCTTCTCTTTAATGTTTCTCTGGGCACAGGAGACATATCAATTAATGTGGTCATAACAGTTTTAGCAGCTCAATATATTTCAACTACTTTAGCAGATTCCTAACTGGTGCGACTACCTGGAAAAGCTACCAAGACAGCATATTTCAATACTGGCACCCTAAAAAACAAACCGAAAAGGTTTTGCATGCCAAAAATTAACACTGAGAATTTTGTTTCTTGATGTTCAGCAGATTCGTATAGATTTCCTTTTTTTTTTTTGCCAAAAGCTTAAGTTCTGGATCAAGTTATGCAAGGGTAATTTTGGAGGGCTGATTTTAAAGATCTTTCAGTCCTCTCTAAAGCTGCTTTTTTCAGATACCAGAACAATTCTGCTTCCAAAATTCTTTCATCACCACTTCTGACTTATGCACTAAGCCTAACTCCTTTTTTTCATAGATAAGAAAAAGCTGATAAGTTAACATAGCTAGACAACACTGCAAGTAAACTCCGTCTTTCATCTCAGCACAGACACATTTACAAGTGCTCAAACACAGGACTTACCAGACAGAGACAAAGCTGCATGTAAGCCAGTCATTAGAGCTAACAGAACGATTATGCTTGCACTACAAATTGTGAAGCATTTGAATCTTATTTTTAGTTGTACACAAAGGGCAATAAATGGAAAATCTTATTGTAACCACCGTTTTTTTTTGGCCACCCACACTTCCAACACCTACAGCACAAGTATATAAATGCAAAAAACCCAGAACTCATGGCTCATCTGAACAAGGGATGCAAACTAGCTAAATGCTGTTACTTTTTTCCAATTTGTATCTGGAGTTTTGTTAGATTCTGTTAAACATCAACAGCACAGATATTCATACACCCTGCTTATCTGCTATAGCAGGTATCATATTGGATTTTCATGCATTTAATTAATTATTTGTTCTTAGTTACCTGGTGAATGACTTCTCTAGGCTGGCTAACCACTGATGAATTTTCAAATGATGAAATGGAGGAGATGCATCTCCCTAGCTCTTGGTTTCTCCCCCTGCTCCCCAAATTAGTGATATATAAGGAGTTAATGCTTCACTTACCTGTGAGAAATTATGCTGAATACTCTACCCAGAAACTGGCAATTAAAAAAAAAATCCCTTTACACTCATAATAGTAGAAGAACTTGAAACAAATTGCTGTCAAGGATGATTTCATTATGTTTAAATCCACTTTACCTCAACTTGCTTTGCAAATTACTTTTTAATTTTATACATAAAACTCCCATACCTACTACAACACTAGTTTATCTTTCTCTTCCATGCCTGATTCTTTCCGTTTGCACCAAGCACTCTGCAAAGCAACACAAGTACGAACCTAATTATCATCTGAAGAGCTGCAGAAAGCTAACCCAATTAACTGATGAAAAACAAAACAAAGAAAAAACATCTGTCTTAAGTGCAGACTAAAGAAAAGTATAGGTGAAGCCACATCTGGGGATGGGGAAAGGAGAGTTAACAATCTGCCGTCATTAATTATCTTGCTGCCTCTGAAAACGCAAGTATTATAGAAAGTAAAGCATCCATTACAACACTCTTACTTCTGAACTCCTCAGAAATCATAACAGGAAACACGTGCCGTAAGCTAGCAATTAATATTTAACAAAGTAATTTCAGACTAAGTGTCAGCTCCAGAAAAATGTGCTTTTACCTGCACTTACTTGCCCATTAATTGCCAGCTAGACGGCACTGCCCATCATCTCCCAGCAGCCAAGATGCAGCCCAGCGCGGCGCCAGCTGCTCTGAATGTTCTCATGGCAGCTTACGCAGCACTGCAGAAATCAGATATACGCTTTTCTGGCGACGATTTAGGTCGTAGGAATGTGTGATGTATGCTGTAAAAGCGCAGGTAGCTAAGTATTATGAAAAAAATGGGTCATACACCACTGAGCTAACAACCACACCACCCCCAAAGCCGGTGCTAAATGACTGTGCAGAGCTCTGCCAGAGGGAAAGGATAGATTTAAAGAGCAGTGAAAACAAAACTCGATGCGGTGAGATGGATTTTACTTTTCACTGGTTTGGGTTAGAGAGAAAGTTGATCACCCTGTCACCATCTCTTGGTGTTTTCTTAATAAATGTGCAGCACTGCCTGCAGGTAAGCTCTTCTGTGGGAAACTCTGGCCTCGCAGAGGTGCTGTCCCCCGCCACCTACGGGGAAACGTGTGTTATCTCATTCCCTATGGTAAGAGGAAGTGTTACCAGCCCCGGCGGCCGGCTGTGACTCAGTTGCTGGGGCTGACACACGCACGCAGGCTGTCACCTGCAACAGCAAAAATAAAAATCTTCACCGCAACACCGCGGTCACGTGGAAAACGCGGAGTAAACAGATCAATAATACCGCGAACCTACGGGAGCGCTTCACACCCTCAAAGCGATAAACAAACATTTAATTAATGGCAGGAAGGGAAGAGGTGTCAAAATAATTCAGTTTTGTATGTTGGATCATATTAGCACAAGCGGCACCACCCTCCTCAGTCATAACAACTAAATGCAGCATGTAAATTCTGATTTTTGAGTGCCATGGCCAAAATTAAAGGGAAGGATCTGCTCTGTCCGGCCAGAGTGCTCTGTGTTCAAGCCACGAAGCCCTTGCAACCAGCCTCTCCCGGCGGCATGACGAGCTGTTGCTACGCGTCTGCGGGCAGAGACACCTTGGGCACGCGGCTCTCAGCTAGAAACCTTCGCACCGGGATGTCTGCTCACTGCACACATGCGTGTGCCCACTCTGGGACAGGTTGCCACGGGAGGTTATGAACCCCCCACCCCACCGCGGGAGATTTTGAGCCGAATGTGTGAGCGATGGGGCACGGGGTGCACAACCCTGCTCAGAGCTGGCGAGCAGAGCAGTGCGCATTTTCTAGCCTCTTGCTAGCTCGGCAACATGCCCTGTCAGTACCCAAGAACAGGCAAAAGAATGCCTTTTCTGTCATTAAATGGTGCTTACCACTGACACGCGTCACACCTTGGACTTGATTGCCAACGCTCAGAAAAGCCACAGCAGATTCCCAGTCTCCAAGCAGGGAAACGCACCAGAGAAATCACGACATCCATTAAGCAGCATCGCTGTGGCTACCAGTCTGACGGAAATCACCTCAACGCTACAGTGATATACGCCAATATGAAGCTCTTAAAAAGACAGATGGCAAAACTCTGCACAAAAGGAAGTTTCTCATCCATACAAAAGCATTTCTAGACATGTGGCAGCCCTCTGCTATGACTAAGGCCCCATTTAAATAAAATACTTGATGTCCTGTAGCAACATCTCACTTGCATGACCAAGACACCAGCAGTATTTGTACCCAGAGCTGAACAACTGCCTCTCCTTCCTATCTTCATTGCACTCCTGACAAATACTGGTGATAAGTCAAATGTGTGCACCTCTCAAAAAGCAAGCCTGAAAGCAGGACAAGTAGTTCTGCAGTATCACAGAGAAAACACAAGCACCACATGAGAATGGGACTTTTTTTTTTAAACTGAGATTTTGTGGTAGATGAGGCAACATCTCAAATTAAAATCCAATGCTGTCTGCTCAGTAGCATAAAAACACCCATTTCCTTAGCTGTGACCACGGCACTTGGGAGCAGTTGGACTGGATTTGGTAACAAGAGATCCAAGTGTTTGGTAAGTAGATGTTCAAAGGGATGGGACTTCACCTTCAGAAATCTGGTTTCCTTGTTAATCCAATCGAGTTTCCTGACCTTTGGGTGCAGATTTAAAAAAAGATATATTTTTTTCCCAGTCTGTGGTGGTAGGCGGATGACAGACATGTAATCACCAAAATCTGCATCTTAAAATTTTACATTATTTACATCTGCTTACAGATGGTTGCAGGACAGAGTTAAAGAAATTTTACCAGAAAAAAAAAAATCTGAAGAACTCATACCTAGAGAATATTAATGTTGTGTGCAGAGGTTTTCTGAATTCGAGTTTTGGGGGCTTTTTGGAGCAAAGCACTTAAAGGCTCTTGCTGAATTCTCAACACAGTATGTGCACAAGCAGTACAAATTAAGCCGATTTACTATCCTCAGAATGTCATTGATTGGCGTGTTATTTCTGCCGCTTTTAAAGGGAAAGAAACAGCGGTAAGACAAAGGCAAAGATGGTTCCACAGCGCTGCAATTGCAGCTCCCCGTGCTGCCAAGCAGGACAGCTGCAGGGCCTGGCCCCATGGTGATCGCAGCAGCATCCCATCACAGCCCCATCCCTGCTGCGCTACTAGCGATCGCTCGGGATGACAAATCACGAGCTGCTCAGCGCAGAGTGTGGCTTCTCCCCAATTCCTATACTTCCTCGTTATAGCCCCGGTTGAACCTCCCCATGATTAACTCCTAGAGGACCTGGACGAATGTTTTTCATCTCGGTGCATAGGCAATGCCAGGGTTTAGCAATCTGCTCTGTCGGAACAAGGGAGAAACCTTCTGCTCTGAATTAGAACATCAACACATACTATTTTTAAGGAGATCAATCAATCAATCAGCACCCTAGTAATAGTATAAAATGCAAACAATAATGAAACAAAACGGGGAAAGGCATACTTGCATACTAAATATGCCACACCTCGGGAAAAGCCAGAACAGTACCCCTGTTTTAGCTAGGCCAACCTTGCGCAACCGCTCTCTCCCGCTGGGCTAACTAACACAGGAGAGCCAGGTTCCTTCTCCCACTGTCGCTAGCAGGGCGACTGCCCCAAGCAGAGGTGGTTATGAAGAAGGCGGGAAGCAGACTTGGGAGTAACACTGGGAAATGCAGCAAGCAACTGCAGGCTCGCCCGGGCAGCGGACGCCACCGGCACATGAGTGGGGGCCAAGCCGGTGCCCCTGCCAGCAACCCGCTGCCCTGCAAGGCGACACATGCGTTTCCCCAGAGTCAGGGCACATGCTAGTTTGGCACAATCTTGAGCACACGACCAATAAAACCCAACCAAACAAACTGGGAAACCCTATTTTACAATAGCTTTTTCATCCTTGCACATTTTTCCAGTTAATTTGGTGCTCAAATATGATTTTAGTGTGGAAACAGAGACTCCTGACTATTCACAGTACAAGCAGAAGAACAAAACATCCTGCACACACTTGTGCCAGTGTGCTTCAGCTGTGGACAGGGAATGAGAGAGGGTTTTTTTTCCATTTATGTCCACTCAGCTTCTGGCTGCTCTTTCAAGTCTGCTATGAAGGATGTCATTTTTAAAGCTAGTTCCTCTGACAGGGATTTTAATAGTGAATTTGCAAGGTGGCCAATCACAAGTATTTCAAAAATCACACAAAAAGTCCACAAAAATTGTGAATAAGGCTTCAAAATGACAAGGGAATTGTGTTAAGTACGGCTAATAAATGATGGGTTGCTTCTTTTGGCTTATTTGCTTCTGAGTTGTTACATCTCATATTTTCAAGTTTTCTTCCCCTAAGACCAGCACTAGAAACACACTGGAAATGAGATCCAAAATTCTCATGTAGTCGGATAATTCCTCCTATGGAGATTTTTATTAACAGCTACACCACATATTGCAAAGCCCATAATAAAATGGCAAGACTCTCCCTTTCTCAGAAAACAGAACCAAGCCAACACCTTGTTTTACCAAGGCCTCATTGACAGCAAATTCTCTGTCAATCCTTTCTCCATTGCCTACCATTTCACTATTATTTTTGCCAATACCCTTTACCTCAGGGAAAAAAAAACAATTCTCCTGTCTTTAAAAACTGAGTTCCCATAAGCTTTAAAAAACCCTGTGCTTCTTCCACAATAGATCTTTTTTTGTTTTGAGGCCTGCATTTAATGTCACAGCAAATAAAACAGGTTATACACCATATGCAGGTTTATCTCTAACATAAATTCTCCACTTCCAAAATACTTCAATACTTTTTTTTTAAATTTGTTTAAGTAATATTACAATTCCTAATAGAGACCGGGTGTTAGTAAGCACTCAAGGCAAACCGACCAGAATGAGTGCTGCGGTTGGCTTCACTGTCCTGGCCTCATTCGTCATTAAACTGCATAATATGAATTTATTACTCCAGTGAAAAAACAAGGGCAGGATGCCAGCCTTCATCACCAACATGTCAGTGCTTATTTCAGGCAAAAAAAAAAAAAAAAAAAAAAAGTTCCTTCTTTTAACTTCGATGTGTCCCTCCCTCCACAACCCAGTCTGTCAATGGTTTTCAAGGAATTCCTACTTCTGCCTTTTCGCTGCTTAACAGCTAGGGCCTGGAGCCACTCAGAGCCCGAACAGCACGACCACCACAAAGCGCTGAACGCGATTTAAATTCCCCTGCTGGGGACACTGGAAGCAGATGTCCTTATAGAGCCTGCAGCGAGGCCCAGACCTTGTGCCAGCGCGACTTGCCATTCCGCGGATTCCCCTAAGGTTTTTCTGGGCAAGTTATCCGATCAGCTGCCGGGTGTCACATGTGTCCGCACAGGGAGGGGGGTGCAGCCCAGGCAGCGCGGGAGCCAGCCACACCGAAAGAAGCAGCATCACTGCTACCAAAAGCAAGTATGACACAAGCAGGGGCAACCAAAAGGCCCCGGCTCTCAAGCCGGGCCATGGATTATATACAAGATTTCTCCTCGACTCCGTGTTTGCTCTTCTGCTTGTGAATACTGGATTAATATGCAACTGATCCTGGGAACTGCTAGACAGTACAGCATTGCAAATCGCAATTTTGTATTGCCTCTGGTTCAGGTGGCTTTTTGCCAAGCTGCTCTACACCATTGTCCAAAAGACAAAAACCTCCCAAACACATTTTTTTTTTTTTTTAAATAAAACAAAGATAGAGTTGCACTCAAGCCTTTTTGCAAGCTTGGCAGCTAGGTTGTGCAGACCCTCGTGTCCACATTCTCCTTGCAGTGCTCCAGAGGCTTCTTTCACCTGCAGATCCACCCTGGCAGGGCTGGGACCGCTGGTGGGTGCAGAGAGTCAAACCAGTCTTGGCTTCTCCCCACTAGAGGATGCTGTGAGGGGTTCTGGTGGATTTAGCCGTGGTGGTGAGGAGAGGAAATCTGTGCCCAGCATCACAGCCACTCTCCCATCTTGGGAGGAAAAATCTAACTGTATAACACGCACCAGCAAATACTATCCAGATTAAGGAGACAGGAAGGGGTCTTCAGCCCCCTCAATCTCCTCTGTCCCTAGCAAATCTGCGTGTGGCTTTTCCTACCCTACTACAGCATTTGCACAGTTCTTTCCACATCAAATAATCACATTTCCTGCATGCATTAAGCCCATATGAACATGCTGACTAGCAATGCCTGTGCCCTGCCTTTGCTGAACAACAAGCATGCAGGGAGGCAACGGGATCTCACAGCGCAAACTGGTAAGAAAACGGGAGGCTTCGGAGCCGCGGTCCTGCCTGGGACGACCCCTGAGCAATGGCAGTGTTCTTGATAGCCTATCGCTCATGTACGTCAGTTCTACTTTGGTTGAGAAGCTAAATTTGTGCCCCACATGTGAAGCTCACTGAAAGGAGCTGGAAGTGGCTCTTAAAATGCAGATACGACTGGAACTTAAAGGGCTTTTCAGGGCTGCAGCTGGGGGAAGGAGAAGCAGCATGGCACTAGGACTCCCCCGAGGGAACCGTTTTGGAAACTGCAATGAAGGAGGACGATACTGGTTTTGTGATAGAAAATAAAAAAGGATGCCTACAGTCCACTGAGCAAAGGTTGGCCTCTGATCTCGCATGAAGCACGAGTGTGACTTTAGCACAACACTCTGGGGTAAACGTACACAAAGTTATCCAGCTGTGAAAAAACCCTTCATAACTGGGAGGTTGCGGGGGGGAGAGAAACTATTTTAACTACTTTTTGCTGAGGTTTACTATGGAAGTGGAACACTTAGAAAAGATTTCAAAATGACAATCACCATTTAAGTTAAAAAAGCCACTAAGAATAGTTCAACAACAATTTATTCACAACCTAAAGTTTGCTGTTGGATTACAGCTTTTATGGTATCTTTCTAAAGCATGATGTTTGCTGCCTCTATCTTGCCTCCCCAAAACCTTTTTTCTTTTTTTTTCCCCTTTAAAAGAAAAGAACTTGAATGATGACTTACATGTAACTTTTCTAGGTTCTGTGCTGGCTAAAACGTTCTCACGATGCAGGGAATGGGATCAGTGGAGAAATTAAGAGGCTACAGCAATCCATTAAGAAGTGGCCCTCCAAAGCTTTGTAGGGCAAAGTTCTGGCAACTCAGTCGATATCAACCTAAAGTAAAAAGGAAGCCAGTCATTAAAATTCAAGCATCGAATCTGTTCAAAACCCTGTTTTTTCCCCCCTTCTAATTCTAAAAGGGGGTTGTCTTTTTTTTTTTTTTACATAGGTCTTTATAGTCCAACATTAAAATTATGTGTGGCCTCAGTGACAGTCTATGTTCATTACATACCTCATCTTACCTTTAAACCGTAAATTGCTTACAACTAAGACTATATATTTTTTGCATTTGTATAGCACCTAGACAAACAAGGCCCCTGAGAAGAATTATAAAATAGATAAACTAATACTTCTGTGATTGTTCTAATAGATCATACTGTAAATGTCTGCATACTTCGCATACATACTATTGAAACTCTGCACATCACACCAGTAAGGTGTTTCAACAAAACTACCAAAATGATCCATACCAGCTTTTGTCAAAGCTTAGCTTTGATTTCCTCAAGAATTTTAAATCAGGATCATCATGTTTGTCCCTCTGTTTATGCTTTCTTTTGGGTAGCTTCAGATAGGGGAAAAACACCCTTTGGTTAGCATCCCCTGATTAACGTAACGTGTGCCATGCTCCTCCATCTGCCCTACGGGAAAGCCTCACTTCACACAACTCGGTGTCAAAAGAAAATTAGAGTGGGAGTAAGGAGCTTGTTGGCCCACGGGAGAGTCACGTGCCATCAGCGAGGTGCAAGAAGGGGCTCGCGGCCCTTCTGCGCATGGTGGCCTCCCCGGGCGGCTGGCGGCAGCACCCAGCCCAAATCCCGCACAGCGCCAAGCCCAAATCACACGGAAACGGCTTTCGCCGTTTACCAAGGAAGCGTTCCCACTCCGCCGCCGCTGCAGACCACTGTGGGAAGGGAACGCTTGCAGAAGGAGAAGTAAGTAATTTTAAGCTATGGGGATTTTCGATTTGAAGTTTCATCAGTGCTGGTGCCCAACATTTTACATTACTCTTTTTCCCGAAAAAACACTTGAATACTTAAATACTATTTACATGAGTAAAGTCAGTGAACTGGGAGGGAAAAATGAAGATGATTTTCTTTCTAACAGAAAGGGACAACAGCAGTACAAGAAGCAGCATGTATACATCTTTGCAGGGTCACTGCAATGGTTGTATTTGCAGAGTTACCACAAAAAAAAGCTAGGTAAAGAAATGGAGGAGATAAGGAGCAGGCAACTGGAAAAGAACATTTAGCTTTTTTTCAAACTACTATTTTTTTCTGAAATTTGCAAAGTGAACTTTTCAGTTCAAACTTTTGGTTACTACCTCCATAAACAAGTTAAAAAAAACAAACATGAAAGTGCAAATGAAAGGGGGATTTTTTTTTTAATATGCAGTTCATGATAGAATCACATTTAACAAAAAAGCTCACTCCTTTTTCTGAGCGTTGCTATTACAGCATTTTACTCCAAGCCTTGTAAAAACTGGATCGTTTATGAAGAGCAGGTTATTTCTTCTGGATGGTACCCTACTAGATGATTTATTAACAGATGCTCAGAGTTCTGCTGCATTTAAGCATTATCTGTACATATACTTAAAAAGAATCATGAGACTATTCTAAGAATGCAATGCTTGTGTCTCTCTAATTTATATATTTTTTTCCAAGTGGGCACAACATTCATTGACACTGTACAAGGACAAAATATTCAAAATCTTTATGGTTACAAATATACATTATATGAATTGCCTATAACACTAAAAATAAAAACTTCAAGTCTGTTCGGTCATAAATCACTGGTAAACCAAAAATAACCAGTTTACTCAGTGGCCAAAGGGATAAAACCAGGGAAGCCTTTGCTTTTTCAAGGACAAGTTACACTTCTGAGCTAAAATTGCACTTGCTGTAGCACATCAGAAGGAAAGGAGAATAAACAAAAGTGGGGAATAGGAAAACAAAAACAAAAACAAGACAGGGCAGAGGGGGCATTTTCAGTGCCACACTTTTCTGAGAAGGTGTGATTGATGTTCACTGCTGTAGAAAGCATGAGGCTACCTCCCAAACATTTCATTCCCTTCTGCAAATGTCTTGCTCTATTTCTCTCCCTGTGTTCCCTAGATATCCTTGCCCTACACAGGATGATCCAGAGAGCATCAGGTTTTACACATGATCTAAAACATGAAAGCAGGAATCTCTCTGCCTAGGGGTCAGCTTAGGGGAGAATGAAACCTAACCCTGCGCCTATGCTCAACATCTAGGCTATTTCATGCTTTCCATTGTATAAAAGAGTTTTCTTTGTGAAACAAGCAAATTACTAAAAGCACAACTGTTGCAGCTATAAACCTGCAGAGAATATGTGAAAAATGAGCTTATAGGAAATAAAGAGCCAAAACTGCATGTAATGAAGAAGTTTCAAAGAGCATCTGAACACACTGACTGGCTAGATTTACAGCATAGGAAGAGCTGTAACCTGTGCAGAGGAAGATGCACTCTCCACCCAAGCACTGTATCCCTGCAGGCCCCCAGCGTGGATCTGCCTACGGGGGCAGTCGATCACCAGATTACGAGATACTGCAAAAACCCTCCAGCTCCTGGAGTCAGGTGAGTGCAAGGAAACTTTATCTCTAATCTCAAAAGAAGCTTCTGCCTTTGCAGTTGCAGAGAAGACTAAAAAAAAATAAAAATACTTCAAACCAGACATTCTAAGCTTTTTTTTTTTTAATTATGTTTTGTAACAACCTCTTGTACAAAAAAAACTTCTCTGTTTTTTTGGGTTTTTTTTTTTGAGGGCTTACAGTATTGTTTGAGGGCTCACAGAAGAATGAAAATGTAAAGGCAGACACACCAGACACCACGGTTGGCAGAAGGAAGCACGAAGCTAAAAAAGTATTTACTTCAAGAAAACATCTTCCAGCTTGTTTTTTTTTTTTTTATACTGCGGGTGTATTTCAAAGAGAGGTTATGTTGTTGCTGTTAATGAAAAATAACACAAACTTTGGTGCTTAGGAGGAGGAAAACAGAGGTTCTTCAGTGTGCGATGAACAAAGCAATGAGGATGATTTGAGAAGAGTGAGCTGAGCGTCACTGGGTGTTTCTCTGGTTAGCCCAAAAGATTTTTCAAGCACAGAAAGCAGCACAATCATGCTCATGGAAACCAGAGAAGTCGGGCAGACAACGCGGGAGGCGAGCAACAAACATCCCGTTGGGTTAGCCTACACATGAATGTTCATAACAGATACACAACATTAGGACCAAGTAAAACAAACGCACACGACAAGATCAGTTGGCATGCTTCTTGTGCTTCTTACAGACACGGACAGAAGAAAAAAAATACTTAAGAAAGGCAGAGCAACAGAGAACAGGAAGAAGTGAGCACAGATGTGTAAACAAGAACTTGTGTTTTCTCAAGTTACGCCTTGCTTGATAGAGCTTAATGTTTATTACCCCAGAGCATATAGAAATGAGTTCCAAAAGTTTAGGATTCCAGTCTGTTACATACGATACTATCACAGATTAGCAAACATGTTTTCTTTACGTTTCATATGTTTTCAAGCGAAGCTGAAGAATATTTCTTTCTGGCTGAAACTGCTTCATTATAACATTTGTAGTTTGCAACCGCCTGAAGTGTTGCCTGAGGCAGGGAAGGTATTTGCAATGCTCCTGACATCTAGTACAGAATCCTGCCCTGAAATCTATAAATTAAATCCACCAGGGTATCGGCATCTGATGCCAGAAAAGACACGCAGCCTGCTTTACCTATGAATGCATTTGATTTTCTTCTAATAATCTACTTGGTTCTTGATTTTACTGTATCTGGGCTAGCTGGGTGAGCACTCAACTGAGATGAGATTCAATGGTTATTTAGATAATGATAAAACCATGTGAAGAATCAGTTTGGCTAGAAAGCACGACTAAACTCATCAGAAAAAGCATTAAGATAATCGCAGCTGACTGACTGAAGGTGAGCGCAGCTTCTTTTGCTCAATGCTAGCCAGGGAACTGTTCGAAAAAGTCTGCAAACTGGATTTTCCTTAACTATGCTTAGGTCTGTAATGGAAAACCTTCAGAGCACCTGGGGGATGTGTGAGGGGGAAGTTTTCCACCTTCTCTTGTCCTCTGGTTACAATTAATTTTGTGACGCTTCAACCAGGCTGGGCTAGGAAAGGTGGGAATAAAGTTATATGGAGACCTGCACCACGTGAACTTGTAAATCTTTTTATATAAAATCTGAATTACTTTAACACAGGAATGAATATTCTTGAATTAAAATAAAGCCACAGTCAAAAATAGTTTTTCTTGGTAATGTGACTTATGAAAGAATGGCTAGACTTAAAAGGAAAGTGAATTTATTCTGTAAGAAGGACCCCCACATAACAATAAGCACATATTACCAAATGACACAAGCAGAACATTTATGCCCCCTGTAGTAAAGTACTAGAAAACCAACATACAGCAAAAGCCACACCTAATACTTTGTGTCAAATCTGACGAAAATTCAGATGTCTGGCGTATTTCTCCTTAAGGACTAGAGACTTTAGTTAATAAACACACAAACAAGACAAACTCAAATGGATCAGTGACTAGGATGAAATCACCAAAAATCACTGTCACAGAGCCTTGACACCAAACCTGGAATCTCAGAAAATGACATGGGATTTACCTGCGCTCAGTCTCTTGAGTAATGACACTTCCCATGGCACTACTAAATGACGCAGTTCATTGGATTTACACGTGGGGACTCCTGCCCCAACACATGTGAACCATGAGAACAGCTGTCTACCCTGCTGCAAGAATGTTCCATTGAATGCTTTGAATGATTATCACAGTCAGAATTTTAGTGCTCATTTCTTTTTAAAAATGCAAATCAAGAAAACAGTTAAAATACAGAATGAAAGAGTGGGCCACAGTTAACCACAAAAATTCCCCATAAAGTTCAGCATGTGGGAAACAGATAAGTGAATGCTGTGAAAGATGAACAATATTTAAGTATTAACACAAATGGTTTTTTTGGGAAGGTTTATCTGGCATCTCTACCGGTTTTCCTCAAAGCCCTAATACAAAAATAACTATGTCTAAGTCTGACTGAAAAACATGGCAGCAGCTCAACATTGCTGCCTTTTTTCTTTCTACACAATAAAAGCCAACTGTTAGTTTGTCTGTGGACATACTAACTTTCAGGTAACTTCAGATCAGGGTGAAATCAGGTAAACATTTGCCAGGTCAACAAGTTCAGCCGGCGGTCTAATTTTCATTAGTCTATGGAATGAAGACAGATGCATTTAACATTAGGTCAGGAGAAATAAACAACATCTTTCTCCGAGATGTACATCTGGCTCCCCACGCTCCAGTTTAAAGGAAAGGAATTGTCTTTTAGCTCATACAAACGCCAATCAAAATGGCTGCACATCAGACTATAAAAGCATACAGAGCCCAGGTTTTGAGGTGTAACTAGAAGTAAACAGAGAGGTGCTACAAAAAGCCAAAGGATAAGTGTTATCTATCTTGATTTATCTAGCTTGATTCCTCCAGGAATCCCACCTCCCTTTTCAGGTCCCCAACCCTGCAGAGAGGCCAAGCGTGGCTCTTCCCTCTTATGTAGAAGTTATCTCAGGTCACTTCAGCAGAAAGAAGTAAACAGAGTGGTAGCACAAGGGGCCACACTGATTTCATTTATATCTATGCTGATTAGGGCAGGTCTACCACAAGTCTGTGGAAGCTGTAGAATTCAGAATAGGGCAATACTGTGCCTGACTAGAAGGGACTGCTTTTTAAGTCCTCCATCTTTACTCTCACACAAAGCAGGGCAAAGTTAAAGAAATTAAAATGTTTTGTGGGTTATTTTTCTCTTGTTGCAACAAAAAAAGAAAGGTAGAATCATGATGGGAAGGAGGTTCAAAAATAATTCCCTGTTGTGTGAACTCAAGTTGGTTTAACAAGAAAAGCCAGAAAGGCCACGCACAGTAATGCTGAGAAAAAGGAAATGGTACTTCATTTTAGCCAGAGTCATAAATCTTACCAGTGAGTCTCTAACGGCAAAACAGCAAGCAGGGGAATTTTTATACACAGATAATTAGTTGTGAGCTGATATCAGGTTTACTGTGCTGTGCATTCTGTATGTGTAGCACCAACCATAAGCTGCTTTCTGAACACTCAAAATTTCGTGTGGGGTTTTGGCTGCCTCCCTGCCATTGACTTCACTGGGAGATGCGTGGCTGAAACTCCCAGAAGCTGTTATAAAAAAGGCTAGGTGGAGAGGGGTATTTCTGCTCCACAAAAATCTTTTGAAGGGGAACCCAGAAAGACTTCTTCAAAAGAATATTTTTATAAAACCACCCTCTCTACCATGTAGGGCATGGATAAAACAGGACACAGACTAATGGCCTTGTCCAAGCATTAACACCCTCATCCTCCTGGGTATAGACACCACTTGAGAATGCTGCACAGGAGATGGTTTGTCCAGGGAAAAGGTTGACCCACCAAGGAAGAAAAACAAAGTGTGGTAACAGGCATTCACTAGCAAGAAGATGCTGCAGAGCTGCCTAATGAAGACTAAAGTCAACATGACATTCTCATCACCTGCTCTGGAAACAGCACAGCTCATAGTGGGAAGCTGATAGCTCTTGTTCTTCAGCATCTTATTTCATTTTAGACCATGACAAAACACTTCCATTAATGACACATATGAGAAAAACTCTACCAATCCTAATAGTCAGACGACGCTTTCAGTTAAAGAAAAACTTCTTTTCAGTTTCTAGATGAGACGATATTCCAGGATGGGCATGTGTTAGCACAAAGCTGAGTGCTCTACTTGCCTACAAGCACCCAGGACATTTTTGACATTACCTTAGAAGGGAACAATTTAGTCTAGAGGAAAAGGTCTGGAAGTTTCCATCTCCAAAAGACTCCCCTGTGCTGCCTTGAGTTAGAGAACGGCCCAGACAGGACAGCAGCTTGCTCCTTTAAGACTGGCTGACAGATGTTTAGTTGAGCAGGGAGAGTCCCTTTTCATTGGGATATCCGAGATGGCGCTGAACTCAAGGTCATTCCCTTTGCCTAAACATCTGCCGGAGTCTGAGGCTGTCCACATGCAGAGGGAGCACTGGGAGGCCACGGCTCCAGTAGGCTGTGGTCCCAACAGACTACCCCAATGCTGCTAACTACTTTCTGCCCGTCTTCCGCACACATTTTTCTTCCAATCTTACGCAAATAAACAAATGCACCAGAGGTCATACTCCTCTGCTGGTCTGAAACAGCTGGAGACACGTAAGGCGGGCTATGGAGCAGACCAGCTCCACCGGCCCCCATAAGCGTCCTCAGCAGAGGGTTAAGCAACAGCACTCTCGTCCAAGGTTCCATTCTCTTGCTGCCATGTGCTAAACCGAAAGCCCAATCTGTATTTACTGCGTTAAACTACAATTAAGTTTTTTTTTTTTAATTATTCAGCCTAATGGTATGCAGCTGTCACAGAAATCTTTAAACACATCACTGGCTCTCTTTGAGCTGATTATCTAGATAAGAAACCATAGCCAAAAGACATGAAAAGATGTGTCCAAATTTAAACTCAGCTGAGCAAAGAATTTCATTCAAAGGATTGTATGAAATGGGGGAGGGGTAACAACACAAATGAAGGTTTTGCTTACTATTGGTATAAACAGCTGAAACATCATCTGTCACTTGGTTTAAGAATCAACATACACTAGACTCAAAGCAATGCTGATGGGTATTACAGCTGCCATGCACATCTATGCGAATGCCAATATTTGTGTGTTTTTTTTCCAGACTCGAATTGAGAGAGAATCATCCAATAAATCTAACTTTATGCTGAAGGAACCTACTTGGTGTACAGAATAGCTCCAAGACAACAGTCCTTTCAATTGAATTGCTTCAGTTCAGCAGGTTCCTTTGGGTAGCACAGCATTTTTTTCCTCAGTTCAAGACAGGTCCATGTATTTGCTTTTATTTCTAGCATAATGTTTACTATTCTAATCAGAACATTCTGCAATCTTGTCTGAATGTTTTATTATTAATTGCTACACCCCCCACCCCACCCTAATAATTATTCTCTTGAGAGGTAAACATTTCAACATGAGTTACTTTAGTGAGAGCCATGAATATGCATTATTTATTTATTTAGGTAAACAGTAATTAAGAAAATCACCCAGACCGTTTTCTCTATGAAATGAACGCTACTCCACCAGCCTTGCAATGGGAATTATAAGTCCCTTAAACATATATATTACTTTGTCCTCCTCCACTGTGATTTTCATTTGCAGGCCTCAGGGCACATGGCACCTGACAAGGGAAGAGCCCTCACACTGTCTAAGGTCACGCAATGAATCCAGAGCACCTAGATTCAGTTTAAGCGACTAGTACTAGGTGCTCGCACACCAGCAAAGAGAAGAGCAACAACACCTGGGGTGCAGAACAAGGACCAGAACGTAGATATTGGCTCCATCTTCCCTAGGGGAAGCACAGCTCTCTCTTTTTCACATCATTTGTTTGGTACCTTTGATATCCATCACCCAAAATGCTGATTTCTAACTTTCCTGCGGCAAGACCACCTCTATCAACAACACCGCTTTGACGGTCCCTATCTGTTCTTTTTCAAATGACAGAGCAGTATTTCCTTACAAAATGGTGGGCATGACCCAACCAGCACCAAAATGCAACGGTATCTCCTGCGTTTGAGGAACTCGGGGTCCAGTCAGTGCTTGGATTAGTGGACACGCACAGTGGCAATCCCTAGCACAGCATTACAATGAAAGCACGCGCTCGTCAAGCGATGGTGACGAGGCTCTTTCCCCGGTGCCCTGAAGAAGCGCATTGTGGGACATGGCAGAGCAGAAGATAAAACGCGTCTCACTGGGTAGGAGCCACACGGGTCACCTGGCAAGGCAGCAGAACCAGCTGAGGAGGCAGTGGGTCTGCATTTGACAGAGAAATGCTTGGATTTGTTTGTCCTGGAGCAGTGAGATGCCACTGTATGCTGTATATATAACCTATGTATTGTACACTAAACAAACAAGTTACTTGATTCAATTCCACTATTGTGTTTTTTTTCCTTAATATTACATGACCTCAAATATTCCAACATCCTGTCCTACCTAATACTTCACCAAGTTCCGTCAAATGCCATGACAGAATCAGACAGCACTACAGGCAATGAAATCATTCACAAGGAACTCATTTTTTTAAACTAAAAATTAGACATGTCAGACAGTCCTGGCATGGTTGATCATACAGCCTAAGGATCATAGGGGCTCTACAGAAAAGGAATCAAAATGTCTCCCAAAGACAAATGGATTTTCGCACATCTAAAATTAATAAGTAAATAGATAAAATTGTGGTCTGGGCTTTGTTTCAGTTTTCAGAGCTAATTTCCGGCCACTGTTCAGAGAAACGTTTTGCATTTCAATTTCTGAGTCACCAGTTTTAACAAGTGCAGTTGCTGGAATTACTAAGCAGGGGATCTGATCAAAATATTTCACTCTCTGAATCAAAGTTCTTTTCAATTTTATTGATATGCACATATGTATAATTTTAAAATGGTGACTGACAAAGCAGTTTTGTGTGGATACAGTCCTGGCGTACAATGCGATCAGAGAAACCCTATCCCACAATGCGCCAAACGTCCCACTGAGGCATGGGGAAGCGTCCTGAATTCTACACAAACATTCACATACGCTGCCGCTGCCCTCTTGCATCGCTATTATAAAGCGATATACGCTTCCAGAAACATGTTTAAACAGAACATATGAATGAAAATCATTCCTGAAAAGAATCTGTTATGAAACTGAAAATTGGAGACCGCCGCAGTTCTGTGTCTAAGTTGAGTCATCAGTTCCCTTTATAGCCTAATAATTGACACTGCCTTGATCAGAATGACTGATCCGAATGTTGTTTTGTTTTTTTGTTTAAAAAGAAAAGAAAAAAAAAGAAAAGATTTCCTATGTAAACAAGCTGTCTATCGTCTTGCAGGAGTGTTTATATTTGCCAGATCGTGGGGAACATCTGTCAAAAACAGATTTTACTCTCTTCAGTCAACTCAGTACAGTCTGAATCAGACTGTACTACAGAGAAACCAAAACCAGGTCTTTTGTTACGGAAAAAACATGCTGCCAATTCTCAGTGGAAGCACTGATTTTATTGCATTTTCTTGGGATTAAATGCTGCAAAGATTCTTGGAAGAGTCCTGAACTCTTCCCCTGCAGGATTTCTCCCCAAAGGAAAATGTTGGGAATTTAAGAGCTTCTTGTTTGCCCCTTTCCCTGCACCTTCCAAAATGAAGTATCACCTAGGAAGACAGATATGAAAAAAAAAGCCAAGGTTCAATCAAACTTCAGATCACACTGATTTTTCCACCTTTTAACATTAGTACTTGAGTAACAGAGTGATCCCATTTCCGATGCTTCCAACATACACTCCCATGTACCCACATTCTTCAGGTTACACTTCCCCACGTTAATTCATTAATTATTTTCATGTTTTAAATGTTTAAAAATCAAGTGAGACTGCAACTGCCTCTAGTGGTGTTTTCTGAGAAACAGGTGACATACAACAACAGTTGCTACAACCAGGATAATGATGACCCAGCCAGTCATACTGTGTGTCTCCTACCAGGGAATATGCAAAATCATTGGAACAAAAAAAGAAACCAAAGGGAGAAACAGGTGGGAGATTTCAACAATAAAAGGATTAGACTACACCATAAGCATGAAAACAGAGAGGAGATGAACCAGCAGCACCAGGCTCAATGGGCATCACTTAGGTGTTAAGTTTGGGACTGAACACAGACTCCTGTTGGATGGACCAGTAATTTATAGATTAAGGAGAAAGTATAGAAGAATTTAAGAACAGATATTTGCTCTTACTAGAAGTATGTTCCCAGATGTTTCACAAATTAATGGCCATGTCTACATTAGTCTTTGTTTTTAGACTGTAACTGCTAGTGCTGGGAGCTAATGCGATGTCCATTTTGTGCATTTTACCTTGGTTTGTGCAGAATACCTTAGATAACTCAACCTTGATCCTGAGGACTGAATGCTTACCAGCAGTTAAAATACATCAGCTGTATTTCTGGAGCACACTTTTCAGCTTAGTTTCATTCAAGATATCCAGTTCACATGCTCCAAGACCACTCTCCAACACAAAACAAAGCCTCACAGCCAGGGACAGTTGGAAGATTTGTTCCAGAAGAGCACTCTTGATTCAAACTATAAAGCTGATGTAGACACATCCAATAGAACTCATGGATTACAGAGCACACTACTAATTCTTAAAAATAAGACTTGGAGATAGGAAGAGAACCCGAGAATACTGCAGCTTTGGAGAAGATGGAGGAGGATCCACGAAACAAGAGAAGAAATGAGTACTGAGGGCAATACAATGGTAGATTTCAATGCAAGAAGAAGAAAGACAAAACCCATTAGGAGTGGAGGAAAAGAAGAGATGAAAGAAATGGAAAAAAGGAAAAAGAAAATGATTTACTGGCTGGAGATGACATTAGATTATATTTCCCTAATTGTGGTAGATTGTTGGACATGTAACTAATACTTAGAAATATCTGCAAAATGTTGCAGTCTCTATCCTTCAAATGAAGCAGAACAGAAGTCTTGCTTCTCAATGACTGAAAAAAATCTTAATGCAAGTAATTTATATAGGTCCTTTGATATAAGAATGACTGAATAGCTATGTTTACAAAACAAACCTATGACAGAACTAAACGAAGTAACCTTAGTTATGGTTTAGAAATGATGCCCAGAAGCATACAGCTTTATCTAAACCCAGAACAGAGCCTAATGAGTGTCATCAACCTTCCAATATATCTAGGGAATCTTTCATATTTTTCTGAATGATACTTTCAAGTACTTTGATGATTGTAGAAAGAAATGGATAGACATGCTCCCAAAATTTGAGGAGACATACCGTTTTGTGACAGATCTGTGAAGAGTTGCACGTAGTCAGTACTGGTATTACCTATTAGACCTAGACCAATACAATTTTTTTATTGTGGCTTTTACAAACTCTTTGAAGTTTTGTTGTTCCAAGGTACAAGGGTGGCAATACTAAGATGGAGGCAGCAGTGAAAAACTGAATGGGAATTAAGGCCACTTTGTAATCTCAAGCAAGCAAGTGAAAGAATCACTTTTGGTTTCATGAGAGCACTGTCAACACTAACAAAATGTTTGCAGTCTGGCACTGCATACCAGTAGGCAGTGTACTAACATACATTAGTGTTTTACCACAGGCTAAGTGGGCAAAATTTGAAGTGACTATTTGTGTCTGTTATGATTGCCATTTAGTTCATTTTGCACCAACTCCCGAATGTCATGATGAAAAAAATATATATATAACAAAAGCATGGGAAACAAAGAAAAATATTCACCAATTCATAAAGAACACAGAAAGGAAACTAAAATAGCAACTACTATATTTTAAATGTCTATCTAGTTCTTCATATCATCTTAACTCAAAGAGAAAACTTGAACACTACATTTATTTTCTTCTTCAGTTTCATGCTATCTGAAAACAGAATTTTTGTATCAGTATTATTCCCATCACAGTTAAGTCCCATCACCCAAAGAAGTAGTAAGAATCAATGTGCATTTATCCAGGCTCAAAGTCGATTCCGTAACTGGAAGAAAGAAAGAACTCTTTTGGAGAGCCTTCTTCACTACTCTTAAATTATGGGTGAACCAGCTTCTAGGGTCTGAGGCATGATCCACACTCACAACTTATTCCTGTAATAAAAACATGCTCTGCACCCAGTAATTATAGTTTAACTTTTGCCATGTAAAAGAGCCACTCTTTCCAATTCTCATGGCTTTTGGAGATTTGTTTTGTTTTTAACTCATACCACAAAATCTGCCCATTCTGCTTCGTTTATCCTATTTTGTTATTCTTTGTAGCCCTAGCAGTTGTTTAAAATCATGTGAAAAATAGGCAGTTGCATAGAGAAGGACTAGTACAGCAAATGCTGTGTAACAAATTTGTACAACAAATCAGTGCTGTACAAATCAGTGTTATTCTATATTTTATTGTTTGTGACATCAGTGTGCCAGAACCAGGACAATCAATTACTGTGGGTCTGAGAGTCCATTTTTCCTCTCCAGTTTGCAACAGGATAATACTCAGAAAAAATAATTCAGAAAAGAAGCATGGTGGTAGGTAAGAACTAGTAACTTAAGATCATGTTTGGATTAAGGATTGTGCTTTGGGGCACAGCTCTAGGAAGTAAGATCAACAAAGTTTGCGCTCTCAGTTCAGTCAAGGATACTTCCCACACTATCTGTTCAGCAGTCATCCCAAATTACTCACTACCTGTGCGTGTGTCTTGGTGTCACTGAAAGTCTCTTCTTTTTCCTGAAGCTCTGCAAGCTAAAAGCTTAATCTAATGCTTTCCCATGAGTTCATAGTGGCTAATGAAAAACACATTAATGAATGCTTGGGCAAAAAGGTTCTCCACAGGTATAGCACACAATCATAAAAGCCAATGCAAGTTGGCCAGTGAATGCTTCTATGTAGAAATTGGCCTAATACAGCTTCCTACTTGGTAAATAGTAAGAGGAAATTCCAAATAAATGTTTTTTTTCCCATTTCTTCTACACTGGGTGAGGCAAGACAAAAGGATGCTTAGTGACTGAAATGATTTCAGATTTTGTTCTCTGTGCACAATCTAGTCTATAAAATTATAGGGCTTTTAATGTTATATACATTGTAGATTCTATAATCATCATTTTCATAATGAAACCAGACACAATTTACTTCCCTTTCCCCCATGCCGTCACCAGGAGGACGCACTGAAATGAGAGAGTTAGTCATGTAAAACTGACTTAAGAATACTATGCAACATTTCAGTCACTTGGCTTGATCTCCATGCGAAATGGTGGCATTTAAAGCTGCTTCTGCCAGCTTTAACCAGAATGAAGAGGTCAAGCAGCAACATAACCAAAAATGTAAAGATTAGAAGACATGCAATTTAGCTTGTCTGCGGAAAAGGCAGAAAACAATCGCTGGGTGTTTCTACAATTCCTTTTGCTCCAGGCACGAGCAGATTTTATTGAACTGTAATCCTAGATAAGTATATTGAATCTTACAACTGAAGTCAATTACACTGTGTTAAATAGCAGGCTTCCCGATTTGCAGGAGGAAAATTATGTCTTGGGTATAAAACTAAATTAGTTCAATAACTAGTTACTTCTAGCTTGGGTGTGGTGTTGAAACAGCAATGGACAACTAAGCTGTTGCAGCATTTTCAGGCAGCAGTACCATAAAGCTGTAAGCAGACTAAATTCTCATGTTTACTAGAAATCCTTGTACTTCTGCAGTTGGGAAGACTGGTAACCATTGAAGGCAGAGAGGGTACACCAGTGGCAGCAGTGCCACGTCTCAAACACCCATGTTTTCTCATGACAAGGGACTCTGAACTAACCAATTTTAGAACAGATGACACACAATCCCGTAATTGAAAATCCTCATACTTAGAGGTTTGGATTAGATGCAGCAGCCAACTCTGAGCTGCACTACTTCCCTCCAAGCAAGAAGCAGATTCTTTATTCATCTAAAATGGGAGCAACTCGCCTGAAATCAATGGAACCACTCCAGGTCCATCAAGGCTTTTTACAACCTCATGGTGCAACCTGTGGCTCAAGAGGGCTCTAAATCACAGATCTGCCAGTGCATCCTCCCAGTGTCTGGCACTGTCCCCATGTGCCTGCTGCCTTTGCACAGATGTCTGTTCCTGGCTGTGGTTGGAGGCTGGGCTGATGGACCTTTGGTCTGACCCAGGGCACCTGGGTTCAGAATTTAGGCTACTATGTACTGTCTTTAACTTGGGTCCAAATGTGAAAATAAAACAAAACAAAACTCTGCTTCATGAATGAAGAGAAAGGGACTACAGGGTGCAGTGAAATTGTGAGGGGAAAAAAGACAGGAATGCAACTTGAGAGAGTTACTGGAGTAAAGCCAATCCACCCAAGACAAAGACTGACTGCAGTTCAGAAATAAGCAGAGGAGGGAGAACCAGGGAGGTGAATGGAACAGGACACCTTGCACTACTGCTGTATCGTACATGATACAAGTAATGAGGAAGAAAAAACTTCTCAGGGAAGGGCCAGGATAGAGAGAAGCAGGGGTAGAAAGAGGTCTGAGTGAGTAGGGATCTCCAAAGACAGCAGAGGAAGCATTTATGTGGTCACAGGAAGAGGACAGAAATATGTCAGGGATGGGAGGATACACAGGTTCCAGTGAGGAGGATCTCTTATCAACCCAGCAACTTGGAGAAAGTTGAGGGTCAGGTCAAAGAAAGGTTTGTGAAAACAAAGACAAAAACAGGGAAGGCAGTAAGAAGGTGGGAGGACAGGAAATAGAAAGAACGGTTGTAGCAGAATCAAAGATAAAACAAAAGTGGCCCTGGTCTGAATGTGAACCTGCTTGTACTTTCAAGACCTTGTCGGTGGCTGGAGAAGAGCATTACTAATGTTTGGAGACGAAAAAGAGGCTATAGGCCTCCGCACCCTTTTCCCAGAGAAAAAGAATGCCAGTAAATGGTGAGAAAAGTTTGACTGTCAACCCATGTAAGGTAAAAGGACACATCAAAAGGCATGTGACTTGTCATTTCTGATTCCTTACTCAGAATTAGCATCAGCACTGTGTGAGATTCATATCAAAATCTCTTAAATGAATATTTGCCTATCAGAGGCTGAGTGGAGGAGCAGAGAAACTAGAGGCCAGCTGACCCATTTAGTTCCAGTGCCTGGCTATCCAGAAACCTTCAGCAGGTGTAGCAACACTGTGCCAATGCACACCTTGCCAGGAGGCCTGGAAGGTAATGGCTGGCTCACTCTTATATCCTTCCTCAATTGCTAGGGTCACCTTTGATAACTCTTGAACAGGCTCATGTTTTCTTCAGTTTCTTTCCTATGAAAAGGCACAACCATATTTAAATGTCAAGACCTCTCTGTATAATTCAGGAGATGACAGAAGCTGTATTTTTGATCCAGTTGGGTTTGTGTGGGTCGTGTGTGTCAAGCAGATATGAATGACTCAAAGCTATCAGGAGACAGACAGTAAGAAGAAAGGTGAGAGACAGAGAATATTCCAAATGCCTACCACAAGGGCAGCCAAACTCCATGAAAACCAGATCTGAAAGACTCAAAAAACCAACCCCCCTCAACTTTCTAGATCGTTTCCTCTACTCCCAGAGCACCGAAACGCAAGCAGCATGGGTGACTAACTCTGCAAGGAAACTCATCCCTCTCACTCTAGCTCCTAGAGGGGCTCTGCACATAATAACATCCAAGTCTTTCGGAAGCATCAGTAGATTTCACCTTCACAACACCCCCTTGGAAGGACTATGATCTCCATTTAAAAAATGAGGAAGTCAGTCATGGGGCAGATTAAGTAGCTTGCCCAAGAACACACAGGAAACCTATGACTGAGTGGGGAAACTGAACCCCGACCACGAGTTCCAGTTGAGTACCCAGTCCAAACTAGGTGTCCGACAGATCAGTTTTTCTACCGGGGCTTTGAAATTTAAGGGTTTTGTGCGTTTTTAAATGAATGTGGTTCTTTCATTTGTCTAGCCACTACGTTTCATTTCACTCACACTTCTGCTTTGTGGAAGCTTTTTATTCTGGTTCTTTTATATTGTTGGCTTAAAAAAAACCAACAGATGAATATCAAACAGAATTTAACCTTCACTATTTGGTCTTCTCCCCTGCCAACATTAACCTCTCTCTAGCTCTAAGTGTTAAGTGTCCTTCCTTTGTACACTCTGTACTCATAATCATGGCTTCATCAAAATAGGTCAGTAGTATCTAGAAGGAGATTTCTCATTCACAGTTTCAAAGAATTACAGCAAATGCTTATACAAACAACAATGTTCTGAGGCAACAGAACAGATCAGGTGGGAAAACAAGAGAAAGAAGATACACAAAAAAGGTCCTAAGTAAATGTTCCAATATTGCTATGCAATACATCAAAACGAGCAATCAGCTAAAGAAAAACTACTGGAAAGCCATTGCATTGAAGTGCCTGGAATGATTTGCTGGCTTGGCTAATTGAACCACTGTGCAGATGTGACCAATGTACTCTCAGTCAGAGTACTGCAGCACTAAGGTAAAAACATGTTTTTATGGGTAAAAACACAGTGTCTCTATTATCATCATGATAGTGTTTTAATTGATATTTGAAAATGTCTTCACATCTTTTAGTGAATGGCACATAACACATTTCTAACACAAAATTCTGTAGTATTACTTTAGCTGCAACAAGATGCAGCAAGTTAAACTGTTATTTCATGAAATAATTCACACTGGCTGAATCCTTTACAAAAAGGGATTTGAGAGGGAAAAAAAAGTAGTTAATTTTCACCTGTGTGTAATAGCTAACACGGTAAAAAGAAAAAACTTTGGACATTTCTGAGAAAATACTGCAAAACCACAAACTTTTTGAAAGTGGCCAAAATGCTATTTTCAGCTTATTTGGATGTAGCCCAAACTATCCACAGCTAACCAAGGTGCATCAAAAGAATGCAATCATTCCACTTCAACCACAGGCTTTCATCAGCTTTTGCCACTGTGCATCCATGGCTGTCAAGCCCTACAAAATAATTTGAAACTTTCATGCTAAAAGCAGCTAAGCAGCTGCAAAAATAACCCTCTAAAAATATTTAAAACTTAGTCCCACTCAGCAACTGAAAAAACAATTACTGATTGAAAAATTCAGTGTTTGATATTACTTAATAGTTGGGGAAAAGCTATTCGTGAATCATAATTAACATTTACTTAACTATTTAAAAACAGGTATCTACTGTTTGAGACTTCATAGAGATCCAATATGTGGCCTCCTGGCACCATTACAAAGACTAATATAGTTAAATTCAAATGACAGGAGGCAGAAAGCCACACTGGAATAGTGAATCCTTTGAGAGATTGGTGTAACTGAGATTGCACAACTGCTTCAGTAGTATGCACACCGGAACACAACGTCTGAACCTGGTCTAGGAAACAAGCTGTGATTTCTTCAGCGCAAATTAAATGCACAACTTCAGCACCTGGTGCCACAGTGATTAAAACATCATAACATAATGAAACAACATATTGCTATGGGCAATAAAACCAAAAGTTCTCCTTGAAATATCTCTAATGGTTATGGACAACAACAATGGAAGTGCCACCGAGGGCACAAGGTCGGAGCGAGGCTTCCTGCTGGTAGGTGCTGCATCACTATGCATGATAAGACCAGAAGCACTTGTGACCCCACAGGTAGCCAGGCATCTGCCTCCCGCAGTGAAAACAATGAGTTTGCACCCAGACTTATATTCTAGGAGACTGACCACTTACAGGCAGGATGCCAAAAATAAAAATTTTGTTTTGTTCTAAATGCACTTTTCCCCAAGCAGTCGCCTCACTCATTCTCTGTCCAGGTGCCAGAGCTGAGGTCCCACCACTGATAGCAAGTGGGTCCTTTTTTTCATCTTATTCCCATCCAGCCATGGAGAATCAAGCTGAGTGCTACACTGGCCTGGCAGGCATAGAGCAATGATAAAATGGCAGTTGGCACACAATACCTGGCAGACAACGGCAGAACTGAGGACAAGGATTTTTGTCAAGCACAACCTCACCTGGAGAGTGATCCAGGTGTGTCAGTTGACCACGCAGAACAAAAATCCACAAACAAGAAGCCTATTCCAAAGAAACGATTCAATTATTTTACCGCCTGGGGATGAAGGACTGAGTGTTGGGATTAGCACTTTTTTTTCCTCCCATCTAGCTTATATACTGCAAACGTAACCTATAGGGAGTACTTTGCAAGGTGCTGAGCGGTGTGAGCAACCAGTAAAAGACACAAACATGTGCTTAACTTTAAGTGACATGAGTCCTAAGTCACTAACCCTCTTGCCCTCTTTCTCTGAAGGGACCATGTTGTCAGAGGCCATTTGGAGGGAAAGGCACTTAAGTCATAAATATTTCTCATGTCAGGATAACCCGCATCATCAGCAGCAGAAAAATGAGGGCAATATAAAAAGAAATAAAGTATTTGTAAAATTTTAGGCCACAAATATCCCCAAATGGATTATACTTTCAAAAGTGACTGTATAAATGGCATTATGAGGTTTTCTTGGTGCACTTCTCAAAGTTTTCTAGGATGATGACGTTCATTTTTAAGAACAAACATGTTTTCAATGCCATACTTAATGCAAATGGCTCTTAACCTGTGACAGGGTCTTTTTCATTCACATATACTCATCACAGACAGATCCAGACCAAATCAACATTGTTCACAGCCTATTAAGGTTTCCTCGCCATACACACAGCGTGTCAGAATAGACAAACCAGTGCTCTTTTCTGACTAGTTAGGTTAACCATGGCAGATATCCATGGAGTATTTCAAATCAAGGTAGGCAGATCACAATTCATGGCCCAGAATGTCTGCATGAAGCACTTGCACTAGCAAGGCTTTCCCAGCATAGCTAAAATGCAGGCAGGGATGAACACTAAACGCATGTTTCTGAAAAACCATATAGGCCACAGAGTGAAAAACTGCACTGGCAAATGACAAAATAGATCAATATTTATTCTGCCAAATTTCTTGCTAGACTTATATGTAGCTGCCTAATCTTAGAAGTGTTTAGCTACTGCACCATGGAGTTTTAGAACAAGCCAGCAAGAAGACAGGGCTCTAAAGGGCTTTAGCTAAATGTTTTAGATGCAGGAGTGTTCATATCCTCATGCGCATTGCTACTGCGGATTAAACGTGACAGTAAAACTATAAAATTGTAGGGAGCAATCAAAACATCCCCAAATCCCCCCAAACAAAAGAAATCATTTCATGTTGCTTTTGTAAAAATACTTACTTACAACACAGTCCTGGAAATGATTTCCAAGCAAGCCAACTGCTGCTTTAGACAGTTTACTGGATGGCGTGGCTCAGCTCTTTCACATAAGAAGCACCTACAGTTATATCTAGAAAAGGAAATAAAACCAAAATCTTTTGTGAGCAAATACGCAAATAAAGTTGTCTTTCTTTTTTAAATCATAATCAGGTCAAAACTAGCTTTAGTAGGACTGTATAAAGTTCTCATGCCAAGCTTAAAGTGTGCTGTCCATTTACAGGAACAAGCTCCAAATCACAATCCAAGCTTACCTAGGCAGCTGAAGCTGAGAGCGCCTATGCTTGAGAAAAAAAACATGCTGACTGTATCAAAGCAGCAAACAAACTAGCACAGCTGTTTTTTTAAATCTAATTCTACTTAAAGAATTCTCAGGAAACGCAAGATGAAATACTGGCTTTAGTGTCAAAAATCTAGGTGATTTCAGTAAGGCCAAGAATTCCAGGCACTAAGTTCTTTTTCTCTCTTGAGTGGGTGTTCACTTGCAAGTTTTAGACATGTTAGCAATTCAATGACTGAACGAATTAATGTTCAACTTAACAGTCATTGTTAGGTTGGGAGGTTATTACTGCTTGTTCCGTTAAAGTGACAGATTAAAATAGGTTTGTATCTGAAAAGTTGTTTTCTACAGTATATACTCCCCAGCTTTTCATACTGAATCATTTTCTTCCATCACATCAACTCCTATTGTACGAACCATCACTGCGAGCCCTACCACAACAGCTGGGATAGGCAAGGAGAAAAAACAGCACAGGGGCAGGCAAAAAAGAGAGAGAGCACAGGCCCCATCATTTGGGCTGCTGTCTGTTTTTTTTAAAGCATTTTAGGTCCTTTATGCAAGACTTTGCAACAAAGGAGCACGCTTGCACTTGCAGGACAAATTCTGCTTTTAAAGCAAGCAAACAGAGGTAAAATCCAAGCTCCCAGAAGTGCAGAAGGGCTCTCATTCATCTAGCCATCAGCCTAAGAAACCTGTTCACTGTCAAGCACTTTCTGGAGTGCAGGACTGAAGTTGCAATTTCTCAACCCCCTGCCTGGAGTACAGGTCCTTAACATTAATGGTGAAGCCAAGCCCTGAATTTCAAGGTTGGGCTGACTGGGTTGGAGGAGAAAAAAAATACCACTGCACACCTAATTTTTGCAGACTCAGATCCACTTTGTACTAGTAAACGAGCTTTCATCCTTCCCTTCTTTATTTTTTTCTTTTAGGGTAGATAGCAAGCTGCTGACAACTCACACTGTACTAAGAACTGTTCACACTGCACAAAGTGTTTACCACTCACAACTGATGCTAAAAATTAATTTACAGCACCACTACAGAAAGCTTTGACAAATTGTCATGTGTTGACACAGTCATAAGTTGTTGGTTAAAAAAAGTAACACTTCCCTCTTCTGCCACCTCATGTTTGAGATCAGGGATGGGCACATTATGCAAAGTTTGAGGGTTTGTAAGCTTCACAAATGTTTGGGCTTCACAAAACAAGCTCGGTTGTGAAACTTTTTTCCTCTTACAGTTAGGCATGTGTTTATTGCCAAAAAGATTCCAACAAGAAAAAAATCCTTTTCCATCTACCAAGATCTACGTGTTGTGTGAAACAAGAAGAAAAGGCTGTAAAATAAATAACCTTGCATGACACTTTTTCTTCTCTGTGAACGATAACATCAGACCAGTGACAAATACCCTGTATCAACTATTCAGAGCTGCAGACACCACCCACCTACTGTAGAAGAAAAAAAATACAGCTCCAAGTAAGAGTTTTAATTGTTCTCAGCTGTCACTTGTTATCTTAAGTGAACGCATTTATTTCCCAATTCTTCTGTATAGCTCTATATGAAAAAAAAGCAGCAGTGTTCATCAGACAAGGTCCAAATTGATTTCTGTGTACTCAAGATAGCAACCATTAGTCAGCACTTGTGCCCACGGCAGCTCTTAAATAACTCCTCCTCTTCTTGTTCAAGGCAGGATAAATAATCTGTCTTGTTTACGCATTAGATTCAGTAATGGGCAAAGTGGTGGTTTTGCCTGAAATGAGCAGTGTTTCAGTAGGTAACATGCTAATTAAAATTGTGAGCTGCACACTAGAATAAATCAAGGCTAAGACATAAGGCTAAGGCTGGGGAGACTCAATCAACAGAAAATAAATAATGCATCTATCTGGCCAAGGTGTAAACACCTGTATCTTTAAATTTTACCGAACTGCTCTGCACTTCTGTAGAGATGCCCACCAGGGCCTTTCACCTGGCAACCAAACCACGCCGCTACACTGCAGTGTCTGTAACATCAGGACACGAGGACAGCGAATGGAGGAGAGAAGAAAAGAGTCAAGCTGGGCCCTTCACAAGGCAAAACGCCAAATGCAAGGACTAGTTTAGGGAGGGGGTACATTACTGTGAAATGAGTATTCTCAGCCACTGGAGCAAGGAGCACTTGCAAGCCACTGTTTTGTTTTGCACCAGTAGTCTGGACTGCAAGTGCTCAGTTACCCTTTACTAAGGTCAACCACCCCTTGGAGCACACACTGCGTACAAGTGCAGAGGAACTTCGTTCAGCAAATCAACTTTGCAATATAAGGAATTCATTCTCCTTTTTTTCCTTTTTTTCCCCAGCATTTGTACAAAGAAGAGATGCTGTGAGTGGTTCCTAAGTCACGAAGAGATGCAACTTGGTATCTTTGCAGAAGCAATCCACTCACCCTAGCCTGTGCCTACATTGGGGGAATCAATGATCCATGTAATTTCTCTACAAAACCCAGGACATATGATTGCACCTCAAAAGAGTTCCTGCAAAGCATTAAGGGGGATGAAATTTCATATGGATGCTTCACTTGTTCACACCTCACTCACCTTTTCTGAACTTCTTCCTGTTAAAATGCAGAACTCTAACACCACACTGCTCATCTGGCTTGCTTTGCACCAGAACAGAATGGTGTGCAAACTTGTTTGTGACAGCTTGACTTTATGTCAGCATTGAACTAAATACTGTTTTTTTTTGCAATAGATGGATATGGAGAATTGATCAGCATACGTGGAGCCACTCCTGCTTGCAGACAAGCACCATATGTCCTCGTACCAAATTTCTCCATCATCTGAGATGTTATTCTGACAAATGACATTGATTACTCTTTTAGGTCTAATGGAAGCAGAGACGCTGAGGATTACACATTCACATACAATCAAGATGGACATTATCTTGTGCTGCTGACTGAAATGATATCATCCATGCTTAATTAGTTTAGATTGCTGTGCATTTAGAAAAGCAATCAAGTAGAAACTCCTACCTCCCCCTTCCTAAGTAGCAAAAAGTTAGAAGTATTTTCAGTGCATCACATGAAATGCACTATGTCACTGGATTCAGTCCAAGAGTCAATGAGGTTGAAATAAAGATGATCCAACTCTTAGCTCAAAAACAGCAGCTGTGCAACTACCTCCTCTTTTACCCAGAGGGTAACACTAATTTTCCTCCAGACTAGAGGAAAACTGATAAAATCTAAGTTCTATTGTAAGTTATCTCCAGTGCCCAAATACGATCTCTCGCACGCATTTTTGTTCCTTTGCTGTATGGAAGGAAATATAAATAGCTTAAACTCACTGAGTTCTTATTTTGGGACAGAAAAAGCCCAAGACATCCCCACTAACCTGGTGAACAGCACTAATTTGGAAAAAAGATGGAACTGTTCACATACTTTTTGGGGAAAAAAAGTGTCCATTTCCATTAAAAAGCATTCACTTGTGACAAGTTTCTTCCTGACAGATCCAGCTCGCGAATATGAAGAAGCCACCTGCAAGCAAAAGGGCCTTTCTTGCCCACGTCCCTTGCCTGAGCTCTTGCCTGCGCTCTTGCCTGCTCTAACCAACGGTCTATCCTTGATTATCCTTGTTTCTGCAGGGCGAGGGAAAAGCTCTCCCCGACCTTCTGAAGTGCAGGAAGGCCGAGAGGACTTCAACAACTGAGAAATGGAGACCAAGTCAGTTCTGTGGCCTTCCTATATCAGATCACACTGCTCTGACTCTCAGGTATCGGCAAGGAGAGGATGGCAGAGGCTTAGCCGATCCCGCAGTGAGCCCCTCTCTCGCTGCTGTGTGCATGGCCATAAAGGAGACGCTCGCTCCAGCAAACCCTCACCAAGATTTCCCATGCAAAAAGGGAACATATGAATTTATCCTGCTGTCTTGATGATGCAGCTATGTAACTGAAGAGATAAAGTATAATATACTGAGAAATGCATTGGGTAGCAACTGCCTGCATGTGGTGCAGAATGTGTGAAACAGATGTTCCTTAACTAGAAAAAAAAAGTGGTGTTGCAGCTTTTTTGTTCCCTGGGCACCACTTTTCCAACCAGAGAGGGCAGAGTTACTGCTCTGCAGTAACCCAAATACTTCAGATTTGCTGGGGTTTATGAAAGTCTCTCCTCTCCCAAGGCAAGTGACATCAGTGACTAACACAAACGTGGGTAATTTTCCTGTCTGTATTTTACGTTCATCTTCGTACTGCTGCAAAGGTCACAGCGTCATATCTCCTACACTGAGGTCTGCCGCCCACCAGCAAACAGGGAAGCAGCTTATCTGGATGGCCTCACAGGACCTCCTGCTAGCATTCGGGGGAGCAGGGAAAAAACCCTGTAGCTTCCAGCTGAGTGGGGGATTCAAAAATAGTTCAATTTCTGAAACCTTACGAAGGGACTCAGATGTTCAAACTACCTGGGACTGAAAAGATCTGAATCTGCACCGGCTTGCTTAGCAAAGCCCAGGCCTAAAGAAATCCTTCCCTTTCTGACTCTCCCATCCCCTCCCCGGAACAGGGGAGGGAGTTATGGGAAGTGAGAGCGCTGCAAGCATGAAACGGTGGGAAAAGGGACAAGATCTTTGTTCGTGCCTCCGTGGAGTGCACCTTGCACTTCCATTCCTTCAAAGTAGAAGGAACTTAGTGGCTATGTGAAGAGGTTAATCACTTGAAAGCCAACATCTCTGTTTCCCCCTTTGCGGGCTCCATCAAAAAAGGAAGTGCAAGAATGCCTCTGTAGGCAAACTGAGAACTGCCTTCCCTCCCTGGCACACAAACGGACTCACACACATGCACATGGGCATCCTTTCCCTTTGCTTTACAATTGAAGCCTTTTTCTAACTGCATACATTAATATATTTTTCACAACTTTGTTAGCATTACATCTGTTGCATGCTGTCTAACAGTCGATGCCAGCATTATTTATAGCAATAACTATGAAGCAAAACATGTACTTAATTGAAATAGGACTCTTTTCTTCCTGAACTACTTATAGCCATTTTTGGTCAAATAAATCATCTAGTTTCTTCCTCAACTTGTGTCTGCTGTGGTCAAACTTTTGCCAAAGCTAAAAGCATTTTGGTTAAGAAAATTCAAATGAATATATTGCTATGGCTGCTTTCAAATCAAATCTCTACTTCTTGCTTGGACAATGTCATCCATTTTTGATTTTAATGCAACGCTCACCAACAAATGAACTTAAGGATTCAATTAAATGGCAAAGCACAACTGAAGGCTCTGGTGGTATCTATCACACAGCAAAAATCACTCTGTATAGAGCGCTTGCATAAATGAGCATAGAATTCTCTAGATGTTTTTGGGCCACCTGATGCCAAAAAGATAACCAGGTAACTAAGAAAATCCAGAACTGTCAAACAGCTATGAGACTTTTGAGAAAAACATTTAAATCAGACCATTTTAGTGAGTACATAAAGGAATCCTCCCTACTACTTTGTGTGGCACTGACTTGCCTGTGCAACCTGGTTACAAGGCCAAGGAAAGAGCCAACTCTGCAGCTTTTCAGCGATCTGTCTCACCCACCAAAATACAGCACTGCAGCCAGAAGCCTTCCTTGACCCTTCAGTCCACAGCAACTTCCACGGCAGGAATCACTGCCGGAAAGGCACTAGCCAAGGAAGCTAGCAGTGTAAAATTCATCTTTTATCCCTGCTATAGAGACAACTCAATGAAAAGGAGACCATAAACTACCACCACATCCTCTGAGGTAGTTTTGTTTTATAGGGTGGTTCAAGGAGCAAAGGGGAGAGGCATGGGGGGGAAAATATTATAAACTGTTTGGCATGTCCCCCCAGATTACAAAAAACTCCCCACTTCAGGAATTGCTGGGCTGCAGTGAGGATGTTTTCAGAGTGCTATTTGTTCAGCAACACGGTTACTGATGTTGGCAATACAAACAGTGAAGTGGGTATATGCAAAAGTTGCATTCAGCACAAAGTGATGAAAGACCAGGACACACGGACCCTAAATTCATCCAGTTCCTGTCTTTCCAATGACTTCCCTCACCATCAGAAACACTTTGGTTTGGATTTTAGTCAAGTCTGGCTTAAAGCGCTCAACTTAGGCTGTCAAAAAAACCCAACCCTGCTGGAATGCCTTACTCATTACACAGCCTTGCAAAAATTATTAGCTACGTTATAAGGCATTTCCCTTTGGGGACCAGAAGGGGGGAAGAAAGGGGATGGAGAGTGACAGTTTGTGGTTTCTAATGCAGTAGCAAAAAAATAAATAAATAAGAGGAATACAGGATATAATGTGTTTACATTTGTCAAAACAAGTTTCCTGGAGACACTGAGGGTTCATGCTGCTGAGCTGTCAGTTCTACTAGGAACTGCTGCCTCATGCTATTGGGAGGTCAGTCACTGACCTACTTTCTGATAGAACTGAATTCATTTGCTACTTCTGTACACAAACCTTTTTTTTTTTTTTTAAAGGGATACTCAACAAACCCATATAAAGCTGCCTGTTAAACCAACTTGGAGCTTCAACTGATGCTCTGCAAGGATACTACATATTCTGGCATAGGGCCCACTACACTTGGTCTGCTTATTCTTTTGGAAAAATCCACACAGAATATTTTTAATGACTTCATGCTGTAAATACATCTTTCCCTCCTGAACTCTTACATTACACTGACGCTAAAATACTAGCTGTATAACCCATTACAGACAGTAACGGATGATAGTACGACAATAACCTATGCTTTGCCTAGGCTGCTTCTGAAATAGATGCCTACCACAACAGGATTAGCTCCCCAAATAGACAGACGCATGACATGAAATATTCACAGGAATAAAACACAGAGTTATTAATAGAAAACAAAATGGGTAGGATAGGGGAAACTTATAAATTATTCTAAACACCTATTGATCTGATCATGCCCTGTGCAGAGGCTCATAAAAAGCATCTGTGCCCACCAGGAGAGGACTGTAGGAGCACTTAAACTAAAGCATAATACTGAGAAGTCGCAGAAATAACAGCAAAATAGGTGCCACCTACTTGCACTCATTCCTTAATAGCTACGTGCACGTAGATCTAATGTTATTAAACAAATTCTTCCATCAAATTACAACCATGATTCACAGTGTTCTCTCATAGAACTTCCAAATCCCTGGACCATTAGAAGATCAGAAATAAACTCCTGCAATTATCCTTAACAACAATGTAATTGAAAGCTTCACTGTTTGGATGGACATAACTTTCCAGCTTTCTCATGGGCAACAGCACCATTTTTCAGAAAGAGAAAAAGCTGCATATTGGTCAGTGAAAGCAGGGCCATTCTGCATTAAGGCTCTGGGCTAACATAGGGAAGATCAGAGCCCACCCACTAACGCCAGCCTCCGATTTCTTAGGCAACCTATTCTTACACATGGGCCACAATCCTCCATTTGCAAAGTGAGGATAACCATCTTCTCCAAGTGTGTGGCTTACTGAGTACCAAAATATTAAGGGTGAGACCTGTGCCTTACTTTGCATTCCCCAATGAAACAGTGGTGAAGGTAGTAATAACTACCATAATGCAAAACAACTACTAGTATCAAAACAGATTTATGTTCACTCTCGTTCTTGGACTTGACAAGGCTCATGCTGCCAAAGATAACTATGCCAAACCCAGCACTTCCAATTGCAAGTGCGTTTTTGTCAACCTTTTTAGCTTTCATCTGTGCATATTTACAAGACCCAAATCTGAAGTTCAAATAGATCCAGCAATTCACTCAAACCCACCAGGATTTGAAAACATTAGGGAAGCATCAAGATGTCATCTAGCTTGTTCTGCCAAAAAGAGTACTTTATAGTTTCAGAGAGAAATAGACAAGGGAGCTATTTAACGAGACGGTGGCATATTGAAACACGGATAGGTAAGTAATTAATAGCTACCTTCTCTAAGTGAAAACTTTTCTGAGAGAAAAATCAGTTTATATGAAAAAATACAAGTCAATCGCTGCCATTTTGGGTGGATAAGAACTGTCACGCATGTTGGCATCTCTATCATCATGAAAGATTTTAGTCCTTTGAAGCAACTTATAAAGACCTTCACATAAAACAGCATGTGGGAAGCAAGGAACTAACATAAGGAGACACCAAAGAAATGTCAAAGTTGGTAACTAGAATTCTGATGAAAACATGTTATAAAGAATCCATGAAAAGGGGGGAGAACTTCTCCCACAAAAAGTTAAAGCTCAGCTAACAGGTTCATTTTAGTCCCATAGGAGCAAGAGTAATTATACGATTGCACAGATGCCATCGTTAGAATATATAACACTGGCCAAATAATGCCTATACATTGGTAGTCCAAAATATTTTCCAGTTAGAAAAGTGCAATACTCAACTACTAGCTCAGCACATTTGGAACCCTCTTAATACTCATGTGTGGGTTTCTTTACCAAATTTCTATACAGCTTCTAGTAGAACATACGGCCCCTTAAAATAAACAATACAGGAGAGAAGAAAAAAAGCCATGCTCCAGGAAGGAGGTAGTACAAATCCATTAATTAAGCATTTAATTCTTTTTCTCTTTCATGTCTGTCTTCACAGTTTAAAGTTTCTCTCGGCAATCAAGTAATTTTGGGATTCACTACTGTCATGCAAATCATGGCAGTACTTCAGCTAAAAAGACACTGTCAAACATAATGAAGTTTTGCTTCAGCTTGTACCCACACTGGTGCTGCGTACAGCATACACACGACTTCAGAGAGACTACCTGGTGATGTAAGGTGGGATACAGGGTTTTAACTACACTGGTTTACAAGGACTGCAGACCAGTCATAGAGGCAAAGCCACTACTGAATCATGCAGATCATTTAAAGCACATGCCACAGAAACCATATCATGCTGTTGTATATTATGTACAAATAATACCTAATGGACTTTTGATACATATTAGAGAATTTTCAGTCATTTCGTTTTATTTCCAACCTTCCAGTCACAAAGCAGAAGTCCATCTGCACATGCTTCACAGAGATACACACTATAAACATAGGAAAAACATTCAGACACTAAAAAGCATGTAATTATTAATAAAAATAATTTTATCACCAGCATAAAGGCTTACTACCCTGGTTTTATGCAGAGTTAGAAGCATGCAGTGTGATCCTTTTTATCCCCCAGAAAAATGGGGATATTCTCCCTTTCAGCTGTGTGTGATTCTATTTTCCAGCTCTTTTTAATCATAGCTTAAACATCCTCCTATTCCAGGGACACTGTTCCCTGTCCTTTGCTATGGAGTGCTGCGTACACAAGCACAAGGATGGACAGGGCAGAGAGATTTCACGTTTGGAAGGAGAAAGGATGTCTCTCTAATTTGTGTTTTTGTTTTTAACAGCTTGTTCTCACACTGATCCTACTGGAATTAGTGTTGGCAGAGACAGAATAGTAGGCAAGGATAAATGAGGTAGTCCATTATGCTTGAGGAACACTTCTCATAAGGCTTTGCAGTATATCAGAAAGTCATCAACACAAAGAACTGTGTATCTGTATCTGCTCACCCACATGAAGAATGCAGTGCTAATGTCCTTACTGTAAATTGCATTTGCAATGCACATTTGTCTGCCTCACCTGAATTATTCCTGCTTTATCCATCTCTCCTAAGCTTTAGCCTGGCTTTCCACATTCCTGAGCAGTTTGTGACAGTTGCCATTTGAAAAAAGTAAAGTAGGCTGCAAGCTCTCCGGGCAGGTTCTGTCATCGTGTGGTTATGGCACATATAGCACAACGGGGCCCTGACCTCCTCGGCCTCTGGGCATCACTGCAACATGAATGATGATAACCCGAACGTCAACAAAGTGCTCCTTTTCCCGTTCTGTAAACTACATTGGTCCAAAACTCCAGAGGGGCAAATATTCAGTCCTGGAACAATGACATGCTTTAGACTGAATGTCTCATGACCCAGAGCTCAAAACAGAAATTTATAGTACAAAAATTTCACGACATGAAAGTCTGTATCAAAAAAACAGAAAGTTGCACCGTCTAGAATCTCAGTTTCCAACCTCTATGAAGTCCAAACAGCTCAAATATAAATCTGTAACACTGCTCTCGGAGTAAAAACTATTTTAAACTACTTTTGGCAGCTACTAGGAGTCATAACTAGGTTCAATCTACAAATGCCAGTTGTAGGTTTTTTTGCGTCCATCTCAAAACTACTACTGACCAAGTGTTCAGATAGGACACAGGGCTGCTCTGCTATGGAAACTCTCATGCCTCTGTCATCCTTTAAACCTGGGCACGGGGTTCTTACAGCTCACAGAGCCCATCTTTACAGCTCCAAGGATGGATGATGAGTAACACCAATAAAATTTGGAATCTTAAAAGTTTCAAAAGTTTTCTTTCCATAAAATAAGTGTTAGACAGAAAACACATGATAATGAGCTGCAAAGTTTTTTTTACGGGCACTCACTTCAGATGACCCACATGACTCATCCACTTTGTCACTTAAGTTTCCAAACTCATGGTGATAAAAAAAGCTTTTACAATTGTACATAACCATGTAGCTTTTTTGCTTGATGTATAAAAACACCTAGTGTATTTTTCGCTTTATGTATAAAAGCAGCCAGTGTATTTTTTCATGTCTCAACAAAAATAAACATCTCATCGCAAGCATATGGACTACGATAGCCATTTACTAATGCCTGAAAAGCTACCATTTTCTGTTCCTAGCCACTTCTGAGCTGCTTTTTACCTTTGTCATCAGGCTCCCTGAAACACCCAACCAGTTTTCAGTTTTCCAGGTAGAGCCCTTCACAAATGCCCGCCTATCCAGAATTTAGCACAATTTGCCATTTACAAGAGCTTCCTTCCTTTGCGTCCCAAGACAGCACAAAGCTCCCATCCCAGGTCCCCACTGGCAAGGCACAAATCAGGAGGGAAAGATTAAGGTTTATGACAACACAGCACAGACTGGAATGCGTTAAACTAAATACATAAGGAAAGACCTGCCATAGCTAAATTTCATTTTTCCAGCGCGCACCACAGGAACGTATACATCATCAGAAGAGGTTAGTGTAGGTTCCAGGCTATACTAGAGCGGAGGGAGAGGGAGAGGTCAAGCAACGAAACTTGAAAAAAACAAAAAGCAGGAAAACTTTACGTGAAGATGGCACTACAGAACCGCAGAAAGAGGCGCGGGATTTTTTGCAGCCACAGCAAGGCCTTCAGGGACAGCAACACGCCGGGGAAGTGATGGGGGTGGGAAGGGATATTGTTTAAACAGCATTGCTGGCGGAGCACAAGGTCAGTCAAACGAGGGCATGTCACTCCTAGAGAAAACTCTGCCTGAATTAACTTGATGGGCAAGAATGATCGTCCTTACAGAAAAAGTGCAATGCAGAGGCGTTGGTCAACTTAAATAACCCAGGACTCAGGTTATGGAAGAAGCAAACCCCAAGAAACAAGGACCTTCCTGACAACTTGGATGCACATAAACTGCAGCACCTGAAATATATAACTAGAGTGACAAAATATTTGAAAATATATATTTTTTTGCTTACTAAGACAACAACAAACTGAACACTGAGGCTGTATTTTTGGGGGAGATGGCTCAAACTATCATTAGACAGGAAAATGAAATGTGTATGCACACAGATGTCCCAACATGCAGGAAGAGCAGAGAACTGGAGAAAGTGCTCTCTGACATCTAAGGCTTCTAAGGAAGGCCTGTTTTAAATAAGGGCAGGAATAAATACACCAGGCTACACTGAAAAATTAAAAAAGCAGGCAAGAAGCCAGTAGCTAGGCATGGATGTTTCAGGTGTAACAGCTGCATGAACTTACTTCCCTCAGCTTCTCTTCCAGTGGATTTTTCAGGTATTATTCCCTTTTGTCTGGTTCCCCCCCTACAAACACACTATACTTCTTCCGCCAGCTTTTTCATACGGCTTCCTATCTCACTTTTCACAGATCCTCTCTTGGAAGCATGACTGAACCCATAAATTCATTTCTACATATCTGTAACAAAAATAGTTTTCCTAAAAGCTATTCTTCTTCTCTATCAATGGTGACACAAATGATATGGAATCATTGGCAATTCAGGGGTCTTGCCACTACTTTAAACACCAGCCAAGACAGAGAGCAATGCTGCCTTACACGGGAAAGAGCAATGTGGAACAATTTTTTATATAGAGCTGGTATTCTTGGGATCATTTCTATTTGTGAAGAATTGAAAGCAGAAGAAATAACCTCAAAGCTCTTGTTGCATAGACCAACTAATATTTTTTAAAATAGAACATGATTATCACCTCCCTCCAGAAAGAACTCAGAGTCCATTAACGAGGGAACAGATCTAATTTATTATGATCACTGCTCAGCTTGTAGTAGTCAAAAGAAGAGGACAGTATCCACACAAAGTATAATTTCAGCCTCCTTTGAAAAGAAAATTTATATAAATAGGACATACAGGATTAGGATGTTTCCAATGTTAGGTTATGGTTGCGCACTGCTGTTAGCAAAGAAACCAAAGTGGTGGGGCAAAGAGCTGCATTAAATTGCAGGCACAACGCACCTTGACAGTGGTGCAGCTACTGATGCACTGCGGCTCCGGCTCACCATGGCACCTGCATTTGGCTCACCGTTCGACCCCGCTCTGCCTGTCCGTGCCCCTGCCTACTGCCGTGTCCGCAGTCATGGCTGCACCTTGGAGGCTTTGCAGTCATGCAGGGAACAGCACATGCCAGAGCCGGCGGGCCCCAGCTTCGGATGCGGCAAGGTGAGAGTCCTGGTATACGCTGCGTGCATGTCTAGACACATGCACATTTTTCCTTAGCCCTTCCTGGATGTAAAGAAATCCTTGGTAACGTGACCAAAGCAAGCAGTGCTTGGCAGGATTTTGAGGCAATGCGAGAGTACTAGAGGTGTGAAGGACGCCGTTCATCTCTCAGTCTCCAAATTTTCCATAGTCCCAAGCCAAGTGCAAAGCAGAAGCCTCACGGCTTACACTTCGGGCACCCTGCACAAGCAACTGCCATGCAAGCACTGTCAGGACAGGACAACGGTGATTTGCGTGGAGGTACATCTCCTTTGAGCTCAGTTTTACTTGGCTCTTTGTGGCAGAGAAATTGAATGCTGGCAACCAGTGGGCTAACACAGGCTCAGCAAACTCTAGGCAAGAAGACGAGGGAGAAAGAGCCAAGCTTTGAGCGATGAAGAGAGGACACCAGCGTGGTGGAGGAAGGGTGACGGGGAAAGCATAAAGGACAACAGGAACCACAGAAAACGCACTGACGGGAGCAAAGAGATAGCAGAGAGACTGGTATAAAAAAAAAAAAAGCAAAAGGAGGGAGGCCCGGCAGACAGCAGCAGCACTTGTGGAGGAAGCTCACTTGCACTGTACGGTGTTCGTACAACGGAGGCAGGGAAGCCAGAGCAGAGGTCGGGACTGGACCCTGAAGGGACTGGCCCTCCGCAGCCAGTGCCTCTGGTTGCCTCCAGGAGAGCCCGTGAGCTTTTCTAAGCCCTACTCCTCCCTTTGCATCCAGCAGAAGGATGTTGTGCTTGCAGCCACGCTCGGTGCCGCTGCTACCAAGGTGACAGGCAGCAGCTCCTGATGTGTGCGGAGACGGCCATAATTCTTGACAAGCATGTCAAAGTGAGTTGCTGTGATTTTCGTTAACATTTGTGTATTTAGCAAAGCTACTACTATTTTTATTTAAATTAAGCAGTGTGTGTGTATATGTGTGTCTCTGTGAGGGGGAGGGAGAGAGAATAGAGACTGAATTGAAAGTTCAGCTTCTTTCAAATGAATTTCTTAGTAGATTCATCATCATTTTCTGACAGAAAAATCTTTCCACGGAGAATTATTTCCACCAGAAAAAAGGAGAGCAACAAATTGCTGAATACAATTTGTGCCTTAAATAATAAAGCAATTAATGGCATTTTAGCAGGAACACATTCTTCTCTCCAGAAATAAATCCCTATTTCATCTCATCAAAATTGCTCGGTCAGCTTCAAATGAGTGCAATATAAATCTCCTTCCCATACTGCTTCTGTTATCTATGATAAAGAAAAGAGACAGAAGGTAATCCCGTGTTCTATATTCACTGACACATCACTTTCACGCTACACCACACTGTAATTTATTTCTAATGGGATAAACCTCTTGTAGTCTTCCTGCATTGTTCAGACACACACATATCCCCAACTGGCATTAAGATTGCGGGACTGGCAGGTGCGACATCCAGGGACCATGTTCACTGGAATTATGTCATCTGCTGCACGTTTCAGCAGTGCCACTGCGGTGAAAATAAATAGCTAGACTATGCAATTACGCTATGTTTTTATTCTTTCCTACCTCTGGAAAGCAATGCAGTTGAAGAACATGACAGTTTTCAATATTTCATACAATTGCAAACTAAACTTTTAATTTCGCATCTAATCGGTTTGAGACAATCCAAAAAGACATGCAGAACTGGAAGATTTTAAAGAATGTGGAAGTCAAATGGAACTAAAAAGTGCTTACAATCTTAGCCACAATAGATATTGCTCCATACTAATGAAAATATCTTCAAAGATCCTTCTGTTGTCCTGGCCTTGAGGAATGCAACAAATAAGTAAACCAACAAATGAAAATCATGTTGGGGCTTTCAAGTACTAAAACCACTACGTGTATTATATTTGTTTAAAATAAGAGAAGAGATTTAAGAGAAAAAGAGGAAAAAAACTCTCTGCTTTAGGTTTATAAAAGCTTTCTTCAAATTAAAAAAGTCTGGACTTTGGGCCAAATTTTGAGATGCCATATATTCTTGATACAATCCTGAAAGACTGCAAGGTACAAAGATACTGATGATGTTCCTGCAGGAATATATTTTTAGAAAACATCCAAATTTATTTATAAAATTCTTTTCTCTGTCAAAACATGCAAGGCTACCACAGAGTACTTAATCCACTGCCAGTTAATAAGCAATGTTATCAACAACCACAACTTAAGATAAAGAGGCAAGAATCTTAATATTACTATGCATTTGACCCCCATCTCTATACTTGAGGTCATCAGCATACTCATGTACAGAGTGCACCTTACAACGTAATCTAAATTATTAGATAATTAGCCATTTACTACTTACGTAGCTACCTCTATGGCCCCATCATTCTTACAGTTTACGACAGCATTAATCTCATCTGATTCAGATGCCTGCAATGTAGAGACTTACATCCCAGACAGTCATCTCTCCAAACTTCCTTTGCCATCAATGTGAAGTGACAGTCCCTTCTGGGACACGCTTCACGCCCGTCTCAGGTACCCATCTTCGAGGAGGTGAACGATAACCTTCCCAGCCTGCAGAAGGGCCTAATGGCTTGGCTGCAGCTGCCTACCCAAAGACCTAGACAAACCCCCCTCGTGAGCGACTCGGGCAGTTTGGGGCTAAGCAGTGGCAGAGCTATTGGGTGATGAAAGAGGAAAGCTGGGGCTGGTCTCCCGAGTCAAGGTCACTCATGAGTCTGTTTCAGCAGCTTTGTAAGCTCCAGCTGGACTGGAGTCCTCAGTGCACCCTGAGCCCTGGGGAAGGATGGTGACAGCAATGGCAAATCTGCAGAGAAAGGCCAGAAGAAGTCTGATGCTGGGCACTGGCAGTGGGGTTACAGCTCCTTTATACTGCTTCTCAGTACAGATTATGAATCTGCCCCGTTAGCTCTAGTTTACCAACAGTTCATGCTTCAAAAATTTGACAAAATATCCCAAAGGCCTAATTCCTGCTGAACTCCATTCCTGCTGCCACAATCAATTTATATTACGACTTTGTTCTAGGGACATGTCTGCAGCTACTTACATAAAGGGCCCAAATGACTTGACTTAGCCTAGCTATGCAAGCAGAGTTGCTCATGTCTGTATTGGGTCATGGGGGAAAAAAAGCTGTCTCGAGAAGGCTGGCTACCAAGTTAACGGGCTTTCCAGCTGAGAACCGGCAAGCAAAGCTGCATGAGGAAACCACCGAGCAGCCAGGCCAGATGCTAGGGCACAGCTACTGACACTCTGTGGAGAGCCTGGGACGCCCTCGGCACTCAGGGCCGCCCCCGAGCAAGTCCCCATGTTTCCCACAACAGACTGGTGGTGTATCGCTACCTTCCTAGAGACACGCAGGACTCAGTGCCAACCCCTACTCTGATGTCTGCTGATTTCCACATTGCAAATACAGCAGGTCCTGTGTTCATTTCAGCTCGTCATCCAAAACTCCCTCGTAAATGCAATCCAGATGAATTCCTTGGCATGGATAACACGCAGTGGCTGCCCGGACTATCTGAAGCCCCGTTTAGCAGAATGTTTTAAAGGAAGCAGAATCATTTTAGATAGAGTGCTTTTTACAGTGGTTGGAAAGGGACTCCTTTATCACACTCTCAAGCTCAGACTTTGGTTTCTGAGCTCCCCTGATGAGAGAAGGCAGCATAACTCACGCCAACAAGAATGCGGGAAAATGTTGTTTGTAGCTGCTTGTGATGCTTATCAGTCATTGCAGGGAAAACACATGACCTTGAACTTAGATCTTGGCAGGCAAATAAAAGAGCACACTTTGTCAACAGGTAACTCTAGACACGAAGCACGGCCGCATGTGAAGCGCACGGGTCTGTCTACACCTACTGCTGTATTTTCCTTACTGCTTCAGTGAGGTTACGCTGCATGGAAAAAGCCAAGCATAAGGTAAATCCCAGAAAGTGGTATTCAGTCACAGGTTTCTCATTACTAGAGGAGTCACAGTTAAATAACAAGATGACAGAGAAAGACGTCTGGAGAAAGAATAAAAAGGGCTAAATCTGGCTAGTGGGGAAGGTCATGGTCATAGCTGAGACACAAAGCGTAATAAACACTCTTGAGGCATGTGCAAGTGGAGGGAACAACTAAAATGGTAGAATTAAATTCAGAAGGGGAAGAAGTCAGGATTCTTACTGGGAACAACATCACAACAGAAGTGTTGGGTTTGGACACTGGAATTGCCTCCCAAGGCACGTGGCTGCAATCTGCTTGCCTGAATCTTTCAAAACAAGGCTGGATGAGAAATTATATGAGGTTGGCAGGGAGAGAGCGAGCAGACTATTAAATAAACCTTTTCTGTCTTAAATTTCTATGCCTCTGAGAAAGCAACTTGTTATCCAACAGGTCGATGACACTGCCACCAGGAATAAAAATTACGGCTTGTTTGTACACTAGTGTAGATGTCAAAAAAGGAAGAGCCCGGGTAAACTAGAACAACTGGCTTATAAAGAGGAATGCAAACTACTCCAATTGTGATACACTCACAGCTAAAATATCCTGAGATGCAGAGATAAAAGGAGGGAGAATAAATAGGTTCTGATAACTTTTTCTATAAAGCACAGTTTACAGAAAGGAAACTAAGAGTTATAAGGAGCAAACAACTGAGGTGCTATTTGTACAATTAAAAAAAAAAAGGAATAAAAATCCTAAAAAAGAGTGTGGGATTTGATTTTGGTTGCCATGTTCTAAAAAGTGATCTAAAACTCAATAACCTAAACAGTATTTTTGCTAGGTTCTACTGTAAGAACTGCTGTCATCTAAAATACCAAGCAAAAACCCCCACAAAACTCTATCAAGTCAAAAATGCAGCCATCCATAAGTAAGGAAGAGAAGATTTAGCATTCTTCTCTGAAGGTAATCTATAGTTACATCATCTTAGGTCACTTTCAAATAAAGCTATAAGCAACTTTACTCCCACAGAAGTGTTTGGAAGACGCATGCTTTTTTCCTAACTCCAAAGAACCTTGCTTCACCTACAAGATCCTGTGGACAGCTGTGAAACCAGAAAAAGAAAGCAAGTGGTATATTGTCCACTGTTCCTAATTAAAATCCCATAATCCTGCGGTCAGAGAGCTGTTGAGAATCAGTGGGGTATCGTGATTTGCTTGAGGTCAGACAGAAAATGCATGCTAGACCAAAGATGACGGATCTTTTGGCATGTGTGTGCAAGCAATATTCCACAGCAATGTCCAGAAAAGCAGCCATGGGGAAGCTCGGATTCCTTTCAGTAACCCAAGATTAAATACTCTGAATTCACGAGTGAGAAAACACCGTATAAGTCCCACCATTCTCAAGTGAACCAGGAGTAACTTTTTTTCGAAAGCCTTCTTGCACCCACAGATGTTGCTCTGGAACCAAACATGGTTTCTCCATCTGTGCCTATCTTTAGCTGCTCTCTGCAGGTTTTCTGTATCACTGAGTGCCAGTAAGTTTTCACACTCAAAGTAGTATTTTGTCTGACCATTTGTGTGATCCTCCAGCTGCTCAACAGCCCATCTGCTCCGATAGGCATTCTGCCTTCATTCTTAGCACATGACCCAAGTATTTCCATCATGTACCCTGGAGAACTTGGGGGATACACTGTTGTTAAACTGACAGATCTTTGCATTTGTAATAAATTCCCTCTGTTTGTTATCTAGTATTATCCCCAGGTATTTACTTCTGGAGCACTGCATGTCTGCACCTTTGGTGAGTTTCCAGCTCTCACATCCACATGTTAAAAAGGAAATAACATCTGAGTGGAAGACTCATAGTTTGGTCTTTAAATTTATATTTTCAATGACTAATTTTGTTTAAGTTGGTAAACGCAGCGGTTGCCTTGCCAGTTGGTGACATTTCCTTTTGGACTTCCCCACTGGTTTGTGCGTTTCTGCCAAGACATGTAAATTGACTCAGTCCTCGTATTCCTTTGCTTTTTTATATAAGGCTTCAGCTGGGAGTTGCTAAAGTTCTTCTGAGATTTGTTTTCTAACTGATTATTAGCCCTGCACTGTTAGACAGTCTTTTGGTCTTGCATGTTTTCTAAGTAAATTGTCACTTAGGCATCACATGCTCAGTACAGTGGATCAAGCTGATGCTGACAATAACACACTAGCTGTACCTTTTTCTCATGATGACTTGATTATGTCAACATCAAGTCAACAGCAATTGTAAAATTATCACAGAACGCACCTCTGTTTTACACCAATGATGCCCATGATGAACCGTTCACTCAGCTCTCCTCTTATTTCAATAGTCCAAGCGTGTCAAGATGCTACAATTTTTATAAATACATACTTCAAAAAAGTAGATTAATCTCCTGAAAAGGCAAGGCTAGCCAAAAATCTGGCCCTTCCTTTGTTTCCTCACAACTGAAATGGCTGAGCTGAAGCTAAAAGAGAAAAAAAAAATTTTTCTTTTTTGTTTTGCTTTTTAGTTTTACATGAAGACTGTACTACTGAAAGCAATACAGCTTCTCCCAAACTGTTGCAATTGCTCACGTTCACCTTGCTATGATATTTTGACTGCAACTTCCCCATCAGTCAATTTTTTTTTCTATATTCCTGTATTCATGAAGAATTCAGCAACTACTCACTCCACTGTTTTCCAGCAAGCGGGTCTCTACCTGCAGCTTCTCCAAATTTCATTTTTTCTGAGTTTTCACAGCTGCCTTTGTGCTGTGAGACAGCATGTCTAATTCGGCTTTTCAGTACCCTTGGCCAAGTCATAGCACTCCACACATAGTCCTCCTTCATTTCCTGTCACTAAAGAGCTTCTCCTTGTTAATCTCAGCCAGGCACACCGGGTGGTGGCAACTTACCTGTTGAGCTGATGCAGACAACAGTGAAGGAGATGACCTTGCCCAAGAAGCTGATCTAGTCACTGAAAAAGTTATCTGTTTCATTTCTTTTCTGTTTTCTGGTCCTCTATTTCTGGTTTGAAATCAACTTGCTTGCTGCTTCTACTGGCTGCCTTCAATGGTCTGGTGTTGGCTATGGCATTTTCATATTCATATGCATACACTTGCTTATCCACTATTTAGTTTTCACCTAAGCAAACCCGTCATATTTTTAGTGACCAGTACCTTGTTCATTAGGTGTTTCTTTTGCTTTTACTAGCAAACTTTTTAATACTTCTGGGGAGTTTTCTCCTTTTTGGTTCCATCACAAAAGTAACAACCATGTCTACTGCAAGATTATATCTTATGGAGATTTGCACTCAGTTTTCCTCCAATACAGCTCAGACACTCAGACTGCAACAACTCCACTGATTGCTTTAGGGATATCTGTACGCCATTCCCACAGATCGAGATGAGCCTTGATAGCAGGCAGAGTTCTGCCAGATCCTGTTTTATTTCTTTTAGAGATAAAAGATGATGCTCGGCCATTGATTCCTCCATTCTGTCATCATCCCAAACCTCAACAAGGAAGTGTCCCCATTAGTAAGCAGATGTCAGGCTGAGGAATTTGGTCCAAATCTGCTGACAGTTCTTATCTCATCATAGTAGTTGTCTGTTGGTAACACTGTATAATTGTCATTCCAAGTACTGTGTTTGAAATTTAGTTCAGAGCAATCGACTGCTAATTGGTGCCCAGTCTATAAGCTATTTTTCTGCCTGGGAAGTCATAATTAATGCTACTCCCTCCGAGTTATAATCATCTTGCTTCATGAATATATTATAGCTTTGTTTTCATTCTCAGATTGCTCTTTATCAATTCCTAGTCACAGACATTTCGCTTATTCAAAGGATTTTGAATTTAACATATTTGTCTATTACTTTCACCTGCACCTCTTTTGCTGCTGCAGCCTTTGTTCTAGTGTTCCAGAAACCTATTTTCAGTATTTTTTTCAAAACTTTCCCTGAAGAACTTCTCAGAAGCTCGGTTGGCTCACAGTTTTCACCAAAGCAGGTCATATCATCTCACCCGAGACAGAATCTGTTACTTCTCTGGCACACACGTTGCTGGAACAGCTACCTAGCCATCTTCCCATAATTTGCCTCTTTTCCAAAAACAGATTTTTGCCTTTAGCTGAACCCCAAACACAGAATGTCTTATTATTGCTTTTCATCTCAAGCATGTCTTTTGGCCAGTTTGGTTTGGGTCATAAGACTAAACAAACTCGCCCTCATTGGGTTAGGTGGTAACCTTGTCTTAGAAACAACATCACCAAGTGCAAAGAGAACACAGCAGTTTTCCAGTCACCTACATCCTAGTCAATAAGGATGCTGCAAGGCTAAAAGATTGCAGGGTACTTACTTTTTACAGTAACAGTGGCCATTTCAATACCCAGCTTAGGAAAGAAGCTGCATCTTATCTCAGTAACAGCTGGGTTCTGTTTCCAGAGCTGCTGTGAATAGCTTAGAAGTTCTTCAGCATGACATTTTGCATGCCTCACTCCCTTGTGCCCGTCACACTAATATGCTAGTAGTTATTGTCACCCAAATCTTACACAGGTTCCTGTGAGCATTCCCTAAATACAACGAAACACAGAAATTTAACACCTGCCAGAGCTGGGAGAAAAAATTTCAGAATTCTTTTGGCTACTGACCTAGTTCATCTGTTCCTATGCTTATGGTGCTATTTGGCTCAGCAGAGAAAGACCCCCTTTAGCCAACAATTTATACTGTCACATGAGAGATGATATCCGCAATCAGGCTCTGTGTGACAAAGGTTGTTCTGGACTTGACAATGGGTAAACTGTTGGAGACCAGCAGACTTTGCATTTAGGTGGCTGAGGCACAGAACTGAAATATCAATATTCAAAAAGTCAGGGTTCAAGAGAAAGTCAAAATGAACCAGCAGTGTTGAAAAGAAAAGAACAGTAGCTCAACATTGCAATAAGTCCAGTCCTTTAGAGAGACTGCTTCCGTACAGGGATGATATTTAACTGAGATTTAACCTGGGACTTGCTAACTTGCTTTTTCAGAATAGAACTGTGCAGAGCACCTATCAACCAAACAAGAAATTTAGAAGCTCGACCAAATCAGGATGGTATGAACTGCTCCATAAATCTGCAGGATGACCAACAAATTAGATAAGTGCTTGAAAAATCCAGTGAAAATTTGGGGGTATAAAAAAGCCAATCTTTTTCACTAGCTTAACACAGTCAATTGGTTGCTATTCTAAACATCTTTGTAGAACAAAAAAGAAACTTCTGAGGCCTCCTCCTACTGAATTAGTCAGTTAAAATCAGAGGGAATGAACTGGCCCCAGCTCCACCTCAATAGCCAAAATGAGAGGAACCGGAACAAGGATTTTAGAGGTGAAGCTGAGATGCTATCTATCTACACTGGTTTTACAGTTCTTGGCACCAGCCAGATTGGTGAATGCAGGTAATCATGCTAGTTAGAATACTGGGGGAGGAAAAATCAGAGTTCAGGGTTAAAAAAGGGTCTTCCAGTTAAAAGTGAGACAAGAAATGCTACTATCTGAGATATTCTGAAATCAGTGTCAGCCTTTTAATCTGGTTGGATCAAGACAGATGACATACAGAAGATAAAGAGGAGACATTCAGAAGAACTTAAAAAAACAAGAACATCACAGACCCAACTTACAATATTCACAAATAGTCAGCTATCTCTTAGCATAAGTATGGACTGAGCAAGTGCAACCAATGTGTATACAGCCTGCCTTAAAAAACAAACCATCTGCATTTCTTCTCTTCTTGCTAACATACTCTAACAATAGCCAACATTCACAAAAAGGCTAAACTGAACAACAAGGGTCATGCTAAGCAGCTTTAATACTGACTTTGTGTATAACCCTGAGCAACTTTTGTGCCATAGCTTACAGATGTGTAAAACCTGTACACTGAAAGAGGTGCCTGTAAGATAGGCTTAATTAAAAAGTACTATTCAGTGTAAAACTCTGAGAAAAGTTAACAAATTTTGCAGTTGTGGTTATCTGAAATACCGCTTCTCCCTAGAACACACAGCTTTGTTGCAAAGTACAAAGAGCATAAGTAAATGCCTTCTGGTTTTGAAACTGAACTAAACTTGTGAATCCACTTGCTCAGACCAAGACTTTGCAATAAGCAAAAGCCCTAGATTTTCTGAAACATGGATCATCACTTTACAGAGTTCTCTCCACGGAGAAAGAGGTTAGCAAGAAGATACACAATGCAGCTGATACCTGTCCATGCCAGCTCTCTATAAAGTCCCAAGAAGAGAACTGTCACTGTACTTTTTTCTAGTGAAGAGCAGGTGTCAGGGTAAATTTACAGGTGTCAAAAAAATCTGCAGCTATCAGGTCTCAAATTAAGAAAAGAGGAAATTTAAGGAAGACTGAAATGACTACTTCAGATTCACAAATTTAAGCTAGCTTCGGCTAGAAAATGGCTAACTTCCGTCACCCAAAGTAATTACAATACTTCATTTGCTTTGATTATGAATTTTAATTCTGTGATACCTATCTTTTCTTGCTTGGCCTCATAATGGCTAGACAACAAATCTGTGCATGACTGTGTTGCAGTTTCATTTTTATGTCTTGACAATTAGTTCTCTTTGACAGAGCACATTTTAATACTATATGTACTTTCAGATAAGCCAGGCTGCTGCTGAAATGCTTCATAAAGAGCAGGTTTGTTGACAGCTTTTGATTTTATTGCATGTGAAAAGCACAAGGACGCTGAAGGGAAAGAACTGAAGCATCACTCCAGACATGATTGGCCCCAATCCCTGATCCCTGTTCCCAAAAGCAATCCACTTGAGATACTTGGGAAGTCCAGAGAGCATACAGGGTCATTTCCTCCTTAGTTTAATTCTTCCACTTTTGTAATTCTCTTATCTTCCATTTTAGCATTTGCATGGCCACCAAAAAGGAACAAAAACTTCCTTCAAGATGGACAGAGCTACCAACTATTTGCAAAGAGCACCCAATACTGTATCCAAAAGACAAGCAGTGACGTAGTCCTGAGGGAAGGAGCTACAGAACGGAGCAGACAGAATACCAAATACTTGGGGGATGAGCGCATATGAACATTTGCTTGCAGAACATTTTTGTTTCATTCTTCATTACTGGGTGGGCGACAGCAATAGATACTGCTCTGGGGGAGCACAGGGGGGCTTCAAGGAAGACAGAATGCCAACTTTCACTCCCCGGAGGTTCATTCTCACTTATGTGATGCCCACGTTCACATTGGAATCACAACCACACCTTGCTGCAGCCTCTGCTTGCAGGATGCTTTTTAAACATATTCTAAATCCCAACCCAATCGTTCATGAACCCAAGTTCTTTGACACCAGAGGACTTCAAATTCAGGATCCTTTACGGTAAAGGAGAGCTTTACCTACAGCTTTACCACTAGTATTATCCACCAAAGAAGTACTTTTCATTACATATTTTAAGATACCTATTAGTCTGATATATTGGTCTGACTACTTATTCCTTACCAACTTCATAAGATAACAACACTAAGACAACCTGAGATACAGGGGCTTTTGGTGTCTGCAGCTCGCTCCAGAATCCAGGTTCAAGAAACAGCATATTTGCATCAAGAAATACACATCAAGGTTTCCAGTAGCTTCCAACATTTCCCTTTTCATTTAACAAAAAAGGGGCTGGAGAAAGCCTTCTTTCTGCTCCACTTATCTGATAAATGCAAGAAACTGTATATAAAAGATCATCTGACACAACCTCTCTGAATCTTGCTGAAACACAGAAACAAAGCAAGATCAATCTAGGTAGCCAGAATTCACTTTCATATTTTACACAAATGGTTTAAAAATAAAAGTTTCTGGATACCTTGGATAAATGCTTCCACATAATTAGTTCCTGCACACCAGTATGCTTGCCAATAAATAGCAGGTTTCAGAATTCAACACATATATCTATCTACACCAACTTAAGTCTTTCAACAGATTAACTCCATATGACAACTTAGCTACAAGTCTCAGATTGGAAACACTTCCCTCCCCTCCGTCACTGAAATCATAGTCATAAATGCTTAGGAGATTAGGGAGAGATGATTTTGCAAAGCACAAAGCATTGACCTGTGATCCCATTTAAGTAGGTGAAGATTCTAAATTTGACTGAATCAGCAACATTCAGTCCAATGCTTTGTGTTTTTCAAGATCTGCATAATCTTTTAAAGCCTTCCATTTGATTTAAAACAGGAGGTTTGGTTTCATAATCTCTAGAAATGTTTTCTGCTTTTAGCCTATTTTACCATAAAAATATTGACAAATTACACATATGTATATTCTGCAGAACCTAGAAAAATGAAAGGTTTTGTGTTTCACCTGTTAGCTCTGAAACAGCAACAGTTGTGCACAATTCACTAGCTTGTGCCAGCTTTTTGTTAGCGGTGTTCTAGCGTACAGCAGAGATGATTACATCATTAAACAACATACTCTATAAGCTTTTACAATAGACAAGAAGATACCAAATATACGCCAGCAGCGTTTCTTATTTTCATCCACATAACACTGTTAAATCAATGGGATTTGCATGGATTAACTAAAGACAAAATTAGTCTATTTTAGTAATAGCAAAATAACATTAAGATTATAACCCATCTCACACTCCCAAGATTAATTACTTCCTTAGTCAACTTATTGGAAGACTCTTTCTGCCTGAAAGAGGCATGTCAGATGAAAATAAAGTAGGCCTTTCTTTCTTTTAGACATATTTCAAAAGTGAAAGAATTAACCACCTAATTTTCTTTAAAGAGTAAAAAAAAGCACATAGGCTGCTATTCTGCTTGGGCTATATTTCTCCTGGTCAGAAGAAGAGGAACATAAAGGTTCTCCCAGTTCACTGAATCCTGAGCTATGTCATCACAGATGACCATGACATAATTCCTTTCAGAAGATGAAGCTCCATTATAAACCTTTTTTGTTTTGGCTGGGGTTTTTTTTGCCCCAACTACTTTTGAGATTCCTGTGCATCAATAACAGTGTCTGTATTTCTAACAGCATACGGGAACATTCAGATAAAATGTCACTGAGGTTTTGAAATGATAACCAGAAAGCACACTGTGGTATTAGTTTTGTTAAACGTTATAGAAGCTTGAATTTTAGTTTTATATTAGTCTTCATATTAGCCTATATTAGCCTGCAATGCTGAATTTCCCAGAGTCAAGTAATTAGTGTCTCAAAATCATTTAAGAATGGTTTTGCTATCCTCACACTAAAGCTAAACTTTCCCCCCACCCTGAGATACTTACAAAATAACTAATCTGAGAGCAACTGAAATGTGAGTTTGGTTTTAAAGGGAGTCAAACAAAAAATAGGCTCAAGGATACCTCGGGTCATGCAGAGAAACACTCTTTATGCATGTCGGACATACAACCACATTGCTATCGCATAAGAAATCACCAGCTATCAAGTGCCCCAGTGTTGCTGCCCATCTGTATGCTGCTCTCGGTTTACAGCCACTGCAAGTTAGCTCAGCTCAGCTTAGCCTACAGCTAAAGTGGGTTACTCCATTCATTTTTAGCCACTGACAAATGTAGGGGTTATTTGCTTTTAATGCAGTGAAGATTACTAAGGGCAACAAGTTACTAACTCAGAATCCACATGGACACTCATTTCACGGCTGCCTCTCTACAAGTGAGCAAAGAAACAAATATTTGGCCTCGAGTGCCTGCACAGAGCCGTATCTGCAGCTGCGGCAAAGGCCTGCACAGCTCAGGCTGCGGGATTCACGGTGTGTATATGCCGCATACGGCTCAACGATCCTGGGGGGCAGCTCCTAAAAGCATCACGGGCTGAACATCAGTCTGAGTTTCAGCTCCCGGGTCTCTGGGCAGCTGACAGCTCGCCAAATAACATGAAGTGTCACCGTTTGCCACCACACTGGAAATTACCTGTAAGTAGAGCTTTGGTATGGATTTCTGGAGGATTACTACTACTCATTTCCAGATGAGAACGTCAGCAGAGCCCTGGCTATCTTTCATTAAGACTGATGATTTTCCCAGCAGTTTCCTCCAGGACGCAGTTTATTCTGGCCCCTGGGTTGCAAGGTGCTTGCACCCATGGCTCCTTGCACCCTCAGCAACTGCTACCCAAGTTTACACCCCCCATCCTAGAGACTGCATTTCGTGGTGCTGCAGGCATGCACTACAGTTTAGGCACTTTGGGACTTCTCGGAGTGAAACGTACAAAATGCTAATGTATTACTAGACTCCTACAATAATTTTAAATAGCATCTCTGGTATATGAAACTATTTTACAAGCAAGTCAGTGTTCTATGACACCAAAGATTTTTATTCTATCTTTTTAAGTTTAAATATCACAGAAAAGTGGGTGTTGATATGATCTACCAGCAGCACAAACAAAATGTACAAATCCAGACTAGAAATGAAATAATCTCTCCACATTAGTGAAACTAAGGCAGAACAACAGGAAAACACAACACATGACAGCTTAAAACTACTGAACGAACAAGCAGAACAAAGATTTCAAAGTATATTTGGACATTTCCTTCTTCAGGCAACATGTCAAAAAAACCTCTTTCTCTTCTTCTCCTTGACAGACTGTTTGATTGGGCCCAAAGCCACACAACCAAGCTGTGATTTTGGCAAACCTCATAAGGTAAATAAGGTTGGGCATGAAGTGCAACTGGATAGGTAGCATCTGAATATGGAAGGATGAGATGCTGGCAACTTAGCAAGAAGCACAAACTGCTCTGAAACAATGCTCCAGCACAATGCCAAGAGTACTCTACACTTCTGGAGGCAAAACCTGCACTACCAGGGCTGTATCCATCTCCAGTTGAGCCCTTCGTGAGTTTAAAAGGTTAAACAACTCCAAGTTCCTGGGCAAATCCAAACGTTGTTAATTTTTCCTTGAGCAACTAAACAAAAAATTAACTTCAACTAGTTAACTTTTAGTAGATTTTGTTTTCATTCCTGCTATTAGTGTGGCATGAAAATATAAGGAAGTGTTACCAGGCTCTTCTGCAAGACAGGATATATTTCAGTGGCAGCAATCCCCCTATATATGCTCTGTAAGCAGTTGGTTCTCTCAGAGCTAAAAAACACTAAGGAGATGCCAAGTCACATTATTTGGCCGTTTTCTTTTGTTTTAGTATTGTGTAGGGGAACCATCTGTGCAAGATTCAATCAATAATCAAAGTGAGCTACCGCCAGATGACAAATTTCTCTGCTTCTGTAGGTTTAAATGTCAAATTACCAGTGCCATTAGAATTCGGGTTTGCTTTTAACTTTAGATCAAAGCTAACGTAGCTGGGAAGACAATGCTTGCTTCCCTCTGCCTTCCTCCCTTCTCGCTGCGCTGAAATCATCTGTCTTCAAGCCAGAAGTCTAAATGGCATGTACAGTGAGTTCAAAATAGAGAAGGTTGATAGGAGTCTACTGCCAATTCCACTCCGCAGTCACAGCTTGCTCCCAGAGCACCATTAGCTGCCTGCAATCAAGGGCAGCTGACTCAGTTCTGCTTGCCGTCCAGGTTTAATAGGTTCAGCTAGTTAATGAGCAATGGCTAGATTGCATTCCAGAACTTCGCATCATTCACAAAGCAATTAAGTGTACACTTCTTGGTCTCCTCGAGGAGTTGGAGAGGAGTGCCTTATTCTTCTGAAAGGATAAATGCAACCCGCAATTTTGAAAACTGAATAGTGCAACACAGTGGGAAACTGTCAGAATATTCACCTTCTTTAAATGTCAAGATGAAAGCACCATTACTCTTCCATAAGCTTCTGAAGGGCTCCCTTACCTGTACACGCCTGGATTACAGATTGGTCTTGCCAGGTGAAACCAAGAGCTGTAAACCACTGGGAAGTATCTCAGCGAACTGCTGACAAAGCAGGCTTGGGAGGCTTTATATGATCTACTGAAACAAAAGATACTTAATTTGAAAGCCATTGCAAAGGCAGTGATACTTCTTATGAGCTCCTGTGAGCTATCCCAGCAGAGGATTCCTAGGCACCTTACAATGAAACAATTATCCCCAAATTTACAGAGTTCAGAAGTTAAGTGACATGAGCACTCAGGAATCTCTCAAAGAAGGAAGACTACGTTCCCAGAGGACAAGGCTACCTAGGAGGGCAGAGCTGGGGGAAAAGCAAGCATTTTCTTCTTTACTCACACATCCCCAGTCACACTCCCCTTCATCCCCATGCTCTGGTCTGACTTTATTTTGGTGAAGTATGTATGTATTTGTATGTACCATTATTGCTGCAATGCACATTCCAAATGTTCATGTCTTTCAAGCTCTTTCTTCTCACACAAAGATCCTACTATATGGGGTGGCAACTTTTCTGGTGGTGCAAAGGATCCTGAGCACTAATTCACAGTTGGATCAGAGCTAAATCCTCAACATGCTCTGAAATGACAACTCCTTGTGTGCGAGGGCTCCCTTTTCCATCCTGTGCAGCTGAACCTGAGCAAGAAAGGAATTCTACTGACAAAGATCTAGCTTTTCTCTCCACGAAGGGACTAAAAAATCATATTGCTTCTTGCACCCAAATGTTAAGAACCACAACTACAAAGCTAGTAAGTAGCAAGATCTAGAGCACAGGGAAAGAGATACGCTTATCATAATTCCTTCTTTCCCCATCTCAAGTATAGCACTTGCGTATGAGACTTACAAAGTCCTGGATACTTAATGGCTCATAACATCATTATTAAAAAACAAAAACACAAACCCCAAACCAAAAAAAAACAGAACAAAACACTCCAAACCCCTTCACAACCTAGTTCTGTAAAACCAGGAATCAAATAAATCTATACTGGACAAAGGGATCTTCTGAATTTTAAAGAATCAGATTACCCAATCAATACAACCAAAAAATTCAGCTTCTCTGAGTAAAGGCATATAAGAACTTATATTTCCACTATCTAAACTGGGGATGAATTTAAGAAGAAACTATTCCTTCACTCATTTACCAAAGAATTCACCACTAAACTTTAAAAAAATGACTAACACGATAACACTGACTGGGCTTTTTACTATAAGAGCAAAACCTTGCTATGCAAAGGAAGCACAGCCGAAGAGTTATATATTTTTTTTCTTCTATTATTCTCCAGTTCTTTAATGCATGCCAGTCAAAACTATAAAATACTTGTGGGAGAAATGCACATGGCAAGGTTTCACATTCCAAAAGATCTATTTCCATGTGCTGCATAAAAGCCAGGCGACCACCCAGGAAAGCAAGGCAAACAAGATTTGGCCCACCAGTGTTGCTAACGCATGCTAGCAGCCCTCCTCTATCAACGCTTTGCACTGTATTTTCTATGAGATGTAACAAAACCTTGAGACTGGTCGAGACTGCTGGCAAGATCATCTCTAAACCTGCTAGCGAGCAGCATGTGCTGTGAAACAACGCTAATGAGCAGCACTGCAGTTTCCTCTCTTGAGAAGCCACCCCCAGGGAAAAAAAATTAAGTAGACAGTCTTAATACAGCAATATTCAGGAATATTAATGGCTCTTTACTTCTCAAACCCTTTCACGCTGCCTGCCCCTTTACCCTCCATCATAATACTTTCTCCCCATTATTACTGAGGAAAGGAGAGCAAAGGTGGGCAATATGTAGTCTTGGGAGAAGGTATGACCTGCTATTTCCTCTCCTTAGAGCCTATGACCATGTGATTTTTTTCCTATGTTGATCAGAGAAAGATTTGGTAATCATAGCAGAGTCAATATCTATTCCTTAGAGGCCAATCTGGTTGAGAAACTTTGCTGACTGGAGCCACAGAAGTAGGCATGACTTGCCATTAACAAAGCAGAAGGCATTTGTTTTCAGTTAACTGGGTAAAGGGCAATAAAACTTGGCCAAGTATTTATTTATTGGATTGGAGTGCCTGTAGTGAGACTGGAGGGTGAAATGTGTGTGAGGTTACCATAATCCCAACCTTGGAAGGGAGGAATATGAACTTTGGTTTAATTGTTGGAATAAGATAGCTCATAAGGCCTGTGGTATGTGATATAGAAGAGTTGATTTACAAAAGGGATGTTCTAGGGAAGGACAAAAAAAAAAAATCTTTAGAGCTTTCCCAAGACAACACCTTTCCTACATCTGTTGGCCATTACCTTCTGCCAGTTCAGGAAGGTTGAGAGCATGAAAAGGTAACAAATTGCTAGTGAGATTTTGCTTTGCAACAATGATTCTTTGATTTTAGCAATAAAGAATGCTGTGTGTACCTTGGGTTTTACTAAAGCAGACCTCTGACCCTTCCAGCATGCAGGCCAATTAAATTTATGAAAGCAGAAAGTATTAACAGTCTTACCTAGTCTCCATCTAAGCGGACATTCGGCAGCATTACTGCTGGAGCATACTGCAGTATGTGTTAACATATGGCCCCACCAAATGTACCTGAAAGACTTATTTTCTCTCAGTTCCCCACCTTCATCCTCAGTTAACACAAGAGAGGGTCGGGAATGCTGCGTTTCCAGAGCTGTGGGCAAGGTAAAGCAGCTCGATAAAACCCCTGAGCCGGCAGTCAGGCCCGTGTGTCTGCCCAAGGGCTCGGATGGTTCAGGCTGAGCTCAGGGCTCAAAGCAGAGGGAGAGACACTTGAATTCACTTGAACAATGACAAACATTTTTGACTTCCAGATCATGACATCGCAAAAGTGTGGGAGGTCTTTCACCAGGGACGGTTCCACCTGGGCAGACTGCAGAGGCTTGCTGGAGGGGTGGGCAGGAAGGGGGGGGGGGGGGAGGAAAAGAAAAAAAAAGGAAAAACTGGATGACCTATTATTGCTTAGCTTGATCTGTCAGGCAATAGTTAATGTTAAGGAATCTTACAATTCTGTTCATATTCTTTCACCAAAAACAGGTGTTGGGAAGCCCAGGATGGGAGTGGCATACAGATAAAAAAAGAAAGAGGAACCACATTTTTTACGTGCATGATCTATTCAGATGAATCTTCTTACTGACAGCCTCTTTTCCTGGAATCAGCACTGATGCTTAAGTGTGACTCTCGGGCTCTCTGATAAACAGAGAGTGTACCTCAAATGTTTAGGTCATGTATACATTTCTGGTGAAGGATGACATGATTCTGATGGGAGTTATGGGAGAATTAAGTCATTTTTAACAAATGCATTATTAAAACTTCCAGGCTTTTTAAAATTTAGATTTGCCTTGCCATTTTTTTTTTGGGGGGGGGGGGGTTATTTTCATACTATTACAGCCATGTGCTGCTGTTTACCATTTGAAAAGTGAGGAAGAAAGGAAAGCTCTCTAGTGAAATCCATCTTATTTCTTCCCTTAGTCACCTTGCATGCAATGGTATCTGTGCTTGTTACAGCTATGGATTTTGTACGCGAAAAATGCTTTGACCCATAGATTCCCTGTCCTCCCCCTGCTGCCGCTCCTTGTCCAGCACACCAGCCAGCTCACTGTCTCCTTTCTCCTCCAGCCCTTTTGTTGCTGAATGTCAGGGTCACCAGTGTCACCGCTGACATGATTGGTGTTGCTCCACTGCTCGAAAGCAAGCAGGCAGAGGGCAGGGGGAAAAAAAAACCTGCAGCCATTTTAGGAATGAGGAATTAGGCTAAAACAGTTCCTAGTAACCTTGCTCTTGCCAATTAAAAGAAGGTCCTCGCACCGCAATGGACGTCCGCGGCATTTAAGTGATCTCCCTGCGTTCGGGAAATCAGTGCACTTCTGCCTGCCCCAACATGTCCTGGAGGTGTGCTCCGATTTTTGAGATCAAAGGCCCCAATCTTTTTGAGGAGGGAATGACACACGGACAAAATGGTTAAATAAAACAAAAACAAAAAATGCAAGAGATAAAGCCTGACCTGTGATTCAGCAGATTTCAAAGGCTCAGAAGTACACCAGTCTGTGCACTACTGAAAGACAGCAGCAGTCCATTACATGTATTGATTTGCAGCACTTTGTCAGCACTAATGATGTTACCTCATTAAAAGAGATAAATGCCCTACTGTTCTACCAAAAGCATCTGCTTCTTCCTCTTTCTCGCCTGTTCTCCAGCAGGGCCCTCAGCAGCAGCATACTGAAATCAAATCGAAATCCAATGCAAAATTTGATTAGAGCTGCTTACTAAGATTGCTTTTTGGTATTCTTTTCTTCACTTAAAAAAAAAAAAAAGTTATTCTACATTTCTTACCAGGTACTTCTTAAGATACTGAATGGGCACATCAAAGAAAAACATAGCCAAGTGGTGGTTCTAGTCAGTGAAGCTTTACAGAGCAACACCTGCACTCTGTGTTAATCACAGCACTCCTGTGGGTAAAGAATTTTTTTAAAAATAAACTAATATTTATATTGGGAAATTTGTTTATTGTTAGGTAAAATAATACAGTTGCAACTTTGATGAAAATAGGTGAAGTGATAGGTCAGGTGGCAATAATTAACTCTGTTTGTTAACCCCCCCAAAATATATTGCCACATAGAATGTACTGTTTTTTCTCCCAACAGTTTCCTAGTTAAATAAAAAGGTAGCCGTTTACCATAATGAACGTTTTATGCATAATTCCTTTGTGTATAGGGTCTCTAAAGTACACATTTATTAAAGTCTATTAAACTCTCTATTTAGCAGAATTACCAATGTGCCTTTTGGGAAATTATTACAATGAAACTGTACCAGTATTTAAATTCCAGTTGTTTAACATTCTTTTCCTAATCACCAAGCCAGGTATCTACTTTAAAGTGCAGACAGACATCTTCGAGAATGGCATAAACCTTTCTATGAACTGCTTATAGAAATACATTTGAAAAATTACTCTTCCAACCTAACATGTTTTTCATAATTATTGTCAGACAACTACTGCTTTAAAACAGCAGGAATTCCTTCCTGATCTTCTTTACCAAGCATAGCACTTCATAGTTAAATCGGTTCACAGCAATGATTAACCATTTGCAGGCATACAATTTGTTTCAATGTGTTAGTAGGAGATACCAGCCTATTTAAGGCAATTTTGGCCCATAAGGTCCCATTCTTTACCAATGGCTTCTCTATGAGAAAAGCCCTGCCCTTGCATGAGACTGCCTGACTGCATGGGTGGAGTGGCCCCAAAGTTGTCCAAATGTGGTATATATCTAGGTCCTCAATCTGTTCCAGCTACTGCAGATCAAACTTGAACTGTATGTAAGGCAATGACAGAGCCGCTATGAACTTTTTTTTGTGCCCCTCAGACCACTTCCCTTTGAAACGCTGCAAGCTACAGTTACAGCTGCTCTCTAAATGTGCTGGATTTCATGGCACTGACTCTTAAACTTGATTCCAAACTTGTAAACATGGGCCTGCCTCCATGTGATAAGAACGGGTTTTTTTTCAATGGGAAGACTCTCACGTTTCTTGGGGAAGAGGAAGCAAACTTCACAATAATAGAGATCACAGGTTAAGTTACCAGGGCGCTGCAGAGCAGTCCGGATTCCAACCTGTCAGATTTCCTCCGTGACCTTCAATAAGTCACCACGTCCCTGCCTCCATTCCTCATCAGTACCACCGTGATATTTCATCCTCTTTTAGATGCACAGAAGTGCTCTGCTTCTGTCCATGAGGCTGTCAGGCTCTCCAGCAAAGACAGCCAAGCAAGTACCTACAAAGATGTCTTGTCCTTGCCATTACATCACACCGGCAGTTTTATAATTTGAACACCACTTCAATATTCAATCAGCTTCAACTGCAAGAAGGGAATATCAATATATCTAACAAACACAGGCAGCTAAAAAGTTTCTGAAACCAATGGGCACAGAAATAAACAGAAAAGGAAGTAATGAAGTGGTGGTTGCTCAACAGCACTACTCATTGAACAAATATGCATAATTTAGGCTATCATACAACCAACTGTTTTGATATGCCAGGTTATTAAAGTTTATGTGCAAATACACACAAAAGGAGGGCTAAAGTCATTATTGGAAGCTGTCTGGTACATACAGTATGAGTTCCTTTGACAAGCGTGAATCAAATATTGTCCACTCATTTTGGCTCTAAGACAAATTCAATGCCCTCTGGCAGGCCAACACAATAAAGCTGTTTCCATTATGACCAGAAGTCCTCAAGAGAACAATCCTTGGAAAAATAGCACAGCAAATGGGTGGACATATTTTAACCATACGCTAATTCCCTATAAATCAATGGACAAAAAGTGCTTCCTTTCTCCAGTTACAAACTTTGAGCCAAATCACCTTCTCTGTTTAACAAATGCAACCTCATTGACTTTGCTAGAGTTACATATGCATCAGAGCAGATTTTGTCCTTGTGTGCAATGGGAGGCCAAATAGCCCATAAATAAGAAAGGAAAAAAAGTTGTTCATCTCAACTGAAGTGGGATGTGGAGCATCCCTCTCTTCAAAAAGGAGATATATGTCTAAGTAAGGGACAGGAGGGACAACGCTGTTAATTTCACTTTTTTGGTTTGCCTCTACGTTGGGAAAGACTCTTTTATGCTTAGAAAGAACATGTTTTTCAGACTTTTAAGGTTACTTTATCCCACTGCAGATCAGAAGTCCAAGAACATCACGATCCATGATCCAATCACGGATTAGAAAAGTACCTAGCATCTACTTTATTTTTCGTGAAAGAAACACATCTCTCACCCCATTAGATAGGTCAATGGTGCAGCTCTGTTGTAGTCTGAAATGATCTAAGAATAAGATGTCGCAACCCCTCTGCCTCCAGTCCCTTGTTCCCATCCCCTCCTTTGCCTCAATCTTAGTAACATGATCAAGCAAGATGATTCTGATGAACTGCCCCCCCCTCCAAAAAAAAAAAGCCATTTATTTAATTTAGTTGGCTTTGGGCTGGATTTGCCCCATCGAGCAGCTCATGGCATGACCTCATAAGCACCAACAGTGGTGCAAGACAGAAGATGGGAACTCTTGGCCAGGGCCAGGGCAGGGACGGAAGGTCTGACTGCTGCAGCTGTAACTGGGACTGGCTCAGTCTGCCACAAAATCCTTTTGTCCCTGATGCCTACCAGGAGGCATCACAGAAACGCAAGATGCAGCATTTATCACAGACGGTGCAATACACATGTCGAATATTTCCATCTTCTTGTGTCTCAATGTTAAACACACCAGATGACAGACATTACAAAAGCACCTGGCAATACGTCTTCACCCGTTTTTGCAGGATATCAGGTGTAGATGTGGTGCAGCCTTAATTCCTTGTTGCGGCATGTGGACAAGCAGCTACCTCAGTCAAGCTGTCACTTTGTCTCTCCTGCCACCTACTGAAAATCAAAATATGTGGCACCAACTTGAGTGTGTCTCCACTTCTGTTTAAAAATATAAACTTGTAGTTCTTCTAGAAGCACCAGTGTTTGCATGTGGGCACTCCCTGTTGCAGCAACTGCTCCAGCGATGCTATCTAACACTTCCTGATTAAGGCTAAATGCAGCATTTTGCAAATACACTTAACTCATTGATGCTTCATAGTTAAAATTAGCTTTAAATACTAAAAACACTAAAATTCTCCAAAGCTTAGGGCACTGAAACGCCTCTCCTCCAACCCCACACAGAATTTAATCATGGAAGATTTATTTTAAACAGTGAACACATCATAATGCCTATAAACCTACATCCCTTTATTTGCAGTTATTTCCGAGGACTAAACTGACAACAGGCAAAACCCAAAAGAAAAAGAACTTCCCATTAGGTATAAGATTGTCGCCTGTGGGTAGGGGTGAAACTGTCACTGTACTTGAACTAGGTAACCAAACCAGTATCACCAAGAGTAGACCTGCCAGATACAAGAGTCTGCTTTAGACCGTGGTTTATCCTGTCCTTTTAACCTCTCACTCTCAAAAGCACATTTGAACAAGTTTCGGCTGTGCCGTGCATGCCCTCCACAGCGCAGTGCTATGCAAGTGAGACTTCCTCTGCAAGACTGGCACACGCTTGCTCAGGCTCTAAAATCATGCTGTGCAGAAGGTCCTTCAAAATTACACAAATGCTTGCGTCCAGGCGATGCAGCCAAGGAAAAAAACTATTTTGTCATAACCATCTGGGTTCTGACATTGGTCCAGATATTGAAACTATCAAACTGGACCAGCACAGTCCAAACACATTGCAGGAGCTTCAAACCCATTAATGGTAGTATAAGAAAACCAACAAGCAATCAACCCAAAAGTGAATGGACAGATAACCTCGTGTTAATTACTTATGCCATCCTTCCAGGTGGTGATTGCTTAACAACTTGATTATTTAGCCTTTTCTTATTAATTTTAAGAAAGCATTCAAATCAAAAACAAACTGAAATTGCTAAAATATTCTCACTGTTTGCTAATAAGGAGCTAGCTTGCATGTGCTGGTTTATTTTCCCACACATGGCATTCCCTTTTACCTAATCAATGGGCAACAGCCTGGAGCTATATGAGAGCAGATATCTTTGATAAAAGGAATATTTAGATGAATGAGAAAGACTTTCAACATTTGCATAATCAAGTAAGCTATCAAATTCATTTATTTATGCTGTGACCATAGTAATCAAGAGGTATTAAACGTGGAACTCGGCACCAGTTAAAGTGCATTCTAAACCTGATTTTTCACTGGTTTCAACAAGGAAATCTTTTACTAGCAGAACTCTTAAGGGTCTTTTCAAGCTGCAATTAAGAGAAGCGCTTACAGAAGACATATTGCTCTAATCTTGCAAAAGCAAGAGTAGGCAGTCTTGTGTTTGCAAGAGGAGTACTAAAGTAATAATTGGCCTTTCATTTTAGCACTTTGAACTTGATCAGCTGAAGAAAAACATTAATATAATACCACTGACTTATAGATAAATATTTCTGAAAAAGGAGGACATGTCTTTTCCTTAAGCAAATCTGACAAGGCTATAACTAGAAATATTTTTGTTAACACACTCACTTCAGCATGGACACAAGAAAACAACCAGAATGAATAACTGGAGTGAATAATACCAGCTATTTAGGCACCAAAATGCCTGAAGAGCAGTAATACATCTACGTAAGGCCAAATATGGCCCACAAGCATCTGTTATACAAGAGTAAATTTATCAGGGAGTAACAGCATATTCTAATTAATTACAAAAAGGCTACAAACAAGTGAGAGGCCTGTGACATAGATAAAAAGAGACCTTTTTACAGCGCATGATCAGAGATGGCTTTTGCTGACACCAATTTAATTTACAACAGAATAAGGCAAAAAAGTAAACGATCATTTTAGCAGTTACTAACACTACAGGACTATAAGCTAAAAGCTAATGGACTGAACAGAACCTGAAAACAACTCAACTCTTTTTAACACAGCAACTTGAAAAACCTGCTACTACGATGGCAGTATCCGAGGGTGCTTATGCATCATCACTGGAAATTCTCGAGCAATTCTCAACGATCTTTAAGGATACCACAAGGAAATTAAAAAAGCCACTTTCACACATGCTATATTGCCCATTTGGATTGATGCCTCACTAAACCAATAGGCAAAGTTTCATCACCAAAAGGACTTCTACCTCTGCTGTCCGCGGCAGAATGGATGGGAGAGAAATTTAAGCTTGTTTGGTTAAGACTGAGACATTGTAACAGAAATTGAAGTTTGTGGATCACTGGGTGATAAGCTGCTCCCAGAGTCTTGCTTGCTTTGAGAGGAGGCAACTGGTTGGGAGATTTTCAGAGCAGATACTCCAAACCACTTCAAGCTGTTGAGAGAAGCCGCTATCCAGAAAGCTCAAAGGAGGAAAAGAAAGACAAAAGGGGAAATCACAATAAATGGGATTTGGCCACAACCAGAAATAGCTCAGTTTCAGAGTATATCATAAACAGTCTTTCACTTTGCCGTTGCACCAGTTCTCCACCGTTGCATGTGAGAAATTTACATACATTTAATGCTTCAAAACAAAACAAAAAAATCCATAGAAATTTTGCTTAGTATCAGTTTAGAACAAATTTTGTTTCCCCTCTGACACATCCAGTAGATACACATATTAAGTAGAGGAAATTGCCATAGCTACATGACTTCCAGCTAGGGTCATGATTCATTATAAGGGAGAATCTGTTGGTCTAGAGATTTATTTATTTAAGGTAAATGTGTGCTTGTAAATTCCATAAATGAGCACTTGCAATATGAGGAAGTCACTGCCACACTCATCTTAGAAATCACCTGCCAACTCGCTGATCCCTCTGTAGAGAATCACAAAGTTTGCTCAAGTTTTCTGTGGAGAGAATTGCTATTTTGTTCTTTCAAGTGGAATAATTTGAATAATTTGAGCTCAAAGCACAGGGTTACCTTGCTCATAGTGAGCACACAGTCCAAGCACACCTTCAAATTCAGGCAGGTTATACAACTATGGCACACAGTATGGCCTTTGGAAAGAAATGAAGCATCTCAGCCTGAAGAAAAGAAAGAAAAAATGCTTCTCTTACGAAGTAAGAGCAAGCACTTTGGTGCACCTTGGCAGTGTGAATTCCAGGAACCGGCTGTGAATTACCCCACTCCACGAAGACCAACTAGGTCAAACCTCAGAGCAGAATCCACAGTTCTGCTGATCTGTTTAGCAATGCGCTGAGGATCTCTTGCTCATCTGACCTAGATGAACAGGACGGCGGCCACTGCTCATTCCAGCTAGGACACGTGGTTGCATTTTAGCTGGGGAATACGTGTCTCTTTCAGCTCTTGACTCTGGAGGCTTTCTATATTCAACCATTCTCAGGAAAGACAGCAAGAAGGAAAATAACATAGACTCCCTGTGCGGAAGTAACATGAGAAACAGAAGAGATGCTCTAATGCGCCCGGCTGTTACCTGGATACTGCAGGCAGAAAGCAAACAGCGCTACCTGTGCTGACGGAAAGCTACGTGCAGAGAGTCTGCAACAACATGCAATTCTTTCAGGCCCAATATATACCAGTCAAGGAATTTACCTTTTCAGGGGCCTGTGCTATCAGTTTAACACTGAGAAGAGAGCTACTTGCTTAAGGCAGCAATGAAAGAAAAATTACTTGAGAAGATGTCCTCTACCTGGTGTATGCTGTGAAAACTGAAGCCAAGTGCGAGACATGACATAACATGCAAGCACTCAAAATTAATACTTCCTCAGATCCCAAAGGAGGCAGCGCCACGGTATGTACAACTCGGGAAGATGCCAGTAACAGAGAAATTTCTGGTCTAATCATGAGATAGAGGAAAAGGTAGTATGACCAAAAGAATGGAAGCAATATGACAAGCGAGATAAAAGAATTAAGGGGCTGATAGCATCTTACCGACAACACAATTTTAGAAGAAGGAGAGGAAGTTGAGCTACAGTGAAAGAGAGGGAAGGAAGAGTAAGGCTGATTTTCCTGATAGTCAGGTCATGAACGGTTCCCGAAACACGACTAGTCTGGCTGGATGTCCAGTATAAAGAGGCACGCAACGACACATGTGGCATCTTCAGAGCAGAAAAAGGAGATTGGGGGGAGGAGGCGGGAACAACAATGACTCTCTGCAGGGCGATTAAAATAAATTCAAGCCTTCTAAGTGTAATAAATAGAGACAAAGTTATTAATCTTTCAATCAATAATGAATTTAAATAGTTAATGCAGGAATTATGCAGAGCTTGACCACTAAGGCAAAAATCTTAAGAAAACTTTTGCTCCTCACAATCTCTGTTCTTTTGGAAAACCCACAGCCAGTGATGGGAGATTAGCTTTAAAAAGTGAGAATTTCACTGGAATTGCAGCTCCAGGTAACCATGGGAAATGTTGTTCGCAGATGCAGAAAATGTAGGATAATTAGGTATTTTGGGGAGGGGGAAATGGAAGTTACAGCAATCATGCAACTATAATAAATAACAATGCTGTCCCTCTCTGGGACCTTCCAGAGGACCTCAGGGCAACCCACAGACATTCCTCATTAAAAGCTACCATGCTATGGCCATGGCTTATCGCATAGTCTAAGTCTCAGATCCGACTGTACTTCTCTTCCTTATGCGCCTGTCCCTTGCTGTGCCTCATCCCAGACATAAGCTGTAAACTCCAAGGGGCAATGACCCTGTCACATGGTTGTGTGGTGGCTCCTGCAGGACCCCAGCCAGGACCCAGGATGCTGTCAAGTGCTGCTTCGATATAACTAATGAAGGAGACCGATAAAGAGACACAGAAGACAAAGGCTTCCACCAAGTGAGAAAACTCTTAAGTACAAGCAGCAAAAACCGAATGCAGCTGAGAAGGCATTCATGCCAAATGTTCTCATTAGGACAACGCACCCCTAATAAGCGGGCCATGAAATCCAGTGGTCTTGTAGACAAAAGCGTAAAAAAACAAGCGGGGGGGGGGGAAGGGGAAGGGGAAGGGGAAGACAAGGTCAACCAAAGCAAGGGAGACTCCAGACAAACACTCCCCGCCGAAAGCAAAGCACCTTAACAGATACTGCTATGTGGTCTGCAGAAGATGCTGTTCTGCGGAAGAAAGGGTCAAGTCAAAACACAAACCCACATATACACACTCCCACAACTTTCTTAACTACCACTAAGGATTTAAGAAAGTGTTTTGCATGAAACTTGTTTTAGTGCTTGTGTTCTAACAATTTCCCATTCCAGTCGCTGTTCCTACTTTAATTCCAGTCATCGTCAGGACAAAACACTAATATTTAGATATTGCATTGTTAAAGAAACCTAGAGTAGCAGGAAGTTATATTAAAAATATATAAATATAGTCCATGCCTATTTAAAGCTTCAAATGCATATCACTAGGAAACTGCATAAATCAACCCAACATAATTCTCCAGCATGCATCAAGATCTAAAAAACCGTAAGTTTGATGTTCTCTCTTGCCACCCACTTTAAAAAAAAAAAAAAAAAAGAAAGAAAAAAACACACACACAGGGTGAGTTTAGGTTGCAAACGGTAACAAAATCAACACCCGGTCCAACGAATAAACGCAGTCTACTTTCTGATGTACCGAAGATCGTGCCACAACCAGTTCAAAACCCAAACAAGAACCGCCCCCCCAACCCTGCCCCCTCGCCCCCGCTTTTGCCCTTAACCAAGCGCCACCGCTCTGAACCCCCATCTTGCCCTTCAGCCCTCCCTCCGCGTGCTGCGGCACAGCCTCTAGCGGGGCCGACCCCGAGCTCCCGGCCACCCCGGGCACCCTGGCGTCGAGACAAAGCAAACTCCCTCTTGCCTCACACGGCAAACTCAATTTTCTAGAAACCTTCCAGTTAGTAGTTTACCGCTACCGTCATCCTGGACTGTCAACAACGTGTCCTTTGTTGCCTGCGCGCTGCTGCGTGCGGGTGTGCATGTTTGTTTTGTTTTGTCGGGTTTTTTTCCCCCCCTTTTCTTTTTTTTATTTTCAGGAGAAATTTGGGTTTTTAAATGAGTAATCTGTTTTCGAGTGATTTCTCTGCGCTGGCTCCACCCTGTACTGTAAACTAGACATTACCTTATACAAGAATGAATCTGCTGCATTCCTCTGTCTAGCTGCCTCGCAGCAGATTTCCGACACTCACAGCAGAATCAACAGCAGCACTCGCTCTCCCACCCCTTCCCTCCTCCCCTTCCCCCTCCCGCTCCCGTTTTCTTTCTCTCTCTCTCTCTCTTTTTTTTTTTTCTTCACTGCCTCACTGTGTTTTTGTGTAAATGATCTCACATGACTCAACAAATCCATCTGCCTGGAGCAGGCCAACTTTGGAGCCTTCCCAGGAGGGAGGAGAAGAATTGCTTTGTGGAAAGGACCTGGAGCTTTGCCCTTTCTCTGGCTCAAATTACCCGCCTGTCAGGCCTGACGGATTTGGCTAAAAATAAAAGGAAGCGGGCCGTGAAAAGGAGATGAATGAGCTCAGCAGTTCCTTAGATAACATGGGCCCGGTGTTGCCCAAAGCTCCCAAAGCAGGAACTTCAAATGCTGGGCATGTAAGTGCAATGCTGAAGTCGAGGTGAACTTGGCTGTTAAAAAAAAAAAAACCCAACGCGCACGCACGCACACACACACACTGTTGGAAATAACTGGATTAAAGGCGCAGACACACACAGCAGAACAGGAAAGCTGCCTGCTGTAGGCTTTCGGCTTGTAAAACATAGGAGCGGTGGCATTTCCACCGCAAACGGGGGGCCGCGCCGTGGAGCCCCGCGTGATGTCAACCCGGCGGCCGTGCCAGTGCCGCGCTCAAAGTCATTTGTGTAAATGTATGCCCAGCACCCGCGGTGGGTATTAAGCACTTAGTTTGGCAATGTAATAACACACTGTAACAATCTGTAATGTGAAGCAGTCAGCAAAGCCCTGGCTCTGAAAGCTATTTCTCCTAACCATTAACCATATGTTTGGCTCCTTGGCTCTCCGAGCGGGTGTTCCAGCTCACCATCTGGTTTCTATCCACACAAGCAACTGTAAAGCGCAGCGTATTTCCCTCTGGAGCCGCATGTTTCTCTCCGTCTCCCTCCCTCCCGGCCCGCCCCCGCTCCTCCGGCTCCCTTTCTCATTCACCACTTTCAAAGCCGGCCTCGCCGCCCGCAGCACCGCTGGCGCAGGGAAGGCGCAACCTGCCCGCCTGCGGAGCTTGCTGGCATGTGGGCATGGGGACGGGAGCCGTCAGTGCCGGCACCTGGCACATGGCGTTAAAAATAGGCGCGTTCTTGGGAGATCCGGGCGTCGCTGCGGCACCCATCGCATCTCCTGCTTGGAAATGAGCTCATGGGCACACTCACGCTCACATGTGCGCACACGCACACACACGCAGAGCATTCAGTTTGGGTTACATCAACTCCATCCCGCCACTGCAGAATGACTTCCATAATGAATTTAACGACAGGAATACAATTGGCAACATGTCTCCTGCTCCCTAATACGGCTGTCTAGGTGCATCTGGTTTTGGTCTCCCATCCCTCCCCAAATTAAGACAATTTGGGGGTGGAAGAAAAAGAAAAAAAAAAGGAATGGAATGACAGAGATCTGAAGAAAAAGGGATGAAAATATTTACTTTTCTTGTGATGACTAAACAAGCTTTTCATGAAATTATAAAAAACCTTTTAAGTGTTATATTTGAGAAGACCTTGTGCCATATGTTTGCTTTATGATTTTATGAATTCAAACTACTATTTATATTTTTAAAGCACTTACATGCTGCTCTTTATTTCTGAAGTCACCTATGGGAGATCAGCAGTAATTTTCCTCCCTGGTTGGCCAATTTAAGACTAATCATGTCCTAACGCAAGTATTCAGGGATGCAAGCAATAGGATATTCAGCAAATCCCACACTTGCTCCTTTAAAATAAGTTTATATTCTGCAATGAGTCACACATACAGTGTTTATCCAAGTTACCAGTGCTACAAGAAAAAAAGTCCTGTACATTTGCAAATACATACACATCACAGCTGTAAGCACAACTGCTTACACTAGGACTCATTTCCATGACTAGATACTGATATTTTTAATAATCTGTTATACTAATGTTGATACTATCTTCTTGGAGTATGCAGTTTAATATTAAAAAGAAACTGGTTCTAGGAAATCTCAAATCCACACCCATTCACACCCCTTCTTTGTCATGAACGTAAAAATGCAAAGCCACAGTTACATTTTTCCCCAATGCATCTAACAAAGGAAATGCATAGGCATCACCAGTTAAAAACAGCTTCATCTAAGCTGCCTTGCTCTGCATATCTGCTTCTTGATAAATAGTACAGAACTTCTCCAATTTCCACTGAAAACCAAAAGCCTGCATTGGAAAACATGCATGTTTTTCAAATCTCCTCATATGTGTGAGAAACCAGAGCATGAAAAAGCCACTGTAGGCCCTTATCCTGGAATCAAATACACATGGGGAAAACCCTTATGCTTGTGAAAAGCCTGATGACTTCACTGGGATTGCCTAAGAAGTTTGAGGGTTGAATCTGGCCTTAATTACAAAGTCCATTGTGATTAACACTATATACCCTCCCTCCACCTTTCACTCCCCCTCAATTAGAAAAATAATCTCATTTTATGAGATTTAAAATTATTAAAAACATGAGAGATGTACTTCAGCTAATAACTTACATTTCTTCAGAAAGAGGATCTAAACGTGTTAAAGAACATTATTTGAAGATGAGATTGTTGCAATATACTAGCAGCATATTTAAACATCACACATTAGCTTTCCTCCAATTATCCAACAAGAAATTGTCTTCATTCACAAACATCTGCACCAGCCAGTGGTAGTACTCTAAAACAGTGAAGATCTAGGTCCAAGCCTTTTAGTAGATAATAATCTGCTCTCTTCCAGAATAATTTTTTAAATAAGTAATTCAAGGGAAATATTCATAGATTCAGAGAGTTTTACAGTCTAAGGGGCAGCTAATGTTCTCATTTGACCTTCTTCCATTAAACAGGCCTAGAGCTTCTACTTCAGTACAGTAGTGAAAGGTTGCATTAGAGATCTTTCTCAGGGTGAAAAACAAAACAAAACAAAAATCTTAGTTTTAACAGTCTGAAATGATGAAGGAAGCCACCACAGCCCTAACAACGTTGTCCTATTCAATAATTACTCTTGCCGTGAGAACGCTTACACCCTCATGCCTGGTTTGAATTAATTTAACAGCCAGCCACTGGGTCTTGTTATACCTTGTCACCTTCCTCTGCTGCTCTGTCCCTGACAAAGGGCCCCTGTCAACTTGAAATCTAGCCAGTTTTTAAAATATAATAAAAAGCAGTGTCACATTATTACCTGAATCCACCGAGTCCTCCTGCCAACAATGGTGTTTTTGCAATCACATTTTTCTGTTTTTAAAAACTTTTCTCTTGCCTCATGGCTCTGTGTGAAAACCAACACAAAAGAGAAAATTGATTAACTGCACAAGATTAACTGTTATTTGTATTAGAGTAGCAGCTGGCTTTCCCAAAAGATATTTAGGTCTTTTTTTCTGGTATGTGCCAGAAAAATTATTAAACAAGAAGAAAGTCCTTTTCCTGAAATTGCTTATTGACCAAAGAGAGGAGACAAAGAGCAGTTTGGAGGGGAGGCCAAAATAACCCAGCACATCACTTGCAGAGCTGCACATGGGAACGCAGGTCTTCTGAATCCACACCTTGTGCCCTCCCCACCGGCGTATGCTTCCTGGCAGTGCTGGGAACAAAGCCAAGCAGACACTCAATGCCACCAAAAACAGAAATACGGAGGAAAAGTGAATTTTTTTCTCTTAATTGCTTTCAGTTTCACTAGCAAATACATGTCACTGGTAAGTACAGCAGTATTGTAAAAATAATACTTGCAAAATTACATTGACAGTAAATTACTTAACTGTACAGTTTCCCTGACCTTTGCATCCACAACATTATTTAAGTAGCAATTCTGCTTAAAATTCTAGAGAGGGTCTTTTAGTGCCTGCACTCACTCCCTACTTCACAAATTACTAGCTGGTTGTTTCAGTGTCAGTCTCTCCTGCCAATACGCAGCTGAACCATAATGGACACTTTTATATAAAGAAGTTTCCATACTTAAATAGGGAAGAAAAGGCTCCATATGGTAGAACCCGACTGAAGACACAACTTCAAAAAAAAAAAAAAAAAAAAAAAAAGTCACTCAGAACCACCAGAAGACATATCATAAGGGAAGAAAAAAAAACGCAATTGGATTTTCAGTACTGGAAATGCCATTAATGTCAATATTTCATCGCTTTCTCTGAAAGCAAACAAAACAAAATAAAAACCTTTACTTAAGGAGATGCAGCTCAGCCATCTGTACCTGGTCCCTCGCCTGCTCCCACAAGGTGTATGATATAAAGGCAGCAATTGGGCACTTGTGAGGACACGGCTGCGATGCCCGTCCCGTGAGGTCAGGGGCTTGGGCGTTTGGGCACGCTCTGTCCATCGTCAGGGCAGACATCTGCTGAAAGGAGAGTTTCGTCCCATGGTTTCGTCCTATGGTTTCAGTCACAGGGGTCCAACTGAGCCACATCAGAAAACGTGGCTGGAAAAGATGAACAAATCTGGCAACCTTTGGCGTAATGATTTTAAATATGAGAGTGGAGAGTGAACTTTGCTGTCCCCAGCACAAACCTACCCAGGTTTGGACAAGTCGTAAGCTTTTGGGGGGTTACAAGAAAAAAAATCCTTTACTGAGCAAGCATGGAAAGACTTGCTCCACATCAGCACCTAGAGTCTCCAAGGCACCTCGCTGTGCAGAGCGGGCACATCCCCAGCCGCACCAAGCAAAGCGCACGGCCTGCTCCCAGGGCGAGTGGGAGCGTGGCTGGACTCCCCCTCCGATGCCTGCTCCTGATGGTGCGGGGCGACTTCCCAAGTGAGGGGCAGGGATCACCCCTCTCGCCTGCTCCGGACCACCTCCCGCTGGAGCCCCGACAGCGCGCAGCCACATAGCCTAAAGGCAGTGCAGCCAGGAGCCGGACCAGGGAGGGGAAAAGTACGTTAGAACCAGGATTTGGCTTCACTGGGATGGGAAGCTGGAGGGAGGATGGAGAGAGAGCCAGCGCCTGGTGAGGCAAGGAGGGCCGAGACAGGAAGACTCAGCGGGGCTGCGCCGTGGCCGGGCAGTTAAGACGCTGCCAACGAATCACATTCACGTCCATACGACGCCAGCCGATGCCACTTGCCTTTTTTAGTTCGCTTCCTGTCTTTTGTGCATCAAAAGCACGTTATAAAGAAGAACGTTGACAAGTCAAGCACCGAAAAAGCCAAGAGACGTTACGGGCGAGCGCGTCCCACCGTGGCTCCCTGCACCCCTCCGCTGCTGGGGCAGGTGCCACTCGAGCCGCGTATCAGGGCGACGGCAGGAGAGCACAGGGAAACTCTGACATTTGTTGATTGCGAACAAGGCAGCCGCCCCGTCTCTCCCTGCTGCTCCTCTCACCGCTCAGGCAGATGAACTCTGCCTTGGAGGACTGCCACCGAGCCGCTGTGCAGTGGCACTCAAGTCATTTAAACCAGGCATCTCCCAAGTGGCCATTAACGGCGTGTTCCTAACCAACCTGAAACCCTGGCTTCTCTCAAGCAAAACTAATGAATGCTCACAGCAAAAGGGAACTCTGTTTCCAGTATATGAAATACTGTGTGATACCGAGACATCTAAATGGCAAGGCTTTGTCCTCTGTTTTAACTCTCTTCCTGTAAAAGAGTGGCAACACTTCCCAAATCATTTGTCAAACCCTCAGGTGTGACAGTGATAAATAGAAAAGTTCAGGAGGAAACTGCAAACTTCTTCAGTAAGATGTGAATAGCGTGCAATAAATAAAGCCTGGGGCCAAACACAGAACAGCAGGAAAAAACCCAAGATGCTGAATAGCTCATTCACCGGGTGCTTGCAGTGAGCTGTACGCTTTGCGTTAGAGGCAGGGGTCTGGCTCAAAGAGCAGGGTGTGATCACATAATCAAAAACTGTCCGTGCATTCACAAGACTTAAAATAGGACTGTACAAATCAGCTTTATATATCAGTGATTCACACTGTGCCCTTAGTTACAATATTTTAATGTCTTTGTGTAGGAAAAAAAATTAATAGCAAATAGGTGAAATGGCCCTAGATATTACGCTGCCTTAGACATTCATAGCCTGTGATAGAGCACAAGTCTACAGTCAACCAAAGGCATGAGGCAGGAAGACAGATCTTAAAGGTAAATAATTCAGGGCTCTAATGAACTTGCTGACTGTAGATAGGGAGCTCCAGGGCTAGGAGCCCTCCAAACTGCCCTACAGGCAAACCTCAGGAGTGCAGAACAGAAAACCGGCAGCAAAAGCACGCCTCAGATATTCCCACTGTAGGAACAAGGACTCTCACAATGTCTCTCGCGTAAAACAAAAGAGTCCTGGGGAGCAAAAGGCAGCTTTGCAGCTCGGCTCCAGCACTCCATACTGTATTCAGAAGCCACTGAAAAGGAGGTGCAATTTAAGAAATGTGATTTGGGCAAGCAGTGAACTGGTTTGTGAAGTAAGATAGTTGACCCATTTTGTGTCCCACTGAAGCATCAAAAAACTCCTCAGGGATAGTCAACATAGCAGTTTGGTCCAGAGGTACTAAAAACACAAGTGACTGTGGGTAAAGCTGTAAGCTCTTTGCTAAATAAGACAGCCAGAAGATTAAAGAAACCAAACAACCCCCAACCCCTCCCCAATCCACAATCTTTTCCCCACCCTCTTACAAAATCAGTTTTTATCAGATGCTTTTATCACCACCTGAGAATTCCTGTGCATCCATCAAAAAGTATTTCAGCCAGACAAAATCCATCAACAAACCACAGGATCAATCCTCATCAATTCTTAAATTACCTCCAAGTTTCCGTCTTCCTTGCCTGCATCCTCTGCTACAAGGAGCCATGCACAGACAGCACCTACCCTTGACCATGCAAGGAAACTATTAAAATGGGGTTACAGTGGACTGTCATCAGCTATACAACGTTGCTGCTGCTGGAACACTCTGAGGAATTATACGCTGTCTCACGCATACATAAAGTAGTATGTAAAAACATCCCAGAGTTGCCTAACACCATCTTACGAGACCTACGTGAAACTAAAACCTGGAACAAAACCCCGCCTTTTGCTGCTAGACACAATCGCAGCGGCAACAATAGCCAATTCACTGAAAGGCTGCTGACGAGCCTGCAGACACTGTACGGGAACATGCCCGTGGATCAGCAATCAAGAACGCGACTGCCGTTCTCACCCCATACCTGGAGGAGACGAAATCTTGTCACCAGCAGAGATCTGGGTCACAGAATAAAAAAGGAAGCTGGAGCTACCCCATCATGATCTTCTAGGTAACATTCCCAAAAGGGGAAACAAATCTGTGGGTAAGGCTGCATCTCACAAGGTCCTGGACACAGCACAAAAATAACCATTGGCGCTTTGTCTGCTTCCAGGCAATACTACCCGACTGAAAAACGTATCACATGATATGAGAGTATGTACACCACTTTGCAAAAAGAATTTGTAAATGGAAAGTTCAGATTCCAGTTTCCCAAGACCTGGCAAGCACATCTAGATTGCCAAAGCCTTCCTCCAATATGCCAGGCTAAAAACAACTTGTTTGCCTACCCTGTACTTCAAAAATGAAAACCCAGGCAGAGTGGAAGCAAGCATGCAAGACAAGGAACTCTCAAATTTAAACCCTTGATTATTTGTGAAAAATAATTGTGCTGGGTCTCTCCCTACGCAATCAAGTAGCTGATTCCTATCTAAGAACAGGACTGAAAAATGAAACAGCCTTCAAACCTCTGCTTGCTAAAGTTTTTGTAATCCTACTCCATGTCATTTCCTTATTTATGTCTCCTGATACTGGAGTTCAACTTTTGGAGAAACATGCATGAAGAACCTAGAAAGTGAAATGTGGTATTATTTATGAAATAAGAGAGCATGTTATTAGCAAGAATTCGTACACACACACATCCAAATCCTGTTCCTCTGTCAAACACCCACTCTTGAAATCCTGTACCAGCCAGATTAGCAAATGTGCACATGCTTGCACTCTTGCAGAAACAATAGTCTCTTTCAGTCCATACAATCTTCTGAAGAAACAGGCTAAAGCATCATGGGAAATGTTAGGAAATATCTGCAGAAAACAGTTCACAAGATGAAAGGCAAAACGAGTCTTTTAAATTGTATAAAGTACATAAAATGGAGGAGAAATTAATGGCTTTGTTACCTATCCATTCTTCCAAAAGGCTTTTTTTTTTTTTTTGCTAAATGTTCAGGATGGAAAAAGGGGGTTGATGCAACTCTAGAAAATAAAACACTCCAGAGATGGAATGGCTCCCTTATAAATAGAAGGCTTCAGGCAAAATTCAGCTCTCAGAGCTGCGCAGCAGAGCTCAAAGCTGATATCCCGCTCTCCTTACATGCATGGATCTCCCACTGACGTCAATGATTTTCAGCTCTCTTTACAAGCAGGAATCGATGAGTCTGCCTCAAGATGAGCCTGCTGCCCCAAGTATAAAGTACCTCCTCCCTCCACTCCCATCCCATCCCATCCCAAGCAATACTCTGCTGCTGTGCAGGGCATTACATTCTTTTTTAATTAATCTAGCACAAGTTTTAAGCTGCCTCAGGGCTAAGCCAAACAACAACACGTTTTCTGCCTTGGAACAGCGTGGCAGAAGTGCCTATAGTGGGTACAGAGGAATGCTCTGCCATAAGGTTAGGGAATTAAGGACAGAAAAGAAATTGCAACAGTGCCATACCTGCCCTCTCTAAATTTTGTCTCTAGAGGACTCAAGTATGAGAAACTGAATATTTAATCAGGAAGGAGATGGGGCAGGGAGACCGGCTTTGGTAACATTATGGTTGGGAATATCACATAAAAGTTATTATGGAATCACAACATCCACTGTATATTCCAAACTGTAGGTCTCTAAAAAAGCTGTCAGGAAAAAAATGACCTCTGTTATCAAAGACAGCACTAAGCAATCAAAAAGATTTAAAACTAATCCTTGTTTCTCCTCTCAAAAGGGGCTATGTGACTCCTGCAGGAAAGAAATCCTCCCGTATCAAAGCAGATTTTCCATCCATGCTTTTCCATCACACTGCTTATTGTTTTTAATCACCTGGTATGCATCTTTATACAGGATTGCTTACGCTAAGGAAAAATACTGATGCTCGTTCTGCAGAAAATACTGACTTCTGTTCTGCGGAAATACAACCAAGGCTAATGGTAGCAATTGTGGCTCTAATTCTGTTTTTGTCTTGCATTGAGGGAACAACATATCCCCGGCATTTTTAACTCTTGCTCACATTCCCCCTAAACACACTGTCATTCTCTGCAAGATTTTACTAAGCAATTCATCGAAAACCAACTGTAAGTATTCTTCAAAATGTAGGAGTAAATCAAAGTATAATTTGATGTGTCTGATTATACACACACCATATGAGAACGTGAGAGCTGATCATACAAGAATACAAGTTGCTTTTCATTTCACAGCTCCAAGAGTCAAAAAGGGTGTGTAAGACCCTGATATATACCAGATGTTTCAAAGTAAGGTGGAAAAAATGGTGTGGACACATTTGTCCACTGTGAAAGCTTCCTGACAGCTACCAACTGGACATGCTTTAGTGTGTGTGCTTGCTTTGCCTACAAAAGAATAAAAGCCTAATGGAATGGGAAGAGTCACAGCTTTTACTCATACATATAATTCTGCTCTCAATCCTACTCAGCTTTGGGGGAAATAAATTTGACAAGTCAATCAGTATGAAGCTAGAAACCCTCAAAACTGAAATTATTTCCTTAAAAATATTTTTTTATCTATTTAAGAAAAACATTGTTTTAAAGAAAAAAGTTTGGGCTGGAGCACACCTGCAGTTTCACTAAGTTTCACACAAAACCTAAGAAACAAAAGAGCAAAATATTTTCACTTGTTTGCAGCAAGTCTTCAGTCAGTTTCATTTTCAGGATTTAACTTTTTAATGTGTCTGGATTGAAAAAAAGGTAAGAAAGGGAGGAGGGTGGCTTTCACCTCAGCTCCCAGAGGCCTCAGTCAGAATCATCACCCTCCCTGTACTAGACACTCTACAAATGCATCAAGACTTCAAATTCTGTGTCCTAAAAGGCTAAGTTTCATTTTTAGCTACAATACTGGAAGTTGTTTCTTCTGCCATACACGGACTCCATAGCTCCTCTTTTCCATAACCTGTGTTAGTTCAAAGAACCCCACATGATGTGTATGAAAGAAAAAAAAAGTCTCAGGCTTGGGAATAGTAGATACATACTCAGGTGAGGCAAGAAAATGAGACACGGGATTTCCAAAGTCTCACACATTTAACCTGAAGCAACTTCTTCACTGAACTTTTGTCTCAATTGTTTTTCTGTATAAAGTTTGTGATTACAAAAGGACATTTTGGAGATGTAACTAGTGCTTGTAACTTGACTCGATATTTTGCCCATGATCCCTTCAAGCAAAGCACTGCCTACACCAGCCTCTGGGTCAACACTGAAATCAGTTATTCCAGCACAGGACCATGGAGATAATTCCCTGCCCACTAAACATCCCGCTTTCTTCCTTATCATGCCTGGAGGATATGAGAAAACATGCATTTAGTCCACGACTATGGACTCCTGTAATGCAGCTTTAAACACAAGTCTCAGTTTCTGAGATTTTCTTTTTGTTGCCTCATTATCTTTACCATGTTCCAGGAGAAACCAGGGTCCCCACAGGTGGAGAGGGGAAGTCTTTATGCTTCCAGCTGTATCTAATGCTAGCTAGTCAACTGGATGGTGCAAAATGTTGCATCAACCTGATGTTTCACTTCAAAGTCACAAAAATTTTCTTACTTCTAGGACTAGGTGCTTGTGGTTTGAGTTACCGCTGGGGAAATGGAAACTCACAGCCAATACTTCAGGTTTCTTCCCAACGCTGCTGGGTTGCCCGCAAAAGAAAAATAACCAGAAGATGACAGATGTAAAATGGCTTAAATCACACACTTAGAAAATACTCTGGACTAAGCAAAAAATTAAGTGCAATTATATGAAATCAAGGTCCAAAGTCCTAATAAGTCAACACTTTAAACTCCAGAGTAGGACTGGATCCCTAAGAGGTAGTTCTGAATGAGGACAGGTGAGTAAAGAGCGGGTCCTGACCACTAACTTTAACCTTGCAGGCACTGACTTCATGCTATTGCTATCTGCTGGACAGACCGTTCTAGTTGAGATGCCTTCAAAAAGATACCTTTTCAGCAGAATCCATAGGCTGAAACTCCATTTTCTATGTATAGTCATGCAAAGGGAAAAAAAGAATTCAACTTGCCAATGAAGAACAAAAATACCAGATCAATGAGCATACGGTCTTAAAAATATGATAACTCTAATCCCTCACTTGCTAAGAAATCTCTCTCAAAGAAATATTTATGTTAAAATTTAAAGTTATGTTCAACATTAATCTTAAGGAATTTTACAACAGAACGTACCAATTTTAAAAGGATTCTACAGTTTTAATAAATTCCTAGAACTCAAAGACAGAAATTAAATGGGGTGGGGGGAACTCAGTGTTGGCTAGACATATTTCAATATTTGTTACCATAGAAACAAGCCAGCAGATTTAGGTTTTGGAGTTATCCTTGCTATAAAATATTAAACTTCTTACAGTTTTTGCATATGTATATTATGGCAAGAACACTGTCAATCCTGATAAAGCCCAAAGTATCTTAATTATTTAACAGGATTTTTTTTTTTTTTTAATCTTTTAAAATATTTTTCCTTAATAGACTGTATTTTAAAATCTTCCAATATTTCCAGAATACCAAAGAGACACTTCTGGCTGAAAGAATAATATACAGAAGATGATGAAGAGATAAAGACTTATTTTTTCACTACGCTGTGGAGAAGTTTCAGGTAAAAGGAACAAAAACATATTCGGATAAAGGAGATTCAACGGTAATGATAAAAATGATACCAATTAGCAGCTCTGATAATTTTACTAGCTAAAAATACATTAAATTTTATATTTCATTTGAAAAACACTTTATACTTCAAATTTGCTTTGATTTTTTGTTTTAACACCAGCAATGGAGAAAATGGGAAACTGCAGAATTTAAATGACTGAGATAACGTCTTGACACTTCAACGATATCAAGTATTCCTGGCAGATGTTGAGGAACAAGACAAATGCATTGTCCTTTCATGCTTCAGAAGAGCATTACCAGTTTTTATTCAATTCATCATGATACCCAACATGCAAAAGATCAACAGTCCAAACTAAAAGGAAGGACAGATGTTTACTCCAGCACACTCCTTAAAAGAAGCAAGAAAGGAAAGATAATTTAAAAAAACCAAAATGGTACAATGGCCCGACAGCTCTGCTTGCCCTCCAGAAGAGTCCTGAATTTCATTAAGCATCGGGAGACCAGCTCGGCTGGGCCAGTGGGGAAGATCGCTGCTCATGCAACCCCCAGCTCATCACGCTGGCGCGGGCTGAACCCAAGCAATTCCAACACGAGTTTCGCAGCCAGAACCGCTTGCTGGATGCAGCCCTCACCTCCCACTTGCATTCAAGAAACTCTGTTTATGGGCGGCTCTACATGAGGCTTCCACTTGAGGCAAAAAACAACAAACTTGAGAGCAAAAGCCGTAAACCTCACATTTGTTTCAATGCTGTGTTCCTGCACTGAAGGGGACCAGGAAAAACACCAACAGAAGCAAAGCAAACCAGAACAAAGAACAAAACTGAGCGAGACTGAAACACCCTCTTCTTCCAAGAATTAAACAATGTTTTTTATGAAGTGTAGAGATAAGCAGTGGGACTACCATTTCCTATCATTTCTGAGGTCAGTTCTCTAACACAGGTTCTCAAATAGCCAATTAAATGTCTGCAGTGCTCCTTAAGCTTTTATACTCAAATGTCTACCATCATCTTAAAAACAAAAAAAACAAAAAAAAACAAAAAAAACCCCTTAAGCCTCTTAAAAAATGGAAAAACTTATTCTTAAAGGGGTTCCAAGACAACCCTTGAACTAATGGAAAAATCTTCAAATCTTTAAAAGACGAAAATGGTAAGACATCTTAATTTTAAAAGAGTAAAATTTAAATGTCACTTCCTGCATATTATATTGATTTGAAAAACCTTGCATTTTTGTTTTCTTTGGTGTGGTTAACAGTGGAATCTTTTTAGAATACATTTCTGTGGCCTATATTGCAGAACATATTGTTTATGTTCTGCAACTGTTTTACATAATTCTGAATACAAGAAAAGCAGAAAGTGATTTTTCCTCTGCAAAGAAAGAGCGAGCTAAAAAGTCGCCTGCTACTCGAGCTTTCAAAGAAAGAAAGACTGGAAAAAAGTATCCCAACACTCAAGGGAAAAATGCACAATTTCCTTTCACTGACAGCTGCAGCAAGGTACAATAAATCTATTTTATCTGAGTAGTAACGTATATGTGTTAAACGTGGAACAACATTGTGTCCTATAGAAAATTTACCAACACAAGTCTACAAAGGGCACCATTATGGATGTGCAGTGAAGAGGTGGGAAGTTATTCATATGTCTGAATAAGTCCTGGAATGATAAGACATGCATGCAGCAAATGTTGTCAAAGATATGGCATTTAATACACGCATTCAAACACTGAGCCATAAACCCCCTCAGTGCGTCTTTTTCTAGGCCCGTTGAGCCCAGGTTCGTCAGTCAGCAGGTGGTAGTGGTACCACTGGACTTGGGGCTCCAAGTTTTATATCTTCACCTGCTACTGCGGGTATTAAAAACACACATATGCTTGCCCTTCTCACCAAGCCTTTATAAATTAGGGTTTGGTTTGAAACATCACTTTAAGAAACCTGATGCAGCTTTTATAAGGTTTTCTGTAAAACTCATATAAAAAAGTAAAACAAAGCAGAACCGGTTGTACGCAGGCATCGTAGGTATATCTTGGAAGAAAAGAACAATGATTCGATCCGGCCGCTTATCTCACAATAGCTACCTCGGCTGCTTTGTCAAAAAACGAGAAACGCACAGGCACAGCGACGGCATTTACATCGTTTGACACAAGTCTCTCCAATTTAAACGACAGCTTGCACCATCGTTCAGGGTGGCTTTGGTTGCCCTCATGTGGCGGCAGGCTAACACAGGGCCAGCGCCTGGCTGCCCCCACCACTACCAGCCCCCCAGCACCGCACGGCAAAACCGAGGGGTAGAGAGAGCGCAAAACCCTTGTGCCAGCCCTGCTGAGCGTGAGAGACGCACTCTGGGTTTGGATAACATGCGGGCGTGCGCGTGCTTCGGAAATAATGAAAGCTCCGTTTGGCCTGCTTAAAATACACGTTTTAGTAAATATAAACTAATAGAAGATAAGACAGGAGAAGAACTGGAGATTCTGTTTCTCTCTCCAATAATATGGGAGAAAGATAAAATTCAACCAAATAAAAACCCAACACATATAAAAGAAAATACTTTCTATACAGCATGTAGTTATCTGATAGCAACCCATTACACTTCATATCACAGAGGCCAAGAGTTCAATTGAATTTGGAAAGGGACTGGATGGGAGTTTCACATCTCAACAAAATTTTGGAAAGGAACATAAACATCTCACGCTTCAGTCTTGACCCAACAATTACAGGATAAAGCCAAGACATCGCAGGCTGTCAGGATGTTATATTTGCCATTCAAGGTAGGGCAGGAGTACTGCTCTTTCCTCTGCAGCATCTGTTGCTTGTCACCAAAATAAAAGACAGGAAATTGGGGTGTATGAACAGGGATCTGGACTGGCAAAGCAAAAAATACAACTTTTCTATTATTGGAAGACTAGTATGCGAATGAATTGATGAATGGGAAGGATTAAATATAGAAGAAAAAATAAGCAAAATGATTAATTGCTAGGAAATGGAACTGATGATTTATAGAAGAGAAAATTAGTAAGATTTGGGAAACTGAAGAGAATAACCAGTGCCTGAGCTGCAGGGTGGGACCATCTGGTGTGTGTAAGGCACAGTAGTATGCCACACATGCCCTGAAGTTTGGGTCATCCTTTCCCTTTCTCTCGAAGTCTTTGCGTGTACAGAGAATATGCAGCCTAAATAGGCTGCTTTTAGAAGTTACTAGCTGAAATTAACTGCCTTTAAAACAATAAGCTGCAATCATTCATTTTAAAACCTTATTCTATAACCTAAAACAAAAGAAATCCACTCTCTTCACTCTATTAGACACTTTTGTGTGGTCTTTTAGGTCTAGTAGCATGGTCACATTCACATCCTTCTATTTCAGAGTTTTCTGGAAATTTTGAAAAATAAATGGCTACTTATATAATGTCATTTACATTTATTTTAAGAAAGAATACATAGGAATGGAAATGGAAGGCATTTTTAGCATATTTATTTTTTTAGAGTACAAGATATCAACAGAGACACCTGCTTTTGGTTTCTTTGCTCCGCAATCATTAAGACAATCAAAATTTTTTGCAGTCAATATATGACCTACAGGCACCTCAAAGCAGCACAGACCTGAGCCATAAACCAGCATCTTAAAGTATATTACCATCAGTCTTTTCTGCAATGTCTTCAATTCATTTGCTTTTGTGTGGAATGATAATAAAGAGGCGGGGGGGAGGGGAACAGCTATACAGTGATACCCTAAAAGCACTTCATGTTTTACTGTTACACCTGCTTGATTTTTTTTAAGCTTAATGCCATTTTAAAATCACTTATAAATACTTTTTTTCAGTTAAAAAAAAGATATAACTGACTACATCCTCTCCGGGTTACGCTCATGAATGAGCCATTGTCTGCACTAGAAGCAAGCACCTGGGTCAATTCATGGGTATCCAGTGAAGCCTGTTAATTTCCTTTCAAAACATTGATTTGATCAGGTCTTTTGTAAATTAATATTAAATATAAAATCTCAAGGGTCAAAATTATCATGTGCAAGATACACACACACACACACACACACACACATACTTCTCAGCTGCAGTGCTTGTAAAAGGTAGCTTTAAGAGGCTAAAGGAGTTAACTTCTTGTGGTAGAGCTGAAGATTCCTGCTTGCAACTGGCACTGTGCAAACACATGGGAAAGCGACTGCTCCCTCCCCCAAAGAGGTTATTAAGACACTGAGGCAAATATTTTTCATACTTTTCTAAAGGTCCATTATGAAACACTGTAACCAAGACTCATTAAGAAACAATTTTGTGCTATCTTTGACAGATCTTACATTTCCTCACACAAGTCTTTATATAGGCTCATCCCCATAACAGCCAAATATTTTCTGCAAAGGGTAAACAACAGGATCTGGATTCACACAGATAGCAAGTCAGGAAACAAATAGCCTGGGACCATGAGGAGGCAATGGTGCATTCCCAATCAAGCACTACCTTCCTATTTAAGAAGGTATTTAAAAAAACAAGAACAAAAATAAGGCAGTGTGGACACTTTCTACTTTTTGTGTCACCTGGTCTCGCTCCCACACTTCCTAGGCAGAAATCTCCAATACTACGCTAAGAGGAGGAAAGACCGGGCTAGGAAACAGCTGTCATTGTATCCCTAACACACCCTGTGGGGGAGTTCAAGTCCTTCAAGCAGGCTTAGATAAAGTGCACCATCATCCGCACAGCTTTCCCGTGCCTGTCACTCTAATCTCTGAGGACCTTGCAACTGCTCAATTTTGCCTGGGCCTCTCTCCCTCTCCATCCTCCAGAAGGGATTTTTCCTTTGAACACGAGTACCCTTGGCACTGTGTGTCAGGAGGACTCCAGCAGCGCCCTCTGCTCCGCTGAAAGTCTGTATAAACTTCACAGGGTTGCAGCGATACATTACCTTGATGTTAATGTTTCTTGCGAGGTCCAGTTTTACTCATCAGCCTTTCGAAGGAGCACCTTTCCATTCAGTATGTCTATGAATTTTTTTTTCCTTTTACAAATGCTAAGACCAAAGGGAACAGACACAGACCATCTGCTGTGCTTAAATTCTGCACAAAGAGTAGTAATAAAAACAGCTGACAAACCCAATAAATATAAGAATCAACACACAAACCTTAAGTCTCAAGAAACACACCACTCTCAATTTAATGCTGTAGGCTACAATACAGTGTATTTTCCACTCAGTAGTGCTAGACACTTTCTCTATTAACTGAACAGTTTAAACTCCCGTACTTGATTTAATAGGAATCTGTTGTTCTAAGCAAAAATGTAAGGCAGTGAGGTTTACTTAAGCGGCCAAGTGCTTAAATGAAACTGAGAAAAACATCAGAACAGGCATAATACATTTCAGAAAAGGGCAGCTATAACAATAATTAAGTTGAAGTGGCCAAGAGATGAAGCCATAGAAAATTGGAAGCAATTAACATATAATTTTCAAGAAATATTAAATCCATATTGAAGACTCCACAGCAGTCACACAAAAGGATGTGGCGATGAAAACCAGATACTTTGCATAATCAGCAACAAAATATTTCAAACTTAGCCATCAAAACAAGGGCGATTGGTAACATCATTTTGAGAAGAGCTGTCTGCAAAACAGCAGCTTTGGCTGCGTAGGCAGAGGGGAACACAGCTCGAGTGTCTGTACATCACCTGCACCGCCAGAAGAGGAGGTCACGGCTATGGCCCTTGAACGCTGCCCAGACGGCGACAGCTTCTGCTTGTTGCTGGACCAATGGACACCAAAGGCTTTGGATACTCAAAGGCTTGTCTCGGACGTGTCCGTTCCCATAGAGAAAGACCTCATTCGAACTAGGAGGACCATCGTCTGCCCCACTAGCAATCACAGATCCATGCCAGGGCGCGCACAGGAAAGCCGTGCCAGGGAGCCATGCCAGGGAGCCAACTTCATCATGCCTTAGGCCCAACACTGGCCTCTCTTCTGATGCTCCCCAAGATCATGCTCCCTGGCAACCCCCTTGAAAACGGGATGTCACAGACCAATTTCCCTCCGGCCTCAGACCAGCACCTGCATCTCAGGCTCACAATAGGCTTAAGCACATGCTTAGCCAGGATTCGGATCTAACACCAGGTTTACAAGCTAATTTCTCCCAGGGCATGCAGGATGAAATTGGACATATTGGTAGCTTTCGTGGGGGCTCTCGAAACCAAACTTTCCTTCAGGTACATGCATAGCCATACACAAGAACAGATCCCTCCACACTCTTCTCTCTTTTTCAGCTGACGGAGAGGGGAATAAAAGTAAGTACTTTTTGGAAGTTGTTTGCTAGTCCAGACCCATGGGGCTTCTCCTCTACCTTATGGTTTACTGACTGCCCTTCATACCACACTCCTCTCTGCACCAAGCCCTTGGGCACGAACAAGCCCTTTTACTACAGAAATACACTCCATAGATCCTCTTCGGATTTACTCAATTGCTTACAAGTTCTCCCAGAGTCTCTCAGACTTGGTAGCTTTAAAAGGGGTAGCATCAGCCCCAACTTGTTCTAAAGAAATGCCATTACCCCCTGTGGACACACATGGCCAGCCTGGTTTCCATCACTCATGCCCATGAAACACTTCCACTTAACAGGGTGCTTTCCATCAGGAAGGACCCCACTGACATCCTTGCACAGAGCCATTACTTATCCAAGACCCAGTAGGCTAATGGTGACTCCCAGCTGGGTAACACCACACTGTAAGGTAGCAGATCTAATTTTGAGCCGAGTCATCTCATAGTCTGAACCTGAGATGTTACACATACAGCTCCGCAACGCTGCCAGTCCTCACAGCAAGAGGAGACTCCCCATTTATGCTAAAAAGGGAAAGGTAAGGAGTTTGCTAGCCACATTCAAATGAAACAGCCTGCTAATAATGAAACGCCAGGATTTTCTGTCTCTCAACTTTGGGTACAGCTTCAACGTGACAAAGAAATCATCAGCCCTATCACATATGCGGATGCCAAGAGTCTTCTCCTTTGCTTTTCTGTCAATATTTCAAGAGGATGAATTTATTTTATGTTTTTAACTGAATTGTCAAGGGCTTTGAAGTACCACAACACTTACAGTGTGGGGCCTGGCAAACTCAGATGAAAATGGCTGATGAATTTTAGATTTTTTTGTTGTTCTTATATTTGATGTTAGTTCACACTTTGAAACTGAAAATGTTGGAATGTGATTGCTATTTTTGCATTAAAAAGGCTGATTCTATCACAAGCCCAAAATATTGCTCAAGTTGTACAGAACATGCATGGCTCTATTATTTTTATTGTATCTAGCCCACAAAATTGTTACCTGAAGAAAACCAGTTCCCATACAGTAGCTACTACAGAACATTATTTTAATTTGCACAGGGAAACAGCATGCTCTCCCTGGACTTATAAAATTATCTTTTAATATCACAGCTTTTTGTCTTCTTTAAAAGGATGAGGAACATCACAAAAGAAAAAAAAAAATCTGAGGCGATGCAACGAACCAGCTTGTTTTCAGACAGCAAAAGCAGAGCTCCCCGGAAGGCAGAGATCTGCTCTGGTATACCCCGTGCTCTGCACAGTGTGGGAGCTTGTCCGCACTCCCACTGAAGGCGAGCAGGTGCCCCAGTTTACCCAACAGGCATTATCCAGCCTAATGGTGCAGAGTTAAACCAAGGAGGCTGCAGGGAGAAGCAAATGGGAAGGAGAAGAGGGAGGAAGATAAGCTACTGCCAGCGACCATCCCAGGAGCCTTAAGAAAACTACAAGGAAGCTATTAATCAGGAAGTGCCCACCTGCCCAGCTCTGCCCCTGCCCGATGTGCAGATGGAGGAGGCCACCAGTGGGTACGAATGGTGGCTGGGGAGGCAGAAGGCGAGAAGATGGCCACCGCGGGAGTGGGCTGCAGCCCCCAGCCACAGGGATACCTGCGCTAACGGGAATCTGGCAAGGCTTACGAGGGAAGAAAAACACTCAGGTAAGTGGAAAGAGGCAGAGAAGCATTTCCTCTACTAATTCTCCTCTCTGAGTGATGGTAATTTGCTCTGAAGAAGTTTTTGGACTCATTTTGAAGCAGCCACTGAACGAAGTTTTCCAGCACTAACCAAACTGGGCCGATCATGCTAAATAGCTAGGCTTTCCCTTTTTGCTAGGCTTGTAGGGGAAGGCTGAGGCCACTGGAGGCCAGATGGTGCTTGGGCACAAGACCATGTACAATGGAGACCAAAGGCAGCATGACCTACCCCAGGGCGTGTGCATCCAGGGAGGACCCAGAGACATACACTCTCTCTCACACACACACACACACACACTTGCATCTAACAGAGCTCGTCCTGCAAGCGTGACACGTGCAGGTTGCAGATCTGGCTCATTTCTCATAAGCTGATTACAGCCAACAGGTTTGTGCTAGTATTTATTGAAATGCTCTGGGTATTTTACCTCCACCTGCTTCGTTCTGGTTGCCTGGAGGAGCAAGCTGTGAGCGTTTCAAAAGAGCCAAGCTTCACACAGCTTTTGCTTCTCTGTGGCCTCTGCTGACCTTCTCTCCACCTCCATATATCCACACTAACTCCTTCCTGAGAGTTTTCTAGAGAGAAAGGAGTGTTACCCAGTTAGGAGTACTACTGTGCCTCCTCCCTTCCCACCTTCACCACATCAGACTTACTTCATGCCATCCTGTCTGGCACTTCTCATCTCCACAGTTATTCATAAGGAGTAATTAATCCTTCCTAAGCCCCGGGAGGGCAAACAGCCTCCAATTTATGTGTCCACAAATGGAAGAAGGGCTGACTAAAGGCAACTGAGGCAACCAGGAAAGCACATCGCAGCCTGGGAGCAGGGACAACCTGGCTTCAGGGATCATTCTCAGACTTTTCTCCCTCTCCATCCATTCCTTCATCTAAATTCAGTCTGTTCCCATTTCTTGCAGCAGATTCCAAAAGATCAACCACAGCATTAGTAAGCATTTTGCTTCAACTCTTAGGCATTATAGGGTAACATACCAGCTAATCCTAAAATGCAGGCACTAGATTTTTATGATATGTTTGTCTACGTGATGCAAAAAAAAGAAAAAAGAAAAGACCACTCTGGGCAATTTTTCCTTCTCTATAAGCTTGTGTGCATGCTTGTGGCTGTATCCTTTTCTCTAATCTTCAAGTTAATTTCAGTCAAATAATTGACTGCAGGCAACAGAAGCAATATCTGCAGCCTTGTTAGCTTTAGAAATATTCACATGGACTATATAAGCCACACTTCACATTCTTTTAGTTTAATTGCTGTACAAAAAAAGGTAGGAGAACAAAACCTTGATAATTGTCATCTGTAGAAAACATGAGGGAGCCAGCTGCTGAGCCCTACTGACTCACCCAGACTTCTCAGTTTATTGCCAGCATTACCACTGGACATCTCATGGATTACTTGCCCTCTGGGCTTTTAACATGCAAGGTTATTATGTAAGCTCATATGGTCCAACACGTGCATTCCTAGAAACGATGGGCCCTCTGGACTTAATCCAGAGGATCAATGGGAGCTTTGACAGAACACTGCAGGTCAGTGGGGTGTACTGTGTTTGAATGCTTAACAGGGATGGCCTGAGTCTTCTAGAGGGCCCAACAGCTATCTTGCTTATAAACACAGCAGAATGCTGCACCTGCATCACATACTCTGGGAGAAGGGGCTCCAGTATCAACTCTGGTAGAGATTATCCAGATAGAATATAAAAGTTGCTTTAAAAAGTCATAAGCCTTTTAAAATCACTGCATAATATTAAGATTTTAAAGTGATTGAAATAAATGCTATTTGCTAACAACAACATTTAAAGTGGGTGGCAGTCCTGGTTCTAGCATACTTAGGCTTTACATCAGAACAAAACTATCATAAATTGGTTAAAAACCACAGTGATATGCAGTTGATACCCACGTATGTTATACTGGTGCCCAAGAACAAATGATATGTGTATAATATATCTCAGTATGCTCAGTGTATTATCCCTGTTAAGAATAATGCAAAGTACTTAAAACCTAAAAAAAAGGGTCTAATGCAGTTGAAAAAAAAGATGTAAGCCTCTCTTGCACACATACATATTCCTCCACATTCTTTGTAAAATAATCAGTATTGTTTACAAAACATTCTTTAGATTGATAGCAAAAGATCAACAAGAGATCATCATATGAGAATATAAATGAAAGAATATCTATAACTACAATGTCCTCTAGTTTTCACATATTCTTATTTGTAGTAAATATGTTGAAAAAGGAAAAAAACATCATTTTCAAATGTGACAGACTGACATGTGAATACCACATGAAACACAGAACATTAAGCTGCCAGACACGGACCCTGAGTAACAGTGATTCCTTTGCATATTCCAAATAACTGCAGGCAAAGGAAACAAGCTAAACAGAATCGCCTGTGTCAGTAGTACCTATTCTCAAAGGCAATAAATACTACAGAAGCAAAAAAGTGGTATATTATAAAATCTTCCCTGTGTCTTTTGCAAAGAATGAAGTGCTTTCTGACTCCTTAGTTGTAACTCCACAGTACAGTTATTCTGACAAACTAATCTGATTTCTAATCTAAAGTTTGCTTTATCACATTCTGCAGAACTGTACAGCTACTTCTCTCTTGCAAAATGAAATCTAGCTTGCTGTTGACATTTAGCTAGAAATCCCCAAAGCAAAAATTTTAGACCCTCTGAAGTTTGGAAAATTAGCATTTTCCCACTGAAATGTGAATATCAGTTCTCATGACGTTCTAAATGAAAACATATGCCTTAATTTAGAAAGGAAAGCTTTACAGACTTCACCTAGTATACACCATTTAGAGTTACTGAACGCTCTCTTACTGCAACATCCAGAATGTATTATGCAGGAGGTTCTTTTCTCTCGCCTGCACGCAAAGGATTTATAGCGCAGCAGTTGCTTCTGTTAGGACCGATGAAAGGCACTTCAGCAGAAGGTGCAAGTAAAATAACAGTATTTCCCTTCATTATTTGTTTTTCTTCTGTAAAACATACAGGTGATACTGCCACTAAATTTCTCAGCATTTTAACTACCTGGAAACATATCAGCAAAAGAAAGGAAGGTGAAATGCCATTTCAAAATGTCATTTTCCCTGGCATTCTTACCGCCACAAAGGAAAACTTCAGCACATAAAAAAATTCAACTTAAGTGTTTGAAACTAAACACTTGGACTAAACTTTGGAAATAAACTTGGACAAGAAAAAATGAATCCTTCAGTCTATGAAGGGAATTGATTATTAGCAGCTAACTTCAGTACTCCCAACTTCTCCTCTGGTTAAATAAGATATTCAACACTGAGCATAGATGAGAAACAGATATACGCTGGAAAAAAAAAAAGAAAAAAGAATTTTTTAAAAAGACTATATTAAATGCTTCCCTATCCCTTTTCTCCAAAGCTTAATTAGCATGAATATGGTGTTTCTAGGAAATAACATACAACTTATTTTTACATAGTTCAATAGTTGCTAATATACTGGAAATCAATTTGCCTGTGTTTATTTTCCCACATTTTAACAGATGATTTCCATAACATCCTTAATGCCTAGAACTCATGTAGTCATTACTAAAGACACAAACAAATTACATTTCCTACCTATAAACATTCTAGGCTGAACTTCATATAGTAAACATTGTATTCTGTAGACTGACGATTCAGATTTCAGACAAACATACTTGCTTAAATATCAAGTATTAACCCCCTATGGCTATCTAAGTCCATGAACAGTGACTCAATGCAATTATTCTGAGTGTAACAATAAGTGGGCAGTCATGCGGATTTGCAACTTATTAGTTTAAGCATGAAATTAAACAAGCGAGAAAAATTAATGAAAACTACTCAATTTTAGACCAGACTGGTTACAAAATATGAGTTAGTATTATAAACATGACATAATCTCATTTAAAGAGACTGTGTAACACATAGGTTTTACAAATATTTACAGACATTAATCTTGTTAAGCTGATTTGCAGTTTTATTCACAGTAACAGGATTGATTGGCTGGAAAAACAGAGGCTCATACAAAAAAATAGCTGAAAGCTCTATTTTTGTCAGGATGATGGATTCTTTTCTTAAGTAACTTGTTTTGTTATCTTTTGTTCCAAGACTATAAACATTATTAGCAGTCTTCCAACTGGCAGGAGAGGCTGAGATGTTTCATGTTCACCACCCTGGACTGCTTTTTGTTTTCTTACGCAGTCCAAGAGTCACAGCAGAGGCAATGGCTTCAAATTCCTTTTAATGCATTCTGTCCTAGATTACCTTTCTTTTGTCCACAATTAGACCTTGCTTCTGAAGCGGTACATATGCATCTGCTCCATGGGCTCACACTTACTTTGATAGAGGTGAATTGTGGATCCTGATCAGCTTCTGACCAGCAAAACTATTGCAGCTTACACCAGTTTACAGTACAACTCTTATGCATCTGACACATTCAACATTAATGTCCAGTTCCCAGTTGTTTATTTGCTTCCCATCATCACTGACTTCCAATAGCCAATTCCCCTTACAGCTTACATGTGGCCACAGTTATTTCTGATTGCACTGAGAGGTCATTTCATACACTGCTTGTATAAGGGATATTGCTTTCTTCTGTGACTTCAGGCAGCTTTTAGGAAATACAGATTTCCTGCTCCCCCCTTTCCAGCTAAAGGCAAAGGTCAGACAATCTAACAATGAAATACAGCGTTGTAGCTCCATATTTTAGCATGAGAAAATTTACCCACAAAAGCAAAGAGGACAACTGCTACATACAATTCCATGTATGGTGCCCAAAATATGCTCTCTCCAAAGCATGTGCCTGTAGCACAAATAAGGATTTGTCCCCACTAAAAAAATGCTATTCTGCATATGTTTTTCCACAAAGATGAGATGCTATTAAGCAAACAAAAATCCTGTACCTTAAAATTAGTATCTCTCTTTTTTTCTAAGAAATGAAAAGCACAATATATTGCTGGACTTGACAGCTAATGGTCATGTTCATGCTTTATTTCCAAGTTATGCTGTGCCCCAACTTCTCTGCCTTCCCACTGACCTAACAAAAGCATTACCTTGAATGGTTGTATGGCCGATTTGTCTTTATCGACATTGCTAGGCCAATTATCCCCTTCTTTTTCTCACTAGTAGGTCTACACCTGAGGTACCATCCTACTTCTGTCTTCTGCCTCTGAGAAGCTGCAGTATCAGCAAGAAAAAATCCTGGAACAGCTTTGCCATAAGTTTTTCAGAGCAGTATAATACTGTTCAGAGCACCAAGATCTCACTGCACATTTATGAACAACTAGCTTTCAAACAACACTGTCTAGGCAAAGAAAATAATTATTAAAAAGAAAACCAACACACCATCAAACCTGTTTCATTGGTTAGTTCAGAGTTTGAAAGCATGCTCTTGTATGTATAGCTGCACCCATACAATGAATGTTAGTGTTTGTGCTAATGCTCATTGCACCCCTTCTATTCCATTTGGAGAGAGATGGTTTCCCAAATCTGCACAGGTTGACGCGGTGTATCAGTGACCCTGTCAATGGTAAGCCCGTTATCTATTTTATGACATAGCCTGGTGGTCCACAGGTTGTAATGCAGCGAGAAGCTTTTGGCCTTGTTAATTTTGATTTCTATAGAAGCTAAGTGTTCCCCACACAGTAGTACTTTTGCTTTACACACTTTTTTCATAAGACTTGCTATTGTATCATTCAGAGGAAATGCTGACTATTTTTAGTAGCAACTGTATGATGGCAGTTTATACTGTACCCAAGAAATGCCTTCTCAGATCACACTCATGGTTCATCCCATCATCAGCTTAAGGCAGCAGAGTCAAAGATATTTCAGGGCAAGGTACAAGAAATGTAACACTAATCAATCACAGGAAAACCTGCCTCATCCTTTCTGTTACCCTTACTCTGCTTGAAACCAATTTTTTAGGAGGATGCTTCCTCTCAAAAGCACAAGGCTACCAGTTAGCAAATCTCTCCAACAGCTTCTTCTCGATTTCAAGCCTCACTCCTTTGGGTTATTCACCAAGATACAGAAAACCTCTAAAACTTTTCTCTAAAAATTAAGGGACACCATAAGCCCAATGTACTTCATTCTGCACACTCTACAGTGAGCATCTAGCCACTTACATGTTACAAACCTCACTGTGCTGGATGCTCATCATGGCACTTAACACACTAGTGAAGCATAGGGTGGAATAAGAACCTGTACAGAATAGAAATCCAGCTGCTTTTCCTGAATGGCTTCAGTTAAATTAAAACCCTCTGTCTCCTCACTGACTTCCTTCATTTAAGCAAAATTATTTAAATGATACACATCATCATAGAAAACAGGTGTGTTATACCTGGGGTTAGAAAGAGAAAAAATATTTACTATATAGAGAGACTTGCCATGTATGAGGAAAAGGGATCGATATAGATTAAGCTCGCTCAGGCATCAAAAGCCAAAAAGGAGGAAGAGGAATGAATGGGGAAACTTTTATGGTTGCCTCTTCTGCAAGGCAAAAGAAAGAAACAGGGCCTCCTGCATGTTGATCAGATGACTTCTGTTTTTCTTGGCTGTTTTGACTACTCTCCAAGTAAGGAGAAAGGCAGGAAAGGAAGAATAAGCCTTACTGCCAGCAGAGCAAAAGCATGCTCTACTCGTGCTCCAGTTCCTGGATAGTTGCTGCCTGATCTGGAGTACACCACTATTTTTCAGTAGTTCTCAACTTCCCTGTTCATGGTCTACAGAGACACTGGTTTATGCTCCAATTCTCTGTTGCTGTGTTCAACCATACTGGTTAAAGCGGCAGAGGAAACGACACAGATGGTCGTGCAGTGATTTCAATAAAATCTTAAAGCACCTAGGATTTCTTAATTGGGACCTGGCAATTGGATTCCCGTCTCCAGTTCAGGTGAGTGACCACAGATTTGTGGCATGGCTTTTCAGTACTCTAACTGCAGGAGGGCCTGCCAAATTAAGCCTCCATTATAGTACAGAGTTTCTCTGCCCAAGGGAAATAATTTCCCCTACACTGATTCACTGATTTGCAGCTGGTTAAATACTCCCCTCTGCCTGCTTGGTGAGCGTGCACACATACACAGGCACAGAGTCTGCAGCTGCAGAGAGAAACCTCAAGGGAGGCAGATCTATTCATGTGCCATATATGGCCTGCCACCAGTTGAAAAAGCTTCCATTCGCAAGGATAAAACGCTGATTTTTAGTATCAGATGTTCTCCTAACTGTTCAAGATGAAGCATCAGTCCTGCATCTTAAACCAAACCCCTCTCTACCCATAAAAATCACTCAGACCCATAAAACTATTTCAGAAGGACTCTGGGAAAAAAACTCTGATTGCAACAGACTGATGCTTGGTCCATACAGTATTTCCCCCTTCACTGCCTTCCACATGTAAATAAGTGCCAAGAAGCATTTGTTGTGATCTTGGGTTTCTTCTCTTTTGAGAAGGGTGAAAAAGAGTTCTTCCTATTGTTTTTATTTCGGCTTGGGCTTGAGTCAGGCCAGGTCTACACAGCTGTCGCTGCAGCGTCAGTGGCCTGGACAGTCAGAGTACACAGCATAGAGGTCAACCTGGGTGGCAAATTTAACTCACATTTAACTTCAGGTATTGTGGCTAGACTGCTACTGTATCTGAATTAACCTGTTTTCAGCTAGTCTGGCAATTTCAGTGTAACATTGCTCCTCATCTTAATTGGATCCTATTTTTGAGGTGAGGATGACAGCTTTGTGTGTTGCAGGAATTGTTTTGTGCAGAAGTAGAGAACAAAAAGATCTGATGCTAGGAAAGGAACAGAAACTTCAACCCCTTTGACTGATGGAGTCAAAAGAACAATAAACTAGCCCACATTCTCAGTAGTGAGAAGAAATCTTCAGGTTGGGGATGGCTTCTTGCATCTCGGGAGACGACTAGTGAGAATGCCAACAAGAGAAAAATAAAATAAAATGCTAGGTCACAGACTATTAAATACCAAGAGGCAAAAGAAACATATGCAGAAAGGCTCATTAATCATAAAATACCCTTATTGCTCCCTCCAGCTCCTCACATAGGGGATCCAAGATAAACATTGGAGTTTTAATTTATTTTCAAGAAATTAAACCAAATGACATGAATTCTTGATTTCTCCGTGTTTGGATTTCTAAGCAATAAGACTTTAGTATAACTATATTCCATGCCAGGTACTAGTTTTAAAATGGAAGTCAGACCTCCTTGACATCTGAGACTGAAGGTGGGAGGTCTGAGATATATGCACATTACCAAATAAGTCTACTTCTCTGAAGACATTGAGAGAAAGAAGTGTGGGATTTCCCCCCAATTATGTGAGAAGTGGCTGCTTGTTGTTGTTGTTGTTGCTGCTGCTGCTGGTTGCGTGTTTTTATTGTAAATGCATTTCCCTTTCTCCAGAAAACTTTCCCAGGGTATTGTGACACCCTGAAAGTAACCCTTGTGTTGTACCCTATTTGAAGAAAAAAAAACTCAATTTTTTTTTTCCAGGAAGAACAGAACAGAATCAACACCCAGGGTCCCAGAGAAGACTGACAACACTGCCTAGGGAAGTCAGAGGCTAGGAGCTCAGAACTGACCTAAGGATTTTCAGTCTTGCTACCTGGTAACATTTTTATTCTATGCTACCACAATCAAGAAAGGTCTGCAAATTTGAGATGTAAAAATAAACTCCATACAATTAAATGCTAGAGTAAGTAAGCTACAGTGAAAAATATAAAAATGAGAACCTAAGATTTTTGGATGCCTGCCCAAAGTGGGCAGTCCCTTACATTAAGGCCTAACTTTAAGGTATCACAGTCACACAAGGACATAAGAAGAGTTTTTTCCTCTCATCCTTAATGGAGACTCCAAGTAGAAGGCCATTTTCTGCAGGGAGCCACAAATGGCACTGCTGCAGACTAAAGAGAGAAAACAACACCTAAGTGCGCAGTCCCTATTGCCTGCATCCAACAGCAAAGCCAGATTAATACATTTTCATTTTCCCCAGTTTACTCGATCCCATTTCTCCTCTTCCACAATTTACCACCCTTGTTAGTTTTTCTGCACTAAATTTTTGTAGGCTTGCTTATTAGCAACTCAGTGAAATGACTCTTTCAAAAAAACCTTTAAAAAGTTTTCTTTTTAAAATCATGAGCATTTCATTGATATGGGTTAAATAAACAGCTATGCTGGTGCAAATGAATGGACATGAAACAGTTGTGGGGAAGATGAAACAAAAGCCTGGAGATGGACAACTTTTCTGTCCACTGGAGAAGTCTCATGTTGAATCCTTGAGTTACCAGGTATGGATGACTGTAGAGCCATTAGATTTTGGCTTATGCCAGCACAAATAGGGCTGTGCTGCCCGTGGCTTTACAACAGCAAGTAGGATGGGGACATACTTTAAGATGGCAACACATGTACACAGATGTCCCACTCACATCTCTGGCTGCTGCCCATAGCGAGGCATGGACTGGTTGTCGTCTGACCAAAAAGGCATGGACCAAAGAGGTGGAAAGACCTTTCCCTCCTGGAAACCTGCTGGACCAAGAGATCATCCACTGAAGTGCTCTACAACTGATCTTAAACAGACAAGAGAGTTCATACACTGCAATCCAGCATGCAACACCACCTGATAACCACTTTGCAAAAGGTAGCACAGACACTTGGCATGCTCACTGCCGACTTCTGAACCGTCAGAATTTCTAGTTTGTGGTGCTTTGCACATGCATATTTCAGATGGGGCAAAGGGAATACTATTACTTTATTTCAATGGGGAAACTATTATTTTATTTCAATGAATAGTTCTGTTATTGATACACACACGTTCTCTCAGCATCACAAACCTCCTCTATATTTGCCAAGCACAACGGGGAGGGGAGAGAGTAAAGGAGGAAGTTATTCTGCATTTATGTTACCGTTAATTCAGTAAGAGAAATAGATCAAACGTTCATTTACTGTGTGTTCCAGGACACTTCTCCTAGACACTATACATAGTTTCAGATATCAGCATCTCCCTCACCTACATATTCATACTAATCCATATAAAACTGTGAGTCATTACACAAAGTTCCATGCAGAAGAGTAAGCCATTCATCCTTCGGGGAGAAGGAGGAGGAGAGGGGAAATTAAGAGCTGTTTCCAATTTAATTGGCAGACTTTACATTTTTGTTCTGCTTCCACTGGAAAGTGTGGTGCTAATTTTTCTGCCACAGTTTGCAACTGCTGTGAGATCTAGATCTGTTTCATTTATGTTTATCCATTAGAACCTCTAAAAAAAAAATTAATTAGAACTGTATTTGCCATGTGCCTCTGATCAGAACGCCAGTTCTGTGTGCTGAACTAAATACATGTGTTGCTTTGGGGATTTAAATGTTCAAAAGCTTTCTATAACTGGTAGGTCCCTTTTTCAAACAACGGATAGTAAAATGGCAGCATTTAAATGGCAGACTAATTCTCACATCAACTAACTCAAGCCTCGGTGTCCTATGTTAACAGAAAAAAAGGAGAGCAGGAACATAGATTCACTTATGATCCTTTGCCGCATACCCATTGCTTTCATACAATAAGGCACACGTATGCCCCGCCCTGTGTTTTTACTGTATGTTCTAGTGAAAAACATGATTTCCTGTATGCAGCAGCTCTTTTTTACTGAGTAGAGTTCATTTTGAAGTGAGGCTGTGTAGAAAGCAGCAACTCAAACAGGTATGTGTTTTAATTTCAACATCACCTACTCCGACACCAAAAAGAGCTGCGGGTTTTAATTATATGTTCCCTTTTCCAGTTCGACAGAGGACAGGGCTTCGATTGTCTTCCCTCTTTTTCATTCTTTGTGTAATTTCTGCATTTTTTTTCAGCTACTTCTTGGCTTTGCACCACATTCTCTCTTTCATTTTCTAATCCAACCATCCCAATCTGGCAGCTGTACATGACATTTATAGCTATTTCAACTACAACCCCCTCATCTTGTCCTTTCTGCAAAGAGTCTCTAAATCAGGGTGGCCAATCCTTGTTTCCTCAGCCATCCAAGGGTTGGTACGCAGCGAGCGTCACCAGAGACGGGCGAAGGCTAAACCAGTGCAGGGACTGCTGGCCATCCTGCGGGCACGGGGAAGGCCGCAGGGCTGCAGGGCGCCCAGGAGCGCCGCTGCCTGCCCCAAGGCAGACGGAGCAGCAAACCCTCTGAGGAGCGACCAGCATTGTCTACCTGAACTCTTCCCAGAGCTCCCCTCGGGCATCCCCAAGGATGGGTGCCTGAAGTGCCTAGACGCCCTAACCTATAGGAGGAGTTTGGCAAGCAGATTGCAGAGCTGCAAAAACTGGCCACCTGAAGCCTAAAATAGATTAAGCCTAAGAAAGACCACAAGCTAGACGGTCTTTCTGCAGGAGATGAACTTTCAAAGTATGTAACATGCTTTAACGGTTCCACAATAGTCACGTACTAACGTCTTCAAAAATGTCAAATTTCCTCATACTAGCTAGAACTACTAATAGGCCCTTTTCTTTCAGTCGCAATCAATAGCAAGATCCAAGATAGCATAAATATTAGAAATAACGTTCTACATTTCTGCTTGATATTTAATAACTACATTCGACAGCTTAACTTGCAGGAGCTCCCCTGAAGCAGAATATTTGGGATTTCCGTCAACCATTAACTGATGCCAGATACTCAAGGTACCTCCAAGGGGAAAACACCCTTTTCTTTAATAAGAAGAGCAGTAGGTAAATTCTATTCCCTTCAGTGGCACACTGGCAGAACAAGACATGAACTGAAAAAAACATAACCAGTAGGAACTAAAGCTGCACAATCTGCCGAGGAAGAAGGGTGTTATAACAATCAGATGTACGTATAACTATACGTCCGCTCCCCTCCATTCCCACCTCCTCCCCAAGCCAGAATGTACAATGACAAATTTTTCTTCATCATTAGCATGATGGCAGCATAGCTCGCTAGGCTATAACATTTAATCAAAAATATAAGGGAATATGAACACATATGTCGTACACTCAACAAATAGCTGAGCCATTAAACAGCATGCTAATAGTTAAGGGAAAATTACAGGCCCTCAAGTAAAGATTTAAAAATTACAAGGAAACAAATCTGTACTTGCAAATGTTAGCGCTAAGCTTCTTGGGGTACAGCTGCAGAAAAAGAGACATTTCACCTAAATAATGATAGTCTCCTCACAAATTCTAAATATTTAAGCTCTCGTTTTAAGCACGTGTAAAGTTCACCAATATTTCAAACTAAACATTTAAACTGTAAAGGCTATTAAACTACTTAATCTCAAAAAGCTATCTTCAAAGGCAAAAAACACATACATGTAGCCAACCTGTAACTATCTGGGAAAACTTTTTTTTTTAATTAAACTTCTTGGCTTCTAAAAGCTGTGGAAATTTTCAAAGGTAGAAAAGGCTATGGCAAAAAAAAAAAAAAAAAAAAGAAGAAATGCAACACCAGATAATTTTAAACACTCACATACCTAAAAAGGGCATATTAAACCGCAACCTTAGTCATAAACCTCCACCAGCAAATCAGTAACAGCAAAAGAAGAACCACCGCAAGCAAAACCTGCTGTCGGGTGTGTACAGCCGGCGGCAAGTGGGTTACAGTACATTACGATATACGCCAAAGGAAGTGGGTGTCATACCTCGCGCCGTGCTTCTCCTCCTCTTCCCCCAGCTGCATCTGACCACCTGTAACAGCCCCGGAGGAAGCAGCCACGCTCCCACATACTTTCCAGCTACACTGTGCCTGCCGCAAAGTACGCAGGCAGCTAGCGGCACATGTGTAAAAATACATGCATGGAGGATCGGTGTCAAATCTTTTTTGCAACGATCAGCCTACTTTGCAAGCAGTTAAAGAAAAAAAAAGAAAAAGAAAAAAGAAAACACAGAAATACAGCCGAAGGGCCAAGAGAGACACCTCCATCCCATTCTCTCCCCTGCCCTTTCCCCCCCTCGTAACCTACCCACACCTACACAGCACTGGAAAAAGACTGTAAGCAGGGCATCACCACCATTGCAATCTGGGTATTGGGAGTTGTGGTTTTAAGATTAAATGCGTAGCAACGAAATTCTGCCTTTTGACCAGAATTTTCCATTAGCAATTGAGCAGGGGTTAGGGAAAGGAAAAAAAAGACAAAAAGCGTCGAAATTTCCTCTTGTGTTCAGATGCAGCAGCACGGTTGAGATAACTTTGCTGCAATAAACCGAAATTGGGGCAAAAGGGCATACGGCGAGTCTCTGCCATGGTGCGGCTGGGGTGTGCAGCGAGCTGCAGCCCAGCAGTGGGACGGGGCACGGGGCTCCCCTCACAGGCACTACCACGGCACCCTGCCTCCACAGGCTTTCAATACTTTCACTCTCTGTATCTTTTCATCAGATGTCAACCCTTAAAACACACACAGAACCCCACCACCACCAAAGGAACAAAAAATGGCAGCTATAGAAGATGAGGTTTTACCACCGGTGCATACATACGTCCCAAATAAAACCAGAGGAGAAGACCAAGTAAGGAAAAGGCAAAAATCTTTATCCTCACATTGTGTCACTATGAACTTTTTTTTTTTTTTTTCCTCTGAGGGTCCTTTGGAAACTATTTGACCAATTTGCATATTCTGCAACAACGATTTTCCTTCCTTGAGTTGTTTCAGAAGTGTCAATACGCCAGGGGAGGGGCTCACGGGTGGGGAAAAGAGTTAAAAATAAAAAACAAACATTGAAAAGCTATTTGTAAACTGTTTCACTTAGATGATCATTTCAGCTCGTGGTTTCTCTAACCGAAGAATAACTGCACCTGCAGAGCAAATCACCAAGGGAGACACCTGCGCTATAAATATCCAGGAGAACCCTTGCACAGCTATGTGTACTCCGACACATTGCATCTCAAAATCGAGGATGAACCTCGCGACGATGCTTTTCATCTCAGGAGGCAGACACTGATGCGCTCATCATTATGGGACCATTTTCAAAGAAACTTTAGAGTGAAACAGATGGAAGACAGGAAAAAAAAAAAAGTTTTTCCCTCAAAGAAAATGCACTGAATGCACTTACAACAGTCAACGCTCCACCACTGTCCTTAGCAGGGTGTTCGTGCAGTTTCAACAAACATAACGTCTTGGGCAACTGGTCATTTTTAGCACATCCCAAAGTCTCTTCCCAACCAAAGAAACCAGTTGTGCCAGGTGTTAAATCATGTAAGGTGAGGGCTATAAATCATGCAACCTCCTGCGGCACGTAGAGGTGATCCAAAACCTGACATTCCAAACCCGACAATTGTGCAATCCCCAAACAGTACGCACTCCCCTCAAACGCAGCAGCCCATTTCCTTTCGTGCCAGCTCACTACGAAAGATGTGTCTCCTGACGTTAACCACTGAAGGTCCAAAGGGAAATACTGGAAATGATAGCACACCTCACAGTTTTGTTTTACTTTGATTCAGAATCTAACAAAATCGCACAAATTCTCATCTTTTGACAGACTACCTGCTTAAAAATCAAACCAAATTAACAAGCTGAATTGACCATTTCTTCTATCACACACACGAAGTGCAAAAAATCAAACCAGTAGCTGCCACGAAGACCCCAGCCCTTACTCTTCTCTCTCCCCTCCCCAAATGAGCAAGCAGACAAGTTTCCTAGCCATGCTCTGAAGGTTTAAATCAGAGCACCAAAACGGATGTTGCTGTGGGCCATAGGCAGGGTGTTTGGGGTGGGAGAGTGGAGGGAGCAGATTCGACAGCGGATGGCTTCTCACACAGACCGCCCATCTGGCGACCCCTTCTTCAGTGCAGCAGGGCCGTACACCTCGTCATCTGCAGTGGCAGCTGGACAGGGCTGGAGAAGGGAGCAGATCTGCCTTAATTGGTCCAAAGCCCCCTAGGAAGTTGAATTTTGTTTTGGGGTTACAAAGGGAAATTTTCTTAATATTCTAATTGCACAGAGACACCTTCTTGGGCTATTCCAGTTCAACCTCCGGGTCCTTCCACATGCGATGCTACGCAGTTTAATTTTTTTGTTTGCAATGAGGCAGGGCAACAGCACTCATGCAGGTTGGCTCTTGCATGCCTTTCAAACAAGAGGCCAAAGCTCTGCTTACACTTCTGTGAATCGAGAAGCAGACGTGTTCAAGAAGTTTTCAAATCTCAGACCAGCACCAGTCCTGAAAGTAAAGTTTAACAACTGAAACACAGACTGAACCAGAAGCAAGTAATTTTTTAAATGTGATAGCTGCAGTCAGTCTAATGAGGCAGGTGCATTAAGTAAAACCACTGATGTCAGAAAATCTGCGAGTAATCAGGATGGGCAAATCTCAAAGGCCAGTGCTCAAATAAGCATCCCTAACCTTGCTGTTCATCCAAAGCTTAACCGAACGGTTCAAACCACACTGGTGTGCAAAGTCGGATCGAAAAGAAAACCTTTAGAAGCTGTAATTCTTCGCACTGCAAGTGAGTACAGGTATCTGCATGTTTTGGGTATTTACAAGGACTGGAATTAGATTCTAGAAATGAGGAAATGGCTCTTTTCCTACCTTTTCTTCGAGACCAAATACATTTTTCCTTTGACAGATTTCTGCTTTGACACTATTCTTCTGAGACAGAAGGAGGTAAGGAGATCACCACAGACAGCCCTAACAGAAGGCTCTTCCTTTTTATCCACCTCTTTCTGCTTCGTCTGCTTACGGAACTGCAACACTGAACTGGGGACATCAGAAAAAGATCTACAATATAGAATATTTACAAACAGAAAGATAACTTCACTGCAAGAAATGGAGTGCAGGAATATGGGGGGAAATAGGCGCTTGCAGAAGGAACAAAGAAAGCGTCCAGTCAAGTATTGATGTTTATCCCCCCCCGCCCCAACACACACACACTCCCATAACATTAAAGTCTCTCCTTAACTTTGAATTTCTCTGCTGCCGAGAGCTGTAGTCAGAGTTTTCACATTATTTTAGAACAGTTCATACAGACTTTGGTCGTGTAAAGTTCTCTTGTGACATTACTGACCTTGTTACTCTTCACAGTACACCAGTTTCCACGAGAAAGAAAAAGTAGCTTAAAAAAAAAAATTCTACAGGTGATTCAAACAAGTACTGTGTTCATCTTCAGAAATGACTGGCATCACCTTGAGATCAAAATATCTACCAATCTCTATATGAAGACTTTATAGCTTCAAGTTCTATATAGATAACACTTCAACAGCACAATCATTTTTTTCCACCAAGGAAAAAGATGAAAAGCAACAGAAATATTTGCAGGAGCCAGCTAATATCAGTTCCAGTTTTCCTTGCAAGACAAAGTTACTTTCACTAAATGAGTCTTGATAGCATCACAATTTGGTGAGGTAGGAAGCAATATAAATTAATAAAGTGGTGACAACCAATGGGGGAGGGAAAAAGGAGGCTTTATTTATCTGTTGGAAGCAGGAGTTGAGAAGAAAAACAAGAAAAATTACACTGATTAAGAAATACAAGTAATACACAGGTTGGTGTGCAACAGGATTTGTGTTCCATTTGCAGCCTTGAGTTTTGATTTAATAACCAGGGCTAGACAAAACAATTAGACTGTAGCTGTACTGCATCACATGCCAAATCTTACTTGCTTTGATCTTACAGAATGGTAAAAATTTTAAAGAGAAAGTTTGGAGACTATTTTAATGATGCTTACAGCTTTTTAAACTTGGAATTTGGTGGTTAGTGTATTAAGCATTACTCACTTTGTTCATAAAGTGGAAAGTTAATACAAATTGGCAGATGACTAACTGTCCAAGAAACAGATTACGGAATGAATCACTGACTCTACTTTTAGTCTAAAAGAAGACAAATGAAGAAGAACAAGAAGGGGAAAAAAGACAAACAAAAAATTTCCTTGCAGAATGTTTATATTTGCACTGCCTGTGAAATTCCAGCTATGACAAATTGCGCAACGATTTTATAATTTACCATGAGTTTTACATTCAGGTTAGCTCATTGACATATCACACTATTACTTTAACGCTGTTAATTTGTTTGGTTTTCTGTAAAAAGAATTCTGCACCACATTTCCCCTCAGTACACATTTTAAAATAGTTACAGGAATAAATATAGGGTTAGAAATGAAGTTAAATCGTTGAGGAGTCAGAAGCATTTAGCAGGTTATAGGTTCTACATACAGAAGTATCTCACCTCGGGCACATTAGGTACCTGAGGTCAAACCAGAGCAGAATTTAGGTTTCCCTGTTTGAGAGTGTGACCTCACCTGAAGTCTGCATATACTTTAATTTTGCTAGCGAAGTCCGAGGCACGAGCTGGACTAACATGCATGGACAGCGTTCAGCTTTGCACAAACCCCGCCACTTTTGTTCAAGGCCAGAGGAGAGGGGAGGCAGCAGTGCCCCAGCTATCACAGCTGCCCAGAGTTTAACTCATCGAATTGTCAGAAAATTAGCCAGGGCTAAAAAAAAAAAAAAGGGGGGGGGGAGAAAAAAATCATTCTGGGTCTAACATGCTCTTTCCACTCTTCACATGTCCTCAGGTGTAACCCAGGTTTAAAATCTGAATTTCTGAGAGTTCTTCACAGCTGTGGCATGGGTGACATGACCAGGTCAGGTTAGATGGAAAAGGCAAGGGGTGCCTGGAATTAGGTGGGAATAACAACAGCTATTTGCACCAGGTAGTGTTTTTGCACAGTGACCCGGGGTGGGGGAGAGGAAGGCTTGCTTGACTGAGTTTTGTTTTTGTCTAACTTTTCTTGCAATTGTCCATTGCAAATTAAACAGCCCTAGACTGCACCCCGATCTCCCCTGCCCTGGCAGCGAGCCCTTGGAGCCAAGCTGCAGGCTGGACTGGGCACAGGCTGGACTAGGACCTTTCCTGCAGCTCACCATGCTGCAAAAATGAGCGCGTGGTGACCTTCAGGAGGTGGGCCACGATGCAGAAGTGCCGTGTTGAAGCCACTCACCCAGAAGAAGGGATTATGCTATTTCATCCGTGCGCTGGATAAAATATTGAACTGATCCAGGCAGAGAAGCCAAGTGAGAGCACCAAGGGCTCCCGAAGCCGCCGCGGTGCACCCGGTGCAGATGTGCCTCACCTTCCCTTTGCGTGGCATGGCGAGCTCCCACAGCTCGGCAATGGTCACTTCGGGAGCCAGGTGTCCCCCGGGGCAGCTCTAGGACCACTGAGCGAAATCTCAGTTCACTTGGATAGGGTTCCCCTCTCTCCCTTACACAGGTCCTTGTCAGACCCTGCAGGAAACTCAAGCAGCTAAGCCTACGCATAAAATGAATAATCTTCTGCAATTTAGCTCCCACAACTGGCTCGCGGTGGGATGAGGCAGATGCCAGTTCACGTGCAAAGAAAGGAGAGGAGGGGAATGGTAATCTCAAATTCAGGTGGTGACAGTGCCTATTCCCCTTCTTGGGGCCAAGCTTCAGTGGCTTGGGACACGGGTCTTGTCTCCTAGCCAGCAAAGTTCAGGACCTGGATGAGATTTAGGTGTGTTATTCATTTATGGTGAGCCTACCTTCATGACACTTCTGATGGCAAGATTTCCTAAAAACAAGCTGGAATCAGAACACTGAATCTACATCCTTTCGAACTCTGAATAAAAACCGACACTGTGCTTTGCAGTCCTTACTGAGTATTATTCTGTGGACTTCAGTAAGAACTCTCCTTAAATAAATTCTTTAGGTCTATTCTAACGGAAGTTAGCTTTTTCTTCTATACCAATCTAAAAATAATAAAATCTCTCATATTGTTGCCATGTAACAAACAACTGGATTTTCACACGTATCAAAGTTTTATTTCCACAGGCTTCTGCAACTCTATTTTTAGTGTGCTTTTCCCAGTGAGAAGCTACAAGATAAAGATTGTTCATCAGTTGGGTTCATCAGCAGACATATCCAAGATATTTCAGAAAAATCCAAATTAAATATTTGGTGGTAAAGGTTGCCCACTGATATTGAGGGAGCTGGGATAGGTCTAGATTTGCTGAAGATCTGCCCCAGAATGTATTTTTTTTTTTAAAGCACACCCTGTTTTTAAAAATAGAATAATAAGAAATGCAGAACTATCACATCCCCATAAGGAATAACTTGCTAGTATAAATATTGCAACAACAGGCAAAGAAAACATTTCATAAATGTTGAAATTTTCACTAACGTGGAAGAAAGGATTAGCTTTGACTCATTTATGATCTTTAGATCTTACAACAGAGACAACTTGAAAGCAGGCAGCAACACTATCAACTAATGGAGCATATGAGAATACACTGATTAGACTAGTATTACAAGTAGAATACCTTGCAAAAAAGAATTAAAATTTGATATACTATAACAGCATGGAGGGCATGCTCTGGTTGTACAAAAACATAAAAAATCCTTGTATTATTCTACGCATTACAGAAGCTCAAACAAAATGCAATACGCACTAAGGGCTGTTTTGTTGCACTGTTACAGAATACACAAAAAAGTTTTACAAAAAACTTCAGGCTCAGAGGTTAACAGCTATAAGGGTGCCAGCACGTTTGAAAACTATTACTCAAAAAACAAGAATTTAGTAAATCACTTTCCGGCTTGCCTTTTTTTCAGTATCACTTTCAGTAGTGGAAAACGTTCGTTTTCTCCTAGGTAATAACACATGCATCCTGCTGGTTGTCATTTATTCTCCAATTCATATTTTCTATTTACTTTCCTGTTGGGATCGTATGACCCTAGCCCAAACAGCAATGTAGGTCGCTCTGAATATTACTATCCTCTCTTTATCTGAGAGGAATAGAAGTGGAGAACAACAGCTCAGCAAGACGAGGTAGTGTGCCAATTCTTCCCCCCACTCAACATAAATAGGTTATATTTTCCAGATGCACATCTCTGACATTGAGGCTAAACGTCGACAATACTCACTGTAGTGAGGAGACAGGGGAGGGGAAGATTTTAGCACTGCAACCAATGGTACAATTAGGGTGGGTTTTTTTTGGGAGGGTTTGAGTTCTTTCACTGTTGCACAGCAAATCATTAAAATTAGTTTAAAAAAAAAAAAAAAGCTCAAAGTAATATTTTCCAACCTTTCACTAAGAGTAGGGGCCAAAACCACACGTTTTAAAGGTCTTCCACAGTTTTATTATTAGAAGTAGAAACCCTATGATACTGATGAGTCATTTGTATTGGCGGAAACCAAGAACACCCATTTTCCTCATGTGTTACAAAGCTCTCAGTGTGGTTTTCTATTCATTACTGGTCAAAGTAGTTGACTAAAAACAAAACAAGAGACAAGAACTCACCTTTTTGTTATTAAAGCCTGTTTTATACCAGCTGATTTTGTTTATCTCACTTTTAGAGATCGCTTACTTTTCGCCCTATTCCAAAAAAAGGAAACCCCCCCCAAAGCGGACTGAGAATTTAAGTGCTGTAACAATAAATTCAAAACTGCAGAAAGATAACGCACTCCCTTTCTGCAAAGGCTTTCGTGAGAGATTAAGAAAGAAAAAAAAGGAGAGAGGAAAAAAACCCACAACAAGAAGATCAGTTAAAAATCATCAGTCATCATTTTAGGAACCTTATGAGTAATCAGAAAAGAGTCTGTAAATAAAGAAACAGTTATACAAGAGTGCAAGTTTTCATCTTTACGCAAACGATGAAATCCTTTCACGCTAATGGCCAGAGCTATTGCTGCACAGAGGATAAAAAAAGCAGAGTCTAAGACCTGGCAAAATTCTGAAAATTAGAGCGCGCTACATCAGGTTTTTGAGTTTGAATCAGAATTCTTTGCTGGCTTAACAGGAGAATTCTGCTGTAAAAAGGGGTGATGGTAGGGGACTACACAGCTTATAATCATCTAGGGAAATTACTACTCGTATGCTGACCTTGCCGTATGAGAAGCAGGACCAGCGTTCCGGGGGATTTTTTGATAAATAAAATGTCCCATTCACAAAAACAAAACAAAACCCCAAACCCAAAACAACAAAATAAAAGGGAGCGGTTCACTCCTGCTGAACACTCGTAGTAACCAGCTGCTCTTCAAATGCGACCGCCACAGAGGTGCAGCGAATTTCTACTTCGTGCTACGCATAGCAAAACACCCGGCTGCCAAAACGACAGCGTATTTGGATATTACTGGGGAAGAAAACCACAGCAAAGCAGTGACTGGAGAACTGAGAACAACCTTTGAGCGACGTAGCAGCACAGGCGCTCTTCCTGCCCGCGCCTCCTGTTGTGGATAGTTTATAGCGAGGGCAGCTCCAGGCTGCACCAGACACGTGAGTCAGCAAGAGCGGCTCGTAGGAAACTGCTGACATGTTAAACTGCGCTCGCACACACTGAACACACCTACCCACTAAATAAAAAACAGGCTGCATGCAAATCGGTGGTAAAGGAACACCTCCACACTTACAGTTCCTGTTTTCCTAGTTCAGGCTTAAATTATAAAGCAAGCTAATAAAGAAGAAGAAAAACCTTAATGGAATGGATGTCAGCTATAATAAGCAGCTATGATTAAGTCTCAAGGGTCACTTTGTTTTAGCTGCTTTTATTTAAATAGATGAAACTGCTTTTCCTCTTCTCACAAGGCAAACCTGCTGCTCTACAGCCCAGAATCGCGCAGCGACAGGCAAACAATAAACAGTTCCTGTTTTTCTGCGCAGGGAGACTCCTTTTGAACCTGTGCTCCAAAACCCATCCTAGCAAAGCTCAGCACCAGAAATAAGCTTCCAGCTTCCATGTCAACTCCCACCAGGTGTAAACTGGAAATTCCCAAGTTTTTCTGTTCCTAACAGCTCTTCAAACATCTTCTCTGTTGACAGCGAAAGCTATCATGCAAACTTTATGCAAACTGTAGGTTTTAGAAATAAATTTCAGAGGACCTGAGACTTTTAGGTCACCTCCGGCACCAGGAATGACAAGAAAGCAGTGTACCTTGGGTCCTCACGACTCCTGCCCCTGCAGTCACCACCACCTCCTCTTCCTCTCCTTCCTCCTTTGAGGCACTTCATTGAAAAATGTCACAGCTTGGTCCGAGGGCAGATTTACACAAGCAGGTGTAGATAGGAAAGGGAGAGGAAGGGAATAGGCAAAGGAGACCAGGAAAGGGCTAAGGGGTTACAGGTGGAGGGGCTGCACCCCGGCAGCCACCTCACCCTCAGGATAGCTGCAGTTCAGCCCTGGCCACATGACGCCCCTTTGCAGGCAACCTGCTTCAGATAAAGTTGGGATGAGCCTATCGATCTGCCGAGCCCCCAGCACAGCACAGCTGGCGCTCCTCAGATTGCTTCAGTGGCTCTTCTTGCAAAGAGATCAATAGTCAGCTGAGGAGTCTTCTCAGCCCAATTTTTGAAGGATCGAAGCTCTGCCATACATGCAAACTTTTAGCATAAAGGTTTGCCCCCACCTATTCCCTCGTTCCTTTTTATTTACCTGTTCTGAACATGTGGTCATTCTTTAATCAATGCCAGTAGCCCTACTAACTCAGGAGCTTCAAGTTCATCACTGGCCACAAAGAAATTTGTATGCATTCCACTGCCTGCCTACTTCAAAATTATAATTCATAGCCCAACAGTGGCACAGTAAGTAGCACTCTTTTCAACACACTACAAAGATGTTTCTGCCTAACTAAAAAGCAAAATGAACACATTGCAACTCAGCTGGCTATATTCATGCATTTTACATCTTCTTGATGCAAGCTTCAAATGAATGTTTAATATTCAGGCAGCTGCCAAGGTTAATGTCCTTTGGCTGAATTTAAAGAAATGATGACCATTTTTGTAAAAAGCTGAGCAAGCGTTCTGAACACTATTCTGGAAAACCTTAGGGAGTTACTGGGGGTAGGAATCTATTGTCCATTCAGCTACTACAACAGAATCATTTAAGCACCTCTTCAAATATCAGTGGAGAACTACAATAACTGAATGAGCCCCTTTCACATGCTCTAAAAGTGCTTGTAGTCAGGAGGAGCACTGAAAGCAGCAGGAATAACTTGGGCTTACAGAAAGCTGACAGTTTAAATCCAAATTTTCTTCAATACATTAACAGAATGCTTGGTAAATTTCCCCTAATACACTTCACCCCAGAAACCACTGATATACAATGATCACACCCAAAATTAATAGGGATGGAAACTCAAATCAAGAGATGAAAGATGGAAACACACACACTTTCAAATGCAAGTTAAATTTGCTAAACACTACAGGTATGTTCATGCAACTTGCAAACTGAGAAACCATTCAGTGAGCATTCCTCTGAGAAAAAGTACGTTTTCCTTTGAATATATAAACTGTGTTCATACTACTTGAATTAAAAATCACAAGAGACTCTGTTCACAAATCACAAAATAAATGCTATTCAATTTACACCAATAGTTTATTATATAGTTTTTATAAAGACAGTTTATATAAAAAAAAAATAATTACTACTGTCATTTTTACCTCACAAATACTAATGTTATACATCTCATTTTTCAGCTTAGTGCTAAGAACGTTTGTTAGCTGCACTCTGAGAGGTCTCCTCTTCATCTATGCATATGTAACGTCCTACCCAAAAAGGATGTTACAGATGCACAGTGACAGAACACCTCTCTTTATTTGTTTGGGGATTTTGGAAAGAGATTCAATTGTTGAGATTTTTTTTCCATGGCTGGAGATATTTTTAGAGAAAATCTTCAGGAAAATAACTAATTGGCAATCATACTGCAGCCCTGTTAAGAGAAGCAGCCATTGCACTTAAGAACAGAACAATCAAGCAATGAAAGTTAAAATAAGAAAGGGCAAGCAAATTCTGTCACTTATTCCACACTCCACACCACCTATAGGGAGTTTTAGTTTCAGCTCTCTTTGTTGTTAATTATGCACACACAGAAAGAGATGTGTAAGACTGCTATACAGTACGGCGATTTTATTAAAGTCATTAATTTCAATGAGTCTCTGAGGCCTTCCACAGTGTCAAACATTTACCAGAATTTCGTCATACGAAGAGTACTGGAAGCATCATGTCAATGCCTATTTATCGGGATCTGGACCGTTATTCTTAGCTAGTAGATTGTGTCCAATCTCTAACTTTCCGTCATGTCTAGCTCTGCAGAGACCTGCCAATGTTCTCCTCCTGCAGAGCGACTGATGGAAAGCAAAGGATGAGGGAGAGGAGGGCGACCCACCTCCATCGTGAACACGTCGTGCAAGCATGCGTGGTGATAATGCCACCAGATGTGTCCTCAGGCAAGAAAAGGACTAAGAACACTGGCCCGAGCACACTGTTTGCAAGTGTGAGATACCTGGGCATAAACAAGTGCTGACGATTAACCAGTTGGGATCTGTCTTCTACAGCGCGTACATCAGCCGTCTGCCTGCACCTTTCCCATCCAGTCCTCACAAATACAGAAATTCTCACAAAATTGCTTAAGTGCCAGTTACAGAGCAGCCTTGCTCAGCATTGCCCGGCAATGCAGCCTCTGCTTCTGTGGAGCATTTCTGCAAAGGATCTCTAAATATGTTGACAACCGCCCTATCTGCAACATCACTAGGGACAATTCTGCCCATCTGAGAGCTTAATGTATAGAGGAACGTCTGTTCAGATGGCTTATCCGGTACTACAGAGCAGACTAACAGAGAAATTAGAGGCAGAAACCCATGATCCTGACTTTCAATCCTCTACTTTCCCAATTAGACACTGCTTCCTTCCATTTCTTGCAGAGCACCTTCAAAACAGCCTTTGAAGCTGGACAATCAGACGTGAAAAATGATGCTGGAAGCACAGGTTCAATACACTGCAGCGAAGTACGATGCTGAACCATTTTGCTGCACAAGTACCCAGATCCTAGTGATGGGGCCCAGGCAGGTGGATACAAAAAGCAACGCAGATTTTCAAAAGAACAAGCTCACATCTGAAGTGGAATTTAATTTCTATCTGTCATACATAAAGACTCCTAGAACAGCATTTAAAACTACATCAGCCCAATAGGCAACTGCTTAACACACTATCTTAATCATTTTATTCTATCCATCTCATCAAAAGCAATTATCTCAAATTTCAGTATTTACATACCTGAAGAAGTCAATTTACCCAAGCACCACCACCCTCTTCAAAGTGCAGAGCACTCCACCATCTACAGCAGAATCTCAGACAAATCTCAGCCTCAAAAAAAAAAAAAACAAAAAAAACAAAAAACGCTCGTTTTTAGTGCAAGCCTTGGAATACCAAATTAAAACATGCACAAGTTTAGTGACAGTTCCAAAGTCTCAGAAAATGGTTTTTCATCACGAACACACTGATGCGTCTTCAACTAGAGCAAACAGCAACACTGTAATTTTGCAGTCTTTCCAACATCCTAAGGAGTAATTCTAATAAGATGTCATTTCTGCCTCGCATTTGTTATTATCTTAACGAATGGAAAAGGCAGTTTACTCCAGAGCTGCCAGGGCGCCGGTAATAAGGGCACAATGATCTCACAACAACCGAAGCGCTTTAAGCGAGACACCCGCCGCATTACCAAAATAGCCTGCTCCACAAAAGGAGCGGCATGATTTCACACTTAGCGTCTTTCATGACAGCCAGCGTCGTCGCAGCTAAACCGCCTTTGCCTACACGCGACGTTTTAACGATCCAAGAAACTGCTATCAGAGTTCACATCTCTCCCCCAACCTATAAAAAAACAGGGGGAAAGGGGGGGAAAAAAGAAAACAACGGGGGAGCAGAGCCGTGCCCGCTTGCCCGGGGCAGCGTGCTGCCTGCAGGGGGCTGCGGGAGCCCCCCGCTATTTAACCGGGACTCAACGCGAAGGGAGGGCGCCGGCGGCTGCGCGGCAGTGCGCGGACGCACGGACACGGACACTCACACGGACACTCGCGCTCCCCGTTGCGCACCGCGCGCGTTTCCCGCGCCGGAGCCGCGCGCGCTCCCGCACCCCGCGGGGCCGCACCCCCCCGCGCAACAGCTGCGCGGCGGAGGCGGCACGAAACCACCCTGGGACGCCCAACCCCGCGCAGCGCCTTGGAACAGGCGCACTCACCTCGCCTCCGCGCAACTTTCGCGGGTCGCCTCTCGCTGCAGCCGGGCGGGGGGCGGAGCGGGGCGGGGGGGGGGCAAGCTTGTTGTGGCTTTTTTGAGGGGAATGGGGGTTGCTCTTGTTGTTGCTGCTGCTGTTGTTGTTGCTTCAGAAATTCTTATTAATATTTCTCTGCGGTCAGAAATCTACACCCTCCCTCCCCCCCCCCCAGAAAGGAAAAAAAAAACACCCAAACGCAGACGCTCATCACATGGCGATTGCTTTGAACCAGCTGCTTCCAGAGCCAAAGTCTTGTGGAGAAAAATAAAGGGGGAAGGGAGGGCGGGAGGGGGGGCCGGAGGAGGAGAGAAAGCCGCAGCGGAGGAGAGGGCGGGGGGGGGGGGGTGCGCCGCGCAGCAGGCGCTGCCGGAGCGGCAGCCGGTGCCGGCCGCGCACAGCGGTGGCAGCTCGGTGCCCCCTGGCCGCCCGGCGGAGGAGGAGGAGGAGGAGAAGAAGGAGGCGGCGGTGCTGCCGCTGCCGCTGCTGCCCCCGCTCTGCGGGCTGCCCGCGCCCCGCCGCCGCCTCGCGCGCGCCCCGGCGCAACGCCGCCTCCTCCCCTCAATCGCTACATTGTTGACATTCGCAGGCTGACATCATCCTCCCCGCCCCGCCGTCCCGCTCCATTCACAACAACGCTACGCCAACGGCGCAGCGCCCGCTCCCTCGGCGGCCGCGGCCCCTACGCACGGAAAGAGGCGTACAGCCGCTCCGCGAATAGCGGCGCCGCTTGACATTCCACCCGCCCCGCCCCGCCTCTCCGGCTGCCGGCGGGAGGCGCATGCGCGGCGCGGGCTCGGCTCGCCCCGTCCCGCTCCGTCCCCTCCCCTCCCTTCCTCCCTCCCTCCGCGCTTTCGCGGCGCGGTCGGCGGGAGCGGGAGCGTGCGTGCGTGCGTGCGTGCGTGCGTGTGTGTGTGTGTGTGAGTGAGCGTGCGTGTGAGCGTGCGTGTGAGCGTGTGTATGTGTATGTATGTGTGTGTGCCGGCCGCCGTGTTTGGGCTCGCGCCGCCGGCCGCGGGGGGCCCTGGGAGTCATAGTTCGCTGCGAGGGGCCGTTGGGGGCGCCGAGCGGCCTCGCCAACCGCCATGGCGGCGGGGGCGGCTGGAGGCCGGCAGGCGGGGGTGGCGGTGGCCTCCGTCGGGGCGGTGTGGGGTGTCGTGCGCGCGAAACGCCTCTCCCGGGGCGGGCGGACCCGGGGGGAGGTCAGGGCCCGGGGCAAAGGCGTCGCGGGGGGCCCCACGGTGGGGAGCCGGGCCGCGGGCCCCTGGTCCCGGCGCTGCGGCCGGCAGGGTTTGACGGGCAGGGCGAAAAACACCCCCTCGGTCATCCTCCAGTGCGACACTGGAGTCTCAGCGCTGATCCTGGCGATATTTTATGCGCTCCGCCCCCGGAGAAAGCTCATCCTACTTATATTGCCAACCGCAAGTGTCCAACAACCATGAGTCAGCCCTGCCAAACATCACAAGAAAAGATAAGTGCTCCCGAGATTAAAAATGAAAACAACCCCCCCGACAGTCTTCCCAGCACGGGATCATTATTTGTTCTTTGCCTCGTCTCAGAGGGTGGAAGGCGCATGATTTCAAGCCCTTTTCCCACCCCAAAGGCTGGCACCGTAGTTCCTTTTATGAAGCTGGTGATTCCTGCAAGTTATCTTGATTCCAGCAGCCAGTGCTTTTGAGAAAGACCCCAAATGTCATGAGACATGAAATGCAATTGTGGGAATTGGTAAATGAATAAACTGGATTGTATAAGCCTGAGTTATTCAACCGGGCTAGGACAGAAAAACATAAAGATGAAAGAGTGCTGATAAAACGGAAAGTTAGAAAATAAATGATTCACAATGGGGGCTATGAGTGTGATTATCTCTGGAGACATCTCTAATTAAAGGGCGTTGGATAACTAGAGGGTTACATTTTCTTGGGTCAGTGGTCTTGAAAAAGAAATTGCAGTTGCAGTAAATGTCAATAAAGAATGATGGTGACCTACTGCTAACAAAAGCATATTTTGTAATTAATGTGTATGTTTGTTATTTTTTTCTGTGCTTATATCAGTTTTTATTGTGCATTTTCATTCTCTTCCCCCCCCCTTCACTGTAGACAGATGATGCACAGTGTTTTACATATCTTCCTTCAGCGAGAAACAATTTCAATGAAGTCATTTCACTGATGTCTTCTTCTGAATTACAGCTTCTGCATCGGGCTGCCTGCATTTTCAAAGTCTAGTTAACTACAGAAAGCTATGCAAATACTGTGTATCAACACAGAAACAACTTTTCATATCTAATGTCAGATACATTGTCACTTTTCAAAAGCTTAGTTCTCCCTTGGCTTGCATTTTGCATGGTTGTACTCTTGTGTAAAGTGAAAAGCATTCTCAGCTAGTAGCATTTTACACCTACTTTTCATAGCTACATGTGGCTGCATAATAGCACTCCACTGGAGAACTTGACTCATAAACTTATGTTTCCCTTTCCAAGTAATGATTATATAAAACCTTGCTCACAAGTGCTATTTAGGTTCTGGTTTCTTAGACATACGTAGCAATAAGCACATCAAAAGTCCTACAGTGTGTGAGGGGATTTGTTTTATGTTTAAAAGCTGGCAAGGCTGAGTCTCCTTGTTGCCTTGCTTGTCCTAGAGACACAAACATAATTTTCTACTGGGACAAGAGATAAAAATACTACATTCAGAAGGACTGAGAGATAAAAATAAAAGGCATGCAGCATTTGTAATGCTTTAGTTAGCACTTTGCATGCCCATTATACCACTGCATTCAAAGTGCACATATTCTGTTATTTACAACACACTGCAGGAGATATAGCCACAAGTGAGTCAAAGCTGGTCAAATAGAAAACAAAAAAGTCTATATAAACCTCTACCCATAGCACCCATTTCTGAAAAGTGCAATAATTACCATTTATCTCACTGGCTGATATTTTAAATTGGATGTTACAATTTGACTTAAAGTAAGTGTAAAATGAAAAATTGTCCCTTTTAGATCTTATAATTCTTTGTACCCCATGATCAAATTTCCAATGACTGTGGTGTGAACAAGATCACTCTTGAGCAGGACGGAAATCAGCACAGAGTGAAAGAAGCTAGAGCCAGGTAGGAATTGCACACACAGGCTTTTCGAAATCTCAGTAAGCACCTATATGCAGCTTTGGTACCTAAATACTGTTAATAATTTTGCTATCAGGGTAAGTAAAAATTCCACTCTTAATGGAAGACAGAGTTCAGATTCCTGTGTATCATTCAGATCCTGACTTTATTATAGGCCATTTTATCTGTTGATCATACACCAGAAATATGGGGAAAAGCTGACAGATTAGATTTGAAAAGATGGGAGGAATATTACACTAACTAAAAGGAACCTACCATTTAAAAATACTGTTTTTATATTATATATATTATATTTTAGTACATTGGCTTTCTAATTCACTTCCAAACTGCTTATATGCCAGTAACAAAAATCCAGTCTGATCCTGTTTTCATTGCAATCAACTATATTCACACCTCAATTTTTGTATGTGTAACTATTTCTGGACCATTTTTCTTGAAATACAGCCAAACATATATTCCAGGCAAATATGAATTTTTTAAAGAGAAGTCATATATAGTTTCTCAAAATAATCAACCATTTGTCAAGCAACAGCAACAAAATAAGATGAGAATAAATGTGAAGACATGCAATCTAGAAGTTATCCCGTGCTTCAAGGATAGTTCACCCTGAATGCCGCAACATCCTCAAGAAAAGGCTACCTGAATACATTTAAGAACTGGCTTTAGCTTAGCCCTATGGACAGATTTCCTGGCTACATATTACCTTTACTAATGTCTTAATTAGGCAGTTTCCCCACAGCTCCATGACTTCATCCCTTTAGAGAGGACTGTCTGGTTGAGCTTGTGGCCCTTGACCTACTTTTCAGTATTTTCTTTATGGATAACACAAAACTTTCCAGAATATCTGAATTATGAATATCTATTTCAATCATATTTCATATGTATATTTAAAATATTTAAAATAGAATGCAATATTGTAAAACATGCCCCAACATCCCTTTCTGAGATCTCATTTGCATATCAGTCTTTTAATTTCAATAGTCTTAATAGTGCCACTTGTTGGAGATCTTTGTGTATTGCAGGATATTTCAATCACATATTTATAAAACAAATGGCTTTTTCCTAGTAATAGATAATTCCTATCTTAAAGAGTTACAAGAAGAGATCTAAGCACTGCACCGAACAACTTCTGTTGCAGTCTCTGCTTCAACCACTCTGACTTGAAGACACTGTGAATGAGTAGCATGTTAGTGGATTTAAAACCTTATGCAACTCCATCTTTACAGCGGTAATGGAAGGAGAAACAAAGGAAAAATAAGGACAAACCGTGCAGTTTTCAATTGAGGAAAATGTCATTTCCTTCCAATGTACAGTTTACACAGCAGCACTGGGGTGGAAAAGATCAGCTTTCCTACATAAACCCAGGTCCCGCACACAGATCTAAGTCATTATTGGTAATTATGCACATATTCTCCTGGGTTGTGCAGGTAGAATTCATGAAATTGCATCATTTTCTTTGCAGTGATTAAGAAATTCACAGTTGATTACTGATTATGCTACATGCACCATATGTCTTTTCCCAACCAGATTCTAACACACCCCAGGTATACAGCATTTCCATGAATACTGACAGTATGAATAGCACACATTGAGTCAGTAACTGTGACTAGCTAAGAAGGAGACATTGTCATGGAGCATATCAAAGATCCACAATGTAATGTCTCCACAGCATGGCTTAACATAACATCAAAAGCTCCACAAAGGAACATTTGCCATGCACAGAGCATCAGATCTCCAGCATGGTGTTTGGAGGAGCCACTGAGATATAATATTTGAAATATATTGAAGTATTAACAAAGCATTGTTGCCAAGACTAAAATTATAGTGTCAGGAAGCAAGGCAGGAAAAAAAAAAAAGCAGGCACTGACCTTTAAAAAAAAGGATGTGGATAACATAATATAAAGGGACCTTTAAGCAGCTGTTGACTTATCATGTCAAGAAACTGAGGGTCAAGAATCATTAAGGTTTATATGTTATGTCCAAACCACTTTGCATGGTCTCTAAACCAAACATTAGGGTCTCTCTGGCACTTTCCTTTTACAAAAAAGAGCAGTAAACAATTCAGATTGCCTGCTTGACAGAGCTGCCAGACTTTGGTTTGATGTATAGTAATTTGGGAAAAGTAATTGCACCACCTGTGTTAGACATTTACAATGAATGGCCTAAGATTATTCTTTTCATTGATTCTGCAGGAGATCAGAGTCAGCCCCAGAGCAAATACAATCTTCACAGCCCTCTGCTGTCTTGCAGTGAAATGCCTGTCCAAGTACAGCCCACAGTAAGTCATGTAGGTAGCCAGTAAGGTTAAGGCTTTATACTACTCCATTTGTCTTTAAATCAGTGCCTTCTGAGATTTTAGTTAGATCTACCACTACTTTCTTTTTTTTACTATGATGTTCATTATTATTTATGACTAATAGGTAATATTTCAGAATTTGCATTTAGAATTATATTTTAAAATAGAATATAAAACTGTTTTATGTTTTAATATTCCAAAGTGAAATCTGGCAAATTCCTTGATTCTGTGGGTCTGGATGATCACTTCATCTGCTCCCCAAAACAGGGCCAACCAAAATAACATATTTAAACCTCAGTTCATCTGCCTCTATCACTGAGAATCGGTGCAGACAAATTAGCTCTGAAAGTCATTTAAGGGCAACTGTGCACCAAGCTCGACCTTGTTTTAGCTAAACTTGCCCAGAACAGTTGGGAAACCATTGTTTCTACAGCCCTCTTTCTTTACAGTTATCCAGAAAAGAAAGTGATAATGTCTCCAGCAACTCTTAAGAGCACAAACAAAGTATCTGCCTTGACAAGTGTGTCATTCTGCAAATGAAGGAATGCACAAGAAGGTTAGAAAAAAAGAGCCTCTCAGTACTTCTAGGATTTGAGAATAAGGAGGTACATGCAAAGATTAGCTGAGATATGATGGGATGATATTTGTGCTCTAGACACTGTATATCATGAAAGAGACTTTTTTGTTCCATGTCATATTCAACAGAACAGAAATATTTCTGAACTATCTGGGTCCAAATTCTGACATGTCACAAAACACCATTAGTCTGGCAAGATTTAATCCTAAATCATGATTTTGGGAAGGAAAAAATATGGGTAAGAAAAAAAATCTTATTCTGCATTGAGAAATTACTATTTTTAGGGGGTCTTTTACTCTACATAGTCTTTATCATCAATGAGAGTTTACGCACTTACGCTAGTGGCTGACTAGACCCGAATCCATTAATTAGAGTAAAAGCCTTGAGGTAATTATTACTCACAAACACAAATACAGGATTGGTAACAGCTCTGAATTTTTAGCACACATGATTCTGCTTTCATTGGATAACTGTAACAGAGGCTTCATGTAAATAAATTTATTTCCTTGCAGGCTGAATCGTGCAGGCACAACACGGACACGTTGCTCTCATTGTAAGGAATCACAAGGAGTTTCTTCAGAGCTGTAAGTGGTGGTGAAATGTCTAACTAGATGCCCAGCTGCCACTTGTGCCTTTAACAATCTCTTCCCTTGGTCCTCGGTGCCACTCGGCCGCTGTGACAGCTGTGTGTCTCCTTTGCTTATGAAGGAGAACATGTACTCTGCTGAGTGTACTGTTGCTTCGGCATGAAGAGGGATTTCTGTTGTGTTCTAGTGATGAGTCATGCAGGATGTAGCAGATGGCAGAAAATGTGAAGCCATGAAGATATTAAAATACTAGTGGGATTGAGATAGAGGACTGGAGGGCTGGGGGGGGGAGCGAGTAGGGGGAGGTGGTGGGGGGAGAAGGGAGGGAAGGAGGAAGCAGAGTGAAAAGCCGCTAGCTTTGACAGAAGCCAGCAGAGGAGAATGAAATGCAAATGCACTGGAGGTAGACGCGTCTGTGTTACAGGACACGACCAAGAAGCTCAGCAAAGTACGGCAGTGGGCCTTCAGAGAGAGGGGTGGGAAATAGCACACATACACACAGGGCAATATGAAACAGAAGAGACAAAGGAAGTTTAATATTCACGTGTACTTTAATAATAATGCATACTTTATGTAGCTGAAACATCAATGGAGCATAAAGAGGCTTAGGGAGATCAGAAATAGTTTCTGACTGAACAAAAGCCAGAGGGGGACATGTGGGAGGTCAGATCAGAGAATATGGAGTATGTAGACATACTGGCAAAGGCAGTCAACAGGCATGCCATGGCCATACTGGAGCAACGACTTGCACTGCCTCTGATAGTTTTTTATTAGACAAACTATTCTGGAGTTGTTTTTCCTGAGTAAATCCCTGATACAGTGTAATTCTGAAGGGGTTTTACAGTACTTCAGTACTACACCGAAAGCTTTGGCTTTTTGCTGGGCCTATTTATTTTGCTTTTTGCTTATAGTAGCCAAATAACTTGGGACCTCAATAGATCTGTGGGTTTTCATTCACATTATGAAAGACTATTTGATTCATTTACTTATCACATTGATCACTTTTGCCTTTTTCCAAAAGGCTGGACAGCAGGATGATGATCTTGTGATTTAAGCATAGGACTGGGGCAGAAAATACATAAGAGTGAAGATAGCTCTTTTCATGCAGAGAGGTTTATAAACTAAATTCATGTATTTTCTGATTAACAGATACTGCTTCTGAAGTGTTAGCACTTAAGACGGAGGTCAGCCCTCTGTCACTGTTCTGTCTTAGAGGGGAGAGTAGAATGCTTTGGCCTGCAGTTTGCATGTGATTCTTTTGTAGCTGTGGCAAATAATTGTGGCCTCGATTACCGGAGCAATTTAAAACTGCTCTTTGCTACATTAACTTGAAGTTGTGAACTATAAAGGTCTGCTGTGAATAGCCTATGAGTAGAAAAGGGACTCTGATGGAACTCTCTGTTATGTTTGAAGTTTGTAGAAACTAGAGATTGAAAAGATCCACTAGTTCACCAAATGATTTCATTGCTCATGCAAGTCAGAAACTTCTTGCACAGTGATAGCCTTCTTACATTTCCCAGAAAAAAACAAAACAAAACAAAACAAAACAAAACAAAACAACATGAACATGTTGGGATGTTTCTGGAGAAAATGCTTTGACACAATGCAATCCATTAGGATATCTGCATTTTGACCTGGTCTTCCATCTAGGTAATTTTCATATCAAATTTTCAGTGTTGGTTGCAGAATGACTAAAACATTAAGGCTTCATGTAGAACAAAGGTGTTTTATTATATATTTCTCTTTCTTACACTGAAGCTGTTGGATCAAAAGGGAAATGTTATTCCACAGCTGTTGAAGTTCTGGTGTTCTTTGAAGAATTGTCAGTTTAGTCTAAGTTTAGACTAAACTAAAGTTGTGAAAACATATGAAAGCTAAGACTGATAATATTTTTTTTTATTTAAAAAAATAATCCAAGAAAACATTTTTTAAACAACCAGCAAGCTGCAACGTATGAAATCCACATAATGAAATGAGTAAAAGCTTGAAAGCAGTCTGTAAGAAAATGACAATTGGTGGTCTTTGGTGATTATCCCAAGAAAAAAGAAAAAAATAAACAAAGATGCAAATAGTGGCAATTAAGTTCCATGAAAAGGAATTTCAGTCTTCTAATAGCTGAACTTAACTTAATTTAGCTAGAAATGTAGGCCAAAAGACCTTTTTTTTGTTTATGGACTTTCATGGATAAGTTGATAGAGGTCCTCAAAGGAATAGACTTACTAGTTGCAATTTATGTACAGTACAGCCTACTTTAGTCTTTAGCTTATGAAATTTGGTCTAGTTTGTCATGACTACTTTCTTTGTTAAAAGGTAAAATGCACATTGGGCAAATGTTCTTTGGCAATTTGCATAAAAAGTGATGACAAAGAGCAATTAGTTCTTCATTATTATGCAGAGAAATGCTACTTTGCTCCTAAGTGACTGTAGAGTAGGTTTTTTTTTTTCTCTGTGTGTAAATCTGTTGTGGCATTGTTCTAAAAATAGTACTTAAGAGCCCTCTGCACTCTTTATAAATCAGGGTCTTTGACACTCTATTTGATTCACCGTGGAAAGATTTTTCTCACACAATCTTAACACTACAAGTATCACCCAAAATGTTCATCAAAATAAAAAGCATCAGAATTTCGTTAGATAAAGCAAGACAGAGGAATTTAATATTTTGTCAAATTAGATTGCTATCCTTTTTATCTGGAGATCAGTATTCAAAGTATACTCAGATCACACACAAATAGAAACATATTCCTACCACACACAGCTAGTCAGTACAGAACAAAGAGTCAAGATATCGTTTTCTATGAAGGCTTGATTCTGAGTACAGATTTCATTACCAGCTCACCATAGGATAATGAAATTCCTTTAGGGCAAAGATGAAGTACATCAAAGAGGCAGCGTGGAGAGGCAGACTTTGTTAGTGCATGCTCTGTCACCTGCATCACTGGTCCTTGCCTGCCTTTAATTTATAAGGAAATGCTAGTAATTCAAAACCTTTTATTGAACCAGCAGATATATATATATGTATGTGTGTGTATATATATGTGTGTGTGTGTGTATATGTGTGTGTATATATATATATACACACACACACACAGATACACAGACACAAAAATATATTTCTCAAAATACAAAACCTTCTGGAAGTTGTGTGATTTCTTTGCAGCTGAAATGGAATACAAAAAATAATTCATTTCTTACTTGGAAAAATGACCTATACAGATATTAAAAGCATATCTCTATTTAGTTAAAATAAATGCTGTCTGTGCCATGTAGATAAATAACACTTCATGCAACTTTGCCTGTTTATTTCTCTAGCAATTGAGAGTAAATTTAGTGCTTATGGAAATGAGAGACTAATGGTCTGGAAGACCAAGAGTTGTTGAAGACATGAATCACTGAAGCTGTCCCACAAAGCTTTGCAAATACGGGCACAAAAGGGTTGCCCTACAGAAACACATCATGGTTCTAACTAGTCCAGCATCCGGCCTCTGGCAGTGTCCAGCAACCGATGCTTCAGAGCAAATCAAAACCACAGCGAGCACCTAGCTAACTGTGTGTAGAGGAAAAAAGGTTGAGCCTGACTCACAAGAGAGCAGTTTATGCCCTGAAGCATGAGGTTCGATTTCCCTTGTATCCGTTTGCTTAACTCACACAGTTGCAAATACTATTTATGCTTAAAAGAGTTTCTAATCCTCTCTTGGATCCTAATCAACAATTTGCCTCAATAACCTGAGTTACCAGGAAGTTCTTCGGGCTGAATATACTCTGCATGGAAGCTTTTTGCTTTGTTAGTTTAGGGAAAGTTTTCCAGCTTTGGACTAACACACATTGCCCCGAGGATCAGACCTAACAGTCTAGATGAAAAATACCCAAGCTGCCACTCCTTTTCCCTTGCGTCCTCCATAACTGAATCAGTTAATTCTTTCCTGTTCCCCACTTGCAAAATTACTGTTTTTGAGTTGATTTCTTTCATTGACTTCCCTAGTGGCTCCACTTTCTAGCCTTCTAGAAGACTGGGGCAGGTCCTTCTGTAGGAGGGAGGTCTGCCTGGAGGCAGAGGATGCTGCCTGGCTGTGCTGCCTCCCACGTTGCAAAAGAGAGGGCCTCAGTGGGCAGAGAAACAAGGCAGAGAAGGAGCTCAGGGAAGGCAGCAGTGATGGCAGCTCCTTGCTGCTCTGCCAGCATTCCCTCACGAGGTAGCAGAGGCTCCATTTTGGCTATACTGTGGAAATATGCAACATCTCCTGGAAGACTCCCTCTCTTTCCCAGCCTACTCCAAATTTTCTACTGGTGCAGGTGAGAGTGCAGACAGCCCTTTCAAATCTTCCCTTTGAGGACTTTGAATGACCTTGAGTGTCCTCACTGAGTGGTCTGAGTTCCCTTACGGTGGAGCGATAATCCTCCCTACGCTCTCCACATGGAGTAAGGGTTTTTTCCATGTACATCTCCAAATGGTTACTTAAATCCCAGCACATGGACCTTAACAGTAATACCAGAAAGACAGATCCAAAATACTCCCGGTGGGACCTAAGTGCTTAAGCCTGAAGATACGTCCCTGAACTCCTGAACAGAGATGTGCCTCCTAAGCAAAGAGGTGCCCAAGCTCTGTAGGGCTGAAAAGTTTTCATCTCAAAGTTTTCCTTTTGCTGCCTGAGGTTGTCAACTCTGCACATGCGCAGACAAATCTCAGTTTTGACAGTGCTAAGCAGGCTGGTACCTAAGGGTGTGCTTCCAAGACAGCTCAAAACAGTTCTAATCGGCATTGCTGCAATCCCACCCTTACCTCTGGCTGTGTTTTCTGCTTTTCCCCCCTTGTGCCAGCACTGATGCTTGTCTGACCCTGAAGTAAGCTGGTTCAGGAGCTAAAGTGTCTACACATTTCTTTGTAGGATTAATTTTCTGCCAGCTTAACTTCCTGAACCGTCTGACTGGGAGATCAGACAAGACCAGGACTGGCACAAAGAGGGAGCAGGAGGGACTGGCTGGGGACAGGGCAGAGCAGCAGGGACTTACTTGCAGCCTCAAGAGTCCAGCCACAAGGCATCCCTTAGACTGATAACCCGCCACAAGGTCCTCTGCTCGCTCAATGCTCCTCAGTGCTGAGGCTCACCAGCCTCAGGAGGTGTGGGGTGGAGAGCTGGCAGCACCTCTGTGTTTTAGCAAGAGGCAGTGCTGTAAGTCCAGGGAAGGCAGGCACATTGGTGGAGCAGGGGCAGCAGGAACATGGCACTAGAGTGGGATAGCCACTGTGCTCAGAAGGTGAAGAAAAAAATGATGAGTATGGTAGCTTATTGCAAGTTGAGAGCTGGGAAGCTCTTGAGAGCCACGAGCCCCCTTTTGCGAGAGGCAGAGGCACCAGCTGAGTTGGGACTGCAGCAAGGAATGGAAACAAGCAGCCGGTATGAGGAATAAGGAAGGCCATACAAATATTTTACTGATCTGGCCTATTTCCCCTCACCCTTTCACCATAAAGTCATCCATGCCTCTATTTCTATTATCCGTCCCAGGGTCTCTCCAGTTATAACTATAGCTATATCAAATACCAAAAAAAGCCCCTAATCAGGGCCATTGTTTTGCACTGATATCCACACAGGGAATGCAGCCGCCAAATACAAAGGTCTGAAACTGAATGCAGTGTGTCAGTCTGTTTATCTGGGATGGCTTATGTTATTTTATTTGCTTAAGTGACATTATCTGCATCTTGGGAGAGGTGGGAGGGATGTCTTTAGTGAGCTATACTGAATTTTCCTGAAACAACCCAGTGAAGAGAATGCCATTTCACACGAAGAAACTGTTATTTCACCTACACGTGTTAAGCTGTATTCTTCAGACTACATTTTACATGCCTGGGGTGTATATGTGTGATCTACTGAAATCACTCACAGTCTTCCATAATTTATGCTGCCTTTCAATCTTTGTGGTGTGCATAAACTTTGGCAACACGTTGTCACTCCTCTCTAAATCATGGTGAAAAATCATCCAAAGAACAACACAGGGCCTGGGGCATTCTGCTTTTCACCTGCTTGGCTTTTGAGAGCCCAGACTCTCAGGTGGCAGAATGACTCAGCAAGGTTATGCCTTCAGAAATAACATCCACAGAAAGAAATTAAAACGGATAATGTGTTAGCGCAAACCTCGGCATTGCTGTTCAACCTCACAGCAGCATCCTGGGGTGGGGGTGTTAGGGAGAGCCCAACCTTCCTGAAGGCAAATGTTCCTGCCTTTGTTCAAGCAGCCTCTCCATAAAACCTTACTGCAAGCAAACAGCTATAATGGGAATGGGAAGAGATGAAAGTTAACATTCAAGTCACCAGGGATTTAGCATTTACCATTGTCATACAGGCCTGTACTGAGATTATTTGTATCCTATTGCTTCATCAATATATCATGTAGCATATTATTCCACAATTTTTTTTTGACCCATCAGTCTGCTATGAGGAGCTTTGTCAAAAGTATTTTGAAAACCCGCTGACACTTACTACTTCCTTAATTTGGTGAGACTTTTTGCAAGTTTGAGAGGAAAGAGCTGCAGCACAGCTGCGGAACAGTTCTGGCCTGATTCTGCATGCCAAAATTAATTTTGTCCTTGGTTGCACACAGCAAGCATCCTCAGCCCTGGGATCTGCATTACCTACATTCATTTCTGACTCATATATTGGAAGAGGGAAGTTCTTCAGTCTTGGGAAACACCCTTGTTTCTTAAGATCATATTGTGTGCTCTGGCCAGTAGCTTGGCTCTGCAGTTTAGCTTCTCCTGAGCACCCCTGGATTCTTTTAACTTCATAAACTTGGTTTTCTCAACTTGCTCCAGAACCTCTTCTACAGAAATGTTTATAATATCACACTCGTAATTTCCATAAATTTCCAAATCCCCCACTACAGTGAAGACAAATGCAAATAATTAATTCAGTTCTTGAAAATGTCTTAATCCTTGTTAATTGCCTCCTTAATTCCTTAGTGACCTGGAGGGCCTACAGAGACACACATGAAGCTTTATTTATGTTTAGTCTATCTGAATAATTCTGTATTGTTTATCTTAATATCTTTGGCTATTTGCTCTATCTCGTCCCTCTGAATTACTATCTATTTACAATTTACTTGTGACTTGTGCTGAGCTGGTTTGGGCAGAATTTCTACCATGTCTGTGTGAAATCTCCTCTGGTGTTGTCCTGGGGGCAATGTCTCTGCAGTTCACAGCACCACACTGTTCTTCCAGTACAGAAACTCCTGCCCTGAAAGAGCCTTTAAGGCTTTTGAATTTCTTGCAAAGCTTTCACTTGCCTTGGTTCAATGTAATAATATACATTCCAATTCAGTGACTTTTTTTTTTTGGTATTATTATTAACAATGATATTAGGCAAAGCCAGGAGAACAGCTTAAATTTAAGGTTGTCAGATGACAGTTTCCTGTTGTCAGCTGCTCATAAACTGTGCCCAGTTTTAACCATTGCAGATGATTTCTTCCATGCTCTGTGTCAAGCTGATCTATTGTTATTATTTGTGGGTTTTTTTAAGAAGGAGAGTGGGGATTTTTGGAAGGGAGACCAGCAGGTGAGGGAGGAGGACAGGGACCTGAATGAAGACCCTGGAGGAAATAGTGAGACTACCTCATCCAAGAGACTACAATGGAAATAAAGCATCTGTATTCAGCAGCCTCTGTTGGCTGCCAGCTTTTTGGTGACTTATAACATGCCCTCTTGTAGCTTGTAATTCATACAAATGAGGATCAGGACAAGACCACAAACTTAATTTATATATCTGATGTGAACTAGAACTGAGCCAAACCCTTAAAGATACAAGGCTAGTTCACTAACTTACCCAACCTCTAATTCCAAGCAATTTTCATTTTAACTTGTCACTGAAAATGTCATGAGAGAAAAACCTTTTGACTCAGTTATCTTTGCCTTCTTATTATTGCTTTGGTACAAAATGGATTAATTAAAAAGGAGAGAAGAATAATCTCTTCTTTTTTCTCATCGTAAGAACCACGTGTGCTGTGTAAAATAAAGAGAGAAGAGAAGTAAGTGCTGTAAGCACTGGATTACTTTATGTACTTCATGGGAAAAAAAGGGCCAGCTCATTTCAAAGCAAACTATGCCTACAGTAGTTTAAAGCGAAGTAGGAGGAAAGAATAATAATTATATCTGAATTAGCTTAAGGCTGAATTCTGTAGATGAATATGGGCATGACTGGGCACAATGTTGTCTCAATGTTAACCCGAAGGAAAAACGAACTTATCAAAAGCAGATTTAATTGCAAAAAGTATTATGCATGTTATTGTATATCCACGCAAGGATATTCAATTTTTTATTTTCTCAGCTGAGTTATGCAAACTAGCCTGTTCCTTATTAGCCTTTATAGGAGCACATTCATATGAAAAATGATGACAATTTAGTTTCACTTTTAAAGATCCAAAGATCCAAAATGGCCAATGTTAGTATTAGCAGAAGAAAGCAAAATAATTAATGATTTTGGTATTTGTGGGCTTTGCTCTAGAGTACATGGGAACGTGACTATGGACCAAGGAAAGTAAAGAATAGTAAGAGTATATTCACCTATAGACTCAGTGACATCTTTAGGACAGAAGAGATTATGTTATTGATTAAGGCCAATAGACACTGTCATAAAAAACAATAAATCAGAATGTTATTAAAAGGAGGTTATCATAGGAAAAACTTTGATAAATAGGGTATTTCAAACAAATCTAGGAAAGACAAAAGGATAAACAGAATTCAGTCCTATGTAGTGAAAAAGAGAGCTTCTCTTCAGCATTTTCTGCTCTGTTTGCCTGAATTGCCTGCTGAAATGACCAGAGGAACTGGTTAGTCCCAGAGAAATTGGCTCACTTCCAGTCTCTGTCTCCAAGAAAATCTCTTAGGGGAGCTAAGTTCTGTTATGAGACATTACCAACCCTTTACATCAGGGATTTCCACTACTGGTCTATGTGATGGGAATCTTGTGGGTTTACCTCCCTACTCTATGCCGGGCACTGATTGTTTCTCCCAGTGAGAAGCTGTCCAGGCCGTATGTAAAGGATCCACCAGCCATGGTCTGAAAAGGACTCCTCATGGGATGGATGTAGTCTTGACCCTCTCGGTGGGCAGAGGCAGGGCAAGGTTTGCCCTGATCAAGAATTTTGCTTGCATAGTTATGATCTTTCACTAGTGAGCAGTAACTTGCATAGCACATGGGGATTTTCTACCGAAGAGAAAGTAAGTTGAGCTAGCTCAGAGTCTGGAAGCAGTACAGTCACAGCAGCAGAGCTCTTCACCTCCACAAATCAGCCATGCAGAAAAGAGAGCAGGATTCTGCAAAGGCAGGTAATTAAACTGCCCTCCTGACAGTCCTTAGAGAAATTTTCCTCTACTAATTGATTAAATAGGGAATTCATGCACTGAATTTCAAGACTGGTTTGCCTTCCCCGTGACTCTAGCCGCTAAGGCAGTGTATGTTTCTAAGTTAGCCACATTAGATCAATTCCCTTGTTCTCAGCTCGAAAATGGAGTATTGGAGCTGGCAATGTGAGACCTGGGTAGCCTGTTTTGCTGTTGGGTAACCTTGAACTAGTCATATTTTTCTAGGAAACAGTTATGGCAGCGTATATGTTATCTCCCTGCTAGATGTTTGCTAGCAATCCCTCTGCTTCATGTTATTCCCACAGGAGAGCTGGCTGGTGGGAACATGTATCTGCATTTCAGCTGCTCTCATGCAAAGTCTAGTGTCTTCATGCACATCCAACATTATCAAAAGCTTAAGTTCAGATGCATGACTTTGCACTGAACTTGTGGAGAAGCAGATACCTCAGTTTTCTTTTCTCTATAATGGAGATTATCTCTTTATTAAGCACTTTGAGAAATACCACGGGACAGTGTCCTGTAAGAGGATATTTCTACTTGTTAATATCATCCAAGCCCTCAAACCTTGGAAAAAACATAAGCTCTAAACACTCAAAACCCAGAAGTCAAAGAAAAGCAATCTTGTTACTTAACAATATAATCACAGTGCAAAATAATAATAAAAAAAAGACAAGAACAATGCTTCATGATGTGGTGGTAGAGAAGAAATTTTTTGCAGCATCCAGAAATGTATGAGTTAAAAATTCTTTCTCAACTGACAAGGGCTCAGCTAAACAGATCAAAAAGAGAAGGAAAACCAAAACAAGAAGCTCAGAAGTTGCCTTTGCCTTGTACTAGGAGTCAGAAAGTGTCAAAAGATGTGTCATATCTTAAAAGGCTAAATGAAAAGTTACAGTTCCTCTGTACATGAAGAAAGAAAAGCTTTATTGAAATAGTTTCTTTGTCGCATCCCATAAAAATATTATGAGGACAGCATGTATAAAAGCATAAGAATAACAGAGGTTCTTGGAAATTCATGTAAAGGCAAGTTTCTCTGTTTTATAGCATAACGAGAAAGGGCAATCACTCCCAAAGCCAGTGTTTCTAATTATCTGGGATTTTTTTGTTATAGTTGCTAGACTTTTCTGCTAAAAATCTAAGGCACTTCCTGAAAACAGGCTGTTATGGACGTTAGCAGAGTGAATTGGATAACCTTGTAACTCCTGTCCATCTTTCCTAACTTTGATCATTCTAATATTCACATTATTCTAATTATTATTCTAATCATTATGCTCATATTCATATTCCGATACGCTAATATTCATATTCTCTGGAAATGCACTCTTCAAAATCAAGGGCTGAGGTTTTCTGTGATAAATGTTGACAGAGCATCCAAGAGAGGTGACACACCAGCAGGGCCTCTCCTTTAGAGGCACAGTGCAGTTGCACTCTCATGCTATGTGATGTGGTTGTGGCTACAGAGCTACATAGATGCTCATCCATATTGTGGCTGCCACTGTTTGGTCTGGATCAGTTTGCTGTCAAGCCAGACCTTGAAAAAGGTTGGAGAACACTGGGGTTTGCTTTAGAATTGTCTGGCATATGATGGTCCCTGAGAGTCCGTCTGTCAACTGCAAAGAGGTAAAGTTTCAGAAATTCCAGCAGTTGTCTTTCTTTTCCGCTCTGTGTGCTGATTCCTGCTGAACACCAGGTCCGAGTGAACATGGTTGACAAAGTTGCCGTATACATCCCTTCTGTGCATACTGGGCATTGCCCTACTCCACTTGTTGCCCTGCTGGAAACACGTGACCTGTTTTCTCTATCTTTCTAATGCAGAAGGAGGGCTGAGGGAGCTGAATGAAACTGCTTTCAGTGCTCTTTTGGGGGGAAGCACTGAAATATTTCCACTGAGATTAAAGTTGCAGGTGCGGGCTGGAACGCCAACAGACTAAGTTATCCTCAGCTGATTTAATAGTCCTCCATCAGTGAAATTTGCATATACAGTAAACCTAAGGGAAGTAAGTAAGAATGTTTTTACTCCAAATATCCCAGTTGTGTCTGTGCCTTACTTCAAGTGTATTCTGGATGCTGCTGTTGAGGGCAAATTTGCTGAATAACCACTATATTTACCCTGGACCCTTGTCTTTTTGCATGGTATGGCAGCCTCTCCGTGTGCCAGGAGCCTCTGCAGTGATGTTGCATGATCAGAGTTGAGTGGATGAGAGGACTTACAGTGCTTCTTAGAAAGGCCTCAGGCTTGCTGCCAGAAAGACATGCAGAGTTTTTAAGCTGCAGCAGCATAAATTCAGATTGAATTGGGGAGCTAGAGTATGGGAGCTTCAAGAATCCCAGGATGGGCCAGCTCAGATACAGCATAGATTCTTTTCCTGACCAGGTTGAAAATGTCTCAGTTCAGATTAACAGGAAGAAATTCTGCCTTCAATTAGATAAGATTAACTTTCTTGGGGTAAATTCTTCATGGCCTTTCACATTGTTTATTCACCAATACCTGCACAAATTGGGCTTAAGTCACTTGTGAAGTGGTGCTGATTTGGACCAGTTGTATAGGAGGGAAATGGCTTTACCTGGAGCAACTCATTGGAGACCCTGTTCCGTTGACTTCACTGGGAGTTACATGACTACAGCTGAGACCACTGCTGACCCCAGACAGTCTGATGGGCACCATCCATTTACTTCATTGGCTAGCGTACTTTACTAATTTTTGTAATGAGCCTAGGAAGTGATTGGCATCAATAAAGCTGTATCCAGAATGTTAAATGTTTCTCTTTGTCTAACAAACCACCACAAGCTGTCATTCTCTTCTTCTTCCCAGCCAAAGAATACTGCTAGAAAACATAACAAAACCCAGATATTTCTCCTATATTGATGCTACAGACTTATATACTCTGAGAATAACTGCCACGTGTCCTTCTCCCAGTTGAACACCGCATAAAACAAACCTTAAGCATAATACTGATGAATAACTAGCTGTGATTTCTGTTAACAAAGCTTTTTTTATACACACTGGAGAAGAAGCAGACTGGGAGTGATGTTAGCAATATATTGTCTTCTCACAATTGTTATAGTGGCATATCATCACCTCATTTTATTTCTTCCATCTGTTTCATGCTGGGTTTGCTATAATGCTACTTTGAGAATATTGTAATCATTTGTTTGTATTGATATTGGAAACAAATACAAAAAATTTCTTGAAGGCACCATAAGGAGTCTGATGGGATCATGGTAAATGCAAGGAAGTTATGAACAGAGACTCAGGCTGCTGCAAGATACAGAATCCGTGGGAGAAAGGAGTTAGGGGTTATTAAGGGAGAAAGAGGAAGAAAGATATTCTCGTGGCTAAGGCAGGGCACTGATACTAAAGAGATCTGGCCTTTATTTCTGGCTGCGTTATCGGATTCCTTTGCACCCTCTGACAAGTCACTTAATCTCTCATTGCCTCAGTTCTTCACCTGTAAAATGGAAGTAAATAAAATTTCCCTACCTCACTGATCTACTTTGGAGATAAATCCATTCAAAAGTTAGGAAATACTCAGCACTGAAGTGATGAGCACAGGGGAAAATGAGTAAATCAATGAATACTAGCTCTCTGCTTGTGATGAGCTCAAGCAAGTTATTTCTCTGGCCAGTGAACCTGGTATGAAGACAAACACTGGCTTCCTCCTAGTCAGAGAAACATCAAAGAGCAGTGTTTTGTGTGAAGTCATAACAAAGTCTGAGGTACTTTTAATGATGATATGTCAGTAAAGAAAAAAAAAGAGAAACTTTTTTTTTCCTATTACATCAAGGAAAAAAATACCCAAGAAAGGGAATGATAGATGTCCCAACCGAAGATAAGGGAAGCTTGAATAGAGGAAATGTACGACTTTTCTATCTCAGGGAAACTTTTAAAAATTAAAACAGGTATGAGCTTAACTTTTCGCTACCTTGTACCACAATCGATTAAATCTAGGAATAGTGACAATAAAATGATTCATATTTAACTAGTTGCATTTTATATTCCCCTTGCATGTGTATAAATGACCACAGAAGGCTCCAGGCATGGAGAATCCATTCCCACAGATTTCCAACATAACACGATCTGAGGATGTTGCTTGATTCTTGAGTGCCATGTCTGTCACTAAAGTTACAGATATATGATGTAAATGCTATCACTGAATCATATCCAGAAAGCTTCCTAATCCTAGATAACTGCTATGTGATGCTGTCTGTGTTTGGAACTGATAAGAAAATCTTTCAAACTTCCTATTATCTTTGATTAGATATGGGTTTCGGTTTTGATTTAGTGTTAGGCACCTACTGTGAGGAACAAAGGAGGTGTCACAGATAGTAGAGAGATAATTGTTTTAAAAGTGAGATTCCTAAGAGAATAAAAAGCAGGTTGTTGAATTTCTTCTTGTTTTATTGATTATCCTTTCACTATGATTATCCATCTGTGGAAACATATGCTTTCAAAGAAGTTAATCTTATCTGTGCAATGACTAACACGCGTTTAAATTTCCCACTGTCACATAGTAGTGACATGCCTTTAAAACAGGCCTGTCTCCCAAGTGTGCCAAACACCAGTGACACTGACTGGTTTTCCATTAGCTTACGGACAAGCAGTTTGCTCTGAATCACTGTGTTCTTCCTTCATGGCTCACATGTGGTTGAAAATTATTTGCAGACAGATGCTGACAATTTCCTGAAGAAACTTCATGGTTCATTACCTCTCTTTATGATAGCAGCAAAATAAATTGCTGTAAAGTCAGTTAATGTGATAGAAAATGTTCAAATTTCCAATAATAATAATAATAATAAAACCTCAATCCTGCTTTCTAAACTCTTCCAAAATACTTTCCAAATCACCTCCCATTCTGCATTTGCACACAGTTATTGAGTATTACTTCGTGCTAAGTAGAACAAAGGTTGCCTCTGCAATGCAAATATTGCTATTTTATGAAGCTACTTAAAGTTATTCTTCAGAAAAACATAATGTGCATAATTTAGTACAACTACTAAATGAACAGAGAAGAAACAAAGAACTAGGCTTGTTGCTTCTGCTGTGCGTTGCTTGCTAGGTCCCTAACATGAGTTAGAATTACAGCATACAACAGAATATTGGTTAAATATATGCTCACATATCTCCCTAGAGAGGGATGGACATACATCACATAATAAGTGTATAACTACTGGGCATATTCTGGTGATCATAAAATGAGTAAAGGCAGTGCAATAAGCAGGAAAGAGCAGAGAATCAGGAATTTCCAGATTCTAATGCTGTCTTTGCCATTGACCCTGCATATTAGCACCGTTAAACAGCTGTGCTGTTTTAATGTTTTGCTGAATGTCCTGGAGATCAGGTTTTCAAAGAGGCTTTAACTGAGGTGACTCTCATGGTTACTGGGGAATAATAAGATGGGTGCTTTGGGTCTCTCTCCTGCCAGTCAGGAGGGAGATTTTCTCCAGGGCTAAGCTTGGATTCTGGGACCATGTTGGCACAGCCCTTGTGCCTTATCATCACAGCTCATGACTCTCCAAAGGGCAAAATGCAACAAGGTGAACAAAAAATAGGAAGCTGCAAACGAGAGTTTAGCTAAAGTGGGATTTTCTTGATTGCCACAGGAGATCCTGCATGAAAAGGGAGAGGGTGGTATAGCCAAATGTGACGTGCCCTGAGACAGGAAAAGTGCTTTTGAAAATCAGTGCTAAAGAACTTGTTTGGGAATCAAGCAAATGATGCCTCTCTATTTTGAATGATAAAGCACCAGATTCGATAGATAACTGTGGCTACACCCAGGGTGGGTGGGTGGTTATGACCTCAATAACATATGTTTGTGTCGATGAAGTACGCAGGTAGCAAATCATAATATCACAGCATGTGAATCATTCTAAAGAGGAGATTTGCATCCTAAAAGCATGTCCTAAACCAGAAGATAAGTATTCCAAAGCCTGTATTTACCACATGTAGCACATGTTTAACTCTGGGTGATGTGATTTCACTTACAGTTGAAGCTAATACCACAGCTCAAACTCCAAGGGTATGCAGAGATGAGCTTCCATGCTCACTCCCCCATAGGAAAGTATTTCATTTCCTCTTTTTATTCTTCTCCTTGATACACTGCTGCTGTGCACACATAAAGTGTTTAAAAGTGTGCAACACTGGACAAACTAAACATTTCAGATGGAAGAAAGAAATAGTTTCCAGGCATGGGGGGAAGCCAGGTGTTGTATCCTGTTTTTTATTTTTCCATTAAGCCTAATCAGTAAGTAAAGGAATAGAATCGAAATGCAGACCTGTAAGTTCATCGCTGAGATGAAAGCAGAATCTCAGCATGAAGGCACAAAGGCACAAGAAAGAAAGACAGGGAAGTAAAAGAGGAAGCAAAAGGGAAAACTTCAGTAGAAAAACCCAAAGCATCAGAATGGCTGATTTCAGCTTCAGAGAGTCGCTCTGAGCATACATTAAATTGGGTTCAGCTGCTCTATGTACCATCAAATATTTCATATTAATAATTAACAAGTCACTGGCTGTCAGAGCAAGATTCAAATGGATGGAAGGGGAGTTTGGGTCACCTTTCTTAGGACTGAGAGTCTTAATGAAGGGGTAGCCTTACTGCACTGTTGAGGAATGATGATATACTAGATAGAAGGATTAAGGGATATACATCTTGAAGGCTCCCTCCATGCTCACTCCCCCATAGGAGAGTATTTCATTTCCTCTTTTTATTCTTCTCCTTGATACACTGCTGCTGTGCACACATAAAGGGCTTGATCTTGCCTGCCGCTGCGTGATGCACCCGCTGTACATCTCTGGAAAATTAGCTAGCATGTATGCAAACTCAACAGCAAAAGGTGCTGTGTATCAGGGACATGACTGCATTCAAAGGCTGTTATAAATCAGAGTGCTTGGTGTGTCTTTGCTGGGCACATTCTCATCTATCAAGGTGATTTTTAAAATTGTGCCTAATTCCCATTTGTGAACTAGGCTGTTCACTGAAATCTCTTTCAATGGCTTGTTGTGGCTTTAAATTTTCTTCCCAACACTCCTTTTCACCTTCAAACCTACTTGAACATGAACATACATGATATACTATAAGGCACTGAGTTTACTGCCTTCCCACTGATCACTGATGGGCTGTAACAACTCAGGCCATTACACGAACAGCTCGAAGTCCACAGGTTATCGAAACCATAGTTTTACTTGTTACTGTCATGAAGTGGGGAACTGAGACTGTAAGAGTTTAAAGAGACACCAGAAGGCCTTAACAACCTTGGCTGCAGGACCACTAGTGACTGAAGCTAGAAAAAGACCTACAGAAGGTGGTGAACAGGATTTAAGAGAGAAACTGAGGAAACAAGAGTCTTTACAAGATCAGTTGGGAGGGTTTATGAAGTCAAGCTGCCATTTGCACATAAAAGCTGTGCAGAATTACATTTGTTCTAGTCATACAGAAGGACAGACAGACACACCAACAAACTCTGAAAGCCCAGAAGATTAAGTGGCACATTTCAAAGTGCTAATTACAATTTCTTTCCCTTGGAGATTAATCCACTGACTGTAATTAAGCTCCCTCTGTTTTTGAGATCTTGGCAAGGTCTAAGAAAAGAGAGAGCGAGTGAGCAAGTGCACTTGCTAGACAAGCAGATTTTTTATTAAGCTCTATCAGCTCTAATTAATAGACCTTTGTGTAAGACCAATGAGAAACCACATTTCCAATAGAACTGAATCAAATGGCCTTGGCTACCTCTATGCACACAGTTGTTAGGAGCCAGGCCACAGCCAGGATTTATACATTCAGAGGATGAAAAGGAGGCGTTGCAGGGGGGAGGAGGATGAACAAGCTTTTCCCTCTAACTCCTTCTTCTCCTTTTTGCTGCTTTGTTCTGTTTGTAATCTTACCAGATGGCTAAGGCAGCCTAGAGAAGAGATTGCCTGAAACAGGCAGGTGATGAGGCCAGCAGCAGGGACTCCGACAGTGATTGAAGAAACTGATACAGCTCTCTAACCCTTGCTGCTAGCAAAGTGCTTCGTTATTCTTCTTTTGCTCATGGCTACATTGCATTTTGTCCTTTTCTGATGGCAAAGAAAGATGCCAGAAGCCAGATTCTTGGCTTGCACAAGTGAGAATAGCATCTCATGAGCGTTGCTAGTCTGTGCTAACCACAGATTTAGCCCTTAATTCCTGCACACCCTGGCTCTGTTCTTCTCCTTATGGCTTCTCCTATGAGTATGTGGGCATACTCCTCTCAGAGCAGGGAGGACCTAGCCATTTCCCACAGCTGTACCTGGTGAACAACATGTTTTTCTTCCCACCCACGCTAGGGTAATGCTGTGGGCAAACAGTGGTGCAACAGAGACAGAAGCTGGTCAGGGAAAGAATTCAGAGATCCTCAGAAATCTCTAAAGAGAAGAAATATTGACTACGTCAACATCACCATCAACAGTAGACTGGACTGTTTTCCACGTGCAAGTGCAGCCCCTGCCTGGTTCAAGGTGCGCTCTCTGCAGCTGCAGCAGCAGCAGCAGCAGCAGCAGCAGCAGCAACAGCAGCAGCAGCAGCAGCAGCAGCAGCAGCAGCTTGCCTGAGGTTGCTTGGTGAGTTAGGATGCTTCCAGGTGCTTTCAAACAGGCCAAGGGCAAGACATTTGTGAGGCAGCTGTGTGGACTGAAAGTGGGTGGGATGTGGGGGAAGTTATGCTCACATCCACTCTGGGGCTAGTTTTCAAGCCACCAGGTCTGTTCATGTTCATTGATCCTTTGTAATCCTGTTGAACCCAGATCAAAAACATGGAACTGCCAGGAAAGGCTGAAATGCTCATTCTCTGATTCTATAGCAGCTTTCAGCAATTCAGTGTAAAGAGTTAACCCTTTAAGAAAATAAATCATTTAAGCATTTCATTCAATGTAATGTATAATCTGACTCTTCTATCCTAAAAATCAATAATGTCTCTACTTGAATGGGAGCAGAACTGGGTCCTATTATTGCATTGATAAAACTGTAACAGCAGAACAATGCACACAACAGTTTCTAATTGTTGTACAGTATAACACTCTGGTCAAAGACCCACTTTTTGTCAATTCTCTAATATTATTTTGGTAACTTGATATAAATTAAAGTACATTTAAAATTCTAGTATTCACACATGATGATCTAAGCAATAGAATGCTTGTCTTCGTAGTTAAAAAAATAAACGGAAAGCAACAAAACAAAAGAAGAAATACCATAAGGATATGGTAGGCATATTTTTCATAGCTAAGCTTACATGCAGTATAAATAGCCTTTGTCTGATATTTTTTCTGGAGACTTAAGCACTGAAAAAAATGGTAGTATTTCCTTCCTTAATCCTTATTATAGTTATCTTTTAATCCTTTTAAGAACTTTTTTTGGAATAGGACCTTAATAGTGTCAATTTCTTTGTACATCCATATCATCCTCAAACACTGCTAAGACTTTTTGTACCTTTTAAAAGTGGCAGCACTTGCGCTAGAAAGGTAGATGTGTTCAGTTACTTTTATTTGAACCGATAACTCCTGAAAAAAGATAAAGGTTGAACAGAGATAGCCCTCATAAGAGTTTTTACTGGGAATTTGAGTTTTTTTCTCAAAATGCAGTTTAGCCACAGCAGTCAGGATGGGAAGAGCGTTACCAATTCTTTTGACCTATACCACATGTCGTATTTGCTTCTTACCCAAAATGAAAGTGCACATGGTCTCCATCAAGTGGGGACTACTAGACCTCCTACAGAAGGAAGTCAATGGTCTTAAGGAAAAGCTGACCATTTTCCAAAAGGCCAGAACTAAGGAAGCTTTTCTGAAAAAAGGACTCAATTGGTTCAGTATAATGGCAGATCTTCTGAGCTATGGCAGTGGAGTTAAGTTGCCCAGGAAACATGAGAAACAAAGAAAGAGGCTGGCAATTTGTCATGACGAGAAGCAGAAGAACAAGAATGCTATCTTCACATCTGGAAGTATCGAATCATCACCAGGTGCTGAATCAGACATCTGAAGTGAAAAACCTGCTAGAACCAACTGGAAGAGAAGATACACAGATGGTGGAGTAGGAAACTGAGAAATGCTGCTTGTTGCAAACAAAACAAACCTCAGAGAAGTCCGTAAGGGCCTCCCAGCTTGTCAAAATTGAGACAGACAATACAGATGATCCTCTTCACAACCCCAGCCAGGTGGGGAGGCAGTGCATATGGCTCTTCAAGGCACAGATGGATCCCATGGCACTTCTCTGCTTCACCCCTCTGTGGGGTGAAGGACATTATCACAACAATAAAGGACACTCATGTGTTGGCAGCCCAGACTGGTGTATTTGGTGGTGATCTACACTGTCCATTAAAGACATTGCTACTTTTTGGACACTTATAGATGATTCCCAGGATCTCTGAAAGGTTACAGGTTACATTTTTAACTGGTGAATTAAAGAGGTATTGGTGTTGGTCAGCATTTATTAAAGTGCCTCTAATCTTACTTGCCCTTAATCTTTTTATACATTGTACAGTAAAACTGCATTATCATGTACACGTTTCTCATGAGGCCCACCGGCTAGACTCTTCTGGCCAATAACAACATTTCCTGAGTTTTCAGAAATGACAAATGATTTCTTAATGCAGAAATGCTAGGGTTTCACTGCAGTCACAAAAGCAGATTAAATTAGTATTGACCTCTGTGCTGCAGCAGCTACACAGGTATCAGTAGAACATATGACAATTCTGTATACAGGTCCTCATTCTGCTTGATGAAATGAGATCATCACTGACCTAAAAATTGGCAGCTGCCCCTGCATCAGTGAGAACAGCCTGGTTTTATTGGCCTTGTAAAGAAAGTACCAACATCTATCATGTATATTTGGAACTTCAAAAGAAAGAATTTTCCAAAAACTCAATACTTCTGTTGACATAACTGATTTGTAACGTGGGAAACATTATATCAAATTGAGAATGGTTCAGTGCTTTCCTACTGGTGTCCCATAAGCTGTGAATCTATGGTCACATGGAGAAACTGTGCTGCCAGGAAGATTTCCAGGCTGAAGGAATGGGAGAACAGTGAAGCTAACAACGATAGATAACATACAGTGATGAAGAGAACTAAAGGAATCATTCATGTTGCTTGGGGCTAAAGGGCTAAAATCAGTAAGAAAGTATTTTTATTCTATGAGAAATTCAAAATTCCTGGGTCAGGTAATGGCCCACTGCTGCTTGCAAATGGATGATACATCCTGTAAATAGGATATAGAAAAGGCAGACATTTTCAGAAGGATTTCTGTTCTGTGGGTGGAATGGAACAGGAGGATATGCCCAACTCAAATGAGGTTAGGGCCAGAACTTGAAGCCTCTCAGGTACAGAAAAAAGGACATGAAGCTGGAGATCTGCTGGAGATCAAAATTTTCAAATCAGCCTGTTCAGGTTACTCATAGCCAAGAGACTGAAAGAAGTGAATCAGGCCGCTCAGATATTTAAAGATTTCTGATATTGTGGAAAGGAGTGAATGGTGTGGTTCAGGATGGAGATTTTGGTCAAGATCTAATTCAGGACTCTATAAAGAATAAGATAAGGTACAGTTACAGCTAAAATTATAACAAATATCAGTCAGCATGCTTTCAAGGGTGGTATGTCTAATCACAAAAACATGTTTCTTTTTTTTTTTTTTTTTGACAAGACTACCAGCCTGCAGGTCTGTATCAATTTACACTTATATTTCTCCATGCCATTTGACTTCATACCACATTATCTTTTGATTGAAATCTTGCACAGAATGAGGAGCTCTTTCTTGGAAAGTAGTACTGAAGAGAAGGACACAGGGGTCATTGCAAATAATTACCTAACCACAAGCACTTAATGCAATGCTGTGGGAAAAATTGGCCAATACAACCCATTGATGTATAATAAGGGAATATAAAGTAAAAGTAGGGAAGTGATTTTGAATTAATGACTGCTATCATAATACTTTGTCCACTTCTCATTTTCATGCTTCAAGAAAGACATGAAATACTGCAGAGATTTCAAAGGAGAGCTACAAAAATGACCCAAGGACTGGAAGACAAGCCCCAAAGATAAAACTTATGCAGTTTGAGAAGGCTAAGAGATGACTTGGTCAGTATTTATAGGTATTTACACAGAGAAATGAGATCTTGCACAATGTTTTAATCTCACAGATAAAGGTACAACAAGATCCAATATCTGTAAGCTGAAGTCAGATGAATTCAGCCTTGAAATAAAACCAACTTCCTAACAGGGATGATAAATGAATATTGAAATAGCTTACCATAATGGTGGTAGCCCTGACATTACCTCATGTCTTTAGAATGAGATCAGTTACCTTTCTGAGTAATATGCCTTTTTCCCACTACTGGCAGAAAGTCTATGGAGAAGATGGCTGATATGACTATTTCTGGCCTTTTCTGACTATTTTCTCCCTATATTCTGGAAGTAGGAAGCACAGACTCACTGCCTTTTCATGGGCAATTAAAGTGCAGGACTGTCCACCTTGCCCTCAGGTGCTTAAATATGTGCAGAAGTGTGACAGGCAATGACTAGAGCAAATTCCCGTGTCTCAGAGCTTTTGTCATGGCACAACTGGCTGTGTTAATCTCTGGGACACCTGAGGCCCCCTAGAGCTGTGGATGGATGCAGGGCCAGGATAAACTGGGGGTTTTAAGTGGCACGATGGGTTAGGAACCAGGACAGTAGTGCTGGGGCTATGCAAGAGGGGCAGAGGTTAAGCCCGATGGGCCCATCCAGGCATGATCACCTAATCATTTCCTTTCCCCTGCAGTGGCCATAAGCATAAATCTTTATTTCTCCTACTTTGGGCCTGTGGCATGCGGCTGGGGTCCTGAAGCTTAATTTAAGTTTTCAATCCTTATCTTCTTCACATTACTCAGACTGTATGTGGGTTACATAAGAACAAAATGATTCTCACTATAAAAACAGTTAGGAGCTAAACTAAGCTAACTGTTGAAGTGATGAAACTGAAGTCTTGTTAAAAAAATAGTCTTGATAATCATCTATAAAGCATAGACTTACCCCTAACAAGGGAAGGTCACTAACCTGACCCTGCAGGCATCTGGCTGAGGTATAAAGCCAGCAGGAAACCAAACCTAGGGAACAAAGTGAACTGTTGCCTGCTGCTCCACATCCTTGTACTGGATGGGCTCAGATGAAGACCAGTGCCAGGGGAAGAAATAGGACACAAATAAGCACATGGGGATGAAGGTGAAGGAATAGGGTCACTCATTTTGGCAGCAGTTTGGCTTAGACATGATGTCAAGTTATGCTCAAAAAAACCACACATTCATCCATGCCACCCAGTAGTCTACATATTTGATGATCTCAAAAGGGGTCCTTGTTACCACTGAGAAAATTTTCAAGGCCCACAATGGAAAAAAAGGCTGGACTAGGCAACATTTTCCCATTCTTTCCAGTTTGATTTGCTATGCTTCCGTGGTTACAATAGGAAAAATTAGCTGACAGAAGACCATGAGAGCAGAGCAAGGACTAGTCATGTCGATATGACATCAAATATGCAAATGTTTAGCCCCAGGTAATGAAAACACGGGTGAATACCATTTGTCCCAGTCTCCATTGACCAGTGTGTTGCAGACAGTGTTGGCTTAGCTAGTTGGGTTCCTTGGGACTGTCTCTGAACAAGCCTACTTCTCCTGTTATTTTTGTGTCTTGACACCATTTTTATTCCATACATAATGAAAAAATATCCTTTTACAATTAAAATGACTGTTAAATACTTTGTTATACAAATGGCCTGTGTTTTTGCAGATTGTATTCTCTAGTCCTGAGATAGCCACATTATTGATACCAATATTTAAAAAAGAAAACAGAAATATTAAAAGCCTGGATTAATACATACAGGTAATATGGTATAATTATTGAAAAAAAAAAATTCAGATAGGTGTTAGCATTAAGAATGATAATATTCTTTGCTCAGTCACCAGACACAGGATCGATCCTCTCATTGGACAATTTATGTAAAACACTTTTTCTTCCCCTGTTCAAAGAAGTGTGTTCATTTTGAGTATAGGTGTGCATACAGATTAGGTCAGGATAGGGCATGGCTATCAAACATAGTCACAGTTGGCTCTGCTCTGTTTGTCAGCAGTGCTCATATATACATAAATGCACAAAGACACCTTACTCTAAGACATTTTTCCACTGGGATCATAAATTTATATTAGCGTACTTTTATTATAGCCTGCTTTTCTTGGCTTGAAAAAAAATCAGAGTATAATTTGATCCTCCCCGTTTGCTGCTTCTCTGTTCTGTTCCTCCCCTGAAGAGAAGGAGCTTGCTGTAAGTAGTGGCCAGGAGATGCCCTGAGGAAAGCTTTTGGTCTCCAGTAAATAGGAAATGAAACAGAAAGCTGCAATCATGAAAGAAGGGGCTATGAAGGATTTTAATAACATTCTTCAAAAGGTGTCTTGTGAGCAGTCACCGCAATTTAATCCTTGAACGTTTAAGCGCTCCTGAAATGTTACATATTCTAAAGGGGGGAAAAATATCTTTTTTCTCTAGTGTTCCTAAACCCCGCAATTTTTTAGCTGTACGTTTTCTCATAAAGAAAGCACACAAAACATTTCTAATATGGAAAGCATTCCACTCTCCATGCAAAAGCACGTACAGTTGGGTTTTGGTGTGGCTTGCATCAACACCAGCCCATGCTTCTTGCGGTTGTTATTAATGTTCCTTTTCTAAAGTCAGTCAGAGCAGCCCTCAGCACTAATTGCTATTGTCCAAAGGGCTGACTGGAAGACTTTTCTTCAGCCGCTGTTACAAGGCAGGTTAACAGTTAACAATTGCTGTTACAACCTGCTGTTGCAGGTGTGGCTGTTTTGCAATTTGTTGGTAAAGCTGCATAAAGCTGCATTTTGCCCCCAGATATGACCAGATTTGCTGAGTAAAGGCTTGCTGTCTGAAAAATTACTGTCTAACCCTGAGCTTGCTGTGCTTGCAAGGACAGCCCATGCTGATTTTGAGGTGAGGGAGGTCAGTGGACTGCAGTGCCAATCCCAGCCCCAAAACTGCCTGGTTGTGCAGTGGGAATTACCTTGAACAGCGGACTCTTCAGTCCTGCAACCTTGGAAACCGCAGGGAAGAAAAACTTCACAGGGAAAGGCATACATTAAAATATCTGACTAAAGAAAGTCACTCTGAAGTGCAGCAAGCAAGCATGCACTGGTCAAGAAATTAGACTACTCAGGGTGGTGACTCATCCAATAACTATTCAGTGTTTGTGGTTGAAAGAGAAACCTTTGCCAGAGAATGACTAAAATCCATTGGCATAGGCTTTAGAGGAATCATGACTTGGCCTAAATGACTGTATACGCAAGTGGATTATTTTTCCGCCCCTTTCTACTGAAGCAACACAGAGGATGAAAAAATACACCATCCCTGTTTACGTAGATTATTACAGCACTGGAGTAGCCTCGGGGGGCCTTTCCAGCAAGCACTCTCAGCAGGGCCAGGTTCAGACTTACATTTCCTTGTTCAGGCTCGGCTGTGATTTTGTGTTTGTTTTAAAGGCTTGAGTTGGCAGTGTACAGCTAGCTCCAGGGCATTCATTCTTGCCTCATTGAATGGTATATAGGAGGAGGAAGAACAAATCCCAGGATCTCGCTGTTTTGCCACAGAAACAAAAAAACAGAATAACTGACTTTTGCAGGCTACACTGGCTAATCTAAGCTCATTCACTGCAAGGTGCTGAACACCTCTGCTGGAGCAGCTGAGTCTGGAAGTGGCTGTCACTCAGCATCTGACAGGATCAAACCAAAGTCATCTCAAGTAACTCAAAGAAAGTATCACTAATATATGCAAAACAAGCAGGAAGGACATGGTCTGACTGACAGACAAATAAGGTACTTATTTTTGTTCTCACTGCTCTTCAAAGTCATTTTAATGTTACCATTTTCTTTGTTTAATTCTGAGATCCCCAATGCCCTGATTTTTTCTCCATACAGTCTAGCAAACAATATTTACTGTCTCTGTCAAAGGTCAGTGCAATATTTCAGTGGCACAGGCTGTCAGCAAACATGCTTAAAAGAACTTGGGAGTATTTGGTTGCTTTTGTCAGGTTTCTGTGGCTGTAAGAGAACTATGCAATAAGGCAATAGCCTGGCATACGCAGATGTGTATTTCCCTCCAGTAAAGGTTAAAGCACAGCCCTGGCATCATTCAGAAAAGCCTTCCCACACCTGCTTTTTATTTCCTCTTGCTATTTCTGGTAATGAAATTTGGAACTGTTTCTATAGGTTTGGGACGTAGAAGGCCTTCTACATATTTTCTTTTTCTTAAAAGCAAGCCTGGGATTAAATGAATGTTTAAGACTCAAAAAGATGAAACCAGAGAATTTCTGGAAGGAGAAGAAAAAAGGGAAAAAGCTTGCTCTCTGTTATTATTTTTTACTGCTGATCCAGATGAGAAGCTAAAGTTCCCTTTTGTCCTTTTCAAACCTTCACTGCTTTTTCACCAGAAAAGCTGCTGCTTGCTGGAGCTGCCCTTTTTAGGGATTAACATGGAAATGACAGAATCATAGCCTGTTTTACAACAAGCTATTGAGCTTCCCATTGAAACAAATTCCTTTCCAGCACTTTCTTCCCCTGTTTGCCAGTCAGCCTTTTGTTCTCTGTCTTTTCAAAGCTGGGCTGTGTTGTCTCAACGAAAGGTGTTATCCTTGCCAAATGCACTTTTCTGTTGCTCCCCCACCCCGAGTGCTACTGAGACACTGCCAGACTCCTGCTCTCCCAATGGACTTTGGCAGTCATTAAGGTGCTCTAAATCCTCAGAGCCATCCTTGCTCATGGGTCGCCACCACTGTCGTCCTCTGACTTCAGCAGGGCGTTTGGATGCATTCTGCTTTTTCTGGGTGCGATTTCTCAAAACATCTAAGGGAGCACAGCACCACACTCCCACGGGCCCTGGCAAAAGAAACTGCTGCCTAAATGACTCTGTGAGTGCCTGAGTCCGGCACTGAGATGCCACTGACTTTCCAGGAAACAAAATAAAACCTTATTCAGCACCTGCCTAACCCTTCTAGGATCTAGCACTTCTCATCAGTCTGAACTTCCCCTGCAAAGCACAAGCAAAATCATTGCTTCCTGTTGCTGCTGAGGTGGCTCACATCTTCACCCTGCCTGTCTCAGCTGGGTTTTGCTCTGCTGAAGCATTCCCAGAGCAATCCCATGCTATGCAAAAAGCTGTGCATGATAACCCTCAGGGCAACACTGTTCACACACTAGCTGAGCATTCAGAGTATTTCCCCGGGAACATGCAACGCCCAGGCTTCACTCGTGTGCTGCCTCATTTGGAGAAACCATTTCGACTGATTCTCTCCCATGGGATGCTTTCCCAACAGGGCCATAACAAGTGGGCTGGCTTTAATGGAAGAGATTAAGGGAGGCTCACCCAAAGTGGTCATAGCTTGGCAAGTAGGACAACCTCTGTATGTGCAGGCAGGAGCCCTGGGTTCATAACCTGCTCCCGTGAGACAGTGTGGGACTGCGAGCCCAGCTGCTCTCTCCAGCAGCTGCTCCGTTTGAGGGCGAATGGCTATACAAAGCCAGGACAGAGCAGCTGAGCTCTGCATGAGATTAAAAAATGGCCGGGCAAGTTTTGGCAGCCAATTCCAGGTGAGAGCCCTAAATGGAGCAAAGGACGTAGTGATCTGTGTGAGGCTTTGCCTTGTCTGCTCTCTCCTCTGATGGCAACCCACTTTCGAGTGGCTGGGTTGCTGACTCCCTGCTCACCTCGCCAGCTTTTCAAGATCCCACTGTTAGGCTTTTGATCCTCTGCCTGCAAAAGGTGGAGAATGTGGGCTCCTGCCCTGTGGCTATGATTTCTACTGGTCTGAACAGTTAAGTGATACAGCACGCAGTCACCGGGTAGATTTAGCCTTGCATGCTTCAGCTCCCTTGGGCCTGTTTGCAGATCTCATTCTATGACTCCAGCCTCCTCTTCTCCTTATCAGTGCTTTTGCTCCTTGAGGGTTTTTGGTCAAATAATAATGATGTGATGTCTGTGCCTGTAAGTGCCATTTTGAATACATGTGAATGTGCAGATCTGAGTGTTTAACTTTGAGATTTGGACTAGACGATTTCCAGAAGTGCCTTCCAACCTCAACAATTCTGTGTGATTCTGCGTTTGTGATTTTTTTATAAGGAATGACATTCCTGCCCTTCCCCTCTCCACCCTTTTAAATCCCTTCTGGTGCTTTTTTATGCTTTTGCATCCCATTAAAGTTATTAGCAAATACTTAGGAGGAGTGTAGTTTGGCCTACCCACTCTGAAAGCTTCTCATCTAAATGAGAATTTTGTAGGCAGGTTTCAAACCTCGCAGGTCAGTTTAATGTTTTCCAGACATTGCACATTTTCTTTTAGCATTCATAAAATGGACCAACTCCATCACTTTATCTCATACCTCTGCAAGGGAGTCTGTCTGCATGCTAATATCCCTATATTAACATATAGGACAGAATCCCAATCGCTGTATATATAGAGTGAAACTGAAGATGTTGGGCCTTGAAAAAATGAGCAGTATCTGGTCCAGAGTTAAGTGCAGCACAATGCTTATCTCTAGGGAAAGCAGGAAGGTTGCAGAAAAACAGTCTCTGCTAAGGCATTCATTTACTATGTATTTTGTATCTCATAATTACTCTCTATCAGTTTTCTCTGCCATTTTTAAACCACAGTGGATCAAATGCTCTCTCTTGAAAGAAACCTACAATTGTTAACTGGTATATGTTATGCAAAAAGAAATACAATAACTGAAGCTTTTCACTTTGGCAGTATCATATTGTGCTGATTTATCCACAGTCCCATTTTTCTTGGTAATATGTGCTGAAAGTGCTCTAACATCCCCTATCCTATACCTTAAGGATTCCTACTTAAAACAACAGTCTTATCCTTTCTGCCTTTGACACTATTTGCTGATTAACCATCTGCTGTCATCAAAGTCTCTGTGAAGAACTATGTGTGCTGCAGTGCTGACTGAGCAGGCTGCATTTGGCAATACCAGAACTTGGAAATATTAGAAGCGGCATCTGTAAAAAGACGAGTGTCCCACATAGTGTATCACAGACTCAGCAAAAGGCCAAAGGAAGGGCCCTGGTATTTGAGGAGCTGTGAATAGCTCTAATAATCGTCACTGCCACTATCAGCCTAAGCTGTGCTTCTTCAGATGAAACGTTTTGCTCATTGTCTGATACCTTATACAATTAGTCTCACTGTGGTTCAAATCTCCTCAAGTATTACTGCGATATTACATTGACTTCTGTACCCTGCCTTTCAAATAAATAACATTTGCAAGAAATAATTGCTATGAATTTAAATGACATACTATCTGCCCTAAATTTTTAAGAAGAAAGATTACTGAATAATCAGGGAAGGCTACTTGGTCAAGAACACTCATTTATGTAACTGAAGAAGCAAAAATGCCTCATTTGAAAGAGATCTAACCTTCTGCAGCATAGTTTTACTGCTCATTTGCTTCAGGTGCTTGTTGGTTTTCATTTGCTGTGGAGTTCTTAATTCATTATTTTCTACAAGGAAATAACTGCCATTTGACCCAGTGATGCTAGTCTAGGCAGTATAATAATAATAATAATAATACCAAAACCAGCACACCATAATAATACATTGCATAAAGACTCTCTCTATATCAAAACTACTCCTAAAAATTAAAATTCAACTGCTCATTTTACTATTAAGTACCATGCGCTCAATTTTGAAGGGTGGCTTTGTGAATGAGACAGGCGGATATCACGTTTGGGCCTCTGCATCGGCCCACAGATAGGATGGAGGGATGCTGGGGCCCTGACTCTGTGCCACTCTGTCAGGGTGCAGAGGACGCCAGTTCATTGGGACTCTAGGTGGGCAATGGCTGCTCCTTGCACCAAATGCATTGCAGGACTGTGGCCCAAGCCCAGGAAGGGCTGCGTTTCACTCTGGGTGCAGCTGGCTTTGGGTTGAACCACGACAACCATTTCATGGTGTGCAGAAAAATAATTTAACAAATCTGGACAGGAAGGGAACAACTTCCCCCCATCTCCCATCTGAAACTACTGGGACAATTTTAGAAAAAAGTGTGTTACTCTGAGCCTGGAAATTTGGCTCAGGCACAATGTTTGAACCCCCTGCTGAAAGTGTAGCAGATGCCCTTTTTCAGTTTCTGCTAGGCTCTTAACAAAATGAGTTTGCTACACTTGAACCTCTATCTAACTGAACCTTTCCCCTCCCTCCCTCCCTCCTCCCACCAAAAAAGCCCCCCAGAAAACATAAACCAAACCAAACCAATAATGCAACCCTGATAGGTGGAGAACAACAATGATCTCCGTGAAGCTACTAGAGACACATCCCCAGCACATATGATGTGGTGAACAAATGCATGGTGAAAATCTTAAAACACCCCTGCCTTTAGAAACAAGCTCATGAATTTTAAACAATCCTCCAGTGACTTCAGTGTTCCTACCTGGGACTAATGCTTTATTTTGAAATCCAATTAAAAACACGTTTTTAGGCACGGCAGGGTGACAGCCCAGAAGTCAAACAGCAGTGACAGATTCTAGGTTACTATACACAATAGTTAATGTCATTAGGGCATAAAGGGATGCAACAATTGTCCTTAATTTAGAAACAAATAGCAGAGGGATGAAGAGCAGCTGAGGGAGTCGTATGTGCATGTGCACTAACAGAGAATTTGTAGCGCTGAAGCTGGAGGATGCGTTTTCAAGTTGACATGGAAAGAACCCACTTTGAAGTTCCCAGGCTGAGTAAAATCAATATCTAAATGCTTCAGTGAAACGTGTTTGATGTTGTCTACATGTGGAAACCCAACAGAGGCCACTTATAATTGAATAGAACTAGACTGAGCAAAGTAGGTCATATTACAGCTTTGTTTGGGAAGCAGCACCGCACCTGGCAGAACAGCGTCCTTAATGCTTTGTGTCTGGCACGGGAGGATAGGACCGATACACACCCACACCCACCCCAGACCCACCTGCAAGAGCACGTACACAGATCTGTTTAGATCCCACCTATGACTATTTTCTGAAAAGATCATGGTTAAATTACCAGATTCTGTCAAGTGGCTGCTTGAACCCATCTCACACAGCAGGCATTTGTAATGGCTATTTATAGAGCAACTGTGACTGCAGTGGTGCTGAGGGTATGTCAGCATTTCCATTATGGACTCCTATAACTTGGCAGTACAGTATCCACTCCAGGCTAGAGCCTGATATGAAGGGTGGGATTTTGTTTTAAAGCAAATAATACATCTTACCTTTGGGTTCCTTTCTCTGAAACTACTAAAATTTTTGTTATCTGATAGATTTTTGACTGCCTGCTGCTTAAAAAAAAAGAAAAAGTATAAACCTTCCTGATCTTTTAAACACATTTTTTTCATGGCCAGAAATTGAACTACATAGGAAAAACAGAGATGTCTAGAGGACCAGATGTGGCGAATAGACAACCCTGAGCATTTATTAACACCATTTTTGGCTGATGGCTGTATATGGTGTTAGTTGCTGAGATTTTGTGTTCCTGGGGAATGTAACATGCTCCTTTAACTATAAAGAGGACCATCAGGTGTTCCTCACAAGACATGGACAGCTATTCTGCTGTTACGCTTCACACCGTCTGACACTGTCACATGTTTGCTGGCACATTTGTTCAAGAACATGTGGGACCACCTACACCTGCTGCTTTGCACAACCCGTGCACATCTCGACATCTGTATTTCTCATGCCACCCTGCCGCTGAGGTCAAAGAGAGAGCATACGATTGTTTTGCACATTGCATGATGCCCTTGTGGATCTCACATCAGGCAGAGCCTGGGAAGAAGAAGAGCTAGCTTGCTCGGTTGCTTTGCGCTCAGATAACTCCACCCACGTACTGCCCAAATTGTGCGTGACCCCAGCTGTGGCTTGTGCATTGCACTCGCAAGCAGGATGGAAACATCCTACACCCACATGCTTGGCAGCTACTATATGTGTGTGTACATGAAGTGTGGCTGGAGCCACCTTCTTTGCAAACAGGGCAAAACGCAGACAGGAGGTGGGCCTGCAGGGCAGAGGGTGCAAGAGACCTGAGGCACTTACCCTACTCCACTGCTCCGCGTGTGGCCCAAGAGCAATTTTGCCAATGTGTCCTTCCTCTCTTATTTCCTCACCCCAAACACCTGCTTGTGGTGCAGCCTGAGAGGGATCCTAGTGTCCGGCAACCCCAGCTCTGCGCTTGCTCTGGTATGGAGTCTGGACGTGCATTGACTTTTCTACTTTTCTCAGACTGCACTCATCTGTCATTTTATATTACTGGAGAGACCATTAGCAATAAAATAAAGGATGAAAGGTACAGAACCCATTAGAATGCTTATTTCATGTGTATGAGAGAGTGAGTGAAACAATTAAAAGCACATCAGCTTATAAAAATGCTGATACAGTTATTAGCACAGTGAATAACATTCAGAGCATGATACCAAGGGACAGAGATGAAATCTCCCCTTTCCTTTCACCCTCCCTTCCCAGGAAGCAGAAGGGAGGGATCTGATATTTCATAACAGTGCTGAATGCATGTAAGTGTAGATATTGTATATGAGCAAGATGAAAAGAAGATTAAATAGTAAAATCAAGAAACATTACACAACAACTATTCAGCAGTTGGCTTATACATGAATGAATTTCAGACCCACAATAGTAAAACTAGAGTGAGAGACAGCAAGGTTAAATATAAAAGGAAGAGGTGGCAGTATAGTCCTAGAATGAGTTTATTATAAGCTGGGAAAAGCAGCACAAGAAAAGAACAAGTTTGATTAATTCCATTGATAGAATGATTTAACCAAAACCCTTCTGAGAGCTCAATACACTGTGAGGATGGTATAAATAAGAACAAAACTATATAAATATTTGATGGCACTCATCCACCTTCCTGAACAGCCCAATATTAAATGCAAGGAGAAACATCTGCTATGTGTACTTTGTAGCTTTTCTTTTCATTATCTGCCTTTTTCCCCTCAGCATCCTCAGTGACGTACCCAGGGTCTGGATCTCCAGGTATCTGCACTCCAATCAGTACAAATGAGTACCTCTGTCTGGCGATGTCAGGGCACCTACTGCAGGTCTTAGGTCCATTTACTTCAAAGGTTAATGCATTCGGTGCCTCTGTGCCTTATCGGTTCCCCATTTCAGGAAGCTTTTAGCACTTTCAAATAGTGTACTGGACAGTCAGGATAGGTTGGTGCTGAGGTGTCTGGGAGGCTGGCTATGCTTCAGAGCTTGCACAGAACGGAAGGTTATCTAAGAGCTGCAGTGTAATTTGGGAACACAGTTCTTCATGAAAGATATTTTTGATGAAGCTGGTGTTGAAAATGGTGCATGTGCTTTGTTTATTTCTGTGTTTCTCTTCCTTTTTTTACTCTGTGACACTGCCTAGGAAAGAGCTCCTCCTGCTCCACTGGTGAGCTCCAGGCAGTCACAGTGTCTTCTATCAGAGAGAAAAGTGAGCTCAGAAGGGGCCTCTAGGGATGCTGAAATCCACACTGCCAACTTGGGAGTTTGATGGAGAGGGCCACGGCAGGGTGGAGGTGACTCTGATTTACCTCTCTCTGGCAGCTGAGGGAGTAGTGATGGTTTGTGACTCAAGAAGGCTGCATTCCCTATTTAAGTACATCGGCCACAGGTATAGGATGATAGAGCTAAAACAAACAAAACAGAAGGGAAGAAATGATCTTATAACCACAAACAAATATTCAATGATGTCATGCATTTGAAGGAGAACTTTGAATAATCTGTATTTGCTGAAGAGAAGCTCAGACAGCAAGGGCTGTGTACCTTGTCCAAGGACAACTTTGCCCTCACAGGCCTTTTCTATCTCCCATGATATCAGAAAATCACTGTCATCATAAATGCCTCCTAAATGACGACAGTGGGGTGGGTGAGTCAAGCACGGCGGGGGTGCCGAGGTGACACGATTAGCATAGCTGACAGCATCCGTCTGCAGCTGCTGATGCACCCCTGCGCTGGCACGCTTTCCCTGCCCAAGGGCGCACTCTTCTTGGACAGAGACCCATGCGCTCCTTGGTCCTCTTGGTTGCTGTTGCTGCCTGCTTGTGGCTAAGAGCTCAAAATTGCTGGTCAGTCAGTTGAACTCAATGTAAGCATAGCCCAATGGTGTCTGTGAAGTGCTCTCTGTGGCAATCGTGCTCCTTCTTTCTAAAAAACGGTATGTATGAATACAGATTTTATCCTGCGCAGAAAGACTGTTACTAGAACTTCGCTGTATTTTGCTAGAAGTTAAGCGTTTTGTCCACACCCAAACTTTCACTAGTTTAATTATATCAGAGCAAATCTCTCTGGACTGATTTAGGATGTGGTTATGCTCATTTACCTTTCTATACATGTAGTAGGTTGAGTCTGAGTCCACATAAGGGTATCCACATACAAAAATCTACCCCAGGTTTAGCAACCAGATGTATTCATACTGATCAAAATCTGCTTATTATCTCATCTTTAGCTGAATGAAAACAACTGTGTGTTTACATCAGGTGTAATAACTCCCAGTGGAGTAAAACCACGGTGCTCTGATGCATAAATTCAGTCACATTTGTGCTTGACAAGGCTGTGGATAGCAGAAATTGAAGGTAAAATGAAAGAGAACAAAAGTTACCCCTGAACAAAGTTACTAGTTTGGTAATGGGGGATCAGGGTGAAAATAAAAGAGGAGAGGGAAGGGATCTTCCTGTTTTTACCTGCGTAATGTTTCAAACTTGCTTTGAACAATGAATGCTGCAATCCTTGTGCCTGTGATTCAACACAAAGTTGAGAGCTGAGGTAGCAAAGACAAGATGGATCCTGCAAGCTCAAGCATGTTTTGAGAAGACGTACGGTGTCAGGACATTTTCATGGCTGTGGGCAGGTGGCAGGGTTACAGTATATGTACATGCGGCACCAGCACGTTCGCTCTGCTCTAGTGAGCGGAAGGTAAGGGTGAGCAGGGAGGCCTGAACACAGCCCTGCTGCATGCCTACCTTGCTTGCTGTCGTGGGATCAGGAAGGATCAGGAAGGAAATGCTGACTAACAAAAATGCTCTGAACTGTTTTTTTGTCACCGATGCCCTAACATTAAGCAACAGTGACTTTGCATTGACTCATTTCCGATATCCCAGTACGGAAAAATAATTGAAACATCCCAAATCTGTTACAAAACTTGTTCTGGGACACATATTTGCCTACCGAAATATTTAACTAGATCACATCAGAACAGTTACATACCCCTTGTGAATGCCTCACTCGATCCTCTGAGCGAAACTGCCAAATGAGATTATAATTTCCCCTTCTCATGGAAAGCAGCAGTACGCAAACTTTTTAGCTTGGGAGGCCACGTGATTTATTGTCGCAGCAGGCAACACTGTGCAGCACGATCGCTCTTGTCGCGTACAGCCTGGCAAACCTCCTGGAGGCACTGAGCATGCTGTGCTCATCCCACTCAGTCCACGTGTGTCCTGGGGGAAGAGGGCTTCAAGAGTGAGCTGCTCCTAACCAGAACAACTCATACACTGGACTTTGGCTGTCCGCTTCCCTAAGGGAGCGCCCAGAGCATGGGGTGAGTCAGATGATTTGTAGCAACAGCAAGGACCTGCTGTCACTTGTCCTCTCCTTGGGACCTCGGGGGCCCCCTCCATGCCGCTGCCATGTGATGAAATCATGCAGCAGTGTGGGGCTGTGCGCCCGCTGGAAAGGTGGAAGTCAGGAGTTGGCTGCTGCTGCTACTGGTTTTAGCCCACTCCCTTGGATTTTCTGGGGAGGAGGGTGACGAGGCTGTGGGATATGTGATGAGGCTGTGGCCAGTAATCTGGGCATTGCTGATAAATGGGATGTGCAGTGAGGAACCCACAGACCCTTTTTAAATGAACTGTCAGGCCCAGGTTCTCAGAGGGAATTTCTGTTGTGCCTAGATCCCAATGGCTGGAAGAGATTTTTTAACAAAAAAAGCCTTTATTTACCTTATTTTCTTCTTCAGAATGCAGAAGATCATGGGAAATAGAAAACTGCCAAAGGGGAAACCTTGTGAGTGGGAAAAGAGAATAAGAAACAGTTGCAAGAGAAGTATGAGAATAAACCAAAGCCACTCAATTCTTTGCTTTGCCACAATTATTTCCTGATCTGTTTATTGCAGTAGGTGCCTATTAATGGGCTGACTCAAGCTCTCAGATGTGTGAGCTCCTACCCCAATAGTTATGTCGTGGTAAAAACAAAGTGCTAACAACAACAACTCCAAACTCTCCACAACCAGTTCTGGGCATAGAAAGTGTTAGCAAGTACTTATGTAGTAATTAAATTTACCCAATGCTTTCTGATTTCACAGATGACAGTCTGTGGTTTGCCTGCCCACCCAAAATGCGTGGGAGGGCAAACCCAAGTCTTAGAGCTCTAGCTGCACTGTCTCATCACTTTCCTTATCATGATTTTCACAGTCACTGGGAAAGGGTTGCACCCATCAGCATAAGACATTCCTGAGCGGGAGATGAGACGACTCTCCTACAATTCAAGTTGCCCAGGATTCCTACATAATCATATTCCATATCTCATCTCATTATGCTGCGTACCTTTTCCCTCCTGTGAAATTTTGCATTGCTTCTTCATCAGAATATAAAGAAAACTCACAGGAGAAAGCAGGCGTTTAAAGCAAGAAGGAAACATTACAATGCTGTGAAGGCCTGGAGGCACAGTCAAGGTTCTGGTTGCTCTACAGAGACCCAGGAAATTCTGAGTTCCTGGGCTTTCAGGAAGCCTTTGACAAAGTCCCTAACAAAAAAACTGTTGGAGCAAATAGTCACAGGGTGAAGAAAATCATATTTGATGGGTGAGAAGCAAAGATCAGGAGTAGGCTGGTGATTCTCAGCATGGCTCGGTGCTAACAAGGAGCAGCTCCAAGCACCTTATCTAGAGCAAGTCTCTGAAATGCGTCAGTCTGGAAAGGAGGGGAAACCACTGCAGCCACAAAGCTGTACACAGCCTGTAATTGGTTCATGAGTCAAGAAAGGACTGCAAAGAGGCCTAACAAGATGGAGTGAGTTGTCAGTAGGGAAACCATGCTGCTGACAGAGGTGGTGTAACATTTCTGGAGGATTGGGTCTGCTGTGCCCGCTGGGTGCTTGCTTGACCGCTGCATGGGAGGTCAACCTTCAGTCTCCACGCTCTCAGTTTGCAGGGGCCATGTAGTTTTACTACTATCTCTAGCTTTGGACTCATAAGCATGCACTGTTACCATTGTTGCTCGGTGGTGGTGCCACACCAGAGCATAGCTGTGTTTCCAGTCCATGGCGTGCATAGGGCTGGGTTTCAGCAGCCAAATGGGAGTGGGGTATGGTTTCCACCACGCACCCTCCCAGTGCAAGTACAGCTCTAGCTAGGACTGGGATTTTCCAAAAGAACCAGAGGATTTGTGAGTATTATCATAAACAGCAAAACCAAGGCCACCACACAATATACCGTAGCTATTATAAAACAAACAAGATGCTTAGGGCAATTTAAAAATGAGTAATAGGATACTATTTACATCCCAGCAGTTTCCGCGATGGCATTATAATGTAATATGGCATGCAAGGTATACTCACTTCAGTTGTAGGCCACTTTTCCTAAAGAGGATACAGAAACCTGGTGGTAAAACAACTAAAGTGAAGGGAGACTTCTCAATGGAAAGTGAACAAAACGGCTGGGCTTGTTCAGTTACACAGGAGGTGAATAAAAGGGGACACAGAAAGCACCCTATGTCATACAGACAATGAATATAGCTCTGTCTCGGTTAAAAATGAAGTGAAACTGAAAGATAACCATTTCCAGTAAATGGTAAATATTTTTTCAGCGGTCTGTCAAGTTCATTGCCACAAGATATGAAAAAAGTCAAGGCACTATCAGGCATTTAGACATTTACATCAATAAAATATTATTGTTATTCTACATAGGATAACCAGAAAATCTAAGGAAGGTAAACACATCACAGGTGATAAGTCAATTTCTTTTCCTGGTGAAGGTAAATAGGAAAATGTTTTAGAGAACACGCTACTCCACAACTACTTAGTAAGATCCTGGCACCTTTTTTCAGAATCATCTAGAATTGGCCAGTGCCAGAAAGGACACAAAATGCTTTAACCTTCTATGGAAATCCTCCTATTCCTAGCACAATAAAGAAATCCCATGTGAACACAAGTGCAGTGGATGTTGGGAGCTCATTTTTCTGACACTAAGGATCAGGAATGTTTGATGAGACGGGTAATGGTGTGACCCCATGTGGCCATCTCTGTCTCCAAAAATGGTTATTATGGGGTGCAGCTACAGCCTCTGAGCAGCCTTATAAAGGCATTCAGGGCAGAGTGCAGGACCCAACCCCTCTTCTTCTCAGCTTTCACCCAAGAAATACACAGCAAATCATGTCACCCAAAAGTTATAACAGATTATCTCAATAAATGGCACCACAGGCCTGTGGGATGTGATGATCATCTAGTGTGTATTACCGTTGAGGCTAACAGAAGAACAGCACCTACCCGCAAATAGTGTGAGCCAGGAAATTGAAATTAAGAAGCCTGTTTCATGTTAGATTAACAGAACTCAATGACTTTTTGATCTGTCATTCTATATGAATTCATAGAAAAGACACTGACTTGTTTTGGATCTATAAATAATCATAAACAAATGTTGGACCAGATAATCTTGCTCCTCCACACAGAAGAGGTTTTTGCTAACATTTCAAAACCACCATGTCTTGTTGCATTTGGGTACAGAAATTAAAGTTGCCTTGAGGCAGCTTTAACTTGTGTGGCCGACACTTACAAAGCGAATCACAGTGGGTTTTACTGACCTTGGCAAAATCAGAGGTCATATTTTCACAGATATAAGTCCTTTTAGACATATTTCCCTGATGTATTCTCTGCAAAAAGGTTTCTTTTGTACCTCTGCAGAAAGTAATGCATGTCCTCACCTTCATTCTTCTCTCTTCAAAGTATTACTGAGGCTACCGAGAAGGAAATTAAGTTCCTTTTAGAACATTTCAGTACAATTATTCAGGGCAGGATTTTCTGCCGTGCTCTTGGGTATTTTTATATTTATGAGTTCTCTTTAAGGCTTTAATGGGGCAGCAGCTGGAGTAGGATGAACCAAATATGACTCTTAAAGAGAGACTTGGTACATTAGGGGCAGATTCTCATTCTCATTAGCCTTGTGATTTTTAATCTTCTAAGCAGCTACAGTGATTGCAGTGTGACTAGTATTTGAGTGAGGTACTATGCAGGGTGAATAAAGTTTTCAGAGTTTGATCCTTCATTATTCCAGTGGAAAAGCTCCAACCAAATGGCAGCCATTTCTTACTAAAGGACAGCTGATGGACTTGGGAGGTTATCAAATCAGCACAGCTTCATTTTCTCTACAAAAGAAGCACCACTGATGACATTTCAGGAAAAATAAGGAAAAAGACAAAAACTGGAAATAAAGAATAAGGTCCAGCTGTTTTCCAGAAGCCTGAGATCAAGTATTCTGCTTCCCTTTATGTATTCATAAGAGTTGTCTTTTTTTAATCTTCAAAGTAAGAGAGCATGTAATGCCAAGGAGGGATGGGGTGGTACAATAACAATGTGTGGGCTATTATAAATTTATGGTAAATCTGAAGCAGCTGATGTAGATAAGCTTTCAATGAAAATCACCTTGTTGCCTCACATATAGCACAGCCCAAGAACAGTTCCTATTGCTCAGATGATGCAGTATGAGAGGATTTTGCTCAAGCCAAAGGCCCAGCTAGCTCAGCACCCTATCCCTGACAGTAACTGGTAGTAGGTAGGAAAACTATAACAGGATGACAGTGATAGTGGTATATTCCCAGCTTCCGGCAATCTCTAACTTAGAAACTTCCTGAGCCAGAGGTGACTGCTTTGTGCATAATAGCTCTTGATGATCTTTTCCTCTAACTTAGTCCAACTGCTTTTTAAAACCCATGCAAACTTTTGGGATGTACAACATCCTGTGGCACTGAATTCCTCGATATAATTTCTGCTTTGTGAAAAAGTGCCACCTTTGTTTTGAACCTACCTCCTGGTAATTTCTTTGGAGGCTGTTTACTTCCCATAGTGTAGCAAAGAGTGAATAATTATTCCCCGTTCAACTTCTCAATGACTTTCAAGATTTTCTAGATCACTGTCATCCTCCTCCTCAGTCATCTCTTTCTAGGTGAAAAAATCCTAGGCTGTTTATTTGCTTCTTGTTTTTTTTTTTTTTTTTTTTGTACTTTTAATCACTCTTGTTGTTATTTGTGCCTTTTGTAAATGTACTATATATTTTGAGATAGAAGAACTGGAACTCCACAGAGGATTTGGAATATGGGGACAACAAGGATTTTTTTTCTCTATTCCTTTCCTAATAATTCCCAAGATGCTATTTGCTCTTTCAGTGCTGCTAACCACTGAGCTAACATCTTCATAGAACAGGCTATTTTAACCCCAGGATTACTTTTCTGGGTGGAAATAGCTAGCTCAAAATCCACCACTACATCTCTGAAGTTAGGGTTGCTTTTTCCTGTGCACATAGATGTTGTGTTCACAGTACTGATTTTCATCTGATGTCCTGTTGCCCTGTTGCTTTGAATCATGAGATTGCTCTGTCATTCTGCACAGTCATCACTCATTTTTACAGCTTTAATGACTTGGTATGATCAACAAACTTCATCAGCTTATTGTCCATTGCCTTTTGCAGGTGGTTAATGAATATGCTTAACAACACAGATGCAGAACAGATCTCCACAGGACCTTAAGATTTATTCCTACCCTTTGTTTCCTTTAACCTTAATCCATGAGAGAACTTTCCTCCTAGTTTAGCGTCTTTAAGAGTACTTGGTAAGGGATTTTGTCAAGGCTGTTGAAAATCCATGTCTACTGTATCAACCAAATGAGCCGTATCTACATTCTCATTACCTCCTTTAGAAAACTCTAGTAAATTCATGAGATAAGGCTTCCCTGTACAACAGCTCTTATGACTCTTCTCCATTATATCATATTTTTCCATGTACCTACTTGCCCTATGCTTTTAAAAAGTTTATATCAATTTGTCCAGTACAACTATATCAGTCTTACTGGTCTGCAGTTTCCTGTATGCCATATCTTTACTTCTTGAAGCAATGTGCTGACAACCAGTGATGCAAACTTCAGAAGGAGAAACCGGGAAGGTACAATATTTCTGAAATGTCCACGGGATGCAAAGATTGTTGCACAGACATTTCTCAGGCCTCCTTCCTGAAACTGCCATCTGCTAGCAGATATGTGAGCATCAGTTGCTATGGCAGCACATAAAATACTATGTCCAAACCCTGGAAACATGGAGTATAGGTCTAGAACTGGGCTGTGGACCAAGAATCTCTGCAAGAACTGGAGAATGAGAATTTTATCCCCTTCCTGGCTTATGTGAAGACAGCTTTCTACAATTGCTGTTGTATAGTTTCAAGGCTGACATGGGTTCAATGCCAGATGGACCTCCTGTTTGGGGCTAACAGTATGCAGAGCTTCTTGTAAAACAAGCCTTACCTTTGTTTTACAAATCTCCCCATGGAGAGGCCTATATGGAGCAGTGATGGGCTGGAGCGAGACGTTTTGGTGACTGTTTCCCAGTAAACTTATGCAATAGCCGTTGTGCTTGTGCAGCCTGTTGCAAAAATGGATGCTGTCCACAGAATGTTGGCTGAATATTGATTTTGCAAATAGGGGGAAAAAAGGAACGAAATAAAAGGCCATTGTAGTTGCTGCTGCATATAAATAGTTGTGAGGTTAATTTATGTTATTTATGGAAATCTGGAATACTGGGAATGCTGTAATGCTTATTCCAGCTAGACTATTAGTGCTGTTCAAGTTCTTATATGCATGCATCACCATGTTATCTAAATGTCTCTAAGCCCTCTTTAAAAGCAGCCAGGCAAGGCTTTAAACAGACTGGAAAGGGGACTGTGAAAGAAAGTACCATTTTCTGTAACTATTTATAATCCTAAAAGGATGCATGTAATACAAGTGCATGTATGAAAATAACCTTTTATCTACCAAATACTGGAGAAAAGCTGCAATAAAAGACTTCAGACTAATTTATGTTCAGCATGACTTTACTTTATAACCTTGCACAAAATGCACACTCATCACCCATTTGACTATACAAACTAACCTAAATTAAAAAAAAAAAAAAAAAGAAAAAGAAAATGTGGTATATACCTCATCTCATAAGGGGACGATAGGCACAACACATTTACAAGCGGCACAGTGATTTGCTCTCAAACCTTCTTTTTTAATGGCTTGTGGAAAAGGTGTGACAAGAAGATCCAATGGTGAAATGACTGTGCCACCTCAGCTAAAAATATTCTGTGGTCAGAGCAAAGATTATATGAGAATGTGCCAGAGGTGGGGGGGGAGGCAAGCCCATAACATGTATAAACAAGTGCCTGAACGACAACGGGAATGTATACACAGTCATTGTTTGAGATTTCCTACACCTTCAGGGGCTCATTCTTTCGCTGAAATGCACAAACATAGATGCTTTTTTGAACAGTGTATCTCAAAGAGTGTAAAAACAAAAGCCACTGCTAAATATAGAAAGCTGTCACATGCTGCGTTTAGTCACATTTCAATTCATTGTAAACTGCTGCATGCACCGCACCAGAATTCTTTTAACCTTGGCTACATGTTTCAGGCTTTTTTTCTTATATGTGCACATCCCTTTCCCCCGTCTAATTTGGAAGTGCAAATGTAGACAAGCAGTGAGTAAACAGGCAGTTTTGATGGTCCTATAAGCAGTAAAATGTACAGACATGTCTGAAACAACATGGAAAGTGGTGGTGGAAGGGGGAGTGAGTGAATGAGTCACTTGTAAAGCAAAGCAGGCAAACTAGGGGGAGAAAAAAATAAAAAGATCTGTGCCTTGACTCAGTGCCCAAAATCTTCAGCTGATGCTTCAGCTGCAGACTCTGAACTTCAGCTTATTTTTCCTCTCATTTGTTTTCTTATTTTTATGTCTTACATAATGGAGCTTTGATTCATAGAAATCTATGTATATACTCTAGGAATCAGGCCAAACTCGGAAGTCCTAACTCCATCTTTACTAAGGCAAAATGGTCATTGTGGTTAGTGATATGAATGAGGTTTGCTAATACTGCTAATTCAGGGGTGGGTTCCTGGATGGGCTATGCCTGGTAACCCTGCACTTTTTTATATTCTTGATAGAGTAGTGATTTAAAGGGAAGGAATTTTAGACTGTATTTCAGCTGGAGGATAAATTGCCTTAGACTGACAAAATATCTCATATTTTACCAGTGAAGCCAACATGAATAGTTGCCAGAAAGGCCTGTGGTCCCTCCAAATGGCCAAAGGTTGCAGTAAGTACTTCAGATCCCAGGTATCTGCTTTATTCCCCTCCCTCTGTGCCAGTCATGCAGCGTGAAAAAGTGGAAGCCCCCTGGAAGCTCCTTGCTGGCAATGCCCTGATAAGGGGAGCTCCCATGGAGGCAGGGCCAGCTGAGCACCTCCCCTTCGTCTTGCCCCATTTGAGGATGGACGTGGTAGAGAAGGAGTGGCTGGACCACCAGGCACCAGCACTCCCCCAGCAGGAATATACTTCTTCAAGGGCTGAGATAATTTAGGGCAGGTTCGAACCTGTGTGAGATCTTGGAATCAGGGAGCTGGTTTCTCCTGGGGCAGCTTTGCTTGGGGTGATTGGGTGCGAATGAGGCACTACACGTGTTAGGTCTGTCTGATGAGCTCAAGGAGCCAGCTGACCTTTTCTCTGGGCAGCTGGCAGAGAAGGGACAGCTGCCAGAGAGAGGGCTCCCTGCTGACATCAGAGTTATTTTGGGGCTAGCTGGAAAACACTGTGAGATAATGTTCTTTGCTGCAATGATGAGACTGATTTCAAACGCTTCACATGAAAACAGCAGCCAAACCCAAACTAAATAGGTTAGAGGAGCAGAGCTGAGGAATTTTGCTTTTCTGTGGCATTATAACCAGTGGCTGTAATTTCTGCTGCCTGATGAAGTATGAACCCCAAAGGCTGCTTTCCCAGGGGCCACAGCATGCCCACGTAGCTTGTCTGCAGTCTGCTAGTACTTCAGCTCACAGTCCAGCATGCCCCGTCTCCTCTCATTCCTGACGTTCCCTGGATGGTCCCTGGCCCTGGTTCATCACTGCCTTGCCCAGGGCTGCTGATGGGTCCCAACAGCAGCCCCAGCTCTGCCTGCCGTGCTGAGCCCCCACGGGGCTGTGCGTGGCCAGGGGTGGGTCACTCCCCGGTCCTGGCTCGACCTCCCTTCAGGAGCTGCCAACCCTTGCTGCTCCCTGACACCATGCTCATATTTTTGGTCACACTGAAAGGGATCACTGTAATGACTCAGGGGCAATCAGGGAAAATGCTTTCAATTTATGACCGAGTACATACACACACACGCATATATTTATATATAGCTATATACGTATCCCCTCACTAATTCCTCACAGTGCAGAATGCACGAGCCATAGATTGAGTGCTGCAGCTTTTGGCAATATCAGAGTAATAAAATAGCCAAAGAAGCATTCCTTAGTCCTTCACTCCCCCAGCTATTATTCTCTGAATGTTGGAGATAAATGTCATTTGTAAATCCCACTCATTGCTAACATTAGTACTATGCATATGTACTTCCTTTGACAAGTAACCCTACCAGTGAAATCTGTAAGGCAGCAAACTCCATACAGTTTTCTTTTAAGCACGGATAACTAGTAATTGGGGGCATCTGTCTCTGCTGAACACCCACACTTGCTCTTTTTTAAGGTGTTCAAGGTTGGTGACATACAGTCAAGGTAAAACAGCCTTGAAAAATTTGACATCCCTTCTCCTAATTACGAACTCCGTTATCAACTTTCCCTGTTAGAGCAGCTTTTCCTTTCTCTCTCTTTCTCTTTCATTTTTCAGAACTAACCTGTGAAGAACACATACCATAGCTGAGCACAAACTCTGCCAATACATTAATTTAAGTGGGCTGCCCTCTCCAGGTGTGAAGGGCTGCTTCACAGCCCAGAGGCTGTGGGGGAGCAGTACACTCTGGTTCTGCTCCTTCTCACTTACGCCCCAGTGATTTGGGGAAATTAAGTTGCCCCACATGATCCAGGACAGCCCCGCAAGCTTTCAGTCCCTCAGCTCAGCCCTCTTGCAGTGGCTGTGTGGCCTCCTGCCAGCTCTCCCTGACAGCCTGTGCAGTGGAGAGCAGAGCCGCCCCTGTACGATGCTGTCCCATGCCAGTAAATCTGAGGATCTTACTTGTGTGGGGGAAATACCCTCTTTTTCACAAGAAAGATGCTGTTCTTTGGACGTGTTTCCTCCAAATTCAGGTGTCTGCCTGGTTATGATATCACAGGAGCTGCCGTGATGGCTACAGCCTGTGGAAATTAATCATCCAGCCCTGTGGGACTAAGCTTCTCTTTCCCTCAGTCTAGGGAGTGGAGAGCATTTTTTCTCTCTGCTTCTCTCCCAGTCTTTACAGTAGCAAGAGGGAGAGTAGTAGCATTTAAAGGTACATAAATTAGACAGCTGGTCACTTGGTTCCTTCTACACTGAAGGTCAACTGCTCCAAAAGACAGTTCAGATCTGAAGTCCGTTAAGGTCCTCTGAATTGCCTTCTGGAGTCACCTTTCTTTCTCCACCAACTCCAGGTGGGCACTAGGGGAACCAGCCTCCAATCTCAGGCTTGGGAAGTGTTGAAAACTGGTGTTGGCAGACACCTCTGTCCATTTTCCTTCCCTTCACATCTCATCCAGGTATCTTGAAACCTTGTTGCCAAAAATAGTGAAAAAGGGATGGAACAGATACCCTAAGAGTCTAAAATCTCTATGCTTAATTTAAGACATCTTCTGAAATTATATTTTAAAGTACAATGATGGCAATGATGAAACACAGAATTTAAGAAATAAAAATGTTCCCAGGCTGTGATTCTTATATGTCAACCTTAAAACCCTTGCAAAGACTACAGTGGTTGCCAAGCTATGAACTGCTAGAAACAGAAGTTAATAACAGAGACACCATCACTAATAGACATTAACTATAGCAACACTAGCAGGTGATACAGCAATAAAGAAAATAATGGTCCCTTGCAGATTAAAGATGGGTAATGTCTTTTCGTGATAGCCCCGCGCCATGCTGCGTATATAGTGCAATCACGGCATCTGCCCATTCCATTGGTTTTATGAAGAGCAGATTGCAATTCACTAACTGACCTCATTAAATTTTGATTTCTATGTGGATGTTGCAGGGCATTTGGGTACATCTAAACTGAGGCAACCCATGAGAAAACTGGTCTTCCTTGGGTGCCTCTCACTGTAATAACTGTTCTTCTTAACTAGCATCAACCTATGCGAGAAACGAGGAATGTACATAACAGCCCAGCCATTGCAGACAGGTTCCTGCAAGCAAGGCACCACTGGAAAAACCCACTCCACCAGCACCCCTCCACCGATTCCTCTCAGTCTTTTGGCCAAAATAACTTTGTCCGATCCAGCAAAACAGATTCTCCAGAGATAAGACAGGAGGAGAGAGCAGATAAGGCTGCAGTGGGTTTGCCTATGCTGCCGTGTCGAGCGGGAACATGCCTGGCAGAATACCATAGAGAATATGCCCACCTGCCCCAAATGGTGACCCAAATGCATATTTAATGCATATTCACAAGGCATATATGATTAAAAAATAAAAGAGGAAAATGATTTTCTTGCTTTCAGCCCTGCCACTTCAGCCCTTGAGTAAAATTGCCTCCTGAACAGTAATTTGCCAATCATTTGAAAACAAAACATGCTTGTGAGCTGCGCAGTGCAATCAGTTCCCAGGCAATGCTTTGCCCAAGGAAGGTGGCTGTTTTCAGTAGTCCCAGATAGCTGCAAAGAAACTCACTTCCTTCAGTGTCTGTGTTACCTGAGAGCAACACCGAACATCTGCAGTGACTGCCTCCCCCACCCCAAACTTTGAAATTCATTACAGGCAATTTTACTTTTTCTATCAGCAAACCCTACAGGTTGCCGCAGCTGGATCTGGATGCTTATGTGAGAGTTCTTGGTTTGAACACAAGACTGTGAAAAATCTAATGTGCCTGAACTGTGAAGCCGCAACTTAAGTTTTCTTTCCCTGAATGCTTGTACAATATTGTTAAAATGTGGCCCCACAGGCGTTGGCAGAAGGCAGAAATGACAGGAATGTAGATATGCCCTGTAGTTACAAAATGGGTATGTAATAGCCACAGACTTTTTTACAAATTTCTCTTCTAGTCATAAGCAAAGGTCCACTGACATCAGCAGAGCGAGATCAGGCCTTACAAAACTCCACACTTATGTAACTACTTATCTTAGCTTTCCACTTTGGCATTCACTGTTGTTGCATTTTTAATAAAACTATGGAGTTTTACTCCATAGTAATCACTGCATAATACATAGTTCATCTGTGGTCCTAGTGTGCCCACTGTTGAGGGCAGTATTAATCCCTGGCAGCCCTCAGCAGGTTGATGAGAGGAGCACATTCTGCAAAACACAGGAAAACAAAGGCAATTGGCCACACACAAGACATTTATTGTCTGCACGCATGTGAAGGTCATTGTCAAAGCCATCTTGTCTTCCAAACATTGTAGAAGGTTGTGATTGTGGACTTTACCAGTGGTGGTTTTGAAGTAACAGGGGTCTAGCACAACTAAGCAGAAGAACTGGATGTTCAAAGGGACAAAAGGGAAGGCTCCCCTAAACCCCAGAAATTGGAGAGAGGAGAGAGGGAAAAACAAACAGGCCGTTTCTCTTAATAAAGCCAGTTACTGTGCAGCTATGCTTCCCTTGTAACTCTGAGCACTCTCAACTCTGCTGTGAGATCTGCTATATCTTAAATTCAGGATTCTGTACTGCATCTCATAACATAAAAGAATTGGTTAAAGACAGGGCAAAGTTTTGAAATTTTGCAAATTAAATCCAAAAGGATTTTGCCCAGAAATTATCTGCTTAGGAACATCTTTGCATACTACAGTCCTGTCTGTGCTTTCAGTATAACTTCCACATCTGAAATGTAAGTACAGAATATCTGTAAGGCAGTGTATAACCAGTTAGGCTGACAGTGGTCGAAGTGATTGCTTTGGTGAAGCAGGTAATTGCTGGCTAAGTTACCCAGAAGAAAAGCCAGTGCCTCTTTCTTGACAAAGATAAACTGTCCTTGTGGCATAAGGATTCTCAGAGATTAGTGGAAGGTGTTTTTTCTTCTGATGGCCCAAGTAAATGGTATTTTCTCTTTAAGTAATCATGCCCAATTTATGTCTTGCAGGTTTCTTCTTCGTACTCCATCAGTCTGTAACCTTTCCTAGCTTTCTGCATCCCTTCTTAGCACCCAGCATCTCCACACTTTTATTACAGCAGGAGCTTTGCTGCAATGGTCATTTTCTCAGCCCATCACTTGGATTACTCCATCACTTTTTCTTTTCTGGCTCCTTTCTCTCTGTAGTGATCATGCCCCTGTGTTGGCTCTCATCTCTTTGTGATATCAGGCAGAAATAATTTCTCCTCAGTTTCAAGCTCTATTAGAGCCTGTCCCCACCCTGCCCGTAAACCTTCTTTCATGGTCACGAGATTGACTTCCACCTTCATCAGCCACAAGCAAGCATGTCTGTTATTTTCTCCTTGGGCTTGGGAGGAACTCTTCACTAAAAATTTGCAGAGCTCTCCCTTTCTTCCAGCCCCTGTTTAAGAAAGGCTCTCCTCTGTATAACATGGGCCAAAATCTTGCCAGTAATTTGCTCCAGTCACTGCCCGTCAGGATGGCCAAAATTGTCTTGCTTTCTCTTGTGCACTCTGTCTCTGAGTCTGATTGGAAGCAAGGACTGTGTTTTTGTGTGCTGAATAACACAATGGGGATCCCAAGTCTGTGACAACTACCCATGACTCATTGTATTGCAGCATGCTTGGGCAGAAGGAAAGGAAGGGAGGGGAAAGGTAAGTAGAGATTTAAAGTTCCTTTCCCTCCCTTTAAAGATTTCCTTTGATACACCTCAGCACCATCCCCCAGGGGAGAACTGCGCAAACCTCACAGACTTTACCTCAACCTCCAGCTCCCATTTCCAGTGTTGTGCTCCAGCCTGGCTTTCTCCAGGAATGCAAGAACTACACAGGATGCTTTCAGATATTACATTACAGTCTGAAACCAAGGGAATGCTTTGGAGTGGAAAACCCAAGTCAGCCTCAAAGAATTAGGAACCTGGTTGATATCCAACTCCTTCTGTGCAGCTCTGCTTTTCGAATCTTCCTGCTCTCTCTTTTCCTCTAGGTTTTGTAGTGGAGAAAGTTAGGTTCTTGCTTTCTCCAGCAGCTTTACTTTTCTAAACAGTGCAGTGTTTTACCATCAGGCACATCCTCCCTCTGTGACTGTCCATGAGAGCAGACACATCGCATGCAGGAGGAAAAAGAGTGTTATAAAGGACAGTTTATAAATGACTTCAGTGAGGCAGAGTGATGTGTCATTCTGGCAGAGGGCCTATTAAAGAGGAAGCACTGATCTTGAATACATTCAGCTGGGGTTTCTGAGAACTCTTTTATACCCAGTCATTATCCATTTCACTTTCTGCAAGTGGATGGTTATGTTTGCCTATGTGACGCAGATCTTAATAGTTTTCTGCAGTACTACATCATTTAGCTCTCAGCTAATACAAAACCAAACTAGTAATTAACATTAAATGCTGAGAAATGGATCTGATGTGATGAATACTCAGCACATAATGAGAACACTGTGATTTCTTATTTGGAAGCCATAGTGGTCTTACGACATAATCAGTTGTTACAGATGCCCAAATAGCGCTGAGATTAAACAGTAGTATCTGGTTACATTGTGAATCTAATTGTTGCCAACCTAGTAGAAGTTGCACTCTTGGGCTCTGCTTTGGTGGATAACAGCTCTGGCATCTATTGTCATTTCATAATGGTATAACGCTATTTATTCCACAGAATTCCCAGCTGAGCCATGAATTACACACAGATGAGGCACACCACTAAAAATGCAGCTGTGTCTGGGGGTGAGGCTTGTAAGCAACGGCTTTGCAAGGCCAACTTGTACACTATGGGGTTGGACAATGTAAATCAAACACAATAATTATTAATGATAAAAAGATATATAAAGAAAGTGAATAAAGGCCTACCAGAACTGGAATTCTAGTGTACCAAACGCTGTACAAAACCAGCAAATGGTTCCTACCTCCACAAAAGACAGGCCTTAGCAAGGGTTAGGTATGTGAACTTGCCCTTGATGGCACTAAGAAGAGCGATGTCAAATGGAGGTAAATATGCTGTAGCCCCTCTGGTTCCTCATGCTGCTCAGGCATTCGTGCTGGTAGTGACTGAGGACTCCTGTGGGATGGTAGCCTCCTCGGGGTCTAAGATGAGGTGTCCAGATGAGGGGGCACCCTCATTTGCCTGGGAATGAGAATGCCTGGGATAAGCCCTGAATGCAAAAGGTCCCATTTTTCCAGAATAAGCTGAAGTGGGAGAGACCCTTGTTTCTCCCTGGTATGACACCCATGCCTATGAGCCATGGGGAGGAGAAAAGCTGCTCTCTCAAGCCATGGGGTGTCCCACAGCCGTGTTGCTCCATCCTGGGTGCTTGGCATTTGTGGGAGGGGAGAATAGGGCACATGAAGTGATGTAAAAGAAAAAGGGATATTAAAGAGGCCCTGGTTGCCACAATGTCTCCATCTAGCTGTAGACCCAGGCAGAAATAGGATGGAACATACAGGTACAGCAAATAATGTGATGGTGGCAAATATAAAATGAATTGCATGCTTCTTGTGTGGTCTGTGTTTTGATTTTTCTCTCCTCTCCTCTCCTCTCCTCTCCTCTCCTCTCCTCTCCTTTCCTTTTTTGGTGGGGTTGTAACCCTAATTAGGAAGACATAATCTGAGTGGAAATAAAAGAAGAGTGGGGGGGGGTAAGGAATGAGAATAGGGGAGAAATAGGTAAGGAGGCAAGCACAGAGTGAGCCCAAAGTGAAGAAATTGCAAGCATTTTAAACAGATTTGAAACAAAGAACTGATCAACCCAAGGCAGAGAAAATCCAGCCTATGCTGTGGAAAATTTTGAACACACCTTATTAGAGTTTAGTCTCACACTGACAAAAAAGTTCCATGTCCATATCAGGCAGATAATAATATTCCTATAAAACTTCACACACAGTAGGGGCTTTGAAAATACAGTGATGTGCCATGAATCCTTAGAGTATAAAAATAGATAGAACACTGACTGGTGTTCACTCTATTTACCTTGGAAAAGTTATGTATGTCTTGCATTGATTCTACCAAAATTTGAACTTGTTTCAAACCTTATGGCTGGAGGACAAAACTTCTTTCTCTGGCAAGTGTACAGCTCTTCCTTGCAAATCGTCATTAACTTGTGGCTTATCATGAAATATTTTATTTTCCCTTTTCTGATAGAAGTATATATTTTAAACTGCCATAACCTCAACCGAATAAAAACTTTACTACCAGATATAGGGTGTTGAACTTTGGGCATGTTACTTCATGTCCACCTCCCTTGAGTTTATGCTTTTGCTTTGTGTGTTTTTAAGATTTTATGTTGCCTAGAATAGCCTGCAGTTGAAACAGCAGGCATTTCTAATATATCCACAGTCACCTCCTTGACTAAATTAATCTCAAATGACACAGAGACAGGTTCTGAAGGGGGAATTCTTCATGTACCCTTTCAGCAAGTCCTTCTTTTCTTTGTGCTTTTATTTTATTTTATTTTTTTAGTGTAGGAATGTCACAGCCATGATCTGTCTTATTTGTCTGCTGGTAATTTAATTTCCCAGCTTTTTCATTTCCCCTAAAGTATTGGATCCAAAATTCACAAAAGAAAAAAATATTTGAATCTAGTGGGGTAGGGTCAGCTTCAGGCCTGCAATATGAATGGAAAGAGAATAATCTCTGGGAATGTGTCTTCATGCACATTCAGTAATTTTCTAAATTATTCATGTCAGAGAAATAGAATAAAGAGAGAGGAAAAGGAATGGCAGTTACTACCTAAAAACAGTGTCCCTATGCAGCTAATGGTCTTTTCTTCTCCTTGTATGCTGTAATTCTCCCTCTCTCCATCCTGGTTCTTCCTCAGGCACACACATTGACAAGTTTAAATGTGCATAAGTTACCTGACATCAGTGGAGGTGCCCATACCTGATGTTTCCAAGGCTGGGCTTTCCTGACATCCCAGCTGTGGTGTCAGTGCCAGCTTCAGGAGTTTCTGACCCCCTTCTCAGCTGCTCCTCAGCTGAGGCTCCTTCCCCTCAGCTGTGCTGACAAGAGCTGCTTGTGGGTCCACGCTGTAAGCTAGATTAGGCAACTCTTCTGATGTCTGGGTCTCTAAGATGATATGGCCCACCAATGGCTGTGTTGATATGGCTGGGGAGAGGATATACTGTGGTGTGAGAGCGGGGAAAAAAGCCTGGACACAGGGTAGGGATGCCTTGTGTCTACTGCTATTGAAGCCTCTGAACTGTTAAACTGCAGCCTGAATCCTTTACTGCATGAATGGTATAAAGCACCCAAACCCCGGGGGGGATGTAGGCTTTAGGACATACAGCTTTCCTGAATATTCCTCAGTAGTTGGCTCCTTAGTTATGGCTCTGAGGAAAGATGATGTCTCCACAGTAGAAACAGTCATGGTGACCACATGCCAACTTGTTACACACAAAGAGTGTTCAAAGAGTGGACTGAGGAGTTTGAGGACCAGCTCAGACACCAGCAACAGGTCTGCTAACAGTACTCCCAGAATGGATGCAATGCACTGACAGAGCTAGGATTTGGTGGATCCAATCAAGTTTTTCTTTTACAACACCTTGTTTCGCTAGTTTCTGTAGTGCTCAGGCAGGCAGGTAACACAGTGCAGACTGCTTCTTGACAAGCACTGCAGACCTGGCCTCTGGCTTCTTCAGCATGTCCTCTACCTGTCAAGTGAGAGTTGCTGTTATCTCAAGACATGATACAAATCAAAAGCAGCTAGTTAAATATGCCTACCGATTATGAGCTTTTCAGACCAGCAACTGTATCTCTCTGACTATTTGGGTGACACACAGCACAACAGATGCTGATCTTGATTTTGTCTTTTTTGCATTACCATCAAACAAACAATGAAGGGGATGTGAGCAGCATTCTTAAGGTATTGCTGTCTGCATACCAGCCCCCTGCTTGATTTCAAGTCTGCAAGACTTTAAGAGCAATCCTCTGCAGTGGATTTTTGTTTTAAATTAAAGATGCTACAAGACTACTTTGTCATGAGGAATCACAAAAAATACCCTTTCAGAAGATCAGATTGACACTTCCACCCTGTAAGTGCACAGTACAACAGCTACACATATTGATAATGTTTGTGCAGGCACCACGTAAGGTCCTCGAGGGCAGGCACTGAGGCACCTCTTTGTTCTCTCACCTGCACTGAATAAAGAATGTTATCGGTGCTCTGATAAATCATGTCACAGAGTTTTGTTACGCTTGGAAGGAAAATAATATGATGTGTTACAAAGCCTGGTAGATGATAAGAAAAGGTTTGCTTTGGTTTGTTTTAAATAGGGTTTGTTTTGTGTATAGACATCCACATAAGGGGATATGCAAGTGATTAAGATGACTTCATGGGTAGATTGATAGCTGGGGTTTAGAGACCTGAATTCTAATACCTTGCTCTGCCATTTATTTCCTAAGCCATTGTCAACATATTCACTAGATAAAATACTATCTAACAAACAGTGCCCTGGCTGGCAAGCTCAAGGCCAGTTTTCTTGATTGCCCAGATGCCTAGCTGTCAAGGGAGGTCCAGCATGTATTTCAGCTACTATCGCAGTGGGTGAAACCTATGTAGCAAACCTCACTTTACGTTACGTTCCACAGTCTCTACTCTTGGAAAGATGGCTAATGCTCTTCTGAGTTTGCTCCTACACACAGCTCTAAAGCCATGAGAAAACTGGGTGACAAGACCTATCACACCCTTGTTCACTCTCGTGCAGTTTGCCTCTCCAAAAACACCGTGGCATGGACAGAAAGTGTAGCCCTATGGCCTGGTTGGAGCCCTGCATTCTCCTTTCCCTATAGAGAGAATCAGCATAAGATTACTGTTTTGGAAAAGCCACTGGCAACAGCCACTGCTGCATGGAGATCACTGCCTGAATGGACAAATGGGGTCACAGAAAAGGGGAACCACAACCAGTGCCACAGAAAGGGAAGAAAAAAACTGGGGAAAGCCTGCTGCCAGGCTAGAGATAGAAACAGCCCCAGGAATGAGGTAATGATGAGGGGAGGCAATTCTGCCTCAGGTAAGAGGTGCTCCAGACAGCACCTAGGCCTGACTCTGTAGATAGCTCCTGGAGGGGAACACTGACACAACAAGCACATCCACAGGGTCATGGACCTTCTGATGCAGACAGACCAGCACCCCAGCTGAGACTGCCAGTGGTCAGTGCCAAGACTCCACCTTGTCTAGATCACCTACTTGTCTGGAGCAAGGTGGCTTCTAGCCCGAGGTTGCCTGTATTGACTGTCTTGCAAAGGACATGTAGACTTCACAGAGTAAATGACATCCTGGCTGTTGCTGAGAAGGTCTGGGAAGAGTTTAATTTGGAGGATATTTCCTGAAAGTCATACACTTAAGCAATGAGCTACATTTGGACCATTAACACATTCAGGAAGACCATGAGGAGCAGCAACACAAGCAAACCCATGGAGGTTTGGCAGCAGGAAAACTTGACAGCCAGATCTTACTGCTGGCTCTGGGCCACCGTGTGCAAGATCACCCCACTCATAGCCACAGTCACCCCACAGCTCCTCAGTGGCTTGTACAGGCTGGTCCTCCAGCTGCCTTCCTGATATCTCACCTCTTGAGCCCTAAGAACCTCCCCAAGGACTGTGTCTAGATAGCCCCATCTGTGGGACATTGGCCTAGGTGTGAAGCAAGTGAGCTGGCAGTGGTGGGCCAGGGAGGCAAAGGACAGCATGCAGAATGCGAACAGGACCCAGGGGAATGTTGAAAGCCATCAGGCTATTTTTTGTTTTTTCCACTCCTTTGATTTTGTTTTTATAGGGTAAAATGGCCTGTCTTGGTTCTTTTACAGATGATGGTAACAGATCCACCTAACCAAGAAGATGGATGGATAGCTCATAATCTGGATTTGAAGCCTGACATTGTAAGTCAGAAAGGGCTAGTAGCTCTAACTTTTTATTTGCTGCACCCCTTCAGCTCCCCTGCAGACTATATTTCTTAGATACCTTTAAGGACTTGGACACATTATGTTTTTATGCTTTCTGCTTTTCTGCAGTAACCTATTCCAACCATAAACCAGAGACAGTCTGGACACATTTAATCTGAGGGGATTCCAGATGGCTATAGTAATAGAGAGTGACCAGCCTTTCAGTGTGTGGTCTGTGTTTAATCTGAGCAAGCAAGAAAGCGTGGCTATGTGAAAATACCTTCTATCTGTGGGTTCCCCAGTGAGGAAGTCTGGAACTTTTGTAAATGTTTTATTTTATTTTTAGTTATTAATTGCACAAATCTATTAAACGTGGGCTGGTTTTCAGGTTTACCCTTTGCCAGCAGCCTCTCTGCAGGAAACCAGTACAATTTTCTTACATTAGGGAATGGAAAACATTTTTTTGTGTTTGACAATAACATAATATTTTTGCACTTTACAATATTTGCTTGTTGTTTTGATTTAGGACTTTGGGCAGATTCTTAGTTCTCTCTTCCATTTTATCTGTGCAAAAAGCAAGTGAAGGTCATGATAGTGGCCAGAACATAACAGGTCAGAGCTTGGTGGAAAGAACCTCTAGAGATTTTCAGAGCTCTTGGTGTAGGGGAGAGCAGTCTGCCTGCCCTTAGGCTAGCCAGGGCATAGTAGCCCTCTGAGATGAGCAAAGTGCTTAATTGCAGAACTGGTGGGCTTAGCAGTCCCTTTTCTAAAAAGTCCTTTTCTGTTCACATGTATCGGCCTGCCACAGCACCAAGATCAGTAAGAAAGCTGAGGGCTGGAGGGGGCTGGATTCCTTATGCAGGGTTGATTTGTTGGGATCACAGCAGGGCAGACAAGTTAGGTGAAGGGATAGCTTGAGGACCTTTTGAGGCAGGTTGTTTGGTCAAGCACACCTCGGGTATGATGGCAACTGGGGTGCCCTAAGGGCTTGTACTGCGGTGGTGGACATGGCGGTCTTCAGGACTGACTTCACCAAACAGGGTGGACATTGCCTTGATTTCATGGGGTTTCTGCTATGAGTATAATGAATATAAAATAAACATGCTTCCCTACCTTACAGAGACATGACATTTGTGTTTGTAAGATTTTCTACAATGGCAGATGAGTAATTATCTAACTAAGGGAAACTAAGTACCTAAGGTAAATAGATGAATATTCTCATTTGCTTTGCCTCCATCTCTTTCTGGACTAACTTCAATCAGCAATTGCAATTCCCTCTCTCCTTAAAAAATCAATACTCCACTAAATCATTGTCTTATTCAACTCCAAACATGAACATTTTATTGCACAATGATGTCTATGTCAAATCCAGGCAATAGTTTACCCTGAATGCCTATGCATTTTAGGGGCCAATGCTTGATGATGTAGAAAAGAGCAGAAATGAGCTGGGAGATGGTTACTTTAGGTATTTTGGTCTACAGGTTATGAAAAATACTGATAAACTTGAAAGAAATATTCTGACAAATGCAGCACACAGAGTATACACTGATATGGTGTAAACACACCCTCTACTCTCACTGGAAACACAGTGTGAAAATTTACTAGTGTAGCATAAGGTCTCCTCATATAACCAGTCAGTCTGCACCACATGAGAATCACCTGACCCTATCTTAGTTACGTCTGATAGACTGGCACCAAAAGTACTCTTTCTGGGTGTCAACAAGCAGACCATTTTCTAGTGTTGTCAAATTTTATCCATAGAAAGGAGAGAAAGTGGTGGAAAATGATTGTTATGTTCTAGCAGAAAGGCCAGAAGACAGTGATGGGGACTTGTGGGATAGTTGCTGGCAAATTTCTGGTGCTCAAGGCTTGCATAGTTAAGCAGCCATAGTTAAGCTCCAAACATGCCACAGGATGAGGCATGTTGGGAAACCAGGGCATGGGAGCATCAGAGATTCTTCAGGACTTGCAGGCATGAGCTGGGTTTTCACTCTGCCCCTGTGTGACCACCACAGAGAGTAAACACATGAGGATCTGAGAATCACTTTTAGGACTGCCATGATTAAAGGTTTAAACTTAGGCTATTTGTCTGGACAGCACTAATCACTGCGAGCTTTGGTCCAGTGGCCCAGTTAGAGTCTGAATGAACTGTCCTTGCTATACACTACCTGACAAGTCAGGGCAATGACTTCTTCGCATTTTTGTCTATTTCTTTAAGATGGCAAGTTTATTGAGTCAAACTGTGAAGTTTTTGTTCAGAGCAGTGGGGTCCCTACTTGATTTCAGGGAAGCTTTGCCAGAATAAATCCTGAATGAAAAAGGAGGCAGGGCTTCAGGTTTTGATGGCATATTTTTACTGACATTTTAAGTTGAAGCACATTTGCAGGAGACTGTGGCTAAAAGAAAGTATTTGTAGTAAATATAGCAATTTGGGATTCAAAAGAAATTTTAGAATTGCTGCCATGTGTGCTGAATCTTATCCCATAGCGGAAGGATTCAGATAGACTTTGACTAGTAGAGTGGATGAGAGTGGGAGAGCTATTGAGCAATATTTTTGGATTTGAATAATATAATATATCCTTGAAATATTATTTTTATAAGGTTTCTGTTCTTCTTACAGATGTCTCAGCTGGACTTCTAGCTATGATGTCTTACAATTTTGAATACCTGATCACAAATGCATAAACCTATAACAAATATTCTTCTTTATTCTTCTTCATGCTACTCACACACTATTAGACATCCAGAATAATAAAGGCTGCTCAGAGCATAAGGCCTCCTTTCATAAGACCTCCAGTGCAAATATCTTATGAAAATAAAGCCACAATGAAGGTACTATTGTTGTCTCTTCACACCACCAGCACATACCAGAGAGATGGAAAGGAGGAGAATTTTACCAAATAAGGGGAAAAGGAAGGCTTTCAAGTAGGTTTCTTTTCCAAATGGAGCTTATTTGTCACTGCACTAACACAATGAAAGAGAGCAAAGGGGGGATCTCAGGGCAGACCTGCGTGTAGGTACACCTTAAAATACAACTGCTACATTACAACTTTGCTGCTATATGCTCAACGACAGAGGTGCAGTAGGTGAAGAGCAAAGAGCTGGCTTGGAAAGGCGAGGAGAAAGCCAGGCCTGAGCCCACCGCTGACGTCATGCAATGCCTACCGATAACCCGCTTTATAGCGTCACTTCTGTGCTCCAGTTCTCACCCTCTTGTTCTGGGCCTGCTGCTTATTGTGCTGATTACAACGGCTGTCTGCCACTGTCTGCTTCCTTGCCTGCATGTTGTATTGTCCTCTTATTTCCTGTCAGATGCCTAAGATCTTTGACAGAGGGATGATTTTTCTTCTCTTACATGAGAGTGTAGTGTCTCATCATGTTATGCCATGGCTCTCATTAGTCTGTAGAAACCCAGCTGCAATGCAAGCAAATCTTCCTGCTGCTGTCCATGAGAACACTAGTAATGAATCTAGGGTCTTTAAGGTAAAGGTTAGATCTGGGCTACTTAAATGATGCCTTAGACTTCAGAAAAGATCTGCCTGTATGAAGCCTCCTGCAGCCCTGTGAGAGAGCCCTTGTCCATTACCACTCTCCCCATGTCTTGGAGGGGAGGGGGACCCTGATAAGACTGCACAGAAGAGCTCAGTGAAAATGAGCAGATGTCATTAAAATCTTCCAGCGGACCTCAGTAAAAATCTACTGAGCAGTCCTGGCTGAGAGGGACATTTTTCACACTGTAATGGCCACACAGCTCCTTAAGTGGAAGACGGAAGGTCATTTACTTCACAGAAAAAAAGTCTATGAGATCATTTATAACATTACTCACAACCATTATCTATCCCAAATCATTCTTATGCCTTGTCTGTGATATTGGCTGCCTTGCAGTGCTTTGAGTCTCTCTTAACATAAAACCCTTTCTTATTCCTTAATGGCATACCAGCTGAAATATTTAAAGCATTTGCAGACAAATGTATCTAATTGTATCCTAGATGCACGAAGGCCCCAGGGAACTCTAACTGCTACCACAGTCACATTTACCCGCCCTTGGGGAGTCTGCTGTTTCAGTAAAAACCCTGTCAAATACAGGTTGGTTAATAAGAAAATGCTTTTCCACAAATAGAGCATATTTAGGCTCACATCCTGCACTGACTCATTCCTCTAACTGATAACAGCTTCCTGACCTCTCCCACAATCTGCCTGCTCACTACACCCCAATTAAAGGGCTCCACTGGTTAAAGGACTAGCAATACTTGGCTTGTCTCAGTCCAACAGCCAATGTCCTCCTCCACCCCAAGAAAAGGGGGTCTTGGACCCAGTTATGTGGCAGGAGGCTTTCACGTTTAGAACTAGACCCCCACATGCATGATTAAATACACGTGCAGAAAGAGAGAACTAAACTCAGCAAGGAAGGTTAGGCAATAAAAGAAAAATAGATTCTAGCTGGCCTTGAGCCATGTGATATTCTTGTTTGATTTATGTTAGTCCCCTATCCCATCCCCACACCAGCTCAGCTTCAACCCTGTGTGTAGGAATGGCTTTTCATGCACGACCCTAGTGGAAATCATGGGACTCCAGCCCACTGTGAAGTCTGATCTAGTGAAAGTTTTGAGTAGTTTATTATTGTGTACAGATTTTAATAGTTGGACTAACAACTATATAAAGAGGTCCAGTCCACAACGTGAGGGGCTGGTAAGGATTATTCAAGACCTCCTGGATATTTTTTTCTCACTGCTTTTATTCTTCTGTGAGTCCTACCCTGCACTTTCCAAAAATGTTTGCTTTGGTTCTGAATTCATACTTTAGAGCATGGCTGATGCAGTGCAGGGCCCTGTAGAAGTATTTGGGGCCTCCTGCAGAATTGTCATCATGTTTACTGCAAGAATCTGGCACAGTCACTTCCTCTGGCTTGTGCTAGTGAGTGGGTCCTATTCAATGCTGCGAGGAATATAAGAAAGGATGATGTGCCTTTGTGAGACAGGGGATCTGAGGCGAAAAGCTCTAGGAATAGGGACAATTTGAGGAAAGTTTGGGGCTTATATATATCTCAGAAGAATTCTTTAGTGGGTCCCAGTGCTGAAGAATGTACAGTTATTGCTAAGGATCTCTACAAACAGCCTGTGAACCTTGCTTGTTTCTTAGCATATTCAAAATGACCACTGCATTAGTAAGACATTATTTGAATAGCAGACAACTGTGGAAACTTTTGGCAAGAAAACACGTGAGAGACAACAAAGCAGCTGCAACCTTTGGCTGCCACAATGTGAAGTGTTTGAAAATCCTATCCAGAAAGTTCTTAAGAGAAAATGTTACCCACTGTGGTGCCGCAGATTATTTTATTTGAGACCTTAATATTTCTGCTGGTAATGACTATTGCTTTTCCTGTGCTACAGACACAGCCCTAAACCAAAACAAGGGCAACAATGAACTGTCTTGCCCAGCTTTTATAACCGTGAAAAAGCATGCCATATTCCCTGGAGTAAAAAGCGGCTGAATAATCCATTATAAGAAACATGATTCCAACTATTTAGTGGCAGCCATCTCAGATCACTGTGGTACAGCCACAATAACAAAATTGAGGGGTGGGTAGGGAGCAGTCAAGAAAACTAAGAATGAGAATGTGTTACCTTAGTCCTAAACCTGTATTAAGGCTAACAGCCAAAGAATAAAGGAGTTGGGGATGGGAACACGTTGTTCTCATTATCTGCCAGTTGTTGCACATCTGCACCAAAAGTCAACAAAAGGGCATTTTTGTTCAATTGTGCATTGTGCAATAAGATAAGAATAAAACTAATTCACATTTATCTAGAATTTCTCAGAATGGTTGTAGTCCCGGTAGACATAGCTGACTTTATAATATGTGAAAGTCTGAGTCATACCAGCAGATTGTACATGGCACAGAAACTAATCTGATGTAATATAAATGTTTACAAGCCCAGTAACCCTTCTCTCTCCACCCTCCTCTGCTTTAAAAAGCCACGTAAGGCCATGGATCAAAGCAATGAAGTGACAGCATGCTGAACACTGAAACAATAACAGCCCTGACTTCCTCAGAGGTCAATAGTGCAAGTTACCAGAGAATTTTTGCATTCACTGAAGAAGAAGGTAATATAATCATATGCATCAAAGACTGGAAGTGGAGCTATAATACCACCAACTCTTATCACGAAAATATTGCTAAACATGATTAAACATGGTTCACTGGAAATATCAGAAGCTGACTACCCAGTGGGATCAAGAAAACAGCAAACAGTTCAGAAATGTGCACTCAGTTAATGCTTACCAGATGCAATCAATTTAGAGTAATAGCCGGTTCCAGTCCTTAATACGTATCTTTATGAAATGAGTACAGATTTACTCCTCTTACGTCTAATAGATTTCCTGCCTCTGTTTTGTCTTTATTTTCCAAGCAGCACAACACCTTCAGTTTCTTGAACTCTTTGTCACTCCCTGAGAAAGCTGGAGATTCCTTACATATGACAAAGCTGATATTGCTTCCTGATCAGCTCTCAGGTTTGCTAAGGGTAAATGTGATGACACAACACATTTAGGGTTTTGTAAGCCATGTGACTTTACCACGCATGACAGTGCACTATTAGATGAGAACTGCAAAGCCAAAAGAGCTCATAGTAAACAGATTAAATGTTGTCTGTAAATAAAAAAAAATTGTCACCCGGGGGATGTTTCTCACAGGGTCCCACAGGGTTCCTTTCTGGTCCCAGTGGAGGATCGGGAGAACAAAGAATTGGCGAAGAGGCATCAGGGATAGATCAGCTAGAAAATTTGATCTGGATCACTTGTTAAAGGAAGGTCATTTAAACAGCATGCATTTTGACAGCCAAATGAAAGACCATAAAGCTAGGAACAAATAAAGGTAGCTTACTTACAGTAAGAGGGCTTTATTGTAGAAAGCAGTGATTTAGCAAGGGATTTGTGTATAGGCTGGTAACCTAGCCTATATGAGCTCTCGGGATAATGTTGTTGCCAATGCAGATTCACCAATGATGTGAATCGCAAAGAAGAGCAGCGATACATTTAGTTGCCCTACTACAGTGCTGGAGAAAGCTCAGACAAAGGCAACAAGAGTGATCAGAGGTCTAGAAATCATGAAATCTGGGGAAAAAAAGGAAAGATGGCAATGTGTCTATTCTGGAAAAGAGAAGACAACAGCCTTCAAATAAGTAAAAGGTGGCTGCAACAGAGGCTGTAATAAAGTGTTGCCCATATCTGCTGGCGATAGAACAAGAAGTAAAGAGCTTAAATTGCTGCAAGGAGGATTTATGTTAGCCATCAGGAACATTTTCTAATGATAAGGACAACTGAGCACTGGAACATATTGCAGATTATTAGAGTTAAGAACTGGTTAGGCCAGTGATTTCCAATCTCTATTTTTCAGCAAACCTCAACTGAGAAAACTGGCAATGTTCTGTCTCCCATTGTTAAATGGTAAAATTGTTTTGTCTTTAAACAAAGAGCTTTAAAGGCTTGTGAGCACTTAAAATAATAGTAATGATGATGACATACATGAAAGACATCACACAAGGAATGCACCGGCTACATTAAAAACAACTGAAAAATTAGCTTGGTAGTTAGCCACCTTGGCAGTTAGCCACCAAGAGTGGGAGTGTACTGGTAAAGTGGCTGGATAGTATTGGGGCACACAGGAGCCTACACGGCAGGGGAGGCTGTACAAGAGTAGTCATTGCAGACAGCTGCGATGAATCAGCCTTAAAGTAAGCAAGAAATAACTGGGTTTGGGGATGACTGGAGATGAAGGGGAACTAAGGGCTCTCATGGGCGGTTGTGTGGTTGTTGGAATTCCCACAGGCCTGGGAGCAGAGAGGACTGAGGCTTAAAACAGTTACGTGGAGATGCTGAAGCCAAGGGGCGCGAGCGCTGGGGGACGAGGGGCTGCGAGAGCCTGGCTGGGGTACTGCCCTGTACCTGTCTGAAGTCTAAGGAAATGTACAGTGAAATAAATATGCAAGTGAAAACAAAGGAGACCAGTGAAAAAGGGGAGCTCTGCTCTGCGAGCCGTCAAAGGGTTGCACAGACGGTGCCCTTGGTTCCTCTGGGCTGCCTGGCCCTGAGAGCCAGAGTATGTGTCCTCCAGTTGTTTTGCTAATACCGCCCCATCTGAAATCCTTTATTGCTCATGTTTGGAAAAGAGGATCATGATCTCAAATGCTGTCACATTAGCTGGCTAGAGAAATGCCAGGCCTCCCACTGTACATGCGTGGGTAGCACCTTTGATTAGCTCAGAATACTTTCTAATAGGAGTTAACCTTCGTGACATCCTTGAGGGGCTAACCCACTATGATTAAATTTAATATCTCTATCTTACAAATAGGGAAATTAGTACCAAAACTTGCTCAGTGTCATCCTCTAAATCATTGCTTGAGTCTGGAAAAGAGTATGTTCTTTTTTTTTTTCTTCTTTTCTTTTGCTTTTTTTCTTTTTTCCTGGCAAGTTGCTCTAACCATTAAAACACATTGATAGATATAGGGAATAAATCAATCTGGAAATACAATCCCTTAACAGTATCTGTGTATTATAGAAGGTCTTATGGCTATTGCAAGCTCCATCTGGATGGATCCCTACATTTCTTCAGAGTGCATGGCCCGACAGGGACTTGAAATGTGTCTGGCTGAAATCAGAAGGCTCCAGTGCCGCTCAAAAGCTGTATATACACTAATTCCTTTTGGAGAAAATCCCAGCCCATGCTCAGTACTCTGACATTAAAAATTGCACAGAACTGTAAAAACACAAATCACAAACAAGCTCAGTGAATTTTGAAGAGCAGTTTTTGAACACCCCAATGTGGACGGTAAACCACAACAACAGTAACAGGAAAAGCAGCACCACAAACGAAAACCTAGTACTCCATTTGAAACTAAATTCATTTAATAAACTAGAAGAAATTGCTCAGCAATGAAAAACTCCAGCACCACCACCCTGACCACATAAGATACATGAGAATAAACAGACTTGTGGGCACACCTCAAGCAAGCTTAAAACAGCAGCCTGCTCCAAAACAGCCTCCACGCTAGCAAGGTGATCTCATTGTCTGGTAGAAATAATGCTCATCGGCCAACTGTAATCAATCAGTTTCACAGGACTGCTTGCTATATATAAAAACTGAGGTTACAACACGTACAGAACATTTATTTCAGACCACTGTCTTCTGACTTCTCTTGAGCAAACAAACAGAAAATATTTCTCACAGGAACCAGTTTTAGGCTACGGGTCAGGTTATAACCTGGAAACCTCAGCAAAGGACAAATCAGAGCTCAGCAAAGCCTTCAGAAGAAATTTGCAGTGATGCTTTTGATTTGGTAGCAAAACCCTACTTGGGGGTCTGTTTTTGCTGAGGGGTCCAGGAACTGACTTTTATTCTTGCTGGTGCCTGTGCAAAACAATTTTGGAGGCTGGGTGATTCATGCTGGAGAGGCAGGTTGTAAAGGGGATGAAGGCCTGATTGCTGCAGTGGATAACACAACCACAAGCCCCTTTCCAGTGTTCAGGCACGGGACCTGACCTAACTGAGCCGGGGAGAAATCTGACCTCTCGGATCGCAAACAAAACCGTATGTACACGCACACACACATGAATCAGTGCTAGTGTCAAAACCCAAAAGCTTTAGACCAATCCACTTAACCATATATTTAATCCACTAAATTTGTTTTGCATGAGGTGGGAAAGAACCATACAGAAATCTGCCCATAGCTTTTACTTACGCAAATACAGAGGTAGGGATTTAGCAGAGGTGTCAGTGGTGGTGGAGGTTGTGCAGCCCTCCCTTCTCCCACCACTTAGCAGGAGGTACATTGGCCCTTCGCATAGGCAAGCCTTTGGCTAGAAAAGAGGGGAAGGGGAAAGAGAGATATGTGTAAATCACCCTGGTATTTCTGGGCTTGCACAGGGAGGAAGGGGCAGAACATGACTCTGCAGCTTAGTGGTGGGAATATCACCCAGGATGAGAGACTCCTTGGTTCCAGGTCTTGATGCCAAGCATGTTTCTGTTTTTCATGCTAAGCAATTCCTGTATAAAGTAATAGAATAGTCCTTGGAGGACTCTCAGTGTCTCTCCATCTTGCTCCTTTCTCCTCCAGGCCTTCTCGACTTCACTGCTGCAGAGAGAAAGTTTCAACAGGACAGGTGGAGGGTGCTGTATCAGCAAAAGATAAATTATTCTTATTTACCGTGTGAGAACTCATTTTTCCATGATTTTGGGTGTAAGTGCTTTTGGGTGTAAGTAGGTGCTTGGGTGTGAGTAGGTAGTCAATCAAAAGTTCACTAATCAGCTCTTTTACCATTGTTTGCTATTAACAAAAAAAAAAAACAGCTTCAAATGTGCTTGGTGTTCTGTGGGGAAGGTTGGACAGAAGATGCAGCAAAACAAGTTTTGTACCTATGGCTAACGGACATATTAAATAGGGGAAGTAGTAACTGTAGTTAATGAACTGACAAGCTGTTTCTGGTCACCGTGAACCAGATATTCGAAGATAAATGAGTTCTTAAAAATACAGACGAGTGCTCTGTGGCATTTCCCAAAACATTTAACTGCTAACTCCTACAGAAATCAGTGACAGTTGTGTGAGGTGGGAGGTCTACTGGCTTGAGCAGTTTGGAAAATCTCACCTCACATCCTTCATGTTTCTCAAATAAGTGTATCTTGACCTTGCCCACCTGTTTCTATTCACAGACTGGAAGAGGAAATGAGCTTTGCTGCTTCTTCCACTCCCGACTGATTTCTCAACTGTGAATGAACTAGTCCAAATGAAGAAAGTATTCTCTTCACACCATTAGCTAAATTGAAACCAAAAGTCACTACACCAAACACTTTTCTGCATAACAGAAACCAAAAGCATTTGCATTTAGAAAGGGTAAATACCCAACAGAAAAAAAAAATTGTTACTGCAATATATGATGCTTCAAACTAATCTCAAGAGTTAAGCTGGTTTCCTCTTTTCCTGTGACTTTGCAGCTTGCCCTGAAAGTCACAGTTACCAAACTGACAAATCAAGAAGGTCAGAAAGTGCTAGAGCTGAAGAGAAAAGTGCGTATGAAAGTCTAAAATCTCTTACTTTGCTGTGTGACCTCTTCTAGTAGGCAACTCAGCCTGTCTCCACTTGAAAGAGGTGTCTGATTGCACTGGGCCTTGTCCGTACATACAAGATGTAATGGAGTGTGTGTGTGGCAAGGACAGAAAGGACAGGGAGTGGAGAAAAGGCAGAGTTCATGAGAGGCTGGAGGATTAGGTGTGTTGTCCAAAGCTATACATGAAATCTGTGGCAGACAGGTGAACCAGCTGCAGTTGCCTGTGATGGGTGCATACTGACTTCAGCACCGCTTTCCCAAGCAGCTGCCAAGGGAAGAATATTTGCATTAACTGTCACCCAAATGTCCCTTCAGTGACATCATCTCTCTTCATCTCCTAGGATAAGTAAGACATGACATGCACTGCCCTATGGAGCTGCCTGCTTCTCCCCTCTGAATATAAAAAGAGCCTCGGTTGACTAGCTTAGTTACTAGTTACCCAACTTTCAGAGGCTGAGCTGAGGGGAGATAATCATCCCCCAGTATTACTGACATCCTTTGTGCTCCGTATCTGGTCCCTGGAAGGAGAAGCAAGAAGTTCCTGGGTCCTGGCAGTGTTAGCTCAGGCTCTATAGGACACAACCTACAAAGCAGGGGAGCTGTTCGTGTCAGACCTCAGTCCCTGGCCCTCTGTCTGCACAGTGAAAGCCTTACCTGGTACAGTGTGTCCACAGATGACTCAGCAAGGAAAAAACTATTTTTTATGCTAAGAGACAATATCTGCTCTATTTTACACAATGCAGGAAGTATGAGAACATCTGGCAAACAGTGAAGCCGCTGGAAATCACGTAATGATACTACCAAGCTACATTTGAGAGCTAACTGACTCCCTTCCTCTCAGAATATTGACTAATTCAGCCTAAACCAGGCACACAAACTGTCAGACAGCATCAGGATTTGCAAGATTGGCACTTGGCATGGTAGACAACTTAGACTTGACAGAAGCAAAGATTTACCTGGCTTTGCGAAGGCCACGGAGGAAGCACTGCTGCAGGATTTCTGTGCCCTTATTTGCAGAGAGCCCCTGGATCTCTTTGTATCTTCCCAGCTCAGACTCCACAGCACATCGCCATCCAGCTGGGAACTGGTAGGATCCCCTAAACGAGCTTTGCAGAATACCTTGTGCCAGGCATTATTTAAGTGCTACAAGCTCTGGGGAGGGGAAACAGGGCATGAAAGGAAACACTATATCCTTTTCCCCAGAGGGATAGGGTTGTGGCTGCAAATGGAAAATAGCGGTGTTTCCTTTGCAACATTTGTAAATCTGGTCTCCCTTCTCTCATCCCCTCACATCCTCCTGGGAGCTTCTCCTGTGTCGTAGCTCCCTTGACATGCCCTTCGGTGTGGTGTGTGGCTTTCAGCCACAGTGTTTCTAGCTCTCTTTGGGATACAAACTTTGGGCTTCATTCAAGAAAGCACTTAAACATGTGTAATTCTTTAAATTTCAATGTGACTATTCATGAGCGCAGAGTTAGCACATATTTAATTGCCTTCCTGAACACAGGCCAAAATAGAGAGTATCCCAAGAGCGCATGGGAAAGAGACTTAGTTTTCATGATTTTATTAAAGATAGCTGCTCCACTTAGAAGCATTCACAAATGGTTTGGGAAGGTTCACATCTTCTTGCTAGCACATCTCTAGAGGACCAAGCAGGCAACCAACCCCACTGCAAACGAGATGAGGCTTGCCTGTGTCTGCACTGCCACAGGGGAGACAACCCACCTCAGAACTGATCCTTTCATGTTTATTTTCCTCTAGATGGCAGCCCAAGGAACACTTAGCTCCAATGTTCTCCCTATCCATTTGTGAACATATCAGTTTTTGTTAGTGTCCTTTGGGAAAGAACTCTGAATTTAGAGTGTTCAATTGTGCAGGTAAAAATAGAAAACTTTTTTAAGTTTCTCTTTTTTTAGGAATATGCATTCCATTTTAAAAATAATTGAAAGGTGATGAGAAAAAAAGCATGCTCTTTATGTTAACTTTGACATGGTAACAAACTGGAGGTTCGTTACTGGATGCAAAACCCACCAAAATCTCTAGTATTTATAATCAGTCCTTGACCAAATAGTGCAGATACCCTTTTTACTTTTAAAAATCATTTTAAAAACATGATGTGGGTTGTTAGTGAGTATCAGCAGTTTTCATTTAGCTTTTCAGTTGTAAATAGTCAACATCTGAAACTGTGTTGGAATTTCAAAACTGAAACATTTTGCTCAAGACCAAGATTCATCTATCCAAGTGTGGGTATTTACGGTAGAAACTTCCAAATCTACGATGAGATTCATCTCATCTTAAAATAGATATCTGAAAGAGGTGAAAGAAGTGTCTATTACTCTCTCCATTGTCCAGAGAACTGCTTTACCTGCTGAGCTCAAAAGTGTATATCCATACTTCTGATGTCTATGCATAGATATTGCTTTCTCCACTGATCTAACAACAGCTAGTGGACATGATCGAGCCAATTCAGTTGCAGTAGAAAAGTACAGATGGGGATCTCTTTTCCTCCTGTGAGCAATCCTGCTAATTTTTGGCTTTAGCATAGTTATGAACCAGGAGAAGGCAGAGGCTGAGGAATCATTACTTAATTCTCAGACCCCGGTTTGCAACACTGGCAGCTAGCAAGAAAAACCTACTTTCCTCATGGTCAGTTTTAGGGGGAGCTTGGCCTGCTACAGTCATGACCCACATACGTGTTGAGCTGGCTGCATGATGCTGAAGATTAGCACACCGACCGCCACTGCAAGCTTAGAGGGTCTGGGATTGTGTCGTGTGGGTGGGAGTAAGGCTTTTTCCTCCCAGATCAGTGTTATTTTCATTGACTGCCTGGGTGAGATGGAGGAGGAAGGTGGTTAATGAAACTCAGTGTGTGTGTGTGTGTGTGTGTGTGTGTGTGTGTGTGTGTGTGTCCTGCTTATGATAGCATAAAATGTGGATTGCTCAGCACGCTAGGGTGGAGGGCAGGCATCCTGCCTTTGTGGTGGGTGAGAAGCAGCTGAAACCTGGAGAAGGCAAGTGGATGGTCCTTGGTGACAGCATGAAACCCCTGAACTGCAGATAGCCCTTCCTGTGGTGGGAGGGACAGCTGAGATCTGGGACAGGGCTGCTTCTCTCCTCTACCACAGCAGAGAGCTTCTCACCGCTGCACAGAGTTGGGAACACTGGGGAACAGCCTGGACATAGTCTGGTCTTGGTGAAGTGACTATATGCTACCCACCCTGGGCCCTGTCCCACCTTGCCTCCTGCTCTCCGTGCCACTGAGCAGCTCTTTGTGGTGTCAAAGTCTCCTTAACCTAAAAGAGCCGGGGCTAGTCCCAATTTTGAAATGGGCAGAGCTGCTTCTGGTTGTAGGGTGCAAACAGATAAAGCCATAGACCATCCCTGCAGCATAGGAAATGGGGTCAGTATGTGCAGGAGCATGTGGCTGATGATGCTACGCAGCAGGGTATGTTGCTGATATTACAATATATTTCTCTGCCCAAGGTGAAACATGAATGTTTCCTTAATGGAGGTGAAAGAAATGCTTTTGAAAGACATATGAGAGAACTCCAGTGATTTCTCAGTTACCTATTCCTGAGAAGGATGGTCCAAGAAGGCAAAACCCAAAGATGTGCACAAGTACTCATATTTCCATGAGTCTAATGTGAGGATAGTGACCGTGCATGGAAACATATAACAGAGAGTTTGCCCAGGAAAATACTACTCTAAAGCTAGACTGGAGTGCACAAGAAAGCTTGCTATGACTGAAAGGACTGTTTTAAAATTAGCAAAACTTGTCTGTTCACTTTGCTTTTTTAAGTTTATTTTTAACCATAAGGCCATGCTTATACTGGCATCTAGTGGCTACAGTGTTCATGGAGCGCTTCCCCCTGGAGTGCTGTGACCTTAGGATGGGAAGAGCTGTGTAATTTAATAACAATATATATTCACTATTTGTCTCTTTGTCCAAGATTGACTTCCAGTGGCATTTTTCTTGAATGCACCTTTTTCTTAAAGCACTTTCTAATTGACCAACACAAAAATCATAACTGAACTCAGAGGAGTCCCATACTTTAGGGCGAATGTTGCATTAGAGCACCTTTTAAATAGGTTAAATTCTGGACTCATGTCTTCATTTTGTTTCAGAATTATAGAAAAGGCAACAATTCAGGGTGGTTCAGATTGCCAAAGCTAGAAGTAGCTCAAACTCAAGTCTCATTTTGTCTGAACTTTTAACATTTTGGGATTTGCAAATGGGAAGCACATACGTAGGGATTTCCCAAATGGCAAGCGAACTGGGCTGTAGCTATGTCTCCCTTGGTGCTGGCTGGTGGCAAAGTCAGGGCATTTACTGAACGACGGACCATGTCTTCTCCTGCTAGGAAGCGTCCTAAAAGGAGATGAGGATAATAAGGTTGCTGATAAAGTGATCCAGTAAGTGCTCTTCCGCTCAAGAGACTGAATTGACAGAAGAGCTTTTTTTCCACAAGACAGCGGGAACACAAAATTGCTAGGAAAAAAGGGGGAAATCAGTGCTGATGGCAGCTATGAGGTCATTCTAGAGAAACTGCAATCTAATTGCCTGCTTGTTGCTTCATCTCCTTCACCTATATTTACCTCAAAATAAGTTGAAACACTCCCATTGCTCCTCTTAGCTTCTCCTTCCTCTTTTTCTGTCCCTTACAATTTTAGCAGTGACTCCTAGTTTCCTGAATATTGCCTCCTGCTCCCATCAGCCCAGTCTCCCAAAGATTTGCCCTCCATCCACACTCAGGAACTCCCCTCAGCTGCCGGCCACCTCACTGCCTGATGCGGGGTGAGCTCTTCCAGCCCATTTTCTCACCACCAACAGCTCCCTGCATCTCTGCGCTCCCTGCTAAACTGGCTCCCCAGCCTTGCCTTGCTCCTTCCCTTGCTGTGCACAATGCTGATGGAAGTCCTAGGATGATGCTGGCTTTTTCTGGTGCAGACTTCTCTTTTTGATTTGCCATCGTGTTAGCTAGACAGCTCTCTCTGCCTTTGTTGACTCCTTCACCCAGAATTTCAATTTTTGCTCAGTTTGGCCTGTGCTTAGCTTGTTCTCCACCACATTCTCTGCCTCCCCTTTCTGCAGAACCTAGCAGGTTTTGCTAAGAAAAACAGTGAACTCTACCGTGACCTACCATCTCTTCCGTTTGACCCACTCTTTCCTTTAGTCACAAGCACAGCTTTGAATAACATTATTCTGAGGACTATGGCTTCTTCTTCTGTGAAATTCAAACACGACAGCTATGTTTCTGCTACAAAACTTGACAGGCCAAGGGAACGGGCCTGAGCAGTGGTGTGTGATTGTCCATACTGTTAATTGGTTAGCATGGTCCTGACACATTAGTCGTTTCCCATCAATGCTGAGACGTAGTAGGGAACGACTTCTAGCAGACGTTGGATACCCCCCACTGCAGCAGTTGGAAGGGGTTAGCTGTATGGTGTAAGCCAAACCACGCAGATGGGTGTCAGACCTAAAAAGCAGTCCCAGGCTCCTTTTATTTACTAGGGTAGCTGTAAACAGCATGACCAAAACTGTCACCAGCAGTGACTCATCGGGCAGGAGGTGACACCAGTCCTCACAGAGCAGCGCAAAGCTCCAGTCCTCACCTCTCAGAAAGGCAGGGCTTGGTCCCCGCAGCTGTACCTGCACCATGTCTCCTGCGAGACCTCTTATCCCTTAGCTTGTTTGAAAGATGTAACTGAGTTCAGAAGTCAGTGAGATAAACTCAGGGAAGAAAGACCAACCCAAGGACTTCAGACCCTTTGTGCTTTATTCAGAAATCCCTAAGCCTAAAGCGTTGAGAAGAGTTCCTGGAAGGATGGACACTTCATACTTGCTCTGCTTCTTATGCTGTTCCTTTAGCATCTCCCACGGGCCGCTCCCAGAGTCCGGTTGGATGTGCCCTTGCTGTGAGCTGGGATGGCTGTTACTCTTTGCTTACCCTGTACACACTAACAAAAGCAAGTTCAAGGACCAGAGCTCTAAATGTTTTCTTTAATGTGAGGACAGCTGGATTTACATACTGAATACCTGTATTAGAACAATTCAACCAGCAGCACTGGGGAAGACCTAGAAAGCACATGCTCTAAAAAAACCCAAGGGAGTCTTTTCTTATGTGCATACCTTATATTGTAATGTATGAAATACTGTAGCTAATGAGTTCCATTTACCTGAGATGTTAATACATCCACATCCTGTACCACTTTGTCTTTTGACATTTTAGAACTTTTTTTTTTGGAGGTGATAATTTTCTTGAGTATATTATCATGAATTCATTTAAACACCTAAAAGCTTAGCTATATTCTAATTGTGACATAGATATTGGTAATATGAAATCTACTTTTGCAATGCAAATGCCTGTCTATTAGCAGAATCTTGTAAATTTGATTTTGAGTTAGGAGCAGCAGCTGTTTATTCAGTTCGCAGGTTTCTTGTGGTTTGTGGTTTCTTGTGGTTTAAACATTTGCAGGGTGTAGACACTAACAAGAGCACTGAATTGTTTATGGTGATCTCTGAAGCAGCATTGCAGATTTGCTATGAATTTTTGCCAGGCCAGCAGAAATATGTTAGCCTCTCCTTATGCAAAATCCCACGTGCAGAGTAACCTCACTAATCCAGCACTTTGGGGCCATGCCACCACGCAGTTTTATGAAAGCTTATATTGTTGGAGTATGGCAGCTGCTCATGTCTCTTCTTCAGATCTATTATTTGGAGAATCTTTTCTCTCCACCAAAACAGGGCACTTTGACTTAAAGCAAAACTAAAAGAAGAGTCGTTTTAAGGTTCTTGCAGTAAAAATGAATGTAAGAGAGATGGACAAGGCAACAGGTTAGCATTCATCTCAGTGACTAGTGAGTGAGCTCTGGAAGGCCAGGTCTGCACCATGAACGTGTGAATGGACTCTTGTAGGTAGAACCCCATCTCTTACAACAATAATCTCCTACCAGAAACGGTGAAGCAGAGCTTCTTTGGCCTTTTTTGTGTACCTTTGCTGGTAATTCCACATCAGTTAGAGCAGTGCCTGTTTTCCATATCGGTGTGCAGCAAAATCTCTTTCCATGAGCCAGGCCAGTTCATGCAGGTTTGTATCTAGTCATCCTTGCATGAGCTACCATGGGAGAATGAGCTGGTTCTCCCAAAGTCAGAGAGCACGTGACCAAACTTGCCCTAATGATTTCTAACCCAACGAATACTGATTGCAGAGAGGTCCACTAGATTGTTAACTTCTCTGTGAGGAAGGAGAGGAAGCTTATTTGAAGTAGATTGGGCAGATCTCCAAAGAGATATACTGATAGAAACAATATTAAATCATGGAGGAATAGGTAAAATAATCTCAGAAGTCCTTTCTCCCTAAGTCTTCTTGATGACATACCATCTTCCTTAGTTAGGTGGCAAAAGGGAGCCCTCTAGGGTAAATGTTGTACAGGAAGATCTCAGTTTTCAAGATCATTTTCAGTTGGTTTCATTTTGTACTTGAGCAGCTCCAAAGCATCATAAAACATGATAGCTTATGTTGCAACTTCTCGCTCAAGGAAAACCTAAACTGCTGCTCACCCAAACCCAGGAGATTTTGCCAGAAAAAAGACCTCTGTATCTGTGCCCTGTTTCTCTAAGCAGCCATCAGAGAGAGGATACTGGGCTCGGAGGCCTTTACTCTGACTCACCCCAGCCATTCTTAGTCTCCCTAAAAGAAGGGTATGCATGAATACTGGGGAGTGATCACCTGTCTTCTACATCAGGTCAGTGTTACCAAATTCCCATGCTGACTTTCACTTTTTGCACTTCTATGAAAGTCTCACAGTTGCCGAAGCCCTGTGTAAATGTACTGCTTCTCCTTTACCCATCTTTATCTGTCACTGCGCTGCAGCTCCCACTCTGTTACCTACGTGGTGCCAGTACCGCCAGCCAGCAGGTCCTGTTTGTCTACTTTTTCTGTAATTATTGTCTTTCCCTCCCACTGCTCTCAGATTCTTTCAATAAACATCCAAACCAGTTCTCCTTATCCTCTTTAGTGTTTATCTAAGGCACAAACAGCTTGTATATACTGAAGTAAGGGTCAAATGAACAGAAGGGCAGTAAAAGGAGAGCAATAGTGATGTCAGTGCTGTGCAGAGGAGAGAGAAGTGAGAGAGGAAAAGGGGCAGTTGGAAGAAGTGGAATTGATCGTGATATTTAAAAATATGAAGAGGCCTTCTTTGTACGGTAAGGTAAGCAGCTGTCATGGTCTGGATTACTGTTTTATGCAGGGTCTCTTTCTTCCCATTCAGTGAATGCAAGACAGACCTGCTCTGGTGCTCCTAGGGCAGACACGAAGATGGAAAGGTGTAAGGAGACCTTCAAAGCCCAGTGAGAGAGAAATCCTCAAGCTGGGCATTGCAGGGCCCTCTTTTGTGGGCCGTCTTCTTGCCGCTTCCTTAAAAGCCCTGCTGCTGGAGGTAGCTTGGAGGCACCACATTCCTTGGGCTTCGTGCCCTTTTGCTGTTTTCTCAGTAGGCTTTCCTACTGTGCCAAGTCTAACAATATTTTCTCAGTTCTGCCTGCCATTTTGCTAAAGCACATGGCTGTAGCTCAGATAAATCACAGGCTGCAACAGAAATTACTGGGTGTAAGTCCCTGGCCTGAGTTAAAAGGATGATAGACCTAGGGATTGTAAAGCTTCCTCCTGAGCCTGAGAAACTGAATCGTCTTGCTAAGCCTGGGACTTTGCACAGTACTACAATTCTTCTTTTTTCAATCCTTTTTGTTTATCACCCTAATGGCAGTGTTTTTACTGGGTTGTGAAGATGCATATTTAAAGGATCATATGTCTATATGTTTTCTGATGTTGCCTTCTAATCCAGAAATACCATAGACAGTAAGTAATTCTTGACCAGAACTTCCTGTCAGGGAGAAAGTGCAAAGCATTTTTATTTTAATGGGATTTCCTATTTCTTCTTCTTTTTCAACTCAAATGCTGAAGAAATAGGAACAAGCTATGTTGCCTAGGGTCACAGCCTGTGGTCATTTCTTCTGCCATGCACAGTAGCTCAGCCTCACACTTCCATGGGGATTGTGTCTTTTGTGCTGCTCCCGACTTCTGGCAATGGGGTGAGAGAGTTAGGCTGTTTGGGTGTGAGAGGCACACAAGCTCATGTATTGTTGTATATGTTGACGTTGGACTAGAACAAGGGTAGTAACAAAACCCGTTCCTCTTTCTTTCCTAATCAGATTTCATGGCAGTATCAGAGATGCAGCTATGTGAAAACCTCCTTTCAAATGTCACTGCTGACCTGCAGTGTGTTTTAGTTATCCACTTTAGATTTTTTACTTCCTCTACTGTAAAAATGTCATCCAAATACTTTATTCTGAATTGGCTTAACTTGGGGCCCATTTCTATATTAATGTGCCTCTGTGCTAACTGCTGGGGTGCTTCATGAGTGCTGTAGGCTAAACACATTGTGTTTCGTTCTCTGTGAGACAGGCTCCCTGTCTGGACTATACCTTCTATCATTTTGCACTCTCCCATCTGATTAAATTTCTAAGGTGCATCATGATAACCACATAAGCACAGAGATGGGCTCTGGGCATGGGACGTGGGTCACTTTATGCAAAGAAGACATTGAATTTTCAGACTACAGTGCCCACAAGGCTCTGTAGTTGCTCAGGAAAAAAAAAAAACTGACTACAACAGACTAATTCCAAAATGTAATTTTTTTCATAAGCTTCCCATACCACAAAAAAAGAATTTATGTTTCAACATTTTGTCCTGATTCAGACAACATACATGTCAAAATACTGGAATTTCCCAAATGTCAGATTTTTTAAAAATAGCTTTAGTGGAGAATTCCTGATCATACCATAGGGATAGACATAATAATGCAGTTAGTTAGAAAAAATAGTAGATACAAGAGGTATTTCCAGACCCTTATAGCACATTGGACAACCCAGTGTTCCGGATGGCCAGCCAATTAGACTTCAAGCTGTGATGCTGAATAAAAACATGTCTAGCCATATGAGAAGATGGCTACACCTACAGTTTCCATGCTCAGCTTGCCTGACGCCTATGCTGGCTTTCACACAGTAGTCAGTGCGCTGGCAGTGCACCGTGAATGCCCAGCGGTGCCCAGCTGCTCTCCTCTCTTCTTCTGATGTCATCTGCAGCACCACCAGAGTGCTGCACTGAAAACATCTGCACCTTGGTGAAGCACAGTTGGCCCATGGCGAGCTCAGGTGAGAAGAGAGGGCAAAGAGAGCACTCACCAGCAGGACAAAACATTTTCAAGAGCTGGGTGACACGCTGCCCTGACCTGCTGCTGAAGTGCAGAGCCTGCCTCCAACAAAGAAGTGTGAAAGTTTCATCTAAGGTCATGGAGAACAGGAGAGCTGCCTGAGGACTGGAGGAAGGCTAATGTCTCTTCAGTCTTCAAAAAGGGCAAGAAGGAGGACCCAGGAGACTACAGATCAGTCAGCCTCACCTTGATTCCTGGAAAGGTGATGGAACAGCTCATCCTGAATTCCATCTCCAAGCATGTGGAGGAAAAGAAGGTGATCAGGAGTAGTCAGCATGGCTTCACCAAGGGCAAATCATGCTTAACCAATCTGATAGCCTTCTACGATGGGATGACTAGCTGTGTAGATGAGGGGAGAGCAGCGGATGTTGTCTACCGCGGCCTCAGTAAGGTTTTTGACACTGTCTCCCACACCATCTTACAGGTAAGCTCAGGAAGTGTGGGTTAGATGAGGGGACAGTGAGGTGGATTGAGAACTGGCTGGATGGCAGAGCTCAGAGGGTTGTGATCAGCGGTGCAGAGTCTAGTTGGAGGCCTGTAGCTAGCGGTGTCCCCCAGGGGTCAGTACTGGGTCCAGTCTTGTTCAACTTCTTCATCAATGACCTGAATGAAGGCACAGAGTGCACCCTCAGCAAGTTTGCCGATGATACAAAACTGGGAGGAGTGGCTGATACACCAGAGGACTGTGCTGCCATTCAGAGAGACCTCAACAGGCTGGAGAGGTGGGCAGAGAAGAACCTCATGAAGTTCAACAAAGGCAAGTGCAGGGTCCTGCACCTGGGGAGGAATAACCCCCTGCACCAGTACAGGTTGGGGGTTGACCTGCTGGAAAGCAGCTCTGCGGAGAAGGACCTGGGAGTGCTGGTGGACACCAAGTTAAGCATGAGGCAGCAATGTGCCCTTGTGGCCAAGAAGGCCAATGGTATCCTGGGGTGCATCAGGAAGGGTGTTGCCAGCAGGTCGAGGGAAGTGATTCTCCCCCTCTACTCAGCCCTGGTGAGGCCACATCTGGAGTACTGCGTCCAGTTCTGGGCTCCCCAGTACAAGAGGGATGTGGCACTGCTGGAGCAAGTCCAGCGAAGGGCCACGAAGATGATTAGGGGACTGGAGCATCTCTCTTATGAGGAAAGGCTGAGAGAGCTTGGCCTGTTTAGCTTGGAGAAGAGAAGGCTGAGGGGGGGATCTTATCAATGTGTACAAGTATCTGAAGGGAGGGTGTCAAGAGGATGGGGCCAGACTCTTTTCAGTGGTGCCCAGCGACAGGACAAGAGGCAATGGGCACAAACTGAAACATAGGAAGTTCTGTTTGAACATGAGGAAAACCTTCTTTACTGAAAAGGTGCCAGAGCACTGGAACAGGTTGCCCAGAGAGGTTGTGGAGTCTCCTTCTCTAGAGATATTCAAAACCTGCCTGGACGCGATCCTGTGCAACATGCTCTAGGTGACCCTGCCTGAGCAGGGGGGTTGGACTAGATGATCTCCAGAGGTCCCTTCCAACCTCAACCATTCTGTGATTCTGTGATTTTGAATCACCAAAGAGCATCAGTCTCCAAAAATACCTTCTTACTTCTTGCTTTCTTAGAAGCTCTTCCTTTTTCTCTTAGTGGCTAACATGTTTATTAGGTCAAGTGTATTTAGTACCTCAGTCTGGCTGTGACAGATGCCAATGGTAAAAGGCTTCACCTGACAAAGAATTTTATTTGACTACTCAATTGCTTGTTCTCAAGTAACAGAGAAAGGCAAAAGACCAGATCTTGGTATACTAGCTGCCTCCTCAGGAGTGACAGAAATCAGATTGAAAATCCATCTAGCAGACAGGAGTGAATTAACACAGTGATTCCCACCAGCAGACTGGGACTCTGGATCAGAGTGGGTGAACCCTGACAATGTCTTCTCTTTCAGAAAGCTCTTTCCCATCTCAGCAAGTACAATGTCCCCAACATTTATACCCCTTCTTATCCAAACGCTTCCTCTTAGGAAAAAAAAAATCCTTTAAATACCTGGTTGGTAGCCAAATACCAACCAAAAACACCCAGACAAACTAGCAAGTGAAAGTATCATGAGTTTTACTGCAACAGAAGAAAGGGTCAGATAATCCAGGAGGTCCTTTGGATGGCATTTCTGTTGCCTTTTCACCCTGGCAGACTCTCAATTCCCACTGCGGTGAGGCAGTGGTATAACACCTAGGGAGGCAGAGATGATGCCACCTGTAAATGTGTGTGATTCACTGTATTACAAAGATAGATCAGTCAGATGCTCAAATGGATGTTGTAGCTCCAGAGCATTTACAAGAGGCAAAGAGTAACTTAATGGCTCCCAATTAGCTTTTAGGAAAGAGTACATGGTGCTTAAGGTATGCCAAAAAGGCAGCATGCAACTCCTTTGAAAAAGCAATGCTGCTACTCCTTGCGATGCTTTAGCCTCCTGCGGTGCCAGATGTAGCTAGTGTTTTACTATTTCTTTCTTCAAATAGCAGTGCTCAGGGGGGATAAACTTTACTTAACCTAATTAATTTTAATCACAGCTTTCAAATCTCATACTGTGCAAAGAATTACAAATTGGAATACATTAATAGAAGCCATGTTTTATGCTGCAAGCTAATGGGGAAGTGTGCATTTACATTTTCTGCATGAGTTTGCAATTACCATTAAAATAAAATTCAGTTATGTCCTTTTAAATTACTAAAATGTGAAGAACAGATTGAGCTGGTCCCATTTGTTGTACAAAATGACTTGAAAATGGCCTACATTTCGAAGAATTAAATGACTCACTGAAAAAGAGGTTTTAGAAAATGATTTCCAGTTGTCTAGAGTTAAGGTGCTTCCAGGCATTCTGGTTTAAACAATCTCTCTGTTAAAATAACATATCATTTAATGTTTCCTACCTGCTTTAGTATAGATTCATGGAAATAGCAAAGAAAGTTATCTCACAAACTCTCAGTTATGTTTTCCTTTAGGAGTAAACTGGAGAAACATCTCACCTCACTCCACCCAAAACCTAACTCTAAGGTACTACAGTGCTGAGAAGCATTCCGGAAAATTTCCTTTGCAATGAAGAGGTTACTCACCTCATAAATAATGGGGAGCAAAAATACTCCCAAGTCATATAAAACCCAGCAGCTTTGGTGTTTCACTACAAACACAAAACTCTTCAGGGTTTTTTTGAAATCATAATTTCAGTAGGACCGGTGTAAAAATTTTAAATATAACCAATGATTTGGGAGCCTAAGTCTCATTTAAAAAGAAAAGAACACTTGCCCTTGGAAGACAACTACTTGGCCATTGCTGGTACTAGGACTCATTCCCTATTGACTGGCTTCCCTATTGACATGGTGCTGGCCCAGCACCACAGGCCTAAGGACTGCTCTTCAGAGATGCCCGCTTTTGCATCTGTGTTATTCGCTGTGAAGTTTAGGTGCTGAATTTTTGTGGTCTTATGTTGACATGAGGCCAACTGCTTCACTTTCAGGTGTTCCAGTAACTATAGGAGGAGTCTAAAAAAGGTGTACTGGGTCTTGTACATACATACCTAAAAAGCAGATTTTTAAAAGACTGTGATGCCAGAACAAAATGATTTGGTTCAATAAGGCCTATTTTCAGGCTTTTAGGACCAAGGTCCCACTAACATCAGTGGAAACATCATAGGTTTCTAAGTGCCTAACTCACTTCTGAGTATGGAAATCAGATTCCTGTTACTTGGCTCTTTTGAAAAAATGTTTTCTCAGGAGAAATGTCCTTGTTTGGAAGATAAAATGAAATGATCCTGAAAGGAGCATTACTCTCAGGTGCATATGCTGCGTTCCACTGTGACGGGGCCCCAAATTGTTTTTAATGTAATGTTTTACATTATATTATAATGACACCATTCATGACAGTACAGCAGTGCTTGTATTCCTTTTCCCGTATAAACCCCCTGCAACTCAACATTTTGTTTTACTCAAGATCATGTAGTCCAAGCAGTGCAAAATAGAGAGGAAAACCACAGTCTCATCACAGTTTGTACAGACAAAGAAACAGTTTACTCCTTTGTAAAGAAAAAAGGTCAAAATGCATCACTTTCAGGAAAACACAAGAAGATGTATATATTATAGACGATAACCTTTAGCTAAGTTGTAAGCTTCATGCTTATTAAATAATTGATAGCACATCAGAGCTTCAGGATAGCCACGTTTAACATTCTGAGTTTAAATAAAAGAGCTTGTGATAATGATTTTTCATAAAACATAATATGAAACACAAATATTGACACGGAGACCAATAGCATGAAACATTCCCTTTTTTATTAAACAGATTATTATATCTAAAATAGCTCTGAAGCTCTCTAAAATCTCTGGAAGAGGAAAATTAACCACGTTATCACTGCGAAATATCACTTCAACGTTGTATTTGCATCAGAAAGCTTGTTGAGGGTTTCTTCTCTTAAAAAATGCAGCTTAGGTGCTCTGTAGAGTGCTCATAACCACAGAATGATATCAGTAGCTTTAAAGGAAATGATGAGCTGATTCTTAACTGATGTAAATCACCAGAGCTCTGCTAGGGTAAGTGGAAAACTAGTCACTGGACAATTTTAATTTCAAATAAGATGCAGACTGCAAATCAAACAAAATAGTTTCCATATACTTTCCTCAAACTGCAATGCAAAGAGGAAAATTCACTTTACACCCCTCCAGTTTCTGTAGGTGACTGTGAGATTACACATTCATTTGGCAGGAGGAAATGCAAAAACGCCCCTCATTTTCCTTTCTGCTTCACTCAGGTAAATCACTGGTAAAGTTAGAAAGGTTGCACTGTTGCAAAAAAATAGTTGGAAGGGAGCAAGTAGTCAAACTCGGAGATGCATCATCTCTGATTGATTTGTCTGCATCTTTTATGCCACGTAGGAGGAGCAGAGTAGTAGAAAAGCCACACTTCTGCCTAGAAAAAGACCACTGCCTGCTGCTGACACAAAAGCTGGCTTCCACCAAGCACTTTCTGAGTCCTTTCAGGGTGAAAGACAAGAAGGCAACATGGATATGCGGCCATGGTGTTAAGGCGAGTGCTGGCAGCTGGAGGCCCGTGAAAACCTGGGGAGGGCTGCTCTGCCGTTGGCTCCCCACGGGCTGTGCGCTACGCCGTGGGTTACCCACTGTGCCCCTCACCCTGTACAGCCCCATCGTTGGCACTCGCCCTCCCTGTGCCGTTCGGAGGCACCTGCAAATCCTGCAGACATCTTTTGGCTGCTCAAGTAATGTCAAAGAATAGTCTAGAAATAAAGCTGGCAAAGTTAGGTACTGATTTTTCCAAAATATGGAAAATCCTGAAGCAAGAATAACATCCAAGGTGTTTATTTACAATAAACGAAGGCTGATTGCAGCTACTTCTAAGATTATTTGCTGTTAGAAGCCTTAATCCAACTTCTTTTCTGTGCCCAAACCTGTCCTATCACCAAAGGTAGCCTGTTTTAAGCAGGCTCCTTGCAGTAGCTGAAAAACCCCAGCCGCCACCCAAGCACACGTTTTCCTTGTTCTTAAAATATTAACAATTTCTAATTTCAGACACAAAGCCATTTTGCACCCATTAGAGAGGCTTTGTGCCTTCCACGTGACGTCCCCGCACAACAAAGCCATAGGAAAAGGAGGCAGCCGCTGCAATTCCCTGCACCAAGCTGTAAAACAGCTCTCAGCACCAACATCTGACTACTTAGTGCATTTTAACTAGCTTAAGAGCGGGGTTTCCGGGCCATTGTGCCGTAATGAAATGTGCGCATGAGTTGGAGTCATTGACAAGCACATTTTTAAGTTGCCAGGTCTGGAGTGCTCTCTGCAGAGCAGAGATTCTTCTTCTAAAGCGGTGATATTCCTCCAGGGGCAAGAGAAAGAAAAAGCCATATTTTTGCATAATCACAGCTTTCAGTAGTACCAAATTCACCGCTCTATGGGAAATTATAAGACAGAAAGTCTTAGTAAGTATGAAGTCCTCGGCACTCTGACATGTTAATGCAGTGGAAAAATTGCCTTGCACAAAAGAAGGAACTAGGGCTATTTGGTGTTATTTTTCCATTGCCAAGCCTCTTTGTTCAGATTCTCATTGCGGTTGCAAAGCAGAGCACCTAGATTTGAAGAGCTCCTGAGCAGTGCGGCTGAAACAAGGCTTTCTGCTGCTGCTCAGCCCTCTGTCAGCAGAAGTCATGGTCAGGCCTGGGAAATCCTGCACCTTCTCTCCCAATCTGTGAGCTACAAACTGGTGTCTGTCTCCTTCTACCCAACTCATCGGCTGTGTCCGTGCTGCCTTTCAGGAGCGCTCCCCGGTGCAGGACGCAACGCCCCGACCGTGTGGCACAGTGGCTGCTGTGTGCACAAGCCGGCCGGAGTCTGCCCTGGAAAAGCCAGCCCCTGGCTCTGCAAGGTGAGGTGGGACCAGGGGGCAACCGCGTTTGAGGTTCCCACCCTGTGGTGCGGGCATGCATGGGGGGCAGGTCATGGAGCAAGCCGTGCTTGGCCCCACACATATAGTCACGGCACAGCGGTAACCACCATAATTCAGTTTCTCGTGTTGCCCATGCTCTTTGCAGAGCTGGCTTTCGGAGGGCTGCCTCCTTCCGCTCTAAAGAGGCAGCTGCCTCTTTCCTCCCAGAAACTACTTTAGAAGTTCTGCCTCTTTCTTCTACTTAGAGCATTAAATAAATTGATTTTCTAAACATCCTTTTTCCCTCTTTTCTCCATTTTTAAGGTTTAATTTCAGCATGTTAAGCCCTCAACCTACATTTCTGCCCTTGCATCTACACACCCACTATAATCTCTAGGAACCTCGTATTTGAAGAGAAGCAGCAAAATAACAGCTATATCCAGATATATCCCATTCACTCTTCACATACAGAATACATACAGCTGTTTTCTACAGCTTTAACTTGCCTTATGGTTTCTTACTAAGCTCCAGCTCCTAGAGTCAGGTGAGTATGTGAAAAATTTTGGGTTGTATTAAAAAAAAAGGGATGCTATTACATGAGGTTGTGGAGAAAAGCTTGAAAACTGGAGCGCTCACTGCAGGCAGAGAAACCAGAGTACAAATGAAAAAGAGCTGCCAGTTGTAAAAACAAAATCGCCAAATCTCATACCTGTTAGCATAATCTCAATATTTTTATAATCTGTTTATTCCTGCTTGCCTGCTTGAAGTTCACAATACAGATAAAAAGAACAAGAGAGAAGAAATGTATGTGGAAAAGCACTGAAGGAGGAAAGAACAATTTGCCATATGATCATAGAATCACACTGATAAGATCAAAATTATAGTCTTGATATAAAAACATCAGTTCTGTGAGTGCCAGGCCACTTAGGTACTTGATAGTCCTCTTCTTCCAGCCTTCACAGTAACTATTCTTCTCCTCTACAGGTTGCAATGGTCATTTTTTTGTTAAAACCTTTAACCCTCAGGCCTCGTTAGCCTAGCTCTTGCTCCCCCTCTGCTGAAAAGGAGGAACATGCAGGCATAACCATTTATATAAGAAGTAATTTTTAATGTTTGAAAATGTAAAAAGAAAACTGTGAAAAAAATATTTAAAAATTAGACCTCTTTTTTGCGCAATAGCAGAACAGTAGCATTCTGCCTCCAAGCTCTCAGATGACACACACAGTCTATTTATACTTGGGATGAAGGTTACAGCATGACGTGATTTTGTCCCTGCTGGCAGTCTGGGTATTGTTTAATTACCTTTTTCAAATTTATTGTGGCTTTTTGCAGATCCAGCCTTATTTCTGCCAGCATAAATGCTATGTCTTGGCGACTGAAAAGCTGACACTGAGAATTTTTGCACAAAAACTGCATGTATGTATTACCACTTACACAGTGCAAGTATTTTGCTTTTGTCCACTAGGATGTAAAATAAGGACTGGAATAGCAATTTTTTCATTTTCATGTCACTTGAATTTAGTGTCTGGTTTGTGCCTACCATAGATCTATTTCTACAGCAATATCTATATATCTATAAAACCCATATATTTAGCAAAATTAGCAAACAAAGTCAATAAATAGATAGGTAGAAAAGTGTCTGAGTGTGTGTCCAATCTTGCAATGGAGATTACAAGCAGAGAAGAGCTACATAAGACCTCTGTATTTGCCTAAGCTTCAATAATGAGGAATGTGAGAAAAAGAAACCTCAGCCAGGGATGAAGAGGCCACTGATCCCCCAAAAGAAAAAAAAAAAAAAGGCTGCTCATTTAAATAGGGCATCATTCAGATAACCAGGGCACCAGTGACCCAGGTGTTGTGCATGCAGTGCTAAACAGGCTGCCTTGCCTGGCCGGCGGCAGTTTGCTCCCTGATGCGGGTACGTGAGAGCTCCTAAGCGGGGCAGCAGCATTCAGTGCGCGTGGACGTTTCTGCAAGGCTCAGCAAGGCGTCTAGCCTTGCAAAAGACAAATCAGATCCGCATTAAAATAACACCACCGCACTGATAGCAAACACTTCGATATGCCAGTCTGAATTTTGCTGTCTTTCCTTTTTGCCCTCCTGAATTTACCCATATTTTCTACATCACTGCAAGAAACTTTGCCATTGACTTTTTTTTTTTTTTAAGTAAAAAGAGTTTGGTCTGGTTTCCCAAGCCAAGCAGGCCACATTTCTCTCAAGATGATGGGTCCCCAGGGAGCCAAGGGAAACGAAGCTAAATCAAGAGACTAGCAAAATTTACTATTTTGTAGAGCTTTGAAAGTTTTCTCTAATCTAATGAAACATATATTTATTTAATTTTTGTTAGCTCTTTCAATGGTGCCATAAGAAAGTAATTTATTTTATTTAGAGGCTTTGTAACCACTGCTGGATTTCATAAAAGGAGGATGAACTTGCATTTATTGAGGTTTAAACAGAAGAAAAGAAAGAACTTGAACTTGGTGAGAAATTCTGTCTTCTTATGTGTATTACATGTGGAGATACAGCTTTAGGCACTTTCTTTCATAACAGTGTGCAACATTTTAATGTAATAAATCCCAGTCACACACAAAAAAGATCACCCAGTTTTGTGTGTCCAAAAGAAGCATTCATTCATTCACTGCTGTCCTGCTTTCACAACAACAGATGATCTGTTTGATTTGGTTGATTAAGATTAACTTCCATTTGTATCAGTCTAATCAACTCAGCTGCAAACAGTGGTTAAAAAAAAAAGGGCACCTAACCCTTGCTGGCTGGAAGGACCTTCTCTCCAGCCAAGCTGGATACAGGGAACCTATCTTGAACTGTGCTGCTCAGCTGATTGGGGCAGAATCACTGGAGCCCACTAGTTGAATTACTGGATGAACAGTCACGAAACTTGAATCTTATTCCCAAATTAGGTATTGACCTTTTGGAAGGACAACCATACTCCCTAGGGCCTCTGTTTTCCTGTAATAATGCTTACTAACTTTTGTAGAGTGATTTGAAACCTTCAGGTGAGAAATACTATGCAAGTGCTATAATATCACTAAAAAAAGGAGGACTAATGATTCCTTTTGCAGCTTTTGTCTTTAAAGAGTTCCCACAGAGCCAGTGTTACCCATGGAGACTGTTCTTTGGTATTTTGCTGTTGTGTTTACCCTATGAATTTGTTGCAAGATGGGCTCCATTAAGGGCTTATCATTATAAACCTGGGCTGAAACTCGTGCACCTAAATACTGGTGAAAATCCAGTCACTACTGTAAATCTTATTACCTGTGCTCTAAACATTGCCAAGTAAGCTTTTGCCTTCTGGTTGCTGTGATGACATTTTTACAAGACACTGCCGCCTGTGAAACCAGATGACAATGTTAATGACCCATGTCCTTGTTCCCTGCTTCCCTTGCTTATGCCTCTTGTTTCTCCACACTCAATTAAGGAAGGGAATTGAGGTTAATATTCCTGTCCTTGAAATTAAATCTATCCTTGCCCCACAGTGCAATTGATGAAAACAATTTGGATACAGAGCCTGTCATCTCTAGGCCACTAGTTTATTTAGCACGCGTTGGTAATGACTCATACCATTAATTTGTCTGCTGGTGGCAAACACAAAGTGAATTGGCGACGTTAGCCTAGATTATAGACGTTCATCTTGCAAAACCACTGCCACAACTTAACACCCCTGCTGCTCTTTGAGAGGAAGAGCTGTGGTGACTACAAGACTTTTTGTTGCAGTTCCTCCTGCAGCCTGCCTGGACACAACAGGGGTAGACATGGTCTTTGCTGCTCTTGATGCAATTAATTCTAGGATAATTAGAAAAACCGGGCTATCGTATCTCAAAACTTTAGCCTTGTTGCTAATAACAGGGCAAGTTACCATGCTATGCACTCTTATCATGTAAACTGCATGTCAGTTATAGATGTAGCTATTAAGTGATTTTAAGGTCCTGGACATATTCAACATCACAAACACAGCAGACCCAGGTCAAATAGGTATATGCATCATCTCTGCTTTTTCTCATTCACAGATGCTGACAAATGGGGATTTTGGGGGGTATTCGCTAATGCTAACTTAAGGCATTTGAGGATAATCTCTCCCAGATCCATCTATACTCCATGGGGAGGCTGACTCCCAAGGGAGAGAGATGCATGTACTGCATCACCCACTTCAGGAGCCCAAATTAGGTTACCGCTTTGAATTATAATGGAGAAACACATCTCTCCCTTGCTTGTAGTGTGAGCCTCGTGGGAGACAGTGTCTTTGCTAATACCCCCTCCACCCCTTCAGTTACCTGCTCCAAGGCTGTGCTCTGAGAAAATGGCCAGTATGGGAAGACAAGTCATATACTAAGTAGAAATAACATCATCCCTCTATAACCCTGATCCATGTTCTGGAGAAAGCTGCATATATTAAAGCTCATAGCAATGGGACTTTCTTCCATTCACTACTGTCTTTGATATGCTTGGGTAGCCTTTCTGACCCTGACAAGCACATACAACTCCAGAAAATACAAAGAAAGCTGTAATTTATTTTCCTTGTCTCTTCAGAGCAAAACAAAAAAGATTTTCAGAGTTGTGGCTTGTTTTTAATCATGTTGAAAATTTCTGAACTTTGCTGTGCCTCAAAGAAAGTGGAGCCAGCATTAGTGCATTATCATCACCCATACAGCAACGATTAGGTCTGAGCAGATACCACTGGGAACATTAGCTCAAGTAAATACCAGACACTGGAGCATAAAGGTTCAAGAGAGCTCAAAGTGCTTAGTGTTCATCATCTGATTCTTAAGGGATTTGTATTTCTGCCAACTTAATAAGTGAACAGCATAGCCTGTGATTTGTTTGCCGTACTGTACAGCTATGTTTTCATGCAACTAACCACAGCAACACTGATGTTGCGTTCAAATTTTGACTTGCTTTTGGAGGCAGCTGCTTTTCTTCTCTTCCATTCGCAGCTTAACGCAATCAGGCTGGGCAGCAGGGCAAACAATGTGGCTGGTGACAACGATCCTTGCGAATCTGTTGTGATGATCTTGCAAATATCTTCCCAATGGAGAATGCTGTTGTGGTGGAGGCTTGAACTCAGATGTATAAGCGTCCTGCCCAAACACTTCCTGTACTTTAGGTATATTTTAGAGCTACTGCACATTTGTCCATTCCACAGCAGGAGGGACATTAAACCAGAATGTAACCACTCAGGATTTTTAAACTTCTCTTTAGGGCTTTTTAAAACATTCAGCTCCTTCAGAGTCATCCTGTAAGCAAAAAGGCTCTTGGGACCTGGCAAGACTGGCTGTCAGCAGGATACTCTGGGTAATTTTTATATTACACTGCCAGCTTGGAAAGCTCTTTTGATTTGTTTAATGAGAGATCTAAGCCTCAGATTTCTAAAATATTCATTTATGTACTATTTTTTAACTGATTCTAATACAAACAGGTATGTTTTATCTGTGTACGTGGGAATAAGTGATTAGGAAAAATACAGTCTTGGTGCAAGACACTAATTCAAACCAAGAAACCTTAAGATGCAAGTTGCATGTCACTATAAGAAACTTTCTCATTGCAGTTGCTGCTGCAAGATTAATTGGACTTTCCGGTAAGCACAGAGGAATGGGAAATGCATTGGACAGAAGAATGTAGTCTCCTCCCTATCCCTTCAGGCTCTGTTATGGATCAGGGGTTGCACCACCGCGGGAGCCTGGGATTTGTTAGTGCCTTGCAAAGAGCAGGTAGTTGCAATGGTGTGGTTGTGACAGTGAAAGGTTCTGAACCAGGTGACATTTACTGGAAGGGAATAACCTTTTGCAGACCAACTGATGAGAGCTGGAACAAAACAGACTTTTGGAGTTTTCTTTCATAATCCCCCTTCTGCAGGTATGAGGATAATACACCATTTGCTTCCCTGCCCAGACAGTTTTAGAAATTTGGATTAACATGCCAAATTGATTACAAATTCAGTTAATTTTTCTTGCTAGTATTTTTCCTCTCTTTCTTGCAAATTTTTGATATTTCAGCATTTTGTTTAATTTCAGAAAGGGACTTTGAAATCAACCACTCAGGCAAATGTTGCTTAAAAACTTGTAGCTTAAACACCCACCATTAGACTCTGATGTTCTCCCTACTGATGGTATTCTGAAAATAAGTCGCTTCATTGTTACAAAACTTGCTTCCTCCAAAAAAAACAAACAAAAAAACAAGTAAAGGCTAAACTTCTTTTCTAGAGCCATCCTCTTTGTAATCCGATTTTATTGCTTTCTTTACTAACTGTCTGAAGAATCTCTGTACAAGAGTCTCACTGGCATTGACTAAATTTGTAGGAGCTGAAAAGAATACAGAAAAGCTAAAGGTGCGCAATTGGCTATATCAACTAGCTTTTTCTTGGTTTGAAACTGGGCTCTGAGGAAGAAAAAAATGATTGAGCCCTTACACAATTAAAAAAATAGATTTTTAAAGTTCATCCTTTCATGCATCTTGCATTATTTGTCACAGTAGTATCATACTCTAAAGAAATTAATTTCTTAACCTGCCGTTCTGCTCCAAAAGTAGTTAGGTAGAAGGTTATGCTGGTGAATATATCTACCCCACCATCTTGCTTAGGTTGCTGACTTGGGGCCAAAGTTGTTTCTGCTGGTGGCTTTCACAGGAGCCCACTGGCTCCTTCCAGCCTGGGAAACAGCCTCTCTTGCTCTGCCTGCTCAAAGCTGGCAAAGGCTGAGGACTTGCCCAGGTGTTGCAGGAAACATGGTCCTAAAACAATAGAATTAAAGCAGCTGACACTGGAAACTCAGTTTGGCCTGCAGCACTTTTTTTTTGGCAGGTCATGATACGCGAAGTAAAGAATAAGCGAGTTAAGCTCAGCTCCCCAGCTGTTTGTAAGGCTTCTGATCTTTTTGCTTCTAGATTGGTGAAGTCAGAGCACTCGGGAAAGCAACCACGAAACAAATGTAAAACCTTCACTGTGCTACTTCTCATTTCACCATGTTGCTCCTTTGGTAGCGTGCTCAGAGCAGGCTCTGTGCAAAAATATACCAGTGCCTTTCCCTGATCTCCACACGTGGGATACATGGGATACACACCATGACCTCAGCCCTTTTTGTTGTTGTTGTGTTTTTTAAATAAAACAAAACCCTCCTCAGGCATCTCTTGGAGCACAGTGCTTTTGATGAGAGTGAAAAGATTGCCCTAAACCTTGAGCTTTTGATACAGCTTAAAGCTGGGAGCTTGAATGCTCCCAGCATTCAAGGATACCTTGGGAGTGGTGGCTAAGGACTTATCTCTAATGAAAACAACAACACAACCCTTACCAGCAGGCCTATTGACATTTGGTTATTGCACTATGCTCTTATTTAAAGTACAGCTGCACTAATCAAAATGGCTCCCTCTGTCTTTGGTCCTATCTGTTCACTTTACTGACAGAAATAATTTGTGACTAGCAGCCCTGCCATGCCCAAGCAGACCTCCAAGCAAGTTAAATTAGCTTCACCTCCTGCCTCAGGAACAATTTGCAGCCATGTCCTCTCCCCGTTGCTAATGATGATGTAAGAAACTTTAATAAGAGTCTGATTTTCACACGCTGGGTTTAACTTTTTGTAGACAGCTGTTCGAGGAGTCCTCTGGCGACTGGCAAACGTGGACTCTTCTGTGGCGTTGTGAGAGCAAAGACATCCACAGCACCAGTTCTGTGGTGGTGGTTTGGCAAATATAGATATCCTCAGATTGTGGGACAATTCATTCCCTCCATAAGCCCGAGGTCTATAGCTTTGCCTACTTTCTGAAGGGAAGCCGAGTAGTCTTAAATGTGTATTGTATTGACATCAGTTATGATGGGCAAAAGGCTTACTGGAAACAGCTCTCTTCCCTTCCTTCAGCAGCATGTTGTCTCTACCCCCCTTTTACACCCTGGCTGCTGCGAGGACTGCAGCGGCAGCTCTGCAGTTCTGCTCAAAGGCGGCCCAACACGTAAAATACACTTTGTCACTCCACATGAAAAGGGGAGGAACAGAGCTGGTTAGAGGTGCTCTAGGCACCTCTACCACATCACATCATGAACTTCAGTCCTCCTAGAATGCTAGGGATTTATTTTTTCTAATATTCTGCTATAAACTAAGATTGTGTCCTATCCTGTGTACTTACCCCATAGATAATATGAATACAAGTTGCTCCTTGATCCTCTCCCTAAATACCACAGGACAGCAGCCTCCACACAGCTGCTACACTCTTCCCTTCAACACTAGCAGGAGGGAAAAGAGCGGCTGGGGAAAGGGAAGGTCCTTGAATTTACACCAGTTTGCACGCTTGCGTTAGTGAATTTGGATTTATGCAGAGAACAGCAGCAGCTAAAGGGCAGGCAGCGGTCGGCTGTAAGGTGCAGCTCTGAGCTGCAGGCTACCCGCCACCGATTCCTATTTCGGCCTTTCCAGGGTCTTGCTTGATAATATGGCTTATGTTTTTAATGTCTCAATGCAACAATCTGCTCCTCTCCTTCCATCTGTAAAAAGCAACAATTCCCGAGTGTAAGAGTAGTTGGGCTGCCTTTAACTACCACCGCTAACCAAGGTAGAAAGGGGGCAATGACAAAACACATGTAATTACGGGAACAAACTCCAAAGGATAAAATAGGCTTATCTCAAGTTTTTAGCTACTTAGCGTAAAGCACACAGCTGTGAATAAAAAAAAAACAAAACTTTTTTTCATTAATGCTTGTTTAGGTTAAAGCCTTAGGCTTAGCTTTGTTTTTGAAGTATTTTAAGACAATATTTTATTATTATAAATTATATGAAAGTAGTTGGTCTAAGTTCAGTGTTGCTTTTTCATTAAATATCCCTCCATGACCAGAGTGAAGGCACAGGTTCAAGTCAAAACATTTGGAGCAGCTCTGTGAAAGCACAGTGGGAAATCTAAATTGTCTCTGTAAGAAGTTGAAAAGGGTTAAAAGTTCACGGGAAATAATCAATGCACTCTTGCAAACACACATCCGTATTCATCCTTCTTTTTGGAACTTCATCCTCCCAGTGTTAAACCACTACTTCATCAAGTGACATCTGCAGAGTAAATAAAGCTAACTTCAGAAAGCTCATCTGCCTCAGCTCAGCAGATTTTGGAATTAAAATTTTGTTATAAACTCTGATTTTATAGAAGGCATTTTTCTATACCTATACAAATAAATACACAATAGCGTGTGTATGTGTGCGTATACATACACATAGGCTTACTTTCATAAGATTCTCCTCTTCAATCAGTTCAGTATGGGGGAACTTCTGTTCTCAAAAGTCAGGTGTGCTGCACCCTGCTGTGCCCCTGTCCTTTCAAATTTGCCTGCAAGTTTGAACAGTGCACTGGAACTGCCTGATTTGGTCAAAGGAGCTCAGAACAGATTTGGAGTAAACGTTGTGTTCTTCATAGGCAGAGAGATAATTAACAGCTTATAACTGCCCTGAGTATTTCAATGGAAACTCTCAAACAATGGAATACATAAGGAATAAAACAGAGAAGTTGCAGGGAATGGAATTTGTCCCAACTGAACAATGAAAGAAGAGAACTTATTTTTTTGCAGGCCATCAGTACTAAAGATGAGGCATTCTTAACATGTCTTGATATCCAGTTATGACCAGGACTATTCACCCAGTGCTCTACTGGGGCGCACAGGAAGGGAAGAGCTAATAGGAGAAGAATTTTCTTTCGATGGTGGGAACAACTGCATGACAACGAGCCCCCACCCAAGGGGGGATTCCATCACCCATCAAGGATGCCCTGGCTCATGCTGGGGCATTACATGCTTGTTGAAATCTCTCAGCTTTTATTAATTCGATTCCTGATAAACGTAATAAAACCCTGTAGCAGAAAGCCACACTGCTGATTCCTGAATCATATGAAATCATTCACCATTTTATGTACAAGTTTTGAATTACAATCTTCAAGTTCTCATCACAAAAAAAAAAAAAAAAAGCCTAAAAAAGCCTTTATGGTAGAACTGCACAGTATACAGAAGCATACTTTTAATTACACATTATCTTACACAACACATACTTTAACAAAAAGCAGAGTCTGTTACCTTTTTGAGAAGGCAGTGCCCAGACAAAACGAGGTGTTTCACCTTGATGATCAGAGCAATGGCTTTAACTGGACATAAGAGGACATGAAAAACTTCCTGAACGCTATGAAATAATTTAACAGAAAAATAAAAGTACATTTGTAAACAACTTTAAAACAAGATCCTTATGGAAAATGATAAAAGTCACTAGAAAGATAAGCTCTAAACTCTGCTTAGCACAAATTGCTATATTCTACCTTTATAGCTTTTTATGATATACAAATTTGCTCACACAGAACACCTCACTGAGAAATCAGGACAAATAATTTAATTTTTGGTAGAATTAAGAAAGGGCTAATTTGAAGGCAAAAGGCCGAACTCCAAATTCCCTTTGTACATTGTAAGAACAGCAATACAACCTAACTATTGAATGGGGCTGAGTTCAACAGTGTATGGTAGTACAGTACTTATTTTACAATCTGAGACCCTTTTTAATGTAAACTTTCAAAAGTCGTAAGTGACTGTTAGAAATGACTTTTGTATTATGTACCATTAAGTTAGCATTGCATTCACTTCCATTATTCAAATTTGCCATTAAATGACTTTTCACACATAATACTGATTTACTTCAAGCAGTTACTTTATCTGTTTTATGAGAAGGCAAACCATAAAAACTGTCCTGGGAAATGATTTTGTGTATGTAATTATCAACCATGCATCTGCAATCAAGCATTAGTATTTACATTGCTCTGCTTCAAGCTTAACCATATGATAAGCAAGCTGCCAAACACTGACTGTGTCCATTTTGGTAGATGGACAGATGTATGCAAACAGCAATGCTTTGGATAACTTGTGCTATTCCTAATACTAGAGTTATTTTCTCTGCCAATTACATTTTGCTATAAATATGTGTGCCCTTAAGTTGATCCCGATATCAGTTTCAGCTAACTAATCAAATTATCTGCTAAGGTTTTGGGAATGATAACCCTTCCTTTATTTAAATGAAATGAGGGAAGGGTTTTTAACTCCCAAAGCTTTGCCAACAAAAGATTTATTTTCAAGACAGAATGACACTGTTCAGTAAACTATCCTTCATCCTTGTTGTTCACACATAAGCACAATATTATTAATGTTTATTATCAGGTAGGCAGGAAGGGGAAGAGAAAATACTGTGAGATTTTCCCATTAATATTTTACCAAGCTCTGCTCATGGGCTCCTATGAACAATCACTCATTTTACATAAGCATAAATCAAAATTTAGATTATCCCTATTTTGAGGATTCAGCAGCTAAATTTCAATTTTCTATTTTCCTTTTGCAAAAGAGTGTTAAAAACCCCACCCACAAATGAGTATGCCAAGAGCTTATGAAAGGAATAATTTCTCATTATAAGTGCCTCATTTTTGTACCAGCTAAAAGTTAATTCATAATCCAAATAATCAATCTGCAGTGTAAACAAGTAGTTATTTTCTCCCATGTTATAATGGTAAATGACAATACAAATCGTTACATATTCTGCTTCAGTTCATTAAATGCAATTCTTCAGTCACAAAGGCAGCAGGCATTCTGTGATGGGCTTGCTTTGAACTATGTTCAAATGAGTGGAATAACTGAGATTCCTGACGGATATCTAAGCCATTTCCCTCATTTTCTTAATAGCTTCTGCTATTTGCATACTCAAGTCCATTTCATAATTCGCTTTTTAAAATAAATGCATCTCCCCACACCCTTCTCTCCCTATCCAGAACAAACTTATTTACATTTATTGTAAATATTTTTCAGCAAATAAGTTGTAAGAAAAATCTAATAAATGATATTAAGACAATGAGTTTTAAAAACTTGCCTTTCTCAACTTCCTTCCAAAGATGCTAGAAGGACAAAAGCTTTAAAGGTTTAAAACACACTTTCACACATTTTTGACTCTTTCTCTCATTTATCCAAGAGACCAACTTTGCCCAGTGAATCACCTCCATAACTTTTGCCCAGTAACCAGACAAAACTACATTATTCCCCCAATAAAGTAAAGAAAATACAGCCTTTTACTTCAAATATTTTATGAATGCAAGATTACAAGAAACATATTAGTCAAAATGCAGGGCTATCAAGCACTGAACTAAGGATGCTGGCATCAGTTTGACTACCATTTTGCACGTGGAAAAAAATACACTACATCTACAGGTAAAAGGCATCACTAATGCATCATGAATTAATCTGGTCAGCCAACATCATCTCTGCAGCTTGGTGCATGTTTAAATCCCGAAAATAACTGCTATTGTACATCTGTTTGAGATGAGACACTAGAACAAAACCATTCTTAAACAGGAAAGTTTTTGTTTTGCTCTTATCGAGGTAACATCAAAAACTAAATACAAGATCTTACAATTTAGCAGCCACTTTAACACTTGTTAGGCTAGCCTTCACACAAGGAGCATGCATACAGCCACTGCTTACTGTACTTGCTTTAAATTGAGGGCTGTTGATTCAAGTCACTGTCACTGTTTTCTCACCTTATTTGATTAACCTGTTGAACTGAATGTCCACCATAGGAAAAGGAAAATTAAATGATGTTATAAGTGTAGCAGACAAATACAGACCACACCAAGAAGCTAACACTCATGAGTTGTCATAATAAGGGATAATAAAAAAAAGGTCAGTCTCTTCTGTGCATATTTTTCATTCAAAAGGTCCCAGGGAATCATGACGTGCCTGGCCGTTTCTGTTGCTGATTTCTGATGACCTCTAATTGTTTTTTGCATTGCTGATAGTAAGTTGAGAGACTTTTGTTTTCATCTAACAGCTTTTTATGTTCTTGTACCAGACGGGATGTATTTTGCTGGTCTTTTTCATCCTGGTCCAGTTCTGCTATTAGTTCTTGTCTATAGTGTAAAAAAATAAAATAAAATAAAATAAAATAAAAAATAAAAAAATCACATTTGCGTCCAGACAACTTCACATGTTTAAATCATTATTTGATTATCAGTCTGAATTCATGTCTGGTGATATTTTTGTGCAAAGAAATTAGTTCACAAAAAAAAAAAAAAATCTTATTCTTTTCTGTAGTCTGAAGAAAAGTGCTCTTTGAAATCAAATCCACATAATAAGCTTTAAAATAGCTGTAAACCACAGTCTCAATCTCTAAAATTATCCTTTTTATAATGGCTTTCAAATGCAATTTTACAGGTTACATTACAGCACCTAAGGATCCATGTAGAAATTCATAAATATACTCAACTCTAATTTTGCTTTAACCACATGTATATTTAAAAACTTAAAACTCCAACTTAAAAGGCAGAAATACAATGATTCTGCTAACTTTTCAGTGAAACACTTTTCTATTTGGAGCTGAACTTCTTAAAGTTCAGTGGAAAGCAGTATCAGGCACATTATTTTTACAACTGTAATTTCAGCTAATTTATGCAATAAATGTTCAATATGTTTTTAGTAGCTATTTTTAGGGAAACAAATTGTCTACTTCTGTATTTTTTAACTTCAATAAAGTGATAATGTTGCAGTTCTGTTTTTTCATAAATTGCTCTTTTCCAGCATATTAAGTATTTACAGACCGAACATTTAAAGAACGCTTTCGTACTTGCAGCTATCTCAAAAATTCTGTTATGATTTCAGCATGTAAATGTTCAAAGCTGCAGTAAAACGATTCTGCGCTGTACATACTCTCACAGCCTAAGTTCATAAGTTCTGCTAGAGCAGAAATTGTTTGACTCCTGGAAAGAGCACTGCAGGAATTTTGGTAACTTTTCGCTGAAACATTGTTTTGTATTTAGAGCTGTACTTTTTAAAGCAGTCAAAAGCAGAATGAGGCAGATTATTTCTAAAATGATCATTTCAGTTAATCTATGCAATAAGTGGTCAGTATGTTTTTAGTAACTATTCTAGAGGAACAAACACACTGATAAACTTGCTAAAAATTATCCTACAAAACTGTTGCAGCAAATAGAATGCAGTTTATTTTAACATTTGTTTATGAGGTGACAAGAAGGCAAGCTGCCAACAATGTTTTAGTAGAAAACTATAAAATAGTAGAAGAGAAAATTAATCATGTTAGTTAATTATTGCCATATGGTTTGTATTACTGTTAAGGAAGACTTACTAATTCAACCTTTAGAGAATAATTAATTATCTCAAACAGCATTAAATACACTAGTTACCATTTCAGATAATACTACTTTTTTGTTTAACACATAAGGGCAACTACATTCTGACTAAGGAAAAAAACTTGGGAGAAATGTGCACTCAGACTTTCTGGAAAGAAAGAAAAAGGAGGAACCTGAAGTTGGAGAAGTAACAGTACTGAAAAATAAACTCATTTTTACTTAACTTACTGATCCTTAGAACAACAGAAATAAAAACAAAACTATGAATTTCAGGCTAGCTTCAATATCTCCTAATGAATTTCTAAGAATTCTAATAATATTTGGGAAAAAAAGTGCTCTCAGAATGCTAAACAAAGTCAATAGATGATAGGAGGCTGACCATACAGTAACTCATTTTTTTCCTATTCTGTCTGCTCTTCCTACTGTACAAGCTAATCGGATGCACCTATTTTTCTCATTAGCTATTCCACAAACACCAAGATGAGCTCCTCATTAACAGTCTCTTGCCTGCAGTGCCTCAGACCACTGGTGGGCAACAAGCTGGTTCCTTTGTCTAGCATGCGAGTACATATGATCTCTCAGAACGGCTCCCCGACATCAGGAAGCAGAAATGAAGGGAAGCAGAACACAACAGACTGTACTGCAAACTGAACTTCTGATTCAGCAATAGCTTTGGCCCCTATCCAACAATACATGCAAGCATTCGCTTAACATATACATGTATACAGTCCTACTAAGATTAAAGAGATTATTTCTAGTGCACAGGGGTAAGAAGGTATGTAATGGCTTTTAAATATTAATGTCTAAACCCCTGGTAGAAAAACAGAGGATGCACATTGATATTACTGTTTTGTATGCAATCAACAAAAGCCAGATATAAGGTAAAGATTAACTGCCCAATAAGTGACACTGAGATATTAGCCACAATTCTATAATGTATCATCTAAACGATTATCTATAAATTACAATGGAAATCTTTTACTGGACAGTGTGTGAAATAAAATTACAAGGTTCTTTAACAGACATCTTTTACTTGAGATGATGTAAACATTACTGGTACATTACATACAAAGATGTGACACACTCTTTAAAGCAGGACTCATCCAAAAGGAAAATCCTGATGTTGATCAGGACTTTCAGTTACCTGCTCTGAATATATCTCATCCGTGGTGAGGAGCTCAGTTTTTCCAAGATTAAGTCTTCAAAACAACTATGGTCTATGAAATGTTACTTCAGAAAGCCAGAAAGGATGCTCTCAGATAAATAACTTAGGGTAAAAGAAACATACAGAAGAACAGAAAAGGTTCAAAACATTTCACTTACTTTCTCTGCAACAGCAATGCAATTTCTGTCTGAACTTTCATGTACTCTTGTGCCATTTTACAGTGCTGTTCAAACACAGCCATAGATTCTTTGGAGTTTGGGCATGGTGCTAGAGGCTGAAAATAAATCAGACATGTTAAAAACTAATCAACTGATATCCCAATACATAGTGTGTTAGAATGTGTCTGTAATATATTTGTATCAACTTTTAGAAACTAGTGAGCTTTTAAAAATAAGTGTTAAACCATACCCTGGAAAATTTTACAGCACTGATGTCAAAGTTCACTCAGACCTCAAATCTAAATCTCTCTTTGTTACAAGGAATAATAATCAGAGTAGTGTTTGATCACACACAAAACAAATAAAATGAATACAAAAGTTTGACCTAATAACACCCAAATAAACAATGTCTTATTTTGACAGTCAGACTTGGATTTCATTTGGTTTTAGGGATCGTATTTCCCAGGGCTTGTTTTTAATAGCTTGATCAAATCTGAGTCAACCAATCTCAGATTACATAATATATTCTTTTTAGCTTTGGTCAAAAATTAGACAGGATATAAACACAGGTAAACACATGGCACTCTATGTTGCAGCTCACAATGCATGCATTAAAATGTAATGCAAAAAAAAGTATCTAATAAAGCACATATTTCTTACCTGTAACTGATGATCTAATGTAAGATATGCCATTGGGATGGAGTTATCTGACCCATTGGTCTCTGTAACAATACCAAGAAAACGTTAATATAGTTTCAAAATGAGTTAATCTGATTTTTAAAGGGCACAAAAAAATACTGAAACATTTCACAAATATATACAATCTGAATGTGGAAAGGCAGATGGAAATATCAGTGTTCCAAATCCAAGGCAGATGACTTTATTTGTTTTTCTGATAATGTTAAATGAGAACTTCAAATGTATGGTCTATCACACCAAGAAGAAATAAAGATTAATGTTATCATTCTACGTTTCTAGAAGCCATGTAACAGTGCACAGATTTAAGAAAAGTACTATTTCTGTACAGTTTGCAATCTTGTTCTCTGTTTATATATAAAAAAAAATGCCATTCCATTCTTGTTTATGAAGGATCAGCCAGCCAGCCCGTGCATCTAATGATTTTAAATTAGAAGCTATGCAAACCAGCTCTGCCAAAATAAAATAAGCACAAACCCCTGCTCAGTTTGAAACCTACTCCCTGTGAGGATTGTAAATATCTTTCTCACAACATGCTCTAGGGCATCTTCTTTGCTCTGTAGAGACACTTTGTGGGTTGCAAGGAACCCAATAACCAATCCATCTCCTGGGCCTGGCTGCTCTCTTCTTACACTGCAGTTCCACTGGGTTTCTCTAGCTCTTTCATTCCAGATATAACATGTTTCTGAATTATAGATCTTATCTTTTGGTAACCCACAATCTGGGGGGCACAAGGTTACTGTTAAGCTTTAAGAAACACAGGAGTAAAGATACATTGAGAAACTACTGATTTCATAGCTGCATTACTTCCACCAGGGGATCATATGGAGGAGGGTAGGTGGGGAAAAAAAAGGGGCTGCTTACCCATACCCCAAAAGCACCTGCCACACAGTAGTTGTGGTAGAGAAACTAAGGTGTTGCCCTCAAAGACTATGCTATCTCCAAGAGCAGCTTCAAAAGGAAACAGAAATAAGAGGGTGGGAATGGAGAAACAGTGGTTAAGTGTATGTTTGTAAGGAAACTGGAAGGTGGTAGAGAAAAAAACCTAAAACCAGAGACTTAATCACCACATCTTAAATCAGAACAATATAAAAGTCCTTCCCTACATTAGACAATTGCCATATATGGCATACTGCTATAGGAAAGGAATTATTGCAATGTTTCAAATACACCAAGACATGCAAAATACTTTAGATTACATTCTTGAGCGTTTCAGGTCTGTATCACAGAACTGTAACTTTTCTTGTGATTGTCCAGATTTGACCTTGTCCTCCTTTTATCATTTTGCTTCATTAATTTAAGTGTTGTCCTTTTTACAAAAAACAGAAATTATTTCTCTGTTCAGAAATGAAAAACAATCCTTTGTTCATGAACTGCATAAACCTAATTTGAAAAAATACATGCATGCATGTTCTGCATTTATCTAGGTATAGGTGAGGCTTTTTTGCATGGAAGAAAGTTGCTACAGTAACAGACCTGACTTTTAATCTAGTTCTGTGCTGCATTTAAGGCCAAAGATTTGGGACATGCTGCCTTTGCAGTGGCACAGTATCAGCAGCTCTCAGTTCCCAATGAACTATTGATTCAAGTCATGTGTAAGAGCTTGCCTCTGTGTGAGGCAGCAATTCTTGTAAGTGCGCACTGCCTAAAGGAGCTCAGAACCTACGTTGCACAAATGAGGACCCAGGCTGGGCTGTAGCAGAGGGCAAGGGGTTTGGGAATTATGTGTTACAAGGCAGAGAGTGTGATTATGAAAAGTGATAATGGACAGAAAGAAGGAAGTGTGGAAGCAAAATACGAGAGGATGTTCTCCTTCTCCCACTGAAATGGGAAAAAAGAAAAACACGTATCTTACATACAGGATCACCTTGTATTTGCTTAAACATATGCTGGGGCAAAATCAGTTGATATGGAAGTTGTCATTTTGCAGTTGTTTTACAGGAAAAGAATGGCGGAGTCACATCAGCCCAAAGATGAAACAGATCACCAGCAAAAGACTTCAGAATTTAAGGCACTGTAAAGTACCAACTAGAGACTAACATACACATTTTCATAGCAAAAGTGTAATTCTTATTTATATTCTAAAAAGGAATTTGTAGGGATCCATTGCTTTAATGCGGTCCAATATCAATCCTTTTCATAATGATGTGCATTACGAGTTTTAAAATTGAATTCAACTATTAAATTACGTTCACTCAAGCATATTTCATAACATAACAGTGATGCGAATGTAAAAGTGTTTGTATTTACAACAATTTTGTAAACACACTATTTATATTAATTCATTTAAAAATAATGATTTGTGAGCATGTACTTTGCATAAGCAAAAATACAACACACATAAAAACAGAATTAATGTATTCTAGCTCATACTCACCTAAGTAGCACTTCATTCCAGAAGTCAGAGCAATGAAAGCTTTATCTGTGCATTCACAATACAAACGCACAAGACTAAAATGCTGCAAGATGTCTATTCCCCTCACTCCCAACAACACACTGTAGCCAAAAACTGTCGCTCAAAGATCTGCACTAAATAGTAGCATCACTGTATATGAACAATAATTTGTTATAGGCAAAACAGAAGCGTTTATATAATTTAATATAACCTACACTAAAAATTCTTATATTCAGTGTGCAAAACAAAGCAATAATTTTATAATTTAGTTTAAGCAGTACTAAAACAGCCTGGCACTTTCACTGCTTATTTTTATTACTGTCTACGTACACAACAAAATCAAAGAAATATTTCTTACTTTTTACAGACTAAAAGTGAACTAAAGAACAAAGTATTACCTGCATCATCAGGTGTCCATGGGTTACGAGTTGGCTTTTCAGAGGTTGGTCCCGAGGTAGTGATCATTCTCACACTAGGACTAGATGACCTGCTGCTGTTTCTACTCTCCTGAAAGGATAAAAGACGACAAACTAAAATGGCAATGAAAGTCAGAAGATTGTTCAAAGTGTTCATTTTACATAACAGCACTAAAATGACAAACTAACATGAGGAAACCTGAACCCATATTCCCCCCAATGTAGTGGAGGGGGGAGTAAAAAATCTAAAAGCCTTTTACCCTGAAAGCATTTCAAATAACTTGATAAACTTTACATACATTACAGGGATAATTTCACCTTCATTTCTACTCAACCTTTACCACAAAAAGAAATGGATGTGATTTTTCTATTCAGCATAAGGAAAAGCAATGTTGAACAACGACATTACATCCAATAATTTTCACAACTGTTCAGTAAAACCTATCAGTTCTGTAACATAAGAAAGGAATAAAGTTCATTTCCAATGCTAATCAATAAATGGCACTGCATTCAACTGAAGACAGTGCAGTTTTGTAATTCTGTACTAGGCTGCAATGTATAAAATCTACAGGTTTTGTTATGATTCCTATGTTGACTCGGAGGTTGTATGATTCATCTTCAGAAAACATAAAAAAGTGTTAAACCAAAAAGGAACAATGAATTAAAGCAGGGAAATTAGAAAATGAGGAAAAATTCTGCCTTTAATTAAAAACTAAAACAAAATTCTGTAGGAACTTCTTCAACATACAACCTGACTTCTCAAATCCTTTTGTTTCCCAAAGCATGGACTCTAATACATTAGACTTCATTATTCCACCTAGTTCCCTTTTCAGAATTCTTATTCATAACAGATATTCTTATATTTCATATATCCTCTCACTGACAGAAAATTAACACAGTAAAAGACTTTGACTATAGACCTTGCCCCTCAAGTTTTGCAGGAAAAACTGTAGTCAAGAAAAAAGATGCTGTTAAAACACAACTATTTTGAGTACGGTGTGTTTACCACGAAATGATTAATTAAATGTTCTTTTTTTTTTTTTTTTTTTTTAAGTGAAGTACTCAAATATACATTACCTGTAAGCTGGATTTCTTTATGGCTCTAATTTCCAAATATCTTAACTTTGATTTTTAGAAGGAAAGACTTCAGACAGTCAAGTAACAATCCAAAGAGTGACAAGACTCTACACACCAAAATATTCACTATTTCAGCTATGTTAGAATACGTTTCTCCTGTAATTGCTTCAGTTTAAGAGGCTAGGAAAGCACACAATTAAACTGCACACACGAGACCTATAATGGTAAATGACCATACTTTCTAAAATGAAACATCCTTCTAAAATGAAACATCTTTATAAGAACAATAATTTAAATCTACTGGGTAAAACAGGGAAGTCAGAAGCATGGCTCAATTATCACCTTTCCAGAGCTTTAAAAACTGTTTAAAAAGCAAACCTTATTTTGCAGCAGTTAACACTATTCCTGTGCCAATGCTGAACGTTTTATCTTGTTTACTTATGCAATGACAAAATGTTTGCAAACGTAAGTTGTTCCACTTCAGTACAAATAATTCTTAATTATAAAAGAGAAAGGATGTTAATAAATAGAATTTACTTATATACTTGCTTAAGCTATTTAATCTTCCCAAATGAGTTCAGTTTTCAACTGCTGAGGAAACTCATATATGTGAGTGCATTCTATGTTCTCAAGGGAAATACGTGCACTCATAAATACAGAGAGTAAATAACAAGAAGCTCTGTAAGAACAAAGGAATTGCCAAACTAGGACAGCAATGTATCCATTAGCCTTGTATTCTTTGACAGAGCCACTGCAAGGGGTATCAAGAAAAGTGATTTAATTTTTATTAACCATTTAATGTTTTATTTTAGAAGTCAGAAACAGGGCAATATACTATCAGTATTCCACAGCCATTTCCAGAAGGGATGATACTAACTCTCAGGACAACACATTAGTTATTTTTAAGAAGCTTTTGTGCTGAAGTCTTTGTTGACATTAGGAAGATGTGTTAACTGTTTACTGCCAGAGTGATCAGATGTGAATGATAAACACACTTAGCTGATGTGAAAGATCATAAGATTGAGCATATTTAACAGTGCACAGTAACAGATATCAGTTGTTTCCTTTAAGGGAAAAAAAAATAGTGGAATATCTACAGTTGATAGCAAAGGGGACCTGAAAAGAACTCTAGCTGAAGTAATTTAGCAAAAACATGCTGTACTAGTTTGCTGAACTAGATTGTTTTGATCCATCGACAGAATAAGACCATTTCCTTGATAATATTATTTAGATGAAACTACCAGAGATAAAGGATTCATAGGTGAAGCACATTTACATAGCATCACAAAACCTAAGGGAAGTTCCCCAAACTGACCAGCTGTTTGATTATCATGCTTGAGTTTGGGTGTTGAGCCAGATGCATTAGGCCTCCTGGAGTCCCACTAGGCTGCAGCCACCTCCCCTGACATCAGCCCCTCTGACAGCTAAGCCCTGGCTATTCCTTAGCAATCAGTTTCTCTTATCCTTTCATGGATAGCTTTCCATCCTTGCTTCTTCCAGATATCTCCGTACCCTCAACGGACCCTTTGCAGAACCCTCACCTGGCAAGCAGTGTATTAACACTTCATTTCTTCAGCTTCCAGTAATAGTCAAAACACAGGTTTTATGCAGGTTATAAAACTCAAGTTAACCTCCACTGTAGGTAACGTTAAAAGGTTTTGAGAGACGAGAAAATGGGCTAGGCAAAATAAACACACTTTTCTTTCCCCATTTTCTCATTCTTTGTGAATGTCCTTTAGGCTTAAGACAGAGTCCTCTTAGGAACTCCAGAATTTCCCACCTCCCTTCCCCTTCTACATGTGGCTTTGCTTATGGGAGCATGATGTCTTCTGTCAGCTCCTTCCCACTGTCTCAGAAATTACTGATCAAACCCTTTTGCTTTATTTCCTTTGTCAGGGTACTCGCTGATCATTTTTGCCAGGTCACCAAACCCATGTTACATTGTCAGCTTCTTAGTTTCCATCTCTCAGACACAGACTCTTGAGAACCTGGCTTACTCTGAGAAATAATTCCCCCCTCTAAGAAAAGTACCATTTTTCCATGTTTAATTTAAATGGGTAACCAAATTAAAAAAAAAAACAAAAAAAACAAAAAAACACCCCTCCCAAACAACCCCATTGCTACAAGCCCTGCCTTCTCATCTTCTGTAGATTTTATCTTCTTATGAAGGAAGAAAAAAAAAAAGTGCATCTGTGACCAATTGCATAATCTCACTGACAGAATGATTCATCTATATAATATCAGATTCCACAAATTATCTCACTTAACTTGCATGCATGTGGGCATGTACATACAGACCTTGCTTCTCAACTGTTCAATACAGTGCATGGTTTTCTTTAATATACTATATATTTTTCCACCTCAAAATAAACTGTAAGAGTTATTAAGGTCCAGCACTAGTTGTTACAAAAAAAATCATCAGTTTAAAAGAGATGGTTTTGATATTAAGATAGTCCTGTGAAGGATGACATACCAAAAAAATCCCCAATAAAAATCACATAGGCAGGGACACGGGTATCTTACTAATCATCTGATCACAACCTATAATTCTTTCAAGATTATGTCAGGTATGTTTCTCAGTCTATTTGCATGAAATATCAGATTCTGGGAAGATGATTCTATCCAGTCTAAACAGCGGGTTAGCTGTGTTCATCAAGTCACTGAAAGTTTTTAGGGCTGCAGTCCAGAGCCTGCACATTTACTTCTGTGTTATGAAAGTGTTAAGCAGTGTAATCAGAGAAATACAGGACAATTCTGTGAGGTTTTAAAACACATGTACAGGCAAATGAGAAGGTAGGTGAATCACTTCAATGGAAAAAAAGTGTTTTACATGGAAAAATGAGTATCATACTATATGGATGGAAACAGATGAAAACAGTATTGGACTGTAGAGAAAGGGTAGTCTCAGCGCTGCTCAGGTCACTTGGAGTAAGATTCAGTCTAAGGTCACCAAGTACTACAGAAATCTGTAAAAAACTGGACTTAATGCATATGCATATTTTCAACACTGAGCTTCTCCAGAAGGGCTGATCCAATGGTTGAAAACCAACCGGCTTAGTACATTTTTGTATCCAAGCTCTTGACATAAAAGTAAAAGCTGAGTAGTACAATCATCTGCAAAGCACTGTCACTGTCTGTTGTTGATAATTTCAGTAAGAATACTGGAAAATAGAAAATGCCCCAGGTCTCAGAAAACAATAAAAATAGTAGTCACAAACCAACCAAAGTCCATGTAAAAAATAGTTCTTTATTTTTAGCCGCCCCCCAACTATGGTTGCGAAAAATGAGATTACTACCTCTTTTGTGTGTCTCCAACTTCTCTTGGAGCCATTTTACCTTATGCAAATAATATTCAGCAAGTCACAAACGGAGATGCTAACTCCTGTAATAGTATACAGATAAGAATAATCATAAGATATACAAGAGGGTCAGATGTTAAAGCAGGGAGATGTGAGTCTGGTCTGTGTTTTCCCAGGTAAGCACCCCAACCACTGGTGTACTGGTTATGAAGTCCAGTGTTTCTCTACACCTGAACAAAAATTCCATTCTCAATTGGAAAAATCCTCTTGATAAAAAAAATGCCAGTTGTAACAGAATAATTTTATATTGACACATTGGCAATTTCCAGAAAAACACATTTAATAAAAATATTTCTGATCACCTTTAATAACCAGCATTTCAGTGAAATGGTGTTTTAAAAAAAACCCCAACCCAAACCAAAAAACCCTCAGCAATCATTAAATTTTGAGCTGGACAGGGGCTTAAAAAGACAAGGTGCAAGAAGAGAAGCACACAGTGCTACGGCAGATCAGCGAAGAAAGCTACGCGGAACAGTGGGTGTAAGAGGGACTGGAATGTAGAGAAGAAGGTTGTATGCAATGAAGAGAGGGAGGGGGTAGGGGATTTTCACATTAAAAAGGATAACCTATATATGGTATGGTGCATATGAGGAGACATGATAAACTGTCCAGAGCTAAGCTAGTTAGAGACGAATTTTTTCTCCTTTGCCTCATAGATGGATTATATGGATAGCAGCTGAAGATTTTTAATAAAAATTCAGGGGAAGGAGGTCCAGAACTACAGAAACTTATAAAAAGGAACCCTGAACTTTAGAAACCAGGTCTTTTGCCATAATACATTGTGCTTGCTTTTTAAAATTGTTTTCTGATTTTTTAAAATATATGTATCAATAGTTAGAAGCTGTTTCAGCACTTTTCTACCTCTTCTTACACCAAAAAGCAAAACGTGAAATTCATTATTTATTTATATGGGTAGTGCATGGATGTTCTCCAAAGTGCATTTTTCATGCTTGTTAAAATATGTCATTTCCCAGATTTTATCATAGTGTTTCCAAAACTGTATAAGGCAAAAGAAGGTAAATGTAATTCTTTCATTTAGATTTCCAATACGTAGGATATCACAAGCAGGAAAGTAAAATGTGATACTTATACTTCTATAAAGCCTTGTCAGAAATTGGTGAGTTAAACAGAAGTTTTCTATATCCTCCTGGTAACAAGCACAATTTAGCTGGAACATCTATATAAGTAGCAGAGCAGCTTTCAAAGAAAGGTTCTGTAAGAGTTATTAAGATTTGAAGTAAATGCTGAAATTACATAATGTTTTCAAATATTAATCATTCATTAAAATGAACAGAATTGAAAATTTTATTAAAAAAGCTACACTTAAATATCTTTATACAGCAAACAGTGGAATTTGGTATAACTGATAGGCTGTCAAATTTTTTCCAAGTCTTGCCTAATTTTTGTTCCACAGTTAACTGAATAGGCTAATCTAGTTCTTTACTAAATTTGGCAGACTCATTTCTTTCTAAAAACCTGCCTTCTTTAATGATATTATAATGTATTTAAGAATCATTCCATTATTTTCTGATAGATGTACACAGTAAGCTGGACTAATAATATCTGGGGTTTGATGAGGTTTCTGTGGCTACCACGCTCCACGAAACTAAAGAAAGATCAAATGTTAATCTCCCTGATAACTACACACCCCTAAAATTACCACCTATTTTAGTTTATTACAGTAGGATGTTTAATATGGAAACCTGATTAACCTGATGAATACGCTAAGCATTTTTCCACATCCAAATAATAACAGGGATCTCAAAATTGCTAATTCACACTAAGGACCAAATATCCTCTACGAGTTACTGAAAAGACAAGGTAGCGATTAAACCACAAAATAAACACAGTCAAATGAAACGTTAGCTGTACTTTTCACATTTAAGATGTTTGTAGTTAATTCAAACTTTACACAGTATACCACTGTGTCCGTTACCATGGCACTTAAGATACCAGATACAAAGCTATGCTATTATAAAATGTCTTATTGAGATAGTGATTTTTTTGTACTGAATGATAGCACCCTCCTGTACATCTTTTTGAAGAAACTGGAGTGATACTACTAGAAGTCACTTTCCAGGGTTCAGAGATCAATATTATAAATTTATTATTAATGCACATGCTTTTTATTTTTATGCAAAAGGTGAATATAATCTATGCATCAGTGCTTCAGACAATCATACGGAGTAATTACAATTGTTTTCTACATACAGAGAGGTGAAAAGCCTTTCCTGCATGATATCTGCCTTAAGCCATATTGAGTGGCTATATATAAACTATTTGTATACAAAAGGGATATATGCTGCATGTGAGCTACACAGCTAACACTTCTCATCTAGAATCTTATTCACAGCCTACCCTCATGGATTCTAATTTAAATGCAATGCAAATGACGCTCCAGTCTGTCAAGCTAAAAGATCCCAGGTCATCCACATCATTTCTACATAAGTATCAAAGGTGAAGATTCACAGAGCAGTTTCCCTGTACAGATTCCCTGTGGGCTTTACTGAAGATAAAGAAGACTGAAAGCTTTTACCTGACTGGATTCTGTTCCAGCAACACTGAGATCTTGAATGGATCTGCGCCTCTGCTGTCCGTTTCCTGCTGGGAAAAAAACAAAACAAAAACAAAACAGTGAAATCTATTCAGAGCAAAATAAGAAGGGTGCGACTGTAGCAGAGGAGCTTGGAATTTGTACAAATCCACAGAGAGAAAGTGAGAGAGGGGGAGAGAGAGACAGCTGCAGAATTTTAACTCAAAACATGCTGGCCTGTCAACAAAAAGTATACCCTAATACAATAACCACTCCTACCACATGAATAGCTTCTGCACTCTACTCCACCATCTTCTGTCACATGTATTTGACCAGGCTTAGTACTCGGGGCAGGAGCTGATGACGACATCTATTTCAAGTGCGTTACGTTATGGGGATTTCTAAAAGCTAGACTGCTAAGATAACATGCTGTCAGCTCTAACCTGTTACTCTTTGGTATGCTTAAGAAACATAGCAAGGACTTCTGTCTGCGTTAAGCTCCCCTCACTAAAATTAATTAAGACATGAAAGTGCTTTCTTCTGGTCAAAGTGAAAGCTCTGTCTTCTTCATATGAATAAAAATATGTCCTAAACTACGTCCTATTCCCATGCTCTGAGAAGCGTGAAAAGGAGACTGTTCAGCTAAATCGCATCTTGCTGTCAACCTCCTGAGCACAATGCTGTAATCTTTTCCTCTTCTCCTTCCACCTGTTAGCAATTATCCACCAGTGACAGCTATACAGAGCAGTTTAAATTGCAACACTGACACTCAAAGGCATTTCCAGGAAACCAAGTCTCCTTAAAAATAAAGTAGATTATGCAATAGAATCCCCCTAAGCACTTTGATTTTTATTGCTGTGGTTGTTTATATTGTCTCTTGAGAGCAGGTCAGCTGTCCAAAAGGAAACACCAAAATGTCCTGAGTGACAGCTGACAATGCTCAAAATTCTTGGTCTTAGATCTGCATTACATAACTTTTCTACTAGTGGGTAGCATTCGAAACATGTACTACAGCAGTTGCAGCCCCTAGCCCCTGTAGTATTCAACAACCAGCACAACTCACTCAGCAATGTCTTGTAACAGGCATCTAATTTTTTAATTTCTTAGATATTTCTTTTTTCAGCATCATTTCAATATTACTGCACAGCCTTTCTTGAAAGATGTTTTGATTCATAGCAATTACTACAAAAATGTAAAACTATTTACCTGATATTAATCCATATTTTAAGGAATCATAAATTAAAATTCTAAATATCAGTTACTATCGCACATAGGAACACGTTATCGCAAAGCAGCAATACAAAATTCTGTGTCACTTTACCAGTTTGTCATGACATTTGATATTCTAAAATCTTTAGGAAGTGCTACGAGAAACAAGCATATCAGAAAACTGAGAAAGATTCTAGACTGGGAATATATTCTTTGCACTGACTATAAGTGAATTTGAATTGCAGCTTTTCTGTGGCCTTGATGTTTTGCTTCTGAAATTCAGAGAATGTAGATACTTACCTAAGCAACAATGACTATACTGCATTTAATACTTTTTTATGAAGACATGAGAGTTTATGTGAATGACAAAGGTATGTCAAAATTTTTGAATTTATTTTAAAATATCTACCTGACCATTTAAAAACAAGATTATATATTTAAAACAATTAGGTACTATAGATACTTCATCCGACTGCCATAGTTCATCTCAATACTCAAGATATGGATGATCCACCCATGACCGACACAATTATGTGCACATTTCATTCAACAACACCGTTCTAAAATTAGCCCAGCTGAAATAAGCTTGCAAAAATATCTGAAATTCTCATTTCAGATTAGCAACATTTGTGAATTTAAAGAACCCAGCACATGTGTTGCTGAAGTATTAGATCATGGTTGCCAAAAAGTTAAAATAATCAGGGTGGGGTGGCAGAAAGGAAAGAAAATGCTTTTGGGGAAGGAAGAGGGGCCAAAACTATTGTGTATTAATAAATGAACATCTTTAAATGAAAAATCTTCAAGTTAGTAGCATGAAGGAAGAGCAAGCTCTACTAGGCAATGCCATTTGAATTAGTGTAACTACTGCAGACATCTGGCAAATAGTTTAGACAAAGCAGAAACAGACTACAAATCAACAAATACTTATTGCTCCAGATTCAATATTAATTTCAATTGAAAAATAGAGTATACAACATGAAATCTTTATTTGAAGTTATTATTCCTACTTCTCTATGCTTTCCTTGAGTGGTTTTAATCTTGTTCTTACCTCTACATCCATTTAAAACTTAATTTTTCCTCTTTGTAAGAACTATAACAATTTTTTTAAGTGCCAAAAAACCCAAAAACCAAAAAAGCAGTAGCAGTATGTAATATACAGATGCACCATGTCAGGATTTCAACAGTTTATAGGATTTTAAGATTATAAAATTAACAGACATCCAATTACGCATTTGTTTTGAAATGACAGCTTTAATAAAAAGAGTTCTGAATGCCTGACCACCATCTGAAGTCATGGAAAAACTTTTTTTTCCCCCAAAGCACTTCTGAAGGAAGAGGGAGAAGGAAGAGGGAGAAGGAAGAGGGAGAAGGAAGAGGGAGAAGGAAGAGGGAGAAGGAAGAGGGAGAAGGAAGAGGGAGAAGGAAGAGGGAGAAGGAAGAGGGAGAAGGAAGAGGGAGAAGGAAGAGGGAGAAGGAAGAGGGAGAAGGAAGAGGGAGAAGGAAGAGGGAGAAGGAAGAGGGAGAAGGAAGAGGGAGAAGGAAGAGGGAGAAGGAAGAGGGAGAAGGAAGAGGGAGAAGGAAGAGGGAGAAGGAAGAGGGAGAAGGAAGAGGGAGAAGGAAGAGGGAGAAGGAAGAGGGAGAAGGAAGAGGGAGAAGGAAGAGGGAGAAGGAAGAGGGAGAAGGAAGAGGGAGAAGGAAGAGGGAGAAGGAAGAGGGAGAAGGAAGAGGGAGAAGGAAGAGGGAGAAGGAAGAGGGAGAAGGAAGAGGGAGAAGGAAGAGGGAGAAGGAAGAGGGAGAAGGAAGAGGGAGAAGGAAGAGGGAGAAGGAAGAGGGAGAAGGAAGAGGGAGAAGGAAGAGGGAGAAGGAAGAGGGAGAAGGAAGAGGGAGAAGGAAGAGGGAGAAGGAAGAGGGAGAAGGAAGAGGGAGAAGGAAGAGGGAGAAGGAAGAGGGAGAAGGAAGAGGGAGAAGGAAGAGGGAGAAGGAAGAGGGAGAAGGAAGAGGGAGAAGGAAGAGGGAGAAGGAAGAGGGAGAAGGAAGAGGGAGAAGGAAGAGGGAGAAGGAAGAGGGAGAAGGAAGAGGGAGAAGGAAGAGGGAGAAGGAAGAGGGAGAAGGAAGAGGGAGAAGGAAGAGGGAGAAGGAAGAGGGAGAAGGAAGAGGGAGAAGGAAGAGGGAGAAGGAAGAGGGAGAAGGAAGAGGGAGAAGGAAGAGGGAGAAGGAAGAGGGAGAAGGAAGAGGGAGAAGGAAGAGGGAGAAGGAAGAGGGAGAAGGAAGAGGGAGAAGGAAGAGGGAGAAGGAAGAGGGAGAAGGAAGAGGGAGAAGGAAGAGGGAGAAGGAAGAGGGAGAAGGAAGAGGGAGAAGGAAGAGGGAGAAGGAAGAGGGAGAAGGAAGAGGGAGAAGGAAGAGGGAGAAGGAAGAGGGAGAAGGAAGAGGGAGAAGGAAGAGGGAGAAGGAAGAGGGAGAAGGAAGAGGGAGAAGGAAGAGGGAGAAGGAAGAGGGAGAAGGAAGAGGGAGAAGGAAGAGGGAGAAGGAAGAGGGAGAAGGAAGAGGGAGAAGGAAGAGGGAGAAGGAAGAGGGAGAAGGAAGAGGGAGAAGGAAGAGGGAGAAGGAAGAGGGAGAAGGAAGAGGGAGAAGGAAGAGGGAGAAGGAAGAGGGAGAAGGAAGAGGGAGAAGGAAGAGGGAGAAGGAAGAGGGAGAAGGAAGAGGGAGAAGGAAGAGGGAGAAGGAAGAGGGAGAAGGAAGAGGGAGAAGGAAGAGGGAGAAGGAAGAGGGAGAAGGAAGAGGGAGAAGGAAGAGGGAGAAGGAAGAGGGAGAAGGAAGAGGGAGAAGGAAGAGGGAGAAGGAAGAGGGAGAAGGAAGAGGGAGAAGGAAGAGGGAGAAGGAAGAGGGAGAAGGAAGAGGGAGAAGGAAGAGGGAGAAGGAAGAGGGAGAAGGAAGAGGGAGAAGGAAGAGGGAGAAGGAAGAGGGAGAAGGAAGAGGGAGAAGGAAGAGGGAGAAGGAAGAGGGAGAAGGAAGAGGGAGAAGGAAGAGGGAGAAGGAAGAGGGAGAAGGAAGAGGGAGAAGGAAGAGGGAGAAGGAAGAGGGAGAAGGAAGAGGGAGAAGGAAGAGGGAGAAGGAAGAGGGAGAAGGAAGAGGGAGAAGGAAGAGGGAGAAGGAAGAGGGAGAAGGAAGAGGGAGAAGGAAGAGGGAGAAGGAAGAGGGAGAAGGAAGAGGGAGAAGGAAGAGGGAGAAGGAAGAGGGAGAAGGAAGAGGGAGAAGGAAGAGGGAGAAGGAAGAGGGAGAAGGAAGAGGGAGAAGGAAGAGGGAGAAGGAAGAGGGAGAAGGAAGAAAAAAAATCAATCCTGTGGCAGGGGTTAAAAAAAATTATACTGAAATAGAAACATACCCTACGAAATCATATGCCACTTATGGTTCAAATGCTTACTGTAACACAGTTCTAGAAGTTCCAAAGACTTAGAGTATCTGTGGAGTCATGCTTTCAGCTTTTCTCAACGTACCTATCTTGTGGGCAAGAGATACAATTACTGGAATGTCCAAGCTATATTCTGTTTAATGACACATGAATATATAAACTGTAAGGGTACAATGAAAGTGGAACAACAGGAAAAAAAAAAAAGCTAAGTACAGGTAGGAGGAGAGGAGAAAGGAGGAGAACAGGCTCAGAGGAAAGTATCACTTGTTGAAATATCTAGGAGTTGAAAAATCAAGAGAAATAATAAGGCATTTTTAGGGTCTTATACGAGTTTGATGCTGCAAAGCATTACTTGTAAATGGTAATTTTAAATGTGTTGATAAGAAAATACTTGAACTGCTAAGGTATATGTTCTCTTCCATTCATTTCCTTTGTTCTATTTTACTTTTCCTTTCTGCATTTTCCCTTTTTTCACCCTCCAGCTCTTTCTTCCTTTTCTCACAATATAGTTTCTTCTTTCTTGCATTACTCTCATTTCACTCCCTGTCTTCCCCAGCCTACTGCCTCTTAGCCTCACATTAATCTTTCCCCATAAACATCACAAACATACTTCCTGGCCTCAGAAACAACAAGCTGCTTTCACAAACACAGATGCTGCTTGTTCTCCTCATTAAAATAATAACATATTGTTGGCATCCCCTCAGCCAAAGTACAAACTCACTCTCCCTCTTCTAGCTCTCCCGTTCTCTCATTCAGATTCTCTCTCACTCCCCTCTTTTTCACTTTCGTGCTCGGGAATCTTCCTCTTGGTTCCTCCTTGATCTTGTTCTCCCTTTCTGATTCATGCATACCGCAGATAAATCCCTTCTTCTTAGCCACCACCCTTTTTGGACTTCTGTAAGAATCAAATCTCACTTAGACGGTAGTATGGTCAGTGAATGTAATAGTGTGAGAAGACAAAAAGGGTAACATTTTAAAGAAATGAAGACACTGATCTCTATTCTAGAAGAATGAAGTGATTTGGGGAGACAAGGGTGGGATTTCTGGCTTATACTGGTTTAACAATGTATAGAAAAATTACAGACTGAAGCATCTATGATTCCTATACACTTTCTAAAGATACTCAGCCAAATAGCTCTATCTTGAGTAATCATTTATGCAGTGTCAATGCTATAAAAATCCTACAACTCTGTGTGGTACAAAGTTTTAGATGACAAGATTACAGAGACAAATGCATACATACTATATGCATGAGATGTCTAATGTTGCCAGTGGAAAAAAAATACTGTACTTTCAGGTACCCTTGACAGATGCTGGTTTACTGGTTTGCATCCAAAAAGTGTTCTGCATATCTTTCTTGGTCATGTTACAAATTATATTTATATTTTTTTCTTTAAACATGTGGCTATTTAAGCCTTTGATGGTTCCTTTTTTTTTTTTTACATGTATTTATATATAAAATATGTTGGTGTGTATTATTTATGCTATAAAGGAAAGGGATACTGCACTTGGCATTTGGTTGCATATTACAACCACTGAAAGGTCATCTACCAAACTGTTAGACTAAAAAGGAATTAGCAGATCCATTTTTTAAGTTTTGTATACTAGTCTCAAAACATAGCATCATAAAGGAAAGAAAGTTCATACTTATTTTTAAAAAATATTTAGAAAGAACAGCAAATATATATTGAAAATTTCTACTCCTGCAAACCTATTACCTTGATCTGATAAAAATTTACTTTTTACAACTTAAGTAGCATAATCAGTTCACGGACGAAAAGCAGCCAGGGAAACATACCACAGAAAACAATGACAGCAGATGTAGCACTCATACTTCGAAAATAGCCCTACCCCAAAGCAGCTGACTCATGGGAACATGCCTGCGTGCTGCCCTGTGCCCTCACGGCAGCAGCTGCTTTGCCATGTGCTCTGCAGAACTGCACGCAGCAGTGGCGGCAGCGAGCGTCTGCGCTCGCGCTGCTCTGGGCGCTGCAGGAGCAATGCGTGGAGCCAAGTGCCGAGGAGCCAGGTATGTGGCAGAAAAGCAGGTTAATGGGGCGCGAGCTAGTCCGGTCCCAGTCTGGGGATGTCAGAAGTGTAACCAGAAAGGGGAAAGTGCGTTAAGAGGCCAGGACCGAAGGCCATGCTAAGACAGTAGGGAAGAGAATAAGGTGAGAAATAGGCTACATTATACTGTCTTAAGAGCAAGAAGCTTTTGAGAAACACTGCTTTAAGTATACAGATACACAGATATAGTTACTTTGCCATGCAGATAATCACATCCCTTTCACATAATGATTAAGCTCTACTTTAAAAATAGGAAGTGTTTTTTTTTCTGGCCCTGTGATTTGTACTGGAAAGCTGTTCTGACAGCTAGAAATCTTTTAATATACAGCCCAGACTTATTTGCAGACAATTTATATCTTTTTTCCTTAGTGCCAATACTGTCTTTTAGCTTAAGTAGTTCTCTTCCTAGTCTTTACCTGCAGATTCATTTATAGAAAATAATTATTCATTTCTCAGCTTTCATTTTGTGGGCTTAAAAAAGCCAAACTTTTTTTAAATTTTCTTCATATTCTCCATACCATCCTAGTAGCTCTTCTTACTATCATTTCAGAGTGCAATTATGTTTCTTTTATATGGCTGACCAGAATAGTGTATTGTATTCCAGAACAGACCACCAAGGGCTTATACAATAGCATTAATGCTTTTTTTAAAAAAAATCTCTCCTGGAAAGAGACCTCTGGAAATGAATCCTAAGATTTCACATACTTTTTTTTTTTTTTTTTTTTTTTTTTTACAATGACATCATATGAGTGACTTATTCTACCTTGGATTCATTTGCATGCATATACTATGGTCCTTTGCAATCATTTCCACTAACAAGCTCTCATCTTATTAAAGGGACTGTTGCTACTAGTCTTTCAGTGTATTACCCTGAATTTTTCCCTACTTCTAGTGTTTTTTAGTCAGAACACAATTCATCCTATGTGATACTCCAATCCTCTTCTTTATTAATAGCGGCTCCTGATAAAGCATTAACGGCAAATTTCATTGGCACTCATTTAAGGCTTAAATTCCTTAAGAGCAACCTTTGAGAAAATTCATTCATACACTTGCTCCAATGCTATACAGTCTTCTAATTCTACAGGTTGATATTTCTTGCTTATCTATCCCAAATTCACCTTAGAATTCTTATTTTGTCAAGTTCAATTAATAATTAAAATTGTCCAGATGAAGGACATCTAATTGAGTCCCTTTGCCTAAGCAAGACAGACCTCAAAAAAGGTATCAGATATGTTTGGCACAATCTATTTTGAGAAAACTACGTGGCATTAAGTTTCGTTGACCTTTTTATGTTTAATTTTTCTTCTCTAAAAGTCTCAAAGTTTTTTTAAAGCCTCGTGTACTGTTATAGGCAGACAAACAGGGTAACAGGTGCCCAAGCAACCTCTAGGGCGTATTTGCCATGCTCCCATCACTTACTGACAAGGCCAAGCTTGACAGACCTCTTCAGAATGCGGCTTTGCTTTCTCTTTCCTCACTCAAGATTTCCTATGTGTCATTGAAGGCCAGGACTGTTTGAAAATACAGTAGAAAGCTATACTAGTATAATTTCTTGCTGCTTCATTAGTCTCAATGTAAAAGAGGTTTTGTTTTTACTGACAGTGCTGTATTTCCTTGGTAGCTACTTTTTGCCAGCTACTTTTTGACATTCTATGTTTTTATACATAATCTTCAATAAAGTTATTTGAAAAAAAACTTCTTGTGCAATGCTGTATCTTTTGCATTCAACTTTGAAATACAAAACAAACCGTTTCAGTTTAGTACCCAATATTTTTGTCACTGGGTAATAGTATACAAAGAAATTTACTAAGATTCACATATGATCAAGCTTTACATGGAAGCTTCATCAGATGACACATATTTAGAGTACGGGTCCACAGTTTTTAATGGATTTCCTGATTAGCAACAGATACTATTGCTGGCAGCTCCTGACTCTGACAAATCATTTTGAAGTGACTTGCATACCACTAATGGTGCACCTATCACAGTTTGGGATTGATTATACTTATTTTTAGGCTTTGAGAAGTATGAAATGAAAGAGATAAATCTATTTTGATTGCAAAAAAGAAATGGGAAAGGAAAAGATATATTTCTAATTAAATTTAGACTTAGGATAGATGAGAATTATTCATTAGCATTCCAACTGAAATTACTGGCTATGGTGCTGATTATCCTGATTTTCTTCCTGTCAGAAGCCTGTCCTAATGATTTTAGTTTGCATTAACTTAAACACAGTGGAAATACTTCATGCAAACCCATTTCAGCTCTAGAAGATTATAGCTGAATATAAAAATTACACAGATTAAGCTCCAATCTTGTTTAATCTCAAGTGTCACGTGGATTTGAAGTTCTGTACATAATGTACTTAAGTCTTTTGTTCTACTAAAATATTTGATTAGATCAAAAAAATGGTTGCTCGAACCCTACAAAGATCAGGGCAAGATAACTATCTGGGCAGGAATTTTTCAATTTAAGTCCATTTTCACTAAATATGAGGTTTTGTAATAAAATACTGCATAGATTCTTACTATGCAGCAAAAGTATTTAGCATCAGAATCATAAAGAAAAACAAACCTTTACTGATAAAAAGTTACACTAAGAGATCATGCTTCTCCTTACAGAGACATTGTGAAAAAATTTATCAGGATATTTCTAGCTCTGCCCTAGAGCAGCTGGAGCAAAAAGTATTTTTAGCAGTCTGATCATTATTCCAGCATCTTAAACAATAGACCCGTTCATCTGGTCTGCGATACCTGGTATGATGATCTCAGGGACATCCAGAATGTTGCCAAATGAAGCAGTTTTACGGTGGCCTCGTTTAGGCTTGGAATAGGCTGAAAAAATACACATATACAATACACATGCAAAACACTAAAATGGCAATAGCAAAATTACTGAATTCCTAATATTGCATTTTTCATAAATTTTGTTAAACTATTGTTCATGCAGAATATGTCATGCAGAATAAACTGCATTGCCTTCCACTCATGCTTTCAAATAGTAAAGCAACTGTTAAAAAGCAAAAATGCAGAACTAGCCATCAATACAATGTGTAATTAGTTATAGTTAGCAACACAAAAGTCAAACACAGAAAGCAGCATGGCAACAAAGAAGGGAAAAACCAAATGTAGTTATCCAAACAGGGAATAAATTAAATTATTTCAGGTCACCTGTATATTCAGAATAGATAAATATTCTTGATTCCCTGAACTTGTATTATACTTTCTCTTTAGTGTCAGGCATACACTATTTACAAACAAGACTACTAGTTGGATCTTTTGTTTCCTTGAATCATCATTTCCTGTTAGGGGAAATCTAATTTGTCTCTAAATTGTGCTTAGTATTCTATTAGATGTCATAATCATTCCTGCCTTCTATTCTTTTGTTCTATTACTCAATATTTTTTGTTTTGAAAACAGGATATCACCACCAACCTTTTCATTTTTGAATGATGTTCAAGAAACATTATATATTTTGGAATAAAATCTAACGGTTAATTTCTTTTATTTTGCCACATGTGTAGTTTAAGATTATATAGTTCCTATCTGGAGAAAATTGTATCTCCCAAATGTAGTGTTGCAGCATGTCCACCTCAAACTTGCTATCCAATATTAATGTGCATTATGTAATTTGTTCTTACACTTAATCTAACAATAGAAGAAAAAAGTCAAGTTAAGAATTATTTAATCTTCTTATTTACTCTTAACAACAGCCTGATCTCACCCCAGCCACAAATTTTTTTTTCAGGTTCACAGCATATCATCTCTGTCACACAATTAAAAAGAAAAAAAAGCAAAAAACTAAACCAGTGCTGTTTCAGCTCTTTTTAAAAAAAGGTCAGATGGGTTTGGTCTCATTTCCAGTAGACCACTATTGCCTAAATTTGTTCTTTTTTTTAAATAACCAGTATATCAAATATACGCATTTGTTATAAGAAAAAGAAACCCTACAGTCATAACAAAAATCTTAAAATATTCTGAAATAATAATTACTATTCAAAACAATCTACTTATGAAAGAGAAACCAGGAAAATTAAAAACCTCCCACAATGTAGGGTCAGAGTTATCTCCACTAATGTCAAAAACTTGCATTGACTTTATAGTGTCAGAGACCAAAGTGAGTCCTGACATATTTAAAAATAAAAACAACATGTTATTATCACCAGGTAAGTACACAGCTGCCTTCTGTGTTAGGAAACCTTTAGAGATATTCAGGGTGAGAAGTGCTACACAGTCATCCAGTCAAATACTGACAGTACAGAAAACAAATCTTAGAGTAAGGCCTTAAAATAAAAACATTAATGTAAACACTGTTCAGGGCAAGATAGTATTATGTCATGAGTATCTTCAGTATTTAGTAAAACAGGATCCTGGAGTAATTATAATACAATAAAGAACAAAAAAAATCAAATAGTCATGATGCAGAAGATAGCCAGAATACAATGCATATTTCCTTATTCATTATGGTTACTCAATTACCCTAATTTTAAGATTGGTGGAAAAATACTAGATGAACTAAGTAAACCTGGACTAACCAAGGTAATTTTGTCTCATTATTTAAATCTATGGTTATGTGCCATACAAAAAAGTTTCATAAATGAAACTTAAACCGAAGTTTGTATAGATTAATAAACAGTATCTCTGATGAAGAGAAGAGACAAAGAAGTGTTTGTCAAGTATATAGATTTTTATTAATTTGCTTTTCTGGGAAAAATAAAGATTGTTTTCACCATAAGATTATGTATTTATACTTACACATAAACTCCAATTCACTCAAGGATTCAATATTTAGACAGAATAGTTTATAGCTACCTGAAGCAAACCCAGCAACACACCTGTAGCTATGTGTGTGTTTTTTAAAAAACAAAAAACAAAAAACAAAAACCCAAAGATATAAGCACTTTGTTATTCTGATAAATAAAATAACCTCCTAGTTTCTCCTTCTGAAATCCATTTCTGTCAAAGTGGATTTTAAAACTTATTAGAGAACATGCCAAACTTTAAACCCACCTTTTCATTCCAATATATTAGAATAACCTTGAAGGAAATATTATCCCAGTAATAATTATGATAGCAGAGATGGAATAACATTAATTTGGATGCAAAGGCGAAAACTTGTGCACTTGGAATAGGACTGATATTTAAAAATCTCAGAATTATTTTAGAAAGCTAAAAGTCTAATTCAACAAATGTAATCGTTCTGTAACCTTAGAAGTACCCAATTAAAAAATTCAACCTTTTGGACAGTTGAGTGCACAACTGTTAAAGAAGCTATTTCTTCCTCCACACTTAAATGACAATGAAGAGTACATGCAAAGTTTAAATACTTTCATATGGCTAATCTTATTAACCTTCTGTAAGACTACTATGTTTTGCATCTTCCTTCCTTCCTTCCAGTTCCTCATTCTATCCCCCAAACACCCTTTATTTTTACCTGTGGTGGAAGCTATTCTTGCTTCTATTTCAGACATGTCAGCACTCATCCTTTTGGCTTCTCCTGAAACAAGGGCTGACTGTGGTCGCCCACGAACATCTGACAAGCTCTCCACACTGCTCCCACGAGATGGGGGTAAACTCAAACGGCCAGGATCACCCTGTTTCAACAACCACATTTTTAAAAAGAAAAAAAAATCTGCAGGAGCCCTTCCATAATATGCTCACTATGTAGGTTAAAATATATTTTTATAATTTGCATTTAAAAAATGACAATATTTAAAATTGTATAATTTATAAAATGAAAATATTTTAGCTATTATTGGTGCGCAGAACCAAATATCTTGCAACTTTCAAAAGAACCTAACTTTACTCAGACTGAAATTGAGTAGAACTATGCCAATGTTGGCACAAGAGAATCTTTCTAGTTTTCCATCCCAGTTGAAATAAAACTTAGTATTTTCATAATTCACATAAATGCTTAATCCTTTCATGTCACACTTATTTTGGTGCTAACTTAAAGAAATGAGTTTCAAATATAATTTTTTTTTTAAATTAAGGAATCCTTTTAAATTAAAAGGACTGTTTTCAGATTTCAGAGATATCTTATCAGAGCTTCCCAATTTATCTTTTCAAAATCATTCACTACTCTTCTTGCCTTTTATGTTCTTTACTATAACTAACCGACTCCAGTTTTGTACTACTTTTGAAAGAAAAGACACTAATGTTTTGTTAAGTTCAATATCTTCAAAGCATTTCTTGAGGGAGGATCACTAACTTATGTTAGTGACCAGCTCAACTTACCACTAACTTAATTTAGTGAACTAACTTACTCTGAGAACCACCTATATATTTCCCAGTCAGGGTCCAAGACTACCTGCAAAATATTCCTGATGCAGCTAGAACAAATGGTTATCTGGAAAATAATTTTTCTTTTTGATTTGCAACTGCCCAATGTGCAATTTTTGAATTAAAAAAGCAGAAGTGTACAATACAGTCTTGTTGCTTTGAGCTCCTTACTGACTCATATTCTTTGTATTTCTCTGCTTTGCACGGGTTGTTTCACTTTGTCCTCATTTCACTATGGACATGCCAGCCAGCTCATTGCTGTAACTGCAGCTATCGCCTAGAAGCAACTTCTGGTTACTACTAGTCACGAAGGAAGTGTTATTACTTTTCTCTACAGGAAGCAAGAGTACAAGGCAAAGAAGAACCTAGTTTACTCTCTATTCCTGTCTATGTTTACAAGTGAAATGTCCTCCTTGCTACAACCCTTTGTAAAAAAGGACTGTGAGTGAGCAAGCAAAATCATATATCTCTATGGACCATCAGGATATGCAAAAAACCACTCAATACAGTTAGAGACCACTGAATTTCAGTAAATTGAAAAACAAACTAAAATAGATATCTAGCAATTACATCATTTGTTCAGCTAAAACCTATTTCATTATTATGGTTCAAAGTTCCATGCATTTGCTTACCGGCTGCTTAGCTGTATTTTTCATTTGCTGCGCCAATTTTGATTCTAAACGTTTAATAGTGTCATTGGTAGAAGTTCCTTGAAAGTCACTTGGTTCTATGTTAGCATCACTCTTGTTACTTGTGTTTGTGGAAGTGATGTCCATGAATGAACCTAGAAATCAGCAACATTGAAAAATATTTAGGAAACTACCTTTCCACTAAAAATACCAAAGTGTATTCTTTACTGGGGTCTACTCAGAAGCCTAACTTTGCTTTAAAGTAATTTTTTGAAAACTTTTAATGAAAGCCACACTGCAAGATTTCCACAGATCCATTGATATAAACATGTAAAAGGGTAAAAAAGCCAGAATATTCTACTAAGTACTAGGATGACATTTTGAACTCAAGGTTTAGCTTTGTCTGAAATTGTTGCGGTAGATGTTACATTAACAATATAATCAGCAGCTTCCTTCACAATTAATGACAAGGTTCATCATTAACCATGCTTTAGAATAACAACAGAGAAACAAATACCCGAAAGTAACAGTCAGTATATATTGATAATTTAAAAAGATAAATCACATCTTAAAAATCACATACTGAAGAGTGGAGAACAGCTAGTAAAGTTAGTATAATGCTACAACTGAAAAGATTCTGTAATATAATTTGCAAGTCACTATGTTGCAAACCAGTCAAGGAAACTTTATCCAGCATAATAGGATTTTGTTTAGAGAAGAAGAAGAAAAAAAAACAAACAAAACACAAACACAAGCAGTGGAAGGTGAAGACATTTCAGGTAAAAACTAACGGATGAAAACTACTCTACAAAATGAGAGGACTGAATGATCTTTATTTCCTATTAGAATTTTTTCTGGGGGCAAGACTATCTGAAGACCTAGCCCAGGTTTTGTTCCATTCACCTTTCCACTAATAAAAGGCATTTTTGTACTTGGTTTATATTAGTATACTTATTGCAGCTTAACATAAAACAACTGCAAGTTTAAATTGCGGAGATCATAACTGAAAGCAGCTGCAGTTTCTAGAACAGTAAAAAATTAAAAAATGTCAGCTCCTAAACATTACATATGAGTGAAAAATATGTCAAATGTTAGCAATCTTCATGAAAAAAGGGAGACCTTAAACCTGGACACTCTGAGATAGCCTTTATCTATATGTTCATTCTCATTCATGGTCCACTTCAGCAAAACTATGTGGATAAAAACACTGAACATGATGTGGTGTAAGATATTAACAAAATACTGGACTCTTGCCAATGTTTAAGATTTTGGAAAGATTAGCTTTCCCAATTCAAGTTCAAAATCAAGGTGCGACTGGGCTTTATAAGCCACCGGTATCATTTCATGTTCCTGCCCTTTTCTCTCATTTACACAAGTGTACCTGTACTAGTGGCAGAGTTGCTTTGGCCTTCATCTGAATACTGGCAAGGATACTGCAGAGGTTCATCAGCTCCTGGAAAGTACTGTGAAAAAAAAGTAGTGTTTTAATTAAAAAAATATAATTAAAATTTGTTTTTAATTTTTTTAAATAGTAGTTTATAAAAATAATTTATAATTTACTTATCTAAAAGAGAAGTAAATGCAATTATTTTAAGAAATACATTACAAAACATGTATGACTTTTTTATTAATTTCTCTATATTTGTTACAAATTAAACATTTTAGCAGACTCTCACTGATAGCTCTTTTTCAGTCTGGTTCTATAAGAATATCCTCAAGAAATCCTGCACTGGTGGCAATCATAATGAAATCACTTCCATGATGCCATCTATGCAATACCCAGTATAACATGGCATAAGGATAGAACAATGAATATTCCATAATATTAAATATTATGAAAACTTGTTGGGTTGATAAGATATTGAAGGACATTGCCAACAAGTTGAATTCCTTATTTCTTAAGGTTTTTCATTTGCAGTATTCTGTGGAAAGCTTTTTGGATTAGAAAAAGACGTGAATAAGATGCATGCTGTGCTCGCAAAGTGTTTTTTTTAATCCAGTATTGTTTTCTACTTTTAGATTATTTAACAAAATAAAAACTTCTGCCCCCATCTCCCCCCAAAAAAGATTGTTGAAATAACTGACATATGAAACAGTACTGCTGTTAACAAAAGTATTACAGCCTTAGATAAAATTTGTTCACTTTGCAGTCTTCAAGAACAGAATTATGCATATTCTGGTCTTCAGGGGACCAGTCAAAATCCAGGAAATGGCTAAGTGGCTTGCTCATACCTCGATTTAAAAAAAAAACAGAAAAAGAAACTAGAGAGGAGAGCTCTGTAACAGCCAAAATTTTGTTGGGCCAACTAGCATTGGTTTGATCTAGCATAGGTCCCGTAAGCAGAGGAATGGAATTAATCCTCTTCTCTGCCACTATGTTTCATATCTGTTTAAGGTCTCGCCCACAAATTCTACATTGATAATTTGCATCCGAAAAGAAAAGTGTGGATAAAACACTGAAAAAAGGCATACCTTTTATAATGTAATTTCCCAAAGTAATTGTTAAAAAACAAAACAAAAAACAAAAAAACCACGATTAGGATACTAAAACAAATTTTATACCCGCATCAAATGTGTCATTATTTTGACAATTTCTTCCATGGATGGTCGTTGTGAAGGATCCTTGGACCAACAACGGGTCATTAAACTCTCAATCGGTTTAGGTAGGTTTTTGATCAGTGGTGGCCGAGTACCTACAATTGAAGTTAGAAAAACTCCTTAATTCACTCAGTAGACCATAAGAAGGCTGATATTGACTGACCTCTTTCTGATATTTTGCTAAATAAACACAGGAAAATGTATAGCTAATTGTAGTCTGCAGGAACTGGCCTGTACTTAATTGTATCTTAAAAACAAACCAACAAAAAAAACCCAACACCCACCCCAAAACACAAAAGTTCCTTTGCTTACACTATGTACAAGTTCAGTTACATACAAGCACATAGAAATAAGTGAAACTTTTCTTTCATTAGTGGTTTGAATAAATTAACTGACAAGATGTATTGCAATGCTAATTACAATGGCTAATTAAAATGTTACCACTTTCTAAAAAGCAAAGCTGTAGTCAAAGCTAGGAAGGAAGCAGTAGTCAGTCTTTGGTTCCTAATACTGTACTCATAGGAGAAAAAAAAAAAAAGGTATTTTTGAGGCAGCTTTTGCTCTTAAGAACTTCCTGAAAAATTGCTAAGTACTGGAAGGATCAATTTCGGGCCAATTTTTCATGGCCTAAGACAGAATTTATACACACATTTTCAATTATATATTTTACTTCAAATGTATTATAAACTATTCAGCTTGTTCAAGTTTCTACTCTTTTTACTATTTCAACAACGAATACAATTTATAAACATGTAGTTGTATTTAACACAAGAGATGCAGTGACATTGTGTATAGAAAGCAGCAAGCATTTAAAACATGCTGGCCATAAAATGTAAGACATCAAGTAAAAGCGCCACACAGGTTTCAAGTAAGATGAAGCATGATAAAAATCTAGAGAAGTAAAAAAGGGAATTTTTTTTAAAACAGAATTGGCTCTTCTCCCCCATCTATTCATGCACTACAATTATATGTAGCAGGAAATGCAAGTACAGTAGCAATGAAACAATACAAAAACCTCATACTGGCAAAAAAGTGGCAGTGTGTAACTAATAAGTCTTTATGACAAATGTGCACATCTAGTGAGGTATAAAACTGAAAAACTATTTACTTAAGCAGCACAGAGTGTTTAGCAAATTTATGGGTCAAATACACAACTTTAAACGCAGTAAAATATTTTCAACTCACCATTGTGAACCGCCCACATTATGCGGAAAGCTGGACCACCAATCTCATCAAAAGGTTTCCTGCGGGTGATTACCTCCCAGAGAATAATACCCCAACTGAAAACATCACATTTTTCACTGTAATTGCTACCTGGAAAAAAGCCATCACTGTAAAATGTTTCTTTTCTATATAACACATTAAAAAGAAGTACAGTTTCTGTTGATAAATAGTTCTATATGCTTCCTCATACTAGTTTTGTTGAGAGAAAAAAAAAAGTTTTCTAAAGCGGTTTGATCCATGCTAACTTAAGTGTGAAAATATTTGACAGCGTGACCATTAAGAATGTCTCTCTCTGGAAATCATCCTTTCCACCTGGAGTCTTCCCAAACACGATCTATTAAGTTTCAAAACTCTCCTGCATATGGTGGCAACAAGAAAGCAACAGCTTTTAGACTCCTCCTCTCTGCCAACAACTGGCATCCGAAGATCTGCTGAGGTCACTTTTCAGAGGACAAAGCCTTCTGCAGCAGCAAACAATTGCTTGGTCCCATTGAAGGAATGAAGCTCCCATGCAGTATGAAGTGGCAGACAGACACATAGCCTATGATATGGAAGTAATGCTATTCTCCTGCTTGGGCAAGGAAATTCAGTTTTACCTTTGTGGCTAAGGAGTCTTGGACTAGCTGTAGAAACTGACAGTCCTAAAGAAGTATCTAACATAAAAAGAATATTTTATATTGTTTCATTATGTAACAGACCAAGGTAGGATAAGTAGCAGATGCACACAATCATTCCTTAATTTACCCAATTATCCCAAAGCAATTTTAAATAGTTTTTTCTAACAGGAGTTTGGAGATTAGAGTACCTGCTCCTTCAGTTAATCCTGATCTAAATGACATTATTTTGATTTAGATTATTTGATCTGTAAAAGGCTTTAGGTGCCCTAATATTTAAAACCACAGGAAAATTTCATATTAGAGCAATTATTTCAATGAGCACTCTAAATCTGCCATCTACATCAGAGACACTTCTTGCCCCTTCATTGCTCTTGTCTAAAAATCTTAGTCAGTATTAAAATAGAATTAAAATATTAACATTTATGCCATTGTTGATTTCTGATGCAGTAGTATATACAAACAAGTTCTTAGAATTTTAAAGTCAAATGTCTAAATTGTTAAGTGATTAATGACTGTTTCAAGATTAATTTGATATGCTGTGTCATAGAAATTACTACATGCCTTTGTATTTGATACTTATATAAAGTTTTGCATCATCATCAGTAAATATTTTTTGGAAACAAAGTACAAAACAACTTTAAACCCAAGGCTTTTGCTGTCAACCAAAAATAAATTTGCAATACAAGATTTACATTTTTCTGCCTTGTTGAATTTATATATGAGAGAAATTATGATATGTGCTGTAAATCCCTATTATAATATACTTTCAACTTATTTCATAATCTGTTTTAGATAGGGATTTCTCACTCTCAAAAAAATCTGACTTTAACACAGACTAATTACTTCTAAAAGAAAAACAGTCCTAAATTATACAAGTTCATTTAATTGTAAACAAGTGTTAGAAGAAATGTAGGTGCCTCAACATAAAGTGCCATAATGACAAATTTTTGGGTGCCAGAGTGCAACAGAATCAGCCTTGGGGGTCCTCTAAGCAGTATGTGCGAGAACTGGGTATCTTCAAAAGAAAGGCTCCAAAGACAGTCTTTGGGAGGAAACTCCTCCCCAGAAAGCTAAGTACAGACATGTAATTTGCTGCTCCTTTCTGAATAAGAACAAAAAAACAAAAGAGCCTACTTGGATCGAGAATCTGGGAAACCACTGCTGAAGTTAGGCACTTGCAAAATGTAGCAACAACAGGACTCCTGTTTCCTAAAGCAGGGAGATGACTTCTCCAAACCCCCTGCTATTCACAATGATAAACTTAAATCTAAGGTCCTGACTGGTTAAAATGTGTCTAATTTGCAGTCTAATGACAACTGGATTATTTCCCAAATAACCATGCAGCAATTTTACCTAATTACTAAATGTCATCAGTCTTCCCCAGCTATACTCCAAGAAATAGCCTGTTTTCCTACTTAACTAAATTAATTGTTAATGATGAGTTCCTTAGTATGTGGAAAAGAGGAAGTACATCAAACCTCTAGAGACAAGAAGAAACTATGAAAGAGACAAAAAAAAAAAAAAGCAGACTTAGAGTTATAAGAAAGTGGGGGATTGAAAATGAAGGCAATTATGTTCAATTTAGAGACACTAACAGGGAAATTCTAAAGATAAAAGCTGATCAGAACATGGAGTGAAAGTAATGGCAGCATATTTCAATGTCAGAAGAGTTTGAGATTACTTAAGAACCTCAGAAACAGCACAATCCTGGGGAAATAGCCCTCTGACTGTGTTTTAGTTGCATATGGTTGTAAAATAAGAAATAGCAGCAGTCTAAAGGTAGCGCTTATGTAAACCTCAAAACCAATAAATAACGGTTCCAGAGCTTCATGCAATTAGCTGTTTAATGTTAACACGATACAGTCTGTTCAGTGCTGCTCTTTGAAATTCTCCATAATTATTTGCCAATTTATGATCATACAGAAGCCATTGTCACTGATTTTTAAATAAACGATAGTCTCCTGCCAAGACTTTCTTTCACCTCTTACTTCAAACTTTAATAAGCCAATTAAAATAAAGTGCATGTAAACAATGCTCTTTTTTCTTATTTCAAAATTTTTTTTCAAAGTTACATTCCTAGAAAGAACACATCATATTGACACTGTAAATTACTCTGTTACCTTCAAAAACTTCAGGTGCCATCCAAGCAGCACTTCCCTTATTGTTGGTCATGTGTGTTTGAATATCACAGGCTGTACCAAAATCACAGATTTTTAGAACTGTCCCCCCAGCTACCAAGAGCAAACTGTCAAGAAAACAAACAAACAAACCAAAATTGTGGGATGAAATAGTCTGGTAATAAACCACTGAAATTTTATTCCAACAACTATCAGTTTAACATAGTTCAAATTCTAGATCTGAAAGGTTTGCTTCTCAATATTTAGCTTTATAATTTGAAAAAATAAGTAAAGGTCACTGGTGCCTAATCTGAGCATATGAAATAGTTAAAAAAATTATTAATATTTGTACATGATAGATTTTAAATAAATATATGTAGGCATAGTAATCCACGAAGCACATATTGACAAAATTAGTCTTTCATATGCCTGAGATCAAAACCTAACAATTGCGGTAATAATTTTACTAAAAGGAGAATGATCAAGTCTCCCATTAACGTCAGTCAATGTAATTATTTCTTTAAATGAAGGAACTCAAAGTTACATGTTAATAGCTGTCTAAATAATAACTGGGGAAACAAGAAAGAATTAGAGACTCATGGTGTGGTTTCACATTATAACTTTATCTGGTATAACTGCAGGCCACCACAAAAAGGGGATGATGCTGCTGATCCCCAAACCTGTTTCCTCCTTATCCTTGGAGTCAGATCTGAAGATTGTGCCCCTGCATGATAAGTCAGATTAACAAACCGGAGAGAATACTATTCACTTTTGCTTTGGTGAAAAGTGGTGAGAGATTCTGGCTGAGTATGTGGAACAGACAGGAGGATGGCATACAGAAGGATGATCATGCTGGAAAAGAGCTCAAATACACCAGATTAGGTATGGTGTAAAAAAACCACCTGATCTCCTATTGAACACCACAAACCATTGGTAGTAAAATTGAGGCAAATTAAATGCCTCTGCTTAGGAACATTGTCTCTGTTAAAACCCTCTTCCAGGATGGAGGGCAGAAACAGGATGTTTTTCCTATTTAACAGAAGGTAACTGAGTACAGTTTGTTTCCTGTACCATTCATCACTATTCTATAACTGAAGTCTCAAATGCACAGCTTTCATTTAGAATACACTATATCAAATAAAGTTAGTACCAATTAAAGGTATTTCTTCCAAAAACAATAAAACAAATATATTGCAAATGACCTCAAATTCAAATTGCAACAAGAAGTTAAATATTAGCTATAAACCTACTTTGGTGGTTTCAGGTCTCTGTGAATTAGAGCCTTTGGTTTCATGCTGTGGAGATACGCCACTCCTTGGGAACACTGTAAACACCAACTCATTGCATGTGCAGCAGTATAATGAGGCAGAGGTTCAGCACCATGTAGCACTGCAAAACAAAGGCACAAACTAAAAAGAACTTTATTGCATATTACAACAGGTACAATGAAGTTAACAACATACCTGTTAGAATGGTCTATAGAATCTAAGTAGTTTTTTTTATCAGTACCTCATCACTACCACTGAAAATCTCTTTTTCCAAATGTAAAAATAATGGAAATTGTCAAAATAATAACTTCCAATTTTTAATCTTTTTCATAATTTTTTCATTAGAATTCTGCTATACGGTAACTAGCAATATGAAACATGATGCTTATTTTCAGCTATACCTAGTGAAGTCTATATTAAACAAGTGCTTAGGGAATTTACAGGTAAGGGACAGTCTTGTCAGCTGTAGTTTTCCCAATGGAAAACTTTATATTTTGCAGAAGTCATTTAAAGATCTGGTATCAAGAAACAGACTAGTGGACTGAAAAATAATTTTTAAAGTATACTGTTTTCTATTTAGAATTCTTTTAAAAAAATACATATAAGAACAATTTTACATTTCGGATTATGATTTCCCTAACGCTAGCACTTCAGCTCTGGGAAGACACTATGTTGAAATGATACTCACCATTGTACAGAGAACCTCCTTCAGCATACTCCATAACAAGACACACCTTTGGGGGGAGGGGACAAAAAATAGGGATGTTTTAAATGTAGGGGCAGACAACAGATTTTGTAACCTGAAAGGAAAGTACTTTCAGAGGAACTGCAATGTGTCCATATCTGAGCTAACAGAAAATTTATCTATGAGGTGAAGAATCAGTTTGAATGGTACATATTTAGGTGTAAGAAACAGAAATTAGTTTCATACTTAGTTCTCACTGTAGGTTAGGAAAGAAGAGAATGACCCTCCCAACCCCTCCCATCTTGAAAAACAAATGCTGTCTTCAAATTGCAATTCATTTGCCTTTGCTGTTTTTTAGAGTGGCTTACAAAATTTTTTTAAAATATCACGACAGAAGAATTTAGCTAAAAACGGTGATGGAGCATTATTTTAACCAATTAAATATCCCATCCCAGAATTAGCTAAGGATACATCTGTCCTGTCACCATACTTGCTTTTCTGCTTTGAGAATTTGTAGGATTATTTGCAGCTGTGGCAGAAATAGTGACTCTTGAAGATGGCATAGATGGGAATTGGAACCGATTTACAAGCTATGAATCACATATTGCTAATATAGACTATAGATACAAATGAAATTACATATGTAGTATACCACCTGTCATTCTGGACAATAACAAGATAAACTGAAATTTAATAGGTGTCTAGAAATAGTGTTTGGGGTTTTCCTGAAATAATTTATTTTTTCCATAGAAAAATTAAACTAAAAACACCAACCAATCTCAATCTCTCTCTCTATATCCTTACTGTGGCTAAAATGTATAAAATGTAGATAAAATATACCTTTTGTGGGTTGATGCTTGCTTATGGTAAGCTTTATCAATATGACATAAGATGACTAGCTATAACTTACTGGGTTTAGACAGGCTCCATATAACTTGACAATATTGGGATGGTTTACTCGTGACAGTTGTCGAAGCTGCAATACAAATCACACCTCATTTCAAACCACAGAAAAGAAAAATGCTAAAGCTTTGTTTTCACATTTATAGTTTATATGTAACAACAGTAATTACAGTTTTATATGTCTGCATAACCCTTATACCCTGCATAACAGGGATTTTAGGAATTGAGAATGATGCCCCAGTTTATATTTTTATTTATGTAATTAGATTTCTGTCCAACTGGAACTGAATTTAAAAGAAATTTTAAAGAAATTAATTTTAAAGAAAATAAACTTATTTCATTGTGTAGTAAAATCACTTAGGTAATAAACACTACGCAACTATGGCCTTCTGAAGTTTTTGTGCTCTTCCTGGAGCCTCCTATGTTGGAATCAGGGTCGTCTGACTTCATAAACAATCTTTTACAATACAGAAAACTACTTTCTTTAAAAAACACAACTATAAAATAAACCATGTGATTTAATGTGATACAGTTGCAAGGAGCTGCTGCTGCTTGTACTAATTGATAGTGAGTGTTTAGAAGCACGACTACTACAGAGATGAGACTGTTTTGTACTGAACTTTTCTCTTGCAAGTATATAGAAGAGCATAGCAAAAAGTAATTTTTCCCTTTATGCAGATTTCTGAGGCAGCTTTGTGCTATCACATGCTGTTCTTCATCTGCATCATATGTGCTATCATATGCTGTTCTTCATCCAGTTAAGGGAGCTGATGGTATTTTTTTCTGTGCGCTTCAGAAGTTCTAATAGAACAGAACGGATTATTACATCTGCTGCTTGCACTATGTGGGTTTCCTGAATCCCAGTAAGTCTTAAAATATTTCTGGCATTCTCTTCTTAGATATCCTTCCAACACAAAAATGCTAAGAGACTGATCAGATCTACACCCTATTCAACTAGGCTAAAATTAATCACATCACAAGCTTACCATGGTAGTAAACAACACATAAATATTCACATAGAGAGGCCTACCACAAATACAGTTCCTTTAACCCTTAATATTAAAATGTCACTTTTTTAGTTCTAAGATTAAGAGATTTATTCTTAATCTATTTTGTACATCTTGAACATCCTAGATTCTTACCGACTGAATACTAATAAGCACGACATAAAACACCTCATTTAAATTATTTATCTAATGTTTGATTCTAGAACATATTATATTTCTTGGGAGGTTTATCAGCATATTTGAGCTCCTCAAGATCTTTCAAAAGAAGTAGACACTGAATGGATAAAAAGGTGATTTGCTCTTAAATGAGTTACATGTATTAATAAACTTAAATATAAGAAAAAATAACAAAACATTATTAAAACTGTTGAAAGTTTAAGAAACACTTTCAAGTATGGACCTAATGGCCCTATTATGACAGATAAAAGAGTGGGGTTGTACAAAGAGATTTTAAAAACTCCCAGACATCTGAGAATTTCTTCTGCAGGAAAGTACGAAGAGTCCCACAGTGGCTGCCCTCAGGAGTCCTGTTAGAACAGGTACGACTGTGAGTATGAGGGATGTAATAATATAGGAGGAGACAGCATGTAACATTGAGAAAACTGTGGACAAAGCAGAGGCTGTAAATTTAGAAAACTGGGATGCCTGCAGTTAATTTCAGGGTTCTTCAAGAACTGCAAATATCCCACATTCAGACAGAAGCTATGTAAAATATTCAAGAAATTTTATATCATTATTAGATTTGAACTGAAGATTAGGAAAGCAAATTCACAATATCCTGAATAACTGATATTAGACCCAAAATTGTAGGACTTGTGTGTAAAGTAGCTAACACAGATGTAGCTACAAATGCTCTAGATGATTAACACTGTGCTACTTCAACAGTGAACTGTAACTGTTCATATTTAAAATCTCAACACTCCACTAAAGGTAAAAGAATATTAATCTCCACAATGCTGTAAAAGAACAAGGAAAATCTGATTGTATTTTCAGATTACATTCACAGTTTTAAAAAAATCCAACCCTCTGACTTACCTAAACGTAAATGTCTATATCATACTGAAAAATGAGAAACTTTAATTCAGAGCAGGTACGACATTACTCTGGATCTGCTTATACTGCAGCACGTGGAAGCGTTTCTCAGCTCCAAGACTGCTGTATGTAGTTCAGCTACATCCTGACTCCAAACGGGGACAGAATCCAGGAACTCACTTTTCCCCACCTGTGTGCCCATCTCTTCCTCCTTTCCCTCCACAGTTTCCATGGGAAGTGAATTAAGGGAGCTACAATGTGCTCCAGCAGGTCTCCTGGTCTGTATGATGAGGGGTCCAGGACTGTGGGGGGTACCAGAGACTGCATCTGCCTTGTAATGCAAACATAGCTTTTGATACGCTAAATGCAGCCATGAACTTAACAAGAAAAGAAGACAAGCTCTACAAAACCCCCCTAAGGTTTTCCAGCAAGCTTATTGTACCTCTACAATGAAGGCTTTTCTTTCAGATTCGCTTTCTATTTGTTTAATGGCTACATCTTTAGCTCGCCATTTTGCCTTGCAGACCACGCCAAAGGCTCCTCTTCCAACAACCTAGAACATAACATGAAATACTGAAGTTAAAATTTGAGAAAAGTTTAGTTTTCTGAACAGAACTTCATAAATAGAAAAGCAATTTAACTTAGAAAACTGAAGATATACAAAAGCCTGAATTCTACAACAGCAATTTAATATTATGCAGTTAAAGCATAACTGGCGCTTACCTAAGCTTCCTTTAGAGATCATTTACAGAAGAAGCAGGAAAACACAAATATAAAACATTTTATTATTCTATATGCAGTGCCAGTATTTCAGAAAAAACAGATTTTAATTATTTCAAATGAGATCTGCTCAGATGACAACTAGGGAAATGATGGCAAATTTATTTTTATAAATTTGGCCAGTGAAATTATATCTTTATCTGCTGTATTCATTTCTGCTTGCCAGTAACAGGAATTCACACTTCTGAAACTTAGATGCATGTGCAAATAATTGTACAAGACTATGCTGAAATATGGCAGAGGAGTTCAAAGTGCTCAGAATTATCCTTCAGTTCTCACAGGTGCCTCAATAGCACGAGAACAGTAATTCTCCCGAGAGTCCACCAAATGAGCACAATGCCTGCATAACCCTGCTTCCTCCATTTTGGTTGATGTATACATTTTAATTTATGTGAAATTAACAGTGGCTAATAATATATATAAAAAAACCCAACAGACGGGAGTCATAACTCTTCACTGCAACTTCACAGAAGCAGTAGTAGTAACAGCTCCTGTATGCTATATTCAAAAATCTTTTAAAAATGTGAATAATGCATTGAGAAGAAGCTCTCCCACCACCATTATTTGGAAACATTCTTTGAAACCTAGCAGAGAAGGAAAGCAGGACAGAGAAACATCTTGTGTATTATATGAGGTTACTTCCAGTTACGGATCAGTTATAAACCACGACAAACTGAAATTTCACTTCTTTTCACTGCATTCTTCAGGGGAAAAATGGCAACACACAAAAATAACAGCAGAATATGCCTTTGCAATTTAAAGCTGAAACTAGACCCTCACAAGACAGAGACTAGCTGCTAGAGGAGGGCACAGACAAACAAGCTGTTATACATATGCCTGATAAGAGAGGTAGAGAGGAGAAGAGGGAGAGATGGAAGGCGCACAAAGGTATAAAAGAAGCTAAAGGACAGGAGCTCTTCCAACTCCCAAACAACGCGAGGGGGCCAGATGAGAAGGACAGGGAAAGAAGAAAGGGGGTACAGGCTTGCTGAGTGGGACTGAAATTCAGTATTTGGCCCCAGCAGCCTTTCCTCACCCGGTTTTAACAGCATGCTGCACTCATGTTATTAGTCCTAGATTTCAAATATGGATCTTGAGAAACAGAACGGACACTTTGCCCAACAAAAACTTTCTTTTTTTTGGGGGGGGGGTGGTTAGAGAAGGGAAGGGGAGTGGTAAGAGAAAACAACAAGGGTGGAAGGGAGGCATCTACAAATGCCAGTTATCATAGGAGTTTATTACGGCAGAATTTAATTTTACTGTCTTCCTTAAGATGGCTAAAGCCCTCCCATAAATACTACTTTGGTCAGAAAAAACACCGTGAAAAAACTCCCCTAATTACATTCAAAGTTCTTCACCAGAATGTCATAGTTATTTATGACTTTATCCAACAACAACAAAAAAGGAAAAGATGCTTTGTAAAAAAAGGAATATTCAAAGATTAAAACATAGACATGGAATAGAATTAAAGGCTGCATAACAGCCAAGGTTTCATAACAACTTATCAGCGACTTTGTCTCCGTCTGCTTGCGCAGAGGCTTGAACTTGAGGAGAGGACATGAGTGCACTGAGTATTTACCTAGGATGCAGGGAAAACAGAGAAGAGCAGATCCCACACTAGGCAGGCTCAGCCTCTGGGATATCGTGTGAAAGCCATCGCAAACTGTCAGGAGCAATGATGGATCCGATACAACCTCGAGGTTTACTATATGTGATATCCCAGTCTGTCTTTCCTACTTAATCTGGAAAAAGTGTTCATTGCAAAAACATCCTGTGTAAGAGGCAGGAATGGAGCTCATGGCAGCTTCCACTTACAGTTCATTTTCTCCCTTCAAGTTTTCACCTGATTTAGTCTTCAAAGGAGCAAGTCTTAGAAACAGTCAGAACAATTTAAACACTGTAAGCAAAGTCTCCTTCAACACCGTGTGCTAGAACCAAGTAACTTAATAGCACAGGAGGGAAGAGCTGTCTGAACTTTAGTTTCTTCGCACTCATTCCTTCTTGTCCCCTGCTGCTGGTGCCACACCATATGTTTGGGCAGTAGTGCATATTCTGAATTATATGAGGCACAGTTAATGGAATTATTGACACAACAAATCAATAAACAGCAGTTGATCTGTGGCACTGCATGTTTGGAAAATGATCTAAAAATAAATACATTCTTTTGGTAAAAGATTTTTGCCCTCTAGATGTCTTATAAGAGAAAAAAGGAAAATATAGGGTAGATTACAAGTTTAGAAATATAACACTAATGCTTCTTCTCCATAGAGTAAGTTTGTCAAGAATCAGTTGGTTATAGATTGAAAAGTATATATATACTTATTCTTCTCCCTATAAAATTCGCAACAGTAAAAAGTTACATTTTACTACATGACAAAATGGCATGGCAAAAAAGTGGCATGCCTGTTTTCCAAAAAAGTGTATCGACTTATTTAAAGAATATGAACTATATAAGATCCATAGAACACACATCACCTCTGCCTCTGTGTACAAATAGTATCAAATGCTGTATATAAAGATACATGATACTGACTGGTAAGTGCATAGACTAGAAATCATGCAGGATATAGAGACTGCAGATATGTTAAGCTGTTAAGGATGCATTTTATCTTAGGGGATGTCAATGATGATTTTTCCTCCCCAGAGTAAAACAAGAAAATGCATCTATGCTTATTCAGATGCACCCTATTCCTCTATCAAATTCAGAAACTTTGCAGGGAATTAATTTAAATTTTGTATTAGCCACACACTTTTTCCTATTCAAATATAAAGACACTGAAACAGTTTTTATCCCTAACCATTACATTTCCATGTTATTTAGCTCTGTATGCTGGATAGCTAAGTGCTTTTCATTTAAAAAGACCTTGCTGAACATATAATACAGCAATAAAATGGTTTAGGGGAGCAAGAGAGGCAGTTCCAAAAACAAGCAAACAAAACCCGCCCCAAAACTCCCAAACACCCCAGCCCTCTCTCCAAATCAACAAAACCTGTGCTTCCCAACAGGAAGCAATCCCTAAATTTTCTTTAATATCTATCTGTCCCTTTAGTTATTGGGCTATTTGAGAATGAAAGGTTCATGCAAACTGAAGTTTTGGATCTCTCTAAGCTTCAGACACAATGCAAGACTGAGAAAAATATATACTCATCAATACTGTGTGAAAACTGAAACACATTTTTAATTTTAGCATCTTCTATTTTTTGTATATACTGGTTCCAGCAGTACCAGTGAAGTATATTATTTTCAGTTTTTCACACATCTGCCCTTACTACACATGGAAAGTATATAGATTAAAAAACAAACAAACAAACAAAAAAACCCCACCAACCAACAGCAAAAACTGAAGTGCCTAAAGAACCCATGAACAACAGTTTAGAGCCTCTAAAATATACGGCTATCATTTTTACTAATCATCCAACCAGTCTCAAATTCCAGCTTTGATTCCTTTGTGTTTGCTGCACTTTATTAGGCAAGTTGAAGCAAATAGCCCCCACACCACAAATGACTGTAGCCAATATGCTGGCAGCACCTTTAGGAGAGTTCAGATTTGCCAGTTCTTTACAGCTAGCTTCTCTGACTAGTTCAGTTTATTTGTACTCAAAGATTCTCAAAATTCAACCCAATTCTAAGCACCACTTTCCCTTTCTGGGAGTCACAGAACAATCCAAAAAAACCCACCCCAAAACAACAACCCCCCCCCCCCAACCAGTCAGCAATCCCACTAATTTTAAGTGAAATGAGGTTTAAGCTTGGCAACGAGAAACAGTTTGCCAGAAGGTAACAGATTTATGCAAAGCTTCATATGAAAAGGGATGTCTAAATTAAAATCCATAGATTAAAAAGCAACTTTGATTCTTAATAAACAGACATAACTTATGATTGCCACAAACTGATACAGCTAGTTCTTGTTTAGGACATCATCTAACAGAGATGCACAACACCGTACTGCTGCTATTCAGTGATTCGACTACATGATTTAGTTCTGTCTTAAAAATCATTCTCTTTTCAAATACTTTAGAACATGTTTATGGAGCACCAAAGTATCATCATGCATCTTCCTAAAACTATGGGTGTTTCCACAGACTCTTTTTTGCTCTAAACACATAACTCTTTCCAGAGATATTAGCATTTAGATAGCTCACTCATTCTAAGAAATGTGTGCATCTCAAGCAGGAGATAACAGTTTATCAGGTTATACTTTCATCCCAGCTTGTTATAGACTGAACAGCCTTTTACATATCTGTCTCAAGAATTAAACTCATTTTAATTACCAGTAATTTAAAAATATTAACAAAGCACTTGTCTCATGTTCTATTATGGACCAATTTTTTTCTGTTACAGCAGCTGAGACAGGAGCCTCTCATTTTAAACACAAAATATGGGGTAATCAAGCACTCAGGATGAAAGACTCCAGTATGAAAATTTGGCTTGCTGGTCTGTCACAGTCTAAAATTACTGGTCTTCGAGAAATAAATAATCATTCAGCAGTCAGTAAAGTATTGCTAGAATCTACTGGGTGGGATAAATAAAGGACACAGAAGGGTTGTACTGTGGTTTTAGGTTTTTCCCTAGGGAAAGGCCTTTTCCCCTTACTTCTGGTAACAGTTATATTGTCATTCAGTTGTGACCTTAGCTGCTGCTAGACATGGAAATTTATTGCTATCTCATAGATACATGTTCTGTTTTCATCACTGGGATACAAAAGCCCCGTACTGTCAGGTTTCTTTCCCAAGCATTCTTTATGAGTGAAATATCAGTATGTTTTACAGAAAGCAATCTGATTCATTCAACCAATTTGCATGTGTACAAATAAATAAAATTTTACATTCAGTTTAGATTATTAGCGATTTACTAACCACTTACTGCATGCTAAAGTCATCCACATGCAATTGGTGTTGTGTAACTTATGCTATAAATGCAAACTCAAAAAAATAGCTGTAACATAAATTAATGTAGATGAATAAAAAGCATCTTCCACTGCTATAACTAAACAAAATTTAAACACTGATTTGAATTAAATTAGAAATGTATCTAAACTAAATTACAGAAATTAAGGCTCAAGTTTTCACCATCTACTTGTTTTTTCACCTTTGCTTCTGGATGCCCAACTTAGCATCTTTAGGGTTTACCTTCTGAAAAGGGCTGAGAAGTTGCAGGTGCTACTTACTTCAGATTCAATTCTGCTTAACACATTTGGTTCTTTAAAACCAAGCCTCACGCACTTAAATCAAAAAACATTGTTCAGATCTTGATTCATTCCTGCAGTCCTCTTTAAACTTCTTCCAGTTTTGCAGATGATTTTTAGAATGGGTATTCTACAACTGGACACAGTCCTTCGGGGATTTTTGTTTTTATAAACCAAAGTTAAATAAGCAGGTATTATCAGTTCCATGTTCAGCAGCAGTTTATATGAAGCACCTTTACTTCGTAAAACAGCAACGGACATAATCAGTCACTGCATCTCATCAACTTTTTAAACTATTTATAAAGGGGAACAAAAATCAGTTGTCTTGCTGTATACATCATTCTCTTGTCTCTGAACTGCTCTCCATAATTGCAAGGCACACATACAATTCTCAGCACACTTCTCAGTCAATGAAATTCATAAGTTAAAAATGTTTAACGTAGGTGAACATACCATAAATAGCTCACCCTTAGTTGCTGGCATCTTAAGCAGGTTCTCTGAAAAAAAAAACTTGGAAAGCTTACCTGCGAATCTTAAAAAAAAAAAACGCTTCCCCCAATCCCCTTAGAATTAACTACGGTTGTTCAAACAGACTGTGGGAAATAAACATCAATGTATATTACAGTATATCAGGACAGCGTTAAACAACAGCTTTCAAATAATTTATGCTTCCAGACAGTTCAAGAGTAACTTGCAACTGTGCAAACATGGCAATGGTTTTCCACTGGTCTACATCAGGCAGTGACGGGGCAGGGTCACAGCATACATGACCAGACCTGCATCTTTTGGCTGTGCAACCTAAGGCCAACACACATCACGTGATGAAGAGGTCTGCATTTTGGTCATGTATGGGACTGTTATCAAGTTACATGATGGCTGTGGGATTTTCAGGAAAGAGTGGCAGGGAGCAGGTTGCCAGGACAATTCACAACCAAAGTCTGCTCACTGCTTGGATGTGAAAGGTCTTGTGGGAACAGGATGGCAGTATTTTGGACAGATTAAATAAAAGATTTTAAAATAGAGCTATGGGGCATTTTATTGTTAGCTTAATTTCAGTTATATGAAGTTTTCAGATAAATTCTGTAGTTTTATTCCCTCAGTTTCTAATGCTTGTTTGTCTAATACATGGAAACTTAACAGAAGACATTCACACAGCCAAAAATGTGCATGTTGAAGCAGGGAATATTTCTGTTGAACCCAAGTTTTAAGTTGTTTTTCCCATTCTAGTTTTGAACATGCTCCCACTGTGTCACATAATTTTGATTTGACTCTGACTCATTGGTAATAATTATCTCTATATTTTACTTCAATCCTTAAATAATGAAAAGGTAGCCTGAGGTTGGAGACATGCTTGGCTTATAACTATCCTGTAGTGCTACTTCCCATATTATATTCCCGTATTATAGTCATGCACATGAAAGCGAAAACAAAATATGGTATATTCATGATATTACCCAGTAGAGCTCAGCCAAATCAAAATGAAAGTGCACTTATAGATCTTAAATTTATTAGCAAGGACTCAGGGCCTGCAAGTATTCCAGAACTTCAATATCTATTAATAAACCAGTGGCAGAGTGGAACTGCTATCTGCTGACAAGACAGCCTTGATAATACAACAGCAAAGCTGTGATTATACAAGCATTCATTTGAGTTTCCAGTATAGATCTCTTGACACTCTGTTTGGAAACATCTGATCTAAACGTCATAAAATATATTAAAATTTGGCCATTTTGAGTCCTTATAGCCATTCAAAAATCCTTCTAAATTTCTGGGTCCGCAGCAAGAGCGCAGCAAATCCTCACTTACAATGTATGTTATGTCTGCAAAGTTGATTATTTGCTCTGAAAACGCATGACATGTAAGAGGTTAACACCCACAGTCAAGAAAAGCAAGGTGTAACATGGTTTCTAGTTCATCTGTTTTATTGCAAAATAGATCTTCTTTCCTCCTCCCTGCAATGACATTTTGACTGTGTACAGCACTGTGGTATCCCTATTGCCTAGCAAGAATTTCTGGTAAGACAGGTACAAAGAGCAAAATGCTGCAACAGTTGCCAAATTTTCTCATGAAGTAACACTTCAATAGCTCTCCTGCTTACATTACATGAGATTGGTCAACTCTAACAGAGAAGCTACTTTGAGGATAATGCAACAATATAATTAAATAAACCATAAATTATGGCTTGGGCATCATCTATATGTATGTTTTTGTGCATATATTCCTGTCTCTGTAGGTGCTAGGTAGCCATGCAGGACACAGCCAAGTCCTGAACATTAAACTTTAGAATGATAAACTCCAGTTGCACCAATTACACATTACGCAGCTCCATTTCCTACAAGTAAAATGGCAACATAATCCTTGCTAATAGCCTTCCCAAGAGTGTTGTGAGGATTAAAACTCTGTATAGTGTTTTATTTGTTCAAAGTGCTATGTGTAACATATTATATGTGCTACTCACTTTAATGAGACATCCCTGGGCACTTTTTTATGATCTCTAAATTCCTACGAACTTTATTTTCTTCTTTGGGTAAAGCAAGCCATTTCTCCAAAAGTATGTGATGTGATCCCTGTGTTTTGTTAAATGTTACACAAATGTCAGTATACATCAAATGCAAAAATACTTTCAATTCCTGAGTACCATAAAATTCTCTCACTTCAAAACAGTTAAATGCATAGAGGGAAGAGACACAATTAGACCTACAGAATTAAGAATGCTCACAATTGCCATATTTACACAAAGGGGAAAAGGCACTCCTTTGGAAGACAGTTCATCTTCTGCGGATTTCCACTGTCTGCCATGGTGAAAAATTGAAGTTGCCATGACACTATTGGGGGGGGGGGGGGAAGTACTCTAGTATCCTACAGAAATACTATATATTTTACATTCTGTGAACTCTCCAAGACCGTGTGAGTACAGTACAATAATTATAAACATAATATGCAACAAACCACTTCAAAAATGTGGTTGTTATACATATAAAAGCCACTACACAAGACTAAATTCACTTCCACAGAAATATTTTAAGAAAAAGAGATTATTACTGAGAATGATGTTAATCTAAGAATACAAGCACAAAGCCTGTTTGAGCAGTCCTGGCTGTCCGTTATGTCCAGGCTCTACAGGTTGACCTCACCAAATTCAGTATGGGGCTGTGTGAAACAACTTTATTCCAGTGGAAACCTTGTTGCTGAATTTTTCTCACCTGATAAGAATATCTTGTGAGGCAGGCAGACTTAACAACCCCCCTGATATATATGTACTGAGCCCTTTAGTAAAGCTGTAAGATATGCTCTAATCATATCCATCCTACTTTCACAAGAAATCTAGACAGACAAGAAGCACCTTAGAAATTCTGTACTTTACCCATTAAATTCCAGCCTCAAGAATTTCAAGCAACAATTTTATCACGAAACTTTCTACATACGAGGAAGAAATACTTTCTTCAAACTATGCTGAATATCTGAACTAAACTGAACGTCACTTCCTGTGTAATATGTGCAGGTCACAAATTGAAACGTTACAGACCCATGACCGCCACACCACTAGCCTACACTGGAAAAAAAGTAAAGAAGAGCTATATGCACTTTCACCTAACGCAGCCTTAAAGGTGGGAAAATAATTCACAGCAGCGTGCCGATGGACGGCAGAAGGAAAAAGCAGGGGTGTACAGAAACAGAGTTTGAAAAGGGGGAAAAAAAAAAAAATCAGGATTAACACTCCCCTCTGGTAACAACGGTGTTCGTCACCATATTAAAACGTCCTAAAGAAAGGAAAACCCACGTTACACCACCTAGCTCCCGAGTCAGGGTCGGGCTAACCAGACTTTGCGGCACCTTCTGTGCCAGCCCAGCGCAGCATCGGGAGCAGAAGGGAAAACTCGCGGCAGGTGGGCGGCGAGGCCCCGCCGCGGCCCGGGGCAGCGCGGCCGGGCTCGCGGGCAGCCGCCGCCGCCGCCGCCGCGCCGGGCGGTCCCCGCGCCGGGCCTCACTCACCTCCTCCACCTCGATCTCTTTGTAGTCGATCTCCTCGAAGTTGAGGACGGGGGGGGTCTCGATCATGTCCGCGGAGGCGGCAGAAGACATCCCGCCTCGCTGCGCCGGGGCAGCGCCGGCCGGGGCTACGCGGGGCGCCGCGGCGGCTCCCGCCCGCCACGCCGGCGCTGCTGGCCGAGGGCCGGGCCGAGGCGCCTGCTGGGCCGCCGCGCGGGGCCAGGCCGCATCCGCGGCGGCCACGGGCCTCAGAGGCGGCGGGCGGCGGCCCCGCCGGCGGCCCCGCTCCGCATCCCGCGCCCGCCCGCGCCGGCTGCCCTAGGCCGCGGCCTCTGCGGAGCCTGCGAGGCGCCCGGACGGCGCGTCCCCGGCGGCGGCGGCGGCGGCGGGAGGGGGCGCCGCCCCCGGCGGCGGCGGCGGCGGGCGGGGGTGGCGGAGCCGCTCAGCGCCGCGCCGCGGCCGCCATCAGCGCCGCTTCCTGCTGCTGGCGGGGCGGGGCGGGGCCGGGGCCGGGGCCCTCCGGCAGCGGCTGCTCCTCAGGCCGCCGCGGTGGGGCCGGGGCCTGGCGGCGGCGCCCGCCTCCGCGCCGCCCCCCGCCCGCCCCGCCAGGGGGAGCCGCCGCCGAGGTCGGTGCGGAGCGGAGCGGAGCGCGGCCCCGCTTCCTCTTCCTTCCCTGGCCCCGGGGCTCTGGTAGAGGTGCTGCCCCCGGCGGGCGGGGGAGTTTTGAACATGAGCTCTTCCCATTTCCCTCATTCTTATGGCCGGGGAGCGGGGGGAGTTAGTGATGTACGCACACAGCGGTACAGGGCCCGGCCTCAGGAATAAACACCTCAGCCGCTCTCTTTCCTGCCCCCGTCCCCATCTGGTGGAAGTCCAAGCCCGCCGTTACCCATGGCTCATGTCCGCCTGTGCTTGTGGCTTGGGTGGCGCATCCATCTCTTGGTGCTAAAGCTCCTCGGCTGAGTCTTCAGGGACAACCCGTGGTGCGAAATCAGTGCTGGGACGAAGTGGATGTAGCTCCTGTGTTTCACTGAAACAGCTGTGCAACAGGCTTCATTTCGATATGTTTAGCCTCAGTACTATATATAAAATGTTATGTTATTATGAAATACTATTAATAGCATGTAATTTTAGTAGATCTTGTAAGCTTTCCTAAATCTTCCTGCACTAAAAATGCTAATGAATATTTATACCTCTCAGTAAAGTCTTGTAAATGAGAGAGAGCTAATTTACAGAGCGGACCTGAGGAAGCTGCATAAGCAATGAACTAGGAAAAAGATCAAGGAGCAACAAGGGTAGCGATGGTTCAGACGTTGCTAGAAAAGCTGAACTAAAAGCACTTCTGTCAGAGCTACTGCTTTTTGTGATAGTTTGCCATTTTGGGTTGTCTGCTGCCCTCTTGCCTTTTCTTTCACCCTAAGTAATTTGACCAGGATTTCCAAATGTCTAGCAACCCAGAAATCCCAGACAAGCAGTCATGGTGCATGTACCAGTTGACTCTATGTTGCACGCAGGATGAGACTGGTCTCCAGAACAGGTTGGACCAGCGTGATGACGTTGTGCAACTGATCTGTGTGTGCATGGAGAGCAGACTCGTGTCCTGAACATACTGATTTCCTGTTGCTTTTTCATTTTCATATATTGTTCAATGTAGAATGATTTAAAGAGGCTTCTGTTAGAATTGGGAAGGTTCCACATAGCCCAAAATCTGGTTAATACATGCTTGATCTAGCAATGGGTTTATTCAGGGGCCCTAGTTTCTCAGAAGTTGCATTTAAATCTAGATGTTGCTGCTGGCCCTGGTGCTCTCCAAATACGTAGTCTCTGGATGATTCAGATCTAGCACCAGCTTATCCCCGGGTGTATGTTTGAATTTCATGGCCATGAAAGCCACCATTAGTGCACATCTTGATCATACGGTGGCATGGAGTCACAAAGTGGCCAGGTTTGTACCTGGACCTGAGGACTTGAAGGAATTTCCTTCTCAAAAGAAAAGCGTATCCCTGTTGTATAAGCTGCTACTACTGTTTCAGGTGCTGAGCATGCAACATATTTGTTTTCAGAAGGTTGAGGGTGTAGATTTCTGAGGTATTGTGAAACTGCAGGTCAGATTGAAAACAGAGTCCTAACATTTAGACACCTTTCAGAAATTCAGTGCTGAACGAGTTGCCTCAGTCCCCTAAACTCTTTAAGAAGGGATTCACAGCAGCCAACACATGAAGTCAACGAACGTCAAGGAAAAGAATGAAGAAAAGAATGTGTGGAAATCCATCACTCCTGGTTTTCAGATGTAACTGCAAACTTGAGTCTGGTGCTAGGCTGGGATTCTGAACTTAAAACATTTTTTTGGATTTAGGCACGTAAGTTATGTACTGGGGAAGGTGAAATACATTAGTGTTTTTTGGAAAGATGGCTGGTGGTAGTGGTACTTTTGGTGGCAGGCGGTGATCTCTAGTAAAATTAACTGAATATTTGGCTTTATGTTATATTTCACAGGCCTCTTGAAGATATATATCAAGCAAGTGGCAGTTGCTGTCTTTTATATTTTAGTGGTGCTATTAACAGTGGTGCCGTTACCCTTTTTTTTTTTTTTTTTGATGAGAATTAAGAGCACAAAGGAGAGCATTCCAATTAGAGTTGTTTGTAAGGTTCATTTCCTTTCAGAAATTGATGTAGAAATATGTATCTCAAAAATAATGAGTTCTCGCTCTTGCAAAAGCAAAATCATTGTCATTATCAAAATGTCACTGTTGTGAAGATCAGATAGGGTTTTGAGGATGCTGCAATTTTTATGGTTACTTCTTTTTCTTTTCTGACTGACACAATCTTAATTAGCTGTGTGTTGGGTTTGAGGACTAGGTATAACTTGAACACTCCCAAAATAGAGCATTTTAAATATGTATTCAAAAAACACACTTGAAAGGTAACAGTAAACAAGATCACTCCAGCTGCATCCATTACAGCCTGTGTTTATCTGGAAGAAAAGCTGCTCTTGTGTTTGGAAGAAAAACCTAGAATTTAGGAAGCCTGGATTCTGTTTCTCAATTGCCTATCACTAACACTGAAAAGAAATCACATTACAAGGAAGTTAAGGACTTAAAGACTGTGTGAAGTCTCAGGATACCGTGGTCAGAGCAGAAATAAATGCCCCAAACTGAGATTTTTATAGCTATCCTGTCATTATGGACCAGGTTTAAGAACTATATTTTTCAGAAGTTATGTAGCAGGTCTTATAAAAAATATAAAGTAGGTCTACATGGCCAGCTTAATGGATTTGAGACTTAGCCCTAACATCTGAATATCTTATCTAAAATTTAAACACAATTTACAGAATCTTACAGCTTAGTGTTTGGGCACATTTTCATGAGGAGAGACACATCTGTATTTTCATGACCAGCCTCTGCCAAATTTCAGGTTCCAGCTCTCTTAAAATTTCCCCATGTAACTGTTGTAGGGTTTTTTTAAGAAGAGCAAACCAGCATGTTTTATGCTAACCTAATTTAGAAAAACAGCTAAGTAGTTTCTGCTTTTAAAAGATTTTACCTTGTGTCAGACATTTAGTTTACACAATTTTTGTTCAATTGGTTAAAACTTCTAAGTTTAGGCAACAGAAGAATGATACCGGAAAGCAATAAGTGGAAGGTGCTGGGTGTTCTCGACAACTGGCATACCTATAATAAGAAAGGTTCCCAAAAGTTCCATAATGTTTTTAACTTCAAACACAGGAATAGTTCAAGTTTCTGACAAGACTGACTTTATTTTCTTTTGTCAAATATTGTCATGTAAATGTTAGAGATAAATGGAACTGAAATGTGGAAGCTATGTCATTTCAGTTTGTGGGAATCGTGTGATTAAAGACCTTTACAACAGCTGTAGATGTGACTGTGAGTTATTAGCCTTGTCTCACCTGCGTGTTGGAAGGTGTCAGGATGCACACTGTACAAAGAAAATCTGCAGGAGTTAACGGGAGGGGAGTTAGCCTGGATGACGGAATGACAAGGACTGGTGGCTGAACTGTGTTGTGCATTGCCTTGCAAGTACAGTGCCACAGCATGTCTGGTGTTGAGTAATGTGAGGCACACCATAAAGCATGTGTGCCATGCAAAACCCATGGGGAGAAACCTGAAAGAAGCCCACTTCATGTTCCAGTCCGGGTGCAGTGTAAATATCTCATGAGGACAGATCACCCCAATGATATTGTAAGTTTTTCTGTTCAGTGTGGTGGAGTTCTTACCTAATCCACTAATGTAGCTTCTTTGCTCTTGTGTTAGTATTTCCCAACAGCAGGTTGCAATATTTTGTGTATGTCAAATTTCGGTGTGAATTTCAATCATATCACCAATTCTGCCTTGCATTAGTGGATTGCAAACTGTTGCAAAGCAGCACAGAGGTATTTCCTACTGAGACTGTGGAGAAAGCAGCCACAATGTGCTTCATGTTTTCTTATTCCTTCTTTTCCTTTCTGAGAATTCCCCACACTGAGTAAAATCTTCTAAAAAGGTATGAGTTTATTCAAATTCTTTCAATTAAGGTATGCTTTATTATTTACAGCAAAACCTATGTATTGGAAAAAAAGCCAAAGCCTTGCAAAGTAAACGTGTGGATTGCTTTGCTAAATACCAAATACAGCAATATGCAAGGAACTATATACACTTGGGAACAAGGAAAGAGGAAGCTCCCTTGTATGAAAATTACTGGAACTCAGATGGTCACAAGTTTTTCTGAACCTTGTTTTGCCTCTTACTCTGAGGCATGTTATATCTCTCAAAGTTTTCCAGCAGCCTAAACCCCCAAGAGAGCACAGCCATTGTGCAGTAAGGGTAAAGTAAAGGTGAAAGATGATCTAGATGTGGTTGCAAAACTGAATTCAGATTTTTCCCCAGTTGCACCTGGCAACAGGCAGTGACTGGAATGGGCTGACTGACTGAGTGACTAATGGGAAAAAGATATGTTCATTGATTAAAGAATTTAACACAGTCAGACAGGAAGGAGAGACAGACAGCAGTAGACTGGCTGATCTTCACCTGAGAGTTCTGAAAGACATGATATATGAAAATTCCAGTAGGAAATATTTTAAAGAAAGGCAGAAATGTTATCAGGTAACTGTAAAAGAGCAAAGGTATTTATGAAAGGTGCAAAGTGATCCAGGCATCTACATACATGTTGGTCTGCGCTCGGTAGGCTTTAAAATAAGGCTTTAAAACAAAATTTGAAGGAGAGAATAATAATGTGGAAGCAAATGGAATAAAGTGTCTCATCTTTTTAATCAAAGGTAGATTATTTCAGATTAACACAAGATCATTTTTGATAAATTCTGTGATATTTTTAGGCAAAGGGAATGGAATAGAACTATTCTATCTGGATTGCATTTGATATATTGCCTTGTGGGAAATTATTAATTAATCTGGACATGATAAGAATCATTAAAAGAACTGAAAGTAGGTAAGAAAATGGCTATGGGAGTAGTCAGAAGACAATGGGGACTGTCAGAAGGGAAGTACAGGAATGGAGAGAAGTTACTAATAGATTTTCTAAAGATTCAGTTTTGAGATCAATCTTGTTAATAATTCCATTAATGATGTTGACAAAAGAATTAGGAGAGTGAGAGTGATACTTTCTGGTGACACAATTGAGACAGCATGGTTAATGGAGAAGAGGACAGGAACATCATCTGGGAAGAATTAGATGACTCCAAAGACAAGAGAAACAGAAGTGGGCAGAATTTAAAATTTTAGAGTGCAAGCTCATGAAGTAATTTAAGGACACATAACATCATGTTATCCTACAACAGACTTATTGGGAGCAGATGAAGAAGAATACAACTTGCATGTTTTAACTGGTTTTAGGAAGACTATGGATCTTCAAGATGATGTTCCTAGAAAAAGGTTCAAATTTAGATATCCTGTATGTATATCCAATAAAGCTATACAAGGTCCTCTTGAGACCTCATCTGAAAGACTCTACAGTGCTGATTATCTGTGTCCTAAGAAAAATGAATTGAGACTGAACTAGCTGTTGGAAAAAGCTACTAAAGGTGGTCTGCATAAGATAGGGCTTATCACAGCAGGGAAATAAAACAACTTGGCTTGTTTAACCCAGCAAAACGAAGGCAGAAGGGATATATGTTGCCTCTTTAAAAAGACTAGAAAGATAATGATATTGGGAAGACAAACAACAGTGATGAAAAAATGATGTTCAAGCAAAAGGGAAAGTTGGCACTAGGATGCTGTTAATAAATGTAAATTGGAAACTTGAAGAAGGTTTCTAACCATGAGGGCAAAAAGTCTCTTAGCAGGATGGTGCCTGATCAGTGAAACTGTTTATTTGACATAACTACCTGTGAGAGCGGAGTACTGGATTCATTGCATAAGAAAGTCTCTTCCAATCATATTTTGGCCAAACAAGTGTCATTATAGCTGTAAATAATAAAATTAATTCTTATCATGGTCTTTTTTTTGGCTGAGTATGCATCAGAATGAACTGCTATGTTCTTAAGATGAAATAAAAATTATATTGACAGAAGTATCTGAGTAAGACTTTGTTTTGATACACAAGGTAGTTTGGAAGGAGAGATTTTGTTCTGAGATTCCTGGTGAAGGAATATCAATCTCTTTTTCATCTTTTTGGCATGAATTTCAGAATTGGATGAATCAGAACAAGAGGAGGGAAGTATGATTTTTAACCAGTATTAGAAGAGGAAAATGACAGACTTAGATGTTTTATTTAAGATACACACAAATTGGTGGAGTACCACAAAATACTGGAATAGTGGACTAAAAGTAGGAGGAGAAAGTGCTCATGACTTTGATCACATAAGAAGGATAAGAACTAATGCAGCCTGAGTGCCTGCTTAACAAAGCCTTCTCTAAATGAGGAACTTGTCTCCAAAATATTTCTGTTCTCCTGGAAGATCTACTCTGCTGTTTAAATAAGAAACAGGAGTAGAGTCCCTCTGTGCTTAGTTTCTGATTTTGTACCAACTAGAATTGACAGAAACAAGGAGCATGCAGAGCTAAAGTGCCTCAGTCAAATATGCTGGTGGGTTAAAAATATGCCATGTTGTCTACCAGTAGTAGTAGAATAAAGCAAATACAATCATAGAAGAAGGAGATAAGCTGCTCATGTTGTTGTATCACCTGTTTGGTAATGCAGTATGGACATTGTCTTCCTATTTACTGGGAGCACAAGACACATGATGCTCCCAATTTAATGAGATCACAGAGTCATAATCTGACTGGAACTGACAAATGATTTTCTGAAATTTAACTTCACGCCCAAAAACTTCTAGTCAGATAGTACTTGACCATGATCAGTGAGTACTTCATGAACACAATGGTTCTTCAACCCTTTATCATAGGAATTACGTTAACAGCCAGATCAATGTAATTGAAGTGCTGAGCCAATGAGCTTACTAAGGCCTAATTTCTGGCAAAACTTCAACAAGTTCTAGCATCTATGCATATACATTTTCAGTGAGCACAAATAAATCTTTTCCTTGGTACTAGACCAGTGGGTTAGATATCAGTGACACTTAAGAGAATTTCCTGTGGAGGGTCATGACAGGGTTAAACTGGTGGAAAGTTGCAAGTAACAAGCAACAGGAGCCTCAGACAAACATACCCAATGACACTGGTGCAGCTGGGAATGATACATCCTGAGAAAGTACAGATAAACTAGCAGAAGCCAGTGGGAACCAAGGTTAAGACTAAGACAGCTTTTCTAAACAAGTAGCAAGGTACAAGACATGATCGCTGCGTGCGTGATCGGTGTAATGATTGGCTACCTGTGACATAATCTGCATGATGATTGGCTTAGCAAAGTGTGTCTGTGAAACCACTGAAGCAGCTAACTTTTTAGTGTAAATATGCTCAGAAACACACAATAAATGTCTCAAGACGCTTCACTTCTTGAGTCCGTGCCATCATTTGCTACAATTTCCTCTCAACATAGACAAAGCTGCTAAATGTAAAATTATTGTTCTCCTCTAAAACTACTAGTCCATAAATTTACTCCCTCTAACAAGGCTCAATTTCTTTAAAATTTGAGGGAATTTTAACCTGTAAATTCCACCTTCTAGCAGAGAAGTCTAGCCACAAAGATACTGAGTGTTCTACATGGGAGATACTCTCAATCATTCCTCCTGATGCTCTTCCACTCTATGTGATCAGCAATTTATTGGAGCAAGGGGAGGATTCCAAAGAATGCATGGTTCTCCCTGACTCAATTAATTTTTAAGCATTTTATGCAAAATGGAACTAGAGAAGAGGAAGGACACTCAATTCAAAATACCCTAAAAGTGGTACTTAATGACATCTTTGGGAAATGAATGTTTGAATCCTCTTGGGTAGAAAAAGGGTTTGAATGCTAGTCTGTTGCACAATGACTGAACTATTTGATAGGAAGGGCTCATAACAATGATACCAGCTTCTTCTGTCGCCTGTTGGTCAACCCAGCACAGATTTTAGTTTGATTTTCTTGCTACAGCCCTAGACCAAACCAGAACATTAAAGATGAGCAATTAAAAAAAAAGAAGAGCTAAGAAAAATAGAGCAGGCAAGTGTTTCAGTTCAGTGGCTCATTTATCAAGCTGAGATGCTAGTACTGCCTAGTGTCATGTCACGAAGGAGTGGTGGCATGGTTGCACAGCTTCTTCACCACTACTATGGCTGCATGGCACTCTGCAACTATTCTCCTCTTACAGCTAGGAAGAGTCTGCATTCAAATGCAAACCAATACCACCACCCAAATCACTTCTTTCTGGGGTCAGGTATTTCATTATCCAATTCATCTTCCTTGATGTGACCCTGGGAATCAAAGTCTGTATTAATTATAAAAAATGTAAGTACGTAGACCTCATGGTTGTGATGAAAAACTCCGAACATAGCTGATGTGTAGATTCACAGCCAGCCTGGAATGGTAACTTTGAGACTCGCCTAATTTTTGTCCTAGAAAGTCTCTTGATCTCCCACACTGTAGGACATATACTGCTAGTGGCACAACAGTCACTTTGAAAGAAATGTGCCAGGTGACGACAGCAGCCATAGGTATGCTCTCCCAAGATTTGTGACCTATCCACCCTGACTGAGGCTGGACTGTGGGGACTGAACCTGGGGTATTCAGGGGAGCCCATGATTTTGAGGCATTGGTTTGTGGAGGTGGAGTGTATGGGGATGGGAGGCACACAGCAGGCATCGGTTTTGTGCCAGCTGAAATACATGTTTGGAGAAGAGAGGTGCTGGGGGCTGGGGTTGCAGTCCTGGGCTGGGAAGAGAGTGCAGATGGACAGTAAGTCCATGCAGCATGGGATCCCAAAAGGGCAGAGGGATATAGAAGCATTCCTCCTGCACATGAACCTGGCAATCAGATCACAGTTGTTGCTACTGCCGTTTAAGGCAGGATTCACTGCCACTGCTGTTGAGGGGACCTGAGCTAACTGTTTGATATCCTTTCTCTGTGGCTTGTGGCACAGTGTATAAATTACAGTTCAGGTCACATTATCACAATCATATGTACAATGAGCAGCCTGCAGTGTTTTAGCAGGATGCAAAAACATGGAGAAAGTCCATACTGAGTTATACATTAAGGTTGGGATTCATCATCTCAGCTCAATATGGTCACCTGAAAGTTAGACTTGTGGTTTCCAAGTCCCTTCTTTGGTCAGTAAGGAGAGATAGGCAGCTTCAAGGGCATTTATTCCCACCTGTCATAGATGTGTATTTCAGGGTGTGATGAATTACTGTTTGGAGGTGTCTTTTCTCTGCTGACTGTAGAGGGAGCCTGCATGACAAAGTTTGAGCAGACAGCTATGACTTGGTTCAGCTTCCCACTTGCAGCCGTCTAATGACATTGGAGGCCCCCAAAGATGTCTGAGACATCCACATGGGGCTGGCAGATGTGACTTAGGACTGATGGGATACTCCTTTTGGGGCATCAGCTGAAGGCCCAGGCAGGGTAACCTCAAGCATCTGAAAAGACACTAGGGAGGTATGTGGGCAACTGGATTGAGCCTCTAATTTCTAGTTACCTAAAGCGAGGCAAGAGGAAGCCCAACCTAGGGATCTGAGCCCAGTCCCAGCTAAAGTCACTGTCAGCCTCTCGGTAGACTATAGCTGCAGCTGGATCAGCCCCCTGAACTCTAGACATGGGAAGTAAATCTGAAGACAATTTCATTCTGTTTCCTATGGGTTTGATCCTGCACTCTTTCCATCAGTGGGAGGTTTTTCACAGCTTGAATGTAACCACATTTAAGCCTTCTTTTTGTATAGTAAAAAAACAAAAACAAACAAAAATGCCCCCAAAGAATACTCAAAACAAAAACCCTCTAAAGACAACATTAAATTAAAGAAAATTAAACCTGCTTTGGCAGTTTATCACAATAGTCACTCTCCACTTAAGAATACCCCAAATGAGATGTCAGCCACAGTTAATGATGAGAGTGCTGCCCATTGATACAATGAGGGAGGGAAGCCATCACAATGTTTGGCCAACACAAACCACTTAGGAAAGGAAGGGCTAGTTGCTGTTCTTGTTAAGGGCATTAAATTCACAGAAGCCCTTTAAGAAGTTATATTTAGAAGCGTGAAAATTTTGTTTAATAGAGCTCTTAAAATATGATGGCTGGGTGACAGTTTCTTCTGACAATCAGCAATGACTTAATCATTCAAATTCCTTTCACTGGATAAAAGAAATGAACAAAAGCAGGTGATAGTTCCCTTTGGGCATCTGAGTATTTGATAAATATCCTTATTTCTTCAAAGATACTCAGGAATATTACTGTCTCTAATCTTTACCTCAGTTGCAGAAAAGCAATAAGAAATATCATCTCAAAGATCCTAGGATTAGTATGTTTATGTCATAACCTTTAACATTATGAAAACTTTTGTGGGGGCTGAACTTGACATGCCTGATACAATTGTTATCTTGATTCAATGTAACTGGAGAAATACATCTACAGCAAAATGGAAGCCAAGAAAGAAATACACGCAAATTTAAAGGGAGACATTTTTCTTTCAGGAAGTTTTAATATTAGCCCTCTTAAAATTTTTTGATAGGAACATGAATTCTTCAAAAAAACTAATTTGACACTGGAAGAAATCGTGCATAAAATAAGTTCCTGGTGCCTAAATCTATTTCATTTTTCTCAGTTAGAATTTTATGTTTATGTTATAAGTATTTCCTGCAACAAACTGTTCAGTGGAGGAAATTGATGCTGAGGGTGAAGCTGTTGTCATTCCCCCACAAGGTGGTACTGTGGTACTTACTATGGAACTCTTGTTTTGGCTATATTTAATTTATTTCTGTAACATAATCAGTTAACTGCTTAAATCAGACTCTGTGGCAGTCTATGGGGTTCCTCCAGTTGCTTATGGATGTCTTGGATGAGGCCTATATATTCTATCAGGAACAGCTCTGTGTGTTTGTGCACCCAGCACAGTGGTCAAGAATTACATAATTTCAGCGGTTGTGTCTATATTGCTACACCACTGTTGTTCATAGTTCCTATTAGAAAATTGAATAAGGCTAAGGTATACATCTGAATGCTAGTCTGTGGGTTTGCATGGTGTCAGATTGTCAGCATAGTCTTTGGCTCAGCTTTGGCACATGTCGCTAACTACTCCCCAAGACAGTGTGTGGGCAGTTTGGAGATTACCTGAGTTTGAACATAGCTTTTGCTTTAGGGCGAGGGGAGTTAAGCTATACTGATATCACCTATGGCTTCAAGAGCAGAGGACTGGCCCTGGTCCATTTTATTTACCATTATTGATGTAGCGGCAGTAGGACCAACTGAATGATGCTGATGCTCAAAGTTAAGCATGGACTTAGCTGTGTTCGGGACTGCTCAGTTTTAGAAGAGCAAACTTATTTTCAATGATCTAGTCTTTTACATCCATGATTTTTCTGGGTGTGGTTGGTTTCTATTCACCCCATGTACATGGATACGTTAAAGAAAGCTTGTAAAAGCAGTTACTCTGGAGATTTTGGTTTTGCAAGATGTGAAGCATCACGCACAATCCATAATAAAAATGGAGCTGGCATCAAAATGGGCTCCAGTTATATAAAATTATCTTTTTAATATGTTTGCAGGTTCAAATTTAACTGTTATTTTTAAAATATATTAGAAAAGTGTCCTATGCCTTTTTTTAGTGATATTTAATAGTTTTTTTTAGAAAGAAACTATTTAGTTTTCCACAGAGTTACTGTATGTTGCTCGTGGGTGGAAGAAATACATTTAAGAGCCTAACGTGGCTATCATCTTTCAGAGCTTTCTTTCAAATAGTGTCTCCCTTTAAATTCGTGTGCTTCTTGGCAGGCCAGGGACTACAGCATGCCTCAGGTAAGTGTTAGAGACCCCAAGCAAGTCCTGAGTTAAGGTGGTGCATCTGTGCGACACTTTATCGAGGCAGGGATGATGCCTTGAGTCCACAAGTGGTCCACCTGGCCTCGTTTGCCAAGGTCACAGCCTCCCTTTCATGGCCTCTAGGTCTGAGGATAGAGCTGGTTCTGCTGGTTTGGCTGGGGTGAAGAAGGGACACGACACTCCTGGTTTTAGGAATATGTGACTTCCCAGCACTGAGGTGAGAGAGGAACAGCAGAGAGGGGATAAAATAAAAGGCCACTAGTCTGCTTGTAAATTCATGCCTGCAAAGTAGACATACAGCTATGGCATATAAGTCTCTGATATCAGTGGGGTCTGTGTTGTCGATGTTATGCCTCCATGATAGAGATAACATGGGAATGAGGTAGGAAGTGCTACATAAGGTATTTCTATTCAGACATTCTGTGTACTCTACAGATACCTTTCTTTGGGCATCAGATCCCAGACAGAGAATTTGTTTATGATTATACTTCCTCAAAACATAAAGCTATGGCCTGTTAAATTATCTCATCCTCATGGCCTGTACATCCTACCTGGGAATTGGCATCACAAAACCATAAATCTTCAACTTTTGACTCTACTCGTGGACAATCTGCATCAATTGCTGTTGATAAAGGCTTCTTTCTTCCTACTATTTTTCACAATTACAAAGAAGTCCCTTTAATCTTGGAGTTTTCCTGCAAATGTGCATACTTAAAATGACACTTTCTGTAGCTTTTTTTTGGACTTCCATTTTTTTGATAGAGATAATTAAGAATATTAATTATTCTTGAGATAAAAATATATATAATCCCTGGGGAGGTGTTTTGGACCTAGAAGCAGTGTCTCAGATGTGTTTGAATGAGTCCAACAAAGAAGGAAAAACACGTGTCTTAGCCAGGCTTCTGAGGCAGCAGGATGGAAGATCTATGCTTAAAGGAATCACACTGAAGTGGTTTGCCGTAGAAAGGATTGATGGTAGGGATGTTTGGTAACAGGGGTATGGTTCTCCTTCTGTTTCCAGGACTTATAGCTCTTAAACAGTTGCTGAAAAGAGATCAAATGTTTCTCTGAGCTCATTTTTCCATGTTAGAATTTGCTGTTGTTGCCACAAGTTATCTTTGCAGGGAGAAAGGTGAGCTACATAACTACAAGCAGGAAAGGGAAGTGTGTGCATACCTTTAAAAACTGGGAAACTTGTTTTCCATGGCACTGGATTCTGATAACAGTATTTCTTTGTTACAAAAACACACTTCAGAGATTGAATTGAAGTCATACAAGAAGATTTTAGGGATCATACTTCTGAAAGCAGAGAAATATCGCACAAAAGAGAGCAATAGACACTGAAAATATTTGCCCTGTGGTTCCAGCTTTGGTTTCTGTTCCTAAATACTATTTCTCTGAAGCCTAAGAAAATGGTCAAGTTGGACTCATCTCTTCACAGGCCAGACTTACCTAACATACACTCTGAAACCTCTGCAGACACTGACGTAAAGTGATGAGAAACCCCCATTTTTTATGAGCAATCTTGGGCTTCAGAGAACCTCTACTAAAGCATGTTTTTGGTGTTATTAGAAGAAAATTAAGGGCCTTCTATCTGAGATGGCTACCAAAGGGGACTGCAGGATCAAGATTATATAAAATCTTTTAAGAATGCACTTAAGGGGTAATAGATAAGAGAAAATAACCACTGAAAATTCTCTTATGCTCATGTAATTTCTTTGTCAGTTGTTTTTGCCATGTATGTCTACATGATGTTTCTGAATGAAATAGTTCACCCTCAAAGCCTGGGAGCCTCTGTACTTTTCAATTCTACTGCTTGATCATTTTTTAGAAGAATTCAAACATAAATTCTAGTCACCAGCTGAAGAATGGATGCTGGTTTATCTAATAAATGATATAAATTGCTGGTCTGTTCTATCTGGACAAAAGAAATGAAAAAGACCTCAGATAAAAGCCTTTCTTTATTAAACAACCAAAGACATTTAAGATCTCATTTGGCCTTCATGCCCTACTCATTCCTTCTATCTTTATCTACTGGTGCTTTGCTGATACAGTTATTACCCTTTTCGGCTGCTCTAAACATATATTATTAATTCCACAACTGACTTTCTACCTCCAGCCCTGTTAATACTTAGCTCACTAAAATCCTTTAATACTGTACTCACTAGGAACAACCTACATGGTTCTTACCATAGCGCACATACTCTGATTCCCTCTGAATGGCCCACCTGGGCCATCCCCTCCTTGCTTGGTTTGTTTTCCTTGCCTTCTCCCTTTTCCATACCCTGCTTCCCTATGTCCATCCCTTGTTTTGCTGTGTCAGGAAAACCCTCTTTGTCCTCATTCTCTGATTTTTTTTCCATTCATCAGACAGCAAAAAAATCAAGGAAATAGGAGGTTAGACTTGGAACTGAATGTCACCTGTGAGATGGTTTTGAGTCCTAGCTTGAGATATTTTGGTAAATGTCCATTTTGAAATTACAGCCTGCTTTTTGCATAGTCTAAAGTGACTGGTCTACACAATTTTAATGATCATATTGTCTGTTTTTAAAATCCACAAATTCTTTAAAGGCTCACTAAATAACCCACCACTTCAAAAAATTACTTCTCTCTTTCTCTCTTCATTAATAATCCCCTCACACTCTCTCTGCTACAGTGTTGTTTCATTTTGTGTTCGTTTGTCCTAGCTAATTTAGATATTAAGTCCTTGGTGACTGGCAATGTGTCTATCTATGCAAAGCACACTTAAATAAATAAATTTAATAATAATTAATAATAAATATGCCAGCTGAAAGCAAGGCATCCGAGCTAGCAAGGACAATGCTGACATCAATGTATTCCATTTCAGCAGTGATAGTCGCTGTTTCCCTGACATGTCTCCTTGCAGAGCACTGTTAAGGGATGCTATGCTCTAAGTGGTGTCGGGTCCCCTGCTCACCCTCCTCCCTGTAAGAGATTCACTCAGAGAACTCTGACTTGACCAATGTCACTAACCAATTTAAAATCCAGACTTCTGAGCCAAGACTGTTCTGATGGTGGTCAAAAAGCAAGAGGAGTACACAGAATCTATTTTGGGGGACAGTATTATACAAATCTCTGATATCTCCCCAAAATTCACAACTAGCACCAGTCCCTCACAGACAGTAAAATTTTTACATCTTTAGTCAATCACATCCTTCTGTCTCACATGGGGAAAACTATTTGTTCTCTTTTTTTTTTTGGCCTTGATTCCCTACATGTAAAATGCTTGCAAAGGAAGTAAGCGTGCTTGTGAAACATGCTATGGAAACACTCAGAGAGAATCATTGAAAATGGCAGGACAGAATTCATGTGGCATATGTTAACAATTGTCTAAGCTAGAACACTATTTAATCTGTTATTCCTGGTAGGCACTACCTTGTAGAAAAATAATATTATTACAGATATAATCTTTCAGTTAGTAATAAAACCTCAGAAATGGTCTGATTTACAAAGTGGAGAATTGAGTCCTTCCTGAGCAGAGGTAAACTGGATGAAAGCTGTCCTTCACATGTCTGCCTGAAGAATTACGGCTTCTGATAGAAGAAAGTTAGTCACAGTCTTTATTGCCTTTTTATTCCATTATGGAGAGAAGGGACTACTTCACATAAGCTTTCTCTAGTCTGTCCAATAGCTAGAACTACAACCGAGGTCAGGAAAAAAAAAGATGAATAATATGTAGCAAAGACAGAAGAATTTTTGTAATTTCTGGGATTATTAATCTATCTGAACATGCTAATCTTTAAAATTATGGATGGCAACATCTATAATGTGTCTGCTCTAGTAGTTGTTTTATTCCTTATACTGCCATCAAAACCATAATATTTGCATGCTGTGTATTTAGCGCCATGAGTAACATTTGTCATTTGGGGTTTATTCTCCCAGTTCATCTCCAGGGGAGAGGGATGAGTGTAATCATATGCTTTGTTTTCTGTAGAATCTTTTAATTTTTATGTAGGTATACAATGCACTTTGCAGAAGAAGGTGAGATGATCTGTGGGATTCAGGAGCCACAGACTAGATCACAGAAAAGTTCTTTCTCAACTTCTTTTCTTACTGTGCAAGGTTTCATTGTGACAGAACTTTCTGAAGTCCATGCAGTATTTTGAAAATAGACACTGCAATCTTGAGCTTAATTCAATATTTTGCGGAGTCAGTGGAGAAAGTAATATGATTTGTTCACTGTAATCAGCTAGTAGGTGTCTCTAAAGGTCTGATTGCTTTATGTTCAGATAAAACACACTTTTACAATCCAGATGGGAGTTAATGAAAGCGTATATAACTAAGATGGACTTGCTTAGGATGGAGGCTTTTAACCAATCAGAGAAGAAAGCATTATTGATGGATGCAGCTCCATGGGATCTTGGTGTGAATGAGAAATCCAAACCTAAATTACATACTGTGGGTATGTAGTGTCAAAGAAAGGATATTGCACAGTGAATATAAATGTTGGGAAGTATGTTCCACAGCCTCCAACATAACCCCTATGTTTCTCAGGTTCCAAGCTGCCCAGTTATTTTTCAAATATGAGCTATTTTGGAGAACTGTTAGGCCATCTTAAATGTGCAGTGATGACTGCATATTTGCCCTTCTCTCTCCCCAGCTTTTCCCTTGAAAATGCAAAGGTGTGGCCACTTATTGCATCTATTATACTTTACGGTAATGTATGGTTTGTTGACAGTTTGGGGATTCGGTCACTGGGTTCAGCTATCACTCATATACAGCTATTATTGAGCAAATGTGGGGGATAACAAAGGCTAAGCAGTGCTGTGTGTTGTCTCTAGATGGTTGGCATTTTAGCCCATATTGCCTGATCTCATCATTTCATGGCTGCACATAGATGCTGACAAGGCCTTGAGAGAGAATTGTTTCTTGCAGGACTATCCTGTAAAGAAGTCTATTGATGGACAAGCATTTTTCTCTTTACTATTTGATAGGTGCTCCTAAGTATGAAAGACCAACTATTTTAGCCTATTCCTTATGATGACTTTCTCTTCTAAGCGGGACAGCAGTACCTGTCAGACACAAAACCAGGCTATGTTTGCATCTTATCCCAAGATCTCGGGGCATGATGGAGATCACGTGGTCACTATATTGAAGATCCTATGAGTTTTGTGTGAATTGGGGAAATACTTCATATTAAGTCAATGTGAATGAGATTCATCTGACCAAATGCAGATGTCTGTAGCTGACCTAATCACTTTTCTTTGTAAGTAAACAAAGAAAACTAGGCACTTCTGGGATGCAATTTGTTGTATACTAAAGTAGATGCCTCAAACATCCACAATGTATTGTGACCTAAAATGTATCTGCTTCTGTCGACTGAGTGTAAATGGACTCCCAGGTGACTAACTCAGATGTGCACATCTACACAGTCAACATCTAAATTTAGGTGAGAGGAATTCCATATTGCCATGATCGCATGAATATTTGTGTTGTTATTTCATGGAAGGCTGGTCATGAGTATTAAGTGGGCTTCTGCACTTGTTTTCTTACAGGCGTGGTGTTGAAGGTCTCAAGTATTCAATCAACTCTTTCTCAGGAGGCTGCAGGAGAACGACACAGAATCCCCCTTCACATTTCTTTTCCTAAATATTATGGCTTCCATGCAGCTAATTTTATCAGTACTAAGGTTTACAGTGACCTAATTCTGTTCAGTGCACTTAGCAGAGAACCAATGACTATTTATAGCATTATTTATTATTATTAAGAGGAATCTCTGTAATCAATATTCCTCTGTGTTGAAGTACTTTACAGGAATTTTACATAAGTCATCATTTTTGTCTTTTTTTTCTTTTTGGGAGAGGAGAGCCTCAATTCCTTTCTTTCTAACTCAAATGTGATTTTTATCCATATATTCTAAAAGGCAGTTCTACCCAGGGGTCCCTTATAATGACTGAGGTGAAACTGAAAGATATGTGTTACTCAGACAAATGGAATGGGCTCAATACAGGACTAACTGGATGCTATTTTATATCATGAGCAATATCGGAGGTCAGATTAGATGATTCAGTAGTCCCTTCTAGCCTTAAAATATATTAAAAATCCTGAACAAGTTCAATAAAAATGTAATAACATTTTAGAGGAATTACTCTAAAACCCCTAAGAATTAAACAATAGTCATTAATAGCCTTTTAATGATGTTTTCACTCTATATTTCTAGAGCAACAAATCCTATAGAGAGGGATACATTTGTCTTTAAATTGATGATGTGATGGGAAAAAAAGTCCTCACTAGAACTGCCAGCCCTGGTATAAACAGGGACCTTATTTCTTAGAGTAGGTGCCTCATATGCATTTGTAAGAGGCAAGAACAGTAATTTAGAAATGAGAGGGGGAATCTCATTTGAACGTGCCTTTTTTCAAAGCAATAGTATATGGATCATTTAGACAACCCTTGGCTCTGACCACTGTGTACAAAAGAATAAGTCAGTGTGTGTGGGCAGTGTGAGTCATTCAATTTTCCTGCTATATAATAATAAAAAACCAAATGGTGTTAAAGTCAGCACTTAGGTCTACAGAAAGAAGCTGTGATAATGCCATGAGTCCTTGCACTCAGGGATCAACAGTGATGGCATACAAAGCAGACACAATGACAGGCAGATTCTTACTTAACAGATGTTGATCTGAGTTGCAAACACATCTGTCCAGTCTTATTTTTAGCTCTCAGGTCCTGTATCCCAATTAATACCTTTTAGAAAATGAGTGGTGCTTTAAAACATGTTAACTTAAGCCTACTGGAATTAAACACATTTGAAAACAAGTTAATTCATCCTGGTTAATACCACAGATTTCTGGCTTCTCTTCCTTCCTCTTATTCCCCTCAGTTATATCAGTTTTACATTTTTACGTAATATATTGTAATGTAGAGGCAGTAGTTCCAGTTCATGCTGGTGAAGGAGAATAGAAGCCCAGAACTGCTGCACTGCAATACCATGAGTCTTCTGGGAATCCTCATAGCCAGATTTGTCTGGAGAACTTCCCTTTGTAGGATATAGCTTCTTCATCATCCCTGGTAAGGGACATGATTAAATGTCCTTAATGCAGTTAAATACCTATTCAGCAAACACAAACATATTTGGCATGAAGAAAAGGCTTTTTATTGCTTTTATTAGCATTATTGCACAAAGACTGGGCTATGATCTGTTTTTGCAACTTTTATTTATGGTGACATATGGCTATTTAAAGAAGATCAAGTGTGGAAAGAGAAGATAATTTCGATAATCTTTAATAATCAGACCATCAAATTCAGGCTTACAGTCAGGTTGGAGAAAGTGCGATGGTCCAAATTAAGAGAATTGAGAATGAAAACTGTCAGAAAGAGAGTATTAAAGAGTCAGGAAAAGAGTCAAGCCTCTAATTCTATTACAATATTTGCAGATAAAACTTAGCAAATTCAATGGCATATAAAGCACCTGACATGTTGACTCTGGAGAAACTTGGTGAGGCCATTCACATGACTAGAATATTAATTTTGATGGCAGACATTCTGTGTGTAAAATTGGCTCAAGAAACAATTTCTGAACTGCCCAAGACTCAGAAAGAGTTTGGGTCTGGAGTGCTTTAAGGTTGAAGCATTATTTCTAGGTATGTATAACATACTGAGTTCAGGGACTCTAAGTATGAGCAAAATGTAAGTAGCTTTTAGTAATGTGTTCGTGGTGATACTTAGTGATGCAAACACAAATGTGGAAGTGCTGGTATGATATTCATTCATGTTTTTCCTTTGTGTGAAAGGTACCAGGATGTGCATCTGAAGCGTGGGTACACCACTGCCGTTCCTTCTCAGCCCTGCTGGGGCTGGAGTCCTATAAATATTCCCAGGAGATTTTGATCCAAAATGGAGCACAAATTATGGGAGGGGTGAAAACTGTTTATTATTGTTGAAGCAGTAAAACACAAATTAATAAAGAAAGCAGCAGCAACAAAATACTGCCAGTCACAATTTGTGATATGAAATTAAAGTAGACAGCCCAAAGGAGCTAGTGACAATAAGTAAATAACATTTACAAATATGCTAGAGGAAAAAAAAGACAAAAGCAAGAAAAGCAGTCAGTCTGTTGGTAGATGACAAGGGTAATAAAAAACAGAGAGAGGAGGCTTTGCACAGTTCTCTTATCTTTCTGTCCTTGTTCTCACTCATGCATCCTAAGCTGGAAATGGTATCCTCTCATATCTAATGGGAAGACACATATAGTATAAAGGAAATAAGAAGAGCAGACATATTCCTGTGCCTTCACTCCTGTTTATGTGAGCTTATCAGCACATAAGGAGCACAAATCTTTGACCCTAAACAAAGCTTAACCCATCCAAATATCTGGCAACGGCTCACAACTCTACAACCAAACCTTGCCTTTCTTGTGTGGTTGTCACATCCAGCCCACAGCATCTCCATTCTAGCATAAATGAACCCATCACAGCCCTCTCAAGGTAACGCATTGCATGTACACACACATATGTGCAAAGATACTCCAAGACTAGACAAGTTAGGAGGCAGCAAGTCTCTAGCTGCTTTCTATATCTAACCTAATTCGTCAACAAGGGGTTTATATGCCTTTCTCTCACCCTATGCCCATGCACCACTGCTCATCTAAAACTCTTCCACATCTGCTAGAGATGTGTAACCCACAAAAAGCACATAACTCACTTGATTGACTTTCGGCTTCCTAATATTCCCATTTTTCAAGGGAACAAACTTCTAGATCAGTGCTCCAGTTCTTGTATTTCCTTACTGTGATTTATCTGGATGCTTTAATATTAGTCACCTACTCCAACAGGCTCTGCCAGGATTCCCACCACAGCACTACCACAAAGACTTCTTCACTTGTCTATCTCCACCCGCCCTCTTTCTCAGCATCTCTCCATTACTGCTTTTACAGGACTCACATATTTCCCAGCTCAGCTCGGCTCAGCTCCTCTTGCCTCCCTTCCCCTCCTCTCCTCGCCATTCCTTTCTTTCCCTTTTCCCAGCAGCAGCCAGTGTCTCCATGTCAGCCAGACGCCTCTGTCAGACTCTGCTGGATGGCAACTAGCAGACATAAAGGAGTTCAGTTGTTAAAGAAGTCACTGGCATAACATGCAATTACATGGTTGCAGATTATGGGGCTCTATATAATAATCAAAGCTGTGCTTTTCTGCAAGTGGTGTAACATGAAGGAATGTAAGTAAACGATGTTTTACCTTCAGTGGGAGTTAATGGTTGAGGCAGGAAGCAGCACTCTCAACATGGAGCATTTGCACGTTTGTCACATCTGTGTGGAAAGGAAACTGGAAAGATTTATGGAAGGAAGGTAATGAGAGCTTGACAAATGGGGGAATTATCCCGTAGAGGATCCCTGTGTTCCTCAGACTGCCTTCATCAGAGCTGGAGCAGTACTTGCCTCCAGGGTGGTTCAAAAGGGATCTGCAAACCCTCAATGCTGTAAGAGTGTGACAAATGGAAACAAAAATCTGTTAGTAGCTGAGACCTCCCTGGGTCTATAATGTTTCTAGTCTTAGAAGAGTGGGATGGAAGGGCAAGGGAAATAATTTTAAGGGATCTTAAGATAAAGGTGTTTGAGTTGACTGTGCTCTGAATGCTGGCTCTGTATGCAAAAAGAGTCCAGGGAGACTATATCAACCATAATGGAAGGAGTCAGCGAGCAGCAGGAATTGGGCTTGGTAGGCTGATTTAGGTGCCTGGGGCTGAGTGTGCCTAAGTGGTCAGGGAAGAGCAGATCGGAGCTGCCCCAGGAAGTAGCGTGGAATCCCCAGGTGAAGCCTGAGCCTCTCCCCATGGAGGGAGCCCAGGAACCTCCACAAGGGAAGGTGCATGGAGCTGCCCACAGCCAGCTAGAGGGAAACTCAGGCAAGGAGATGTAGCTGAAGAGGTGCAGAGTAGTGGCCCAGTCCACTTACAATTTAGAAAATGGAGTGATATTCCAGGAGCATGGGAACAGGAAGAGGAGTCTTCCACAGCGGCACACTGTTTATGGTGCTTATCCTTTTCTAGGTGGTATGAGGCTAACGTGGCCATTCTGCTCTTGCTAAAGTAGCAAATTTATGCAGAGCTAGCATATCATTGCTCTAAAGCACAGCACTTGTGCCACACACATACATCTGTAGGGGCAGACCTCTAGCAGTGTAGAGACAGACCTTTAGAGGTATTTGGGTGCTTAATTTCCAAAGCTTAGACCTCTTAGTTGCTTTGGGCCATATTCAGATTGCCAGCTAGTGGCCTGGGACAGCCTTAGGAATCTACTTGTACAATTAAATTTGAGAGACTAGTGAGTGACTTAGATTGCTGGCTATTCAGGCCTGTATGACACTATGGACTCCATCACCTTCACTTAGTGCAAATCTTGGAGTAATCAGCAGGTAAAACAATGAAAAGGGCTTTTATACCTCTGATAGCAACTATGAGCTATTGCTAGATGCTCATTAAATCAATACATTAGGTTTTTGTCACTAACATGCAATACATACAAATGCGTGTATGAAAGGTCTGGTTTGATCAAGCATGCATGTTCATTAATCATGTTTTCAGAAAGTATATCACATATGCGTTGTTTCTGCCTGCTGTTTATAGAAAAAAATAAATGTAGATCAGCAATAGTGAAGAATTTCATAATGTGAAGTTCCCACAGCAACATTGCTAAGCAGGACTGAAATCACATATTTAACATAAAGAGCATTCCAAAATAAAACATGTCATATGTGTTATGCACTATAGTAAAGTTCATGTCTCTCTGGGAATCTTATTTTTTTGGATCTCTTGATTTCTATGTGCTCAACATTTTCAGATTTTGCACTGTGAAAAGAATCTATTCCATTAATTTTCCATCTAGTTGCACAAACAAAGCACTGTTTTTGTTTTCTTTGTTTACATTTTATTTACAGCATTCCTGCTTTGCCAGAGGTGTGTTAAATTATTAACAGATTATGTCCATGTTCTCAGAAAAGCTAAACTGACTCCAGTACAATGTGGGCTTATTAAAGACTGGCTAGCAGATTTGCTTTGCCCACAAAACTGCGTACTGTGGGCTGAAGTATTCCTTTTCCAATTAAAAGTATTTATTTATTTTGATTTCTAGCGGTTGCGGTGCATTCTTGTCAGTGGTACTTTTTCCACAGAAATGCTCTGTATTTTTGCAGGAGTAAACCTGTATGTTTAATTGGTTATTTTAACACCTTTAGTGCAATATCTTCATGCTTTAATAGAGCTGTAATTTTTAAATGCAGGTCTGTTAATTTCTATGGCATGAACATTGGCAGACTTCTCAAGTGTCCTGCTTCTCACTGGTGTCTCTGATTTCACACTAAAATCCCTCTTTGTCCCTCCTTAGTCCCTGCTGATAACCATTATTAACTAGAAGGATTTCTAGAGCTGAAAAGCTTATCAGGTTAGAAAGGTGCATGATACAAAAATGTGTCTTTGTCAGAATTTAAAGTAAGCATCAGGCTAAAGAAAGAAAAGCCTATTGTGTTGCAGTGGGCTGCATAAAAATACAGGTAAGTGTGTTGCAAATTAGCTGATTCTTTCTTAGTATTTTTTCTGCTATGATGGGATGAAGCATCTGGCGGAATCATTTTATCTTTACTCTATTAAAGGGCATCTCCTTTGTGCAGTGTTCTGCTTACGTAGCACCTGACTGAGCCTTCAAGTCGGCAGGTCAAGTCTCATAGGTGGTGACAACTGGGTGATCCACCTACTTGCCAGATGTGTTTGGAAGAAACTTTTGAACTCTTGCCCTTTGGTCTATGAAAGATTCAGGGAGAAATGGCTGAAAGAATGGCTGTAAAATACCTCGCTGAGCTTAGGCTAGACACATTAGGCCAAACTCTCAGGGAGTGTCAGCCAGTGTAATGGCATGGTTGGTAGGTGGGACTGCACTCATTTACGCAGGTCGGGACCTGGCTCTTTGAATTGTGCCTTTTTAGACAATAGAGTTCCACTGACTTAATCAGAGCCATTCATGTAGCTCTGAGCAACTTTCTAAGACTAAAGCTGGCAAAATTGGGCCAATCAGGGCATTGTATCCTAAAATGCAGTGCGAATGGAAAGGGTTAGGGCTTATGATATATTAGCCACTGAATGTGGAACCTGTGAAATGCTAAGGACAGAGGACAAACATGTGTGTAAGCAGGAATATCAAGTATGAATGGGAAACCAGTATTACACATTGTTCAGTGCTGGGGAGATATTTAATGGAATAATAATATATCAGGTCTGGATATCTTCAAGAAGGATACTGAAAAACAGTGAAATGTTACTGCCCCCTTCACAAATCTTTCACAGAGATTTAGCAAAATTAGTTTCAAGCATATAAATATACTATGAATTTAGAGACGTGGGAAGCTTGATGTATTTTAGCTTCTCCAAGAGGAGATTAAGTGGTGAACTGATTATGATTTACACTTACATAAGGAAGAGATTTATGGACAGCTCTTTAACATAGTGGAAAAGCCATAATGGGATCCAATAGTCAGAAAATAAGCTGGACAAATAAGATGTGTGTTTTTAGTATTTAAGGTGATTAATCCACAAAAAAATTTACCTTGGAATATGATGGCTTTTCAATTACCTGATGTCTTCAAATCAGTAGTGGAAATTTTCTCAGAGATAAGCTATAGTTCACTGAGAAGTTATGGACTTGATACAGGAGTCAGTTGTTGAAGTTCTATGGGGAAAGTAAAGGTCAGACTAACTGTATCAAATCATATCATATCATATCATATCATATCACCTAGCCTTGTAATTTATGAATCAATTACGTCATCTTGGCCAGCTGTACATTTCAATTCTTGAAGCTTTGTGCAAAATAATCTATAAAGTTAGGGAGAGAGAGCAATTTTTTGGGGGGAAATGTGTAAACTGTTAATATTTCTCTTTTTCTGAAACAGTGAACATCATCTGTAAAGGAAAAGTATCTTGAAACACTCAGTAATCTCTTCCTGCTGGCCTGGCCAAGTGGTCTTGGTCAGCTGGCATAAGACAAGTTGCACCAGCTGGGTTTAGAGTCCACTGCCACAAGATACACAGAGATGTAAAGAAGACATTCAAGTTCAATCTGGACTAGAATGAGAGTAGTTCAGCCTGAGCTGAATATACAAGAGAATTTGCTTTTCTTCTCTATTTAATGTTTATTTTAAAGAATGTCCCCCTTCAAGCAATATTACAATGGAAAAGTGGAAATATAAAAGATCAGTCTTAGGAGAGTGTTTTCTTCAGACCCACTTAAACCAGAATATAAATGAGGATTAAACAATCCGAACAAGTAGCAGGCTGATTCTCCCTAACTTCAGACATGAATCAAAGTGAAGTGAAAATGCCTTCTTTGCTACAATATGTCATTACGTTGCTGACACTGTTGAAAACACTTGTTTCATCCAACAGCCTTGTTATAAAACCTTCACAAGAGTAAAGAGATGACTGAGAAGCAGTCCCCATAAGCCGTAATTGGAGAATCATAAATGTAACGATTTCTTCTTCTGCTCCTGAAGTCTGCACAATTTCTTCCTCCCATCAAGAATTAAAATCATTACAAAATTACAATCATGTTGTCAGAGCATGGTTCATACTTCAGTTCAAAGTTAGCAGGCTAATCTTGGCAGTGGTATAACTCCAGCAAAGTTTATTGGAGTTACTCCACAGACGGACTAGATGCTGTTTGTCTCTTGATGCCCCTACTTTCCACTCTGATAAGATACCTTTATGTAATCAGCAGGGTTTTCAACCATGGGTGAAATACTGACTATAATATTGTTTTTACCACTGCGAGCTGCAACTTAATTTTTATTTTGTTTCAGTAATATCTTTGTCAATTGGCAACAAACAGTGGTGGGTATGATAAGTTTCTATTTAGACTGGAAATGCGTGATGAATGTATGCTCCCAGAGTAATCAGAGGCTGAATTCTAGTAATTATGATTAATGCTGTTTTGAAATAAATTGTGTTAATTTTAAGCTTAATGAAATTCCAATAGTCAATTTTATACTAAAAATTATGTTTTCAAATTCTTGAACCAGGCCCCATCTGTGATGAATGAATTCACATCACAATGCTTTTATTTGTGAGGAAATCTCAGTTTCATATTGCTGTGGAATGCAATTTATTGTATGAAAATGCTGCAGTCCAGAACTTTATACCCCTCCTTTCCAAATGGCTAATTCATGATTTTTGACTTGCAAGTAACCCACTGTTTAAATTAAAAAGGGAAGAAAGGAAAAAAAAAAAGTGGGAGTATTTCTAATTCTAAAGGCTTTGAAATGTGACCAGTGAAGAAAAGCAATATATTTTTATACCTCAAGCACAATAATATCTTCTGTGTCATCACATTACAAAGGGATTACACATATTTAGAGATCCTTTGTGGAATTTAACAAGAAGTACAAGGCATATGTCATACTGTTCTTAACCCTAAGATGCAAAGGCACCTAGAGAAGCCAGACCAATAGCTTTGTACATTTTGTCTATATCTTCTGATATTTGGTCAGCTATGCAAAAGCACAGCAAAGAGTGAGTTCTCTGGAAAACATTAATCAACTGAAATGTTACAGCAGCAGCACAGACTGTTTGTACACCCTCTGAGGATTGTCTGCAGGAAGTAAAATGGCCTTTCTGGTACAGGCATGTGGGTATTTGCTTCGCTCTATGAGCAAGTGCAGAGTAACATATTAGGGCGGAAACAGGGAAATAAATTGTACAGCCATCACGCTGACCATTTATGTTTTACCTTCTTCTGTAGCCCAAGCTGTAGGATGTCATGGCTGTTTTTCTTGCAGCAGCTCTAGAGCAAACCAGCCAAGCAGGAAAGGGAGCATTACACAGCCAAGTAAGGGATAGTAGGGGATGGTCCCTCTGTCTTCTGCAGAGGAATAGGACTTTTCTTAAGATCTTAGGAATCCAGTCTTCAGTGAATGGAAAATGGGACTTTGAGATCATATATTGCCTTACCCATATAAATATCCTTTATTTTTGAGCTAAACAGGATCCAGTCCTATTTTTGTAATGCTTCTCTTGTGGGTATTAAAGTAGATATTCAGTATTTGATTGTATGAAGCTCATCTCAATGAACGGCCAAACTCTCATGGGCATCCATAGGGCCAGGTTATTACCACTTACTTTTCGGGTTTTCTCAGTCAAATATGGCTCTTACTTGTCTGTGAGGCGCTTTCCAGGCTCTAGTGGTTACTTTAGTTGAGCCTCCCCTTCCCTGAGAGCTTGACTTACTGTTTCTGCCTCCGTGACCCCTTGGTCTCAAGCTCTTGACAATGCTACCAGTTAGCCAGGCTGTTATGTTTATTATCTTCTATATTTACCTCTGGAAAGAAGGCAAGGTCTTCAAATTAAAGCAATCAGAAATGTTTTTGACAATGTGAAAACATTCAGCTAATAAACTATATATAGAATGAAAATACATTCTATGCACAAATGAATGAGTGAAGTTTTATATCACTGGAGAAATATTTTTTAAAAGCTGTGACAAGGATGAGCAATATTTATTTTATTTGTTTTCATGTTTCATAGTTTCTCAGACTGCAGTGCCAAAAAGGCCTATTAGGATCGCCTAATCTGGACCCCTCCTGCATAAACAGAAATTCACCCAGTAATTTCTACATCAAGCCTGAACATTTCTTGCTCCAAAGATGTATTCTTTTAGTAGCTTTGTACTCCTTAATCGTTATTGATTTAAGCATCCTCTATCTTGCTCTTGAAAATGCTTTGGTTAAGGGAGGAAAAAGTACACTTTGTTTCTTGTCTGAAGAAAATAAGCCTCTTGACTCAGCTTGGCATTTCTCTTCTTTCTCTGAGGGTAAAAAGAAACCTCTACGTAGCAGCTCAGAACACTTCAGGGAATGTTCTAGATACAGGTATAAAAACCCAATTGATGCCAGGTAAAAATTAGAAAACTAGAAGAGAAAATGTGAAGCATATAAAAATACTTGCCATTTGATTAGCAGATTCAGCAGCTTCACTCACTTCTGTAATTGTTTATAAACTGAAGGACAGGTTGGTAGCAGTCACTTCTTCCAAAATAATGTATAATTATACATTATACATTATAATCCACGTCAGCTTTGCTTATCTTCCCAACACAGTCTGAAGAGTGGACTCCCTGAAATATTTGTTCCTCAGTCAAAGAGAAAAGAAAAAACGGTGATGGTGGTGTGAAAATTGTGGTGGCAATGTGGAGGTGCTGTAAACCCTTAGTGTCGTGGAAAGGAAGGATGTAGTGGGACATGGGAATACATCTGGCTACATGGGAGAAAGAAGAAGGAGAATAGGTGTTGAATACAAGTGCAGGAAAGGTGGAAAATGAGGCAGCCTTGACACAAAGAGGGTGAAACAGAAGGAACGCAGACCCCTGGCATGCAAGGAGTTTGCAGAAAGCCATTTAAATAAAGATGGTTGGGAGAAGAGCATACAGGACTCCTGGGGAAGGCAGGGAAAGGAGGAGACAAGGATTGTCATATGTACCCCATGGGCTCAGCCTGCAGGAGTAACCAGGTGTGTTATACTCCCCTTAGAAAGGCTTTCCTGGATATTTTATAAATGCTACTGTCACACCATTGCCGTGAGGCACTGTTTGCATCTGCAAGGTATTAAACACTTTCCATACTCTGAAAGCGCCAGCAGTGGAAGTTAGGGAGCAACTGTCACAAAGGTAGTAGGACCAAGCCAATATGCCTCAGCCCTCTAAATATTTCAGGTCTGAGTTCTCCATTGACAACTATTTGTGCTGTTGGTTCTCATTCACTTATAGACTTGGATCCTTCTGGTGAGAAGGTGAAAGAGATGAGGAGGTCCACAGCTCTAGCTAAACAGTCTGAAAGAGAACATCAGAAACTGAAAACAAATGGAAAATGCACATTGTAAATGCTTAGAGGCTTTTAGAACAATGGACATTTTCATGCAGTTCTTTACATTTCAACTCTCAAATGGCCTAATGTTCCAAATTAACCCTCTCTAAAGCTAAGGCAAAAAAAAACAAAAAACAAAAAACAAAAAAAACAAAAAACAAAAAACACCCAACAAAATAAAACACCAAAGGAGAAGCAGAGAAGCAAAGTAAACAGTGCATGTGAACAGCTGTGATACTTACACTGACTTCTGATTTCACTTTCTCGATTACAAAATGAAAAAGAAAGACAAAAGAACATAAGGGATACCAGCTGGTGTAAGACATTCTGTTCTCCATTTTTTTATTGCTTTTTCATTTCTCTTGGGAAGGATGCAGCAGGCTTGACTGGAACTGATAATCAGGAGTATTGTACAGCAAAGGAGCCCATAAGTCACAACACTGCATTTGTATTTGAATGTTAGTACATGTACTATTCTACCATGAGGTAAATGCTGTTTTGCATATTTGTAGTTAATAAGCACAACATGAGTGTAAATGACTGCTGTTAAATACATCTTGAATTTCAATAAAGAGAGCTACTTGCAAATATTTATTACCTTTACAATTTGATACTAATTATGTAAAAGACAAGCAGTGGCTCCTTAGTGAATACAAGATTTTATTTCTCTGGAAAGGCCTTGTTAAGTCATAAACTACGAACTCACAGTGTAATTGGTTTATGAATGGCAGCAAAGTTCGAGGAATGAATTCATTTGTTTTCATTCTGGGGCCATCCGTTGTTATTTCTAATATATACTTCTTAGCTTTCACCTTTGATCTTTGCAGTTTCCAGATTTTTAAACTTTTGCAGTTGATGATGATATGTTTTAGTGAGTCAGTGAAAGTACATTATCACTTTCAGTGACTTACTGGGAGCTTATTACTAGTTTACCACCCTGAGAACTGCAAATAAATAAACCAGTAAGTAAATATTATGGAGAGACAGTTGTCTCTCCATAGTTAGAGTTTGTAACTAGCTCTGTGTTTCAAAGTCAATTATAATATGCTCCCTTACAGGAAAGTTCACTAAAACCAAAGCAAGATGCCTAATAAATCACACATGAAATGCCTTGCTGGAGTTTAATTCATTGGGAAAGCTCTGAGGATACTCAAGGTTGAACTGAAGTATTTTATCTCTTATTTCTCACCCTTTTCCTTTTTTTGAATAGTGCCAAATTACATAAACTGAGAGAGAATGAGACTCTCTTGCAGTGGTGACTGAGGCACAAAATAATTGGTGGGATAGCAGTTAGCAGACTCAGTCTACTCTTTTTCCTATCTCTGTCACTTCCCACGTTCCGTTATAAACTAGTCATATTCCTGAAATGAAAAACTGATACCTTCCAGGAAATGGAAAAGTGAAAAAAGGTAATATATAGCTGTCTGTCACCCCCTCACTCTTCTTCTTCCCAGTCTTCACTATAGCATATCCCAGTCAGTATTCCTTTATCACTAATTCATTTATATTCTTATTCACAAGTTTTCTCCATTCACTTCACTAATGCTCCAAATGTTTCCTTTTTTCCTAAAAAACCTCCTTTTAAAATAAGCCTAACCCCAACCACACCAGCTCAGAAAACCTGCAACCCAGATGAACTGGGTACAATGAGAACATTCCCTTGCTTCTGCCTCTGCATACCTCTGCATAGCTCAAAACAATTATTAATTAATTGCATGACACTTTTGACCTGTCCCTCCTTAGATACCTTTCCCCCAAGTCCCAACTAAAGGAGGCAGGGAGCAGGTGTGGAAATTAAGGATGCTCAGGACAAGATTCTTCTGGACAGCTGTACAAAACTGCAGCTCAGATGTCACTGTCTGAGCTAGCTGTATAGTCTAGCTTTATAGTCAATGGGAAGAAAGAGGCATGCAGATGATGCAATTCATTTGATCTTAAAGTAGACAAACGAATAAATCAAATGACTCACGTCTGAAAGGGGCCTCTCCCTGAAAGGAAGTTAGGGAGACTGGCTTGGATGCACATGGCTGCTGTAGGTACCTAGTTGGGTGAGATGATTCCCATACTCACTGACATAGAAACACAGAGCTCTGCAGCTCAGGTTCACCCTCACTCAGAACAAGGCAGAAAGCACCATTTTGCAGTTGTAACTGTGATGTGCCCCATCTTTGACCACTGTGAGCAGTTCTGGCCTTGTGTTTGAAGAAGGATACAGGGGAGCTAGAGGAGATACAGAGAAGTGCAAGTAGAGTAATTAATGGGATAGAGCAGCTGCTTGACAAGGAGGGGCTAGCAGATTTGGGACTCGTCACCTGGAGAGGAGAAGGCTGAGAAAGCATATGACCGAGCTTTACAAAGTCACAAAGGTGATAGACAAGATAAATGCAGAACCTTTACTCACCAAATCCTGCACTATTGGAACTGTGTAGAGCACATTATTAGAGGCAGGAATTTACCTTCTAACATCTCTAACGCTGCAGTTGTGGATTCTGGAGGAGTGCAAGATGAACAGATAGCAGAAAGTGACCTGGCTCTTGTGCTCTCCCTTAATAGTGTCTCTTATTGTTCAAGTCAGAGGCAAAATATTGGGCTAGATGGATCACTGGTGAGACCCAGTGGAGCATGTCTTACATCTCTCACTACTGACTGCATAGGAAACAAAGAATAGCTATGCTCCTAATTTATATTTCTTGACTGTGTAGGTAATATTATCTGGAGTCAGTCCAAGGCTGGGTGCCATGGGATCAGTTATCCCTGATGTCAGTCAGCTGCACTGGCACTTTCTGGAACTGCTAGGGTCCATCGAGAGCTCTGTCTGAGAGAGAGCAAGTTCTTTCCCCTCCTAATGAAATCAATGAAAATTACAGGCACTGAGTCTATTCCAGCAGGTGTGCAGCATCCCATAAGGTCATGCACTTGGTTAATAAACTGAAGCTGTATAAAATGGTGTATGCTATTAGCAGCTGAGGGAAAAATCAAAAGGTAGAAGAGGGTAGTGGGCAGAGCTGTCAATTACATGTTGGAGCAAGAAAAGAGAGAAAATGTTTGTAGTGCTAAGGGCAGAAGGATTTTGACAAAATAGAAAAAATAGTAATGTTTATTTGTGTCGAATATATTCTGCCTTTCAGAATACTAAGTATTAGTAACAGGAAGAAAAATATGCGGCTTCTGAATATATTAAGGAATCACCAGGGCACAGTCAAATTGCTCAGTGACACCAAATCCTAACTAGGTCCTAAGTTTGAACATGCTCATGTTAGCTTTACACATTTAGATAAAGTTGACTTTATTTTGAATGTTTACTTGTGCAAAATAAGCAAGTCCCAAATGCCTGTGGAACTCAGGCCAAATGAGCTAAAACAAGCTGGTAACCTCCATTTGACCATTCACCACGCTAGTGATATTTGCTAAACTTAATTTATAGCATCTATACAAGCCTGTGTCTCACAGTAGCATAATTAAATTCATACAGGCTTGTCATACTTCTAACTTTGCAGCTGGGTGTAGCATTCAATAAATAATACCAATCTCATACCACAAATTGACTTTAATGCAAACAGATAAAAAAATCAAGTCTGTTCAGAAGAGGCTATTAGCCACATAATGGGAACAATAACTGAGTTAGAATTGCTCAGCTAATCTGCACATGTTTTATTATCCCATTACTTTTTTCCTCCAGGTTCTGAGAGCAAATCAGAGGTTAAGTTACCAAGTTCAGTTTAATTTTTCTTCAAGAAAGCTTCATCTCTAAAGGATTGTGAAGAACCATCTTGTGCCTTTCAGTCTGGGGAAAGCTGCATATCCTGTGTGGTCAATAGGAGTTCAGTGCAGTCAGTAACTCTGAACTGAGATGATCAACATCTAACAAAAGCAGTGCAACTCTTCTGGCAGTATCATTCTTTGAGAATCAATTACATGAGAAATTCTGGCAATTAGTAACACAGACCCTATGATATTGTCCTAACTGGTCTGGCAAGATATTAACATTGGTAAATGCATGGCCCTTTTATAAAAAGTGGCTGTGAAATGCTTCTACCTCTTTATCAGAACCGTAGTGTAGGTTCTGGATAGCTCCAGTCTCCTCCCAGGAAGAAATGCTTCCCACCCACCTCAAGCCCTCTCGGCCAAGAAGGATCTCTGTGAGTTTGCCTTGATTTTAACTCTTCACAATAGCTCCTTACATTTGTGCTGGGGTAATGTAGCTTTATTCTCAAGACAGGGCAGGTATTCTCAAGAAGGGCAGGTGATCTTTTTTCATACTGAGCCTGTGAACACTTCAGGGCATGCAATATTCATTGCCCTAGCACAGTGGTTTCCTCACTTGGGCTGAGGCTGCTGGGTGCTTCTGCAATAGAAAAAAGATGATATGTTTCCAGTTTTCTAATCATCTGATATTGTATTCTGGTATCAAAACTCCCTCAAAGTAATTGTTCATCCTTCTGATCCATAATTGCATTTATCAGCTCAGTATGAAACCTATTGCTACCTGGAGCTTTGTCTTCCTTTATCCGAATATTTCCTCACAACTATTTTCATAATCTGCAAAAGAACCTACAGAATATATCCTCACAGGAGGCATTGTTGGTAGTCTTAAAAAACACAGAGGAAGAAAAAATAATTGAGTTTTTATGTTACACTCAAAATTACCACGAATATGAAGGAATATTTTTTTCAGCATACTAAATCCCATGCAGCACTATAGGCTGTGAGATAAAAATTGTTTGCATATTATTAAGTTCATGCTGTTTTGAACTACAGAACCACATTGGTAATACTTTTCCTGGAAAATCAATTATATATGAAATTGTGTAGCAATTTAGTAACATAAAGACAGGTAATAATATAATTAAAAAAATATTTACTTGCTGCACAGGGTATTTTGTATGCATCTTAATTATGTACCTCTGCTTGCCAGCTTATATTGTGTTTATAACCTTTGGGTAGGTTTAACATCAGGCAGATAAGAAAACAATAAAAACTGTTATCAGAGTTAGACTCTAGTTGTAATTTCAAAAATGACTGATATCTAGATATTTGCTGCCAGTGGCACTGTGTATTAGGAAAATGGATAGAAAAAATATTCCTCAACCTGTAAATCTTACATGATAATGTGAGGAATTAGACCTAAGCATCCAACTGACCACCTTTTAAGTATTTTAGGCCAGACTGGTAAGCATGTAAAAATGGCATAAATAGTCTACTCTAATAAAGTCACATTCTTCATGCCTGCTGTAAGTGAGCTCTGAATTTGGTCCTTTGTGTTATTGTTCATTTTAATAAAAAGGACTTTAGGAAGGATTCTTCCCAGATACCTTACAACTGTAGGCATGTACAGTGAGAGATCCCATTTTCCTTCTTTTGTCAGAAGTAATTTCTTTGGTTTATATAACAGAAAGATCCTCTTTATATATCTTCTCTCTTGGGCTAGCTGTTTTATTAGGAGATGAAGATGATGAAATCACCACTATCATTCTCCACATCACAGAAGTAAATGAAACAAGACTTAGCCAACTAGCCAAGTGAGCATCTCTGGTTGATATATCAATATTCATCAAAGTATTTAGAGACTTTTGGAGTTTTAATTAGCTATTGCAGGTTGAGGATTCAGTTCAGTGAAAACAAACATACTGTATTCCTCCCTTCAAAAGCTGAATGAGGTTTACCGCAGTCCTAATTTGAGGGTTTGTTCTGTGCTGCAAAACAAATCAAGCACACTGTGATTGTAGTCCCCATTAATCACTTTCTGCTTCATTTCCTAACCAGTTCTAACAAGTTTCTTCTCTAAGTCCTCAGGATGATGCCTCTCCATTGCAAAAAGAGGTAGGGCATTTACTTTAAGAAGACTGTTTCATTCATTTTGCCTGATTTTAGATATGGATATCCACATCTGAGTATATGTCTAGTTTCCTGTTGCTGTTGACCAAATGTAGGCCAGAAAAGTTGCTTTTTAGACTCCATTGATAAACTCAGATATACACAACAACACTGGAGAGACCTAAATGTGAGATGAATGCCACTCTCCGTGCCTAAAATTTAGGTGGAAGTTAGGTAGACCTGGCCTTTAAACTTCATCATTATAAGAGGTAGCTTTTGTTTAGGGATATCGTAAGTACCTCATGTGTGGCAAGGAAGTGTCTCAGGATTTGGTGGAGTTTGCTGCTGTTGTTGCATGCCCTTTTACTCATTTTGATACCACTACCTTTTTGAAATCTGTAAAATTGATGCATTATGGTTTCCTTCCATCCCTAGAATTCATGAACCCTGCTGCTATGCTTGACATTCAGGTTTTCTTCACTACATTTCTCCAGTCTCACATCCTAATACACATCTCCAAGACAAATAGCTCATGCAAGATATTCCAAGATTTGCTTTACGGTCCCATACTTTGGAGAATGAGAGGGAAGGGAGAACAATTTCTTGCGACCTATATTGTAACTATTTCCTGTGCTCTGTTGTTGTCTTGGCCCTAAATGTACAGAACTTGTAGAAAGCTTTTATTGGATCTAGTGGAGGCATTCCAGCAGTAACACAGTCTCCCCTAGAAGGGCTGGAGAACCTGTTTTTTCTAGAACTGAAATCAACTCAAGGTTTCTGTACTGTTAGAAACCAATGTCCATTATGAACTATTCCATATTTATACTCTGCTGAAGTCAGTGTCAAATGCTGTAGCTGGGCAACCTCTGGGGTTGGCAAATCCTTGTTTTCTTTGGAGACTCCCATGCATGATTGTGATTTATCAGAATGACAAAAGGCTTCTTCTGCAGGCAGTGTTGGATTTCTTAAATTCTCAAAATATCAGCTCCTTGTATAGTAATGAGTAACCCAATTCAGTTTTATCCAGAACATCCAACTAGCTGTTCTCTGGCAGTCATCATGTTGTGCAACAAAACTGCTCTTACACCTAAGGACAAAGAAATCTAGTAGGAAGATGAATATTTTGTCTTAAAATAACCAGGGCTTTGAAGAATTCTTTTTCTTTCCAGAGTCCTGAAAAACATTTCTCTCTTTCAGGAGTTAACACAAAGGCTCTAGAAAGCCTATCTTAGTTTGGAGATGCCTGAGATAATAATTAATGGACCTTGAGTATCATAACAGCTTAGCTTTGTTTAATGGGGCTAGAAGTTATTTATGTGTTGTGTCACTGAATGACCCAGGAGCTTCCTCCATTTGTCCATACTGGGCCTGAACACACTACTACTTCTCATCTGCTGAAAATGAAGGGGTTTCTTGCTCACATGAAGTTCTGCTGCTGCTAATCTTTACATAGCTTTCTCTGTTTTGTCAAAATTTTAGCCTGCCTCACAGCCACAGAAAAAAATTGTGATGGAAGTAGATAGGCCAAAAAAGTGGGATGTCATCTGATCTAAATCCCACTGATGTCTCTGTCTCTGGGGATATTTTATCAGTTGGTTTGAAGTCTTTGGAGGTGTCTTGCCAAAGGGAAACACAAAGTACAGCCCCTCTGTCGAACTGAGCCTGGTGTTGTGGCCCTTTTGAAAAGCTGCTCTGAAACCACCCCTTCTTTAAGGGGTGTCTGTCTATTTCAGGCTATACTTTCTTACTGGCTTTCTCACTGATAATGTAGGAATTGACCCTGCTTTTATATTTTTACATGTACCTCTGGCAATCTGTGGTCTGAAGTGTTTTGCTTGAATCTAACCTGAGAAATTTCTCCCAGTTGCATTCTAATTCTTGCCACCAGTCTCTTCCTACTAGATGTTGGCTTTGGCTGAAGCCTGACATATTTTTCTTTATATTTGAAAGGACCAGCAGAGCTGCTGGATGTTTTTACTGTTGTAGGTATTGCAAGAAAACTCCTTCATTCACTGCTAGGATCAGTCTTGTTTTGAATTGATATTATTTCTCTTCACTGAACTTAGTGTATCAACCTTAACATCCACCTCCAAAAGTACTATTTAACTTTTTTTTAAAACAGGATATTATTGAATTTTCTTCCTTTTCCTACACTATATACTTGTGTACTTTCTTCTATGCAACTTCCTCCTTTTTAAAGTCAAATGACTGCTGGTTTTTTTCCTTTTCTCCCTTTGACCTTTGGACTCAGCATTAAGGTTATCTTTAAGATCTATATTTGCATTAAATAGGAAGGAAAAGAAACTAGAAGGAAAATAACTCACTACTGTAACATTTTGGGTAGGTCAGTTAACTTTGGGTTGACCACCTATAATACAGCTTCCCTAAAGATTAGCTGGCGTAATTGGTGCATTTGGAAATTATTTGTCCAATGTTAAATAAAACCAGCTTTAAATAGCTTGGTTATAATAACTTTCAGCTCCATACAGGACTTAGGCTTTAAGAGTTATTATCAGAAATGAAGGCTTCGGGCAACTTAACAGCCTGGTCATCTGATGCTATGGAAACATCTGAATCAGTGCCAAACCAGCTATTAGCTCAAATAACCCATTTAACCAGTTTAAGCTAAAGCTGCCTGACTTTGCCTGAAGCGAATTAGGGAGACTCTTATTCAAACTCCTCTGCTGGCAGATGTGGATGGGGAAACACTGGAGACTATATCCTTCTCCCATTGTCACAGCCAGATTTGGAAGATAGCATTTATCTGTATCCCGAAGAATTCTGGTTGAGATCTCATGGAAGGGGGATCCTGAATGCCTTTGAGCTGGAACTGACCCTTGGGGAGACACTGTTGACCCAGCTATCTAAACAGTGCCTACAGCACACACTTCAGGCTTTGCTTCCCTCAAAGACTTTGTTGCAAGCTAAATTTCAACGAGGTGAAGAACAGCCCATGAGCATGATGAGCCCACACACTGTAATCTTGCATGAAGCTTTCTTTTTAGAAAAGTTCTTAGAAAACCATCTGAAAAGCATTTTCTCCCCTTGGCTTTCTCTAATGTTACCAGTGAGGCTCTCACATATAACCAGGCCTTCTCAGTTCTGTGACATCTGCCTCAAAAGCCATTCTGTCCATGGAAAGCAGGGATCCTTATTGCATTTGACTGACTTGATTTTTTTATCGTTTCCCATAACAGGGAATACTTCTGCTTCTGTGAACTAGAATTTTATGCACCTTGAAAAATCATAAAAAATCCTTAGATCTGTATTTTTCACAAACAACCAGAGCTTAACACAAAACTCCTTGCCAGGCCAGAGAGGTACATCAGAAACAATAAAGAAGACTTGCAAAGTCCTACCTTGAACACGGCCAATAATCCTGGTCGGTACACAATAAGAATGGACCAATGAGATCGGTTAACCAATTGTATGTGCTTAATGAAAAAAATTAATTTGATCCCACCATTATGTAAAAAAGGATAGATACTACATCTTGCCTCTGCATGTAGTAGTTATTCCTCTTTAAATCTCTACTTAAATTCTAGAACCTATTAGAAAAGGCTGTTAGAAACTGACTTTTGGTTAAAATAACCAAGGATACAAAAATATACTTTATCTCTTTGTACCCAAAGCCAAAACCTCATATTTACAGATAATAGAAAAGCTCCACACAACAACCTGCAACAATATAAGCTTGCTTTTTGCCCAGTAGAAAAGTAATTTATTTTTCTGACCTGGGGGAAAAAAAGAATTAATGCAACCAAGACAGATACCAGTTAAAATTCCAGGACATCATTTTAGACCCTGGTGATTCATTAAATTTCTTCTGATGTCACTGAATAAGAAGAGCATGATGATAACCTCTTTCTCTGACCTAAACTAGAATGCCACCAACTGTAAATTCACCTGCGTGCCCCCATTTTCCATCTGCAGAAGTGAATAGATGTTGACTGCATTTCCAGCGGTTCTCCAGTTTCAAGCCGTTAGGCAGCCCAGTACAAAATCACAAACTTAGGTAAACACGATAGATTGATGCTGAGGACATTTAGGGTGAATGAGATCTTCTAGTTTCTACATGAGACAGCCAGGTAAATTAATAAGGGAAATTGACAATCATTTATACATGCCGGCATCAGCAGGCGGCTCAGCAAAACTGCCGGCGAAAGGTCACAGCTCATCTGCTGCTAAGACAACCAGCAGCGAGGCTAAAAATTATTCATTTTCAGGCGTTGTTTAGGTACTTTGTTCGCTGTGGAGGCAGAAGACCTTCTTTTTCTTCTTCTTCTTTTTTTTTTTTTAACAGGCAGAAGCAATAAATCAGCTAGTTTAAGAAGACCCAGCTAGCCCAACACAGATCGATTTCACAGGGAAGTCGATGGGCTGCTAATAGAATTACAACTACCTGTCAAAACAGGGAAAACATATCTGTGACAGTGACAAAGGGCAAATCAATTGTAGAAGTGTTGTGGGCTCTTTTCTCCCCAACCTTTTTTTTGAGACACAGATGCAGAGTACATGGGTGTCTCTCAAACCCTGCAACTGTGAAAAAAGCAACATGTTTATTCTATTACTGGAGCCAATCCTGCCATACTAAGATCTGCGGTCAGTTTAGTTCTCCTGGGATCGCCAGGCTACTCCTGTGAGATAAGGCTAAAGAGCCACATACAGAGCTATTTGAGCAGTTTCTCACTTATTGTGAAATCTATTTAAATAGGTTTTATTAACAGCTGTAATAATTTGCTCCAGGTGAAAAACCTTGGTGCATTTTGTTTACCACAAACTGTTTTTTTCAGTTATGTGCACTAGCTTGCCAGTTTCAAGCGGTTTTTAGTGTTTGTACAGCTCAAGCAGAAAATCAGTTACAGCAGTGATGTTGGCTCAGAAATTATGTCATAATTTGTGGTAATTAGATAAAAATTGAGTTATTGAACAAGGGAAAGTTGCCATTGTGCTGAAACATTATTCCACTTCCTGTATTTCATGTATATAACACATGCCCTCCGCACATTGCATATTTACATTAGAGATCAGAAAGGTTCTGTGTAGTTAAAAATATAACTAATATAACTGAATATACATACTGATGCAACAATTTTGGATAGCCCTGCAGATGTCATGAGTGAGTGGTGATGTTGTGATATCTTTACCATGTCATACCAAGATAAACTTCTACTCTACTGGTACAGTGCCAAAAGAATGAAGAAATACTACAGTAAAATAAGCAGGGTGACATGTGACCTAACAGCGAGCACAGGCAATAAGCACAGTAACACTCCCTCAGTCCAGCCTTGGCTTCAGCAAGGCAACTGCGACTGAAAATCTTCCTCGCAGACTCTTTTTTCTATGACTAAGTATCACTATCCTGCTAGGTCAATAAATAGCTGGCCTCTTGCCCTTTCCCACCCTCTGGCTGGAGGAAATATATAAACTGCAGGAGACACTGGAGGGGTAAGACAAAGGGATACCACAGGATACTTTCACGTCCACTCCTTGTTCTCCTCTTGCTTTAGCTGCTGCTGGTTCTAAAGCTCCCTCCAGTACTTCCTTTCCCCACAGGAGAAGGTCTTTCAAACTATGGTGTGTGCGTGCACTGAGACTAGAGAAGGGCATGGTCACAGGAGGGCCTTTCTTTGGTGGGTCTCCTGGAATCCAAAAATGTAGATAGACTTGTGCTGGGAAAATTTGCATTTCATTGCATGAGACATGCCTCCCTGTGTGACATCCATAAATGTTAGTATTTTGTTCTGTTGGCGTTTTATGACTTGTAATGCTAATGACATCTTTTACCCGGATCTGCCCCTGCTCCACAACTGACTCAATTGACAGAAAATGGTCCTGGCAGCATATTATTATTAGCACAGACAAAGCTGTAGAAAGGCACTGAAAAGTCTGAAATAATAGTACTCATTCTGAATAGCAAAATAAGCACTTTCGATAGAGGATACCACAAGATCTTTATGACTTTTGTACACATGTGTGAACGAGGACTTTTAAAGAAACTTTAGTTAGCATTAATTGTTCTGGGAATCTTTCTGTTATCCCATCACTTGGATGTATGTATTAAAGAGGTAGAAGTCCTTTTGTTTCATTTCTTAATGCATAACAGTTTCGATAATGATTGTGTGCCAGAAAATTGTACTGCCAAAATTAAAAAAGCAAACAATTTTTTCTCCAAAATTTACTTATGATGTGCTTTCTTTCAATTATATGTATATGCACACAATATGCAAGCATGTATATACACACTCACAAAAGTAATGAAAACATCATTTAGATCTATATTGCCTTGTTAAATAATCTGAAAAACACTAAAATATATTCTGCAGTGAAATATATTCAGCTCTGTACAGGTGTAAATTTTGCTGATCAGCAGCATAACCAGATTCCAATATCATGTAAAAGTGGACTGGAGGAACTTCCTTGAAGTCGATTGAAATCCCATTTAAATATGTGATAAAACTTGCATTGACTGTCAATGATACCAGGATTTTATGCAGTGGAGTTAAACCAGACTGTAAGAAGAATCAGGGTCAAAATACTCAGACCTGAATATTGCCAATTCTTTGCTTTCTTTGCCTATAAAAAATCAGGGCCCAGCTGTGCTCTTCATCATATGGCTGCAACTTCTGTTGACTTTGTTGGGTCTTTCAAGGTTATGTGAGCATGGCAACAACATCTCTGGAGGCAGAACTGTGTTTTAAATTCTTTGGAGCAAGGAATAAACCATAACATTAATCTTTTTGTAAAGCATTCTATGCATTTTTAACACTATGATTTTTAATAGATAGTAATAATAGCATTTTTGAAGTATCCTGCAGATTCTAGTAAAGGACTTTCCTTCAGAAACACTATCCCCTGCTGCTAGTTTGCAAATCTGCTAATTCATTGCCACATGGAGTCTCCTATGTGCACAACGGGTTTTTTTGCTTCTAAATAGATAAAGCCGTATATTTTACCAACAAAGGTTTCCTGACAGCATGTTACCATCTCTCCTGCATGGGACTACAGCTACTTTAAATCATTTCCAAATAACAGTAGTGGATAGTTTAAAGACCACGAATGAGATTTATTTAAATTAAGCACTTAGATTAACTATCTATATCTCAAAGTTTATAGATCCTTACTAAACCAGTATATTTTTCCTCAATAATATTTTCCTGCTGTGGGTTATAGCATGAGTCACAGCATGGCTCAGAAAGCCAGAACACCCTTCAGTTATGTATCAGCGCTAAGTTTCTTCCCGCACCCAGTGCTGTGTGGCTGTGGATCTTTGTGCTGTGTAGACTGCAGAAGTGCAGCAGGGAACGACTGGGCTGGCGGTTCACAGCTCCTACGGCAGAGAAAACACCGGGGAAGCTATTGCTGTAGCTCTCAGAACAAAAGGTACGAAGTTAGATCCAAGCACTGACTGATGGCAGAGTAAGTGTCTCCCCGCCATAGACCATGCCTCTTTCTGGAGCCTTACTCACTTCAAAGTAGTGAAAAAAATCCAGGAAGAGGGCAGATGTTCCCGTTAGTTTCAAACAGATGTATAAATAGCTGGGCAGCTAAAAGGATAAAAAGCTGGGTAGCTGAAAGGGTTTAACAAGCAGCTTTGTAATGAAACAGAAGATCAAGTGGCTGGGGCTTTGTAATCATGGCTTCAGAGTGCATGTGGTTTATGCAGCCCAATTTGAATTGCTTTTGCTACTCTAACTTTGATCTACATTTTATAAAGTAAGCCTTAAAACTCAAGGCCTTAGGTGGAAGAGGTGCTATGAACTTTTAATTTTTCACAAGCAAAAACAACTTGAATGAAGATTTATCTTTGCATATGTGCCAGAAAACAGCTGTGTGTGTCTGAGGAAAATGCATGGGGGAAAGGGTTATGGAAACAACCACTCTAAAAATGCTAGCACAACAAATCCTCAACCACCACATGGCTGTGCCTTAAAAACCTGGCATCTTTGTGTCTGGTTGTACCTGGGAAAGAAAGCCAACTGGGGACAGGACACTGTTTTACACCCAGCGTTGAATCACTTGCATGGTTATGGTTGGCCAACTTTTGCAAACTATGTATTTTAATATACATTATGGAGATTACACTAACAAAGGTATTAACTTTTCTTAAACAGATTTTCAGTGAAATATGTCTTGAAAAGATATATGACCCTGTTAAGGCAGGAGCAACTATTAGTTACTATAGAAGCCTAGAAAATATTTGTTCAGTGTTCTCTTAAGTATGCAGCCTGAATGCCTCACAAACACAGTGTCACCATTATAAATTAAGCAGAGATGAAATGCTTGACTGTCTTCTATTGTTCCAGTTTGATACACAAGGTCCTATGAAGTCTATGGCTTTGCAGCATCATCATATTAATATAACACAGTGGAAAATCAGGTTGGAGGAGTATTCCTTGTTGGTTTATTAGTTCTTTTGAGAAAAGGTCATGTTTCTCCTTTTGAAGTACAGCTCATGCTTACTAGATGCTGTTTTAAAAAGGCTAATATTTTAATGTTGTGTTTTAGCATTTATAGCATGTAGTGACAATATTCTAAAATGCTGAGGGGAAAAAACCCTGGATCAGCTCTTAAAAGACATCCTTGGAGCACATTCTTAAACTGTGCAAGCCACTGAACCGTTAAAAGAGTGTCTGATTCTCTGAGGCACTCAACACTTGTAGTGTAGTGCTACAGGAACTGCAAATTTCCACTGCATTTTTAAGGAGACGAAGGAGCTCAGCATCTCCTCAGACTTGACTTTTGAAAGGTGATCTAAAATGACCCTAACAGTTACACAGTATAAGGAATACTCAAAAGGTTTTAGGAGTTCTTTCTGTGTATTCAGCTTTTTTTCAGATGAAAGGAAAAATTAAAGAAAGTGAAAGCAGATGAGGGAAATGTTAATTTGTTGTTATGTAGTTCAGTTTTGGTGCTACTTACTATGCAAAAAACTCATTCCATTATAAAAAACCAAAAAGTAATCAAAATTTGAACAACAAAAAGTGTTCCCTCAAAAAAAAAAAAAAAAAAACCAAGACAAAGTCATTCCAGTTAATATAGGGTGACTATCCACTCTGAAGACCTACCCACAAATACTGTGGATTTATCTTCTACAAAGCTTTCACTCTAATTCATTAGTTACTTCATAGAGTTATAAACTGCATTAGCTTTCCTGTGCAGATATCAGCACTGTTACGGAGCTCTTGAGCAGATGAGATACAAGAGAGCCTTTTGATTTTTTTTAAACTCAAAGAGTAATGACACTGCAATATCATGTGGTGAAGGAGCAATAATTTGATGAACATTGTCTTTCCATTAGATTAGAGCAATTAATCTGATTCTAATTTAGCTGAAACATTACCATAGTGGAATCCCTAGAGCCCTATGAATAATCTCTAAACACATTGACACACTCAGCAGACAAACATTATCTCCACTCATACTGTTATTCCATATGGTCTCCTCCCATTCTGATGGAGGGCATCCTGCTGTTTCAATCAAATAAATGTCAATTATCTGAGATAGATTTTTAGTTCACGAGCTCGGGCTTACAATTCAGCCATCGAGTCTTCGAAACAATTGTCTGCAGTTCTCCCCTGAAATTGCAGCTGTCTCCTTTTTCAGCTACAGGCCTTGCTGTATTGTAGTCAAACTCTGTTGCATCAGGCAAAGTTTCAAAGGCAATCTCTTGAAAATTATAGGTACAGAAGTTCATTTGTGCCTGGGGACAAAGCAGCAAAGGATAGAATAAATGGCAGAAGAATTTGCCACATGGACTTCTTTACCCTATTAGTTGGGATGGCTATGTTTTGCCTTTTCTATTTGATGATATAGCACGGTGACCAAACTTTGTTTGACTAAGGGCTGCTTAGACAGTTTGATAAGATCTTACTTTTCCAAGGCAATGGCTCCCAAGCCTTTTGAGTCAATGGATTACTGTCATGTTGCACCACTTCTCACAGATCACCTTTCACTTTTAGTTGAAAATATTATAAAGGAAGACAGGCAGCAAGCTGCCTATGTTACCCTTACAAGCAACAATTTTGACTACTGCCACAAGGCACAAGCTACAAAACTTCCCCAAAATATCCATGGTACTCAGACTACTTAGCATATTTGCCTAACGTAAGTCTTGTGATTACTATGGCCTCTGACAGGGAGGGAGTGGTGTGTAATTCAGGTTGCTTACAACCTAATGTCATCAGTAGAGAGAAACAACCTGACGAGTGAGTGAAGAGTTAACAGGACTGAAGAAGTCTGCCGCCTGGTATGCGCAAGAACTGATATGATCAAGGCTGCAGACTAGAAGAGCTAACAGGACTAAAGAACTTTGCCGCCTGACAAGGCCGAGGAATCTGCAGGGACCTGCAGGGAGGGGAGAAGCAATACGGAGGTGGTGTGGTCTTGCCTCGCTAGCAGGGTCCTTCCAAGCAGACAAACAGTCCTGTGATTATGAAACTCGCAGAGGTCAGCAACAGCAGTGTTTGCTCAGAGCCTCAGCCGTATAAAAAGAGACTTGGCAGCTAAGAGGGTTTGAGCAGGGACGGGAACGTGACCTGATCATCCTCTCCAGCTGGACCGTGAGTATCCCCCCCCTCCCCTTTTCCTGGGACGCTGGGTTAAGGTAACTCCTCGAGGTTGAGAGCCCTCTCACTAAGAGGGTGAACAAGAAAGCTTTCAAGTAGGGATAAGCAGTGCGTCCAATTACTAGTGCAGTAACTGACGGTTTCGGGTTATCCTTTCTAAATCAGTAATCAATGATTTGAGGTTATCCTTTCTAAATCAGTAATCAATGATCTTGAATTATCCTTTCTAAATTAGTAATTGCATTATTTTAATGGATGTTACTAATCCAAGAGCTTGCGTGAGGAAGTAAACATAATTTTTGATTACGTTACTGTCTCAGTTGTTACGATCAAACCTTCATAGCGTGATGCAACCCAAGCTCTCTGGTAGTCAGAATACAGCACTTTGCAGGCCCAACTTATTATTACATTATATCATATATGATCCCTCTTATTAAGGGTAACATAGTTTTCTTCTGTGGATGTGAGATGCTAGGCAAATACACTTGATGGGAAGGAAGGATAGAGATGGAAAATTTAATTGCACTGCGCTTTCTGCAATTTTCAATTCTTTCGATGCTAAAATTGCTGTAGCAGAAGACACTCTCTTCCTCAAAACACCAAAAAGTGTGTTAGATAATCCTATCATCCTGGCCACAAGGTACATGGCATTAGTTGACTGATCATAGATGTTTATTTAGCTATTTTGTCTTAAAGAGGGCATCTCTATGTTCATGTTAGGAACATCACTTGGCAATCTGTCATGGGGAGAGTCCAAAAACTGCTGAAAGGTCTGCAGTATTGTAATGATCCTTGGTATTTGGCTGGACATAAATGATATGGCCATCACATGAGGAAAGGTTTGTTGAATTGGGCCTGTGATCTGTATAGGAAACTGTTTCTTTGAGTGTGTGTATGAGGTACTGTGTGACATTGCACTGGTTGAGAAAATCTTTGGAATGGTAAGTACAGTGTGGTTTCTCAGCAGCTTTAAACTATACCTGCGAATCTGGCCTATTTTGACTCAGGTATAATATATCTGAGAGAAGCCTGCTCCTCTCTTCCCAACTCTCTTCCCTCTTGCTTTCCTCACCAGGCATCCATCACATAGACCTGAAATGCCCTAAAAGCTACTGCTTAGAAAAAGTCTAATTTTTCAAGATACTGGGTACCATCCCATACTCTCAGGTACCTCTGTATTTCAGGAGAAAGTTTACTCCTTCCATTTCCACTGGGTCTTTCTCTTCTTTAGCATAGGCAGCTGGAAACACAGAGACTCTGTTGCTAAATTGGAGTGATTTGCATTCAGCAAATCCACGCATTTTGATAGAAGACAGGACTTCCTAGCAGAGCTGTATGGTTATTGGTTTCTAATCTACAATTTTAGGCTAACTGTAATTGTACTTTGTAGAAATAAAAAGTGTCTCTTACTTAATGGATCTGGACACTCTGTCACCATTAAAGTGCTAATAAAGGCTTTGCTTGAGGACACTGTGGAACAACACACTTCCGTTAATATTACTCAATAAAACTATTAATACAATCAATTTGACTTGAAATGTCTCTTGTCTTGTAAAGCATCAGGTCATTAACTTTAACAATGTCAGAGAGTTCTGACTATCAAATTCAACTAAATTAATGTCCAAGGAATAGCTAAGAGCACACTTTGCAATGTGGAAAGTATTAATGTGCTACTGGATGTAAATAAACTGAGCAACCTTCAAATGCTTCAGGAAGAATGACACTAGTACATGTGATAAAGAGGCAATGAGAGACATGAGCCACAGAAAGAAACAATAGTGATTGAACTGAAGATCTGAAGTAAAGAAAAACAGTACTGAGCAACTGAAACTCCCTTGTAAAAACAGGGCTATGTTAGTACTCAGGGTCTCTCAGAATAAAGCATGTCATATGCTATAAAGAGAAAAGAAGTAGGGTGAGAAGGCACGCAAAGAACTCTACAGGTAACTCTGCATTCTCATTTTAGTTCAGATCAGGAGTATATGTCTGAAGCACAAATCTTCATCTTTCCTGTTTACTCTACTTTGGTTCAAATTGTAGAGAGATCTTGTAGCGCATAAAACTAAGCTGAAAGATGTGGTTCCAGAGTGCACCTAATACACTCCAACTGTTCATGGCCATTCAAGTCCATGGGAACAGACTGAAGCTAGGCTCAAGTAAAATGCACTGAAATTCTCATAATGTGGATGCTGAGTCCTCAGCACCAACTATTTCACTCAACAAATCCACTTAAGTAATGATGGGTACTGAATAGGTTATTTTTGAATTCCTATAGATGTGCAGTGCTTTTTTTTCCCTCCTTTCCTCAGGAGCAGAGTCTGGTCCTCTGCTTAAAATAAACCTGGTAAGTGACTGACTGAAGGGCAGCTCTGCTGAAAAGGACATTGTGGTTATGGTGGATGCCGCACTGAATGCAATCCAACAATGTGCTCTCATTGCAAGTAAGGCAAACTGCATGTTGGTGTACATTAGGAGGAGCATGGCCAGAGGGCTGAGGGAAGTTATTCTTCCCCAGTCAGCACTGGTGAGATTTTACCTAGGACACTGTGTCCAATGTTTGGTTCTCCTGTTCAAAAGGGTTGTGGAGAAATTGGAGAGGGTCCAGGCAGCATCCTACAACAATTTGAAGACCAGTTACAAAGCTGACAGAACTGCAACTCTTCATAGTAGTGGCAGATTATATAACAAGACACATCAGCCAGACACTGCAGCTTGGGAGGTTCAAGTCAGTCATTAGGAAAAATTTTTTGCTATAAGAATAGTGAAGTACAGGAGCAGATTACTCAGAAAGACTATGTAATCTCTGTTGTTGCATATTTTGAAGATGTGACCGGGCAAAGTCACTGTCTGAGCTGATCTGCTCTGACAAGGTGACCTTTAGAGGTCCCTTCCAACCAACGCTGTTATGACTGTATGACTCTGCAAAGTGAACTCATGTGCGTATTACGGGAATTACATGATGAGTAGTTTTATTAATTAGAATTTGGCCTGGCCTAATCTCACAAAGGATCATAGGTAGCTTAAGCTATACTGCTCACTGTGACACCCAAAGTCTCTAGCAATTAACTGGGGAGAGTCTGCCTCTTTTCATCTAAGTTTCCTTTGGCAGAGGAAGGGGTAAAACCAAGCCTGAAAAAATAGAGGTAGAGCCTTGGAGAGCCTGACTTACTGTTGCTGAGAGGAAGGGTAGGAGTGGTAGTTGCTTCTGGAATGAGGCCCCTCATTCTCCTGCCCAGAAGTGATTGCTGCCCTGCGCATCTTGATCTTCCTGGTTGCATTGACAGCAATGGTCGATTTCCACCCCGGCAGTCTTCTGCCCTAGACAGCTGCCTACATCACCTCATCTAGCTCTGACCAGATCTTACAAACTTGCTCCAGGGAACAAAGCAGCTGTACTCAAAATACTGAGCAGACACCTTCACCTCCACCTATTGAAGGCTTGCCTGTTTCTCCCAGTGGGGTGACCCCATGGTACAGGTTAGGAGCGGAGACAGGTGTCTCCATGGCCTTAGCCAGAAACCTAAATCTTCACAGCTTTACTAGTATATTGGGAGATAAAGCCACAAGCTGGCCTCAGAAATGTGGCACATATGGAATGGCAACTAGGTCTGACTTACAGATATTACCCACAGAGGCAGACCTGAGTCGGTGTCTTCTTAAAAAGCAGCTGCCTAGGTGATGGCTTCTCTTCATTGTCTGCGTCAGCTTTCTCATCCAAAATCAATGGAATCAGTAAAGCTGAAATTACTGAGTACATCATTTCATCTCTGATTTTAAAATTACTTTTTCTTTTAAAATACATTTTTTCCCCAAAGTTCAACTTTTATTGATTAACTTTTTGGTTAACACCATGATTTAGATTATTTTTCTTAGAAGTCAGTGACTTTATTCTATTATTCAATTCCTTTCTGTTAGTGATGCAAGAGAAATTTTCTGTGTTGTTGGACTGAAGAAGCAGGTTCCATTCACAACATGACAGTCTGTTAGAGAACGGTAAATATGAACCTATGTCTGTAAGAGTCTAAATGGATTTTTCCCCTGCTCTATTTTCAAGATGTGACAAAATTACTAGGTAGTCTATGTACCCGAAGTCAGAAATACACTGGGAGCTGAATACTGTCAACACTACTAGAGAAGCCTGATTTTAGCTCCATCACAACACAGCAGAGTTCTACTTTCATGGTGCATTAATTCAACACCTGCAGGCACTCTCATTCCTTGCTCAAATTACAGGCTGTCTTGTGAGTGGTTAAGGCTCTGGTCTGGAGTGTGGAGTAAAGTCATACAGTCTGCAGTGATTTGCACAGGGACAGATCCTAATATCCATGACTTCAGTTACAAATGCTCGCTCATGTGGGAGATAAAGGATGAGACGTATCCAAGATGCTTTACTGACATGCCCAGGTTTCAGAGTTCTTCCCCTCTACCTAGTCACCTTTTAAATATTCCTTTCTTTTAGTTAGGAATGAAAAAACCCCATGGAGCTGAAAAATGATTAGTATCCAAATCTATTTATTTGTTTATCTATCATTTGAATAATCTAATTTAAAAAGCCACTTCAACCCTTGAAAAAAAGATTTTTAAGCATAGGACCAAATGAATTAGAAAAAAGCCAGCCCAAAGGCTTAGCTTTTATTTTTTGTATTAATACTTTAAACTAGTAGCATTAGGGAAGCTTAATTTAATTCAAAAGTAGGCATTTGAAAGCACTGTTTGGCTGTTGGACTATTGAACTACTCTGGTTGCTGTGCTAGTAGGAGGGACTGGAAGTGGCAGAGAGGCTGGAGGGGAGGCCATGAATAAAAAAGGACGCTTACTTCAGTAGCTTGGGTAAATGTTTAACAATCATAGCGGGACTGCTGTGGGGCAAATCAATATGCTCCAGTAGGCAATGTGTTATTGTTATTTCTTAGGTTCCCTAGCATGTCAGTTGCTTTATAAGGTCTCTGCCCTGCAGAGGAGAAAACAGGGGTATGTTTCTGAACTCAGCAAAGAGTAGGAGCTGCTGCCTTATACCAAGGAAAATACCACTCCTCAGCTGTCTGGAGAAATAGTACTGCTGAGTTCCTGAAGTGCCTTGTATTGCACTGATTTACATCTCTTGGCTGGTTTCTTGCCTTTAGGCGATTAGCTCTCAAGCCTCACCAAAGCTTTGAAATGAAAGCTACTGCATCCCCAGGAGCAGGTGATTGGTGGCACCTCATCTCTGTGGTGGAAGATCCTGCAAATTCCTGCTGGTGTTCACAGTGAGCCAGTTATCTAAAAAAAAGTCATGGTGCTGTTCAGTTTTTTAAAGGAGGCATGCATACAGTTGCATGCTGTTCCAGTCTGACTTCTGAATTAAAGGTGAACATCTTACATAGACTTTATGGGGACTATTCAGAGGTTGTAAAGTCAGGATGTAAAAACACAGGCTGTAAGAGTGCTGAACTGGTCATATCACATGGCTCTCTAGCTCCATGTCCTAACCTGATGGTGGCCAAAAGCAGATATATAGGAAAGAGTATAAGAACAGGGTTCATGATACTTCACTGGATAATTTTCCTGCTTCCAATCATTTGCGGCTCGAAGATTTCCTGACTGGGAGATGTTTTCTTTGAATTTATAGTCTGAAATTATTTCTAGTTTGTGAAATTGTTCCAGCCTTTGAATCTATATAAGCTTTCAGCTTCCGCAACATCTTGTGGCATGAAGTTCATCAAATACACGAGCTTTGCTAAGGTCACAGCCTCAGAGGTCAGGCTGACTTCTTGTGTCAACAGGATTCAGTCCCCCGTTGTCATCACAGCAGGACTGGGCTCCAAAAAAAAGTTCTTCTTCAGTACGCTTTCTCAGTACATGTTAATACACGTTATTATTGATTAATGCACTCACTGCATACGGTGTAAACACTTGTCTTACTCCCCATCTACCCCGGATACACATTAATCAACACTACAGCATGGTATAGTATGTCATGTCTCATTGCTTAAACATTTTCCTACTCCCTTATGTTGTTATTAAATTGAAGAAAACTAAGTGCTCAGGTAGAAGTAATAGATCAGCATAACTGGATTTGTCTTAATACAACCCAGATAAAATTGCCCAGAAGAGTTTCACAGAAAATCTTTTTGGGTACAGAAAATCTTTCTGAGGAGTTAAATCGCTGAGTATTGCTTCCTTTAACTGCAGTAAAAAAGAACCCTTTGTTCTGCTTCTGTGTCCCACAAGATGAAGATATTCTTTCTCTCTCTGCCCTCTCCCCCAGTTTTTAAAAATTTTCAGATTTGTTAGCTTCTAGAAGGCATCATCTCAGCTTTTCAAACTTTTAGTTTGTGAAAAAAGTGTCATTTTAATAGGTTATGGGCTAAGTACAACTCTGCTGTGGCTTAGTTCAAGCCCAATGGTAGTGGCACTCAGCTTGCCTGATGTTAGTCACAGGGAGTTAAGTGCCTGGTCTGAGCAGCTGGCTCTGTAGTTGACACAGAAGGATTGATGACTCCTGAGAAAGGTTTATCTCACTCTGTGGTAGGTGTTTAAAATCAACCTCTAGAGATATCTTTCCTGCTTTATTGATTAGAGGTTATTGATTCATTGTAGACTACCTTAGACTACGCATTTACTCTGGGAAAAGTTAGACCCTAGGAGATGGAGTTGGTAACTACAGTTATAGAACAAAGTAGCATGACGGGAAATGAGTTCAGTTGTATTTGGTATAACAGGCTTCAAATATATAAAAAATCATATTCAGCGGACATAAATAATGGGAAAAGCCAGTGTTTTCATAGAAGCATAATGTACAGAACACAACCTGAAAGGACTACTGGGGCAGACTGTGGGCTCCTTCTGGTGTGAACGGTCACTTGTGTGAATTGCCCTGTTATAGGCCATATGACTAATTCATATGTGTAAGTCATCACTAAATCAATATTGCTGAGCTATTCCACATGAGCAGGAAGTGGCAGAAACTGTCCCCCAGTCAATATAATTACATTGGGCTGTTGTGACAGTGACAGTGGAAGAGCAGAAGAGCAGAAGAGCTGAAGAGTATCACCAAATGTTTTGCGGTCTATTCTGTGGTGTCTGAGCTGCCTTTAAGATACATAAAGTTTCTTTTATGCTTATTTCTGAGGTTGTGGACACAAATGTATCTCCTGTTACCTAAGAAATTTCTGAGCTCACACAGCCTAGTAATTACATGCCGTATTTTAATGCTTACACAGAATGACTAGGTTATAGTTGCTCATGCAGTCATTACCATACCATTTCATCACTACTGAATGCAATCTCCATTGTCCATTAATGTAGTTTGTATAGGAAATTCTGTTAAATAAAGCCACAATTTCCTTAGTGCTTTTATCAGGCATGTGAAGACCATTATCAATATGCCTTGCAGATTATTGATGCTATATGAATAGCAGGTAGCAACTGTGATGTTCTTAATGTTCACTGCATCTCAGATACTGTGAAATAATAGATACTGTCAGGCCTTCTGAGCATTGCAAAGAGAGCTTGTGACACAAAGAATAAGTCCATAAGGACTTTATGCAGGAGGGATTTTGATGCATAATTGAGAGCCTTTTCATGAAATGATGCTTTCCAGAGTATTTATGCAGTGTCTTACATCTTTAAACAACTGTACAAACAATAAATAATCCTCCTCATCAGTGTCACTATATCCTATTGAATAAGTCCCCAGGGCACTGTAAATAAAGGTTATCTCTCAGCCATCAACAACAAACAGAAGAAAAAGGATTTCCCCACTGACTTTCATGAAGTTTGCAGTGGTGTTTTGATTTGATTCTGCATTTTTGATAGTAGCTTAGTGTTTGCCTGCCTGAGATGTTCAGAGGCACCCAAGTCCATTAGGTTCATAAAACCCACAAGCCCCCGAAGGGTTTTGGAAGCCTGACGGTGTGTTTGGAAAACCGCACCACAATCCACTGCTCTCCAGGGTACATTTGAAACTTTGCTTCTGTTGAAAACTGTATCAGGACTATCCCTAGGCATGTCTGCAGGATGAAAGCAGACTGACCTGCTCTTGCTCCAAACAAAGATTACAAGCTCAGGTTCAGCCAGCTCAGAGTATTAGGCAGCATAAATTTATATCTAGCTATCCTCACCCACTTAGACATCTAGTGTTTCTAGATAAATACACAAGTCCTCATCAATGTATAACGTGTGCAACTCCAAATGTTAAACTATTACTCACTGCAAGGTCCCCATGAGGTAAGAAACTGCTGCAGTCTTAATTTTATAGGTGATAAACTGAGGCTTAGTGGCAAGATTGTTAAAGGTATTTCAGTAGTTTTTTGAGTTCCGTAGGACTGGGGTCCCTGAATACCAGTGAAACTCTTATGCTGCTGTGTACCCAATTTCACTTGCAGGAGCCTATTGGCCAATGCCAGGGAATGAGTCCTCCTTGCTAGATATTTGAGACCAAATTTATTATCTCTTTCTTGCCTTCAGATTAATCCAAGTGGAAGGAAGGGAGGGAACCATGCTTAGTAGAAAAATAAACATTAACTATAAATCCATTTTTCCTCTTACTTTACCTTTTTCTTTTGTCTTCAACCTCTTGTTTGCACTTGCCAGCAAAAGAGCTGAGAACTGATTGTTTTCTGTGAGCATCTTTTGGCTTTAGGGCAGGGGGTGATAAGGGAGTTCAGTGCAATTTTCCAGAGTGAATAAGGATCTCTAGGACTCAAGTTAATTTTCATGGTGCTGGAACAAATGATGTGGACAGGCTTGCTTGGGTATCGTCTGCACTCAATTTTGCACACATTTTATGCCACATAGTAACGCCTGATAAGCCAACATGCGCAACAGAGCCAGTATATGTCCAGCACCCTCCCATTGCCTTCAGTAGAAGTTCTAGGCAGCAGAGATGCTTTCAGGTAAGAGTGGGCTGAGATATGCCTTTAATTTACTAGTCCTGCTGCTGCGACTGGCCAAAAAAGTTGAGTTAAACCGTGGTTATGGTGATATGCTGAAGAGTCATTTACCCGGTGTAATTCTTGTTTTGTGCCTGTAAAATTAAAATATTCTTGTAAGGATCTGGGGTGAAAAAGTAAATGGTTAGGGAAATCTTCCTAGATAGGGATTTTTTCCTTCCACCTGTTCACTGAAAGATGGTAACAAACCTCTTTTATTCCTCTCCATACTCCAGCAGAATTGCATTCCAGTCAGCAAGAACTCTCCACCATTTTTCTCTTCCCCTGCTCAGAAAAGAATATTCATTATCCTTGGTGCTATATATGAGAAGAGGGCTGCCTCTCATTGTTCTTTAGCAAGTAGATACAAAGGGCTGAAATTCAAACTTTCTAGATGACTAAGTCAATTCTCAGTCATATTTGCGAGTATTTTTACCTGATTTCCTTATCAAGGGATTTTTCTGGCAGACTTCCAAGTAAACAAATTTTAGTTTTGGAAAATAATGAAAATGCTAATTTAGCTAGGAAAATATGTTGTGAATTGTCTCTCTTTCTAAGTTACAGTTCCAGAGATGGCTGTAGTAGTGATTGCTGGAATTATTCCTGTGCTTCAGTCCCTTGCTGGTGATAAAGTCAGTTATTATGTTGAATGTAAAGTGTGGTTCAGCATTTCAGTATGGTACATGCTGGTGGTCTGTGTGGAATGCCTTCCCTGGTCCTACCTGAACAGTGACTTTCAGTGCCCTGGTCAGATCTCTCATCCCTGCCTGGCAGAGTGCTTTGATGGATGCTTTGGCATTCCTGTCACTGGGATGTGGTGCTTCTTCAGTTTCCTCTTTCTTCATGTATTCCTCATGATGAAGTGTTTTGTTTCCCAGCTGCAGCACAAAGAAGCAAAACTCGAAGCTCAGCCAAAGGAGAAAATTGAAAAAAATCTCAGTGATATCAATCAAAGAAGACATGAGTAACCTGAAGAAGGGATGAGCTGCAGATTTCCACATCCAGAGCATGTTGCTTGTCTTGTACTTTTTCAACTTCTTATTTCAGCTGGTGATCAAGCGGTGTTTTTGGCATTTCTCATTAGGGTTCACCTGCCCAAAGTCAATGGCCTGTCTATATCATGCAGCACTTAGCACTGCCCAGGCCCTTACAACTGCTCGGTCATGGGATCAATGGAAAAGAGGATGTCTATTTATGCTCTTGCTACGTTTACTATTATTATCATTATCTTTTGTACTTTTTTTCTTTTTCCTATATGATATTAAACACTATGTACTGGAACAGTCAACACAGTCTGAAAATCCTGCACTGGAAATTTTGACACTGTTTTCAGGGCATTACATGGATGCATTTGCACAAATTACTCCTAAGCAGATAAGAAAATCCGTTTTTGCCTCCCCCACCCTCCAAACTAATTTTCTCCTTTTGGTATAACATAATATTTGTATTTTCAAACCAGACTGACATGTCCCTGGAAATCACCTCTATCTCATATACAATTCTGTTGAAATACATTACTTAATAAATGTTGAATACTATGAATATTTTCAGTTGCATTTTGTCTTTTCTTTCCCGTTCCTTATTACAGTGACACTGTAGAATTGGCAACTATCACCATATATCTGGATATAGCATACACTCACCGTGCTGAGTTGTTGGTAACTCTGAGTTGCTGAGTTCAGTTTGCCAGAAAAGGGTGTTGAGACCTTCAGGGCTAGCATGTAGAAAAAGGGATCCAGAAGTGTGAGGGCTGGAATCAAATGCACCAGAGTGATCAACAGCTACGTTCAAATCTTAATCTTACAGCATTCCCAGGGTTATTCTAAGGAGAAAAAGATCTGAAACTAAGAGAAAAAAAGTAAACTGAGTGTCAGGGCTACAGACTATCAATATTAATAGAATGAAATATTTATTAGGCTATGAAATAGTTAAATCGTAGCTGGTAGGAAGGCACATAGTCCTTAAAGCTGTTGTGTAGAACAACCTTTTGTTGGCAAGGAGTGGGAGGAGGTCAAGATGGTCATAGTTTCTGATAGGGAAACTCAAGGGCAGGTATCCATGAGTAGGTTCTCCTACTTCCCTGGGCTCATGTATATTGTATTCTTCTGTCAGCAACACATTATTCTCAACAAAACATCCTGACAGGTGATGATTTACAGAACTTTTGGCTGCCTGCAAGGTTTCCCTAGGAACTCTTTCCAGAAAGGGGAAGGCATATGGTAGTCTCTTTGGATGGCTGCTTGTCTGAGATGGCCTAAATATTCCCTTCAGGAGGTGGAAATGGAGCCAGGTACTTTGTCCCAGTCTGTTCTGGAAAGGAGTGGAGAGAAAGGAGATTGCAGTGTAAGCTCTTCTTAATCGGGAAATTGTAAATAGCTTGTGTTTAACACCACACATGGACATTATCAAAACAACAAGGACTAAGCCCATGCTTGCATTGTGTATGTTAAAAATGTCAAAATATATTAGACTGACTGAAATGCTATTCAGAGAGAGCAAAGGGATCAACAAAATAGCCTAGGCAGGACTTGGGCTGGCATGAACTCCTTTCCATGGCCTGTATGTGATGGAAGTCTTGTACTTCTGATAATAATCCAAAATGTTTCATAAACATTTTTAGTTGTTAATATAAGAGGGATAACTTTTCAGGCTTTCCAAATATCAGCCATTCTCATTGACTTTTATTATCTTCTGAAAGAGAATTTTATAATAATCTTTTATTTCTAAATTGATAATATTTTTGAAGAGAAAACAAAACAAACCAAGAACAGCAACAGTGGGACTGGGAAAATTCTGATTTATTGCAACAGCAAAGACCTGAGACTTTAGGAAAGGTCCATGTTGGGTTGCTATGCTCCATGCTTTTGTCATGCTTTGTCTCTCTCTGCTTAAATTTAGTCCCAAAGCTACTGTAGGGTCGATTTCTGTCAGGGGAAGAGCAGAAGTGACATAGAGCCAGTTTTTCTTGGTTGAGAAAATATGTCGTCTCTCTGATAGTGTTTTAAAAAAATTTTTAAGCAGTTATCTATGTTATCAAAGTAAGAAATATTAAGATTTATCCAATAGGAGAATCGCACCAGAAAGTTTATTCATGTTTAAGAAACCAGCCTGGTCTTAAACCAGTGCCACAATGGACTGTGGATATTTTTTGTTTTTAATTTTATGGCAGCATGAGCTCTGCTCTCTATATACAGTATGGCACTCCTTGTGCAGACAAAGTGGAAATGACATCTATCCAAATACGCTGCCTCTATGAGTCTTGGGCTTGATGACCTTATGCCTTTATGGTCTTCTGGTTTAACTGTAGTACTTTTATTTTGGCTTTAAAGCAATTAAATGTAGTCTGAAAGCCTTTCTTATTTCCTGCTTCTTCTTTTTTCCTTCCTCTTTTTCTTTTTTCATTTAAAAAAAAGTACGGATTATGTCAAGGACAAATGCTTAGATTATGGATTTTTTTCTTTTCTATTACTATTTTTATTACAAAGCAACCCTGAAGACTTTTTAATTCTTTTGGTTGTTTAAAGCAGCTTCATGAAAACATGACATCTCAGATGTGGAGATGGTTATAATGAAGTGTAAGATTCTGTTTGCCAGGACTCTACTACAGTAAGTTCCTAAGGAATTCAGCAAAATGGAAAGAGTCAGTAAGGACTTAGTGGAATTTGATAGGAGGCCCCATACGCATATCCAGGCAAAACTATAGCCAAGTATTCTGTGCTGAATATTATGCCCTGATGAAAATAAAATACCTGAGTTTTAATCTTTCATTCAGAATAAAGATTTGTAGTATAATGACCTGATTTAGCTAAAAAAAGAAAAAAAAACCGCAGCCCTGACAACTGAGAACAGAAGGGAGATTAATCTCAGAAGTTGCTAGTCTTTGTTTGCCATCCTTTTGTTATTGTGCAGTCAGAGCAAAGAAAGAACTAGCTGCCCTAATACAGCTCAGATTGTATTGCTCAGAGAAAAGGGAAGGCATGGTGGAGAGAGATTTTCCATTATTTACAGACAGAGGAGCTGACAAGAAGACTGAGAGAAATGGAGCCAGTCAGTCCATCTCCAGTTTGCCTGTGCCTTAGGGCAGAAGCAGGCTGGCAGTGGCTGCATTCAACACTGGGTGCACCAGGGGTGGCCCAGATTGCTTATCTGGTCAGGTGGGCACAACAGGGTGGGAAGTTTCACAAAGTGCATTGAAAGTGCATTCAGTCCATTGAATGGATAACTATCATGCTTTTCAGTTTCATGTTTGACCTTTGGCACAGCTGACAAGTGGGGAAGGAAGAGACAAAGCCGTTTTATCCATTAGAGTGCTCTTCTGATCTATCTGCCCATGCCTCCTCTTGGCCTATGACGTGACGCCCGTTCTCATTCCGCTTGTGAGCATTTACAGCCATTGGCTTACTGCCATCCACTATGCACCATTAAATGCCAGTGGTTATTGCAGGGCAGACTGATTAGAAAATCACTTTGACTGACTGCAATTGCGCAGGTACCACAACATACCCATGTACTTTTTACACTAGCTATTAGAATTAATGCTTTAGCAATCACATTTTCAACAGTCACCATGTTTAAGTAGCAAGGGACATAAAGGGTAGAAAGAAAACATTCCATAAGGGTGTTAGAGGCAAGAGAAAGACCAAGGAAAAAATTGGATTCACTTTTCAACAGAATAATAAAATAAACTACCAAAAAATGAGGCTGCGAAGGTTGAAGTGTTTAGTGGCTTCTTTTTGTGTCAGCCCTCACTAAAATAGTCACCTGTGATCATAAGTGTAACAAAGCTAAACTCAGAAGCAGGTAGTAAGAAAGGAGCAGGAGTAAGAAAGGCTGATTACAAAGTATTTAGATGTTGGATGTCTACAGAAAGTCTGAATCTCTGTGATGTGAAGCCTGGAAGAAGCAATCTAGTAGTTATCTTTAATGATTCTTGGAGGATGAGTAGGCTTCCAGAAGACTGGAAAAGAGAAAGCTTAGTATTTACCTTTAGAAAGAGGTGAAATGAGGAACTGAGTATTATAGCCTGGTCTGTTTAGCTTCAATTTCTCGAAAGATATTAGAACAAACAATAAAAGTGTTTGTAAACACCTGGAGGATAATAAGGAAATGAGTTAACAGCCGTTATAGATTTGCCAACAGCAGATTATATCAAATCATCTAATTTCCTTCTATAACTACATAATACCCACCCTTACGGATATGGAAGAAACAGGTGATGATATGCTGCTTACTTCTGATAATTTCTGATGCTATCTCTTATGGTATTTTATAAGCTAGCTAAGGAAGCACTGTATAGATTTAATTATCATAAGACTGGCATGAAACTGTTTGGAAAACTGTATAAAAAAGTAGTTATGAAAAGCTCACTATCAGTCTGTCATGTGTGATACTTTTCAATATTTTCATGAATTTTCAGATGATGCCAACATTTTAGAAGTAGGCTGGAGGACAAGATTAGATTTCAGATAGGGTTTGACATGTTAAAGTCTAAAGCAGTTGAATGCTGTTCAACAAGAAGAATTTGAAGATGTTAAGCTTGGACAGGAATAATCTTCTTATGTTAACACACATTGAACAATAAGAGCTTAGGTTGGATCTGGGGTCACAGCAGATCACAAACTGGACAAGATTAGAGAAGGTAATTTTGCTGTGAGTTAATAGGATACTTACAAAGGAGTGTTATCTATTGGGCATGTGAAACAGTCCTCAGCTTTATTAAGTTTTGGTAAAGCTTCATTTGGAATATTGCATCTAGTTTTGTGTACTACCTTTCATGAAAGATTTGGGTCAGTTGAAGAGATTGCTGAAGAGAGATATGAGGAATATTTGTAGGGCTAGCTAAGTGACTTCTGAGGAAAGGCTTAAGGAACTGGGATTGTTAAATTCAGAAAGGATAACATTGCAGGGGAAACATAATGGCCTTTGCACAGCTTAAGGAGGGGGTGATTGTTCCCCTCATGCTCTATGGATAGAACAAGAGAAAACAGGTAGATTGCAAAATACTTGTGCCATACTTCTAAATGCATAACATGACTGAAGAGTTTTACTATATATATGAGACAGTTCTGAATGAGTTAAAAGTTCAAAACCGCTCAGCATTGTAGAAAGCCTTAGTCTTTGATTCATCTTGAGGTATGTAATTGTCTTAAGCTGGGCTATATAGTAGAATGGTGCATGAAATTGGTTGCCACTTTGGAAAATGCTGGCTTTTCTCACTGTAGTTCAGCTTCCAAAAGAAAACTTCTACTGTCCTCCCCATACCCTTCTTACTCTTACAGTTCAGGTCTATAAATACATTGGCACACAACCTATGATCCCAAAGGTTTTTTTGTTAATGAGTTTTCTTGTTAAATTTCAGGGTTGTAAGGTCAGGTTCCAAACACTTCGGAGTTTTTCTGATTCATCAGAAGACTCTGAGCTCTGTTGTTAGGACTGTTGATTTTGGCTTGTACTTGCAATCAAAACTGAATAATTAAAAAAAGGAGTAGTGGCTCAAAAAGGTTGCCAGTTGTAATTACAAACCAAAATCAACAATTGTACAGCCTACTGGCGCCGTCTGCTTTTTTTCTGTTCACTGCAACTATTCTTCCCCCATTTCCTCTTCTCACTTAGCAGCGGACACCTCTTCCACTTGCTGCCTGACTCCCCTTGCAGGGATCAGAGCTGGGATCTTAAAGAAAGCTGTTGTGAGGAGGGTGTCTCCTACAACATGCGTTCTCTCTATGTGTAGGGCCTTTGTCACATCTCCCAAGAACCCATCATACGAAGAATGCCTCTCACTGAAGGAAGCCTCAAATAGCTAACAGGATTGATTAAAAACTTTCATTATTGTTTGTTATTATCGGTTAGCAGTTCTAATTTCTATTACTATGTATCTAACTCCTCTTTGAAAAGAATTCAGATTTCTCATTTAATAATTTAACTATATTCCTTTTGCCTGTATGTCATATCCTAGATTTGCGTAATGAGATTTGAAAGCTTGTCCAGAGGTAAAGAACCCCTAAAATAACCTAGATTAAGTAGACGGGTACATTAGCATATAGAAGACAGAAGAGGGTGAAGAATAACTTCTTCATGACTATTAAATATTCTGTAAGTTTACAGTATCATCTAATACGGCATTTTGTCACGGGCTACAGAGGCAAAACAATTATAGCATAAGGCATTATAAATAAATGAGCCCAAAGTATAAACATGAAGAAGCAAACAGGAAGAAAGTTTTGAGTATTAGTATTCAAACTGGTCAGGTACCATTGTGTAACCTTCAACCACCTAAGTACCCTATTCATAGGCCTGTACTTGGTTGCAAGTTCAATATTGGCTTTCTAGAAGAAAATTAGTTGCACTTGTTTCCAATGCTTTCTCACTAAGTCTGGTGATGTAAGAGAAAATATATGCTTTTTATGATGTTTAAATTCTTCCAGAAATGTTCAGGAGAATGAAGTGATTGGAAAAACGCTTAGATTTTCTGTCATTCAGGCCCATGAACTGCAGTATTGCTATTGAGAAAGCTTCTCAGTAGTAGCCCATCAAGACTTCTCTCTACAGAAAAAAAACTAAATAAAAGGCTTGTTGTTCAATGTAACCTATGGAGACCTGAGACCTTGCCTGTAATCTCTTTAGTTTAAAAGCAAAGAAGTAACTTCCTGGAGATTACGTGACCCAAACTGCAAGGCTCCAAGTTGCTCTGAAAATTACTTTCTTTAGATCAAAATGAACTGCAGAACTGAGACACTGATGGAGTAGAAGAAACATCATCTCTTGTGATATATAGGATATGGGTAGCTTTTTTTTTAATGTTTCAAGAAGCATCTAACAGTACTGCCTGATGTTGAGAAGTGACCAAAAACCAGGCAGAGCATGAATATGTGTACAAACAGACCTGACAAATCGGTGTATATTTAGCGAACACAATTATGTGTATTTCAGTTATGCCACCTTCCTGTTGGTGTACAAACAAAAATAAATACAATATTTTCTTAGGATTAAACAATCTTCTTTGTTTCCCCTTTTGTTATATGTTAGGAATTTACACATTATTTTTAAAAGCTCATATTAAAGAACAGGCCTGATGATTTTAATAACATAATTGAGACTAATTTATTTGTTATGTTTTGTGGTACTTTCTATTCAAATATTTGAATATTTGTGTGTTGTGGGCAGAAGTCAAAAAGGGTGCATTGTGCTTGTGGGAATGTGGTGTTGTTGTCTGTGTGCATGCTTTATATTTAATGTGACAGGGAAAAACCGACAATAATGAGATTAGATTTGATAATTTCACATAAATGATGAAAAGAAACCCACATGCTTTCAAAATAAAACTGATTGAAATTCATTTCAGTTGGTTCCCATTAATCTAATTGCAATTCCATTTTTCACTTTAATAGGTTAGTAAATTTTAGGAAGCTGTGTTATTGTTCTTGTATACTTGGTTAATCTTTAATTCACAAAGTTTTTCTGACTTCTGCATCTGGAAAGGAATGCCTACATTTTTAATTTTCTATATGAGTATTTATATGCCAAGCAGAATCTCTCCAATTCAATGCAGCCAGAGAAAATGCAGAAAGCTCTCTTTAAAGGCAGAATTCTTATACCTGGGATAAATTTGGTGGAAAGCTTCTATTTTTAGTTTAACTTTTAAAACAAAAATAAATCTTGGGCAAACAGGTACTGGTAAAGCAAACCAACTATATACAGCATGCACTTCTTCAGAAAGCTGTGCTCAATTTTTTAGTGTCCAGAAAGAAGGGCTGGCATTTGCAACACTGCACTGGGGAGGACAAAAATCTCAACCTTTTTGTATTCACTGACTTCAAGGAGAGTTGAGTGTTCTCCGCACCTTGCAGGATTGAATGCTTTGTAAACTTGCTCATGATTAATATATGTTATGAATATCTATTAAATGTTACAGTAGGTTGATAACACCCAGCCACATCACTCATTTATTAAAAGAAACTGTTCAGTCACAGCCTGAACAGGAGGGTGAGAGAGCAACTCAACTGCAGTTTTAGATTGATGACACTTCTAAAAATTGTCCAAGCATGTGTGCAAGAACCTGTCAAAATAAGAGTTTAATAAATGAGAAAGTGAAGGACAGGTAACTTTCCCAATATACAAAAGTTGTACACATGCATGTGCATGGTTCATTTATTCCCTGCTCCCTAACAGGTAAACAATATAGAAAGAGAGTCCGTTTGCCATTTTTGAGCTAGATTGCCTGGAAAAGAAATTTGCCAAGTCAGTCATTACTGGGGCTATGGCTGCACGCAGCATGGTATCATTGAAGACTGCTTTTGCCTCAGCAAATTTCCCCCAAGTGCCATCCTGCAGGTCTTGTCTTCCCCTCCTAGAACCCCCTCAGGTCTCCTCGGTGATGCAGGCAAAAGCAGGATCTGCCCCTGCGGAGGAAAGGCTGTTTCTGCTGAAGGAACAGGGAACGGAGGGTGAGGCAGCAGAGAGAGACCAACTTCTGAGGCACAGGTGAGGGAACAATTGCTGCTGTGGAGAGTCCTGTCTCAGGAGTCACCTACCCCTGGCAGCCCAATCCCTCCCCTAAGGAAACAGCATCAGTTCCTGGCTGGGCTCTTTGTATTTTTGGTGTAGGCAAAAGTGGCAGGGAGGCCATAGGGAATTTGAGCTTTTCAGAGGTGTGTTGCCCAAGGCAATTGCCCATTTTGCTTTTGTCTGAAGCTGTCCCTGTTTACAACAGAGTTAGTGAGGTACCCTGGTACTATAAAACTTCCCAAGACAACAGGATATGGAAGACACCAAAGCATTTCCCCCCTATTGGTAACGTGGAGCTGTTTGTGTTGAATATTTGGTAAAGCAGATGAGGAATATATTTTGAAAAAGGATATGTCTAAATATAGGGATTGAAAGCTACGTTTAGGCCCTTACCTGGTGTGGAACAGACACCATTATCTTATTTTTAGGCTCTGGATGTGGAAGTCCTTGGCAGTGTAAAGCACTTGGAGATGGCACCCAAGTAGAAAAGTGCTGTCGGCTGAATGGTTCTTAGTGCTTCAGTACTGCATAAAGAGGGCTTTTTCTGTACAATGATCTGTTCAGATTGCTCTGTCATAGCTGCAGAATTTATTCCATTCGTGTTTACAGTAAGGAGCTTGATACAGTCCATGTTTCTAATGAACTGATATAATACTTCTTTATAGGCTAGTTTTATTCTTTGCTAATCACTTGTTTCACAACATAATTCATATATAAATCTCCTGGTTGGTTACCAAGTAAATATCTGGGAGCACAACCTCATTTATATTACATGTTATCATTTTGACATTACTAGTACGTAATGGACTGCAACATTGGCATCTTTTCTTAGCGAGTTATGGGTAGTCTTTGGTAAAATGCTGTATTGCTAAGTTTTGGGGTTCCAGTGTTTTGCTGGGGTAATATCTTTCTGTTTGTGAAGTTGTGGTTGATAACTGAGAACTGGAAATGGATCTTTTGAAATGGAATGTCCTACCCTCCAGATGTTTGTGACTTACCCATGTTCAAAATCCAGCATGTGTACGCTGAGGAAGCACCCTGGAAGCAGGCTGGCTAACTTTGACATTTATTGTCCTTCGAGGCAGGACAGTATCAGGGCCCTGATGGAACCACCAGGCCTCAGTTGCCCTAACCACCCATGCATCCTCTGCCCATCGGCCAGGGGTCTCATTTAAGCACAGGCCCCCAGGCCCAGCTGGGATAAGTTGTGGTAGCTCTGTCCTGGCTTGCTGATGGACTGTCTGGATTAGACCCCAGATCTATGCTCCCAGTCTGGTCCCCAGCCCTGTCTCCTGCTGTTCCCAAAATGTCTTCCTCGATGGACCCTGCACCTGAATCGTTCACCTTGTCTGACAGCCACTGGATGGCTGATGGCTGTCACGGTCATCAAGGCCTCTGTGCTCAGATGCGGTGGGACTGCGCCCTGGTCAGTGAGGACGCTGCCTGTGCCGTGGTCACCTTGGCTCCCATGGGCTTGTCTTCCCTCGGGGAGGCAGGATTTTCTTTGGTTGGCTCAGGTAGCTGGTTGTTGTATAATGACCTCTTTGAACTGCCTGTCCCAAGTCTCACTGGCAGGGGCAGGAGCCTTTATCCTGCCAAAATAGATGACGGTCACTTGAGTTCACGATCAGGTTGGCTAGGAACATCTGCCTCATCTAATGGCATTTGGTGCCTTCTATGGGAAGGTGGATTTGTCCAGGCATGTGACATATTTAAAGAGTGTGAGTCATTAACATCTGAAAGGACTTTAGTGCCCTCATGTCGTGTGCTTGACATTGGCCTTAAATGTAAGTGAAGACAGTATCCTGAGCCATATTGAAAATAGTCACACCATTGTGCCCACACAAGCACTGGAATATCTAAGCAATCACTTCTCATAGCTCAGTTTGCCCCTCTGAGAGTAAGAGATAATAACTTATTATCAAGTTCTTTGAGACATGAATAATGTGCAGTTCTTGCCTGTTCCCTGCATAATTTCTCCCAAATTTGTACTGTGGTTTCTGCTGTGTACTTTAATGCATAGTAAATTAAACATATTTCTGAAAAAGGAAAAAAAAAAAAAAGCAAGCCTCAAACCAACAACCCCCCAAAAAACTAACAAAATTGTTTTAGTAGTTTTCCTTGATGGCAGGGGCGCATGGATGGGAAAATGTTAACCCATCAGGGAAAAAAGTATCAGCAATAAAGAACAAAAATTAATGTGAACTAATCACCACAACATTTGAGTACTTGTTCAAAATCCAAAAATATGCCTTCTCATGGCAGTGTGGAGGTCACAGCGTGTCACTTTGTGTCATCCTGGCATATACTGCATAATATGAGCTAAGAAATATAATGAGAAAAAAATGGCTGAATTCCAAGTCTGGGGTATGTGCCATTTGTAAAGAAAGTATCGTATTCAGGAAAATGACTCCTATTCATGAAAGATTTAAGCCACTGCTAGGTAGATTTTTAGTGTAGGTTACATAGAAGGCCGTGCAATATAGTTTCCTCTTCTAAACTGAAAAAACTTTGCATTCATCAATACAGGTTTCTTGGCACACAAGTGGTATTCAGGAGCGCACAGGGGAGGGGAAAGGCAGGCCAAAATAGAGGTGAAGAATGAGGGGAACTTGGCACTTACACAAATGATACCAAAAATGCTGATTTAAGGAGGAAGAATGTAAATCATTTTTAATGTCTTTTGAAAAAAGGTGCCCAAGTTAAAGTCGCCTTGAAGGCACCTGACCCAACCTGACATTGCTTTGGCAGCAGAATATAAAGAATGTGTATGCAAAGATGAATTGTCCTTTGAAGAGCAACTCTCTGATTAAGCATGCTCACAAACAGCGTTTCCGACAGTAACAGGAATAGGAGTAACTTTAAAGCTCTACTTACTTTTTTGTCTCTGGACAAAAAGAACCAGGTACTGCTTACAAGTATGCAGCAAAAATGGATCTTGTGTTCCATACATGGGTATATTTTATCCCCCCATTTCCTCAAAATCAGGCAGCTAAACCTAGCCCTAATCCTGAGCAGGTAACTGATTCAGTGCCTTATTTCATCCTGGGATGGGAACTGATAGTGAACCATCACACTGAAATTATTATTGTGCCCAGTTTGAACCAACAAATATTTCCATATATTTCTGTACCATGGTGGGCTGCTTGGCAGATGCTAGTGGGTCCAGGTCAATACAGGTACTCTTTGTGTTGAGCCATAGTGAACCTGGCTGCATCTTTGGTCTCCACTCTCCTACAATAGGCAGCAATGCATTGTTTTTACAGCGGGTCCCTTTATATGTTTTTGAACCCTTGCAGTCCTGTGGGGCACATTGCCGTATAGATGTGTACAAGCTTCTGTACGCCTGGGATGTGTGTGTATAGGAGCAGATTTTCTTTATTCTCTCTCTTCTGCTTAACTTACACAGCATGGCAGCATCTGTCCAGTGCCACGCTGTCTCTCCAGCTTCTCAAGCTGAGTGTGAGGGATACAAGAACGCTGTGGTGCTGTGAACATGAAGGGTGACTGCTCCTGTGAGGGAACAGGGATTTTTCCTCTAGCTAAACTGCACTCTGAGGTTTTGCATTTGTCATGTGACCATTCCTATTTTTACATGCTGTATTTTTCAATGTTAAATGCTTCAAGGGGTTGCTGGATTTGGTCATAAATGATTATTGGCCTAATCTGGGACCCAAACCAGAATGACTTCAGTCCCAGCTGACACTGAACAAGAACTGGATGGAAAACCTGCTGGTTCAGCTCCCCACCTGCAGGCTGGTTTCATTTCTGGAGTCTGGGTCCTGCTACACACGCTCAAATCTCCAAAGGCTGGAAAACAGCTGCCAGTGTTTGATGGTTCGATTATATTCTGCAACAGCAGTTCCAGCCTGAAGAGCTTTAATTTCTCCTGGTGCTCTTTTGTGCAGATTGAAAACTTCATGGACTATCATTGCCATCAGCAGCCATGGGAGCAGGAGGATTAGAAATGGGCTTTTTTGCAGGCTACCTGTGTCCTGCTGGGAGACCAGGGCAACTTTGAGGTGGAGGAGAGAGGCCTGCCAGCTGTGGCTGGGTACTGCTCCTTGCCTTAGCCCCCACTTGTGTGCTCTGTGGATCACTGCGGAGGTGAAGCCAGAGACTTGTGGCTTCGTACTGAAGGGCAGGCCTTTGTTTTGATTTCATCGTACAAGGAACAGAGATGTTCACTTCGCTAATTCAGAAAATTCAAAATTGCCAAGTGTACCTGTGCACAAATGGCTCCCCAGAGAGGCCTAAACCTGGTACTTGCCAGCTCACTTTTTTGGCTTTTTGGATCTGCCCTTTGAAGAGTCTTCATGTGCTGCATTCTGGTTAAAATTAACCTAAAGAGGTAGCCTGAAGTCCACGCATAACTTATCTCTTTATTTAAACCTTGTGCTGACCAGTTATGCAGGAAGAAATTCAATCTTTCCTGCCTTCTGCTTTCCAATATGAGCTTTTTAAAAACCCAAATGAGCTGAGAACTTTTCTCTTTTGCAGTAACCTTAATAACATTTCATAGCCTCTAAATTCTTGGCTTGGAAATGTATTTTCTTTCAGAAGACTTTTCTGACTTTTAATAATGAAGGAACTGCCTGCCCCAAGCAGAGAAATACAGCAGCACTTTCTTTTTTGGTGGTTATTAGTTAAAACCTGGTCTCTAAAAAAGGGTAATAGCTTGTGATCTGGATGTATCAACATGGAAATTTACTAGTACCATTTTCTCAGCCCTCGATGGAAACAATTTATTTATTTATCAGTACCCTACAAAAGGGAAATTTGTACAACCTGCTTGGAGATTTAGGGAGATGTTCATTGCTTCATTGCCAATTTAACATTATCATCTAATGTACACAGTATGTGGGCTTGTCTTCCATATTTTGCAATGGCTGCAGTGAAAGAATCATAATATATCACTTTCACAAGCAATTTAGCACAGCATAAGGGAGGAAATGTAGCTGTACTATCTTAGTACTTATCTTCTAATAAAATTCTAATAGATTTTGGGTTAATGACACAGAAGATGACATTTATGTCCCAAATCTTTTTTTTATCTTCAGCAGCACAATAAAGCAGGAAGTTACAAGACCAGATGATAAGATAATACACTCCTTGCTTGTGTACAATAAAGTACCCTTATAAAAAGTCATCTTGTCTTTGACTCTTAACTAATGTCTCACTGTGAGATAGTACCTGGCAGCCCAGAGTCAGTAAAGACTGATTTTGTTCCTTTTTTGAAGGGAGGTCTTGTTTTATCTCCTCAAACAAGCATTATAAGGTTTTTTTAAAGAGAAAGGCAGAAAAAACAACAATAATTTTCATTCTGTGGTTAATAAAGGAAGAAGATTAAAAAGACTCCCCTGTTGATAAGATCTAACCATTTAGGTTTCTGTGTGATGAAAGGTGAATACCTATTCAAGATTAATTTAATATTTTGTCATCTGTAATGAATCTAAAGGGCACAACAATTTGTCTTAACATTCGGTAATGCAATGAAGCTCATTTTAACAAATAACTGTATAAATAACACATTTACTAAGCCCTCGGTTGACTGATCCTGTGCTTGAGCTGTAAAACATTTATAATTGATAATAGAGTCAAGCTGGAATAAGAGAATGGATTCTTTACTGAATCAAATAAGAGTGTAAGGCACTTGTAGCTATGGTGTGTGCGTGTCTCTGTAAAACTTGCTATGCACCTATAGAGTCTTATTTCATGCTCCTCAAAGTAATTATGAGTATTATCACTGATTACTGGATGTGATGCTGGACAATGACTATCTGGTTTGAAACATAGGCTCTACAGGTTCCTTACAACTGAAATGAATCAAACATATTTCCAAGCAACATTCCTCTGAAATGTTCCTCTCTGATTTCCAGAGGCAGAAAGAAGAATTCTTGTTTTCTGATTCCTTGGTCCATTTTTTTTACTAGTAGACAATATTCCAGCTTGGTGCAAAGGAAGATCACCTCTGCCCTGGACAATGGAAATAAAAGAATATCGTGGGTGGATCTGCTGTCTATAGGATATGCAACCAATCAAAAAATTTGTGAGATCTTCCTGCTGTCACCCATGACTTTCTTTTCAATTTTCAGTGACTGTGTTTGAGTTTTTTTCCTGTGCTGTGCCAATTCAGTGTACATAATCTCTGAGCAGGGATAGATTTGGTCTGTTTTTGTGAATCACTCAGCTCATTACTGGACAACTGAGAAACAGTAAATCAATAAAAACATAAAAATAGAGCATAAAAATATGTGCAGTGGAAGGACTAGTCAAGTTTACCACACAATCATATCAAAGCATCTCTATTTTGAGCTGTGTCTACCTATGAAATAAGTGTGTAAATATAAGATCTGAGTTTTAGTTTCTGGTGCGCAGGATATGCTTTCTCCAGGGGCTCAATCTGGCTGCACTGGAGTCTAGAAGGAAGGAACCGGGACACTAAGTTATGATATAGGGTAAAGCCCTGAAGGACTGAAAAAAGGCACTCTTCATGTGTCAATGAGTTTACCTGAATAAAACAGGTCAGTGTATTCCTATTTTAGCCTGAGATCTCTGAAGTTAATCCAGTACTGTTACTTAATTTCAGTTGGCTTTGGGCAAGGCCTGAAAGTTTTTTAAATTTGCAATACTAAAATAATTCAGCAACCTCCATGCTGACCCCTGAAGATGGTACTTACACAGTATCATCTGACCTTTTTTAGACATCTTCCTGAAGATAAAATGAGCTACGTCCATGCCTGTTTCTCTCAATAGACTACAAAGAGTCCAGACAAGTAGCTTGCATGTAGACCTCTAATTATGGAAACCTAACGTTAGGTGTCTACATTATAGGCTGTACCTAGCAAGTCCCTTTGATTGTGACTCACTCTGAATTTGAACTCATTTTAGAGTTCCATTTCCACTGAAATGTTCTCAGAAGTAAAACACATGAGGAGGTGCTGGAGCTACAGTGCTAGAGCAGACTGAGTGAGAGTCCTCTATGGTGAGACTCTGGGAGAGTTGTCTATGGGTCTTCTGCTCTGCTCCTGCACATGCTGTCTTAGATGATTTTTGTGCATTTGTTAGAAACAACAGATTGAATACATTACCCAGGACATTTTCACTCACCTTGTCTGAAAGTCTTTGTTCCTTAATGCCAGTCACAGTTCTTTGGCTGTATTTGTGTAGAATTAAAAAAAAAAAAAAAAGAATACAGTCAGTGCCCAGCTGAATAATTACTGAGATTTCGTCATAAGATATGTTGAAAGATCTTCAGATGTTTGAAGGAAATAATCAGAATTCAGAGTGGATATTGAATTATCAACTATCTAATAAGTTTACTACTCCCCAGCTGGGATCCTTCTGGTACATTCATTCATCTTCAACCAGTGTAATTAAAGAGGAAAGGTGTAACACTGATGATCTTCCTCTAGAGATCTCATCAGTTTAATTCCAGAACTATCAATGGAAAGGTAATATCATATAAATTGTTCAGACTTAATTGGACATCTGCTGGAGGTCAAGCAAAACAACCAAGGTCTACTGAAATAGGGAGTGCCTTCTGTAATTCAGCAATTTGGTAGAATGAAATCTGGCGCAGCAACACAATCTTTGTCGCATATCTTTAAAACCAAACCAAATTTTGGTTAGTGAAGAAAGTACTAGGAAGGAAGTGGAAACCATCAAGTGCAAATACCAATGTGCTTACAATCCCACCATGAGCACTGCTAACCTGCTGCATACATCAAGTGAAGCAAAAACTGCAATGTCAGATTTGCATGAAATAACTTCCTTCTGATGCAGCAAGGGTGTGTAGAGCTGTTCCTGGTGTAGTACAACTTCTTAGTCACCTTTTATTCAGAATGCATGCCATAGTTGATAAGGAAGAGTATTTGTTTTTCTCAGTTGCAATTTTAAATGAAATCAGTGTATTTTGATGTAATAAAAAGAAAAGAGTAAGACTCTTCTTTAAAATAATTTTTTATCTGGTGCTGTCAAAAATCATTTTTATAATAGTGATGTCACCAGACCCCCTTGATCTGTTTATAGCTGTTATTTAAACTGCTGTTTCCATAAATGTATATGACTGCCCTGAGGGTGTCTATATTTGTTACAGAGGGTGTCTCAGGAATCTTGGAGCAATCTCCCAATCTAATTAAGAGCGCTATAATTACTTTAGAGCAGAAAGAGCTATGTTGCCAGTACCAGGGGTTCAAAAATCATGAGTCAGGCCCCCATAATTTGAGACTGGCCTCCAAATTTAAATACTTGGTTTCAGAAAGAGTATATCATGTTTTGGGCTTGTTTTTAATTTTTGGACTCCCTCTGCCCCTTGCCACAGTGCATGCATGCACGCGTGTGTATGTGTGTGTATGCATGCTGTAATTAGTACTATCAGTTCCCCATGTGTTTAGAATAAACAAATGCTGGTCCCTGTTCTCATTCCTTTTTCTTCCTTTGCCTTCAGACCCCTGCAATAACTGTTACTTCTCTGATCCTCAGGGTATTTACTCCTTGAGAAGGGGACAACTTACAGTGCCTTGTATTCTTCTTCTCAGGCCTGGAAGGCACCAGAGGGTGATATCCCATCGTTCACATGAGCAGAAGGGATGGGGCAGTATCCAGAACCCTGAGTCTCTTTCTGCCTCTTCCTCTCTTTGCCACTTAGATGCAGATTTTACCTCCCTAGCTTTCTTTTCCCCCAGAGGCAGGAAAATACAAGATGAATGAAGAGGGTTTTTTGGTCTTAGGAGGAGATGTTATGCAAAAGAGCTGGGATTTATTTATGAGATTGTCAGTACCCACAGAAATGTACTGGTGATAAATGGAACATAAGAATTGCTTTCATTTGGGACAAAAATCTTAGGTCATATATTATCTCCAGCCTTGATGTTCAGGATCATGCAGAAAGTCCTGTGTGTTGAAACTGCTGCTTGTCTCTAAGGCACACCCCCCCAAAAGTCCCAGAGTTTGCTTTCCTGGGCCTCCTTTCTGCTGTCAGCATACATTTCTTCCAGATGCTTTAATATCAGTCAAACTAGCCTCCAGCAAATGCAACAAGTTCTGAATTGGGACCACAGTCTCTGGATTTATCTAGAGATCAATCCTGGACCTTCCTTGTCCTGGCTACAGGACAAAGTAAAGATCTGGTGATCAACAGAGCCTTAATGCTGCAGGAAACAGTACTTACTCTTCAGTGTTTTGCTTCTGTCAACATTGTATTCAAGTACTAGTTGTATAAAAAGCACTTGGCCATTACACTGGTGGGCCCAACATCTGTCATAATCTTTCAGACAAAACAGAATGGAGCATCCTCTGCTTGGGAGGCTGATAGAGGAGTGAAACTCTCCTTTTCTTACTCTTTCACTATAGCTTAACTTAAGTTATCCCTGCAATTTCAATTAGACAGTATGTAGTGCATGTCATATCCTGAATTGCCATACAACACTGTCATGTCTTGCAAGGCAATTTAAAAGTTTTGCCTCTGAAATTTATTTTAATTTTAATTTTAATTTTAATTTTAATTTTATTTTTTATTAAGTATGTCTTATTAAGTATGCCTATGGTCCTTCTGCTGCATCTAGGGGAACTGTGATGTCTAAATTACACAGCCTAACTTATAAGACATGTCGTAGTCAGGCTTATGCCATCTCCTTCACTATCTCCATTGCCTACTCTGAGCAAATCTCCACTGACTGTAGTGGAGCAAAAAGACTGGGATCTCCGCCAGGACCAGTTCCTCCTGTGTCACTGGTGGCAGGAGCTTGTACCAGGTTCCTCAGAGATGTTTAGGGTATTTTATTGTCACCTGAACCTCTGTTATGGGGCAATAACAATGGCCTACACTGTCTGAGCTAGGCAGTCCTCTGGGAGCTTGGAGCATCACCTCATTAAGAGGAAAATATCTTTTACTTGGAAATATTGCTATGTATATTTTATTTTTTGTTCAGGATGCAGGTGCCAAATATTAGCAATATGTCTTCATCATATGGGCTGAACAACATTCCTGCTTCATCAGCCTTCTGTAGGATGGCACACAGATAATATACAATTGTCCCAGGTTCAGCCAACCGTGATGCCTCAAGACTTAAAGCATATTCCCCTACAAGTAATTTTGTTCTTTATCCTTAAAGAACGCAGCCAAACCCCCCAAACTACACATTAACTTTAGTAGGACAATTGTACTGCTAATGCTTAACAGATGTGATTAAACCTTTTCTGTTAAAATCCTCAATTCCAGAAATTTCCCTTGTTCTGACACTTTAAGAAGGTGAAATTGTCTTTGAGAGGACAAAGTTCTTCCTTCCAAACTTGACATATTTTTCTACTTGCTCTCCTACATTGTACTTAGGTATTTCAGTGTTGTGAAGTATAATATCAGCTCAGTTCTGCAAAACTATTGAGTTATTGTACTGGTTAATAAAGTGAAATTTATACAAGCTTAATCACATTTATTATCGCTGACAACAATGCAGATGTTCTGAATGCTAAGTGATTTTTTATAAAGAACATAATCAGTTTTTCTGGCCCTGTCCAAAAACGCTTAGTGGTCAGTTCTGCCACTGAAATGTATTTAATAATATGCAAATCTGGCATTTTGGGCAGCAATTAAAAATAAAGTTGCTGAAATTTTAACTTCAGCTAATATCTGTATTGCTCCTATCTAACGCGGTACTAAACTAAGTGCTTGAACTAATTGATTTTTAAAGGGGTTTGGTTAGTGATCTCAGGGGAAATAAGGTAGGTTGTATGAAAACATATTAATTATAGAGTCTTCTTTTTTAATGATGCATGCCCTTTTTAGAGTACAATATATTGATGTAGCAACTTCTCCAACTTAAATCATCCAACAAACCTTTCTAGTTTTGTCTCATCTATCTTGATTGTTAGCCATATTTATTACAGACTGAAAAAAATTTTTTAGAATTTTAATTATTAGCAATAAAGAATTCTACAGTAGCTCAATGAATTAATTTTTTGTATAAAGTACACAAATCCAGTAGATTTTTGCTGACTAGGAAATCTGTATTCCTCAAAGATTAATATTACTTCCCCTTTAGTATGTTATATTTTGCTCTCAAGTGCTCATAAATCTTATTCATGAAAAAGTTTTTACTCTTCTAATAATATTTTTAATTAGTTTCAGAATGTACACGTTGCAGTCTTGTTTGAAGTGAATCAATAGTTTAGGCTTCTTCGTTTAAAAAAAATAGCTGTCACATTTAATGCAGAGATGAATGCTGTGTCTATTTCCCAGACTATAATGAAATACCAGATAATCTGAGGCAGAGAGGCTGGCATTTTGCCTGCGGAAGGCAGGGCAAAGCTGGAGCTGCTTTCAGAGGCTGAGTGCCGATCCTGCAAAGTCGTTCTTGATGAGCAGGTCCTTTACTGGAGGAAGCTCACCATATGCAGTCATGGTAAGGCACAGAAGGAACTGTGTGCAAATAGAAGGACTGGATGTCACGATTTAATATGAAAATAACACGAGTGTTTAGTAATGGGAATAGTCTGCTGATTTGTTCTGAGTATGACAGGACGTGCAGTGAGCCAGAGCTCTGAGGTGGAGCTGCCTGCACCTTCTTCCTCCAGTAAGCACAAAATGGTTTTGAATATCTAAAAGCTTCAGGTTACTGGAACACAACTTAGAAGACAATAATTTTTGAAACTGGGATAATTCAGTTCTGCCACATAAGAATGAAAATAAGAAGCTTCGTAAACAACTTTTTCCCTTAACCGCTGATCCTTGAAGGACAGGTCCTTTCCTCCAGCTCTCAGTTTTAGTGGCTTCCTAGGTTATAACAAACACTATATGAAAAGCTTGTTTATTGGTCTGACACCTTTAGGCCTGGTCCTCAGGATCCTGCTCCTCAGGATCTATGCTTTCCCTGCCCCAAGATCCAGAAGGTTTTCCCAGCTAAATGTGTTCAGGGCAGTCCCCCGCTCCCACTGGAGGGTTTTATTTGACCCAGTGTGCACCATCTTGGACAAATCACACCAACAGCCTTCCCCTCTGCTGTCTAACTTCTTAATAAACAGAACCTTAAATACAATAGCCAGTAAGCTATGGTCAAACAGATGAAATAGGGAGCGAGGGATAAAGTAGGTAACATTCTGTGTAGCAGATGCTGCAATAAGGATTGAAGGGTATGTAATACAGTTTCTTCAAATTATTCACTAAAGCAAGACTCTGACTTTTTCATGTGGGGAACACATTTCAAAGTGGATGCTAATTTATGAATATCTCCACTGCTAGCTGTGATCCTGTGTCTTCTTTGTGACAGCTGAAGACAGTGCTTACATGGGAAAGACAATATCAGGTGCATGTTTAGTGTATTTTTAATGTTGATTTTTGCAGCTAAGAAGGAAGACCTCATGTGATGAGACTGGTCAAATTCTTCATAAACCATCAGCCAACAATGTGGCTTTAAGCTAAAAGAAAATTATTAAAAAAGAGGGAGATGTAAGAGTTATGAGTACCTCTTTTACTTATTAGACAAAAGAGCTTCAGTTGAGTTCAGATAATCAAACCCTTGAGCTGTTTGTCTGAGCTTAGCAAGGCAATGTCTTGAGAGTGAAGTTCCTGGAACATATCTAAAGATACTCGCATTATCAGTCCCATTTTTAGTGTCATGATGTGGATGACAATAAATGTGAGTTTCAAAAGATGGTTGTGCTGCTCTGTCAGCACAGGTAGATCCTATGTCTTCTTTCCCATTCCACTCAGGCTGTGTGATCCTGTCTCATTTTTTTTGCTGGCTCTGAAGCTTGTCTGACCCCTTGATGAGACAGTTAGACTTATTCAACAGGCAGATAATTATCTCCCTTTTTTGCTTGCTGAGTGAGCTGAATCAACTCATCAAATTGTTGGAACTAGTGCAAAGACAGGGGTAAGTATATGCAGCTGGGAGGGGGGAAAAGGAGAAAGCTGAACAATATTTTTTTAGTGGTAGGAAGCTATTAGACCAGCTCAGCACTCTTGTGAAAAACTCATCCTTGGTGAAGAACTTCCATGTCATATTCGCTCTGCCTCTGGTCTGATGAAATGTAAATATGCTGATTGCTAAGGCTGATGGTTCTGCAGAAGTATTTTCCAGAAGAAAGGTTTGGAAACGACTGAAGACTTCTTTGATTAAAGTGGGACTCTTGGTGGAGCTGCCATTTACAATGAATGTTGATAGACTGGAGTTAATTGATAAGTTTTAGTGCATATCCTTTTAGTTTTTATATATATTTTTATAAATGCAAAAATGACTGTAATTTGCTGATTCTTTCAAAAGATTATACCATTTGCACTTTAAAAATATTCATGGAACTCCAGAAGTTTTCATTAAAATTACATATGTATCCACTTACTAGATTTGCTAATAACAAAAACAGCATGGGAGTGCCTCTGAATCTGCAGTGCTGAATAAAGACTTACTGAAGAGTATGCTTCCTGCAAAGATATAAAACCACAGAGAAATGAACATATTGGAGAGGTTTATTTTTGTCACTTTAGAGGAATGCTAGCGATTATGTCACGATTTTCAAGTTTTACCATGTTCAGCAATCACCATAAAAAACCCGGATTTTCAAAATAAACCAGATCCTATCTAGGCACACAAGGAAGACCCAGAGTTTAGAAACTACGTTCAATACTTATGCCCCTTGTAGGCAATTTTCAAAGACACTCAATGCTCAGATTTCAAGATTTTCAGAAAATCTGGCTTAAGCTCCACATAAAATGCTGAAAAGGCTCTACATAGAACTAGGGCAAAATTGACTAACTGTTTATCATCTTAGAACAAATGATATATCCAGATTCAGGCTGGAATGGATCAAAACAATAAAGAAGCAGAGACTTGGGTGACCTTCAATGAAATGTTTCATTTCCCTGAAAGGGACTCAAAGAATGACAAGGTAACAAAGATCAAATTGTGGACCAAAGATGGGTTTTTAAGAAGGTTTTTTAAGCTCAGCCCCAAGGAGACTTTCACAGAAAAAGACTTTTCTTTGTAGATGGATTTCACCTGAGCAACTGGGGTACTTAACTTCTGATTTGCAAAAGTGACAGAAAATTTTTGAAACTGTAAAATGACAGAAGATGACTGTGAGAAACTTGTATAATCTCTATCACAAAGTTCATTATATGGATAAATGGATATTAGGAAGTGGGAAAATAAAGGGGAAAAGGAACTATTAGTACTTAGGCATTGGAGTGGAGGATGGCTGCTAAGGAATATCTGAAATAACTATATGAGTGTGGGCCAAAAAACTGGAGGCATTAGAACTACTAATGTACAGAATGAAACTGGACATCACAGAGAGAAGAGTGGTGGCCATGACTGGAAAAATGAAAGATATGAAAGGGCTAAATGGTCAGAAAAGCTGGACCCCCCCCCTCCAAATTACTCAATATCTATCCATGCCATAAACTTTAAAGAAAAAAAACAAACAAAGACAGTGGATAAAAAAATCTCTAAGTCAAAATTATTTTGGAAAAAGAGGATAAAAGATATGATACTGGCAATGGACCATCAGGGCTGGATTTGGTGGTAGTCGTGGATTCAGTATTGCTTTTAGAAAGATAAATACTACCAGAAATGTATTTATTTAATTAAATCTTAACTTCTCCAAGATAAATTGGAGAACAAAAACTGTGAACAAGTCCAGCACCCACTCGCTTCTGTAAAGAGTGGTCTATATAATTTTTTACCAACTAGTCACTGAATGAGCAGATGCTGATGCTATTATAAGCTTGCTTTTGTTAAGAAGTGAAGGTGTTAGAGAAAAGAGTATAATAGAAAATAACTTTGAATTGAAAGGCCATGCTGTGTTTCAGTCTGAATGAAAGGATAAACAAAGTGTGCAGATTTCTCAGTTTCAATGGGAGAAAAGGCTTTTCAATGAAGGGGAGAACAGCATTCATAGATCTATCTGTGGAAGAAACTTGGAATTTTTGAGTCCAACATGCAAAATGAGTTTAGAATTTCAATCCCATGAAAAAGGGAAAAATGTTGGAAACCCAACTGTGTTCATGACCAATGTTTTAGGGGTGCCCTAGGATTGTCAAATGGCCGGGAAGGAATCATGAAGTCATAGCACCGTGCAGATTAGAAGACACTTCTAGAGGTCAGCTAGCCCAACCCCTTGCTCAAGGTAAGTTCAATTGGAACAGGTTGCTCAGGACCTTGTGCAGTGAAGTTTTGAATAACTCCATGGACAGAGATCCCACAACCTCTTTGAACAATCTGCTCCACTGTCTGACTACTGGCATGGTAAAAACCACTTATATTTGATTGGAATTTCCCATGTTATGTCTTGTGTCCATCCCCTCTTGTCATATTACTCTGCCTATTACCTGTCCGTGCTGCTTTGAGAAGATTCTCGCTCTGTATATTCTGCACCCTCCCATTCAGTAGTTGAAGACAGCAATAAGATCCCTCCCCTTAGCCTTCCCTTCTTAAGGCTAAACCCCCCCAGTTTTCTCAGTCTTTTCTCATACATCAAGTGCTCCAGATGACTAAAAAGAAATAGGCAACAAAGAAAGAGACCTCGGAGGCTGGAAAACATAGGGATAAAGCATGAATTTCCAGAAGTTAAGCTGAAGTAAACCTTACAAAGCATATTAGAACAAATACCCGGAAGTTATTAATTTAACCATGTATGAAGAAAAATACAAGAAAAAGAGAATCAGAGCTACTGCAGAGCTGGATGACTAAGAAGAGTTGGATATGGAAAGTTTTTCTACTTCCAAAGAGAAAGAAATGGGTAATTTCAGGGGAACGGATAATTATTATTGCAGAATTGTGAAAGGATCAACCTATGGAATCACAGATCCAGTATCAAGTTTTTTTAATGGTTTCCTTTATCTTGAAGTGATTCTACATGCTTGGAGAATAATGAATATAGGACATGTTTATGGGGAAAAAATTAACCTGAGCAACCTACGTCCGTTAGTTGAATACTATATAGAGTTTAGGACACATTTTGAAAGAAAGAATAATTAAGGACATCAAATCAAATGAGAAAATGGATAAAATGCTACAAAATTTTATCAAAGGTAGAAATTTTCAAGCCTACTCTGGCACCTTCTTCTTTAGTAAAATAAATTGTTTTCTAGAGAAAGGAAATACAGTACACCTAATTAATCAGAATTGCAATAAAATACTATATGAAGCTCCAACTTGTTAAACTGGAGAATAAAGATGGTAAAAGAACTGTCAGGAGAGGAACTGGTTAAAGAGGCTATAGTCATATGTGTGATATAGGTTAGAGGTGGTTACTGTTAGGCTTTCTCTGGAGAAAGTATTGGAATAAATCTCTTACAGTCTTTTCATTAATGATCTGTGCACTCAATGTTTAGAACACCAATGAATTTTGATGACGGTGTATATCTGGGAGGCATCATTAATGCAGAAGAGAATCTATGACACTGGCAAAATTGGATGACCTTGAGCACTACGATCGTAGAAATGGGATGGAATTTAAAATATAAAGTAAAAGGGTTTAATATAAAGATTTTCTGCTATAAGTTAGGATCTTACCATTAGAAAAGACAAAAGAAGAGAGTTTTTTGCTTGATCAAAGAATGATACAAGTTGCCCAAAAGGATTCAACACTGAAATTCTAAGATGTATCAGATGAAGTACTACTAACAGAGAGGGAAGAGTGGATGTGACTGGTTGAGAACTTCTTCAGTATTGTTATACAACGCTGGTGACCTGTGTTTGAGAAATATAACTAAAGCCAGAAAAGGTGCAGAGAAAGGCTAGCAAGATGGCTGGGGGGAGTGGAGAGCAAACAAAAAGAGCCTATCTTTTTATAACCCAGCAAATTGAACACTGAGAAAGTATTTAGCATAGGCCTGCATCGCTTGAACATGCAGTTGTCTGAGGCTGCTGGGAATGAGACTCTTCCAGTCTGATTTTCCTACATATGCTGATTTCAGGTTTTTTTACTACTAACCATGGAATTTCTTTTAAAATGATGCTAAAATGCAGCAATTATTCAGAAACTAGGCATGGGGAATTAAAAGTGTTTAAGTAAAATAGCATATGCCTAAACACTTTCATCTTTTCTTGAACAGCCATTAGATGCATTCAAGGGAGAAAACGTGTGGAATGAACTCCTGGCTCCAGTGAAGACAATGGTGAAATTGAACAGTCCTGGTTTCCCCCTGGCAGGATAACTTGTTTGAAAAAAGTAGCTTGGAGAGAAGTAATTCATTGTTACTGTCATCTGATCTCTCCGTTGTTCACATTCTCTATTCAAATTTAGAAGTGTTAACTGGTTTTTAAAGAATATTAAAGCTAAGATTATAAAAGACTAATATTCTTGGAATGAAGAAATCAGGACAAGTCCTGTTTTTTTATCTGAACAAATATTTAACAGGAATCAGAATAATACAAGTGCTTAAACACAATGAAAAAGCCCTAGATTATGGGAGAGAAGAGGCCCATAATTTTGCTATGTCTTTCGTTGTCAGTCAATAAATTTCAAAGATTATTGAAAGCAGGTTCACACAAGACTCTGCTATTTATCTTTTGAAATACACAAGAACTCTTAGGACAGTTCATATAAATCACTTTGAAATGCCCAACAACCTAGTATTATAATGCAAACAATTATTTTATAAATCAGTCAGGAGAGTCCATTCTTCAAAAGGTATGCTACATTACTGGAGGCAAAAGGCTCTCTATTTCATTATAAAACAATGACAATAACTCAATTTAAGTGTATAATGACCCAAGTCAGCAGTCCACGGCAACAAAAATTTAATAGGAACCTTATCTAGTTTCCTGACATGTTCTTCTCTAGAAGCCATTATAGGCTCTTCAGTATACAAAACAATTGGCTCTAATCTTTAATATTGCTAAGCAGCAGGGGGGCAAATAGGCATTTTAGCACAGCTTTGCTTTTTATAAACAGCATTTAATATATTCACATACTCTTAGGCACAGAGTTGTATGTCAAATGTTCTTGATATCTGGTCATTAGAACATGCTCTTGCAAAGTAGAGAAGTGGTGTCTGCACTCCCGTGATGCACTTTAAAATGGATTGTATGCCAGTGCAATACGGCAGAAGACTCTGGCATAAGTGTCCTTTGGGAACAGTGTGATTTCTGACTATCTCCTGACATAAATTAAAGTAACGATAAAATGAATGGGCTCCAGAGAACCGTTATAAAGAAAATCACTCTATTAAATACAAAACCAAATGTAATTTCCTCCCTGTTTCTTTCACTAGTTTTATATATACTGCATTTAAAGAGTACAAGCTAATGCCTCTATTGAGTAAGTTTTGATAACTGCTTATTTTATGAAATGGAATATTATTATTGGGGTAATAGTGCTGAGGCAAGGACAGCAACAGATGAATAAGCTGTTAGAAGAAAATTGTATTTACATCTCAATCTTGGGTGTTCAAAATTCAGCCATTGTGTCAAGTTAAATGGCATTTGTTATTTTTGCAGTTTACGAGGAAATCAGAGGGCATAAGGTAGGAGTGTATCTTTGCTGATTCTGGTAATGCTTCAGTGCCTTAATGGGATACATTGGCTCTGTATTAAAGAAAGATGAAAACTAGCATGCAAAAAATCTATTCTTTACAAGAAATGGAAAGTTTTATACCGAAGGGACTGCCTGGGTCATGGAGTCTGGTTCCCTGCAATCACAGGTTACTGATACTTAGTTCTAAAGGATCTGTAGCAGATCTGTCTCACAGACCTCCTTGTGCTCTGGGCCACAAAAATCTTCCCAATACCCTTTAATACATCGAAAGCCAATTGTAAAAAGCTTATGGAGGAGGAGACTCCAGCATCACTGGAGGAGAAATAGGAAACAAGGGTGTACGTGGTAGAAGGAGCTGTGATGGAGCTGAGCCATTTGAGGGATGTGAGTAAGAAAAAACTGCAAAATCTAGGGCTAAGAAATGGAGTGGAAAGGTGTGGGCATTCTCTCAAAGAGGTCCAGGCTCAACTGAGTCAAAACATGTTTACCATAGAGCAACCTCACAGGCCTGGACTATCACTGCACCTTAGCTGAATCACGGGGTGAAATTTATTTTACTTCAGACTTTTGTAATTTAAACTGCTACACCTGAGCTAGTCACTTCACTATCACTTTATCCTAATGGAGAGAAACAGGAAGTTTTAAGACAAGATTGCTTTCCAACATGTGCTTTAAGATGAGATGTACTGGGCCATAGGAATACCTGATTCTCTCCATTGAGTCCTGTGAGGGTTTTTTTGTTTGTTTTGTTTTGCTTTTTTTTTAAATTTTGTTTTGTCTTGTTTTATTTTGTTTTTATTTTCATTCTGTGTATGAGAAAGGGATTCTGCTGGTATGGGCATTTTCTGTCAGAAATGGCATTATAAGGCATATCCTCTGTATCCAGATAGTGTTGGCATGTAGCAAGCCTTCCATGGGTAATGATATAGCAGTGTGTGATAAATGCTGTCAGTGCTCTGTTAGTAAGGCTCAGTTTGCCTCCTCCCCTTCTCTTGATTGCTCAGCTCACAGAATGAGTTCAAAAGGTTTGTGTTCACGCAGCCAACAGTGAAGGGAACAGAAAACCAGTTACTTTATGAAAAATCATCCTGTGGAAGGAGGAATTTTGGCATTTCATTCCATTATATTATGTTATTCTTTCAGTGACTGCTGACAACTTCCTATTTAGTATTGCCAGTCTTTTCTAGTGTTTCTCTTCTAAAGAGCATATGGGATTTTTTTCATTTTATTTTTTAACTACAAAACAGTCATCTGACACCTTGTGAAATGGGACCTGAGGACCGATGAAATTTAAAGAGAGTGTCATCCAAGGATACTATTTGACAAGACAACTGTGGGGCAGTTCTGCTCTTGCCTTCCCTGCTCCATCCCATCTCTCAGTTTTCACTTCGTTCAGCCCACTAAATGGGCAAAGCTAAGTTAGCAAAAGAAGGAAAAAGAAAGAAAGAAAGAAAAGGGAAAGAAGTCATAGAGCACCATGGCTGCTGAAACGGAGGAGGCAGGACTGTGTGTGCTGAGGGGATGTGTCTGCCGAAAGGAGGGGGAACTGCTCCTTTTGGCAGCAGCATGCTGCTCAGCTGCCTTACCTGAGGATAATCATGATGACTATAGCCAGGAAGCTGAAGAAATGCAAAAAGGGCCTGCAATGAACTAGGAGCGATGAAGTTATTAGAAGCATAATTGGTCAAGGCAGGTATGCTTTTTTGCGTACAGTTCTGAGGTAGGGCTTGTCCCGCTCTGCTGATACAAGGGAAACTGGAGGCTTACAGGACTTGAGGTGGAGGTGCTCAGGTGGACTTAGGGCTTTAGCTGTGTGACCAGGTCACTTAGAGGTTGAACCTAACATTTTGCTTCAGGCTCATCACAAAAGGTGAATGTGGGGAAGAAGGAGAAGACAGATGTTTTGGCGGTTACATTTATATTCTCATGAAATCAGTGCCACACAGTTTCCTTTGCCTATTTTTCTGATTCGTTAATGAGTATCTGAAGAGGTTAGAAAAGAGCCTAGATAAAGCATCTCCTCTTGTAAATATAGTTTTGTGCTGGCACTAGACCCTTGACCTGGCCTTAGATTTTGCTTTCCATGATTAGGAAGGAAACTTGTTTTACATGCAGTAAAATGCCTAAGGAGTTGTTCCCCCCACCCCGCCCCCATGAAGCTGCTTTTTTTCCGACTAAAATGTCTTTCAATGTTTAGAAAAATTTAACACTTTTTACTTGTTTTTCTTTTTTCCTTATGAAAAGTAGCAGGGTGCAGCACCCCTGAAGGGAGCTGTACCTCTGGTTGATAGATAGATATTAGCCATGACATAATGGAAGTGTAAACTAATCTTGCTTCACTAAGGAAACTTTGATAGAGTCAACATCTCTGTTTTCCTCCATGTAGTGACCACTGTGACACAAAATGGTTTTTGAGGTTTTGGGAAAGAAAAATTCTCATTAGAGTAAGCCTTACTGATTTTATTGTTTTATTGCAGGAGTTCTTATCACTGCTGACATCATATTTGGCTGCTGATTGACTTTTTATCAGCCAATAGGATTATTAGCTCCTCTAAGTGAAAATGAGCTTAAGAAAATAAGTCTGTCATGGAGTGAAATCATAGGCTCAGAGAACCTGATATCGTTTATTTCTTTTAGAATTCATTCATTATCTTTCCCATTCTTTTGGATTTCAGAGGCTTATTTCAAAAGATGTATGGCTGAACACTGATTCTATGCTTAAAGCAAACACATGATACATCTGGTACATAGTATGTCTGACTTCACACAATGGTGGGCATTTGGATATTCTCCAAGATGGTATTACGCTATATGCCATGCTTTGTCTTATATCTTGTTAGAGATTTCAAAGGCTCTCATTTTTGTAGCAGTGTCTTCATTTAATGATGTTTCATTTTCTTCCTTTCTCCTTAGCATCCTTCAGGAAATTTTATCTGCATTACTCTATCTGTGTTACCATATGAACACAGACTGTATAGGGTAAATGTAGTATAAAGGCAGAATCCTGTAGCTGATTCAAACAGCTGATAGTGGGATTCCTTCTGCATAAAACAATTTGAAGGTTCAGGGCCCAAGTCTGCAATGATGATAAAGATTGGAGAAGACTAAATGATTATATAACGATGATTAAACACCAAAGTCTTTCTCTAATAAAGAAATGAGGTATGACCTAATTACTACCGTTTGCTAGTAAAGATCAATCCATTTATCATTTCATTCTTTGTAATGGTTAAAGTCAACCCCCCCCCCCTTCTCTAATAAAGAAGAACTTCTAAAATCTTTTCAAAGTTTTAAGTCTAAGGGAAAGGCCATGTCATGGATTTGGGATTCAAGTAGTCTCAATTGAACTATGATCGCTTGAGAAGTTAGTCTGCCACAACTACCCTTGTTGCCCACCTTAGTGCAAGGTAAAATGTTAAAAGTTTGAGGTTAAACCTTAAACTTCTTAAAATCAGACTTTTTTACAGAGGAGTAAGTTAACACTCGTGACTGGACTACACCAAAAGCAGGCACATCATTGACTAGGTTGGCTCAGTTGACAGGATGACCTGTGAAGACATCGAAATTCGGTCACGCTTCATTAAGTGCTAGAATTTTAGTACTCTTCTCTGGTGCTGTGGAAAGAGAAGGGGCAAGTTCCATTTTGATCCCTGGGATGTCCCAAGCCCATATGATTTAAATGTGGAGCTACATCTGCATTCCCTCACCTTGCTTTGAAGGTCTTTTTTAGGTAGCAGCAATAGGATAACAATGGCATGGTGAGGATATGAATAGCTGTTGAATTAGACAACACAGTCTTGCTTTTGTCTGAGACAGGACATTTCTCTTAAGAGATGATAGAGAACAGAACATTTGAAGTGTCTTAAGCTGAAGAAAAGACTGTGGTCCTCCTTGGTTAGTACAGTTTCCTTAGAGGGAAATCCAACAGGACATCCAGAGCAAAATAAATAAGCAAACAAATCCAATTCAATGAACCTCTAAAACACGTGCCTTGAGGAACTAGGCTGCTCCCAGCACTTTATTATCATAAGATGCTTCCTTTCCTGTGCCTAGTTTGTCTGAGTGGTGCTGTTCATCCCCTAGGTATGAGTACACAATGCAGCAGACACTCTCTGCTCTTATTCTAAAACATCCATAAATCAAGGCCACAACTGGATCTATTTTTAATCTCCACCTCCATTTTTCCTCTTCAGTCTCCTGAAGAATGTAATTCCAGAGATGCTTCATATAATCAGTAAGTCACAGAAGAGATGGGAGCCTGATCTCCAAACTGGTGGCCCGGACATGATTCATGCTGGACCTGACACGGTCTGATGCCTGGATCCTGATCTCATCCCCATTTCTCAGGAGGGTAACTGAGAAAGCATGGTGAAGCAGGGTTCCGGAAGGGGGCTGAGGGGCAATGCAAGGCAAAGCTGGGCCTGCAGCCTGCTCAAGGACACTGCACCCTGCAAGTCCCTTAATCCTGGTTAAGGGAGCCAACACCTACCAGAACAGCTCACATTTCCCTGGCTAGATTCAGTGCACCAAATCCTCCCTCTAAACCCAAACCCTGCTTTTCCTTTTATAGTATGCACACTTATCCTCTCCCTCTTGACTCAAAAGCAATGTGGGTAAAGTTGAGGCAGTCCAGAAGACAGCTCAGCTCCGGCATACTGCCTTCAGGCATGATTTCCAGGGTCAGTCCAATGTGTGGCTAGAAGGAGAGCCTTTCCCCTGTGACTTTGGGGTCTGTAAGATAGTGGTCTGCCTGTGTCGGGTTCCTCTGCTGCAGAGTAAGTGTTGCCTTGAAGAGAAAGTTGAATATCAGCTGGCTGGTTGGCAATGAGCTTTTTGCCATAAGCCTTGCCAGAAGGCAGCCTTAATTACAGTTTATATTTGAAGTTTAAACTCTTTCATTAGACTTGTTTTATTTATCCAGGCGGTTACAGGGGAAGAGGATTGGAAACAAGTAGGTCAAATGATTAACCTGAAGAGTTTACACTCAAGATGGCAAACAACACATATGAAATGTGGTTGTTGCAGTTCCACCAGCAGATTCAGAATTTCATCAGTGAGACAAAGGCTGAAGCTAATTCTTCTACTTTCTCTTGCTTCTGTGAAGCTGTAGCATCCGATCATGTCTATTGAATTAATCTTTGGAAAAATGCAACAGGTTAAAGCACAGACTCTAATTGTGGGCTCTGAAATTTCCCAGTGAAAGAGAAATTTCCGCTTTAAGCTTTTGTAACTTTATATCTCTTTTCATAACCTTTGAAACCTTCAACAAAAAGATGTTTACTACTGCCACTGCTGATGAAGGTATATACAAAAGTGAATTTTACAGTGTTTTCCTCAGTATTTTGCCTTTGTATTTATTACTATTGAATCAAACAAGAATGAGTGTAGGGACAGGTCCAAACCAAAAGAATATTGTTTTGTGTACCTACTGTTCCTGAATGACCTGAGGTTTTGGCAAAATTTGCAGTGAGTGTGTTAGTTTCATTATTCTGAAATGAGAAATGAATGGATGGAAAAGATATAGCCTAGACAGGTTGTACAAGTTGTTTAACTTATTAGAGAGTTGTTTTCCTTCCCAGGCATAGTATTGTTAGGGTAGGAGTAGGAAGACAATGTCCTTTTTAACTTTAGATTGAAATCTTTAACTTAGATTTTAAATAAAAAATGTTCACTTTGGGTCTTTGGTTCTCTGTAGAGCTTAAATTTATTGCTCCATAAAGCTGCACAATTACAGCCACAATAAGGTGCTTCTTACTCCTCTCCTCGTCCTACAGATTTTATGATCTTGCGATACACTCTTTGTGCTGCAGCTGTAGAAATCCCTTTTTATTATCTTGATTTTTCAGAGATCTTTGTGATTGATCCTTTCTGTCCCAAAAGAACATCGCTAGCTTCAGTGGTTTGTCTGTGTAGTTCTTCCTGGCCCTACCATTGCATTGTCTGTGATCCAGGAGGGTTTTGCAGTTCCCAGGTCCAGATGTGCCCCAAATACTCATGCTGCTTCAGGGCATGTCACCATTGCTCTGTGTTTCTTCATTCAAAGAAACCCAAGAAACCAGGCACGGCTTGTGTTCCGTCAAGGCTCCTGATCTGGACAATCAGAAGATCGGGACTGCAGGGCACATTGTGAAGTGCCTTTTGCCTTCAATCTAGAAACAACCTCTTTGGGTTGAGACCAAATCTGTATATTTTTGAGGCAGTTCAGCTGTTCCTGTGTTCCCCAAAGAAGACCAGAGAAGGAATGAGAGAAATAGCAATGAGTTCCAGCATTGCAACAGGTCAGTTGGGCTACTGCAGTAGAGGTCTGTTTCATTCATCACCTGCTGGATAATAATGTGAAAAGACTCCATTTCTACTAAATTAAAGTGTCTCTGTTAAAGCAATTATTTATAGTGTTTCTCTGACTGCAGCTACAATTCCTCACCACTGATGTGGAGACTGACTTTCAGCTGCCTTCCACAGGCTCCTTCTGTTTGTAAACATACTCTTCTTTCTTCTTTCCATTTAGACTAAAGGAAAAGACCAAACTTTTGTAGGTCTATGCATCTCTGTCAGATGCATATGCACAGGAGGACAGTGATGCAATATCCTTTGGAACATGCAACGAAAAAGAAAAAAATTGTTTGTTTTCAGGATAATTGATTTTCATGCATTTTAAATGGACAGTCTGTAAAGTGCTGATTTACCATGTTATAGAATATTAACCATTTTCTCTCACCCCTATTCTCCACTTCTGATTAAATTTTGCATATAGAATTGAGTATTCAGTTGGGTGCAAAGCTATGGAAGCAAATTTTCCTGGTTCTAATTGCACTGTCTGCTTCAGTTACTCTTATAATAGTATTTAGATTCAGTTGAACATGCAGTTTATCCTGCATATTTAACATAAATTCCTTGAAAAGACAGCTCAGTATATGAATGTTTTCTGGATTTTACAACAATCAGATCCTTGACTCTAAAGTGCCAGCAGGGACGAAAGAAGGGATTATATATTTCTATTTGCTAACATCCTTATAGTTATTTTATCTCATAAGAAATCCAGGGCAGCAGATAGTTCAAGGGAAAAGAGCATTGCAATAATACAGAACAGAAAGTCACTTAGAAAAGTTTTCAACCAAGTTTCAAATATGGTTAAGAGATAAAATATTTTAGATCCTCTTTTCCTTTTCCTCCAAAAGCCATAAAGTCAAAGAAGCCTGATGCTTCAGAAAATTTCAGAAGACATTAATGCTTTAGGTATCTCCTGCACAGGCTTTAAGAGTAGCCATTTCTTATCATATACAGTTTTCACTTTGGATAAGAAGCAATAATTCTAGCAGGAAAATAGTGCTATTATTTCACCGTTATGATCCTCAGCTTCTGGATAGACCTTGATGGCTAATATAAAACTGCCTGAAAGGAAGCATATTAACTCCCAATGCATGTGTAAATTTTCTTATAATTACTGAGATATGTTGCTTTCGGCACTAGCTTCATGGAAAGAGCGAGGGGGAGAGCAGCCCCAACCTCTGGCTGCAACCCAGAGCCTCGGGATGCTGTGACAGCCCCAGTTTTTTGGCCCCCTGTGCTCCTCTGTGGGGGAAAAGGTGGCTGCTGAAGCGGGTGGGAGAGGCACGCATTTACAGCTGCTTTGTGCAGCCAGGGCAGCGCGGGGCAGCCGGAGCATTCCAGCGAATCTGGCCAATACCCTTTTTATAGGGTGAAATCCTACCCTTGTGCAATCAGCGGGGGTCACCACCGACGTTGACAGGGCCAGGATTTCTCCCAGAAGATCTTCATTGTAATCTGAGATAGGCAGGCAGACATCACTGGGTATTTAAAAAAAAAAAAAAAAATCCTCCACTCTCACTAGTTTGTTCCTGCCGGGCCCCATTTTCCAGTGTCTTGAGGGTGGAGTTTAATTTTTCACAGTGCCTGAGGCCTGGCAACCTGGGAATTAGTCAGGACTCCCTGCTTGCTTTATCCCACCCCAGGCTCCAGCTAAAATTGCAGGAGGGAGGCTTTAACTCATGCTGCTGTAACCAACACTTCACCTCCTCTTTTTCCTTCCCAACATCTTTTCCTGCCCTCTTGGCTATTTGTTTGCAGGGGGAATGTGATACACCAGTAAGCCAGGGCTCTCCACTCCCTCCTTGCTGCTGGTGATGGTGCTTCACTCTCACTTTATACAAGTGCGATCTCTGCTAGAGAGGCAGGACAATAAGGAAAAAAAGGGCAGCGTTTTCAAGCGCACAGTGAAGCACATCAGTTGTTTCTCAGATTAGAATTGAGCCCATAATAGTTGTCTGACAATTTGTAAGTTGGATTTATAAATCTGCTCTTGTAAGAGGTTGAGTTATAAATGTACGGTGCAATTTATAGAACCTGCCAGCAAATCTTAACTGCAAACTCTTGATTTATGCACCATCATTTTAAACAGTGATTTTTAGTTTGTTTTTGACTAAAGTATTTCAGTATGTGGTAAGTCAGAGAAAAAATTTCCATATCCTAAATGTGATTAACAAATCTTAAATCAGATCTGTAAGTCCTACAACAGATTTACAAATCATACCAATAAATCCTAAATAAAACCTTGTCTTTTTTTTCTTTGGCTCACAAATCATGATTTTGCAGCTGGTTTGTAAGGAAGTGATTTATAAAGAAAGAATTTAAAGCTCAACTGTCAGCGTGATCAGCTCCGAGAAGTCTAGCTCTCACATCTTATCTGAGTGCTTTGATTTACAAGCTGTAGTCAGGCTCTCTCTATTGTGGATTTTCTCCAGAAACTTGGATTTGTTTATTATGAGATCTACAAAAGGTTAAACTCTCTGTATGCCATAGTTTGACTGGCCTGGCACTGTTATGGAAAAGGTGATACCTAATCAGATTGCAGCTGGCAAAAGTGCCCTGCATAACATTTGGTTGTCAGAGAAAACAAACAGCAGCTGAGCAATAAATTCTTGAAATGTTAATAAGCTGAGATCCCTGACTCTTTCTTCTTGCATGTATCTGTAGAATACAATATACACCTACAAATTCTGTGATAACAAAGATGTAGGTCCTCATGCCACAGTGCACTTGTTTAAGTCCCATTAGAGGTAAGATTAAACATAGGTTACATGCTTTACTGAGTATGGATTGACTCAAGCACATACTTCAACTTGTATTTTAATACGTTGCTGAACTGCATCGTATTTGATATCTGATTCTTTTTTGGATTTGAGATCAGATTTTCTCTCTAACTCGCGTCAATAGTTGGCTTTGAAACTGATAAAAATAAAAATGCCAGACAATTGAAACTACATAATTATTGAATGCATTTTGGAGACCAAAATTGATGTAATAAGCTGTCTCCTTCCCAGGAAAAAAAACAAAAAACAACCCCCCCCCCCAACAATTGAAAGCAGCTTCACTGACAAGAGAATATTTAATTTATGGAATATTTATGTGAATTTGTTTCTGCTTGACAGATTAGCTTCCACTAATCAGATAAGTAATTTAAAAATTGCTTTCTATACTCTGGAGTGATCATTTTAAGTGCCCATTTTTTTCTTTATCAATAATCAAGCTTTTCTTTATCTCATCTAACATGTTTTCTTTCTACTTACTCTTCACTTTCCCTTTATTGATTTAATATGAAGAATCTTTTCATATTAAAGAACTTGGCAAGTAGCATGTATTGGCCTTATGTACAAGGAGCCTGCATCTGTGCTGTTTGGATTTGCTCACTGACACATGCATACAACACCTTGTAGATGGGTGTTTCACTCGCAAATTCTTTCAGAGGTTAATTTCAATATCATTTGAGCTCCTTGGGAGTTTTTGTGCATCTAGAGCCAGAAGACACAGTGGAAACCAAGCTATAACACAATGTTCAGACCCATGTAAATATTCCTGTCTTTTAATAATGTTAATCAGTATTTGCCTAAACTCAAAGGTAAATTGCTGGTTGTGTTTTAAGTGTTGAAAAATTTAAGTTTTTAAGGAATGTATTAGGCAGTGGAAAATAAGTGAGCCTCTAAAAATAAAATTGAAAGCTGATTTAATAAAATTAAAAGTGGATTATTTTAAATTTCTGAATTATCTTCCTAATATGACTATTTTGCCTTGTTATAAAGCTGTTAGTATACCTCCTTTTAAAACTTAATTAGGACCAGCTATTTTAAACACAGATATATTTATATCAAGTGCGTGTGTGCCTGCCAAACCCAAATGGTACAAGCTGCAGCGGTAGGAAAGGTGTTTAACTGGGGCTGAACAGTCACCGGGTTATTACTTGATTAGTGTAATATTCCCTCCAAGGCACAAAACAGATGGATGGATAGCCAGTCAATGCCTGTCTGTATTCTGCCCTGGTTGCGCTATTCCAGATTTACCTCAGTTTCACACCAAGTTCAAGCCGAAGCAGATGGTAACACGATGTCTTCTAATAAAATCCATGCAAAACCAGCAAGTCTGTTACCTTTTCTGCTAAATTCACCAAAACTTCTTACAAAGTGGGCTGGGTGGTTCTGATGCGGCTAAAACATCTAACTTTTGGGCTGATAAGCATAAAGATTTGACAGACAGCTACCCGGATTTGAAGAGCTGAGATCCAGTGCACTGGTGCCTACTGATTACACAGTGATTACTTAAATCCTTGTTTGTTGTTGGAAGCTGTTTACAGACCACACCAACCCGTCAAGAAAAGACTTCCCAATCTGAACAAATAAATCTGGCAATCTTAATAGCAAACAAAGTGTTACAGAAATGACTAAAAGCTCAGAGCAGGGTGGGAGGTGGAGTGTGAATCAAAGTAACTTTGTCAATGCATACCTCCCTGCACTAGTGCCTGCTGTGAAATTTTCAGGGGCCAGGCACAGTTGCTACTTTGTGTCAGGGCAGCAGGTTGTACTGATAAGAAAATATTACTTAAAGAAAAACGTAATCACAATTGTGGGTTTGTGCCTTTTTTTAAACCTAATTGTGATAGTAATATGGTTTTAATAATATGTGAGGCTGTTCCAGAATAAATAAGTATCTGTTACTGCTCAGAAAAACTGTGCTTTACTTTAGTCGTGCTTAGTTTTACCTAAGCATACCACAAGTACCTCAGGAAGAGCTGCAGGATTTGAAGAGCCATTTGAACTTTAATTGAAAGGAACACAAGAATTCAAAAATTTGCTTCGTGGCTTCTGTGGCTTTAACAAATCAGAAGAAATCTCATCTCTAAACTGCCATAAATGTATTTACTCTTCCACCTTGGAGTAATGGGCAGTAAAACTTACTCAGAAAATGCTTATACAGATCTGGGAAACTGAGAAGTGGAACAGCAGTCTTTGTTTTTTCTTATTGCAGTTGACATGCGTGCATATGTAAAAAGGGGCATTTGGTTTTTCTCAACTCTAGATCAAAATTTTCTAGACTTCCAAAAAATCCTTCCCCAGACAAACTGCTTGCTGAACATGTTGGCAACTTAATATGAGCAAGGGCACAGGGAAGAATTTGAAATGAGAAGTCTTTTTGGCACTGTCTGGGGTGGCAGAAGGAGGTGGAGGAGGCCTAGAGCACTCCAGCATCCTTACGTGAAGCGCCAGCTGCGCTGCGTGGTGGGACGACTGGGACAGCAAGTAGAAAACGTGAGCCCTGGGGCCCTGGAGCTTCTCCAGCATCCCTCAGTGGCAGGTTGTGCTACATGACCGAACCCAGGGATGGCCTTTATATGGTCTGAGTATAAGGTGTCATTTACATGGTACCCGAATTTAATTTCACAGATGCATGCTGGGGTTAATCCTGATCTGAACCAGAGTAAATGGTGGGGGAGGGATTCAGGCACACAATATAAGTATTAGAGCTTGTCAAAATATGTTTCTACTTTTCTTGGAAAGTTCTGTTCGTTTCTTTAAACACATGAAAATGTTTGACTGAAAACAGAAAGTAAAATATTTATTTTGAGTTGCTCCAATGGGAGCAACCCAATCAAAAGGTTTGCGTTTGGGACAATTTGACATTAAAAAAGTGTAGTTTATTTTTTTTTCTTTTTACAGTAGTTTACTAGCTCACCAGGGTATTTTTCTCACCTGTTGAAGCTCAAATAACTCATACCTCAATGGGTCAGACTGCCCTGCCTGTAGTGTGCAAAATGGGAACCATTACTGGAATGCAATACGGAGGAAGCAGGTTGCTTTGGGAGAATGGGGGTGTTTGGCTCCTAAAATACAGTTCTTCCAAAGCCTTATGACAGCTTGAAAGGAGTAGATTGCATGTTGAGCTGAACAGAAATGAAACATTTGTTTGTAAGACTGCTGAGATATTTTGCTTCAGTTGAATGGCATATGTTCATATTTCCCTGCAAAAAGTTTCAGTTTTTAGCTAAACTAGATTTTTTTAAAATTTGCTTTCAGGTATTTGAGGCTTTCCCCCCGCAAAGACATCACAATTCTTTGTAGAAATAAGACACTACTATTGGAAAGAAATACTTTGAGAACCCTCCTTCCCATTCATACAACCACTTTCCATTATAAAAAAATATTCTGTTCTTTCCACCAGGCTAATACACTGTTTTGCAGCTGTATCCACTCACATACATATACAGATATAAAACAGCCACACTTGCCTGAGGTACTCAGAGGTCGCAAGCATTAAAGATAAGCTGTTGTATTTTACTCTGTGTGACAATCATTTCTCAGCACCATAAAAAGATAGGTAGGTAAATGTGTTTCGTCTTTAACTTGTGAGGTTTTCAGCTCGTTCTGGACAGGAAACACTTGAACAGTAAGCTGTTGCTGTCTGTTCTCAGCTCTTCCCAAACCTTTCTCCACATTTTCACTAAGAAACAGGTGAGGGAGAAAGAAAGAAAGAAGGAGGTGAGGGAGAAAGAGGTGAGGGAGAAAGAAAAGCTTTCTCTCTGGGTAGCTGGGAGATGAAAAGGCTCCATAGTGAGACAAGAGCATAATAACCCTTCATACTATCTTCTCTGGGTAAGAAGAACAAAGACTGTTTTTCCAGCACTTTGCCTTCTCTCCCCCTTTTCCGCTTGATGGTGGAAACCATCCAAGTCTCATGTCCTGGCAGTCAATGGTTGTGGGGAGAGACTGCTCTGACTTCTCTCCTTGTTAAGTCACTTGAGAATTAGTCCTAGGTTTTCAAACTTCAGATTTTTATAGGGATTCTCTGTTTCTTAGGGAAAAAAGCATGTTAATAGAATGTGTTTGCTTACAGAATTCAAAATGGTTGTTAACCTTTCAAGGCAAGTCCTGACGGAGAAAGGAAGGCCACCTTTTCAGAACTGGTAGGGATCTTAACAGCTCCTTGTACAGGTCCTCACACCTGACAATATTTAAAGCAGAGAAGAGAGAGACATCTAACGGGATAAACTTTTTTTTTTTTTTTTTGTCTTTAAATTACATGTCAGGCTTTTCTTTGCCTTTTAACAATGAAAAAGAAGCAGGAGCAGGTATTGACTTCACAGTGATGCAGATTAGGTTCGGGTACTCATGCAGACATAAATGAGAATTCAAAGGCAGGCACCATCTCACAGTGGGAAGAAATGGAAAATTAAACCTCTTATTATTGTATTGGAAATTATAGGATTATATCTATCACCCATAGCATATTACAAATGTTGTAGCCAGCTTTGTTTGGTGGATTTGCAGGACTGGAAAACTGGAAATTTATAAGTACTAGTTAAAGAAGAAAAATGGTAATTCCAAGTTGCTCTTTTCCTTTGTACTATAACTTAAAGCTTTCTTAAAAGGAGAACTATCTATTTAGCCTCATCTGCTTTCTAAGTTATATTTCATTGTGGACTAAAGAAGAAGCTTAATGAAGACCATATCCTTAAACATCTGCATCCATTTGATCAGTAGATCAAATCACTGCTTCCCTTAGGTACATTTGACCTGATCCAGTTCTTACTGGCTTCACTTGCAGCAGGGATTTAATTCATACTGTTAAATTTTCAATTCTTAATGCTTCTCCATGCTGCCAGTGTGTTTAATAAACATTTAGTGTGAATCTAGTTCAGTAGGATGAAGTTTAAAACTTGGAAAGTTCTGTTTTTTCCTACTGCTATCATAAATGGTCCTAAAAAAACAGAAGTTGATTTGGGGAAAGAAAAACAACAATGATGAATTTACAGAGTTTAGCAGTGAGCAGCAGTGAAGCTGTCAAGCATTTTTCTTTAAATTTTGACACAATTAAAAAAAATCCTTAAATATTTTTTCACTGATACTTACAAATATCCTGGAATTAATTTGTGTATTTGAGAAAGAGAAGAATTGGGCCTAACTGGTTTATTTCCCAGTTTGAATTCTTATCCATTACGAATGTGAGTGCTTCCAAACATGATGGACCATGGAATATAGCCATATCAAGGCGAGGCATGTATATTTGGGTTTCTCAGGCATCCATGATCAGTGAATGGAATGAATTGTTAAACTGTACTAAATAAGAACAAAAGCCCCAGTGAAGTATTCCCTTACTTAGAAGCAGCTTTCTGTTTCAATCTCCTTATTCAATTACATCATGGGATAGTATGCAGGGGACACTGAGCCAGAATAGCTTTAATCAAATAAAGAAGCTGAAAAGGACTTCTACCCTCAGTATCATTTTATTGAGACTAATATTGTTATTGTCTGCAGTGTCCATATCAGAGAATCTGGATTGATTTAATCATTCCAGGCAAGGTTACAGAGAGTATCCTCAGTACGTGTCCATCAGCATATCTTTTCAGAGATCAGTGCCCTCATACTGATTTACATCAGCCCAGGGTTTTACCTGGTAACTTTAGATCCCAGCCCTCTCCAAGAGTTCCTGGGTGAACTCTGACTGATTCAGTATTCAAGAATCATGAAAGGGAGCACCGTCATTTGAAAAGGTGTGGTACATGCTCTTTCCCATGTGAGAGTAGGGTACTTTTTCTGCCAGCTGAGAGGTGGCAAGAGACTCTGTCATTGCCCTTCCCCTCCTCTTCTTGCTGGTGTTGGTGCCTCTGCTGCCAGCACAAGACTCGACCTGCTTCTGTGCTCGGGGAACACGGAGGACTGCCAAGAGCTGATGACTGCCAAGGGTAAATGATTACTAGGAATGCAATGAGGTAAGGAAAAGCTTCTTGGTTTTCGCCTTCCTCTAGCACACCCATATGTGGTCAACCGCGAGCTGGACTGAGTACAATGTCTGAATCAAGCCAGATGCAATAACCCTTAAATCAGCCTGTGACAAGGTGAGAGGGAAAGAAGGACATGGTTACTCAGGTTTGGCAGTAGAGGCTTGACGGTTCCACTAAAAGTATTGCATTAAAAAAAAAAAAAGGGATGGATTTAAGTTATTGCTATGATTAGGCCTTGGGTGATCATAATTAGGGTTCATCAGCTAACATGGAATGGTGTTTGGAAACGGATCTGAAAGGTCAAATGTGGGACACATTTGATTTGTACATTTGTGTAAACAAGTTGTATGAGGGGCTTTTCATCCACAAAATATCTTCTTGCTCACCCCTATGTTCAATGACAAAGACAGTGAAGGTAGCATAGACAAGGGTATTTGACTCCTACAGTTCAGTCTTTGTTCAAAAGATTCCTGTTGTCAAACCAGGGGCAGAAATGATAGCATGCACTTATTGAGCCACTGTGAGATAACAACAACAAAGATGAGATTGAATCTGAACATTATCTGAACAGAATATAATCTCAAGAGATGGCCAAGAGCCTACATGTGTGAATTGTCTGTCTAAAGTGTTTGTCTGATGGTTATAGATGGCAAATATAGTCCCTGAAATACACATCAGTTCTGGAACAAATTGTGAAGGGGAGCAGGTCATGAATGGCTTACCTATTACTAATAATGCTCTCTAATTAGTATCTTGTTAGGCCATGCTCCTTTAAAGAGACCCTCTGGGACAAGCAACTAAGTCAAGGGCACGTCTTGCACAGATCTCCCCCTATAGATCTTTCTGTGGGATTACCCTTGTGTTTAGCCTTGTTGTTGAAATAATCAATTATGTTCATTTTCTAATTAATGAACTAGTATCCATTTCATAGAACATGCTCATGACATAATTACCGCAATTGTGTTACCAGTGGAGCACTTGGGGAATGAACGTGTATGGAGTGCTATTGAGCTTGAATTACACTCTGTGGGGAAGCAAGGGTAATGTTTCCCATGCTATTGAGTGGGCACTTTTTCAGATGAGAAAATAGAAAAGACTGTGATAAAAATGCCACCAATGAGACAAAATTTTTGGTTAGATTTAATATTTATTAACTATACCTTTTCCTTTTATGATCAGAATTTATTCAGGTCTTAGATTGGGCATTTGTATTATCTCAGCAGCAGTAGAAAGTCTATTCTGTACAGTAGGGAAAATCTCTAATGATTTGAATGAGGAAAAAGAAAGAACTTTTATTTTGTTTTCTGCTATTTATTACAATATGCTGTCAAACATTTTTGTATATAAGGTTTCACAATTCCGTGATATCTTGAAAATCTTTAATAAAAAGTATAACATCAAAATTAAACTTGTCTGAATAGAGGCTTTTTGAGAGTAAACTAGATGGGCAATTTTATCGCTTGGAAAGTGATATTTCCATTCTAAATTAGTTTACCTGATAATATTTCAGATCTTATATCAATTAAATTCTATATTGAAAATAGGAAGAAAAAAATACCCATGTAAAATTTTATTAAAGCCAACTAGAAATGTTTCAGTGAATTTCTGGGGCAGTTATTTAATTGGTGTAAATTGGCCTGGCTCCACCTAATTCATAAAGGACCCAGCTTCTTAAGTTCAGCCTTCCAGTGAATCTATGCATAACTCTTCATGCATACACATACTTATTGTACATGATTCTATGGCAAGTTATAAAAATGCTTTTCTACATTCCTCCTAGAATCTGTGAACAATATACAGACTTATATCTGTGAATCAGGACATGCAGCAGTAAAATGTGGTTAGGAGGATTGTGTAAGGCTCTTTGTACATGAAAAAAAATGGCAAGACTGTGACTGCACTTTTGTCAAAAGTATGAAATACAAAAAAATGAAAAGGCTTAGTTTTGTTTTGTGATTTTTTTTGTTTTGTGACTTTTTTCCCATCCAGTGTCCTTGTTGTCTTTTGAACATCTTAGCTCTAGTTTAAAATTTGCACTTCTGTTGGTTATGCAATTGATATTTATTTGCATAGCACTTATTTTCTATTGAGTGTCTGAATGGAGGAGTAGTGCTCTATGCCTAAAATAATAATACTCTATTATGTAGAATTATGTATTATGCGCCTGCTTTATATAATTACAGTTTTAGACCAAACAAGAAGAAAATTCCATTAACAACTTATGCATATGATAATCAAAGAAAGTTATCATATATTCCCTACTCCAGAACAGAGGCAGGATGTAATAATTTTCTAGAAATTAAAGTAACTATTTCTCGCTTTGGTTCCTCATGCATTTGTGTGCCAAGTTTCTGCCTGAAGCACATTTTAATGGTTGTATTATAAAACTCTCAAAGTGGCTGTAATGAAGACACTGACAAACCAAGCAATATCAGTGTTGCCTGGTGACACTGCAAAAGTTACACACAAGAAATTATATAACTCCTCATGCACTGGGTGTAAGGCAGCTGCAAGTGATGGGCTTTAGGATAAAGTTCTGTATGTGCAGTTTATTCCAGAATTTTCCTCTCCAGTGTTTCTTTCACCTACCAGTAAAATGTATTACTTGTCTTCTTGTGAGAGTCACAATATTGAATTAAAGGACATCTGTCCTGATCCTGATGGAAATTTGTATGCTTCAGTATGGCCAGTCACATCAGTCCTTTGAACTGATGTATACAGGTGGATGTGTGTTTGCTGCAGCACTAGCATGTGCAGAGATGGCGTTTTAAAAAGCTGTGCTGGCTTGTGTTCCCCTGACCCTCTCCAGATTATCAGGAAAAATCTTTTTCTCTTGAAGAAGCATGTGAATATTCTGTACAGAGCTGTGATAAATTACAGGTGCACAGTAAATTAAAATTATGAGTTACCTTTGACCTTCTCCTATCTGCTTTACTTATTATTCAGGTCTCTGCTGGGATCACTTCTGTTGAATAGCTTCCTTAATTTCCTACATTTTTAAACCAGTCTGCTAGAGGTGTGCACGCATATATTACAACTACTGGAGGAGGGAAGAGAGGTGAGTCAGAGACATCATCAAGGTGAAGATGTTCACTGGCTGGGAAAACTAAACAGGAACAGAAGAAGAGGAGGAAAGTTACAAATCTGAACACTAGATGAATGGCAGCACATTTCATTGGCACTTGTTCTTATTGAGTATATCATAGTGGTGTTGTGCTCGTACAAATATTTAATCGGGGTTAGGATACAATGGCCAAATCCTTTCTCCTTTTTGATCCAATCCGGGATTCAGATCTTGGATGATAAGTCAGTGAAGTCAATCTCTGTGCTACCCTCTCCCATGTCCCCATACTGACACTTTCAACCTCAACATATCAGTTGTGAAAGTGGTCTATATAAACTCACTCAAAGTGTCACCTCTGGTAAATTGTGCTCCTTCCTTTCATGAACCAGTGAAGATAAAAATACTTTCCCCCCACCATCCATTAAATGCATTCTTTATATATAGAGAATATATTAGAATGATACTACGGATACTGAATTTATCTTCATGAGATGGGGATGGTCTCATCAGTCATAAGTGTCACAACTAAGCAAAGACACAAGTGAATAATGAAGCCACCCTTATTGAGTACAGATGAATTCAATTTCCTCTGCACTATAATGTCATATTTGATTCAGTGAACTATGACATCTACTTTTTATTTTTTAAGTAGCCCATGGGTTCTATCTTTTCCTCATTCTCTTTCTCTAATGCTGTATTTGTGATGCATTTTTCTGCTTTTATCCATTCTGCATGTCTCTTTCCTCTGGCTGACCTAACAACTAAGTTGAATCATAAATGGTATACACAGAATGAGAACACTTATAGTGTCAGATGCCTAAATTTCGTGTCACTGCTAGCTTTTCTGGAGGTTCTATCCCTGGATGTTATGTCAACTACACTTCATTTACAAAAATGCAGGCCGTGGTTATCTGGGTTTGTTCTGGGCTATCAGTAAAGCTATGTTCTCCAGTGATTTTTGAAAAAGTAAGTAGATATATGAATCTGTCCATCCCAATGGACAGAGCATCACAAAGGAGCTGGCTTGTAGGAGAAGCTTTGGTGTTAAACAACCGTAATTGTCATGAACGCAGACTGTGAAGAATAAACCAAATATGTACAACACTATGCAATAATAGGTCATGCTCAGAACCATCCACATAAAAACAAACCAGGAAGTGAAAATTGATATGTCTTTCCTCTTATCAAGACACCTTTTAGTTATGGAGAAAGGAAGACTTTCCCTTGGTGGAGGAGGAGTGGGTCAGAGATCATTTAAGCAAACTTGACACCCACAAATCCATGGGCCCTGATGGGATGCACCCACGAGTGCTGAGGAAGCTGGCGGATGTCATTGCTAAGCCACTCTCTATCATCTTTGAAAGGTCATGGAGAACAGGAGAGGTGCCTGAAGACTGGAAGAAAGCCAATGTCACCCCAGTCTTCAAAAAGGGCAAGAAGGAGGACCCAGGGAACTACAGGCCAGTCAGCCTCACCTGCATCCCTGGAAAGGTGATGGAGCAGCTCATCCTGGAGGCCATCTCCAAGCATGTGGAGGGCAAGAAAGTGATCAGGAGTAGTCAGCATGGCTTCACCAAGGGCAAATCATGCTTAACCAATCTGATAGCCTTCTATGATGGAATGACTGGCTGGATAGATGAGGGGAGAGCAGTGGATGTTGTCTGCCTTGACTTCAGCAAGGCTTTTGACACTGTCTCCCATAGCATCCTCATAGACAAGCTCAGGAAGTGTGGTTTAGATGAGTGGACAGTGAGGTGGATTGAGAACTGGCTGAATGGCAGAGCTCCGAGGGTTGTGATCAGTGGCACAGAGTCTAGTTGGAGGCCTGTAGCTAGCGGTGTCCCCCAGGGGTCAGTACTGGGTCCAGTCTTGTTCAACTTCTTCATCAATGACCTGGATGAAGGCACAGAGTGCACCCTCAGCAAGTTTGCTGACGATACAAAACTGGGAGGAGTGGCTTGAGACACCAGAGGGCTGTGCTGCCATTCAGAGAGACCTCAACAGGCTGGAGAGGTGGGCGGAGAGGAACCTCATGAAGTTCAACAAAGGCAAGTGCAGGGTCCTGCACCTGGGGAGGAATAACCCCCTGCACCAGTACAGGTTGGGGGTTGACCTGCTGGAAAGCAGCTCTGCCGAGAAGGACCTGGGAGTGCTGGTGGACACCAAGTTAAGCATGAGGCAGCAATGTGGCCTTGTGGCCAAGAAGGCCAATGGTGTCCTGGGGTGCATCAGGAAGAGTGTTGCCAGCAGGTCGAGGGAGGTGATTCTCCCCCTCTACTCAGCCCTGGTGAGGCCCCATCTGCAGTACTGCGTCCAGTTCTGGGCTTCCCAGTACAAGAGGGATGTGGCACTACTGGAGCAAGTCCAGCGAAGGGCTACAAAGATGATGAGGGGACTGGAGCATCTCTCTTATGAGGAAAGACTGAGAGAGCTGGGTCTGTTTAGCTTGGAGAAGAGAAGGCTGAGGGGGGATCTTATCAATGGGTACAAGTATCTGAAGGGAGGGTGTCGAGAGGATGGGACCAGACTCTTTTCAGTGGTGCCCAGTGACAGGATGTGAGGCAATGGGCAGAAACTGAAACACAGGCGCTTCCATCTGAACATGAGAAAAAACTTCTTCACTGTGAGGGTGACAGAGCACTGGAACAGGTTGCCCAGAGAGGTTGTGGACTCTCCTTCTCTGGAGATATTCAAAACCCGCCTGGATGCAATCCTGTGCAATATGCTCTAGGTGACCCTGCTTGAGCAGGGGGGTTGGGCTAGATGATCTCCAGAGGTCCCTTCCAGCCTCAGTGGTTCTGTGATTCTGTGATTCTGTATGAGTAGAGCTAATCAGATAGTATGTTCCCTCCCCTCCTCCCCAGCTTCACTAGAAAATGCCTTTATTGTATGCTGCCTATGACCCTATTCAGTAAACTGCTATTTTAGTATGCTTTGGATATACCAGGAACAAATACCAGCTGCACTGTGCTGCCATGGCTGGGGGTAGGTGTTGCAAGAGAGCAGAAGCACACAGAGACAAAGTGGTTTCCACCCCTTTCCCACTCCTAGTGTTGAAGTTGTGCCGAGATTCTGGCTGCAGACAATACTACATTTGTTTTCAGCCGACTTTAGCATTCACATAATGCTTCAAAACTGAGGTCTGCTTTCTTAGAATGTGCCACTTACGCTACCAAGGCAAGAGCGTAGCGCTGTCTCTGGGAAGGGTTCCTCTAGGTCGGCATAGCATTCAGCACAGGGGAATCACGGCCTCTGGCTAAAATCCCCAGCTGTTGCTGTAGTTTTACTTCCTTGCAATATAAAGAATAAACACAAATGTGTTGCACAAACAATGCAGCTGCTGCGCTGACACTGAACATGGTGCTGTTATGTACCTAGACTGGATATAGACTGGATATGCTGTATTTCTTAATAAGGAAAAGAGCTCATAAGCTCAAGTTCAAGCTGATTACAGCAGTAGAAGATTCTGCGGGAATGCCTCTCCAGGTTTTGCCAATAAACTCCTTAGAGAAACAATGAAACGTGTTCACATTATATTTACCTAATAGATGAGATTCAGTCTATAAGATGAGATATGAAATAAATTAAATTCCGTGGCAGGTGAACACCCTGAGGGTACTGTATTTTATAACACTATATTAATATTCTCTAAGACCACTGCATGGGCTTAGTAGAGCTAACTTCAAAATTAGCTTTACAGGCCACCTGCAGAATTTTTCTGGTGACTTTCATAGTCAATGCTGCAATCAGATAATTTAACATAAATATTAAGTAAATAACTGGTTCAGAATATTTCAAGGTTAGGGACATAAATCTCATTCTCATAAAAATATAAGGTGGTGCTTAACCTGGCAATTTTAGCTCCAATGAGCTATATTCCCTTCCACTTTTGGAAAATAAAAGCCTAAACAAATTCTACAGAGGGCAGTAACAGAATGTACAAAAGAATTACCGTGGAAAGAAGATATTAATTCAGAGCTCTCTGTAGAAAATGCTCAGGCTGAATAAAATGGTGGTAATGAACACTAAGGTTTTAGAGTGCGTTCATATAGATTTAGCAATATGAACATAGACTGACTGAAGGTTTTTTGCTATGTTTATCTGAAAGGATGACTTCTGAAGCTGAGCATTGGCCAAGATAATCAGAAAGTGATAGTGGGTGTGCCTCATCATGACAGTTGTGGTTACTGATGCTTTCTAATCAGTCTCCAGAAGCTTAACACTTGGAGGTTTTCTAGAAGTAACGATCACAATAACTAGGTGGTCTCTTAGGCAGGAAAGCACATTTACATTTTGAAGGAGATAAGCTCTTTTTCTAATGCAGTTGTTCTCTAGTGCCAGAGCTTGGGAAGGAGATCAAGAAGAATTATTCTCAGATGTCAGACTTTTGGCTGTTTCCAAAAAATCTTAGCAGTTCATAACAATGATATTTGGGAAGGGGTCAACAAGGCACTAAGTCTATTGTATGTAATTTCTTATCATCAGCAGATCTTTGATTTGATTTTTTTTAATACTGCTTGCAATTTTTTATGACTGTAGTGCATTTATGCAGGTTCTTGTTTGATGCCCTTGTTACTAACTTGTCCTTAAGAGTACAGAAAAGCTTGTCTTTTAATCATAGCTTCACAAAGTAAGCTGGTTTAATTATCCTTCCATTGCCTTCAAAATCCTTCTCAAAACATTTGCTCTGATATTATTGTCAAATTTTAAGAGGTGGTTGAGAGCTGCAGGTGTTCTTCACAGACCAGGAGATATCTGTTAGTGCTAGACTGATCTAAAGAAGCATTTTTATCAGCACTTGTCACAGAAAAAAATGCAATCAGAGAATTCACTTTCAGAGTTTGCTTTTACCTGTTGCTCCTGTAGTACTCTAGCAATTCTTTCAAGTCTGGTAAGACTTTTGTGTGTTCTCTTTATCTCAGTTTGTTAAATATTGAATCTCAACAACTTAAGCCCTCTTTAAGTCATTCCATTAGGAGCTGTCTGCAGAGGATACCTGCCAGCTATTCCCCTGCTGCTGTAGGGGAATCTTCTGGTGATATGAAATTGGGATAGCAGGATCTCCCTACAGGCTTTCTTTTCAAAGACAGGTATGCAGAGGTATTGGCTTTGGTGGGGAAGGCCATGCTTTCACTCTTCCAGTCATGGCAGCAAAATCCACCAGAGATAGTTGTTAAGAAGGCATGTGAATGTTTAATGATTCAAGCAGCTGCAGGAAATGTTATTTAAGAGTAATTGGAACAGATTCAAAAGGTGTAAAAATGCACAACAAGAAAGCTGAGAATTTTCAGACAGAGAAGTTTTTATTGTCTCTTCTTGTACACAAAATGGATGTTTTTCCTGTATCTCCAGAAGTGAGGAAGTGTCAGTGTGAACTTTCAATTATTAAGTGATGTCCTGATTTGGACATAATTTCTCTTCTGAAACTGAGATACACTTGTGTGAGCATAGTGTTTATAAAACAGAGTCAGATATGAATGTGTAAACAAAAATCAAACTTAGAGCAGGAAGAGGAAGGATGTAAAAAGAAGGCAACGATTGTCTTGTTTATTCTGACACCACTGATGTTTTCTCCCCAAATTTATTGAGATACTAAAATGCGTGTTGGTTGCATTTTCCCGAGTCGGCCAACATTCCTGTTTTTGCACTTTGCTATGTGGGCTCACACCTACTATTAAACTTTCATGATTAAATAATTTCAGTAGGGAAAAGCCTGCTCTATTAAAGTATATAAAAGTTCAATAGCTAAAGTGTCACGCAGACATATGAGGTAATATATAGTGTAACTTTTTATATTCTCAATTCTTCTTACTACACTCTAGAGATACTGGGAGACAATGGAGACAATGTGTAATGAATGACAGAAAATGTGTGTAAAAGCACTGTATGGTGAATAAATTAAAGCCTTTAGTCATAAGACCAATAATAGGAGAAGAGCAAAATTAAGAAGTATAAGCAAGGGAGACAAAATATCTAGCAGAACAAATGGATATAATCATTTTCAAATGTGCCAATTTGAATCAACCAAGGTAAACAATTGGAGTCTCAATGCATGCCTAAACCAGGCAAGTTTTGCCATCAAGTACCATAAAATGGAAAGGAGTCATAAACTGAAAGGAGAACAGAACAGGAGTTTGTGTCTGACCATTTATAATCTTTTAATCAAACATGGAGCCCGTAGCTGGAGCCTGGTAGCTTTGGAGACTACTTTGTCTGTGTATTCAAAGCCATTCATAATGCAGTGAGCCATAAAATGCTCTCGTGCTTTTTTTTTTTTTGCTTCAGTGCAACACCTTCTTCTGGGACAAATTTCTCTAATAACAAGAGGTAATTCAATTTTGTTCTTGCTCAGTCCTAAGCAAACAGTTCTGGCTGTTGTGACTTACAAGATTTATGAAGGTTGTGCAGTGAAGATAGTGTACAGTCAGAAGCTACCGGTTGCTCTGTCAGACTTTAAACCGATTATTGTATGGAAACTCACTCATACTGTCGCTTTAAAAAACAGTAGACATTTCTGTGCCTCGTGGCATAGAGGAGACAGGTATCTGCCTCAATAGATTTGCACCTATAAGGGAGCAATAGTTCTTCAGTAGGAAGAACTGGGTGTAGCTGGGACCCAGGGAGCCCTGGCATCAGCCGTGGTTGATGAAGGCAGTTGCAGTCCATGAGGCTGGGCATGGTGGTGGTGTGAATATATGTGATGGTGGCAAGGGCAATTTCGATGCTAGCAGGGAGACAGAGGTGGAGTTGGCGCAGGGTAGAGGTACTCTTCTCCTTCTCCCTCTGCATGTGATGAGGACGGTACCAGGAAAAGAGCTCTAGAGGAATGGCACCTCTTCCCTACAGCATCCATGGTGGAGCAGCTCTTGGGGCATGAGGCGGTCTTCCTCTCCCTCCTGCCGCTGCATTGCTTCTGAGCTTGTTGTTAAGCATGCGCTTTGCTGATTTGAGGTCTACCCTGGTCTTGAGGGTAAAGCTGAATAACACTTTTCATTCCAACAGTTGCATTTCTACCACAGTTACAAAGTATTGGCCAATAGTAGTGCTTTTCAGGGGACTATGTAGCTGTTTGAGTAGTCAGCATGTTGTTTCAGCTTGGATTTTATACAACCTTTTAAATTTATAAGTTGGGAAGCTCATTTTATTTTCAAAAATATTAAGTTTGTGAAGAATGCTTTGAAAAGTTTTATCCAGTTCTTTAAGATCTTGTCTTATAACTGTTTTAGAGAGAAATTATACTTGTCTTTGTTTTTTTTAATAATGAACACTTACTGACTTGTATTTATAGTGCTACAGAGAAAAAGCGCACAGTTATGTCAGGCACATGAAAATACATTTAGAAATTGAATAAACTCTTATTCTTTTGTGTGAGAACCAAACATTGATTTATGAGGGTGAGTAAAAAAAGAGGAGGGGGGGAAAAAAAGCCTCAATGGACAGGTTTTCATTGCAAAGTTTCTTGGACCTTCCTTTGAAGCATCTGACCCTTTCAGAAACAGGATACCAGACAAGACCACTTGTCAGATTAGTCTTGTCAATTCCAGTGTTTTCTTCCTGTAGCTATTTTTCTCTCTAATAGTTTGAGGCTCATCTGCAGGCCACATGATGCCAAAATTCTGGTCCTACCTTGAACTGACTTGGGGTTTCCCTTCATGTGAGTGTGTGATAAAAAGCATCCTTATTGCTCCTCAGGATTTCCTGGTTGAAGAGGTTCTGAATGCTCCTCTATTTTAATTCTAAAGCAGTCATGTTCACATAAGAATTTCCAATATTTTCCTTTTTTCTGCTGTAGATGGCAATGTAATACTTTTTCATTCACTAGGAACCTTATGTTTCTGGAAAATTTGTATAAACCTGGTAAGCTAACAATAGATTTATCTTATTATGTGTGTACAGTACTAGCTGTAATGGATCCCCTGCCACTCAGACACGACTTGTCTTCTGATGTAGTGAGCTACATCACATGTATCCACAGTCCTTCCTCTTCTGCCTTCCGTCCTCATCTTACAGGTTCCATCTGCTATTCTCGCCACACTTACCCCATTAGCTTAATTTTTTCACTGCATCAGTTTAGGACAAATGTGGATGTGACAGTCTGAACTTTCTCTCTTCTTCTCCTCTTTTGTGACATTTGCCAAAATCTTGGCTTTCCCACTCTTTTACATTTCCAGCTGTTCTTTCATGAGCAAATTACTAATTTCATAATCATCTCCTTTTTGCCTTTCCTTTTTTTATTTTTCTGGAACAAGAACTTCATTTTTATGTAAAGCTTAATCACGTGGTGCGTTGGTAATTAAAAAATTATGAGCAGACTTTCATGTTTTGTCTGCGAAGTAAAATGTACTGTACAATCTACATTACTGAATTTAGGAATGGGTTAATGGCATATATTTCCAGTTACTTAAAAGTAGTTGCACTGCATTAGCCCAACATCCATCTAGCCTGCTATTCTGTCCCTGAAAGCATCCAGTGGTGGATACTGAGGGGAAGAATAATAAAACAGTAACGTGCAAAGATCCTTCACATGGCACTCGACGTTTTAAAAACTTCTTGAGCCATAGGTTGTTTGTGCATCACTGCACCTAATTGTCTTTGAAGCCTTCTTTTATGAATGGTGGAGTTCGTTCCATAATTTAATTATGGATTAGGTAGAGAGATCCTTCTTTTCAGTTTCCTTAAATTTGCTTCCTGACAATTAGATATGGTTACTGGGTTTGAGAAATGGTGAATAATTGTCATTATCCTTAATTTTTCTATACTTAAATCTTTTTTTTAATGTAATCTGAAGATTCTATTTAATCTTTCCTCAGCCATTCCATACTCTGCCTTTTTTGCTCTTTGCCTGTACCTCTTCTGTTTCTACTACACTTTTCTGAGATGAGGTAAAGTCAACTATACACAGTATTTGAGATTTATGATGAATAACAGGATTATGTAATGATGCTTTTTGTTTTGTTCATTTTTCCTTTCCTATTAGTCCCCAGTGTCCCATTTGCTTTTTTATCTGCTGCTGAGCATGGAGATGATGTTTTCAGGATGACTACAAGATCTCTTTGTACAGGGCAATAGCTAATTTAGAATGCATTGTTGTGTCTATATCGTGCAGTTATTTCCCTCTCTTGTTCTTTGCTTTGTACCTATTGACACTGGATTTCATTTGGCATGTTATTACCTGTCCACTTAGTAACATGATATCTCTTGCAGCTTTTCACAGTTAGATTTCAAGTGAAGTGTTGTGAGTAATTTCAAATAATCAGAAAACTTAGTCATCTCATTTATGAATGTATTGAGCAGCATAGGCTTCAGTACAGAAGAGTTTCACTGGTAACCTCCTTGAAGTGTGAAAACTGACTGTTTATTCCTCCTGTTAATTTTGTAACCTTTAAATAGTAGCTAATCCTTGAGATCCTTGAGAAACCCTTAGTTTTTATCCCAAGACAGCTTAGTTTGAGTTGTTGAAGGTGAACACTGTAAAGAAAAAAGAAATTTGCATGTAATATCCTGTGAGTTACCCTCTTCCCTGTGCTTTTTTACTCTTTCAGCGAATGCCAATGCATTTCTGAGGCATGACTTTTGTAGAAATCATGCAGACTGTCCTGTTATATTTGCCCATGTGTCACCTGATTTGATTCTTTACAATAATTTCAATCCCTTATGTCTAAAGGCAGCTGATGTGTGTCCCACCCACAAGTTCTTGCACTCACAGCAAACTTTTAATTCATAAAATGGAAAAAGCAACTAAAAGAGTAACAAACTGCTATGGAGTAACTGAGAGACTTTCACATCTGAGAATGTGAAAGTGGAAGGTGGCTTGGGTGAGAGTCGCAACGAAAATAGTATCTATTTAGGAAGGGAAGTAGGGAGAATAGCAAGAAGGGATAGTTTCGAAAGGTAAACTTAAATGCAGAGAAGCGTATCCAAACAGATGCTAAAAATGACACAAGCATAAAAAAACAGCAATGCCAAAGAATAATAGGAAATGTATCAAAAGCTATCTTTTCCAAGCCATCAAAAAGCCATTTTGAGTTAGAATTCAAAATGATCTCAGTGAACTGATGAAATAGTTTCTAATAAAAAAAATTGAGAAATCAATAGGGATATCCACTTAGACAGGGATAATCAATTACACAAATACAGGATGGGGAAACAACTGACTAAGTAACAGTCCTTCAGGAAAGAGTCTGTGACTATAGTGATAACAACCTGAACGTGAGTCAACAATGTCTTGCTGTTACACAAGGACAAACTTCATAGTAAGAAGTATAAACAAAGAAAGTTTGCAAGATATATGACATAATCTTTTAGCTCCACTCAGCATTGGTAAGGACGCTCTGGAAAACTATGACTGGTCTCGAGAATCTAATTTCAAGATAGATATGGACCATGGGAGAGGTTCTTCCAAAGCAGAGTAATGAGAACAATCTACAAAACATGACCAAAGAAACAAGCTGACATGTTGAAGGAGATGAGGGTGCCTTGCCTAAAAACAAGAAGAATGAAAAGGCAGACATAGAGTAGAGTAACAAGTTTTGAAGATATGAAAGCCTTCTGCAAAAGAGGAAGGGAATAATTTGTTCTTTGTATTCATAGTGTAAGTAATGGACATAAAATGCAGCAAGAAAGGTTAAGGTTTGGTATTAAAGAAGAGTTCCTAACAATAGGGAGACTAAATCACTTAAACAAGGTACCTTTCTAATGCCGTAGAAGCTATATCACTGGAGCCTTTCACAAAAACTTCTGCCAAGCATGATGTAAAGATCTTGCAGCTCACCCAGCCTGAGGCACGGATGGACTGGACAATCTCCTGCAAATGTTTCCAGGCCTGTTGACTGTTATTTCTCTCTTTACCTCTCTCCCTAGCATCTCTGTTTCCATCACTTATAAACTACTTGCCATCTGTTTCAAGGTCCTATACGTTCTGTCCTCAGTTTGCTTGTCTCTAATTTACTATGGAGAGCTAACTAGACAAATGTCATACCTGGTCAGGCCTCACTATTCATTTACTTTTCCAGCTCATTCACAAGTATATTGAACAACATGGGTTGATTTTGAGGTACTTCTGCTGGTAAATTCCCCACCTTGTAACACATGGATCATTTGTTCCAATCTGTTGTTTCCTGTCTTCTAAACCATTATTAATCCCTGGCAGGACCTTCCCTCTTATCTTGTGCTACCTTAACTCTTCTTAAGAACTGTTGCTGAAGGATCTTATTTAAAGCTGTTTTGGGAAAGCACATTACAGTACACCCACTGGAACACTGTTTACTCCTGCATCCTTTACATCTCTCAAATACTTTCATGCAATTGTAAACACCATGTTGATTCTGCCCCAATATGTTATAATTATTCATTTATCAACTTGTTTTAGTTTTTATTATATTTTATGCTAATCATCTGGCACATAAATTTTCTAGTATGTTAATCAGACTCATTAGTCTGTAATTTCCAGATTGCCTCTGCGGCCCCTTACAAAACTTGGTCTGATATTTGTGTTTTTTTCACTCTGCTGGAAATATTGCTTGCAATAAGCAGTAGGTTATATACTGTTAGCTTTTCAGTTTTCACAACTGAGTTTCTTTAGAACTCTTGGTGGGTATTGCCTGGCCCTTGGTGCTGGGTCTTTCCTCTTTCTTAGTATGCTCTAAAACTTTTATTGGTACTTAACCTTGCTCCTTAATTTAGTCCTCCATTTAAAAATATGGCTCCTAAACTCCTCCCAGATTTCAGCTTCTGTAGACACTGATGAAAGTAAATTTTCTGTAGTGGCATTACCTTCCTTGAATATGCCTCTTAAATGCTGAGCATCATTTTGCCCAACTGTCTAGTCTATTTTTTTTTTTTTTTTTAAGAAATTTATATATCCATAGCATTGCCATTCCCTTCTAAATGGCGCATGCTGCCAGTCTTCAGGGACTCATTTTTGAGAGTTACAAACGAGCAGCAGAGGATAAGGGTGTCTTTAATTGCATAGCTCCCCCTAAGTACCTACAGTTCTAAATACTTTCCCCTTAAATATCTTCATTACTAAAAATTCAAAAAACCATTGGCAGTGGTTAACCAGGTAGTTATACTACCACCTCTTGGAGTAGACACCATATTTTTTTGTATCTAGTTGTATATTGCTACACCACAGTAGGGTCCTATGCTACAGCTAGGGCTCTCAGTCATTGTGATATGATTGCTATTACTGCTTTTAATAGCACCAACAAGAAAGGCATAGGATTGCAGTCTTGGGAAAAAAAATAATTTCATAAAAATTATAAAAATTACTTTAGTTTTAATTTTTTCACTTGATGAGCACTGTTCAAGTGAAAATGCAGAATATACAAAATGATCAAATATGAGTATGTATGGCAGGACCTGAGAAAACTGAGACATGTATAATTCCAAACATCAATTACATGTAATGAGTTGGGCTGTCCTGATCAGAATATCATGAAGACACTGGATCCACTAGTAAATGACTCTGTTGTAAGATGGGTCCTTCAGTGAATGATCTTTGTGGAAGAGTTTAACTTTCTAAATACACCAATGAATTGGTCTCAGTTAGACCCTAAATTACGGGTGGCAGAAGGGAAAACAACCCTAAGAAATAATAAATAACATCTGGTCTGAAAGTTCTGCATATCTAATAAAAGATAATTCTAAATGGTACATTGCAAATCTAAATATGCTTGTGTTTTGGAGAGAAGGGGATTACTTCTGTCCACAGTAATATAAGTGGAGAAGAATTAGGACACTATAATGCCATAGGCTTTCATTCAGTAAACAACTACCATTCAGTGCAAAAACCAGAGGCAAATTTTCTGCATGCTGGGTTTTCTCTAAAAGGAAAAAAAAGTAAAAAAGTAGTCATGAAACAAACAGTCCGGTAAAGAGTGAACTGAGGACTGATTGTGCAACTCTGATTCTAATGCAGAGCATCCTCCCTAAGTGCTGCAGTGCCATTGAAAAGATGACAGTCCTGGGACTGCTGGCCTAGGTACAACTGAGAGTGTGATGGATTTGATATCAAAGAGCTAATGTGAAATTTCCTTACTTGTACTAGCTATGGTTTAAGACTCTGGCATATCTGAGAGTTGGGTTTTGAACTGTAGGTGCTGTCCCACTGATCTGTATTGCTCTAGCAATGCAAAGCAAGTCTAAACTCAGCCTGACTGCCCAGCTAAACTAGGTTTCTGACTGCTTCGTGTCCTGGGAAAGCTGCCAGACCATATTGATTTGTAGGTGCTACCTATGTACTAATAGGCTGGCTAATCATAAAGAGGACAAACATTTTAGGATTACAGCATATCTGTGGTTTTTTTTCATTGCTTTGCCCAGGAGGGAGTGGTGTGGAGTTTCACTGCTCTGGTGCGCTAAGAGATAGCAGCGGGTGAACCATTTGTGAAGGGTGACAGCAGTTTCTTTCACAAAAATCCACTCTTGAGTGTCCTGTATAAAGCCTCTCCTAAACTAATTTCTTCCCTTTTGTTAGCACTTTTTTTTTTTTAACTTGTGCATTGGTAGATGTTACACCGCCCTTCAAAGTCATTTTTCAGCAGACTTATGCTGATGCATTATTAAAGATAAATATTTCAAAAGATGCTAAGGTCTCCTCAACTTCTTTTGAACTATATTTTTAATATCTAGAAAAGTTGATGTTTCAAAACATTCCTGATCCCAATGCCCTAGGGCTTGCAAAGCATCCCCTTTTATTAATGCATGTAATCTCAGGAAAACATTTGTCACAGGGAGCTGGGAAAGGGACCATGAAAAACGTATTACGTAGACTGGAGAAAAGTGGCTAGCTTTCTGATTATAAATCTAAAATATTAAAATAATGAATTCACAGAACCCCTATTAGACATCAAAGGTTGTGTCTTATGGGGGTATGCTTTTAATTTATATGCCTTCTTTCAGGCCAAAAACAAACCTGATAAATTGAACAGTGAATTCCTAACCTGATTGAAAAAACCTGACTCTGGATCATTGATGTCGATGGAAAGGAGACTTTGTGCAAGCTGAACTCTGCTTGAGTAGATGCCTGTGGTATAAGTTAATGGCATATTTTCAAACCTTACAACTTTTAAATACATAGCTAAACTTAAAAACAGCAGCTTAGTAGCCTTTGTGCTATTTGTTCTTTCATCTTATTTCAGATTTCTTTGTCTCAAAATTTTGCAGCAGAGGCAGCTGTAAGAAGGAGATTTTAAATGCTTTCAGTTGGCAAGAGTAGCCAGTGTTAAAGCTAGTAAACATAATGTCTTTTATTTCTCTTTTCCATGGGAGTGAGGAATGCACTGAAATGAAAATACGGCCAATTCATAGTTTGTATATTACCCCAAAACAAATCTCAGTTTAGGAATGTTTAAATATTCTCTATTACATAACCTTCCCTTTTTCAAAAAAGTGAAGATTTTGTTGTATACCACCTAGAAACACATTAAAATTCCAGAGCTGACAGATAAATATAATGGATGAAGCATGTTAAACATCATTAGTGAGTGCACAAAATGAGAGAATGTGAGTGATTGTGGTGCTAATGTGAGATTTGGGAGACCTGCTTTCAGTTCCCTCATCTGCCACAGGCTGCCTCTCTGACCTGAAGCAAATTTGTCTCTCAGGCTTAAATTTGCCTGTTTAGGTACATAACTGCCTCTATTTAAGTAAATACATTGCCAATTAAATGAATATAAAGTAATTGATTTGTTCCCTAGGTTTCCACTTCTGCTCTGCAAAGTGGGGGTGATGTTGCTCCATTAGTTTAGGGTTGTTTTGGGAGCATAAATAAACTTCCTGAGCTCTGGGGGGCTGATAGTTTCCTTATAGGAAGCATCAGAATACTTTGTATGAGTATGCCCCTCTATGAATACACGGTGAGCGCTTTTCTAATAGTATATTTGGCTCTGATCAACCCATTTCAAAAAGTCTATAGCAAAACCAGAGAAAGGCAAAAGAATGATCAAAGATATGTAATGTTTTTTGTGCCCAGAGAGCTAGAATAGACTAGCACTCTTCAGCTTGAATGAGAAATAACTGAACAGGGATATGATAGCAAACTATGCAGCTGTGAATAGGGAACAGTTACTGAAGGTTCCTCGCCATGCAAGTGCTGGAAACCACCATATCAAATTATTGGAAGCGGACTTAAATCAAACACAGAAATTACTTTTTTTATCCACCATACAATTAAACTGTGGGATTCTTTGCCAAGGGTATTGTGGATGACAATTATTTAGATGTTTTAAAAAAAAATTAGAAAAATTTCTGGATGAAAAATCCACCCTAAATTATAGAACACAAATAAATTACCTTGAGTTCAAGAAATCCCATAGGCTCAGGCTACATGGTGAGCATTTCATCAGTTTGATAACAGATGGTAGGTCATGTGGCCTTTGCTGAAAAAGCTGAGGGAAAATGATAAAAAGATATTTTTGCATTCACGTTTCATCTTTCTTCCTTGGAATGAGAGAGAAGATGGGATTCCCTTTGAAGAATATGTTCTCCTTTATTGGCTGGAAGTGTACCTGCAGTCTAGTCTAGATTTTACTTCCACAGTCTGGTATTAGTGAAGACTGAACATAGTGACATCATCTTAGGAGTAAGAGAACCAGCAGTGACAGCCTTCTGCCTCATGCCATCTTTGCTCTAGATGGGGAGTAGATTGGTCCTTTCACATGACTTCTTCCACTCTTCTGTCAGTCTTGCCCAGTAACTTCTGGTTAACAGAAGAAAGCAGGGCCAGTTCATCTGTGGCTCTCCATTGTGTGTAAAACCATGAGAAATCAGCAAAGTATCCCTATTTTTCCTTCCTGATGCAGCTAGTATAGTATAGACTATAGTATAGACCCCAGACATAGGAGTAAAGGGGGAAGTTACTCCTCTTGGCAACACTCAGTAACAAAAGGATGGAAGAGAATCTAGAGGCAAGTCTTTTGAGGCATCCCTTGCTCTTGAGCTAGACTGTTGGCTTTTGGGAAAAGGTGGGAGACAATTTGAGTGTGGATTTCCCCGGCGATGAGCAGAACCACCGACTAGCTACCAATTGTCTAGTTTCTTAAAAGTGAGGAAGCTATTTTCTGATTTTCCCCAAGAATTTTCCTGAGAGAAGCCCTTTTGCAGAAAGCCATTCTTCTAGGTGAACACAAAAACATGCAGCTCTCTCTGTTTATTAACACTACCTACCATGAGGTAAAAGGGCATACCCAGCAGCAAAACATAGCACTTTCCTCCCAGCAGGACCATAGTACAGCTTCCAGACTTGCCATAGCTCCTACAGTTCTGGGAGTGAGGCACTGAGATGAAACAGTTTATTTGCAAAACAGAGAGCTGTATTGCTAGCAATGAACTGAAGAACAAACAGTAGACTTTACACAAATGTGACACTTGCTCTTTTCAAATTACAGCAGTTGTATTTTTACTACAGATGAAAAACAAACAAGCTGCTCTGTCTTGTCTCTCCCAGCTTGCTTAGAGACTCAGCTCAGCTTGGCTGCATGTAGATCAATTTGTTTCATGAGATCAGCATTTCCTTTTTAACCTTTCGAACTGTAAGTCCCCATAGAATCCTGATGTTTTCATCAATTATATATTTTCATTTTGTACTGGAAATCAATAGCACTTCAGAACACTAATGTCATACAATATCTTTGTCTTGGGCTAGTAAGTGAATAATAACTAAATAATGCATTTCAAACGAGAGAACAAATGAATATTCTCCCTCCAGCACACAAAGAAACACGCAAAAAGAAATCACTGAACAATAGGACATTGATTTTTGTGGCTCCGAACTTTCCAGCTGCAGGCAGAAAAGACCAGAATAGAGTTGTAGTATATTATCTTACTCCTGAAGTTGCACTTGGGCATGAAACTTCAAAATGCCTCTCATTTTCCCAGCATTGCTGCTGGATCAAGGTTTTGTACAGTCCAAAGACCAAAGTAATACTGATGAGCAGCAGTTATACAAAGATTTGGAGAGCATGAGAAATGCTTGCAGTCCCAGCATTTTTGGCAGGGCCTTCTCAGATGGTATGTGTTCTCAAAAGATGAAGGTTTCAAACAGTTGATATTTGGAAAATGAGGCTACATCCGTACTAGTAGGCTTGAGGGGGTCAGGGGGTAGATTCAGGCTCTGGTTTGCAATCATACATGCTGTTACATTGTTAGAACAGTTTTTGTCAGAATTTTGGCCGGTGTTAAGCAGCACTCTCCCAAGCAGTGCTGGAGTGTGTGTAGATTGGGAGTTAACACTCTCGGCAAACAGCTTGAATGTGAAATCCCTATTTTGGGTAAAGAATTTGGCTATGCAGATTGGAACCATGCTGTTTCAGCTGGCCTCAGGGCCAAAGAGCAGGCTAGCTCTCATTTCATTTGCTGATGTAGACATAGTCGATGGATATTAACTGTATTTGATAATCATGCTACCAGCAGCAGAAAGAGCATCTTATGGTTAAACATCAGACTGGGTCTGGAGACATTCAGTTTGTAGACATTGCACAGATTTTCATTGTAAATTGAGGCAATTAGTCCCTCTGTGCTTCTGTTTTTTCACTTATAAATGAGGCTAACAAAACTTTTTTACGTTGTGCTGTAAAGATGACATACAGTAAGATGTGATAGATGGATTGTAACCTATTTAATACAGTAACTGTCTCCTACTAGATGTGTCTAGAAAACTGGTGAGTTCATCCGGTTGAGAGAGGTTTCCAGTTTTCTTTCTCTCTCTCTCTCTCTCCCCCGCTGTCTTTTTCTCCAAATCAAATGGTTTGGCTCAAGCACTCAGGACTCTGGGAACACTGCAACCTCGCTTTGTTATTTTTGTCTTCTGTGAATTCAGCCCACCAGTAGTCTGGAAAAGGTTTGACCCCCTGCTTGGAGTTTGTCAAAATATTATTTTGAACTCGAAGTGTTTAGAAGAAGAAAGTCATATTGAATTTTCTATGTAAATTTTGTGTAACTGGAAAATTTGGGACAAGCTGGCAGTGTTTAGGTGATACAGTGTTGCATCATCATCATCATCATCATCATCATAATCTCTGAAAAGAATAGTTAAAGACTGTTAATTAAATATGCACAAAAGAATCCAAAAAGAAGATAGTAGTAGTATCCTCCCTGATTCAAGATAGTGCTTAAATTTACCCTTAATGTTAAGCACGCACTTAACCACCTTTCCCAAATAAAGACTGATGCTATTTGGTCTTGGTTACAGTAGTGCATGATGCTAGACAGATACTACGGCCAGAATGAGATCCAAAACAAAGTGAAAGTGTATGGTTCACCATGTAATCTGACTCTCCAAAACCTGGCTCTTTTATCCAGAAGGGTAAATATGCTTTTAACATCTAGTCAGTGATGAATGGCTGAAGGTCTAGGAATGAAGAATGCTTTCTCTGCTTCCCTGTGTTAAAATTTCTAAGATCTAGACAAATCCTAATTCTGTCCTCCTACTTTTTAATGATCAAACTTAAAACAGCAAGTAACATGTTTAATTTGGTCAGAAACCCTTTCTTTTCTATCGTCCTGAATATATCTCTAGTCTCTCTGTCAGCACAAAGGACATATTTCTGAATGAAGCTCAAGACTGTCCTTTAGTTTAAGAAAGTCCTCAGCTGCCTGAGGGCTCTCTGTCCCCAAGAGATTTGCCTGCAGCTCCTGTCACCTCAGACCTGTACACTAGCACAGGTGGGAATTGCAGTTTTCAGACTTTCTAGCCAAACTTTCTGCTCAAAACCCTCTAAGATTTCTCTGTGAGGGTGGGCAGGGGACCTGTTGAAGTAGATATGCTTCTTTTTATTTTGAGTACAATACAATCAGACTTTTCCATTGATCCTTGGTCTGAAGTACAAAACTTCTCTTAAGCCACAGCAATTGAATATTTCTATTGAATTATCTATAAATCTAACAACAATAGAGTCAATTTTAGTGTATCATTTTAATTATATTATTAGATTATTGGGTATACATCTTTGGTTTTTAGAAGTTTGGAGAAAATTCTGTCTTCACGGGTATATGCATGACTTCAAGAGGAGTTACTGCTTTATCTGGGAGTTAAGTTTTATCCTTAACTCTTACATGCTCTCAATTCATCTATCTTAATTTACTGAGATGCTTTAATTTAACTTCAGTAGGAGTTTGATCAGGCTCTAAAGAAAGTTGGCATCAGCTACAAAAAACAACAAAAGAAATTTCTATGGAGAAATCCAAGCAAAATATTCCTCTTTAAGAATTAGAAGAGGCATGGTAGAAAGACTTTCAAGAAGCCAACTGAAATTATATAATTAAACATCCAACTGCTCAGACAATAGAACTTTGTACAGTTCCAGATTATTTTAATTCTTTACTTCATTCTCTGTAGAGTATAATTTAGCAAAGGCGATACACCCATGTAATTCCAAGTGAATAACATCTTTCTTGAGGTTGCTAACATAAATTTTGCCAGTAATGAAACTTCCATGTGTTACAAGCCTAGAATAAGTAGAACCTTTTGATATTCCTCCTCCCACCCCATTTAATTCCCAAGTTCCCCAGAGGTGTAAAAATAACTTAATTCCCCAGGTTGCTCTACGGCTGAGCTTTCCTGATCAAGTGTTTGCACCAAGGTTACTTTCTGGAATGAACCCACTGCTTCCATTTGCGATGATACTCAGGTGTGCATTTGAGAATACTTGTAAGCAGCATTAATATAACTGAAAAAGCTTTGGCTTTCTCCACTCTGTGAAGACCTCCTGCACCACCCCAGCAGGTCTTTCATGCTCAGACATCTCTGATCTCCCTCCTGACATACGTTGGGACACATGGCACGTACATCACACTATAAAAACTGTTCTGGCAAACCATCATTCCAACTCATCATTTCAGATATTTGACCTGAAAAATTAAACACCAAAACAAAGACATATGAGTGCCACAGGAGCACCACCTGGAGCTCACAGGAGGGCTGAGAGGAGACCAATCAAAGCGCTCTGTAGTGCAAATGCAGCCAGTATGCTCCAGAGCAATTGGGTGTGGAAAGCATGGATGATAACTAATAGGCTGCACTTCACGCAGGGGCCAAAGGTCTCTCACTGGACTGGACTTCAAGTTTTCCAGGTGGTGATCAACAGCTGCATCTAAGTGATTGCAGGAATTCTTATTAATTAATTTATTTATTGTACTAATAAGGCAGTTCAATTTTTGGAGCTTGCATAAGCATATATATCCTTAGCAAATTAATAGATGGTGGGTGTAAATGGTGAGTAGAAAGAAGGTTTTTTTCCTTTTGATTCTTCTCAAACTCTTTTCATGTGTAAACAGGAGCTGATTTCTCTTACAATATTTATGAGCTGAAAAAAGCACTGAAGCCACTGTTGAAGAGGTGAAAAGGTACAATAACAACAGCACAAACATTGTATAACATTCTAGAGGCTGAAATGCAGAAGCCTGTTATGAGAAGCAAGCTGTCTCCTCTTGGTGCTTGATTTATTGTTTACATTCATTTGGGAAATGAGCCCTCAGGAGACTGAAATACAATTATCCAGTTACTTATTCTTAGTGGAGAAAAACCCAGGATGAAACACTCCCACAAGAAACAGTACAATGTCATACTGAACCATCTAAAATAATGTTTTTTCCTTCATTCTAAATGAACCAAATTACTGAGTGATTCTACAAGTGTCACTGCAGTATGAGTATATGGACTTTTTGAGAAGAAAATATAATGAAGGAGCTGATGTGATATTTCAATGTGTTCTGTCTGCTTAGGGCACAAAACTTAATTTTTCCATGTTTTGGTCCCTGTCTTCTGTTGTTGTTGGTTTAAATGGAGAAATAAAATATACTTTGTGGGGGGGAAGGAGAACAAAAATTGGTAGAAGATGGCAATGGAGATGATCAGTAATTACTTGAGATGAGTTATGTCAACAATAATGAGAAATATTTTGTATCCTATTATTGCTTCTGTAATAAAAAAGGTCTGTTCCTCAAAGAGGTGAGAGCACTATCTGCGGCAATAATGTGAGAATGAAACTTGTGAGAAGACATCACGTTTCCATCTGTTTTCAGAGAGCCTTAAACAATGGCCAAATGTGCTGAGAATCTTATGTTGTATGAATTTGTAAAGTGTGGTTTACAATGTTTTATGGCTTCTGCAACTGAATATATGCATGCAGAATGACTGTCTGTCAAGTGCAATTGCCTTTTTGTACAGATGTGTCTGCACTTGAGGGCACATAGAGCATCAAAGGTCTGCTGCTTCAGTTGACTTTCATGTTGGCCATGTACAAGGCCCTCCATACTCTGAAGCAGAGAGCACCTAAATTCTTTGTCAAGCTCTTCTGTTTCGAAATGTTGGCTTCAGGGTAAATTTAACAATAGACATTTTAAAGAATGAAATGGGATAATGCCTGGTTACCATCTTGCAATACCTTTAGCCTTTTTTTTTTTTATCAGAAGTTGTTTTGTGACATTTCTACATTTTGTCAAAAGAGTCATGTTGACTTCAACCCGCCTAACCTTAATGGGTAAGTTAACATGGACCTTTCCAGTTATTTATATTCTCACTTTGCTGTCTCCTTTGTCATAATGTTGGCTTTCAGTGAAGTTCAGGAGAGTATAACTTTTTTAGGGGCCAAGGTTAGCTAAAGAACATCGGAGAATAGTGTTTAAACAGAGAGGCCATTTATCTCTGACATTCACCGTCTGTGGAAAATATACTTCCATTTGGTTTTGTGGTGGCAAAGCATTGCTTGATAAATACATGAAAATAAAACAAAATTTTTGTCATGGAAATGCACTCAGAACTTTAACAGAACAAAAAGACTAATGGTTCTGTTCTAGTCTGCAATTATCTGCAGCCTGACTGTTAAATCCAATGGGATATTGAAGCTGGTTGCTATACAGATAATTTCTGGAATATGTCATCTTTTAAAAGCCCATTATTTTCTCAGTAGTCTTTGCTGATAAATCACACTGTAGCTAGGCACTTCTTTAAATTAGTGCCTGTGAACCAGCGAGTGAAAGTGTCTCCTTGGAGCCATCAGTTTATCATTTTGGAGAGTAACCCCTCAACCCCCTTGCCAGAAGGGGAATGGTGTGAGTTCCACTACAGTAGTTCTGTACCGACAGAGGATTTCTCTCATGAAAGGGAAATCCTCAGGAGAGAGATGAAGAGATGGATTTGAATCTTAAATCACCTTTGAATCCTTGGGAGACCCCAGGTGAGAAGGCTTGCTGCGTCCTCTGTGCACCAGAGAAGCAACCTTGCAGGAGTCAGCAGAGCTAAAGCTCTCAGTCTGCTTTCGGCAGCACATGTAGGGCCATGAGCCAGAACAGGGCTGAACTGGGGATTTGACATCTAATTTACTTTAATTTTTGTCTTGTTAAAAAAATAAATATCTTGGGTTTTCACTTTAAAAATGCACCAACAGTAAGCGATTTTGTTTGGAACGCATGCATGTTTTATCTAGGAAATCGAGACAGAAGTTTTAAATAATGTAGCTTAAAATGAATCAGAAGAAGAATGAATGTTAATATTATTATCTTACAAAGATAAGAGAGAGAAAGAAAGATGGAAAGACTATATGGCTTTTATGCCATTTTCTTTTCCTTTTCAAGATATATGAGAAAAAAAATCTGTGTAAAGGAACATTAAGAAACAAGGAAATACTTATATGAAATAACCTTCCAAACTAATGGGAATGGATCTCTTGTGATTTTAAATATATCCCAATACTGCGCTAATGCATGCAAAGGATGAAGGAAACAAGTTAAAATGGAGAGAGTGTCAAATTCTTAAATCAAGACAGATTAATTCACCCTGAGAGATAATTTATACCAACTAAGCTGTCTGAGGCTTTAGAGTTCAGTGTTTGGCATGTGTTCCCCTGCAGCTTGCACAGTGGACCACAACATAGTATATACATGATTCATGGGCTAGAGACTTTCTGCACCAGACAGTCAGCCTGCAGCTCACAAGCAGGGTGCAAGGGGGGTTGGCTTGGCTACAGAACAATTTTTAATATTTTTCTGCACCTTATGCCTCAGGGTTTTTTGCAGTGGTTTCAAACTCTGACTTCTCAATAACTGAACAAGATATTAATGGAATACACTGCTCACCATGTATAAGCAAATTACAGGAGAGAGGTGTCTTACAAAAGCAATTCTCTCTCTTATGTTGTTTAAGTGAACTACAGAGAAAATGCCAGTAAATATGATGGCCACAATATTAATAAGGAAACTATGTTACTATTTAAGAGACTGCAACCACTCCTTGATTTACTTTCAAAACTGTGATTTGTCTATACTGTTTCTCCCCCAAAAGGAGAATCAGATTCTGGCCAAGCGACCAGGGAAATGCAGGTAACATTGCACATTTTCCCTGACATCAGGGGAATCAGGAAACACTAAGAAGATGTTTTTATAATATTTTAAAAGAAATAATTTAAAATATGTTTCAGTTGTTCATGTAACTTTGCAGAAAGACTCCTGTAACTGTTCTGGCTGGTGATATTAAAGATCAGAAGGAAAACTGAAAATATGCCCTTATACCAGTAAAGGCAGAGGCTGGAATTTTACAAGTGTACTGCTATTAAAATCTGCAACATTTGAAATGGATAATAAACCTTTAGATGATAATTCTCCCTCCACCCAAGCACTTTATTTTTTAATCCATTTTTGGCTTCCCTGACTGTTTGACCTTTTTGAATGATGCTAAAATTTACTGGAGGGTCAAAAAGTCACAGGGGCCCACATGAGACATAAAGCAAGACAAATGAAGATAGGATTTAGAAGCAAAATCAACACATTTCTAAAGACTACTTCATACTGTGTACACCATGTCAGTGCTGCTTATAAGCAGGGCAGAAGGAAGTTTGCTTTATACATATAAAAGGTGCTTTTTATACTCTTGTGGGAAAAAAACTTGTTTGCAAGCTTTGCATTCCAGGATCTGTAACCAAACGCCAAGACTTTCCAAATCTGCCAAGTTCAAAATCTAAGATTTCAGGTCCACTTGCCAGGTCACATTTTCCATTTGGCAGCAGAACTCTCTCCAGCCCTGCCAGTAGCTGGGCCCCGAGATGCCTCCTTATGAGGCTGGGGATTTAATTTAAAATTTTGGTTTTTCAAACACTATTGTTCCACAAAGATGAAAGTCCAGAATTTCAAGATAAACTCAGGTTGAACAGAATCCATTTTTCCTACTGAAATGTCTCCAAGACAGCGTCTGCTTTGAGAAAACTTTGGAAATCATATCTGACTTAGCCAAGGGAGCCTATTTGTTACCTGCAGTGATATTTCTTTGTGAGTGCACATTTGTCAGGGGAATCCTGTTTCTTTACTTAGATAGTGCAAGATTTCTTTTTTTCCTCACTGTGCATGCAAATTCCCTTTACTGTTAATGAGAGTTTAATGTGCTCCTTGAAATGGAGAAAAAAACTTTTATGCAACTGATAAAACAGAGCTTAAAGAGACAGGGTGACAACTCTTGAGGGGGGAAAGCAGCTGTCTGGCTATAAGTTTTATGCTTTTCTGCCAGAAGAATCAAACTGAAGCTTTTTTTTTTTTTTTTTTGGTATGAAAACAGTGTTTGAAAGGGGGGACAACAGAAATGTGATGGTAAAAGAAGTCTGAATTTTAAATGGCCTCTGTGTACGATTCATGGAGACATCCCCCAAAATAAATAAAACTATTCAGAACAGGACAGTGGGGGGAAAATGGTTCACATAAATTATACTGACATTCTTTCTGATTTCATCCCTTTTCTATGCTGCATTCTCATTTTGATGGTGAACTTTTAGACCAAATCTGGACACTTTAAATCAAAAGAACATTTTCTTTGTTGTGCCACCCTTAATAGTCCATTCACTCAAACTTTGAGGAAATTTTGTGGCAACAAATCATCATGACATACTTATTCTTGCAGTCCCCCTTGTCCACCCTTAGAGAAGATCCATGACTTAGCATATGAAGTGGATTACCTTTCACCCCAATTAATGTTTTTATAATGAGTACCAAAAGAAGTAATAATGTTTTGCCATTTATTATCGAGTGTTGCTGGGGCAATCTCTGAAACTCAAGACTTAAGTCATTGGCAGCACTGACATGATGGCAATCATGCTGCTGAGGTTTAAGCCCTACTCAGTGATGAATAAATGGGTCAATTTAATTTCCAGAACTATCAGTCTGAAGCTTTGAGGAGCAAAATGAGTGAGATAGGAATGTCCGGAGGTTTTGCAGATTTGTCAGAGGTTAGACTTGAAATTCCAGCCATTTTTAGCTTATTAAAACAATACTTAAAAGAAAAATAATGAAGAAATAAAATAAGAAATTAAAATCATGTTTTGTCCGAAAACTGGAATTGGAAACTCATGGTATTTAAGTGCCGTGATAGAGAATATTATTATATGATAAGGCATGCATTGATATTATAAATTAAATTATATTTTACAGCTTGTCAGTAGGTTGATTAAATTGCCAGCCACAAGTATACAACTTTCTAGCAAAATCCAGTGGTCTCAGTTTTAAAGAAAGGATACCATCTGAGAGGTTATTAAGTAGTCCAATCCTTTTGTAATCCTTTTAAAATGTGTAGTTATGCTTAAATACACATTAAATATACTAGAAAAAGTAGTGTAAAGCCTTTTGAAACATAGAAATAGTGTTTCTAGGCATTTCTTTGGACTTTTTATGTAGGAAGAATTAAGCTGCTCCTGGAAAGCTATGTTATAATGAGAGGAAAAAATGCCTCATGCAGAAGTTCAACAAGCAGCCATCCTGACTTGCTAGTAAACCCACTGGCACTGAATGGCTGTGCAGGTGCCATGTAGAGTATTCCTTTCTTGCAGTTCACTGTTTCTTTTTCTGGCTTTTTGTTATTGCTATTATGAAAAGTTATACATATCATCAGTCTCTTCCACCGTACCTCAGGATAGCTGTCCCTTTCCTGCAGAATCTAAAGAAAGGCAAAGAGAGGATGGACAACTGTGTGTGTATTTTATGACTTTTGTCCCATTATCTTAGATAGTAACATCATTTAATCCATTAATCTCTCAACCCCTTCTTTAAGTTAGGGAAGTGTTTTGCCCCTGCCCCTCCTCTTTTTCCATTAAAGTTAAGCAAACATCAATTGAATGTCCTCCCCCAGGGAAAAGTAAGGAGTTACATTAATTGAGAGAAAGGTGTTCTCAGGACAAGAAAACCTTCCTTCCAGTCCTCCTTGTGTTACCAACAGCAAGCCACTTCGGCTGTGTCTAGATTACCAGCTTGGAAGTGCCTTCCTGGGTCCCTGGGTTGACGTGAGCATTGCAGCCACATCTGTCTCACATCTGCTACAGATGAGCCCTGGGCCACAACAGATAGACTTGCCTATAGCACAGAAACTACCTGGCAGGTGGAGGAGGATGGAGCTGCAGGGCTCTTCAAACAGTTGCCAGATCCGTAAAATGGCAGGACTGAAACTCTCGGCTGTTGTGTGACCCATCCCACCAGGCAAGACTGGCTGCAGATTTAGCCTCCTAGTTTCAGTTTCTTTCCCTATAAAATAATATTTACTTTGTTTCTCAGGCTTTCCATGCACCTTTAATTATTTAACTTTGGAAACATTTTTGTGTTGAGATCCTTAGACAGAAAGATTACATAAATGCAGGATACTGTATTGTTACAAAATGTCTCATCTTGAAGAGATTCTTTGGAGGCTGATGGTTGTCAAATTTCAATACCCATTAAAAAATTACTATTTTTATTTAAGCTAATGCATTTCTGTAACACACAAACAATCACAGGCAAAGGATTGTTTTTTTCCATGGCTGCCTGCCTAAATGTGGCATACCATCTCTTCGTTCTGCATCTGTGTGTGTCTGTTTCTGTCACAGGTAGACTTTGAAATGCACTGAGTTTTGGCCATTTTTGTGTGCAGACAGCTGGAACTGCGAACACGTCAAGCTTCCCAGCTGACTGCATTGGTGGGCAGACAGGGTGGCAGAAGAGCATCCTGCGGACAAGCATTCTTGTGAGCAACACAGGAAGAAATGGAGTCAGGCTGATTTTAGGAAACACTAGTTTTGACATCATCATTTTAAAGCCTTATGGTCCATGGGTGCACGTTGCATTCGAAGCTCAGAGGGCAGGTTTCTGTTCCTTTCTGCCCTGCCTAATGAGCAGCTCAGGCTCTCTGGGCTCAGTTCTCCTATCATTTTACACATTCCTGAAATCCATCCGGTTTCACAGACCTGCTTCATAACTGTGCTCATTTCAGAAAAAGATGCTGAAACAGCTGTGGGATGAATTATCTATTTATTTATTCATTACAAATGTTTCTTTGACCTGGGAAACTGTGGTGAACTGGAAAAGCCTTTTTGTCACTTACGTTACCTCTCACCCTCCACAGGAGTTGCAGAGGATTTAAAGGTCATTTGAAAAGCAGCCTTTTGCTCTCTGACAGCCCTTTCAATATTAGCCTCCAGTTTTATTTTACAAAGTCATCATTATTAACTGCTTTCATGGCTACTGCTATTTTCCCTGGGATTACAGAGAAACTTGAGATACTAATTGCAACGAGTTAATTTGGCAATATCGTGCAAACTTCCTTAAGGCATTAGTTAAGAATATACTTTCCTTTACACAAAGAGTATTTGAAAGAGAGAACAGACTGCAAAGGCAGCAGAAGGTATGCTTTTGTACTCCTATACTTAAGAGTAGATGGTATAATTAGCTTACAATGGCAGTTGAATATATTTCTCAGAACAAGAAGAGAACATAGGAATTAAAGAATAGCTTTAGCTTAATGATAATCAGTGATAATGATGATAATAATAATAGTACTTAGAACTTTAGTGTAGAGATTTGCATCTTGAAAGTGCTATGCAAAACATTGACTTAATTACTGTCACCTCTTCAGGGAAGGTAGGTACTATTGCCCTGACTTAATAGATAGGGAAATAGAGATATAAGCAAATGAAGTGACTTGCCAAAGGCTCTGCAAGAGTCTGTAGAGGGATTCAAACTTTCCAGGTCCCTTTACCATATGTTCCGTTACACCAGGCTAATTAGGCACATTTTAGGGCTGCTTTGTGCTTTTGGAACTTGAACCAAAGTCCTTTGAAATAAGAACTGTCTTTTGAAAATGTTTTGATGGTTGTATTTTTTAATCAAAATAGGTGATTGGAAAAAGTACTTTAAAACAATTTTTCTCCTTGGGTCAAGCTGAAACATATAGTTGGAGGAAAACTATTCAGTTCAGTTTTTAATTATGTAATTATTTTTATCCTTTGTAAACAGACCAGTCTCTAAAAGAAAGCTCAAAATATTTTACTAAGTCAGGAAATGAAGTAGATTTTTCTGAGATTAATGTCGTTGTTAATTTTTGCAGGTGGGAGGACTGAAATTATTCACCAACTTCCAAGCTTATTAATGCCTTCTCTGACTCCCAAACTGTGTGTTTTTTGTGCATTTATATATGCTAGTTCTATTTTACCTGTTTCTTATAAAAATCAATGTGAATCTTTCTGCCTCAATTATTTCTTCTCATGGAAGGACTGGGGATCAGCCCTGTGTTTTTATTACTTGCAGAATATATGTTGGGTAAAATGGTGCACTGTTAACATAAACTGTTTTCTGACCACAACCACAATTTAAGGTGATGATGAGATATTTTGAGATGAATTGTATCCCATAAGTATAAAGTGAAAATATCAGCTTTTAGGGTATAATTATTTTCCTGTGTGAAAGACATTTAAACTACAATACAGGAATGAATTTTGCTTTGATTGCGTATGCTACATTTTTAGCATAGATCTTATGGGCACTGCAGTTCTGGTTAATTAAGTTTGAGCCGTAGTTCAATTCTTAGATAAGAGATGTAGTGCCATATCTGTAGAACATAAGGGAATAATACATGTCAGGATCTGAGTCTGTAAGATTTAGCAGGAGCTTTTGATAATTGTTTTCTTTGCTTCCTACATTCTGTCACCTTAACTTAACCAGCAAAGCAGTACACACAGGTTTGGAGGCATATAAAACCTGGACCTGCCGAGCTCCTCTGTGTGAATAGGGTGATGCCCCACTGTACCGGGAGCCTGTCTGTACACAGCTGGTGTCTCATTTGTGTGTTTTGAGTACCTGTAGGGTATGTGGACATTTGCTGGTATTCTGAATGGATGTGGCATCCGTGGGTGACAACTTCATGTAGCGTTATTGATTTTTGCATTGCACCAGCGTTCTCTTCTGGGTGTGTGAACCCCTTGCTGAGCCTCTCACAGTATGCTGACCTAAAGATTCATGAGGTTTTTGTAGGGGAACTTCAGGAATACTTTCCTCCAGAACAATATAGTTGAATTTATTCAGTTAATGAAAACATCAGACTTTTTATCTAAAGTGCTTTAACCAGGGTTTTTGTTTAAGGTTTTTATTCTGTTTTCACTTCTCTTGACTTTTTTTTCACATTATCATGACTGAACATAGCAGCAGGAAGCCTTGTAGGAATAGGGAATGTTAAGAAAACAGTAGAGAAATTTTCTCAAAGACTTAACTTTGAAACTGCTTTCTATAGGCGTTTTACATTGAAGCCCTAATGTTCTTATAACAGTCACAGTTTTCCAATCAGGATAAGCATGACTAAAGCATGAAGAAATTATTTCTATAAAGGGGAAATAGGCCATAAGATCAAGAGTGGCTAGTCACACAGCTCAAGTTTTGAAAAACTGATTTTTTTTCAACAAATTGCTCTGAATGGATGATGTGTGGTAAAAGTATTTCCATGAATTATTAAGCAAATCATTTCAAGTGTGTTATACATTCAGGTGAATCACAATCTAACAATAAGGTAACATAAGTGTGCATTCTTTCATATAACTGGTAAGAATAATTCACTGCTTTAATTATTAAAGCTAAGTGGCTTTTCTTGTGGGGAACGTGAATGAAATACAGAATTTGTTTTTTTCTAACAATTCTTATTAGAATATCAGAGATGAGTTGTTGTCTCCACATTATTTAAGAGACTGCAGGTTTATAGTAGCACCGCATAATAGGTGAGATGTACTGGAATGGAATAAGCAATAAGCACCTGAAAATGAGATTGTGCTGTAATATATGTTGATCACACAAGGTGGCAGAATGAGCTTAGGGCTATCCCAGAAATAAGAGGCAGTGAAGCATCATCACTTTCAGTCAACAGCATATCCTTGCTTGTCCTGCTAATATGCCAAGTTGCTTCTGCACATGCAGAGGGATGGAGGGGAGTATTTTAGTACAGCATTTTTGATAATTACCCAAATTCTTCAATTTCCTTTGGAGATTTAATGGAAATTGTTAAAAGCTTGTGGCTAACTTTGAAAATTAATAATCATACAATGCTGAATTTGCTCACATCTTCAGTTTTATTGAAAACACAGTTTACTTTCTATCAATACATTGATTCTCTAAGTGGGTTTGAACTCTTCAGATGAAGGACAGCTACAAGAACGGGCACGCAGGGAACATTTTGCTTTTCATTATCGATTTACGGCTAAATTCACTTCTATTGTAAGTGAATGAAACTCTATTGACTTACCTGGCATTGCATTTACTTATAGCAGGCCTGAGCATGGCAGATAGATATATTTGGCTAAAGTGAGAGCAATCCAAAGAGGGGAAGTTGAAGTTCATGATCAAAACTGCCACAATTTCTTTGCTGCTGCTTCAGCCAGTGGGTTGAGGAATGGTAGTGACACTTCTTTCCACACCCGTACAGCTTCTCAGTGCTTTCTTTGACTCACTGTAGAGCCTGCCCTTATAATGGCCACATCCAGGGGCAGGGCTAAGCTGCATCCTCCCAGCCTTTGGGTGCAGGTAGCAGGTGAGCTCCCACATATGCCTGCTCAATTCGCCCATGCGGTGCTAGCTGGTAGGCATGTGGTGTACCAAACTGATGGCCATGGTGAGGGACTTGTTCCACCTTATCTGCTACAGGCGTGAGTTACACCAACAGTGCATAAAAGCAAGCTGCGTGTTGAGCCCAATTAATGATTGCTTGAGGTAAAGAGAGGCATGTCAGTGTAGGACATTTTAAATGTAGTTGATAACATATCCTGCATCTGAATTTGCTCCCATCTGTAACTGAATTAAGTAACTGACCAGGATAGTCTTATAAGTAAAGGCTTAAGGATTGGGATCTATTTATTGCTCCTTATGCAATATATTTCTAGAAGCTCATTACAAGCTATTAGAGCCCTTGCAACCTATTCGGCAGATGTTCAGCTGTTTGTTTTTACCCTCATTGCCTTAAGATATTTGGCTAAGCATTAAACAAGATTGGAGCAGGTCAAGAAAAAATTATTTCCAAGAAAAATAAATTATGAAGTAGAAAAGATGACAATATTAAAAATTGTCATCTGCAACTTATTAATGAGAATGGAAAACAAGAGTTCAGTCAAAATTGGAAATTAGGAGTTATAGCATACGCTGGTATTGCAAACTTTCTGTTTGCACAGATAAGAGATTACAAAATGATAAAGAAAGGAAAAAAAGAACCAGGAGAAAATGGCAAAGGAAAATAGAATGATGAATTCTGGAAAACTTCTTTTGCATCAGCTTCATTTACCTGTGGCGCTTCAGTGATTCATGGGCACTGTAGTTGGTGAGACTCACCAGACTTCCTGAATGCACTGTGGCTTGGTCCAGGAGGGTCTTTTAGCCCACACCTGAGCTCTGGGCTTCAGCCATGAGAGCTCCCTGACCCACTGGTTTTGTGTCCACATTAATGTATAGTTCTGTGTCCAAAATAACGTACAGTTGTGTCCTGTCTTTCAGCTGTTAGCTGCTGCCTCTTAGCTGAGCCTCAGGACTTGTATAACATCTCTTCTACCATCCCTCTGCAAAACCAGGGAGGTTATTTTTCATTGCCAGTGGTTTTAACTTACTTGAATGTGCACTGGAAAGGGTAGAGTCACTCGCACAAACTCCTCGCCTTAGGTAAAGGAGCTGAGTGGTGGTAGCAGCCCAAAATGCCTCTCTGCTGCGAGTCCTCCCTGCTCTCTCCAGTACGAAGGCAAGCACAACGGCCTAAGCCACTGCAGGAGATGCTTTGCGTTAAACTGCTCACCCAGCACTGAAATGGGCAAAGTGCTCGCATATGCCTGGTCCTCACCACCTCCGCATAGTTAATTACTGCCCTTCAGAAAGGCTGATTTTCTTGATGGCAGTCTGCGTCCATTCTTGTAGCAGCAAACTCCCTTCCTTGCTTTCCAAAATCATTACATAAAATGGTGTCCACATATTGCTTAAACAACAGCTGGTCGGGTTTCAGTCAAAATCTCTCTAACAGTTTAAGTGGTCTTAGCCGGTGTTCCTGAAAAGCAGAAACAAGCAGAGGCTTGTTTTCAGTACTGAGAGAGTGAGGGCTAACAGCAATATCAGCGAGTCAAAATATTAATGGCAATGGCACACGTGCTCACGCGGGCACCATGCCATTAGATTCAGGTGTTGCTCACACTTGCACAAAACCCATGAAAGTGAAGTGTGCTGGCTCTAAGACCCTGGGGGTCCTCATATTCACAGAACGTGGAGCTGAAATATGCTGTATATGTTAAAAGCTGCAGCCATTTTGTCACATGCTTCGCACAGAAACATTTTGTGGCTGGACAGTGTGTCGGAGCCCAGCAGGAAAGCTAAGGGATGAACGTATGGGCTCCCACTCTCATTCTTGCTCTCTGTACACACACGTGCGTACATGCACGTGCACACACACACACACATATATATGTGCTACTGAAGTGGATCTAGCAAAGTGATATGTAATTAAACACAGCGCATAGGATAGGAATGTGTGGTTTATGCGGTCACTGAAAATGTTCTCATTTTAGCGTGCTGCTGGAAAGTTTGGAGAGTAAATGCATATGGATGATGCCAGCATCTGGAAAAATGTTCTGTGAAACTGGTGTGTTTTACCGGGAGTGATTCCTAAGCTGCAGACAGTCCATGACAGCCTTTGTACAGCGATATGAAGCAAAATACCTGCGAGAGGGAGGAAATCATTCTGTGTTGATTAATGCCAGTGTTGTTAGTATTGATGGTTCAGCTGCCTGTACAAAACAAATGCGGGCAATCAGTTCATCTTGAAATAACTTGTACGATTGAATAAAGGAAGTTGTTGCCTAATCTGTTTCATACTAATTGCTCCATGCCAGAAATTCAGGGCCTGATCCAATGTGAACTGACACCAGGGAGAAATACTCCATTCCTTGCAATAGTCCTTGGATCCAGGCTTCTTTTTAAGAGAAGTAAATACAGCATGCTAAATTAGCATTCATCTGAGTCTTCACTATCAGTTTCTTGAGAAATGGACTGGGGCTGATATTTTCTGCATAGCCAAATCAGTCTTAGCACTTAGATGCTAGACTGCAGGCCAGAAAAACCAACCTGAGCAAATCGACATTCCAGTAACAGCTGAGGCCTGAAGGCTGGTATCTCTGATAGATCAGCTCAGGTTTCTGACACAGGGCTCTAACTGGTGTGCTGCTGCATGGAGTCATTTACCACCTAATGAACACGCAGTGTTTTTGAGGCATTTTTCAAAAATCACACTGGGGTCTTTCCTGGGGCTTTAGCTATTTAAATATCTTAAAAAATCTGTCCCTCGAGAGTATTTAAGTCAGCAGGATTTAGGCTGCTAAGGCTCAGATCATGAAAGGGACCAAAGTGTCAATCCATCTCTTTTCACGCCTAAGGACATACCGGTATCATGCCCTCCCATGAGGGGATACTGTAGAGAAATTTCCAAGCTTTCAGCACCCGAACTAGCTAGCTCTAGAAGCAGATGGAGTATAATTACAGCAGTGTTGAGCTGCACCTGAACTAATTAGCTCTGCTGAGAAACAGGGATTGAATTTAATAATTCATGTTCTGCCATACCAAAAGGCTAGACTGCTTTCGAGCCCCACGCTAGTGTCTCTGCATGGTGCTGTGCTGAACTCTGTGGATGTACTCTGAAAGTCAGCTTGGAGCGTTTTTCACCATAATCCCACAATACACAGTGTAGATATCACCTTGTCCCAGCATTCAGGTACCATTGACATAATTACTCCTTAGCTGTCACTTACCTCCTGACTATTAGTTTAGCATGTTAAACTCTGCATATGCTCAAGATTTTGCTGTCCAAACTCACCTAAATATTGAGACCTACCTCAAGGACTGCTGTGGCCTTTTTTTAAAGCCTTGAAACCTCCAAAATAGGACTCTTCCCTATGCAGCCTGATGCTATTGGCATAGTCAGAACATACTTAAAATAAATAGTAGCTGGTGGGAGAGAGGTAGAAGACCCAGGTTCAAATCCTTTGCTGTGGAGCAGCAATACCTATCAGAAGGGGACTTGAACTCATGTCTCAGATAGGTTTCCTAGTTGCTGGGATGAAAGTCAGTCTCTCTGGCTCTAGTTCCTCTACGTATCAAATTATTTCTACAAAGAGGAGCAGCTCTCATGTTGGTGAGAGATTTTTCCTGCTGCACACAATAGCCAAGTGTAGGGGTGCTAGCTTGGGATGCTGGTTTGAACTCAAGTTCTGGCTATGAATCAGGCAGAAGGAATGGTTTGACCTTGTCTCCCACAGTCTCAGGGAGTGCCTTAACTTCAAGATTGTCAGATCTTCTGACTTACCACTATTATTCTTTAAAAATGGAAAACCAATCTTTTGTATCATCCAAGTTGCTGACTTTTTTAGGTGCCTAATCCCCAGAAAGATTTAATGGCTCTGAGGCAGAGAGACTCTGCCTTTCTGGCCATGTGTAAATATGGTCCCTTTCTGCTGAAATTTATTTTATGCCAGTTGGTCCATACCCTGCTCAGCAGTTTTCTGTGGGCCTTTACTTAGGTGCCTATCCATGGAAAATCTGAGTATTGTACCAAGTAGGATCAGGACTATGAGTGATGAGTTGCATTGCTTAATTCTGTAAAACCTAATTACCATCTAAGAAGTGCAAATGGAAATTGGACCCCTGAATTACTTAATGTCTTTTGAAAATTTTAGCTGTGGTTCATAACATTTGATGATTTTTAATGTAATTCCCTTAGACAAATTTAATGAATCTATGTGCTGCAGACAACAAATTACAACTCTTGGATCAATCATGCACACACCTCCAGAGGTAAGACTTTTAATTGTTTCTTCGATTTTGAAAAACGCAGGCTTCAGTGTTTCAAGCCAAAGGAGATTTTCAGAAGTTAGTACTGATAGATCCTACTGGGCCCACCACTGGAGAGGTAAGTTGTTCTCTCATTAGAAACTCAAAATAGCTTTGATCTTGTTGCAGAATCATTCTTTTGCCTGCCATTCTGCTGATAGGATGTGAAATAAAATCTCTTAGCTACAGAAAGGTCTGATTTAGGAGATTTAGTTGCCTGGAATTCAATTGCCTGTGTAGGAAGCATGGAAGTCATTATTTCTACTCCTCTTCCTTTATTTGCCCAACAAAATATTTGGCTCAAATAATCCATTTCTGAAAATACCAGTGGTAAGTAGGTGAGGGGTTGCATTATAAGCCATATTGCATTTGGGAAAGGGGAAAGGGAGAGATGTGAAGAGGGGAAGGAGAATTCCTGAGTTTGAGACTTTCTCCTATGCTTCTCCTGGCGTGGCACAGTGACAGGCTGTGGCTTGTACAGAGGAAAGAGTAGAAGTGCAATCTTTCCCTAAATAATTAAATGAATACTTAACTTGCAGGTTTAAAACTTACAGTATATTATAAAACAATTACGTTTCCCTTGCATGAAAAGGCAAATTGCCATTCAGCTTCCTTTGTCACCTGTATGTGTGTTTGGAGCAATTAGTATGAATATATTGCAGGTGCAGCATCCCAGGAAATTGCAAGAAGCTGTGCTGTATTTTTGTACCATGGAGGAGTTTCAGAGCCATAACTCCTGAAGAGTTGAAAACTGGAGACATGTTAGCATTTGAAGTGTGATTTTATAATCATAACTAGCACTGATAGCTGTCTATATAATAGGGATGAAATGAATGCCGTATTTTTTCACAGACTGTTACTCATCTAATTTAACTGCAGACTACAACCTATTTAATTTTAGATTGTGGATTACCTTTCTTATGTGCCCAGTTCATCTTTCCAACTGTAAATAGAGTCTTTTGTGTGGTAATAGCAGTGGTATTGTGTTAGCTTTGATATTATCTCAAGACACTATCCTTTTCCAATGATAAAAATATTTGCATATTCTTTAAGATAAACTAGTTGGGACTTCATCACCCTGACTTTTGTATGATATCATTTTGTGAAGAAGTCAAAGGTATTAAAAATTTTTTTAAAAAAGCATTAAAAAAAGTGCTTTGTCATATCTAATTGTTCGCACATAACTGAGCCCTGTGCTTGACACTGAAATTCATTTTCATTCTTAAGTGCAAGTTCCTTATGAATTCAGGTGAACATGGTAAGATAAATGTTTCCTAAAGCTTAAAGGCAGATCTCAAACTGGCATAAATGGAGATTTTTAGTAGAGTGATAGCAATTCACGTCTGCTGCGAATTTGAACCTTAGAGCTACATGACCTGATAATCATTTCTACTGATGCTCCATTTATATTAGGAGGACAGAGGGACCTCAAAGACCATGGCGATTATTCATGCATAGTTTGATGCCCTTTTATTCTGACACAGAGGCTTAAAGAAGCCACTCTGATAATGAGATTCAGGCCCACCATTTTACCTATGTGAAATCACTGAATTGATGAATGATATTGATAAGGAACATTTCCTTCTTTGTAGGTATGAAGGAACAAATTCATCCTGGGTGCTTCAGCACAGAATTCGGTGACTTCAGCCAAAGATGCTTGTGAAAGAAAAAATTTCTGATAGCCACTATCATGAGGAGTGATGCACAAGCATCGCCTACTACCCCTTACTTTTAGCTGCACTAACACACACATACACATGCACTCACGCTTCAGTGGAGTGGGAGGAGGTAAAGAGGCTTACTCTGAAATGGGAATAGCAAGAAGAGAATATTACATAATACAAACTCCTGGAGCAGGCATAACTTGTGACAGGATAAAGGTTATTGGTTCTACAGATAGCAGTCATAAAAGGGTGGTTGTTTGGTGGGGTGTTATATGATAAAAATGTCCATATTAAAGTTCAGTGTTTTACTGTGTGATGGACAGATTTTTTCAGAGTGCAAGTTTTTAATGTTGATAAACAGGACAGTCTGAGCTCTTCTCTGAAATTTTGATGCTAACAGTTAGAAGAATGACTTTTGTCATATAATCTTAGTCTGAGATAAACCCTTTTTCTGTATTGGTTATGAGGGAAGAAAATTCTCATTCTCTGTGGCACTACTCCTCACCTCTGTCTCCAGCTTCTCTGAGTGGGTCTGTAGCTGATATTGTGCAACACCTGTCCTATATTTTAAGTGTAGCAGGAGGCTTTTCAAAGAAACTATCATTTAGAGAAGAGCTAGAGGTTACATAGTTCCCTGTGGCTCTGGGAAAATTTAATGGAGTTGGAGACTAATCCCCCCCACCAATGCTCCATGGAGCATAGGGAGCTAATTCCCTTTCTGCAGAGGAAGAAGTCAAATGTTCTCAGAGGGGAGCCTCAGCCAATTTTTCTCCTTCCCTCCCTCTTGGGCACAGTTTTCAATAGGAATGGCTGAGGACTGACCCTATGGAAATTAGAAATTGAGAAGACTTATTATGAAATTGATTTTATTTCCTTGTCACTGCAAAGTTGTTCCCTATAGCATGTTCTCTAACGATTTATCCAGGAGTTTCAAATGTTGTAAGTACTAGTGGTCCTGTATTTCCCTAACCTGTCTCACTGATGGATAGCACAGAGGTGGGGATTGCAAGATGCAGCAGAGATGAAAAGAGAGATAGCCAAATAAGATAAAGATGACATTTCTTTTTTACAGTATGACTAAACTGCTTGGCAAGATCAGGAGGAGTGAGACTAGAAGCATTAGCAGTCTATATTCCAAAAGATATACAATAGTGTATCCAGGCTATGCCTGAATACAGTAAAATTTACCTCAGACACAAACCCAACCACTTCTAAAGTTATCACCCTTTAAATCTATTGAAACTCTTTTTCTACTTTTTTATTGTTGCATGTTTGCACAATATCTGGGAGAAGAGCTTCTTATTCCTCCTCTCTTCACTCTATTCTCTTGTAACACCTCTGTCCGTTCAGACCGCTCCACTTTTTGGGAAGCAGATGTGATGAGATGTGCTGACGGAATATGAGATATGCTGTTCTTGAAGAATCTCTGATCAGCTGTGCAACATCTTACGAGATTTACAGCACCAAAGGATTTACCATAAATAAATAAAACCTTTCAGCACCTCACAGCTCCTGGGAAACATTCTGAATTTTGATTATCACTTCTTATTGCCAATGTTACAGGCAAGTTTGCTGTCTGTTTGATCTCATCTTGCCATCCACCCGCCTCTTGCATTCTGTCTCAAGCAGCCAGTATCTTCTGCTACTCATCTATCCAATATAGCACTGCATGAGTTATGTAATACTTGAGGATAATAACCTGGTGTCTTTTCTGATTGCTACATAAGAGATTTGTTATTTGTTATTTTTTGCTGTTTGGTATTGGAAATTTTTATTTAGTAAAAACCACAAATGCAGTTGAGAATTCAGTCTCCAAGTTTCTTTGTCATGGGGTACCTCTTCTGTTTCTTAGCTTTTGCTTTTTTTGTTCAAATTAAATATTTATTGCATTTTAAAGAATGAACTTTCAGTACAAGATAATAAAGGATTTATCTGACGATAAAACATGTAAATCTTTCCAGAAAATTCAGGAGGATTTTAATATAAATGCAGATCAAATATGGAAATATATGCCACTTAAGAATTGTTTTATGGAAGCAGGAAGAGCTGTGGAGTTGGAGTGGGAACAATCCTTATTAGGATGAATTTCTGATATTGATAAGACAGAAATATGGTATCTCAAATTTTTCTCTTGCTTAAAGCTCTTCATTTGATTCTTATGTAAAGGGATAGGAAAGAATGCCAAGTCATGTTTTTAAGATAAACTACTGGACAAATTGTTTGAGAGCAAGCTGTAGGGAGCAACCTTGTAATGTCAAGGAAATAAAATCAGTTGTGTAATAAGTCTTCTCAATTTCTAACTTCCATAGGGTCAATTATCAGTCACTCCTGTAGAAAAAAATAGATAATTAATTATAGACAATTAATATTTTACTATTTTTAATATTTCAATAGGCATGCATATCCCTCCTCCTGTGACGCCCTCAGGATAACTGTTTCTATCTCTTAGTATGAAGTTCAGTATAATGAACCTAGTACTCAGTAGTCCTAACTTAATACAACATACTAACTAAAATTAATGCTTAAAATGCTTGTTTTTTATCTCCCATTTACTCTTTCCAAAATATCGTTAAAATAAAATAACATCCTTACCCAACAGGAAAACAAAACAGGAACGATAAGGTTGGAGCCAAAGGAGAGGAGAAAATCAAGAAATAATATATAACTACATTTTAAACACAGAAAAGTTCTAATGTATTTTCCAATTTTTAGTATTCTTTTGAATATGGAGCACGATATAGCTAATGAAATTTCATAATTCAGATCATGAAAATTAAAAGGGAATATAGGAATGCTGGGATTCCTGCTTCAAACTTAAGTTCAATACTCTGTTTTGACAGTGCCTGATCTTCATTTTTGTCGTAATGATGTCTTAGTTTGATTTGGTTAACTTTTGTGTGTGCTCATCGCTTACACCAATGAATTTAGTGAAACTGGACATAACCGGAGAGACTTGTGGTTGAAAAATTCATGGCAGGATCATGGGCTTACTAAAATAGGATAGGATTTTCAGAAGCTCCTCAAGGACTTAATTCCTTTGCTGCATGGAAGTCCAGGGTTCCCACACTCAGAAGCACTCTGAGTTCCAGAGGAAGTGAAGGAAGTGTCACTCTACACGGCCTCTGCTTTTCTTGGCTGTGTCTCTTCTTTAAAGACAATTTCCCTAAGCAGGAATTCCTTGAAGATCCCCTGTCATATTCAGAAGTGTGGGATAGGTGTTGCACAGCCCAGAGATTCCACAGATAAGCTTACTCTTCTAACATTTTCTTCTAGTACTCTCTCTTCTAAGTCTTAACATTATCATTTCAAAAGGGATTTCAGATTGCCCGGTATTACGATTTTGAAATGCTGAATTCTGCATAAGAAACTCATTTGTATTCTGTGCCAAAATAATTTCTGAAAATGACCTGCCCCTATTCATCATTCAGCATGCAGGTTTCTTTGACTTTCTTTGACTGTGTTCTAGTACATGCTCTCAGCTAATTAGTGAAAACCTCTACAGAATATTTTGCTTGTTAGAGAGGCATTTTGATGTTAAAGAAATATTTTCCTTTCTATTTTAAAACATCTTATTGCATAAATAATATACATAATTTCCTAAATTGTTCTTTGAGGGCAGCTGCTTGGAAAATGAAGAACCAAGCCTTCAGATGCCTGAAATTAATGGGAAAATTCAGTGAAATTTGGATTAGACTATAATGATAAAGCAATCTGAAACTGAAACATCATTAAAAGATACTGATAATAGAATTGTGAGTTTATTTGTATGAAAAAAAGCTTGTGAGGTAATAAATAATGAATTATGGTTAAGGAGGAAAAATGTCTTGTTGAATGCGCTGTATATCTGTACTGATGAAATTATTAAAACATGTAACTGAGATAAAAGGGCATACTACAAAGAAGACCAGGTGAACAGAGGGCTAGAGGGCTTTTATGCTAGTAAAATGATGAACGTACACTAAAACAACAAATTGTTAATATATGCTAAACAAAAAATCTAGGAGACAGTCTGATATGTTCTGTCTGAGACAAAACATGTCTGTATAATTAAGGGCTGTAATATTGCATGTGTGCTAGCAGGCAGAGATAAGGTAGCTAATCTAGCTTTTCCTGAGGTGCATTCTGTCTTTTTAGTGCTTAAATTTAATCTGTAAGGGTCTCTTAATGTTGCTGTTTGTATGGAATTGTTGGTTTCTGGCACATAACTGGTTCCCTGAGAGATAGATGCACCTCCAAATAATGACTGCTTGTCAGGAAGATAGTTTTTCTTACCTGGCTTTAATTTTAATGCAGACCTTTATTTTGCAGACAGGTTTCACTGAGGCTCGTGCTGTCTTATTTTTAATGAATAAAAAAAAAGGGGGGAAAAATACTGTCAGCCAGACAAGACTGGAACAATAGCTCATTTGAATAACCACCCTACAGATCTATCAAGCTGAGCTGAGACATGCCTCAGCAACCTCTAGCAGACTCAAAATCAAGCCCTGGGATAAAGAGCTGGATAAAGAAGTGCCTGCAGTCTGCTCATGCCTTGGATCTATTCGCTGAAATGAGTCTGCTCGGAGAGAACTGAAGTGAATGGAACACAGTGTTACGGGGGAATTTAATTGCGCCTTTGCTGTATTACACAGGAACATATGGCTTGAAGCCTACAGGAAAATATCAAAGGAGGAATTTTGCAACAATAACATAAACCTTATTTTGCATGAAGTAAAATCAATATTCGTTCTCGGAGCGCCTTCGCAGGATTTGGAAGCCGTACACTGTTTGATTTCCCTGAGTTTGGGGTATTTGCCTTGGTTCCTCCCCCCCTAGATACAACTGTTGTTTAGGGAAGCTATGTTTTTCAGGGTTCTCACGTTCGTGGACTGTAGTAAATGAGTTTTACTCCCAATCATTGCCTGTATAAAACTTTGGGAGAGAATGACCTCTCAAAGGAAAATCAAGTGTCATAAAATGAAAGCAAGCCTGACTTTATGTGTACCTCCCTTATAAAGCTTTTAAAATTTATTTTTAATTGAGTAGGCCACAGTAGGCCCAAAGCAGGCTTCCTACAAGCTTCTAAGTGGGAAATCTGTGCTAACCGTGACTATCATTCTGACAGATAACAATAGTGAAAATGGGGTGAATAGCACCAGAATTCATCTGCCAACGCCACGGTGTTCCACTTGCACGGATTTAAAATTCTCAGGGCTCAAAAAGCACCAAAGCTGTGTCAGTTCTTGGTGCAAAGCCACTTACAACCAGCTAGCTAACTTCCACATGGGTCTCGTTGATGAGCTTGTTCTAAGCAACAGACATCCTAGTTGTGCTTGGAGATGGAAAGTCACTATCAATGAATCTGAACTGATCTGACTTTCTTTGTGCTTGGGCTATAGATGTTTTCCCAAACAGATTAGCACTGATTAGCAACAAATGTCAAGCATAAAATGAGTTTCTTGGCTTTTAGCCATTGAAAACATCCAGAGAACGTATTTCCACAGGAAGAGAAAAATGATGATCAGTGAATGAGTAAAATGTTTGGGCATAATTTGTTGTTTCACACTATTGCTTGCTCAGAATAAAAGTGGTAATTGTCAGTTAAATGTAACACCTCTGTCCGTTATGGGAAGCACCTTGTTTTGTAGAAATAGGGTCTTTTAAAACATTATTTCCTCTCTGTTGAGCTGTGTATTTTTTACATGTATCTGAGCACTTCTGCCATCATTCAGAAGGAATGTGCTTTATAGACAGGGCTGCTTGTTTAAAATGCTGAAACTGATGATACTGAAAACATGGGATGAGGAAAAAAAACAGGTCCCATCTTGAATACACTTGTAGACACTGAGCTGCTGTCAGAGAAGCTAAACAATGTGTTAAGTACTTAACAGCAGTTTAGAGGACAAGTAAGTGGTTGGAATAGTTTCCATAAAGAGAAATGTTATTGGAAGGGGAGCTGCTTTAGGCAGCGATGGAAAGGAGGGGAATTGGTCAATGTAATTATGAAGAAGAAGTGAGAGATTAGTAAAAAGGTTACTCTATTAATCTGAGGCCTCTGCTCTATAAAATGGGAGAACTCTTGCTTTTTTTTTCATTTATAATAGGATAACATTATGAGGCTTCTCATAATGGTAGGAACAAATAGACTGCAGATTTAGATTTCTGTTCCACCCTTCTGCCAGTTTGTTTTAGTTATTTTAGGTGCTCTGACAGTAGGTGCAATATCTCCATAGTTAACAGGAGTATTATCATTTTAATTATCTTTAACTGCAAAGCGTGCTGTGATAGTAGTCATTGAGAGATTTACATAAGGTAGATCTGGTAAAACTGTTTGTCTTTAGCAGGCTGAAATGCTTGGTTTTTGTGCATAAGAGCTAATGTTTATTCCTAGCAGTCATCATCTTGGCTATACATGCAAATTAATTTGCCAGCAGTCTTATGACTGGCATCTGAAAAAAATTTACATAAAAATATAGATGATGCCCTACATTTGCTTACTAAAAGGGGATTTTGACAGTTTTTTTAAAAGAAAAAACAACCCCAAACATTTTTAAAGGTTTTGTTATGAAATCAGTCAAAAAATTGAATAAAAAAACAAATATATATTCTTCTGTGAAGCCTGGCAGGCTTTACATTTATATCCTATTTCTGTATCTCTGTCTTTGTAAAGAGAGTGCTTGCATGCTGATGGGAAAAAGGAAGGAAGAAGGTTATTGAAAATTTTGACTTTTTGTTAAAGAATTTTGCTTTTTCTGGTGTCTGTTGAAAGCAGGCATTATTTAATTAAAGAAATCTCAGCGAATAACTCAAATTTCTATAAAACAAGATTTCAAATGAATTTTTTTGAATAGACCAATATATCTAGGCTATATTCCTTTGTGGCCACCACTTACTTAACAATTTATTATCTTTGCTTTTTTCCATTCCTTATTTTCTTTCTTTCCTTTTTATATTGTTATTATCTCACACACATTTACTCATCTCTGTTTCTTCTCTTCATGCATTCCTTTTCCATTAATTTTTCTCTCTCTCTTTTTTTTTTTTTTTTTGCAGCTGCTCAGAAATGTGTGTCAGTAGTATTAACTCGCATCTTAAAAATCCAGCCTCCCCCACATCTAGTTCTTAAAAGCAATGGGCTAATGAGGAAAAGATGCATGACTTCAGCCTTTTATTTATTTCTAGGCTTGCTGCAAATCCTAGGTCCTGTGCTACATATGCAGGGTATACTGGAAGATTCGCAGGCGGTTTCAGTACTGGTGTGATGTCCCCAGCACAACACCCAACTCGCTGGTATGTAGAAATGATTGCACAGTGGTTTCTTGAGGGGCTTGTAAAGAGCATCCATGTTGTGGCAGTGCACCAACAGCCAGACATCACTGAGGTATTCAAACATCAATGGTTAGCCCTCGTTTGCCTGTAAGTGAATCCATTTCAAGCAATTTGTCCTCCCTCTGTTTCTAGCACTGTTAAATACACAGCCCGGCACCGATCTCTTCGCGTAGGAGGATGTCTGTACTTGGAGCAGTGTGTTCAGCTGAAGGTTTTTTTTTTACCCTTCAGCCTTGTGTGGCTCTTTAATGATCTGCTATATGCTGCCTCTTTCTCTAATCTGCTGAGGGAGTCAGTAGGCACAAACTGTACTGAGGAAATTATACTGTACCACACTCTGAAACTGTGGATTTGATTCCAGCATGTCTGGTGGGACTGCTGCTAAAAGTCAGCATCTAAAGAAGCTCATTTGAATTCTGGGTATACACGTGAGTTAATATGAATGTTCTCAGAGACTGAAGGCTGATGTATCAAAGACACTGCTCTATACCACCTCAGGAGTGTTCCTAATAGTGCTACCATTTTTTCTTTTCACTTCTGTCAAATTTATCAATGTCTGATGTCATTCTTCTCAAAGACAGAGCCTATTAATATGTATAAAGTTAAAAAAATGTTCATCCCTATGCATTAACATTTACTCATGGCAATTATATCTGAGCTTACTAAATTTGTACACTCCCCACTTCCTTCTTTCTATTCCACCCCCTACAGAAAGTGGCATTAGATCTATGAGTTTTTATGAAGCTGCACATATAAGTGAGTGTGCATACCTCCATACACAGATATATGTGTGTGTGTGCATGTGCATGTGGGTGTGTATAATATATTTATATATATATAAAATCCTAATGACTGAATAATTTTGCCCACTTTCCATATCACGGCTAGAGAGTTTCTTAAGAACTAATGGCCACTTACCTGGAGCTAGACTGAGCTATTAGGCAAGCACATAAGTGCATTGCCCCAGGAAGTATACAAGGGAGGAATTAGACCTGAGAGAGGCACAGTTTGTCTCTCCTCTCCCTCCTTGTTTGTGGAAGGAAAAGGTAATTTAAACTCCTCCTTTTTCATGTGCCTTTTTGCTGTGCACTTTAATTTTCCTGTGCGCTGGGTTAGTGAGTGAGAGATGGAGCCAAACTCCTCTTGCCATCTGTCACCTGTCCCTTTGCCCCTGCAGCTCCTCTCTCCTGACCCTGGACCATGTTGTCCCGCTGGTGCAGAGCGCCAGGAGAAGCCTGTGCCAGGGCGCACCCGATAAGGGCCGGGCTGATAAATATTCCCTGTGTGTGGAGACAGCCATAAGGTTAAATGCTGCTGTCTCCTTTCATGAAATGTTTGCCTGTCTGTGTTTGCCTAAATTCTCTGCGAGAGCGTTGGCTCTCAGTCTGTGACCACCCCCCCCCCCCGGCTTTGTCCTGGGGGGTGTTTGTTTGCCCCATGGGCTGCGCAGCTTGGTTGCACACTGTGTCAATGCAGAAAACGGCAGGTGCGTGAACGACCTATGCGCAGGCACCACTCACGTCCGCAATATGTGTGTCAGCTCTTTCCCCATCTCCAGTAGGAGGACGTTATGCCCTCAGGCTGAGACTTGCACTGGCTTTGGTTAAAAAAACCTACCACTGGTTTAATCGCTAAACTAGGTATGCACATGGGGAGGCGCGTGCTTGGGTGTCCTGGCTGGAGCGAAGACCAGCTCAGGGCTTAGGGTGAATTTTTTCTGGCTGAAAATGGGGGGAAGTCCTCAAGGTGCCTTCCCTGGAGGGGCTGCGACTCCAGCTCACGGCCTGGGTCCAACGTAGCCTGCTCTGCCCACCTTTGGTGGCAGTCCAGGGCTGTCCTCTTTCTTAGGGGCTGAAACGGATGAACTGGTGCTGGTAAGAAGAGAGAGAAGAGTTTATATTTTAATACTGGCTTATTCTCCTCACTCTCCTCCTCCTGCGCAATATTTATAATACTATAAAATGAAGGAACAACTGAATAATCCTAAGCGCAACTGCCACCCCCTTCCAGCTCCCCACTGGGACCTGGAACTTGCAATGAAATGAATCTTTGCATGACTTTAAACTGCAAGCTTCGGGTTCAGGGATGAGACTGCCTTTTAGTCATTGGCTGGATAGGGCAGAGTAGAAAAGACCAGAGAAGCTAGACTCCTATTTCAGGGAGTAAATTCAGCATTATTGGCTCAGACAGATCAAAAAGCAGCTGTTATTGTAGTAGTCACTGTAGTACCTAGAGGCCACAGTCAGGATTGGGAGGATGCTGCTTTGATGTTTTCCTAAAATAAATACAAACATTTTTTACTCTGTTAAGCTAAGTCAACAAAAAAACAGCTAAGTGCTCTGTTAGCCAAGGGGCCCCCAGCACTACTTTGGTCACTTTTTTTTCTGCCATGGCTCAAATCACAGTTTAAACATTATCTTCATTTGTTCTCTTAGTGACCCACTGGAAAGTAGAGAGCAAAGGAGAAAAGGGAAGCGGGACCGGTGCAGTAGACAGGCTTTAAAGAGAAGACTTTGGTACCTGTTAACTTATCTTCAGTCCCCTTCCTAGTTGCATCCTCATCACTTGCATTTCTGGCTGCTCACAGTGAAAAATGCAGCAGCCTTGCCTAGCAGTAGACTAGTCGGAGTTGACTGCTGCATCCGTAGACCTTACACCGTCAGCCTCAGGACAGCCACACTTCAGTGAGGTCTTGGTGCTGCTGACCCTTAGGCTATCTCACCATGTCCTGCCAGCTTCCAAGGGTTCATCAAGGGAATCGCTTGAATCCAGTCATTGATTGTCATGAATAATAACTGCATTTATTACTGTCAAAATAAGTTTGTTTTCTATAAAGAAGCATTGTCTGTGTGTTTCTGATTACGTGGCTAACAACAACACAATTAACTTCTGCTGCACTACGGATTCATACAGTCAAACAGTTGCTGAACACCTCTGCGGCTTGGGTGATTTATAAGTTCTGGACTCTGCTTAGCTGTCCCCATTCAGGAGGAATCTATAACCCAACCCTTTCCCTACGAGCATAAAAAGGAGTAATTAATCAATAAAAAGACCAGTTATTATTCTCCACACGTAAGTGCCAAACATCAGAATATTATGCTCTCTCATGGTTGGCATCCCATCATTTTGTGGTTTAGCTAAAAAGGAAATTGGCAGGACAACCATGGAGTACACCACGGGATCACTGCACAGATCTGGGGCAGTTATTATAACTGCTGTGGAGAAATATTTTCTCTGCTGGAAGAGTCTTTTAAATAAATGGAAATGTTGCTAGGGAGTAAATTTTACTTTCCATGCTTTAGGAAACTTTCTTGCCTTATTTCAAAGACTTAAGTGGCATGGGGGAATCCCTTAGCAGCCATAGGCCCTGGGAATTAAATTTTCTCCATCTGTTCCCTATTCCCTAAGCAACATAGCATGAATGCTACATGTATTTCTCTAAGCAGCCTTCTGTGGAAAGAAGGAGACTTGATTAGTGTGTATGCATGCGGTTGCCTGTCCGCATTTGGAAACCTTGCCACTGAGAGAAATGTGGGCATAATATTCATTAACATTCTTGAGCTCTCTGCAATGCAAACACAAAAAGGTAACATTTCCGTTGTGGAAGGCAAGACATGTGGGAAATAAGGGTCAAGATATTCTTACCAGATACTGAATCAGTTCATTTACTATACACTTCTCAAAACAGTCACTCTCTTAATAAAGAGATGACCTGGGTTCAGCAAGTTTGTGGCTCTGGTGTATCTTCGGTGCTCTGCAGAGGATCCAGAATAGTTTACCAGCAGGTATAGTCTTTGTAGCAATATCTTCTTTTCTTGAACCATTTTAATGCTGTTCATAAAGCAATAACATGTATCTTCAAATTTCTTAATCTTAAGGCAATTCGGAGTTGCTATTGATTTTTCTCACCAAAACTTTCTTGAATTTTTTTCTCAGCTGTTTTTTCTTTGTGAATGTTTTTTGTTTTCCAGAAAATGCCATTATAAAGTAAATTTCTGTGGTCTCTCAGCTTTCTGGTGAGTAATTAAAACTGAGCCTCTTCAGACTGGTGTTTTCTGGATGAAGCTGCTACGAATTTAACACAGATTTTCATCCCAGGCTGTTTTGTCTTGGTGTAAGTGCTAATGTTTCATTTCATTTCATAAACTATCATTTCTGCTAGAGCAGAGGTCTTTCTATTTCACTAAGTTTCAGCAGAACTGTCCTTTCTTATGCCTGAATATGGGTCATTTTGTATTTAACTGAGGGCATTTGGAATAGCGGTAGGTTAATTTTAAGACTTAGTACTCATTTAGAAAAAGCTTTGCAGGATATGGCTGCATCCTATGTTTCTTATTCACAAGACTACTCTGCTTCATTCACCTTTGAAATGCCTATAATATGGTCCACGTGTATAGACTATGTTTTATGGATCAAGTGAATTGGCAAGTTAAGCTGCCTGGCTATGGAATACAGTTCCTTTAAGTGTAGCTCTGAATCTTTCATTCCAGTGCAGAATGGGGAAATTTATAACAGACATCAATAGATTTTGAGATATTGCAGGACAGTAACTTTTTATCAGTAGTGCATTAATAATGAAGAATCTTTAAAAGAGTACTGTCTGGACACAGACTGGCCTGGCATTTGGCTAATATTTTTGTTTTTTTCTACGGAGATCACCTAAAAGTGAAAAATTAACTTTGTGCACTTCATGAGCAACCACATAAAGTTGAGAGTCTGAAGTTGTTCTGTTCAAACACTTTTAAAGGACCATTCTTTGGATTTTTTTAAGCCATAAACATTACAATTTATTCTAATTTTGATCAAGAGCAGGATTTTCAAATTGTGCGAATTGACTAAAAACAATTTTCATTTGCAGCTGTCTGTAAAACAATTTTAAAGAAAGTCTCACTTATAATATTGTGTTACAGAAGTTTTGATTTAAAAGTTCAGTTCAAGCACTGTGGTGAAACATAGGTATGATTTTGTTTTTCAGCTAAATCCTGTGTTGAAAAATATCTAAAATGCTGGTAGCTTTGATTATACATCATCTTTCTCTATGAGCTGGTTAGTAGAAGCATGGTGAACTTACAGAGAACTTTTTTTACAAGGAATATTCAAATCAGTGAATATGGAAATTTCTTTCTTCCATCTATTGCTTCTTTTCTTTTAGTGACAATCTACAACCATTATTTCAGACTGAAAACCAGCATATACATTATCATCATCATCATCATCATCATCATCATCAACAGCAGAATCATAGTCTTTTTGATCTCTAATGGTGCCCAATGCTGTAAATATACAGCACCTGTGTAAGTTTAGCACTAGAAGCAGCATCCTGACCCTAGTGCTTCAAGCAAGTGAATGTTAAGATAGGGACACTGTGAAGGGTGAAATGGCTGTGGTGTCATCAGCTAATCTCTCTTTTCTGACAGAGTAATGTCAACATCACAGTCATCATTAGAAGATTGGTCATGACCTGCAGTTTTGAAGAGGTTTGAAACAGCTATGTAGTTTTACAGTATGTGAAGACCTAAATGGGACCTCACCCAGGTCTTTGGTCTCAGTTGTATGGGCCTCCAAATCATTCAAAAAATATTTTCTTCCCTCATGATACTAACCTGTTTCTTGATTGTCTGGCTTCTTTCCCTCAAAATTTGCTGTGGGTTTGTAAAAGAAGAAAACGGTAATACAAAAATAACTTGGAGGGATTGTTCTAGTAATAGCTTGTAATATATTTTTATGGTTCTTTTCATTTACTGAATAACATTTCAGGTAAAATCTTCTTACAGACACACACAGTTCTGCTATTAATGGCACTGTTGTCTCAGAGAAATGTCTCATAAAAAGATATTATTTTATGAGGATAGCTTGATAGGGAGAAATTTCTTGTTTGTTTTCAGTGGGTTAAATTTTACCAGTTTCTGGATCTGATGACTAAAAGGTGGAAGACTTTTATTTGGCTACAGTTCTACATAACTATGTTATGAAAGTAAGCATTTTTCCTTATAAGGTGTCAGGAAATAATCTGCATAATCCCCAACTTCTTGCAGAAATCAAAATATGATTCATTTCCTTTTTACAGGTTTTGACTGCATAAGAACATAAGAAAGCTGCTTCTTCAAAATATAGCCTCTGAGACCAGAGGCAAACTTGAGTTATTTTTAAAAGTTTCTCTTTTGTTAAGGAAGGTTGATCCACAGGGCCACAAAAGCAAGATGCTCAAGGCCTGGGGTCTGGGATGCTGAATATGGCACTTTTTCAAGGTGAAACAGCCACACAGAAGCAGGATATTTTTAAAAAGAAAAAATATCTTCCAGATTCTGCTGTCACTGTTCAATGACATGCATTAATGTATACTATATAAAGCTGTGTTAAATGCATAAATGTATGTAGTCTGTGACACTCAGCTTAAAAGATATTAAAAGATCCCAGCCTGTGGTAATCATTTAACTTGCTCTTTAAGACATTCGTGACTGCCTCACATTTTCTATGCCTTTTTATATGTGAGATGAAAGCAGAACTGTGTTGATGGCTCAAAGAGCTACCCCTTCCCTTCCCACTAATTTTGAGGGAAGATGGACTGGTTATTTTATTCAACACTGAGTTGAAAGCATTTGTAGTTATTTAAGTGCTTAAGGAAGATCTACGTTTTACCTCAGGGCAAGACAGTAAGTTCTTCCATGTGTTGACTGCATCAGTTATCCCTACCAGCTTTTCACACGACTGAAGGGTATTTATTCTCTCCATTTTAGAGAAATCCCAAGTGATGGTCAGCCAAACCAGGAGCACTTGCTCAAGAACAACATGACGGGTGTGCACATGTGAACAAGAGTGCAGCAACATGGTGCTGAGGAAGGAAAACGAGGGTACCCCTTTCCTTTTCAGCTCCTGCATTAGGGTAACATGAATATCAGAACAGAAGAGCTGGGCTTCGCTTGCTCTGCCATCTGTACTCTGCGCAGCCGTGAGAATGGAGTCCTTCTCCAAACCTGATTTAAGGCTTTCATTCTCCAGATCTTTTAAGGGATCATCTTTGCTAATTCATAAGGAAACACTGGGCCAGATCACGTGATGGAGAATGATATGTCTAGTAGGTTAATTCAAAGACTACGGTGCAGGGGAAGAGTTTGCCATCCAGCAGGTCTCTATAGCGTGAGAGAAGCCCTAAGGACTGCACCTGCATCCACTCATCTCCAGAGGGCCATCTTCCCTTCCCTGAACTGAGCAGACTCAGCCAGCGGTGGGTCTCACTAGTCCTCTACCCTACTGCATCTGAGATGTATGTGCATAAGGTGGGCGCAGGCTTTTTATAGGGGGAGGGAATTTCGTAGGGGGAAAATTGTGCAAGTCACATGAGTCGCGCTGAGCAAATGAGACCTCACTCTCCCTATGGCCTCTGAGCCCTAGGGAAACCCTCACCGACCACAAAACTCAATATTCAAAATGTCTGTCCTTCCCTTACAACTAATTCACTTAAGCACGGTTATATATGTGAATAGTCCTGCTGGGATCAAAGGAATTATTTGCCTGCATGCAGTGCTGTGCATACGCATCTGCAGCGTCCAGTCCTCCAGGCGAACAGTAGATTTTGCTGCTCTGTGGGTTACTGAGTCACAAACTGATATGAATTAAGGAAAGTGAAGAAAAGCATATGGTTACATGGCAAGAGTGCTGCTGAATGGTTTAAAGTGTTAAAGGTTTAAAACATGCCAAGGCTATAAAAATCAACTTTGTTTATGGAAAGGTACAGAGACCTATTGTACTTAGTATCGATCAATCCATTGAACACCTGATTCAAAACGTTCAATTGAAAGCTGGGGAAAAGTGCTAAATTGAACAATCTAAATAACCTGTGAACCTGACAGTCACAAATCAATGGCAATGTTACACACAGTTAACCCTAACCAGTTAGCAAGTTGTCCCAGTTATTAGCTGGGTTACCTGGTTAGGAGTTGGTTTACAACTTTCAAAATTGTGTTAGTATAGAAAGCCTCTCTGTGCTGAAAATTCCTCAGTGACCTGAGGACGAGACTTACTAAAGCCTTTATCCCCTCCTTCTACATCATATAAACCTTGCTTGAATGGATGGAAAAAGGACATCTGAAATTAAGAACTGGGTCCCAAAAAGACACCCTGCCAATTTCATGGGATTGAAAAACTGTTGCTGCAAAAGACGTAGGATCCACTTTTCAAATGTGCTCTGTTCTGCATGGAGGATTATTCACATTCGTATGGACTAATCTAAGCACAGAACATTTTTGTGCTAGTGTAGTTTTGTTACTTTTGTCTTTAGGCTCTTCAGAGACACAGGAGGAGCACGGTCATCTGTCTCATCTTGTCTTATACATGCATGGCCACATTTGCCTTTCTTTACCTCCTAAGGACAGAACTCTGAGCTTTTTAGGAATGCTCATGAGAAATTCTAGTTTCGGTTCAACCATTTTGCTTAGCATTAATTGTATCACATGCCTTTAGTTCTTTGTTAAATGAATCCTCCATAAGCTTTTGCATTATTTTATCCAGATTTATGCCAGGCTGAGAGGGCTGTAATAGCCTGAGCTACTCGTATATCTTAAAAAAAAAAAATGGTGTAACGTTGTCTTTTTTTCCCCCTGTCCCTTGGAATTTCTCCAGTGTTCTCAGACTTACTAAAAAGTAATATTAGTGGTTTTGAAATTCTTTCAGCCAGCTCTTTTAAAGCTCTTGGTTGCAAATTATCCAAACCAGCTGATTTAATTTATTTAACATTCTCCTAAATTATTGCTGGAATAGACAACATTGCATTATCATCTTATGACAGAACTGATTTTATCTGATTTTTCTTCAAACGGAGATCAGATATATTTATGGAACACACTGCTTTTTGCCTATATTATTGACATGACCACACTCTTGTGTAGTAATGGGCCAGAACACTTCCTAGGGTAGCTTTTGCTTTTAGAATTAAAAAACAAAAATCTTTCTTGTTATCCTTAGCTCTGATGGACAAAACTTACTTCTTGCTTCCATCCCTATCAGTTTTTTTATAGTTCTTATCTTCTGTTTAAAACTCATGCATTCTAGTAATTGCCTTTTTTGCACAATCATTTTGATTTATATAGCTGTTTTCACTTCTGTCCAAGTCAACATTTAGGCTAGCCCAGCTTCCTTTCTTTTTTTAAATCTTTGGTAAAATGTTTTTAAACACTTCCCAATTATTATCCACATTTCCTGTCTAATTTCTTTCTCCCAACTGATTTAGCTGATAATTGTTTTCAGCTTTGCAAAATTGGCTCTTCTAATCCATCAAGTATACATGTTACGGGTCTGGACTTAATTCTGATTATATATAACAAACAAAGGCAAATCATGATCACTTTTATCTAAGCTACTGCTGTTTTTTTAGTCTATATTTCTTTGATAATTTTCTTTTTATCTATAAAGATAAAATGATGCAATGCAGCATTCCAAAAGTGTTGGATGCAGCACATGAGTTAAGGAGTTTCTCATTTATGGCATATAGAAATTCCAAGGATATATTAATTTGGTGTCATGAAAACTCCAAATTATGCTATTCAGATTGAAGTGCTGACTTTGAATTACTTATTTTTCTTATTATTTTATGGATGCTTACTTAAGGAGACAGTTTTCCTGTTTTTTTTGGTGATTACCTGCAGAAAACAGTAATGAAAATAATGTAGTATTCCTTTCTTTACCTCTTTATTAATACACTGATCTTCAGATTAAGGATTACTTATGTCTTTGAACCTATTTCCCAGTTATGTTATAGTTCTTTTACATTATTTTGGTGGCATAACAGAATCTAAAAGGACAGAAATGACTTCCCACTGAATAATTCCCAAATAGGAAAGATGGATTAGAGGTGGAATCTATTCAACAGCTCCATCACAGCTGACATTTTAGGGAAGACATGATGCTTTGCCATGTCTCAGCTTTTTATACTTTGCTGATGCCTTTCTCGATAGATTGCCAGATGGCAAAGTGGATCAGACAGTCAGGCTGCAGTACAACATGTACCCTAGAAACCGGAAAACTGGCTCCTGAGTGGGAGTTACTGCTAATTTCAGTGGATCTTGGATCTGGCTCTGTACTGTAATTGTGAACGGCTGAAGTTAGAAATGATAGCTAACTTCCAGTCTTGATTTAGAGAAGATGATCTCATTTTGAGTATGTTCCCCTTTAGGTTTGTTTCCTATTAGAGATTTTTTAGAGCACTTTGCAGCTACCTCATTTATGATTCTGTTCATCTTTGGTGTGTTGATGTTAGTCACTTATAATACACTTCTGTATTTTTTAATTTGAAATCCTATTATTTTTTGTGTAGTTATGATTCCGTCTTTCAAATTAGATCAATGTTCAACAAAATCAGTTAATTTACATCGTCAAAAATATATTGCTTTTCTCATCAAAACCCTCTGCTTTTCAAAAAATGACCTTTTTGCTTTAGGACTATCACTATAATTAATACCAATAAAATGTTATTCTTTTTTTATGGCCCCTAAATGCTCAAACAAATTCATTACTTGGAAAATAGAGATTTGTGAAATTACTTTTTTGATGAAAAATGCAGAATCATTAGTGCCAAATGTTTCATGAATATATGTCAGTCTTTGCCACATTTTATTTGTGTTACTTTCAAAAAACTGTATATAAACTGTTCTGATCCTTCCAAAATGACAGATTTCTATTTATCTGTCTGAAGCAAACTTTTCTTGCTGCAATTTTTTTTTCATTGTTTAAAGGAAAAAGATCAGAAAGTTGAAATTTTGTATCCCTTTGATCAGAAGTTAACGCCAGTCTCTCTAACAATGCAGACCAGATTAATGGAGAGAGGACTAACGTGACACTCATCTCCTTCCAAATATACCCGTAAAAAAGAAAAAAAAAAGGTAGATTGGCCATGCATCTCATGGTGGCAATGTTATAGTTGCGTCAGTATGAATGGAATGATGGACAGGTGATAGACGGAGAGATTAGGCAGAGAGTGTTAGATTTTGATTTCATGTGAGACAGCCACATATACCTTCTAGAAAATTGGGCCTGAAAAGCTTTGATGACCCTTGCTGTACTTGATACTGTGCTCCAAAGGAACCGTGCGAATTTAACACACAGTGCCTTCCTGATATCAAGGGACTGCAATAGGATTTAAAAGCTAAGGTGATATCACTGTTAAGTGCTTAACTCTGTGAGGGTCCCCTCTGGGCTTAAAGTGGTTTAAAGGAAGCCCTGGGCTGTAACTGCTTGAATAAGGAACTTGTTCGTGACAATATGCTGTTCTAAGGTACTAGTTTTAAGGCCAGGTTTTAGAGGTAGAGGTTCCTCTGATGGTGCGGAAGAGCAACGTTAGATAGAAATGACAGAGACTCCAAGTGGATCAAGATGGTTCATTACATCAGTCTTTTTGGGGGACAGCTCACTGAACATGACACTCTGCAACTTTCAAAGTTGTACAGCAGAGAAACTTATGGTTCCAATTTTTGGAGAAAAGCCAAAATGAAATTCTGAGGATTATTTCCAATTTAAACTTTGCATCCTATTCCTGTGAATGCTTCCCTCTCCACCTGTACCAGTGTGTTCTGTTGAAAGCAGGCAGTTACAGAAATGAAGCTCTGGACTGGAGATGGATCATATTGGGAATAACAACAGAGTATGCTAAGATGAGGCCATATAGCCACTCTGCCTACGCTCAGCCCCCAGTAAAAGGTGAGTGGTTTTGCTAGCCATAAACCAAGCCCAAACATATTAATCCTCAGCAAATATGGTAATCTAATTTAGTGACTGATTAACTAGGTGTGCCTGCAATATGCTAAAATACAGCCATTGTGCTACTTATTTGAGTCAGTGCTACTAAAGCTTAACAAAACCACCTTCCAAAGGCTAACCTTGGTAACCTATCCTGCTTCACTGACCATTGGATTTAGAACAAGCAGCTGTAGAGAGAGCACCGTAAAATCAGAGAATAACGTGACTTGGAAATGTGAAGGCTATTCCATAAATAAGCATCTGACTTGTATAAGAGTCAGTCTTGCTAGTGCTTTTGCTATGGGAGTTAATTAACAAACAAGTCATGTCTGTGGTCTTTGCTGGTGGCTGCAGTAATCTTGCTTGGTCCAAAGAGCTGAACATTAATAAGATTGTCACAAAGTGTATGGTGTGAAGGAGAATTTGGCTTTTGGGAAAACAAATTTAAAGCAAGTCCAGAAGTATCACTGTGAAGTTTTCCCTTTGCACATGCTGTCATAGTCAGCAGAAAGAAATCAAGAGGCTTATTTACAATTTAAATGTGAGCTTGGTCATAGAGGACATTTTTGCAGGGAGATGTGGATCAAATATGCCACTGGGTTACAATGTTGAGACCACCCAGGCTTTTGTTAATGTTAGTATTTATATAAAAAGTTAGAAACAAGCTTCTCTCCAATTAGAAAGGCAATATCTAACTAGATGCTAACTCGTTATATACCCTCTAGCCTAAATGTTAATAGCTTTGACCTCCTTCAGTTTTATCTTAATCTGCTTGACAGAGGCAAGTGAACTTTGCGTTATGTTTTACCAAATTGTTCCCTTTGTTTTCTTCCCCCTTTATGTTTCCAACAGTGAGTATGTCACATATTGCAGACCCAAATGAAAGCCTGTCTTTTTTTTCAATCAGTCATATCACTAAGTATATGAGCAGAAAAACCCTTGCGATTGACACTGCTTCAACAAAAGCAGATTCAGTTTGCAGACGATAAGAGGCAAAGTCATACAAGCGGTGTTTACAAAGCAGTGAAGGAGAGCAAAAAAATTAATGATAAAAGCACTAATCTTATTGTTTTACCAGATGAGAGAATGGTTCTTTGTGTTTGCTCTAGCAGAAGCCCACAGATTGTCTCCCACCTCCCTTGTATACTTTTGGCAGCAAAATAATTTCCAGATTCTGTGTCAAACACAGGCCGGTAGATAAAAAAGGGCTCTGGAATGCTTGGGAAGCTTCAGAGAGCAGAGGATTGCCTGTGCGTGATAGTGAGAGCATTTTCTACCTACAGCATGCTATATAATTGAATATTTTCTCCCTTACAATGGGGGAATGATGTATAAGAGCATGGGAAACAAAGCCCTTTAAAAGGCTTGTGTGTTTTCTCTACTATTGCAACCTCACCACTATCAGTGGAGTTCTTCCTGATTTCTTATTGTTTTGGGAGGTCAGCTCTAATCACAAGGAGCCCCATTTCTGCGTCCATGCTCCTGGTGTCAGGGAGTTTTTATGGCAAAACAGCCAGCACAGGGCACAGCAGTAGCACTTCCATCTCATGGTGCCAAATGTTGGAGAGGGACGACTGGGACAGATTCATGGAATCATATGATAACTTAAGTTGGAAGGAGCATTCCCAGGACAGCATATCTTAGCCCCCCTTTCTGCTGAGCCTCTCTAAGTTGTGCTGTTAAAATACACACCTCCTGTATTTACATATAAGTCATAGCAAAATTAACAGATCACTTATATAAATGTTGTGGCTCACTGTGTACCTGGGTTTGGATTGAAAAGTTCATTTTCTCCTGAAGCCACCTACTGCAGCAGGTGCTATTCATCAGCCATTTCTCACACTGTTGCGGCCCAGGCACAGTGGACACTCTGGGGTGTCACACCCAGAGCAGAGGACGGTGACAGCGTATAAGTATAAAAAAACCTGGAGACCATGAGAAGAGAGATTTCAATCTATTCGGAGGCGGAAAATTCAGAATAACTGCAGAAATCTGTTTTAACCTTGTGAGATGGCCATTATTGGCTGCGCAAAAGGCAGGACAGAGAATTAAAATCCAGGACTATCTCCATGGGTGAAGGACACCATAACCTTGCCTTCCGTCTCCTCTACTGTTCATTAATTTCATGGCTTATTCCTATCTCTTGCTAGCAGGGGCAGGCAGCTTTGTCCATTCAGCAGCTGAAGTCATACTGCCTTACCACTGTTCACCAAAGGTTGCTGAATGAGTGTTGCCAATGTCATTCTCTTCAAGTCGAAGCCTGCTAGCCCAGTTATGTCCTTCAATGAGCATGAATATCTAGCTGTAAAGCATCAGTCAATTGTAGTCTTGACTGAGACGCATTAGGCTGCAAATAGAGTAGCTGAAGTGATGGGAGGCAAGCGCAGGCTGCTTTAATGATTCTCCCCTAAAAGTCTCTACAGAGTATGCTCACTGTGTCTATTTAATCTAACCATCCCCATAGGTGATATGAGAAGCAGAATAGCACTGAAGGAATAACAGGCGCCTCAAGTTTCATTGAAATATTTTGTTTCATTCTGCCCCACTAAAAAGCCATTGCCACTCTTAAAGAACATTACTTGAGTTAAAGACAGGAACTCTGCTGGGAGATAAAAATTGGCTCACCAAGTGATGAAACTCAGACAATTTTTATCTTATCCAGAACAACTGCAAATAATGGCAAATAATATAGTGATATTCATAGTTAGAAAGAAAAGAAAAGACATTCAGGCATGTATTTCAGAATCATGTTTCAATTACTGGTGTTTAGCAAATTACCAAACATCAGCTGAGCCACAGGAACTATATCTGTGTATGTTTTTTGCTCGTGGAAAACACAAAGTTATTTGGTTTAGTGCAAGTGCCTTTCACTACATGCTAAGATAAGGCAATTTTTTTCTTTTTTCTTCTTTTTTCATATGTATTTGCTGTTGGTAAATACATGCATATGGATGCATTTAGCATCCCTACCATGGTTCAGATAACACATAGTGATTTGTTAATTTGTGGTCATGTGATCAGGTGGCTGAGCTCTATCTCACATTTGTGCTTCTCACTCATGACTTACTCTTGCAGACTACCATGAGTTAATAAATAAGGGCCCTGGAACACTAGCCCTCAATGAATTTTCCATGGGAACATCTGCACTGAGAAATAAAGCTGAGAAACATTTTGCATTGTCAATTGCTAACAGTTACGGTGCTCCTCTGGTATATTAGGTAGAGTAATTTGGGCTTTAGAGCAAAAATGAGTAACTGTAACACAGACGCAAACAATGAATATCAGGGAAATCAATCAAAGTGTAATAAACTTTTATTAAAAAAAGACATTGTCCTCTGGCAATTCATAAAACAAGTCCCGAAATCTGTATAGACAGTACAAATAAACATAAAATGATTCTTTAAGGGCATAATGAAGGGTCCTGTCAACAACAATAAGAAAACAAAGCATAGATGTATGTTTGTGAAAGAAATTGCACATTTTCTGTTGTTCAGAAAGCCTTCGGCATTTCTTGTTCATAAAAAAAAAGGAGTACAAGATGCAAGAAATGAGTTTCCCATCTGAGCAATGACTTTTTTGTCTCAGTTTCCCGTTCGACCAAATTTAAGTTTATCATTGCTCAGAGTGGGTCTTGGTACTCTGTGAAGCTTTTGAACTTTTTGTGACACAGTTGAAGTACTTTGAGCTAATCCTAAGTATCTGGAACTTGGCTGTATACTTAAGTTCAGTAGGGTCCACTCTTGCACTGTCTTCCGAGGGGACTACTTCTGAAAGATTGAGGCCTCCCAGTTCATTAAGCAATATATTTCAAACTAACCCTTTTCCAAAAACTACAATTTTTAATTCTATAAAACACTGCTGGTATAATGTATGTTATTAAAATAACATTCTTTATTTTGTTTTCTTTTTCAGTTGCTTTTAAGTATAAAGTTACTGGAGACCTGCATCATATTTGGGACAAAAGACGATAAGCTGAATTGGGATGTTTATTTAATAATTATCCATGGAAAATGAATATGAGGGCTGAAGGGTGAATTGCGAGTCACTTAATCAGAATTTGAGCCTGATATTAATTGCACTTGTTGGCTTTTGCTCCTCACTCACAAAAGTGTGGCTTTTGAACTAGTAGCATCTAAAATGAAATGGAATCTATTATTTTAAGAGGCATGTATTTTAGAACAGATCTGAGGAATAGGAAAAATATTCCCATTATCATAAAGCAAAAGTAAGCAATACTTTAATTTTTTTCTGAAAAATCAAAGGGAAAAATAGCACGTAGAGCCCAGCACTAGAAATTCTTTGGTGCATCTTTCACCTAGACCACTCTGAATTTCGTGAGACTTACGGTACTGAAACAGAAGTTGGAAAAGACTTACCCAGTCATCTCATCAGTCCTTCTCAGACACTTATATTCTCTCCCTCCCTCCCTCTCTCCTGCCTTCATTCCATTCTTCCCTCCTTCCCTTCTTCCTTTCTTCCCTCTCTCCCCTTTTTTTATTCCTCCCTTCTTTTATTCCTCCCTTTCTTCCTCTCTTCCTCTCTCTCTTCCTTCCTCTCTTCTTTCTTCCTCTCTTTCTCTTCAATATCTTAATTCTATGATTTGTCAGAGAGGTTCAAGTAAGAGGGCAAGTAAAGGACATTTCCAATGAAAAAAGACCCTTTTCTTAGGACTTGTCCCAGTTTCCTACTCTACCATTTTTTCATTTACTGTTCTTAGTAACATCTCTCTGGGTGACTGCAAGCAATTTGTTTTCTTTTCCTCTGTTGAAGCCCTTGAAGATTTTCCCTTAATAGCTACATAATAGTTTCATTAAGCCCCCAAATGTTTTAGAATCTTTGTCCACATCCTCATATGAAGCTACTCATCAGCCACATGCCACGGTTCCCCCTCTGCATCTGATACGTGAAAATTGAACTTTTCTTATTTCAACAATTATTGTAAAGCCAGAACTCCATTACTCTGTAGCTTATTGAGAAGACCCAGTTTTCTTGTGTATAACAAAGGAATAAGAGCATTATAGAGCATAATAATTGTAGTCTGCAATTTCAAACTAGGGTTTGAAAAAGTTAGGTGCCAAGTAAGTGTTAAATTTGTAAACATTAGTGAGATAATCTCTGACAAATCTTGAAATGTGAAAGTTAAGGGTACATAAATACACCCATCAGTCTGTATGTTTGCCTTACAACTCAGTTGTTAATGATGCTGGCTTTCCTTCTATAGGAAAATTTGCATTTTATGTGAAACCTTAACTCTGGTAACTTTTGAACAGCTAACTAGACCATTTGCCTGTTTCTTATATCATATCCCCTGCTATTTTTAAAATTATTATTATTGGTGTTCTTATATGGGAAATATTATTCTTCTTATTATTTAATAGAATAAAAACATACATGGAAGTTGTCTTACCTTCAAGGACAGATCCACAGACTTGAATAGAAAATTAGAAATTCATGCAATTTTCTGAATCTGAAAGCTGTTTGACATTCATCAGAGCCAAGAGGCACTCAGTACATTTAAAGTCAAGGTGCCTAAATATGGAATTAGCAGCTCAGTATGAGGCACCTCTTTTGAACACCTGAAGGTTATAAGAAATGAGGACAGGGATCTAGAATACAAATTGTTATGCAGCTGTTACTAGCTGCTGTTGTAACAAGCAAACTTTATGTTTGCCAGGTAACTGCACAATCTTTATAGAGCCCATTAATGTACCCTGTGTTTATTATTGCTGTATTTATAGTATTAAGAATTGATTGAACATGAATTAAGACAAGGTACTTGGAGCAGTAGATAGGACTGTATGTGGGGGACTTAGGAAGCTGATGAATCCACACTCCTACACTAGAGCTTGCAGAGATCAGCAATGGATATGGGATCCAAATTCCCTTTGTTTCTCAGCAGGAGAGAGTGGGAGGTCAGACTGCCCACTGTTTACTGGACTGCACAGCTACTCCACTTCTCAAAGCTATGGCCAGTGATGGAAGGAGTCCAAGAAGATTCATGGCCAAAAAACTGCAGGATCCTGTGCACTGCTACCCACGTGAGTTCCTCTGCTCTTGGTTGCTTTGGTGGCATAGATGTATCTTATGCTTAGCCCTGGGGAAAGTCCTCAGCTCTGTCCTGCCCATCCCATCCCCATACTGCTACGAAGTGGGGAAGTCAAATTTACTTCTCCTTCACAAGATAGCAATAGACAGGGCTTTGAGTTCATGAGTTGCTGCTGGACTTTAAGGGGCAGATGATTCCCTTTACTCTGCTTCATATTCTTTTGTGCCAGAATGAACTTTGGTGTCAGCAGCACAAGTTCAGTTAGAAAAGTGTTTACCTTATCAGTACTGAGTTTTGGCATTCTCATTATGCTCTTTGGATACTGCAGATTCAGCAGTGTGCTTCACAAAGCAGAATAAGCACCTTCAAAGGTTTGTACTGAGAAAGCTGAAGAGAGAGAGATACCAAATGCAGACTGCAGAGCTGGTGACATACTATTCTTCCTTTGTGGCTGAGGATATTTGGGTAAGCTATTGAGGTTTCAGGGACATCTGGGAAAACCAGCTACTAATTTTGCACTGTGACACCTTGACATTAACAAATTTCTGCTGCTTATTACCAATTGATTTTCAGTCCACCTTCTCAGGGGTGACATTAGACAGCAATGGAGCCTGGTGCAGATAAGTAAACACGGGACCCAGGGAAAAGGGATTTAAATGTCTCTTGGGATGTGCTTCGTCCTGTGAAAAGTTGAGCAAAGCATATTCTTCCATGTATGAGGTGAGGAAATAAACATGGTACTGAGCTGCTACTGTGAGTCTGTGTGTGTGAGAGCTGCAGTAAAACCCTGATAAGCATGGGACCTTTTGTCCAAAAGATGCTCCTTTTTGTTTCCTTGCCTAAAATGTCTGTCACTCTATCTCCCTGTTGAGAAACTCCAATCCATCTGACGATGTTTGAGGTCTACAATGAGGATGTGAACAAGTCACAGATGGGATCCAAGATTTTATCTATAGTCTTTTATTAATTATTTTTGTATTTGTATTTTTATCAATTAGCAAAACTGTAAATGTACAGAAACCTATGCATAATGCATTTTATTGTTCTCAGTCATTTTTATCGTGCCTCAGGTCTACTCATTCCTTGAAAAGTGCGTAAAACCTTGTGGTGAAAAATGGCCAACTATTTCCTCAATTATAGTATTATTTCCTGGTAACTTAGCTTACAGGACTTGAAGGTCCTGTAAAATTATGTTAATAAGCAACCCAGCTTGTTTAGAAATGGTGTTAGAGGATAGCACAAAATAACATGTCATGTTAATTATAACTTTAAAAGATTAAACCCTTACAGTATAAGGAACTGATTAGAACTCACTGAAGTCAAGGGAAAGATATTTGATTATCATCTGTGGACTGTGGGAACACTGCCCCCCAAAAAGAATGATTTGAAATATCATTAAAAACACATTAGACCCTCAATTAGTATAAAAATGTTTTGAAAATTGTCGATTTAAATCACAAATGTTTGTATTAATCAGAAATGTTAAAGGACCAGCAAAGAAGTGTGTACACATGTTTATCTATTTGTGCTTTTATATGTTGGGGTAGTTTTTTAGATTAGAGCTTGTAACCTGTGGAAGAGAGAAACCTCCCTGGGGCTGCTGCATTCCTTTCTGTGTGCAGAGGATGGATTGTATGAGGTATAAGCAGAGTTTTGATGTCATTTATCACGTGCATGTGTCCACAGCTTCATTTGCTAGAGCAGAGGGAGAAAAAAATCATACCAGGAATATGTTCTGTGTAGCAGAAAGAAACCTGGAGGCACACCTGCCTTCCATAGCAATGAGCTGCTCTCCTGTTTGCTTGTGGCTTGTGGCAAAGCCATTACTGAGTCCTAAAACAGCCATAGCCACTAGGTTCTTAAAGCCAAGGTTTGAATCGAAAGAAATATCAACATCCCCTCAGACAGTACTTCAGTGCGAGTATCAGGTGGTCACTCTGAAATCCTTTGAAGAACCCTCCCACATTCCTTAATAACAGTGCCAGAGATGAAAGGTTTGAGAGGTTTGATCCAGCAGCTGGAAAACAAGTTGTACTATGTGAGGCTTACTGAGTTCAATCTCTTCAGTTTATCTGAGAGAAGATTGAGAGGTGGCTTGATCACTGTGTCTAGGTACTTATACATGGAAAAGAGATGCGATAGCAGGGGGCTTTCAAAGCTTGTTGACAAAGACATAACTAGATCAGAGGCTGAAAGTTAGACAAATTCAGCCTTGAGATAAGACATAGCTTTCTAGCAGCGAGGGTAATTGAACTATGCAACAGTATCCTAAATGAGCGGGGGTGGGGGACAACTCAATGTGGCTTTGAATCTGTAAAATAAAATTAAAAATCATTCTAGGAGACATGATTAAATCCCCCCCCTCCCCCCCGAGAAGAAATTCTGTGGTCAGTTGGTCCAGAAACTCAGGTGGAATAGTTGTGGTGATCCCTTCCAACACTAATGCTTGTAAGTCTGTGAATCCTTTATTCACTTCATCCTTTCATGGACCAAGGAATAGATAATAAGCTATGCATAGCCTTTAGAGTGCTAACAGCATCTGCAGCTCTGTGTTAAGGCAGCTACTGTAACCAAAGCTTACCAAGGCTTCTGGGGATATGTGAAGAGGAAGGATTTCTTTATTTTCATTGTATATTGGGCAGGTGTATTCTCAGGACTCATTGATTGATTTTTTTTTTTCTTTTTCATCTTATTTAGGAATATCAGAAGTGGCTGCAGATGGAGATAGGGCAACAGATGGGTAGACTATAGATGCTGGATTCTATTTTCTGCTTATTTACTCAACAAATCTCTAGATTTGTATTTTCTAAGTTAAATCAGCAGGCACCTTGGTTTATACTGCTTTTTTTTCCTAGAGTAGGGCCTAAATCATTTGAATATCCCTTTTAACCTGTTTCCTGTCAATAAGTGCTTTCTTGGATACTGGAAGCCATCTATTTTTTTTTCTTTTTCATGGCTTTTAATAGTTTAGAACTCAAACTAGGAGGCTGGACTCAGTGAACTAACAAGTCCTTCCACTCTATGTAGAGAAAATCTACAAAAGACCATATACCTGTAAGAGTAAGTTACTGAAACAGAGAAGAGGGGGAGGTGATGCTGCACAGCAAAGTCATCAAAGAAAAGCATCTCATCCCCTAGTTTCCCATTTCCACGTATCTGAACCAATGCTGAGCAGAAAGGATAAAACATCAAAAAACAAAACCTCTGAAACTAAATGGTGTCACACTGTGAGAACCAAGTTTCTGAAATGCAAATCAAATCTAGATCTTAGCATACTGCAGTGTCATTCTCTTGTAATAGAGTTGTCCAAGGGAAGGAATGGATATTTGGAAGAAGCAAATGTGGTATTTTGTAGGTGTGTTTGCTTTGGGAGGTGCCACTCTACCTGTAGCTGGTTTATAGTGAGAGACCAGAGTTACAGTTTGTTCAGTTGAAAGGCGCTCAGGGACCCCAAAGGGAATCATTCTTTGAAGCCAACCACAGCAAATAAGCAATGTGACACACAGTTCAAATCACTGAACCAAAATGTACAAATTAAGCAAATGGAAGACTCCAGTGCTGTTCCATACAGTAAGCAAATCCAAAATGTACACAAGTGTAAATTCAGGGTCAGTGGTTGCCCAAAAAGAAAAAAAATAATGCCTAAAACGTAAGGCAGTTCTGTCCCTGGAATTAACACGTCATTAATGCTTTAATAAGAAGCAAGCTGCTGGCCAGCTCTGGTGGTTGTTATGAACTGTGTCTCAGAAGCCCTATTCCTGCATTAAGATTTCAGGATGTCCCAGATTCCCATCACAATCTCCTTTTGCATCAAGGGGAAAGCACTTTAGTCTGTGAGGAACAGCCCATCCATTCTTCATTTAACAGTCTTTTATCTACCTTGCCTTTTAAGTACCAAAGGTCACAGACTCCATCCCTTCTTTCTCAAAGGCACCCTAAGATTAGACTGAGTTCTGTCATCATGCCTCTCTGGGAAAGCAAATATTAATGATGTTAGTCAGCAATAGTTAATAGTGTCTCATTTATTATATATGAAAACTGAAATCTTCAAGACAGTCCACAAGCATTTTGAGCACACATTTTAAATAATTTCATTAAGGTCTGGGCACCTAAATCTTTTATACTCTTTTAGGAAACCTCCATAATAGTAACAATAAGCAAGAATATTTCTGGGAAAGGAAACTAGATAACCTATTTCTTAAAGACCCAGCTTTTATTACAGGAATGTGGATGCAGATTGCCACATATAACAGAAAAATATTTCTCTTCAATTCATTTCCTAAGGACTTAAGCACTGCAGACTAAGAATTAAGTATTAAATTGAAAAAAACCCCCACAGTTCCAGTGCTGCAGCAGACGTATTTGTGTGTGTATGTTGAACACACATGCATTTCCCAATCAGTATCTAAAAAAAATGATCTAATCTGTTTACTGGTTGTGTTTGGAAAATTAAGTTTCCTCAAAAAATTATGATTAGAATAAAGGAAAAAGGGACCTTGGGATTCCTGTGATCCTGGAAGCCCTGGAGGATGAGGATATCAGGGTATAGAAATACCGAGCTATTTCCACCAATTCACATAAACGTAAGTCCCTATCATGGGCACGAGATGGGTTTATGGTCTCCTAAATAGTTAAGAAATCCTAAAAGCACCCTTAAATGCTTCTTAGTCAAATTAGTACACATTTGTTGTCCTTGAAACATATCTGATTTGGTTTCATCTGTAGAGAGTTCAGTCTGAGAACCAGGTATGGGATCTAATGAACTAGTTAAGCATCATTTGCCTTCTTCCAAAATAAGCACCCAAATGAAAAATATACATGTATGTGCACACACACACACGTCTCTCCAAAGAAAATGGTCCAAAATACATCCAGTATTATAAAAGTAGAAATTAAAGTCAAGTGGTCCAAGAGAATTGTCCAGGTCATTCTCTGGTAACAGTGTAAATTTACAACAGAGGAGGCAGCCTGTGAAAAAATAACTTGGAAAGAAAAAAAGAAAAATATCTGGGAGACATTGCATCTCAGAGGGCTCTGCTAGCCTTCAGACAAACATTGGTTAATATAACTTTTCCATGAGTACTCACACAAAATGGCTAGTTTGGGATAACAGTATGTTTTCAGTGTGAGGAGTGGGGAAAGGTCAGAATTAATTTTAAAGAGGCACAAAAATCTTGGAAACTCTATTCTAATATAGAATAATTTTGTAAAAAGCCAACATCTCATGCAAATATCAGGAGGCTCAATGCTGCTGACAAACATGTGAATAGACTTAACAAAAAAGTTGAGCAATAAAATGGGAGTCACTGATTCCCACTCCCAAGGCACTTTAGATTAAATAAATACTAAAATAACTCCTTTTTTAAATTCAAACGTTCATTAAACTTTTCAAAGATATGTTGGAAATGCCAGAATGAATCAACTACTTGGCTTTGTGAGCTTTAGGAGTGTTTAAACTACAGAGTTTTTGAAGTTATGTTCAAAAAAGAGTGGATTTCCTAGGGTCAGCCATTGTTCCATCTCCAAAATTCTCTCATGAGAAAAATCAAGCCAGAAGGAATAGGATGAAAGAGCTACACATGGTTCTCATGGCAATTCAATTATATCTATATATTTAACCCTCACAAACATAGATAATACACACACACACATCTGTATTAGTTAAATACTCAAATTCTTCTGGAACATTATATTGAATTTGTTTTACACCGAGCTGGATGATTGTGATGGTTGCTATCTGACTGGAACTATATAAAATATCAAAACACATTTTTTCATTTTGTTGACAGCCGTGTTCACATGTTGCTGCAACTGAGCAGATGTCCAGGACATGTCCCCATTTGTGCAGTAGAGTTAGCCTTAACCACACAGCACAGAGCAGAACTAGTAGCTTGAATACACAGGTAGATTAACTTTCTGATATCTGTGAGACTTGGACTGTCTTGCCTCTGGCTTTCTGAACACTCTCATCTTCAATGTCTCTGCAGCATGCATCAAGCTCTTCTTCATGTTTGCTGTCTTCTTCATCTTCAATGTGCAATGAAGAAATACCTAGAGGTAGGGATCAGCAATCTTTTGCATAGGAGCCAAAAGCGTGATGTGAGATGTCAAATGGCACTCCACAAGACTGGGAACTGAAAACTGCTTTGTCTTGAGAGAGGCATCTGTGAATGTTATTTAGGTCTTCGCTCCTGCTGTGTTTCATACTTAGGCAGACAGAGGTATCTCTTTCTAACACACTGCTTCTCTTCCAGATGTACCACAAAGTACATTATAGCTCCTGGATCAAGTGGTAGGAGCTGTAGCAGTAGTAATGTGCAGTTGCACAACAGCTATCTGATACCCTTTGTGCATCTAGCAAACACCTTGACCTGCCTCCTGTGTACTGTGAGGGCACATTCAATATCAGGGTTCATACTCTGCATTGCCTTTCACCCTCCATTTGCACCCAAAGAATAGCCATGTTGTTTCCTACTGCTGCTCCCACTGGTGCTCTTGGCAGGCTTATCACTGAAATCATGGATAGAATTTTGGATCACAGACTTTTGCCTTATGTTAAACCTGGAAGGTAAGTTTGATGCTAAAGCCAGGACAATTTCCTTCATTTCACCTACTTTCCCAAACTCACTTTTCCAGTTTCCAAATAGTGGTTTTGGACAAGGGAGACCAGCACTTCATGATGGAGCCACCACTAAAAGCTTCCCTTAGCCTGGAAATATGCAGTTTTGAGCTAAAACTGGCCGTGCCTGCTAGGTTTAGTGAAAGACAGCAGGGCCAGCAAGAAATATATGGATACAGATCTGATCTCAGCATATATCGAACAGGCCACTGGTCTAATCTGGCCATGATGAAGTAGCCTTCTGTGTCTGCACCAATTTGAACAGTGGTGCTGCTAATGAATGCTAATGATGCCAATGCTAAGAATGCTAGGAATCTTTTATTAGATACAGTCAAAGGTGGGAACTTTAGGCTTTGGCAATTTGTGCCTGGGTTTTGTAATGAATGAAACTGAAGTGTGAGCTGATATTTTTGAGGTGTAGTTAGCCAGGAGAAAATCTTCCAGAGGGGAAGGGGAAGCATACCAACGGATATATCTGCACCCAAACGCAAAATTGCATCAAGTGCCTGATTGATCTATACAAGACAGCAGCCTTAGCATTCTGATGATGATTGTCACACTCAGCCGGGCAAGAAAGTGACAAAATCTGACATATCACCTTTTTGTCAGGTTTAACAGTGTGACAATATTAGGCCAATTCTTAGGATCTCTTATTTTCCCAAGATGTATTTAATTCCATGAAAGTAATGTATAAAGCATTTTATGTTGATGTTGAATCCAAATGCCACTGAATTCAGGAAAATTTAATTTAATTTCAGTGGGCTTTGCATTGAAGCTGTAAAGAACTTGAAAGGTGAGCATATATTTTAGTCTAACTTATACCTTATCACCTCGTTATACTTTATTTCATTCCTGAGGGTGCAATTATATCTAAAGAGCCTAACTTTTGCCCCCTACAAATCAGTTTTGGATTTAACCCAGAATTCTAATGGTCTCAAATTATGTGTGTCATGTTAAATGTCTGAACTTGATTATAGTATAACCCTTGCAAACTGGTACAAATGGGATGGTTGTGTCTAATGCTTGGATTATTTAAACTAGTAATAATATACAAGAAAAGAAAAATCCTACAATATGAGCTGAAAAACTAAGTTTGGAACAGCATCACAAACTGTTTAATCTACATGCAAGATCTATGCTCAATATCCAGCCTGAAATCATAAGTATTCCAAATTTTCCAGGTTTTTGAATCTGTGTAACTAATAAGAAAGCACTGTTTCCTGTTAGTGGTATCACGCTTTTTACATTTGTAGTATACCAGAAACCTAAATACCCAGTAATGAAATAGAGGACACACTGTTCCATGTTACACACATTTATATGTAGATGGGGTCTCTGCTCTGAAAGAACTTTTGTTCAGTGAAGGCAACTGACACATTAAAAGCGAGGGAGAAAAGATTCAGTATAATGTGCACATATATGTGCTTATTCTGTTCCTCTTTCTATAAATACACATAAATGCTAACTTATTTTATGTGTCTTCATTTTTCAAATATATCTGTTAAATCTCCAGAGACTAAGATTCTCAATAATTTTATACAGATACCTCTGTATGCAGGATGTGTAAGAAGGCTTCTATTTACTGTTAGCAAGGTATTTTGTTTTGGGTATATGCTTCTGAGCATAGGATTTGTTGTTTTACTACAATAAAACCCCTTGAGACCTATTCTCTGCTAGACTTTATTCTTGTTTAGTCCTAAAACTTCAGCATTCTCAATTGTTGTGATGTTGCATCATCAGCATTTTTACCAAAAAATAAGCCAAAGCAGTAACAGAGATAATTCCACATTCTGAGAACAAAGGCAGATGATAATGGAGACATTAAGTTAAGTAGCCATTCTTGAACATAGGGGTCTAGGGCTGCAGTTTGCAGTATCGTTCTCAGCAGGGGAAACCTACTAGGCAGGCAGTTCTTCCTATAGAACACAGAAATCTCTTATCCCCCAAATGTAGATCTGATTTGCCAGATGTACAGACTAAAACTTAACATTCCCATAGCTCACATTTCATCCTGCGCAATATCATCAGCCAGATACTACAAAGCTATGCCAATCTTGCAACTAGAGACAAATTCTAATTTAGGCATAGTTTGGAGTTAATTCTGGGGAAACCCCACTTTTGAGGCCTTTTATATAAAGGAGCAGAAAATGTTCCCAAGCTTCTTTTCTCTGTGTTTCGCTCTGCAGCTCAACCTTGATTTAAAGAGTCTTATGTTCAATGGTCGCTTACTCCCTAATACCTTGGGAGCAGGCAGAACATTGTAAATGAAATTGAATGGAATAAAGCACTGAAGGGGAAAGGCTGTCAGGAGCAATTGCTTAAAGTTGGAAGGATAGACTACTTAAAATAAGATCCTGAAGCTAGAACATAAGGTAGTTATTTAATTTTTTGGCTTACAGTATCAAACTTGTCATTACCCTTTTAGGAAAAGTCTAAGAAAATTATTGAGTACATAAAAGTAGCAAAAATAATTTTATTTGATAGAAGAGGTTGGTGTTGGTAAACAGATACGTTCATTCAATGCATCATTAGTCCCAGAAAAGAATGATTGGATTCTGGCCAAAATAGAAGAAATTCTACTAGGAAAGGGAACTGATCACAACTAGATGAATTAGACCTATTGTCTAAAAACTGAGAACTCGTCAATTGTGATAAATTCTCATTTAAGATCTCGGTGAGACTGTTAGGAGACATTAGCATATATGGCAATCCTAGCATAATGACACTAGCCACTACGAGTATTGATCAGAACTGGATCTCTGTGCCACAAGTCACTGCTCAGACAGACTGTAAGAGATACTCCCTCCCCTGAAATGCCTGTGCCTGAGAGACTGAGGTAGGAAGTAAAGCCGGCAGTACGCTGAGATTTAGAGGGAGAGCTTGTTTATTCTCCAACAGGAGGGCTATTTTCTAGAACATAGCACTGAAAGCAGATCTGCTGGGCCCAGTTGACCTTACACAGTTTGGGCAGAGATTTAAAATGGGCAGAAATTGCAATCTACCAGGAAGTTTGGATGAAAAAACAGAAACTCTGGGTATTGCGTCAGCCTGCCTTTGAGGCAGCATACATTAACGGTGCAGGGGGTAAAGAAGGGAAGTGGAAAAAGCAAAAGAAGAGAGATGGAGACAATTCCTGAGAAGTTATGAGCCAGCATAGAGCCAGCTGCTTGAGAACAGTAACAAATTCAACCTCATTTTCAAAAGAAGCAACAAAAGAGTAGATAAGCTTTTGATAGAACACAGCAGGAAGAGCATATAAGTCGTCTGCAATCGATAATTTTGCCATAAGGCAAAGCTACTTCCGTGATAAAGAGCTGGCTTTGATGTCAAAAGGAGCAGGTGCCTGTAGGAGGTCAAAGTTTGAAATGAGATTACTTACGAGGATCAGAAAGATAATCAAATTTGCCCACTTCTGTGGCAGTGACATATCAGTACAAAAGACTCAAGTTCTAAATAGCCACAGTTAGGAATGAAAAAGGATAACTGCAAAATCCTGATGAGAGGACAAAAGGGAAGAATGGATTCTGAGGGCAACTCATTTCCAGCTGACTTGAAAGGACCAAGCTCACTGGCCTGTTAAATGGCTTTTGCTATTCAGTAGAGAGGGAACTGGAAGCAAGGACACTCAGACCCAGATACACAGAGGAGCGTGGGCCTTGCAGTGCTTGTAAGTCATGCAGTTCCAGAAGTGGAGATCGTGGAGCCCAAGCGGGCACCCATGGCCCCATGAAATGAAGGGAGAAAGTGGGACACACTGACTGGGGGAAAGCCAAAGCTAGCCAGCAGCAAATGTTCAGAAATGTTCTTTTCTCATAGACTTACCCGCAGCCTAGAATTAGGCACTTCTGTGAAACTGGGTTTTGCAGACAAAAACAACCTTCTGGGCTGTGGGACTAACTCATCCCTGTGGAGATGGTTTGATAGTTCCTTTTTTCTCCTTGGATATCTAGCCAGAGGAAGAGCTGTCCACCTTTTATATAATGTTCAGTGGTTATAGTACCTGCCTAGGAAGTGTAACTTCTGAGTACAGAGGTTTTGGGGGTTTAAAACTGTACTGCTTACATTCCTGAGAGTGTCCTAGCCTACAGAGTAGACACCAGGCTAGGGTAGGAGACACTGGAGTCCGAACCACAATACTGAAGCTAATGTAAGGATGGTGGAGCCAGAAAGGGGTTAAAAAAAAGAAATATTCTGTGACCCAGTGCTGAGAGCATGCTGTTGGGAGGGCACAGTCCTGTACTCTTGAAAAGAATGAGAGAAACATCCACACCAATAAGAATGACTCGTTTTTGCCACCCCGAAGTCCTTTGTGGATCTTGATTATAAGGATATTCAGATATCTGACCTCAGAGGTACAGCTAAGCTATATAAATAACTTAGTTCAGTATTGAATTCAGTGTCATTTCAAAATCATTCTCTGTTCAAAATCTCTGACCTTGGTGACCAAATGCTTACAGAAAGGGTTGTGCCTCAGCATCTCAGCTCTGAGTCAATCTTTTGCAGCCAACACATGGCATTTAGTTTACAATTCTCCAGATTAGATCCCTGTATCAATCTCTTTGGTTATGTCTGTGCAAGTAAATTTAACCAGGCCAGAAAGAGCCTTGAGCATTGTTAGCACATCAGCAGCAATTATGCTGTTTGGATGTTTTTGGCCAGGGCCAGCTAACACTCTCCCAGACAATTTCTGGAAATGGCTGAAGGGATAACACAGGCCTGGGACTGTCCTAATAGGCACTATGTGCTCACCTCATTTTGCAGTGAAAAGGAATATGGACATGAGCCATGCTGTGCCATTTGTCATCAGCCCATTTTATCTACTAGTATGAAGGCAGCATTTGTGTTCGTGCAGGGTACGTACTCAGCCTCATCACTGGACCTGTGGCCTCTCCTGACTGCGCACACTGGGGTGATTGCGGAGTGGGTGGTGAGAGGGTGGTGAGAGGGTGGTGAGAGGGCACTGAACAGTCTCTCTTCCATACTAAGGTTGAGAATTCAGATGCCTGAGTAGGTCGATAGCCCTTCTCCCAGGCAATTTCATGGCATTCCCAGGACAAGATCAAATGGCCTGAATGAGTCTGGCTGAACAAGGAGAGCAACCAAGTCTGCCTACCTGGATGATATCAGCAAGACAAAGTTTAGGGTAAGAGTGTTGAGATCATCTTTGTCAGACCAGAAAAGCCCATTTGTAACTAGACAGCTGCCATGGAGCCTGAGAACATCAATACAAGCTGTATTTCCCCAACCTTTATATATCTTTTTTTCCTTTTGTAACTGTCTGTCTGTCTGTTTTATCAACAGCAGGGAAAGTAACTATCAGTCACAGCTCATACCTGAACAACAGAACTAACTCTTTCATCCCAACTAAGAAAGATTACTTGACAGAATCAGTGTATCCAAAATCCTGTCTCTGAAAGAAGGACTTTGATACTCTTTGATTATTCTTTTGCCTTCAAGTAAAAACTCTATTTCAGTTTCAGAATACTCTATATTTTGTTCTGATTCTTTTTCTTTTGTGTAGCTCAGTCAATACATGTCCAGACTTTGGTATTAATTTCCCACTTTGTGTGTCATGGCAACTGAGCAAGCTGAGGTCCCTATTCTTCAGACCCTGAGCCTTGTTTAGCTGTTTGATGCTGATGACTGATGTAAACACCTTTGACAGCCTGGGCATAATTATTCTATCAAAATTGATACAATATAGTTTTATTAACAAATGTATGCAACAACTAATCAACAACATTAATACAGCTCCAGGCTGTAGGTCTGTCCCTGTTTTCAGCAAAGCTGATCCCCAAATCGTGAGTGTAATATATATGTGTATATGTACATAAAAAATAATAGTAATAAAATACTGGTTTGAGCTTTAAAAAGTATTTTAACTTTTGCTCTTTGCTTTGACTGTCACTTCTGCATTCTGAAATTTCATTGAGAAAATATATATGTTATAATATATATTTGTGCTAAAGTTCTATAGGGAGTAGCTCTTCTACTGATCCCTGTTTTCTGAAGGAGTTTTGGCTAGTGAGCCAGGCTAGCAAATCACTGGCTACTGGCCATTTTCAGTTCCGCCTCTAAATGTCTTTGTGGAGTCTCCTTGCCAGCAAATCAAGCAAGGCCTTGGGCTCCTGTGTGGCCTTCTCATAGCCTGCCACTATTCTCCTAGTACCTTTTGGAGAAGTACAGCTGTTCCCCTGCCTTTGAAGACTTGTACTCTCAGCCGGTGCACACTTTGTTCTCTAAAACCTATCCAATTTATTTGAAAACTATTTCCAGTAAATGATCTCATAGAATAATTTTGCCCCACTTTGGTAAGTCCTTCCATAACCTCTCCTGATGCCTTCAGCAAATGCCTTCAGTGTTGTTTCTTCCTCATTGGTAGTTTATGCTACCTTGATGCTTTGAGCTTGGCACTCATGCAGATATCTATTTAAAAGAACATTTTTAGCACAGGGATTTAGCCATCTGATTCCTATTAACAGTAATGGGAACTGCATGGCTAAGTCAATTACCACGCACTGCACTGAACATTTACTACTTAGTATCTTCCCCTTTGTTTTCCCTTTAAGATGTTTTCTAGCCTTTCTGAAATTAATGTACTAATCTGGGATTCAGAGCTGGATATGGATCAGTAAAAATGATGCTTGTATTGATGGGCATTTGTTATTGTGTCCACTGACAGAAGCACAATATCTCTGCCGGTATTGCATGACTCCAGCAATAGCCTTTTAGCCTTTGGTTGCGATGCTGCTTCAGATTCGCCTACAAGAAACAGAGGGGCAGTTGGATTTGGACCCTAGAGTACCACAAAAGATCAGGAGAGCATTTACCCTTTTCATGAAGGGCTCTCACCTGAGGAGTCTCACTGACTTTTCCACAGGCATCTCTCAAATTCAAGTGCATGCAAAATACCCAAGAGATAACACAAATGAGCCTGAGCAGAATTCTTGTGTGGGTGACACAAACATTCCCTTTCTGCCTGCTGTTGTTCCCCTTACTGACAAGTGCAAATAAAGATGGGACTGAGTGAATTCAAGAGGGTAAAGCTGAGTTTAGCAGGGAAGGGAATAACTGGCAAAAGTTACAGACTTTTGGAAAAATCAATACATGCCAGTAGTCAAGCTTGTGTATAGTCTTGACATCCCAGCAGATGCACTTTTGCTTTGGGAGATGGATTTTTTTGCCAAAAGTGCCTTTTTTTCTTCATCTTTGGCTCACAGAGTGACTTTGTCCTTTCCTTTTAGATAAGGACCTAGTTACTATGACCTACATTTTTCCATGGTAAAGAGAGAACAGAATTTCTGTCAGAAAGGTTAAAGAAGGCAAGGAAAAAATATGTCCCAAACCCTATGTTTTATTTTAATTTGAAGAATGGGAGGTTTTTTTATTTTTCTTTGTGAGCTATTTTTAACAATGTGAAAAAAAAAGGGTGAAAAGGTAAAAGATACTGAGCAGATTAATTAAAAGTTATTTTATTTGGTCAAATCTATTTTCAAGCTTCTCAGAAGTGTAGGAAAAATTAAGTGAGGGTGAAGTAACTTAATTAAAAGGCAGAGATGGGAGTGGTCTATTAGGTGGGTGAAGAGAGGGGCCTAACACTCCTTCTGCCTCATTCTAGTATCTGACACCTTCCTTAGCAGGAGCAGTAGCAATGAGATGGGATGGATGTGTGGATAAAATGTAAGTATTATTTTTTTGGATGGCACACTGTTCTAACAGCTTGCCCTTGGACTTTATATGCAAAGCAGGTGTTGTCCTACCTGTGATTCTCTTAAATGTTCAAAAATGGTGTCTATGCCTAAATGTGGATCTGCAGAAGCAGTCCAGCAACAGGAAGAATATCTAGTAGCATAATTATTCACCTCCTCCAGATACATTTGTCTCCCATTTGCTTTCACTGGGAAATGTGGAAATACCATAAAACTACTGACTAATTTGAAATAGGATCCTGAAGGATCTGATCTTACTGAGGAGATTCATATTCTGTGTTTATGCTCATCCAACAGCATCCTAGCCTTTCTAAGCACCCGTCATGTTCTACTGAACTTCAGATCTCACTAAACAAGAGGCATTCTTAAAAGATTGTAAAGACACTATGACAATGTGTTAAATAACTATTTTGAAAAAGGCTAATTTAAAATCAGTGGGACTTTCTCATTCGCAAAAAAATTGGTCAAAGAGCTCCCATAACCATTGATCTTGATTTTTAGCAAATCCTGTAATACTACAGAAGTCTCAGAAGGTGTACTGAGATTTTGAAAGAATGAGCTGATAAATGGTATCCTATTCCCCTGAAATCACTCCTGACAAAATCTTGGAGCTAATAAGGAATGTGATCTGTCATGAGTTGAAGAATGGTTATATAATTAATGCCAATTAGTGTGGGTTTTGTAGAAAACAGATCCTGTCAAACAAACCTGTAATGTAACAAATTTGACTTTTGTAAAGGATTAACCTTTACATAGCATCCTCATGAATTGGACTGACTAGCCCTAATGTGCCATAAATTAATATGAAGGCTTAAAAGGCTTTAACTGAGAGGTCACAAAAAACATCAGAAAACAAGGAATTCCCCCAACAATGGGGCATTTGAGTGTTATTGGACGATTTGGGTTGATACTGCATAATGGTTAGGTGCAAACCATCACAAACCTGGCTTACAGAATTGGGGCATGAACTGTAATTCCTGGAAAGGAATGAATTGTAAGAAGAACCATGTAAATTATACTGAATGTTCATGTCATTTTAGTTCTAAATGTTCAATTAGAATTTCCTAACAAATAATAAATTTATAAAAAAATTAAGTTTTCAGGAAAAAATAGATTATATGGGAGATTATATGGGAGATGATGTTTTTTCTACTAGTCATCTGAAATGAAAATTCCTAATCAACTATGAATGTAATCATTTGTGGTCATATATTTGAAAACAAAGAGTGTAGATCAGTATTCCAGAACAAAAGACAGTGTTCAGGAATACAGCGATGCTGGAAGGCATCTGCAGGTCATCAGATATAAGCAGCTGAATCTTTGCTTTCAGTATGATAGGTTAACATGAGTCTCGGCTGTACAAGCACAGGAATATCAGTTAAGAATAGAGAGGTGCTATTATCTCTTTGTATACTACTAATGAGACCATAACTGAAAAAGCATGACCATTTCTGATGCTTCTCTTCAAAAAGCATTCCGAATAAGTGAGGGGTTCAAATAAAGAAAAATGAAAGGCTTGAGGTTTGGAAAACATATTTCATACTGAGAAACTTAAGAAGCTTCTTATACTTAGTTTGTTGAAGAGAAGGTTAAGGGATGGTTTGATAATAGTCTGTGAGTACCTACCTGAGGAACAGATTTCTCACAGCCAGCTCTTTAATCTAGCAGAAAAAAACATAATGAGATTCAGCAGTTGGAAGCTGAAGCAGGAAATATTTAGATTTGAAATATGGAACACATTTTTAAATGGAAGGTAGTTAAACATTGGAACAACTTACCTAGGAATGTGGTTGGTTCTTCACTATGTGAACTCTTTATATCAGGATTGAATGTCTCTCTGAAACATATGCCACAGTTCAAACAGAAATTATGTTTTTTTCCCCAGAAATTACTGAGAGGTCTCTGTGCCTGTGTTTTGCTGAAAGTGAAACAAGATAATCTTAATGGTTAATTTCCAACCTAAAATTTATGGATTTTACCGAGAGTGTAAAAATGCAAACCGAATATTAGGCATCCTAAAGGTCTATCTGAGACCACAGAAAACCAGAAACATCAGGTCTGAGATGCAAGCAACACATTTTAAAGAGTGCTGATTCAGATGTTCATAGTTGTGTAAATGTCAGCTCCTTCACTCTCTATCAAAGTCAGAAAAAATTAGAAGAACTTTCATTTAAATCTTTAAAATCTGGCTTGAGCAGCAGATCATTCAAGCTCCATGTAAGCATAAGCTGGGGAATTGCATGAGTGTTGCCTCCACCTAGAAGACCCAGCCATGAGAGCCTAGGTGAACATCTGGAAACACCCAAAACTCAGCAAGGAAGAGACATTCTTGAGGACCCAAATAGATCCCCATAAAACACATGTGTCTATAGGGTGATCAGGCATGGATTTATTGAGGGAGTGGAGACCTCCTCTCTTCCTTTCCTCAGGTCCATGAGGGTCTAGTTTTCTGTGGGCTCTTGGTCATGAGAGTCAGCTGCAGCTGCATGGCTGTGAAGCCCCACAGAGCTCACCAGGCAGCAAGGTCCCACATTGACCATGAGGGTGATTTGCGGAAAACAGTTGCTTCTTATTCCAGTGTTGCAGGGGTGCAACTGGAGGACGAGGGTGATAATTTTGTGAGTAGCAGTTTGCAGGTTTATCATCATCTTCTTTTTTCAACCTATGGCTTTTTCTTTCTTTTATTTTTTATTTTTTGGAGAGCTTTGAATGTCCAGCAGAAAAAGCTGTCACTGGCAGAAGTGAAATGGCAAGGTTTTATGTGCCACCCTAGGCAAATGGTGATAAAGACCCTTGTGACATAGCAGACCACTTGGCATTCAGCATTTGGCATGGCTGCTAGAGAAAACTCTTTCTGAAATCCTTATTCTAATACCTAAATCACACTGGCTTCTCCAGACACCTGGACTCTAGGATGTATCATATTTCCTGTTGTGTCCTTGTATTTTTGACAGCCAGGCCAGATGCCTGGTTACACCTGAGCTGATGTGGGGATGAAGAACACTTTGGCAGAAGTGTCTTTCAGCAGTTGACATTGCCAGAGGATCATTGACAAAAAGCTTTTCCTGTTTAATCAGCAAGCCCATCCTATGCATAATGGCTTTAGAAAGTTACCTGGTCCCCAACTTTTTCTTAGCTAATAGAAATTAGCTGTAAACTGTGCAGCTGTGAGCCACCTTCATTTTTCTTTGGCAGTTTTTAGGTCTCCCAGTGTATTTTCCCTTCCAAGTGGAACCTCCACCTGTATATACCTTAAACAACCTTCAGCAGCCTGGTGGCTTTCAAATGAACCCAAACATGCTGGTGAATCTCTCCTATGAAGGACCTCACTTTTTTTAGGTAAGAAAACAATACAGCTAATATAGCTTCAAAAGCATATCAGTGATATTCTTAGCGGTCATAGTTTTGAATGGAAGTGGAGGAGTCAAACTGCAGAAGTTAATTGTGGATGTTAATTATATTTTTTTCATTGCTGGCCTATTTTTTGTAAAATCACTTCCATTTCTTATTTATCGTCATATTGCTTCCCATGACTAATAATGGGACCCCCTCCCACAAGAGAGAGTGGCATCACTTAGCGTTTAATTTAATCAGTGCTGTGCTTACTTGGCTTACATAACCCCAGTGAAAGTTGGGCAGAAGGGAGTTATTCCTGAAGGTAGGATTCTCCAGTTTAAATTCTGCAAAGATTGGTAACATCAGGATGGATAAAGCAAAGAAAGAAAAAGAAAGTGAAGAGGTGCTGGTAAAAAGAAATGACAGAAAGGTAAAGGAAATTTGTAGTTCATTTTTATTGATGAAACAAAAAAAATATTGTGGAAGCAGAAAGGGTGTTTAGTACGACCTGAGCCTGTGTTTGGGTGATTGCTGAGAGATAAATATAATGTGGAATTTGGCACAAATAAACAGATGCCTGAACAGCTTCTGGAACCACTTCTCTTTTAGTGTTCATCGCAGATATACAATGGGGCTGTTTGAAAGGCATAAATAAATGTGACACATAAATTTAACTATGTTAGGCTAACGAGTTGTACTAAACTAAATAAAATAAGGAAAGAAATTTATTAAACACAGAATGCTGTAGTATTACACTAGAAATGAAATATGGCTCATGTCCCCAGCTGGAAGAACACTCATGTGGCTTATCTGCACAATTTATTTGGGAAGAGGTTGACACACATGACTCATGAGAGCTTAGAACAGGCATCTGCTAAACAGGTATAAATCACTGCAAAACTGAGTAGTGTAGCTGTATTTCTGAAGTGAACAACCAAAACACTTTTATATTATATTTTCCATTGCCTCTCTTCTTTCTGTGCCTCTGTTTTAGATTCTTAGCTCTCCAAAGGAGGCAGGGCCTGAAGCATTGACCTTGATTGTGGGAAAGTTCAGCTGCAAGCTCAGACAGTGTCCAGCTCTACGGACTTTTCATTTCACTTTGCCTTGGTTCTCACGTGGTCCCTGTTCTTAAACAATTTCCTCTTATGAGTCATTGGATAAGATGCAGTTGGAGTGGGGATCAGGACTTAGGAATCTCACTGCATTACTGCTGGATGACTGCAAAACTGTGAAGCATGAATAAGGCTGCTTTATACTGCAATAGTCCAATGAAGAGATGAGTTTAAGACCTCTGGTTATTCTCCTTCTCAGATGTTACAACACAGCTGCAAGGGTGACTAAACTGCTTGTGAAGCAGCTCATAAATCACAGACATGATTTATCCAGTGTCTTAAAGGAAATGCAAATCATACCTCCCTATGAAGGTCTTCCACTTGTGGTGGATTCAGAAGCTTCTTCACAGATGCCCAGACATCACTGGGCCAGGTTGACAGCTGCTGAGAGAGGCAGGACAAGCCTTTCACTCCCACCTGCCTTCCCTCCCTCTTACCCCAACGCTCTTGCATTTCTAGCTGCAAAAGAGCCCACCTTCCTAAGGGTAAAGACTGTTCCTGTCTGTTGCTTGCCTTTAGCTTGGCATTAGAGACCTGTCCTGGCAAACAGAAGCCTTAGCTCACATAGGCTGAACTAGTCTAATATTCAGGGCTCCTGTCCCCTCAGTGAGAAGGTGGCTTTGACCCTCACTTGTGCATAGCCTGGTGGTTTCCACTCTTTGCTTCTTTGCTTCCTGCAAATAAAACTAACCTGCTCTGTTGTGCTTTGCAACCAACTTGAGGCTATGTGAGTTATGTGTGCTCTGACAGGGTGTACTGAATCCTCTATGGGAAGCTTTGATTAGGTAGATGTCCAGGGAATTTTGAGAGCATTTTGGGTTTTAGTTTGTCTAGAAATTAGCACTTTAACACAACTGAGGTACTGTCATTGCTTCCCCTACAGAAATCCACTCCTGGAGAGATTATTTCTCGGAATTCCCATTCTCTGACTCTTCAGGAGCTTCCCTTCATATGCTGAGGCTTTACCAAGAGTCAGATAGCTTAGCCTTTAACTGTAGCTCAAGCCAGCTGTGGTGGAATGCAATTACCCCCCCACCCCATCTCGGACCCAAAGCGTAATGGAGCACAACTATTCCCCCCCTGCCCCACCTTATCTCAGGTCCCAGCTGACTGCAAATAACTGACAGCGCCCAGGGCTGACCAGGAGGAACTAGGCGATACTGGTTGCAACTGGTAAGGCCAGAAATGGGCATGAGGTCAGCAAAAAGGTTTATTTTCCCCAACATAGCATGAGGTCAGCAAAAAAGGTGCATCTCCACACCAAATATTGTATGACCATGAGTCAAACTCCATGCCCATAAATAGCTCTGCAGCCTAGAGCCCACTGAACTTTCCTGCAGGGCAGCAGGCTGCAAGGCGTGAATCTCCCCTTAAGTTGGGACACCTCTCAAAATTACTCTCCAGGAGTTAAGAGAACCTCTGACAAGAAACCGTTGGAGTGGTAAGAAACTGAGACCTGGGCAATAACAAATGTGCAGTAAGATTTGCTTGCTATGACTACACTGTATAGCCATCTTCAATAAATCTGTTTGCAATAAACCCAGAGATAATAATAATAATAATAATAATAATAATAATAATAACAACAGCAACCTACTAACCAATAACACCCCCCGCCACACACACCCCGACACCAGCATTTTAAAAGTGCAGGAATTCAAAATGTTTTACAGGTCCAGTCCTGCACTCCTTGTTCATGAAAGCAGAGCACAGATTCATGGAATTTAAGCAAGAGAGAGACCATTACATTACAATCTGCTGTGCAACAGGCCAGTAATTTTTGCTTCAACCCTATAAGGCCTGCTTCTGCCAGCATATAACTTTCAGAAAGGGAGCTGAACTTAAAACATCTCTACCAGTCTTAGCGAGAATTTGGCTTGAACTTTGGCCCAAGGGAAAAAGAAATTAACCCTGCAGATCACAGGAAAAAACTTTGTTGCTGGAGACTTTTTCTGGCTTCCCTTTTAAATAGCACCAAAGCATAGTCGTCAGAGACTTACATTTTTTTATTGATCTGATGCTCACAAGTATATGATTTTGTTTTGTCCTTTTGTTACATACAGCATTTACCTTAAACTCCCACTCTACTGATATTTGTTATTATTTTTTTTGACTACTAATGCTGTTCCCCATTGAAACCCTTTCTGACAGCAGTGTCTTTAAAATGCATGAACAGACCTAGCTAGCTGCATATTTTAGGATCTTCTGCACTACATCTCTTGAAAAAAGCTTTTGCAGGTGACTCAGTCAAAAAGCCATGGCCAGTCAGAAGATCGAGAGTAGAAATATTGCTAGTCATCTCTTCCAAGCATCTTCTCTTAATAATTTGTAATGATAAGGGATTGAAAATGAAATTAAAATTCTTTTGTAATTTCATTATCCTGGAAGTGATTTTATAACCTGCTGAGAATTAAACGTTGAAGTACAGCACAGTGTACAAAATAATTCCTGTTTTAATACATTTTTATGGCCCTCAGAGGAGCAGCAGCACAGCTCAGCTCAGCATTAGTCTCTGTATTACTCAGCTTTCCAGGTCTTTAATTCAAAATGAAAATTAAACAATATTCTTTTTACCAGAGCAGTTCATCCAGAACTGGCTAAGAAAATCATTTTTCATTTTGAAAGGTTCTTACTCAAACCCTTTCAAGGTGTTTTTTTAATTGTTTAATCCCCAAATTGAAAACCCAGAATCCTCTGTAATAAAAGATGTGGAGCCCCTAGGTGCTAATTGCATTGCCTGCCCGTTACAGCTGATATGCACTAGTTAAAAAGCTATGATACTATGCATAAAAGCATAACGCCTGAAATAAAATTCACATGGTATCCAAACCTGATAAATTTTTCAAGAGGTTCTGCTAGATGTTCAGGTATCTGTATAAATAAAACATTAGTGTTTTAGCATTATTTTGATAATTCCATCATTAAATCCCAATGAATAGTAGAAACTGGGTTGTTTGTTTAACCAAGTTTCTGACCTCTGCCTCTGATGTAAGATCAGAGAGCAGTGGTCTTCATTCTCAGATCAACACAGACAGCAAGAAACAAGTAAGAAAGGGACAGTTCAGCTGATACAAATGGAGCAGAGCGTTCCGGGATTTTACCGACGGGTCTGGCATGAATCAAGTCCAGAAGTAAAATGCGTTCCCTCCCCAGTCCCTGCGCGCTCCTATGACTTTGCAGCCACCTCCCCAGTCCCTCTGGCCTCTTGCTGATGGCACAGCGAGGCTTCCTGCACGTGTGATAGCTTTACCGCTGATTTCTCTCATGTGGGGGGCCTCCAGTCTCGCTGGGAAACTGTACTGGCTTCTCTGCTCTCTCTCCATAGCCTGTGGCAGTAACAGGGCCAAGATTTAGCTACTGGCTGGAATACAATGCACTCTGGCAGAGCTACCTGAGAAATAGCTGCCAGCTGATGCTACGCTGCCTTCCTGGCTTGAGATGAACAAAGAGAGCCATAAGTAATGTCCTGCCTCCTCAGCACATGCTGAATACAGCAGAAAATTTGACTTGGTTGCTGTGCACTAATTCCTCCTTCCTTATATGATTTTTTCCCTTTTCTGTTTTTCTTTCTGTTTGTTTGTTTGTTTTGGATATTCATTTTAATTAATTTAAAACAAATGAAGCCACCAGATACTCCACAATCCATAAACTTTCCACTCTCTGCTGAAATGAGCGTTTTCAGTGTCAGCCACAGTAGCAGTATCTGTTGCCTTTAAAGCCTTTGAAGTATCCACAGCTCAGGCTGATGGCATTCAGAAGGGAGAAACTGAAGGGTTGGGGGAGGTAAGGAGGAGAGGCAGGGCTTTTTCTTTGCCTACAACTATGCTTTACACTATGAACAGCAGAATTAGAACACTTAAAAAAAAATAAAGCAACCCATTGATTTTTCCCATCAAAAGCAGTTTCAGCCTAAGCCACAGTTATTTGAAAGCCTTCTTAGGTAACAGACATGATATGACCTGATGAGGCTGGAACTGCAAGTGCCCATTTCAGGGGGAGAAAAAAGAAAGGGTTTGGGATTTCTAAAGATCCTCTTATTTCCACTTTAAAATATCCTGGATAGGAATTAAAGTGACTGCATTTTGTGGTGAAAAAACAATGGGGAGGGGTGTTAGTAGCTCAAAGGCCCCATTTGAGTAACTGGGCTGCAAAGCAGCCTTGTAGGGAAAATGGACTTTTTTCAGAACAACACTTGAGGCAGGAGATTTGATTAGAACAGGCTTGCAGGGGACAGCAATGAGCAAGAGCCATCATGTGTTTGGCTAGAATCACACAGTGCAACCAAAGGGTAGCCACAGCGCAGAAGGAAGATGCTCAGACAGTCTCATATTTTCTCTGACCACATCTACATGAAAATTAGAAGCAGCATATACATGGCACCAAGCTTCAGCTAATAAACTGAGCTAATAAACCCCCCAGACAGGGGTTGTCTTCTCAGATGTGACACAGTGCTAATATGGTCACACTGTTTCTGGACCATTGGTGCTTACTCTAGGAGATGATGTGCATGAAGTAGCAAGTTCTTGAACTGTTTTTAACTTGTCAATGCATAGTACTTTGCAGTTGTTAAAAGAATATTTCAAAGAATAATTCTGAAATAAATTCAGAGAGATTGGAGAACAACTGATTTTTTCAAAAATACTAGCTTGACAGGTTGAGTTAGAGGAGGATGTAGAATTGTCAAGATTTTGAATAATGGCTCTATCCCACTTAGAGCTGAAAAACTGCTATCTTGTAAAAGTGAACTTAAAATCCAGAGGGGAAAAATGTCAGACTGGGTCAGTCAAAATACTTCCTTTAGCTAAATTCAAAATCTTATCTGTGATCTTTGTCATTGGAAACATATTTATCTGTTATGACAATAGATTTAGTTAGCTTCTGAAAGAAACTTTGAATCAAAAAATGAGAGCTTCCTAATAGGAAAATGTCAAAAGATTATTTAGTGAAAATTTAAACCTTTTAAAAATGATAATGAGACAGGGTCACTTCTGAGGAATTATCTCAGGAAGATCTGGGGCTAGCTTTGCTGATAATCTCTAAGAATCTCTTTTTCCCTGAAAAATTTGCAAGGACCTTTATGCAAAGTAAAGTTGAAAGATCGTTGCCAGCTAGAATGCAGACAGGAACAGGGCCCTCGAATCAGTAAAGAGGATGCCTTAATCAGGTGGGTAATATAAATCTGGGCACATTAAAGCACAAACACATGTTTATGCATTCTCGAATGGGATGGATGTAAGCATCTCCATAAGCGTGTTCTGGGCTTGTCAGTCTCGATGACAGTCTTAGCAAGAACATGGGAAGAAAAGAGGCGTGAAAGTGAGATGGCAAAAGGCTTGTTAGGTAGAGGAAAGCATAATAAAACAGAACTGCCAAATGCAGAAAGATACTGAGATTATGATGAAACTCAAGGATTTTCACATTTTTGTTTATAAATCTCTTAATTCTCTTACACTGAAAGTGTATCAACACAAGTGAATCAACACTGTTTAACTGTTTCTGCCAAGTTTTTTTCATTGATGTATAGTCCAGCATTTGTTTGGTTATAGAAAATGCTGCAAACAGCTGCTACCTGGTTGCCAGAGTCACAGCTTTCTCCTCTGTGATCTCACGTTTATATCAGTGAGAATTATATATACACATTAAGTCCTTTCCATTATCCACAAGGGAAAGAGTGGAGGGGAAATGAGAAGGAGGGATGCTCATCTCGGTCTGTAGTAACTTCCAGGAAACTGGGCTCTACCAGAAGAGGAAGCGAAGTGCCTATCCACAGAGCACAGTAAAGGAGAGACAAAAGAACTGATTTCCACAGGCATCCTTGCCAGATGAGTGCAGATATTATTAGGATCCCGGCTTTTGCTTCTTGGCAATGTTTCCTTTGTGTCGGAGTGGGAGACGGACCCGGAGTAACGATAAGTCTCAATATGAGTATGATCGTTCTCCCTTTATTAGAGCTTACACAGAGTATATATAGACAAGCAATAAGCATGCACTAGCAATAGCTGTATGACTGGTTTACAGTCTCTGTTCACACGCCTAAAGCGAATACACAATTGGTGCAAAGTTGCTGTTCACGTGGAGGGGCTTGTCAGCCCCCTCCTTTACTTGTTTACCACTACTTGTCTTCCCCTTCTGTAATGGTCTAGGAATGCTCAAGGACAGTTCACATAGCCGCGGGATCCTCCCTCTATTGTGAAGACAGGATTGCTCACTTCTAAGAGATCATGCCCCTTTTCACTTAACCATTCTTCCACACCTTTGCACCTCCCAGAAGCTGAGAGCTGTGGTAAGCATCTCCTACCACAGGATGGATCTACCTGCCCTACTGGGGAAGGTAAGTCCTTCCAGATGGTGTCCGGTCAGGGGCACCAGAAAGGGGGATGCACTTATTGCTTAATCTCAACCTTGTCTCATGGTTTAGAGTAGTACCAGAGCAAGTTGCCATTCCCAGAAACTGAATGGTGAGAGTTGGTGGTGAAATTTTGGGTAGATATGTCCTCATCCCAGGTCATGAGGATATACAGTATCCACATCTTCAGTTTGCTTGCTTTGAGGTGTCCTGACAGACCTTTGGATTTCAATGAGATGATTGTATTGGTGACCCTGCCTAACTTCAGTTCTTACGGACTTGGAAGAAATAACTGAACCTTTACAAATATGTGCAAAAATAGTTGTGCCGTTGGAGGAAGATATTTTTGACAGCCAAGGCAGGATCTGAATTGGAAGTCCCCCTCCCAGCCCGAAGAGAATAGCCACTTTTCGACTGGCATGTTGTTCTATTTTCTTCTCCTGATTTACACTATTCCATGTGCAGAGCAGATGGTAAAATTAGAGTGTAGCCTATGTTACTTATCACCATAAGTAATTGCATTCATCAAGTAAAAGATACTATGATCCAATGAAGACAATGTCTGTTGGATAAGTCCTCCGGCAGAAAGAGAGTTTGATTATTCAGGGCAAAAATAAAAACAGAATAAATATCTTTGTTATCAATAACAGTGAGAAAAGAAACTCAGAAAATTTGCTTGATAAGTATATGGGAATTTACTCAAATATGCTCAGTTGTGTTTCTTTTTGCTATTAGTGAGACTCAATAAGAAGTGGAGCAGCCTGGTTCTTTATACACTGCTCTATCTCCCGGGCAATGTTATGTAATAGGAAAGGACCAAAGCATGAAGAGAAGAATTTCTCTACCTTGTATTACAGTATGTCATAATATCTGCAATATCACTGCATGCATGTTATTCCTTTGGGTGAAGATACAGGCATGGATAATAAAAAATATGCTAGGACTGAGCAATATAAAGTGTAAATATTTTTCAGCAAGGTTAAGGAGGCTGAACTCATCCTCATGAAATAGAGCAACTGAATTTTTAAGACTAGAAATATATGAAATGTTCCCCAACAGAACATTTGGGAACCACACCCTCCTCTTTATCAATGCAGACAATTCTCCTTTGTGCATTTACTAGTGCTTTTCCTACATGATGGTTAAATGTTGTAAGTAATGGAGCTTTTATCACTTCATTCAGGGAAATTATTTTGCAGCTGAATACATCTTTATTGTCACCCCATTTGGAAGACCGTTGTGTATATTTATTTTCTTAATCTTGTCCCATCTCCCCTAGCTTTAATCCCTTAAAGAACTCTAAGTAATTTGTTTCACCACTTAAGGTTTGTACTCCTGCTTATAGGTTATCATTATGCTTTCTCTTTTATCACAGCTTTCATTTTTTCCCTCTTAATTCAAATCCTCCATCATCTAATTCCTTTTCCAAGTGTCTCTCTTATTTTTATTGTAATGTGATGATAATGCTGAAAATTAAATCCAGTTTTCTAGGCAAGTTTGTCAAATAGAGAAGAGCCTCACAGACTCATGGGTGCTTAGTGATGTTTGCGTGTGATTTCTGCCCTTTTAAATTTTCTTTAGAGGCACACCCAGCTTCCAATTTTTATAATTTTTCTATTTGAAATTTGTTTTGATATACCTGAAGTTCAACAAAGCCCTTCTGTTGGCTGTGAACAACCTGTGTTATCTAACTCATTATCCAATATCTGTAATGTGTGTTCTGCTTTTTAACCGGCTGATTAAAATTTAAGTATGTTGTGGGAGGGGACCCAAGAAATTTCAAGATAGCAACATGAATATTTTCAGCAGGAGTATATGATCTCAAGTAAATGTAGGACATTTGCTTTCCTTGAACAGTCTTATTAACAAATCTTGCCTCCTAACCTAACAGAAAACAACATCTGAGGTAGCGTTTGTATATGATACAATACTTCCATTAGCCTGTCACTGATTTAAAGTTTTTCTTTGTTTTGATGCTGTTTTTTTTTGTTTTAATTAATGAATTATCCATTATATTCTTAAACAAAAAGTAGCCTTTTGGCTAAATGAACCATATGCACCCTTTGTTTATCTTGTCAGTTAGAAAAAGAATTAATGTCATGGGGAAAAATAATAATTACATTCCTCCCTGCTCACATGATATTAAGAGGAATAAATTTTGGCAGGCCTGTTGGCAATTGGAATTTTTCTTGTTGCTAAAATCTTTTATTTTTTGTCCTGCATACTGCTATGGTCTCAAGAAGGAACTGAGGTTTCTGACGTCCACAACATTCATATCTGTCATGCCATTTAATGTAGCTTGTCAACCTATGAACTGAAGGATTTTTCAGACAGTAGAGTTAGCACTAGCATCGATTTGAAGGCCTGCCTGTCAAAGTTCATCTCAGTTTTGCAGTTATGACTGGCCTTGTATCTCCTAAGTGTGCAAGTTTAGCCTAACAGATGACATAAGTATAGACACCGTATAAGCAGAGACACCGTATGCGCATCTCTTTTGATTATTGGGATCTGCATGACTGTTCAAGAATTACATAAGCAATGGGGGTTTCAGAGTTTCAGCACCTAAGGCTACCAGAATAAGAGAGTGGTGATGTGGCTCTACCGCAGACTTGAACTATCTTTGGAAATTAAAATGAACAAACAATAATTTGTTACCATATAAAATTAACGTGTGGCTCCAGTGGTGTTCCAAGTGGAAGAGAGATTCTTTAGAATAAAATCCCTATTCCCAGGCAGTGCTCTGGAGGAGTCAACTATTGATGTCATTCTAACTTATGAAATCCACCAACATTTTCAATCTGAGTTTTGATCTAATTGTTGGAAAATGTCCTGTACACTAAAAGCTACTGATGACCTTCAAAAGTAGCTAACAAAGGCTTGTTCTCTGCTTTAGTAGATTCAGTATTTCAACTACTTTTCAAAAAGGTACATTGGATTCTTCATATGGTTGTGGTTGATGAAGCGACTCTGAGCCACTCTCATTTGTCCATTTGTTAATAAAATATTTTCCTTCAATAGCTAGAATTTTTTCTTTTTTTTAACCCCCAACCCTTATGCATTCTCAGGCTCCCTAGGAGCTTCTGCTGCAATTTATGACCTTTTGTCCTTTTGCATTTCAGGTTTGTGTGATATTTCTCTTATACCTATTTTTATTATACTGTAAAAATTGATTGTGATTACCTTCACACTATTCCACTTCTTGTCAACTGTTCTGGAAATCATTCTTCTAAGACTTTAGCATTAAGTTGAAAGATTTCCTATTTATTTAATTTTATAAGCTTCTTCCTCCTACCCATATTGCTGGTGATACAATTACTCCCATGATCTATATTTCAAAAGTTGAGAGTCTTCTTTGTTCTCAGTTTATCTCTGGTGTTCCGTAATAAATGTGTCACCAAGTTGCAGTTTTTCCTTGTAGAAATATCCTTGAGTTTAGATAATATTGGATCAAATCTTTCCCAACTGAAATAAGAAAAGTTATTTGTAGTAGGGATTAATTTGGTCCACTGTATGCAAGCTAAATTGTTTTGGGGAATTTCTACCACACAGAGCTTTCTAACCAGTATGGCTGATGACTAAGACTTCCCTTCTTCCAGCTTTGCAGGGAAAGGGAGTTGTGGTTTGCAGAAGATTTGCCTAGTTTTTCCTTCTCTAGATTACTCTCCCCCTTCTCAGAGCAGACCAGTGGGGTGGGATGGAGAACAGTGCAAAAAAATGTATCACCTTCTTTGTATAATGGCTTTAATCTAATACACCATATGAAGCTCCATGGTAAAGTTTAAAAATAAAGAGGAAAGCAGGGATAGAAAGTAGAAGTACAGCAAAGGAGAAAATATGTTTTAGATCAGATCAGAAATAAATGGAGAGTTGTCATTCACTACAGGATCCATTTCAAAGCTGTACAGTAAAGAAGTTAGGGGCACCAAGCTCAAGAGTTCTTGTTCATGATAGATGAAGAACAGCATGGTCTCTACAGACTGGCGCTATGAAATCTGAGGCTTGGCACAGCCACAGAGGAAGCAGGAGGGCTGGAGGCATGTGTAGGAGAAAGTCTGGAGAAGCAGTAGATTGATTAAAGTTGTCAGAGTTCCCGTCTCGGCCCCTCCTTTAACACATGGTGGGCCTGATGCAGGTTGACTGATGCAGACCACTCCTCTGCAAATCTTATTGGACCTGGAGTTAATGTGGCAGGAGGGTAGCTGGCACAGCAAATGTGTAGGCTTACCGTACACAGAATCATCCCACCACTTTGCAATTTTCAGCTATCAGCAGCCCAGACTTGTTTTCAAAGTGAGACATTCCAGCTACATTTAAGGAGACGACAAGACTTTTCAGAAGAGCAAAGCCAGGATTCTCACGGTAGGCTGCCTAGAAATTAAAATGCCTGCCTCCCATCTGGATTCCCTGTCACGGATTCGCTCTGCTGGCTGGAGATAGGCCAGAGCTCTCTTTAACAAGAGAAAGACCAACAGAGGAGGCACCAGTGATTTCATCTGAGGGAAATCTTACACTTTCATCCTTTCCAGTCTGGAAGATACATGGTCATTCTGACACTCCTGTCAGGTGTTTCCTTTCCCCAGTCCAGCACAGAGGCAGGCATTTCTGCACCTGTGGTGTTGATGGGGAGAACTGCAATAGTCCCAGGGTCCAAGTTGCCAGTGGGGGGGAGAAAATGAGGAACAATACCAAGAAAAGAGGATGAAATTTGGGAGAAAAATGGAAGCTGGCTAGTTGAGGGCAACAGTTAAAAATAAAGAAATAATACCACTGTCCAGCCAATCAATGGCAGGTACTGGATGGGAACATGGATGTGCTAAGCAAGGAAGTAAATACAGCAGCTCCAACTTGAAAAGCAATAAACATTTTAGATAGTACTTGAATCAGTGTTTTTATTTTCTAGTGTGAGCAGCAGATCTCCATGTTACTTCCAGTCAGGCACATTCCAGCTCTGCTGTTTTTTCACTGGCCCTATTTACACTACAAAAATAAGTAACTGCTTTGGTTCTGCTGCAGTCAGATATACCCTTCCACAGTTCAGCGTATGCACAGTGATGAATGCAGTTGTGATGTTGATGGCAGATAAGGGGGCTTATCAAAAAGGGGCTGCCGAAGTGACAGAAGGGTAACCCCTCCCTCTGTCTTCATAGGACATCCCTCAGTAGTGAATAAAGCTTAAATCTGGTATAAATCAGTCTACTGAATCAAAGAGCTTAATGACTTACAGATTTTGAAGGTTTTCTGCACTGAGCCCAAATATGGGTTTATGTTTTAATTTTCTTGTGTGTTAAAAATTCCACTATCTGCAGTCCCCCAAGCTTCATTGTGCCATTAGATAATCATAAGGGGACTTTTATTTTTACCATTACAGTTGCTGTTATTGCTAGTATTATTACTTTGTGTTTATTTATTCCGTCTAAGGACTTCAGACATAGATGATGTCAACTGATGGATTTCCCTGGTTACAAAAGATGGGTCTTGTTTATCGGTTTCAAGCTGTATTCTGTGTGCTGAAAAGTTACAGAAAGAGATTAAATGTGACTTTGTGAGTGAGAGAGAGCAGGACTTCCTGAACACAGAGGTTGCTGGGCTTATGCAATTGGGAATTTCTGAAGAAGGAAAATGCCTGCTGTTAATGGCTTTTACTGAGTTCATCTTACTTGAATTTCTGTCCTCTCTTTGCAAATAAACAAAACAAATATAGGTGCAGGGCTGATCTGTGCAACTGATTTCTCAACCACATGGGAACGAATCTGGAAAATCACAACCCACTCCAGTCTCCAAAACCAACCATATGAATCAATAGAACGATGGTGTTTTAATCCTAAAACCTGAACATTTCCCTTGGCGCTGAACATGCTGCGTGCTGAGAAGTGTCACAAGCTGGGCTAAGCAAAATACGGGGTCTTCCATTTCCTGCCCCGGCACAGCCTAGGATTCCCAAACTTCTCAATCATCTTCATGTTCAAACTTCAGCAGGGCACTTCCAGATATGAGTTCAGGGTTTAGCTGAAATCTCATTTCTGTAAAACTTCCTTGAAAGGTTAGATCACTGCTAGACTGAGCCAGGGCTTTGCAGCCCTGTCATAAAAGTGATTATTCTTACTTGAGACTTGAACTGATTGAAAACCTCCCACCCCTTTCTCAGTCCCATAACACTGTATATTTAGATCACGTTGTCACGCCATCCTTTTCCCCATCCTCATAACAATGGCAAGGTAATTGAGCACTTTTTCATATCAGCCTGTTATTTGTTTCTGAAAGGGATGAATGTTATTTAAAATTTCATCCCACCCACCGTGTGAAACTAATAGATCTGTTTAATTGTGGGAAAACTGTATGTGTGTATATTAAGGAAAAAAAACTGAGAAAATACATCTTGAATGTTGATTGCTAATGAGATCTAATGATACCAAATAGGCTGTGCTGCTCTAACCATTTCAGCATGATAAATGTTTTAAAATTCTACTGAAAGAAACACTGAAATAAGTTACAGCGCCAATTAGCAAGACACCCTTGAATGAAAGTAATAGGCCCTGGGGAGTATTATTTCAAAAAGTGGGCCCAATTACACACATTGGATATATATTTCCTTTCAAACTTGCTTCCTTCCTTTCTTCTTAAACAGTGAAAATTCCCAGCTGATTTCAATGGGAGTTATGGCTAAGCAGGAGTAAGCTTCCTGTTACAATTAATGTCAGTTTTCTGTGATATATGAAACAGACAGGTAAAGTTATAAAAATTTGCTATCACCTCCTGTTGCTCAAAACACTTGACTGGGACCAGCTGAATGATCAGAGTCAAATTTAGTGATGAAGCATTTTTAATGTTTAGGAAATGCTTCTGACTGTTATATGACTGAGAACCTTATAGCCCTGAGAGATCCCTTGAGCCAGGAATTAACTGGATGCTTCCAGGAAATGGTTAATGCTCACAAAAAAGAAGGAAGATCAAACTGCATGTTTCAGCAGTGCTGGCTCATAGCTTCATAGTGTAAATAAAGTCCAAATATTGTCACTAATTGTCACTGTGGGAAGCAGAGGAAGAGGAGAATGGACTTAGCTAGGGTGGTGATCTAGGATTATACACCTCAACTTTTTGCCTTTCAGAAAGCAGCAGCAGATCTAGCTTTCCATGGTGGTATCTCAAAAGCAATGCTCAGAGAGCAGGGATGGCTCCTGCTGCTGATCACATCCTGTAGCTCTTCCCTTCCTGGAGCTCTGGCATGGTCAAAATTGGCAGCAGGATCATTTTGCTGCTACTTGCAATCTGCGAGTGTAGGCAAGGGATGCACTCCCAGATGCGGTGGTATAATGCAGCAGACTGTGCTGCTCTCTGTGTGCAGCTATTCACCGGTACCAACTCAGAGATGAAGCAATGGCTACTCCTGAAAAGCGAGTACAGGACCAGGCAGGCCATGGGTTAGATTCAGAATCCAGTTCATGGTTACACGCAGGTCCTATGTGCCCGTCCAAGAGTGAGTCTATCACACCAGTGCCACAGGAGGAAAAGCAAAATTTCTCTTTATTTGTTTTTCCTTCAAATGGTGATGTAGCTTAGCTAGAGTGAGGAACACAATAGGGAAGCAGAGCGATTTGCATCAAATAGCTCTTGTTTCATTTTAGAGAAAAACTTACCTGGAATCAGTCATTGTTGTCCTTCTCTGGTGGCAGATTTCTATTTTACTTATAACAAAGACCCATAATTCAGAGAGATAAGTGTTTCTGTAGTCTGTATTACTTTGGGGATTTGAAAAAACATGAATCAATCTCTGGCACTTACATTTTTAGCACTGCTTTTATTTATGTGTATATACAAGTGTTTTAGTAGTGTAAAGGTTAGCAGGGCTAGTGTTAGGCTTGATGAAAACTCCAGTAGAACTTAGATTTCTGCTTGTATCTGGAAGAAGTGCTCCTTCTTTGCCTTATTACCATCCAACCTTGTACTGCAAGTCAGATTTTAGAGTTAAAGAAGACCCCCCAAAGCTGCTGTATGTGAAGGATTAAAGTAATACAATATCTTTAAATGAATAGAAACAAAAGCAATTGCTATGATGCAATGAGCATCAATATAGTCTGAACCAAAGCTCACTGAAGTTACGGGAAAAGTTCTTGTTTACCTTGACAAACTTTGAATAGGATCGTATTTTGTATTGCAAACTCTGAAGTGATTATTTCCTCCATGTACTTTTCTATTTCCAATTTCATTACTATATCTTCTACACAGTGGAGATTATAGCTCTCATGGAGAAATTCTTGAATATTCCATTCTTAAAAAGTCAGTAGTATTTGAAAGTGGAAATTTTTGGAAAAAAAATCTTAGAAAAATATAACGTTTCCAAAACTTATTGCATTGTAATCTTTCTCAAAAGAAATGAAATGGTCAGTTTTTGGTTTGGGTATAATAGCCTCTACTTATCTGAGCTGCCATGGTGTCTCATGGGAAGTTATAGCTCAGGTGTACTAGCCACTGGCTTTTTCTACAGCTGAGTGGTTTAAACCTCTCATTGCCTCCTAGTATATCCCTGGGGCATGAATAAATTTTCACTCTTGATTTTATTTCAGGACAAAACAACAACAACAACAACAACAACGAGATTTCCATAGGATATGAATCCTGCTCTTTTATGGATGAGTTTATGTATACAGGGGCTGTGGAATCAGAGACATTTTGACTTTGATCCCTGATCCTGCAAAGCATTGAAATTGTACTATTCTTTCAAAAAAGAAGTCACAAAGCATACATATCCCTGTGAGATAGGGACTGGCTTTGTGTTTTTCAAGTAAGTGCAAACTAAAAGTGATCAACATTATATAGAAATGGGTAAAAAAACAGCAACAAAATGTCACACAAAAATCCCTGTGGAATAATCAGATCAGTAGTTTATATGTAAAGTACAATGCATATTATAAATAAATAAATACATACGAACAAACCTAAACACATGAATTGCATTCTCCTGTAGTCTTTATAAAAACTGCATCATTTTCTATCCATGATATAATTAATGCTTAGCCTAATTGAAGAAATAAAAAGTTTTATGTTTGTATATGATAATTTTGTGAATATACATATATTATCTAAATGCCAACAGTCAAGGAAAAACAAAAGAAAAAAAGACCATGCTCCATTTTGTCACCTTACATATCCTGTAATGCATCTTTATTTTAAGTGGCCTCCATGTGGGTACAGAGCTGCATATGTAGCAAGTGACGGTCCAACTTCACTTCTTATTCCAGGCTTGGAATGCCAGCCAGGTAGACTTGCTTGCATTTTTATTTATCACTGCACAGAAGAAATACTTGCACCAATTTTCTAACCTAAGACCACAAGCCTTTCAACTTCATGCAAGCTATCAAGACAATCTCCTATATCAAATTGTCCCCTCTAATATATTGTGACAATATTTTTTATCTTTCATACTTTGTAAGAGTAGTCTGCAAAAATAACTGACAATCATTTTCTCTTAATGTTTTCTTCCTGAAAGAGAAGGCATCCTGCTAATAGTAGGTAACAATATACCCTTCCAGTTCCCTAGAGAGATGTGCTGCGTCCTCCTTTTTTTTTTTTTTCTGGCCATACCTACATTGGATGGAAAAATAGCTCCCCTCCCAGCTGAAGTATATATGAAATGTATTAGAAATTAATTCAAATCCATTATGCAACCAAAAATATAAACTTTCTGTCTTAGATTTGGAACCATTTGGGATTCCTATCTGCTCTATTCAGCAATGCTACCAGCTGCGCCTTCTGGTCTCCCCTTTTCTCTGCAGTGCCGAGTACAAGCAGGATTCAGTTCTCATCTTGGCGTCCTGGGGTGATGATGACAACCACAAAAAAATAATAAAAAAAGATTAGTGTTTTCAATATCCCTGGAATAATTTTCCCTGGCTACTGAAACTAGCCAGTCCTTTAATTAGTATACAAAAGCTATTCCTTTTTTCGCTCAAGGTGCTGAACTGACGTTTCTGACCGACTTTTCTATTAAAACACAAATGGGAGACAGAAACTAACTAACTAACTAGAAGGCAAATTATCTGAAATATCAGCATAGCTGCTGTTCTTAAAATGATTTCGCCAATACTGTAATAATGCAGAATAAAAAAGCAAAACCAAGGCAGATATTATTTGAAGTGATTTATGGCACAGAAACAAGTATAGTGCAAAACTGCACATGCTGGTTAATGGGAAAAAAAGGCATTCCTAGGTTTGATTTATCACATTGCTATGTAAATATCTAAATTAGGTCAAATGAATTGTGCATCATAATTGTTATTTCTCTCCACCCAACGGAGAGTACCTAAATGAATAACTCATATGTAGATACCTATGTGGTGTACTAAATTTGCCCATATATCTCACGTAGCCTGGCAGATTAAGAGGGGTGCACAAGGTGACATACTGGGTGTTATATTGTGCCATGTCTTGAATGATATGCAATGCTGTACTATTAGCATATGATGAAAAAACTGAGCAATTAAGCATCAGATAAAAAATTTTTTGAAGGTAAATAAATGAAAAAAAGTTCAAAGTCCACTTTATATTCAATTTTAAAAATAATCATTTTCATTTTACTTTCAGTGAAAACAATTTTTGAAAAGGTGAAATGTCTTGAAAATTATAATATCACAGGATAAGGGGCCTCCATTCAACAATGTCCTTCTGTAAGCTGCTATTTTAAGGACAGGCTTAACTTTCCAATGATTAATTTTTTTCTTGGTTCAGGGCCTAAATTAATTACATTTTTGGAGTAGTATTCCATGTGCACAAATATTAATATAAAAGATAATATGCAAGTGATCCAGAAGTCTTTACACATTGATTTGAGATCAAGTGCAACATAACCAAAGTGAATTAGATCAGTAGAAAAATATGTTTAAGCCGTAAAGCAAATATACAAAGAAAAGCAAATGAGATTATCAGCATCATTAAATACATTAATGTGCTTAAAGAAGGTATTTTATCAGCTAAAATAAGATCACCAGTCTGAACTAAATTTGCTGAAACCAGCCACTGATGGCTATATTAGACATATGTTAGAAGAACTTCAGAGTGAAGAGTAAGCTTACATTGTCTCATCCTCTCCTTAAACTTTGTGAAGTGATTTTATGTATAACAGGATGGGGGAGGGAAGAAACTTGACTTTGAAATTTGCTTATTTTCTGCTTAAGAAAAGAAATGGCTTGTGCATAAATATCTCCCCCTCTTTATGTTGTGCATTTTTGCTCCCAATAGCAGCAGAATTTCCACTTCTGGGCTTGATGGCCCTTAATCAGTTTTCATCAGGTGACAGATTCATGTTCTCCAGTTGTGTGAAAGTGTCTGGCATAAATGCTTGTTGCTCCCATAGTCATATTCTTTTTAAAAAGTGTCCGTCACAAGAGAACTGCAGGCATCAGAACTGCTTTTTTCCCCTTCTTTTTCACTGCTATTCTGTACCACCGCACTGATGTCTCATTATACCTGTACAAGAAAAGCTATTATCCTTCACACGTTTAGCTGCTGATCTAAATGAAAGTGCATTATCTAAATAGTTGAATCAAGGAGCATACAACTAAAGCTCATTTCAGTCTGATCTGTATTTCCTGGTGCTTTAGCAGGTTAACAGCTTCCTGTGAAATTACTTTATTCAAGGGTTTTCACCATAATTTGGTCATAATGTGGTCTAGACCAAATGGTAATAAGAACTTGCAGAAAATCTGCAGTTCATTTTCATTTTGTGTCTCAGGGGAAAAATTGGTCTTTTCCAAATAATTCAGAAATTGCTTTCTGAAACAATATGCATATTATCAAGGATAGGTCAAATAGGAAATTTATCTAACAGCACAGAATGAGTATTTCAAATACTTATTATAGCACATGGATATTGTGATATTGAATATAGTCCATTAATATTAAATGGTTAGTTAGTGAAGTCCTTGAATATTTACAGCAGTAATTCTGGAAATAGCATGTGAATGTAGTTCTTTTTTGAGTGTTGTGTGTTAATTTCATGTTCTCAGAGGATCTCAGTGGCACCGTAACAGTATTCTGTCCATGTCAGCATATTTTATTATCATTGTGGAAGTTTATACCAGAGATCATTCTGTCATTAATCTAGGCTTCTGGAAAACTTCAGAACAGGAAGAGAATGTCATGGTAGAAATCAAATGAATATATCACCTAAAACCAAAAAAAGTGGAGTCCAAGTACTCCTGCTGTATTTCCATTCCACACACTGTTTGCTGATTGTGATACTAACATTTGTATGTGATATAGGATGAAAAAATTAATTGGCTTTTGAAGAAAATTAATCATATTATACACACTTTTGGGATACTTTTTTCTCTTGTGGTAAATAATTGGAACCTGCAACAGATTCAATGTTACAAGTAGGTTAAAAACAAAAAAGTCTGTTGCAATGGTTTTTCACATATAAGAAGTACTTTTCACCATAAAAATTCAGGTAATTTATCCAAGTCTGGTATATTCTTAAAAATAGGCCAGATGTTTTACATGTTTAGAAATTAATAAGGGGACTTATTCTTCTGTTGTTCCTATCTGGTTACTTACTTTATTTCCAGTCTCCTACTCTTCTTACTTATTTAACTCTGTGTTATATTAAACAAAGACAGAAAAGTGCGAATAGCCTTCTGAAAGAGCAGACACCTCTGACCTCAATGTGGCAAAAAAAGGTTTTAAATGTAGTTCCTTACCCTCACATAAAAAGCCTCAGCCACTAGGTTACAGACTAATGTGAAGCAAAAGGAGGAAGAGGGACAAGCATATAAGTAACCCAACGAGCAGATTTGAAATGCGAGCAACTTCTGGTAGGGCTATATTTCACGAGCTCCTAAGCCATAGCTTTCTTTGCTGGTGAAACTGCAACCACATGAGAAGGTGCGCCTACAGCTTAAACAAAGAATGAGTCTGTAACTGGGTGGTTACAAAATCTGTTTAGTGCATCATCTAGTATCCACATACTAGCCTTAGGAAGGACCTGGGTGCTAGATGAAGACTTTGGAATAACTATTTTTCAGTTGCCTCTTAAACATGTCCTCAGTTGAAGGCAGCTATAGTGTGTGCCAGTTTCAACACCAAATTTTGCTTGAATTACGCATGGTAAGATATGGTCTTCCTTCCTGTACCTACTAAGTGGATACGTAGATGGTAGGAAGAGACTAGCAGAGTTACACATCATTGTTTCTTTATAGATACAGGCTAGGAATCTAAAAATGGAGATTTAGCTCTTACTCTCCGAAGTATGTCTTTTATTACAGGTACCTGAACTTGCTCTGAACAAACCAGTGCGGCTCCCCAGCATAGCTCAGGCATTAGCTCAGGTCTGGGAAGCAGTGAAGCCGTGTTATCTCAGCATGCCACCCTGAGGAGAGCATGTCTGGCTTTGCTGCTTCCAGTTTTGGAACAGGCTTGGTTGCTGCTAGCTTGGAAATCTCTGTACCACAGATGTTCACATGCCCTGAAAAACAAATCCAGCCCATTCTTCTGCAAACATCAAATCCGACATGCAGTTGCTGCCCCTATTGCCATCCTAGTCAAAAACTACAAAAAAATGGAAGATTTACTTTACTATTTCATATCTTCAATCCTTCTTACTTACCAGGCTTACTGGTCTCCTCTTTGACCTGTAGCATAGCTCGAATGCTTGCGCTGCAGAACTCTATTCACCATTTTGAACTTTCTCCACACAGCATATCTGCCTTTCAGTGTTAGTCTGGGTGTTCGTTCAAGTTACTGTGCAGGCAAGTACTTTCATGTCATAAGCTTTAGTTTCCTGCTTTTTCCCACCACCATTAGCAATCTTATAGGTTGAAAGAGTTTCCTCATCTGGTGTGGCAAAAGTTCTTTCCTTTCTTGCTTCTTTTTTTGTCTCCTTACTTCTCTGTCCAGAATTGTCTCCTTCTCACTGTTCCTTTTCCTCCCACTTTCATCTGTCTTCTTTCCACTGGTCTGTTCCTAATTTTGTTTTATTTTCTACAGATCTTCCATTAAAAAAAATCACCTCTGACTCATTCCCCTCAGAATGTATTCAAAGAAATATCTTCATTCCTCATATTTCTTCAAGACCCCGACAAGTGGGTTTTGTTTCTGAGGTTTTGAATAGATATTTCACTTCCATGACAGATATTTCAGGGTTCATATCACTGCATCAGAAATATAGCTAGTCCAGACTCATAAATCAGTATTACTAAGGTGTATCTGAAGAACTGAAACACTTTTATTGCAAACATCAGTGATAATATGGGCCTCAGAATTGCCCTGGAATATGTATGAGTACAAACCATTTAGGAACAAATATTCTGGCTTATAACTGACAGCCAGCCAAAAGCAGCCCTGATAAAGATAAATAACCTGTACTCAGGGAAATTTTTTGCATCATTAAACATGGTGAGCATATTAGCTAGCAGGGGGTGGAGCTGAGTCCCTAAAGAGATAAATCTAAATTATATGCACTGCAGTGATCATAACAGTAATGCACCATCTTGGCTAACTAGCTGACATCAACAAGGAAGGGAATTTCAGGTTTAAATGAACTAAACTAAAGAGCATTGCGGTGTGCGTACAGATTAATTGGAGCATATTCATGAACTTTTTAGCTTTTTTCTGTGGTCTGCTTTCATTAGTGCCAAAGCACAAGGAGTTTAGAATTTTCTTGTCAGTCTCCACATCATTTTTTATTTTCACTTTCTTATGTTGTTTGATTAATTACTCCTTTATTTGCCTTCCATTAATCACCTTGCACCACAGTTGTATCAACTCTTGCCAAAAGCTTATAGATGGATAGCAGAAGTTTAGTGGCACGTTTTCCATAAACAGTAAAGTTCACTTAGTGATTACACACTTAATATTTCAGAAAGGGAGAAGAATGCTGAAATCAAAGCAAAGAAAACATTTAGTTACACTGGCTCCTGTTTGAACAATCAAATGAAGTTCTGTTAAGAGAACATAAATTGGATGAAATGTTTTCCTTGAAGTGAATCAAGTGTATTTTTAAAAGCATTCTTAAGAAGAAGAATGCCTGAGTAAAAGAGAATTGCCTGCTTTTAAATATTTGTCCTTTTTGTTTTCTAAACTAGGAGAGAAGTTTGGATTCAATCATTAAAAAGTGTATGGAGCAAAAGGATAAATATTAATTGGCTGACTCAGTGTAACTTGAAGTTCTGTATTATTAATTGATTCCATTGATTTACTGGGTGACATATGATAAATAAGGAAATAAACCTCATGCAACAACCCCTTTTTTCAATCAACATCAAATACTCATTTTCATGAATAACTGGTTTTCAGATGTGTAATCATCCTTCTAGCAAGTAAACCTGTTCAAGTGGCTCATAAAAAAATTGGTAGTCTTCCTTCCTATAAGTAGAAGTTCACTTGCAAATGTGCGAGGACATTTGATACCATGGCCCCAAAACAGCATCAGTGTAAGCAAATGTGGACTGCACAAAGGAAGAGAAGCCAGGCCTTGCCCCGCTGTGCCAGGGGTTTCCCTGCAGGTGCTGCGGTGGAGTGTCGAAACCCCACTGATATCAGGAATTGCTCAGCCTGCTCCCGTGAGGCCAGCCCAGCTGGGAGTGCTGCATCCAGCTGCAGGAGCTCTGTGGGCAGGATATGTGGTTTACACAGGCTGTTGCAAAACAGGGAGCTTCAAAAACTTTAACAGTGGCCTAAGGGTCTTGTCCCTTAGAGGAGCAAATAAAAAATGGAAGCTAGAATTTTATTACGCTGGTGCACCCTGTGGAGATACAACTCCTCAGCGTGGTTCCATTGTAGTTCACAACATTTAGCGAAACGAGATTTATCAAGAGAGATGATAGAGTACATGTGCTGGACAAGTCCCCATAAGATAATAGGCAGAAAAAATAGTGCTTGAGTGTGATTATAAAATATGTACTGAGACTGCTTAGCTGATTTCAAGTACTGAGCTTTCAACAAAGTGGATGGAGGACAGGACATGTCTTGGCAACACCAAAACAATCCAGTTTCAAGTCTTGATTTTGTGCAGCATCCCAGCATGCACCTAAGCCTTCTTGTTACTATTTAAAGCTAAACAGGGACTTGAAATATTTTGCTGTCCTGGGGCCATGCTGAGGAAGTAGGCACTAAGAGCTTTCTGAGGAGAAAACCAGTGTATTTATACGCAGGAGGCTAGCAAGGGAACGATAAATATCTTTTATTTTGATCATAGTTGGCTGTGAATGAAATGTAAGCCTTGGGATGACCAGACTGCTCCAGGTCTCCCTGTCAGTGCTGCTGGGTACAACACCAAGGCTCAGGGTGCAAAATTTGGTTATGATGATGCAGCTGTGAAACAAGGATTTATGTCCAGTTTCTCTGACAGGAAACATTTTGACTGGGTTCAGTAATTCAGCTTGTTTTGATGCTGAACGGCACAACCCAAAATGCAGGGTTTTATTTAGGCAGTCTTGACAGAAGATTAAAGAAGTCAACAAAAGTGAAGTTTTCATAGAACCCTCAGTTTTGTCACATTTTGGTGGAAAATTCATGACCACTTCTGTATTATTTATAGAAGTAAAATGTGGGTGATCCAGCCTCATCTCTAAAAATAGTGTCTATTGCCACCACTCTTGAGAAAGTTCTGATTTGTACACATATGAAAGACAAATATAATATCAGCTAAAATGAGTGCAGAACAAGAAATGTCAGCCAGCTTCTCTAAACACTGCTTTGCTATAAGCATGCACTAATCTATTTTAAAAAGCCACAACTTTTTCATTTGACATTTCTGTCTCCAAAAAGGGTGCTGCATTTACACCATTAAGGCTAATGATCTGCAGAAATGTTTCCCCAAACCAATTCTTCCCTCTCTCCCTTGTTCTCAGAGGAACTGATTCAGCAAGGTGCATCAGCTGGGGTGTAACTAGTTTAAGCATTTGAACTTGCCTATGATTTCAGTGGCTTTACTCATATGTTAAAGCTTCAGACTTGCTTATACAGTATGTTAAACTGAAGACATGTTGTCTTCCTTCTGTGTTTGTTTGCTCTTTTTAATCTTTATCTTTGCTTTTTTTCTGTTTTTCCTTCTTCATGTCTTCGTGTCCTATTAGTTACACTAATAACTGAGTAAAATAGAATAGTAAAATAAAAACAACTTTAGACTTGAAGGCTGAGCAATTTCTTTCAGGTCCTGACTGCATATTATGTTTCATGAGATGCTAGAAAACTTTTCATTTAACAGAGAAAAACAAAATTCCTTGAAGTCAACTAAAATCTTTCAAGCAACTTCAATGGGGTCCTGTATATGCAATTCTCTGATATTCCTTCTCAGTTTGGGAGATTCTAGCAATTCTAACAATGCTATTTAATTGCCTAGAAAAAAAAATCAGGAAAGTGAAAAATATTGTATTCTTTGTGTTTTTCTAAGCCCATAATTTTGTAATAGCCATGATCATGTAGGATCCAGGGAAGAGAGATTAGTCCATTTAGTGAAGGCAAATAACACTTTGATATGTTATCTCTCAAGCTGTGAGTTACAAAGCTTCATGAAAATGAGTAGAGAAAAAAGCCCTTGTGATAAAATTCTGAGTAAGCAGTTCCATGCAGACTGTCATTTTCTTTCCTAATTGCAAATGCCTTCTAACACCTTTCCATCACTTTATTCAGCAGTTTTAATAACCAGCAGTAGATGTGAGTAAATCGCATTGACCCGTAAGGTTCATATATAGATCAAAATAAACACACACAGATTAAGCACGTTGTTGCTTTTACTGCAATGATATGCAAACAATTATATGCCAGGTCAGTCTAGGGCACCATTGATATTGCTTGCCAACCAATTTATTTGTGAAACCTCTGACCCCTTTTAATGTGCTCTTCAAAGAGGGAGACCTAGGAGGCTCTTCAGTATGACCAAGGGAAAATTGGCATGTCTTCTCTTTTTTTTTTTGGATTAGTAAAAGGCTTTGAATATTCTTCATTATAATTTATTTTTAACTTAAGTGAAAGGTAAACTGATAGTAATTTAAATCTACTCCGCGATCCTTTTATGAGATATGTAAATACATACAGATTGGGATTCAGAACAAATACTGAAATAACACATACTACAAAGCATAATAGTTTTTTCATAGTTTTTATCCACTTTTCCTTTGACTGTAGAAGAACATGTATATTTGTTACTCCAGGCTATTGTCACTCTTGAAAACATTGTTGCTTCTGCTAAAGGAGTGTTCAGGCATGAGATAAAGTTTTAAAAATAAGACTTACTAATATCTGGTGATTTGCTTATATGGCACTGATTATTATAACAGTTAGAATCTCACATTTGAATCATCAGTACATGATTCAGAGGGGTGAAAACAACTTTAGAACTGAATACAAAACAGACAGTGTAAGTCATGACAAAACATTAATCTACCAGGGTTTAAAGCCAATTATATTTTAATGCACTCTATCCTTTGTGGGCCCTCAAGAGAAATACACACAATACTAGATTAAAAAAATGCCTTCATTAGGATTCAAAAAATGAATCTAAATCTTTCAGTGTCAAGTATTTCTAATCATTTCTAAATTTAATTAGTGAGCACCATGTTTGGTGAACATATTTTTGAACATGATTGTTTTCAGAAAGAAAAATAAAAACTAAGGTCAGCTAAGGTTTGCATTGGCATGTAATCAGAAAGCAGTTATTGAATATACTGTTCAACTTCTTGGAGGAGGTAAAGTACAAAAATATGTTTACTTATCTTTTGATAAAAAATGATACAAAAGCTATTATGAACTCAGATCTTTTCTTTGTATGCAATCGTTTTCAGTTCTACCTCTTGGCCTCAGTGCATTGTTCATCTGAAAACAGAAACATAAGCAACATCAGATTTTAGATGTATCTGTTCTCCTCTAATAGTTTGTTCTATAACTGACTGAGATTTTATAATGTCTTGACCAAGACGCTTTATCTGAGATCTGAGACCAGCATACGCATTGTCCTGATTCTTTTTTTTATCTGCGTTTTCCCTGAGGATTTAATTCATCATGGCATATCATGATGTAACTGTGGTAGATATGTGCTGATCCCTTTTCAAAGTCAGTAATAAGAGCCAAACCTTTGAATGGTCCACGGAAGCAGCCTGGAGTGTGTTGGATGATAAAGGGGAAAGAAAAAGTGCTTGTAGTCAGAAAAAGGAAGCCATGGTCCTGCATTGCCAGTCACTGATTAGTAACTGGCAATTGCTCATAAATTCCATGGGCTCTGAAAGCTTCATAGAAGCTTGATGACAAGAGATAAAAGAAATTGCATTTGTTCTGGCTAGGAGATGAGTTCAATTGTCCAACAAGTTCTTTGTAGCCTGCCTGAATAGCACTAGCACCCTAGTTTTGCATATATTGAACCTGAACTGCTGTGTTTCATTAAGGTGCTGCTCTCCTCCAGGCAGTCTAAGCATTGATGGCTGCACTGACTGAAAAAAAAATAAGAGAGGCAGTAGGATGCCATAAAAAAATTGCTAACTGTGGAGCTCATGGCAGCCCATTACTTGTACAAGCAGTTAGTGGCCAGTGCCAATGTCAGCTGGAACAGAGCAGGGTCGAGCTGTTCACCTGGCAGGCTGTGGGCTGGGGCAAGCCCCAGGGATCTGGAAGTTTTTCTGCACATGACTGCAAGCAGGCATTGATGTGTGCATGTGTGTTTAGCCCTGTGGGTTGCCCCAGAACCATAACAGCACATGCGTGATGCCAGGCAGTGATGTGAGTGGCTGTGAAGGGTAGGGTGGTTCAGCAACTATGGGATAGACTCTTTAGTGTCTCTTCAGAGCACACAGAACTGTGACAAGATGACAAATGTTGCATGATGTTTGATTTAGGATGTCCACCTTTTTTTAATTATTGCCTTAGACGTGGAATGCTGATGATGAGGTATTAGCTGGAGACATTTTCAGCAACAGAGGCAGGAATCATCTCACTCTATCCATCCTAGAAGCCCAGCATCTAGTCAGAATTAATTGTCTGAACTCATCTTAGTAGTCCAGGTTGAGAGAGAATCACCTACGAAAAGCAGTTCACCCCACCCAGTTTAGAACATCAGTTTCCTGGTGTGAAATAATCATCCTTTGGTCCTCTCCCTTTTTCCGTTGACTATAGAGGCAGCGTAAATGACCACCTTAAAATAGATGTCTGCCTTTTAGATGGCTAAAAGTGTGTGAGATGAATTCTACCCCATGGAATAACTGGATTATTACACCTTCCCTTGATGTTAGCAGATTAATTTCTCTGAAGTAGACACTACTTGCAGTAATCAGTATTTTCATTGTCTTTGTCATATATCTACCAAATCGGTCACAGATGTATTTTCCAAATCTCTTTCATAGTTCATACCATAAATATTCCTCACAGCGCTTGGCTTCTGCCCACATGTCAGATTAAATTGGGGTGAAGAGGCAATTAGTGCCATGAGATCCAAGTTCAGAATTTTATGCCATAGTGAGCTCAACTGTGGATTCAATTGTGGAAAACAGGCTAAGTGTTTTGAGTTGTATTATTACCTAATTACACTTACCTAATTACTCTTTAATTAGGATGAGTAGCCAAGGGTTCAGTATTCCCACTAAGAAGAGGCTTCTGTCTGAAGAAGTTGACAGCTCTTTGGAAACTCTTATACAGTGAAATTATTGGCTTCATTCTACTTTGTTTTTTATAGCTCTTTCTTGTCATTTTGTGTATAGACTAAAGAATTGCTCAATTTTAAATGTACTGGAAATTGTGTAAGAAGTATGGATTGCATTTTTGCTTCATTCCTTTTTTCACAAAGTGATTATTGTCTCGGGAATGGGTTCATAGCTTGACCATTCATTGAATTTTTAAAATTATTAACACAAAAATGAGGAAACATGAACTCCACTACCTCTGCATATATTCCTGGGAAGATTGTAGCAGACTGTATGACTTTGACCTATTCAATGTTTTCAATTTGGTATGTTAGCCATTTCTAATCGCCTCCATTTGTAATCTTGGTAGTTTGTGAGGAGGATGTAAAATAGCCTGTGAGAAGGTCAAAAATGCTGATGCCAGTGAACAGGAAATGTATCCTTGCTGGAAACCTGGTCACCTCCAACTCTACTTCTACTCTGAAAAGCGTTGCTGTGAATGTTTACATTTACTGTCTTTCAGTTCCTTTCTAATTGGATTTATTCAGTTTATTTTATTAAGAGGTTGTCTTTTTTTTTTCTAATTGCAGTATAAAGTTTTCTTATGGATCCATCTTAAACTGTTATTTTCAGTCCTAACATTATTAAGAATAAAAGTTCTGCATTCAGAAGTTATGGCAATTTAGACCACTAACAGCTTTTATGAAATCTGAGATGTTACCCCAACCCCTGTTTAAGGTGTACTTATGCAATGATTTCCTGGGATTGCTTACATGCTTAGGATGAAATATGTGTATGTTCTACATAGTTCAGAATTGTCCCTCAGTTAACAATTATTTTAATCATATGCCAGTCAGGATAAACTTATTTATAACTTTGTGTACATACCCAGATTGCACAGTTTCATGGGAATAAAATATAATAAATCATATTCTTCAGATACGCAGATATGATGACTCAAAAGACACAGAGTTTACACATCTGTTGGATAAAGCACTTCCATGTTTATATAATAACTTTCCAAAGAGGAAATGTGCTTTAATCATTCTTTTTTTTTTTTTTTTTATTTCATTGCCTGGTGTTCCCATAAGCAAGTTCTTCTGGGCATCACATTAAAGCTTTGAGAGATCCTAGTCAGTGATTCTACAGTATCATTCTCAGCAGTACTTTGCCTTCTTTTACCTAGATAGTGAACAAATCAAACTGTGATGTCTAAATTCTCATGAGAAAGAGTATAGTGAGAGCCAAATGTGATTCCAATGAGAGACCAAATAGAAGCTACAAATATAAACATAAACTTATTACAGCCCTGCAACTCTGACTTTGCAAACTTTCCTAGATATGGTGTTTTAGATAGTTCTGTCACTGTGCTGATGTATAGGCATACCTTGTTTTATTATGCTTCACTTTATTGTGCTTTGCAGATACTGCGTTTTTTACAAATTGAAGGTTTGTGGCAACCCTGCGTCGAGCAAGACTGTTGGTGCCATTTTTCCAACAGCATGTGCTCGCTTCGTGGCTCTGTGTCACATTTTGGTAATTCTCACAATATTTCAAACTTTTTCATTATTATTATATCTGTTATGGTGATCTGTGATCAGTGAGCTTTGATGTTACTACTGTAATTGTTTTGGGGCGCCATGAACCGCGCCCATATAAGACGGCGAACTTAATCGATTAAGTGTTGTGTGTGTTCTGACTGCTCCACCAACCGGCCGTTCCCCCGTCTCTCTCCCTCTCCTCGGGCCTCCCTATTCCCTGAGACACAATAATATTGAAATTAGGGCAATTAATAACCCTACAATGGCCTCTAAGTGTTCAAGTGAAAGGAAGAGTTGCACATCTCTCACTTTAAATCAAAAGCTAGAGATGATTAAGCTTAGTGAGGAAGGCATGTCGAAAGCCGAGATAGGCTGAAAGCTCGGCCTCTTGCGCCAAGCAGTTAGCCAAGCTGTGAAGGCAAAGGAAAAGGTCTTGAAGGAAATTAAAAGGGCTACTCCAGGCAACACACGAACGATAAGAAAGCAAAACAGCCTTCTTGCTGATATGGAGAAAGGTTTAGTGGTCTGGATAGAAGATCAAACCAGCCACAACATTCCCTTAAGCCAAAGCCTAATGCAGAGCAAGGCCCACACTCTCTTCAGTTCTGTGAAGGCTGAGAGAGGTGAGGAAGCTGCAGAAGAGAAGTTTGAAGCTAGCAGAGGTTGGTTCATGAGGTTTAAGGAAAAAAGCAGTCTCCATAACAGAAAAGTGCAAGGTGAAGCAGCAAGGGCTGATGCAGAAGCTGCAGCAAGTTATCCAGAGGATCTAGCTAGGAGGATTGATGGAGGTGGCTACATTAAACAACAGATTTTCAACATAGATGAAATAGCCTTATATTGGAAGGAGATGCCATCTAGGACTTTCCTAGCTAGAGAGGAGAAGTCAATGCCTGGCTTCAAAGCTTCAAAGGACAGGCTGACAGCAAGAGAACTAGAACTGACAACAAGAGAAGTAGAATTAGAAGTGGAGCCTGAAGATGTGACTGAATTGCTGCAATCTCATGATAAAACTTTAACAGATGAGGAGTTGCTTCTTATGGATGAGCAAAGAAAGTGGTTTCTTGAGATGGAATCTACTCCTGGTGAAGATGCTGTGAACATTGTTGAAATGACAACAAAGGATTTGGAATATCACATAAAGTTAGTTGATAAAGCAGCGGCAGGGTTTGAGAGGACTGACTCCAGTTTTGAAAGAAGTTCTGTTGTGGGTAAAATGCTATCAAACAGCATCGCATGCTACAGAGAAATCCTTTGTGAAAGGAAGAGTCAATCGAAGCGGCAAACTTTACTGCTGTCTTGTTTTAAGAAATGGCCACAGCCACCCCAGCCTTCAGCAACCACCACCCTGATCAGTCAGTAGTCTTCAACATCAAGGCAACACTCTCCATCAGCAAAAAGATTGCAACTTGCTGAAGACTCAGATGATGGTTAGCATTTTTTAGCAATAAAGTATTTTTTAATTAAGCTATGTACATTGGTTTTTTAGACATAATGCTATTGCACACTTAATAGACTTATAGTGTAAACATAACTTTTATATGTGCTGGGAAACCAAAAAATTCTGGTGACTCACTTTTTTGCGATATTCACGTTATTGCGGTGGTCTGGAGCAATATCTCCGAGGTATGCCTGTACTTAATCCAGGATCCTGATATTAAAATTAAAAAAAAAAAAAAGTTACACAGGATTCTATTAGAAAGGTTTTGGTAAATTGTGATGATGGGACACAGTGTGAAGTATGATTTGTGAATTATAACCAATTGTTTGCATAGATCTAAATACTAAAAGTTTCAGAGAGAATTAAAACTTTTCCTTTTGCTAAGGAGAAACAGAGAATAAACATTGTTCTGCAGGAAACTGTGCTGAAGGATCTTTAACATATTTAATATCAAGGGATTATGATGATAAAAGCACTCTGCACGTTTGCTCACTTCAGTTTGTTTCATTCTGTTTGTCTGCTCTCTCAATGTTATGTATTAAAGATATATTTTGAAAGGATCTGTGCCAGAACATGCTTGTGATGATGTAAAGGCCATAACCTTTTCAGTACCTCTTCACAGGAAGTTTGCCTTTAATTATTTCCATCTTCAGTTTCTGAACCTTCGGTTTTCAGTTTTAAGGTAAGTGATTTCTTTAACGGCATTCTAATATTTTCTTTTGTGTCTTGTCCTATCCTCTTAACAGATGTTGGCATCTTCATAGAGTGTTGGCACCTCTATTTCCAGCACTCTTTATTTATGGCAGTACCTCAATTACCTAGGACAAAGAAGTTTAGGGTTAGGATAGGAAAGCTATGATAGACACACTTTAATTTGGGTCTTTTACATGCCAATGGATCTCATGCAAGTTCTTGCAAAAATTTTGCTTGCCAGATAAACACAATATCTTATTATATAATTTCTTTGGCTTCGTACTCATTTTGTGCCAGTTGTACAATTTTTTGTACAACTTTTATTATTTTGTGTGTGCTTTTTTTATTTTGACAGTTACTGTTTATGCTTCTTTACATTGGCTTCTCAAAAGTTGGATTTTTCACTTTGTTTGGCTCATACATTCACAAACTTCTGTAACTCTGTTAAGAGGTATATAAGAAACCTTCTTGCTGTGCATATGGATTTTTCTTCTCTGGACTGCAAGCCTTGCAGCTGCCTCATTTCTTAAAAGTTCTCCTTCCCAAATGTTATTTCCACTTACCTAATGCTTGATATGTCTCCTCTCACAAACATGTTGGATTTAATTATATCACAACAGCTTTAACTTTTGTGGCTGAACTGGTATCCCTTCCTGATCCACATCAAACCACATGTGCTACTGGAGCCTGATTCCAAATTATGGTAGTTCTCTATTCTGTTAAAAATCAGTATCAGGCAAGGACTGAGTGTAGAAAGTGGGGGTCTCATCTAGATGCAGTGCCCTCTGCACTCTGTCTCTAGTGTGGCTCAGGAAGCAGGAGCAGCAGAAGGGCAGCTGCTTGAATAGTGGAAGGAATGAAGCAAAGAGGCTCTTTCACTTGCTGGTCACTCTTTGCTTTCCCCTTTTTCTTTGAAATCCTTTTTCAGTCTGGCTTTGGCTTTAAAAAAAAACAAACCTTTCTTCTCCATCTCTCAAAAAAGGAAGGGAACTGGCAAGAAAGAAAACCCCTTCATAGAAAAATCAACCTGTAAGCATCTCAGAAAATACCAAGTGTTAGCCATTGATGTCAAAAAGTACTCTGTTGTGGTGGCTCCGGTGGCTTGTGACGTTAATTATGAGATGGAGTCACATAAAACCTTCTGAACTGACACATATTGATATAGCATTATATTACTCCAGACCTTCCTTTTTTAATGTGTTCCATGGACAGAATGCTGGCTAATTACCAGGTAGGCCTCATGCCTGTAAAAATAAGCTTTCTCTGAAAAAAAAATATATTTTTTAAAGAACAGATCGAAAAGGTCCAGCCCTCTGCATGCAGACTGTATTTCTGGTGCTTTCAGTGAATTCTCTTCTCTGTAAATTCTATGCAGTCTGTTACAAGGGATACCTCTAAATGTCTGCAGGGAGAAGGGACCTGTCAAATGGGGATGTGGAGGAGAAGAACAAGCTGCAAGGAAATGGCAGAGTATTGAAAACCATAAGATTCATCACAGGCTAAGATTTTTTCCCGGGAAAAATCCGTGAATTCTAATCTTGATCTATTTTATTGTGCAAATATTTCAATAAGGTGAAAATAATTGTTCTCCAATTTAAAAAGAATTTGATTATAGCTAGTTACCCAGTGCTCTGAGAATTTAAGCTATCAATTAAAAATGACATTATAAAAATAAGTAGGGAACTATTTAGAAATGTGTCAAGTTCTGTTTGCAACTTATTCAAAAGCTTTGGGAAAGATAGGAGAAAGGTGACGAATGAACTTTGCTCAGCAGGATTAAGAGACCAGTGCCATGATAGGCAAACTTAAATTAAGCCATCAGACAGGTTTTCTAGTTTGCACATGAACTGATGACCTTAGGTTCACTGCATTAAAAGGAGTGCAATCCTGTTTCCACACACGCACACAGCTAACTAGAACATGGTCATATCGGGTCAAGCCCTTCTCTCAGCCTTCAGAACCATGGGATGGGGGTCGGGTAAAGAGGTGTTACAAAGCCATCCAAAATTTTCTTCCACAGAGAAGGCTCTGTTCAGTTACTTTCTTGCTGATTCATTCTTTCTTGACTACTGCAAACTACACAGGCAAAAGTGAGAGCCAGGACCACCCTGTGAAATAGGAGCTCACTTGTGTTCTCTTTGGGAGTCCTTATACAGGGACTTGTGCTGTCCCTGCTTACAAGGTTACCTCCTCCTTTCCAACTGTCTTCTGGTCTGGGGCATTATCAACAGTCAGGCTAAACTGTGGAGTAATACTGTGATATTTCCTACTGGGAAATCGTGAAGACAGTGCTGGAGTGATTTCCATTTGTGACCTAAGACAAGATTTACGTGAATATAATTCAGACAAAGAACAACCTACAAAGAACTCAACAGGAAGATGTGCTCCTCAGGTAATAGCTTTGCAAAAGGTTCATCTAGGATTTTAAGAAATGAATGGTTGAGTGATTATAGATCTCTGTTATCTTTGAAAGTCTTAAGAAGCAGGAGGTTTGTAATTCAAATTTTAGATGGAAAAAAATTTAAGATAGCGAGAGAAAAGGGCTAAAATAAATGAAAAAAAGAAAATATAATGGAAAAGAGAGAAATGTAAGACACTTCTCTGGCAAAAGCTTTGAGAAATATGCTAAGATGAATGGAGAATGTGAAGAGACTGAGATCTTGTCTATGCCACACGTCTTTTAGCAGAATGAACAATATTGTGGGAAAAAAGAAAAAGTTAGTTTGAAATCTTTACTTTAACTTCAGGTGGTATTCATAAAAGTCCATTTCAGGTCCTTTAAGGCCATGTAAGCTAGATACAACAGAACTGTTCTCAGTAGAGGGACTTTTTGAAGATAAGGAGAAAAATATTCACATTATTTACTATCTGGATGAAAAATAGAGCTCAAAACTGAGCTTTCTAATCATGATTTCTTTTTCAAGAGCTCACGAACAAAAAGTTAGCCTGAAGCATCACACGGAGATATGCTAGCGTACTAATTGCAAATTTTTTTTGTTTGGGCAGCTCACACAGCTGCTCTTAAAAACACCAAGGACTTTCAATGAGAAGCCTGCCTTTGTCTGAACTGTGCCAAGTGAGGTATATGTTCTTCGTCCAGTGTAGTTTTGTAAAATTTAATTATTAGAGAAGATGGGTAAATTTGAGCTATTTATATATTTTACCTGTGTAACTGTTGTACTGTTAAGTTCACTTAATGTCATCAGACACAAAGAACTTGTGAAATGTATAGCCTTCCCCAGAAATTACAACACAGTGGGAATTTTTATTGTTGGTGTGTTAGGATGCATGCATCTAAAGGGACTTTTGACCTACTTCAGAGCTATATATAGAAACCTCCACCGAAGCCCAGCTTTTAAGACTGCATCAGTAAAAGGTATCTCATCAGATATTGCTGAAAAAACATGTCTTTAAGTAGCACAACTCTCATTTGAAATTTAAAACTATAAGTTTTCTTTTTTTTTTTTTTAACATATATGTCTCTGTATTATAAAGGTCCAAGAATTACAACAATGGAAGAATTAAATGCATAAAAATCAGGGGCACTAATCACAGTAATAGAAAAGAGGCAGGCTTCCCTTTCAATGTAGAAATAATGTGTTGCTCTCATGACAGTATATTCTTTCATTATCATTTTGATTATCATAGGACTGACTTCTCTCATAATGGCCAGTGACTCTGATGCTTACAATTCATGCTGAAATAAATATTGCATTCATCCTCTCTGAACTGAACTTAACCCAAAATCAACACAGTTATGCTTCTGTATTTACAGAGTTGAGGGTCAGTTGATATTTCCATCATAGCCTTTATTTTTAAAGGTCTTAACTTGGATTTTGCTTTTCATTGTGTTTATTTTAGGTTTTCCATACTTAAAATATTAACTGCATGAAAACCGCGTGTGTATATGAAATAAAATATGCATGCCAAAGAAAAATCTTCATCTAACTTTAAAATACATGGTTTTGCAGTGCCCAGAAAGAAAAAAAACTCCTCCCATGAGGGACAGCCCAAAATAGAGTTGGTCCAAGGATAACAGTTTGTGGTCCCAGAGCTGACTCCTGGGTACCAGGTAATTTTGCCAGAATTTCAGGAAAGTAATAATGACTGTGGAGTTGTAAAAATAAAATACACATGTCTGTGCTTGTGTGCACGTGTGCAACACACACACACAGAAACATAGATATGCACATGATACTAGTCTGAGTTACAAGTATATCAGACTCAGAGTATCCAAAGCCAGTTTTTAAACACACAAAGTATTGGAGGTATCTAAGTAATAATCTCCCCTATGTACAGCTAATTCCCCACACACCAGCTCATTCCTTAACTCATGCCCAGTTGTATCAGCCCAGAAATAAATATTGCAGTTGAAGCTGGTGCATAACAAGCAATCCAAATATTCTAAGGCAGTATCATATTTCCAAAATTTGAAATATATTGTACTGGATGTCATTTGAATATAAGAATTGATTTGCCACTGTCAGTGCAGAGCCAGTACAAAATTACTGAATGACAGGAATGCCTGAGGAGACTTAAACAAACCAAAATGCTCCTTTCTTGTTGGGTCCATCCTCATAAAGAATGTCCAAATTAGTATCGGTACGCTTTTAGATAAAGCTAAACATGACCAAAAACCTTGAGCAGTCTTTTCCAAGGTTAAAAGGTCAGATTATGGCCTTTGAATGTATCCTTTATTTTCTTGGGTTCAACTAAACCAACCACTACTGTCAAAGAACAAATTTTCATACCCTTTTAGAAGATTTAGATGGTATGTGTAATTGGGCTGAGTTGGAGAAACATCACCTATGAGACAATAATTTAAAAAGAGCTGTTAACATTGTTATATCACTGCTCAATATCCAAGTCTTCTCAATTCATGTCCACACTGTGTCTGGAGAAGGTTTTCAAATCATCTCAGGAATTATCATCTGCTATTCCCACTGAAATTTACTGAGTGGCATACAGGTTGCTTCTTCATTTCTTACATACTGAGATTATACTGGACAATGTGCTTTCCAGAGGATAATTCTACCCTTCTTAACATTTCTTTAAATTGTTCTTGTACTTTTTTTCTGGCCAAAACTTTAACTAGTTAGCATTAATTTAATTTATTCATATTTTTAAAGCAGTACTTGCCACATTTCCTTCCTTTGCAAGTATTGCACCATGTTGATAATATTCAGCAATGCTCTCTTCACCAGTGCTGGCTAAAAAGAGCAATAATAATAATCATCACTGCTCTCTGGACAGGGACCTGCTCAGTCCTACCCATTGGGTAGAAGCCTGAACCACCAGCGAGGCAGGATGACAAAGGCTCTGAGAGTTGGGTTGAGAATTATGTACTGAGCTATGTGCTGTGATTATATACAGATTATTAAGTACAGAGCTATGGCTATGTGAATTCCCCAAAAGGCTAAGAGGTGGCTAGAGTACCAGCCCATGCTGACCCTTGCTATGCAAGACTGACCCATCACAGAGATTTCACTGTTAAAATGAGCAAAAGATCCATTTGGCAGGAAGTTTTCCTGTTGGTGGGACAGGAAGGTCCTGTCCCTGCTGGCTACGACAGAGCTGTGGAGATTGAATAGTGTCATTCCAGAGTGAGGCCCATTGCTCCCCAGACTTTAGAGGAGCGGCGACAACTCTTGGTGGGTGAAGTGCAGCATGGGAGACCTTGGAGAAGCAAGCAAATTGCTGCAGCAGTCTGACTTTGCTGTAAACAGTGCTGGGCTGAAGATCTGTAATGATGATGAAGAATGTCTACTGAATCACTGTCATTTTGATTGTCATGCTATTGGTGGTTGTATTTGCAGGGATACACAACAGTGTTTTTTTTTAAAGTCTAAAACCTGAATTATTACTGTATGGGAAAGTGCGGAAGAATGTCGAGGAGATAGGCGATGGAAGCTAGCCAGACCATTCCATGGGAAAAGGAGCATCAACAGGGCATGTTGACCCATAGCCATGTAGCTGGGCCTATGCCAGCGTGGTGTGCACCTGGGCTTTGACTCGAGATTAGCGATGAGCTCAATGTGCCCACTGCGCATGTGTGTAGTACACAAAACCCACGTATAGTGCCCCCCCGGTGTTCCTCGCCATGGACCGACGCTCAGCGGTGCCAGGGACTCTCCCGCTCCTTTATTGCCTCGATCGGGAAATTGCTGGGGAACCCCCGCTCAGACGCAGAGGTAATAAACGCTCAGCATTGACCTTAGTGAGCCTTGCGTTTGTGTATCTGTTCCTGCCGGGAGTCCAGGCGTCGCCCCTGCTGGACCCTTACAATTACCTTGGTTAGAACAACATGAACATTTTCTAATCCCTTAATTTGGTGCTGGAAGGAAACTGGGGTTCATGCCCCCTGTGGCTCTTCTTTTCACAGAATTAGATGAAGGAAATGAAGCAAAGCCAGTTCTAGAGAAGCTCCACGCTTTTGAACAAAAAGTGACAGTGGTCCAGCAAGCTAAATAGGAATGTATCAGCTACCTCCCCTTGCAAAATAAAAGAATAATGGTTAGGAGAGTACAGAGACAGGAAATTACTTGTGAGAAATGTATAACACTGAGTGATTTCTTTTTTAAATGTATGACACCAATTTAGTGTTTAAAGCTGCTCAATGGCTGTGATAGAAACTTCTTGTGAAATATATTAGGTGTTTAGAGTCACTTAGTGGTTAGTAAAAAACCCTCCTAATGAAACAATGTATTAATTGCTCAGGGCCACTCAAAAACAAGCACATATAAAATATTTAAATGTCTGGAGATGCTCAGCAGCTTGATAACCAACTTTTAATAAAGTCTATTCAGTGTTTAGAGTTGATCAGCAGCTAGGAAAACAACCCGTGCTCAGCAGTAGCAGTTCAGGGATAATAAAATACAAAGCTACTCAGTGGCTGTAGCAAGGTCTTTAAAGCTACACTAAAATTAGAGAGACTAAATTAAGCAATAACAGTAGAGGCACAGGGTAGTTCTGTAGGATTAATGGCTGGCTGGGATGGGTTGATGGCCCATGGCTACATTTCAGGTCATTAACCCCAGCTGGTCATTAGTCCCCAGGAAATGTCCAGCACTGAGGTCATTATTACTACTGTAAGCAGAAAAAAAAAAAAAAAAAAAAAGCCAAACAAACCCAACAATCCCTCAGCAACCTTATGTTGTATCGTGTACGGATATGTATTTATAATGTGAATATACGTATATATATTTTAGGGAGAGACTTTCATACTTAAATTTACATTGATTTTCTGTAGAATGACTGCAATGCCTTATAGTCAGTAAGATTATAGGGAAACCTAATTCCATTTCTACTCAGTACATGAATCAGAATCAAAGGTTTGATAAACTGTACTTCCCAGTTGATGCTGCTCACCATCTTTAAAGACAAGAGGGAGAACTTCACTTGGGATATTCAGTGTGTCCTCATTGGGTTCAGCAGAAACTGCAGTGAGGAACATTCCCAATGTCCTGCATTCCTCACATACTGACCCACTTTCCCTTTCTTTTCTGTGAATAGCAGAGTGGCAGCAGTGCATACTGTTATACTTTGCATTTTTATAGAAACATGTACCCATAAGGTACTAAAGTACTTTTGAGACACTCTGCAGAGGTTGCTGGGCTTACTGCTGAAATGCAGTTTCCCTTGGGATAATGGCAGTCCTTTCTGGGTCAGCAATACTGCACAGTAGTGTTTTAACAGGAGGAAGTAAGGATAAAATTTAATTGAAACAACAGGAGAAATTTAGGCAGGTAGGACAAAAATGCCTGTTGGAATTTGGCCAGGATTAATTTCCCCAAGTAATTCCACAATTCATTCTGACTCAGGGTCCTGCTGTGAACATATCTACAATGTCATGGATTTAGCATTTTCCTTAGTTTTCTGAGGTTAATTATTTAGGAAGTAGTAGGTAGCTGCCACGCTACACATTCCAGAACTGAAAACCATACTTGCAGCCTTCTTCTAATATATAGAGAAGGATTTTATGTTTCAGGACGGGGATATAGCTTTGCAAACCACTAGGAGAGACCTTTATGATAGTTTAAATGTTCTGAATTATGCTCTGGATTATATTGTGGAGACATCTACCCCTTTTCATTAACCTAAGTTAGTCACCTAAAGCAGAAATGATATGAGTATGGCCATAAAATAGTTTACAACAAAAGTAAGGAAAGAAAGAAAAAGAAACTGCAGATGGGAAGGAGTAAATCTATTGTGGATTGTGTTTTTGCTGTGATTGGGGGTGTCTGCTCTTGATTGCCGAGATGGCCTGCTGATGGAGGAATGGAAGGGCTTCTTCCAGCTCTCGCCATCAGATATCCAAAATGTATCTGATCATGCCTATGAGAAATTCCTTCTTACATCTGAAGCTGATCAGCAGGTTAATCTCTCTTCCTTCTTTCTCAGAGTGGTCATAAGGGATCGGCCCCTCCCAGGTTCATTGCCTAAAGTTAGATGCTTTAATGTCCCTTGACTCATTGGGTTAGGATACAGCAAGAAGAAGGGAGTCTGGGTATCTAAATACAGATTTATATGCTCAGCTTCTAGGGTCCAAGTCTGTTTATTGATCTCTCTTGCAATCACTGCATAGGGGTCTTTGCATATTTATTTATTTGTCATTGCTTATAATAGAGGTCTGAGAGTATCAGCCAGTTCTGCTGATCATGTTGTTGGGGCAATAGGAAAAAGGACTCCATGTTATGCATCTCAAAAAAACACATTCTGAGGGCTTACAAAATCTCCCTGCATCCCAACAGAATTGTTACTTTCTTTGAAATGCTATGCTTCAAACCTTGCTCACAAATTCAATCTGCATAGGAATTTGTGTTGTTTTTTCTTTTCCCTGAAGAGGCCTTATCAAAAGGAAATAAATTAACTAATATATTAAAAAGAGATCATGAATAGCAGGACAGCTGAGATGGAGTCATAAATATCTAATTCTACACTGTATAACTACCTGAGAGTACTTGTTAGTGCTATATATATAAAATCTGTGGCTGAACCATCCAAAGATAAGTGAAAGTAAGGTAAATTAGACATGGCCACCTGGTCATTAGAAGAATTGCTGTTAACCCACGCTTTGTGAGAATAAAGTTCCAGGTAGGTCAAGAAAAGTTCAGACAAACCAAGCCTGACAAACCTCAGTCCTGAGGCTTTGCAAATTCATTAAAAAGCCTGTTGCTCACTACTAGCAACGGTAATGGCAAATGCTGCATTACTAGCCTACGGGGCAACAGCAGGAGGAGTACTTACCTCCACAGGAAAGCATGCTGTACTTCCTTCCCTGCTTCTTTCCCTCTCCCCCTGGGCTGTGAAGGATGAGAGGGAAAGCACATTGAATCCATCTTTCCCTCTCTTTCTGACCTACAAAAACTTGCATACAAATAGTACCGTATGCCAAACCTTCATAAACCCTTGAGTTGTTGACCTTCTGAATCTTGCAGCTGCAAGGCTGAGTAATTTTGTCCTAAATTGCACACAGGATCGCAATGACATAAAACATTAAAGTTAACTGCTGATGAACCTATTTCATTACTTTTAATAACATTATATCTGTGTTTGTCTGCTCAATGCAATGATAACTTAGTGGAGGAGAATTAATTCCATGTATTATCCACATAGGCAATAATGAGGGAAATCAGTTTCCTCTAGACATGCAGAGAGAAGTTTAATTAAATTTGGGTATGGACCAATTGATTTCAGGTCGGTCACTTGCGTTCTGGCTGACGGTGGAACCTTAGGCCTCAAAGACAGGTGCAAAGCCATGTGAATCCATGAGTGAAAATACTCATGGCTGAAGCAAGTCTTTGAGACTTAAGAATAAGGAATAAGAAGCAATATTTTGAAATTAGCTGCACAGAAGATTTTTATGTAAAGCTGCTTTTATCAACCTTTTACTCTGGAAGGGCTTTGAATAGCTATGAAGATGCATTTATCTAGCAAGCTGTGGGGTAATAATATTGGTCAACTGTGAAAAAAATTGCATAACGCACTCTGTAATTGCTGGGATGTCGTGGTGTTATGAATGACTAGAAAAACAATATACAGACTGGGACTTCATAAAGATAACCTCATATTCTTGAGTTCAAGCTTTGTGTTGTACTGTGTACTTACATTAAAACGATAAGCGCTTTTGAGTACTTACTGAAAATGAAGTGACTTTTATCACATCCACTACCTTCAGTGGGGACAAATTCAGTGGGAAAAGATTGGTTAGACTTGAGCATATTATAATCATATGCGTATTATTGCTTCTTGTGGAACCAGTTCTATCTGGACACCCAAGAATTTCAGTATGGATGTTGCCAGTATCTCAGGAAATCAACCTGTATAATTTGTTTATTTAATACTACACTATTTTAAAATAGCTTTTGAATAAGTGAATTTTGAAAAATTAAATGAAGAGGTGAATCTATTAATAGTAAATTATATTGAATTGATAGGAATGTAAAACTCTGGGGGAAAAAGGTTGTAGTATGTCCACTTTAAAATGCATAAAAATCAAATTTCAGGTGAAACAACACTGCTAATCTGTAGTAAAATAAATTACTAAAGGACTAATCTCAAAACTTCCCCAAATCACTGGCTCTATCAAACTACAGGAACTTTGGAAAAAGGTCTTGGGAATGTCTCTATGAAATGAAACAGAAAAAGCACAGGACACTATACCTACTGCTGTATAATAAAGCTGTGGGCTCAATCATGCTCCAACCTAAATGAGCAGGGCTTAGGCAGCTGACTTAAATGGGGGTAGGATCAAGCTGTGAATCATCTCTCTGTGATTAATTTTCTCATGACTCACCTCCCAGTTCTGCATAAACCCAGAATCTGCCTGAGAGCATTTTTGCTTCTCTAGGACGAAGGACGACTTGCAGCCTAAATACTGAATATGGCCAAGGGCTTCTGTAAGCTCCAAGAGTCTGGCAAAGGCAGGAACAGAGGAGTGAATTTGTGGAGGAATGAACAGATTTGTTAAAACTGTACTAAGCTGTTACTGTTTATTAAATTCAATTTGTCAAAGGTGTAGTATAAACTGCTCTATCAGTTGTTTGCAAATGGCATCATTCTGTAAGGAAAAGGGTAAAGCAATGTATTTAACTTGCAATGAGCATCTAAGATATGTCATCCTAGAAAGCTGGGACTGACATGTTCACCAATATAGAAATGCAAGCACCATGTACTCTGTGACCTTGCCCCTCTTCTCCCCGCACCCCCCACCTTTCTGTGGAAAATATGAAGTGTAGAAGGAAAACTGTATAGGCAGACATACCTATGAATCCTAGACAATATATGTTGCAAGAAAGAGCTGAAATTGTTATACCAAGTCATCAGACCAAACTACTGGGAGTAACATTGTCAAAAGCAAGTTGCTGTGTTGCAAGACAGCAGGTAGCAGAGCAAACTTCTCGCAGGGACAGATGGATCAGAGGTACAGTAGCTTACACCCCACTGGAGAGGATTACCAATGAAGCCCTAAAGGAAGATGAACAATTTGATAAAATTTGGACAGAGACTTTAGTAGCATGGGAAAGAAGCTCTTTCAGTGAAATCCTCTCGTCCAATGCTAAGCACGCCAGGTGAGAGTCTATGTTGTGCCTCTAGGAGATGCAGCACAGAACTCAAAGCCAGGAGTCAAGAGGGAAAATAATGACTTTACATTACCTCTGTGTCCTCATAATTCTGGGCTACCCCTGCAGAGCTGGCCTGAATTTCTGCAGTTGTGTGCTGCAGCCATACACCCAACACATCCATCCTATTCCAGCTTGGCTCTGTCCCCTCCTTGCCCCAAATAGAGCAGGAGCTTGGAAGACAGGTTATACAAATGTGCTATCTGCAAGCAAATTCATCTTGACAGAGATATATGCCATGAAATATCTTAGTCTAAATGGTTAGGAGTTGGGCAAAGCAATAAACAACAGAAGAGAGTCTTAAAATAGGAAGTGTCAGAAAAGCCTTAGTGATATCCTAGAGTTTTTTTTTTTTTGGAGATGACTGTGTTCTAAAGTCCTTGTTTAATTACTTACCTATGCAAAAACTAACAAAACTTTCAGATTTTTGAGATATTTGATATACTTCATTCACTTTAAGAGTTACCCCATGACAGCAACGGTCCACAGCAAAACTTAAGGTCTGTGAATCTTATTTAGGAAGGTTTCAAACCTGTATTATACTCTTTTGTCTTGTGACTGTTTCTGATAAATGTAATGCTTTTATCTGTGAAAAACTGGTAAAGAAATGATTCTTCTGTGTGTATAGGTATTTTTTAAAACTTAAAAATGTTAAGGAAACACTTTTCAGCCCTACAACTTTATTCAAAAATTAACATTTCAAGTGTGGCCATCATCTTTCAGGATTTCCAAGTGGCTCAACTCCCATCCCTGTAACATTTTTTCTGATTAGCCTGCTGTCCTGTTTAATCAATAGAGCTACAAAGCCAGCTATCTCTCATTCTTTGGTTATCTTTCATTGTACAGTACATAATGCCGCTAGTTCTGCTGATAACAAAGAGTGCACAGAGGGAATGGGGCACTGCATGTTTGTTATCTTCCACTCAGCTAAACATACCTCTTTCTTTCTTGGCTCTTACCAATGCAAAAATGCTCAAAACAAGACACTCCTAGCGTTAACACTGCACATGCCACGCAGTTGAGACCGAGGTTCTTTGCCTATCTTAGGGCTGCGGTTTGCCAACACTAGAAAAGCCTGCCAGTTTGATACATCGCATTGTCAACTTTTAGGAAGGCAGTGCAAAGCGTTACTGTGGGCAGCCGGCCTTATACAGCTAACTAGAATACTTTGCATGCTCCGAGAGCATAAGGCAGGGAGATTGACCCAAGAGCTGTTCATGGTTGACCTCGGACCTCCAAAAAAGAAAGTAATCCAGTTCTATTCCTTTTCATTTCCTACAAAACATGAAAGCTGATGAGCTTTGGTCTCTCTCACGGCAGCAAGAAAACAGTTAAACTGAACCTTCACTTCAGTTAGGAAACAATCTAGTGGCTTCCGTTCTCACAGGTCCGCCACTCACAAAAGGTGAAAGCTTCTATCTCAGAGAAAGAGTGTCTTTTATGTCTTCCCTGATACAAAACACCCTGATAAATGTTGGTTCAGTCACTCTGATCTTGAGAATTTTAATCGTGATATATTTTACCGGTGGTTCCAACGTAGGTGGGAAATTTTGATGTTTCACAGTTAAACAGCTATGCCCATGAATTCAGACAAAATTTGTGAGAGACTATTGCATTTTTCCTGTTGCTCTCAGTTGTTACATCCTGGCTGATCCCCCCAAAAAGCTTGAATTGGTGATGATTATCAATTTCCACAATATTTTCTCTTTGCTTTAACAGAAAAGATTAGAATGGCCCATAGAAAAGCAGAATGCCAAAGCTCCTTAAAAAGAAAACAAATAAATGGTTGCCTCTTTCCTGAGAACATAAATATGTTTTTGTGTGTGTTTATGTGTGTGCAGTTGTGTACTGTCATGTATGAGTGTGTGACAAACAACCTGTGCATGCATATATCTACATAGCATATCCATCTTTAGAAATATATATGTAATATATTATATGTTTGCAGTGTAACTTTTATCAGGAGTATGAAAACTTTGTAAATATATAAGAAACACAAAAGAATAATTCTGATGTAGTATTATATTCGGCAATGCTCAAATAATCTCCAAAGCACAATTATGCTTGTGCTGGAAACATTTCAGAATTTGTAATTTGTAACAGTCATTACGCTGTTCCTAACGTTTAGATAAGAGATGATCCTACAGTTGTGGTTAATGTCTTGCTTGATAACACGACCTTTGATAATGTGTCTCAGCAATGGAATTCAAAGCTTTGCATAGTATTTATGATGTATTCATAACCCTATTACTTACTTCTAGCATTGGGCAAACACTGCATATCTTCATTCAGATTTTTAAATAAATTTACTTCAAGTGTGTTGATATAATGCTTGAGTTTGCTTTCTGCAAATATTCACCAAATGAGTAAGACTAGTGTGAAAAACTTGAGATAAGCAAATTTGCTGTCAAATATGCAAATATCCATTGGAAGCTGATGCTGTATTTTGTGCTGGATTGTATATTTTGGAGTTCCTTTATGTGCTCTGCTGATTAGCTAAAAAAAAAGTCATACAATCAAGAAATAACAAAATATTACTTGATGCATTTAACTGGCAAACACAAATATCATCTGAACACCCACGATGAACTGAGCACTCTGTGAAGTAAAAATATTTCTTGGGAATATTTTGTCATATGAATACACCTGCTAAAACTGTCCACTGGATAGTTTTCATTTGTTTTTTAATTAATTTAATGTTAATTATTTTTCACAGTAATTTAACCCTGCTTGTCAGAAATAATATAACTCTCTTAAATGTATATGCTCTAATACAGACAGATCAAGTGTCAGTGACTTATAACCAAAATTTTTCTGTGCTTTGAGTTGCAAAAATCTGCTTTCAGTTGCTTGTAATGGTGCCAAAATTAAGCCATTAAGTCTGAGATTTTCTATATTGGATGTCTATATCTGGATGATATGAAAGAAGTGTATGCATCTGTCCATGTCTGTTTGTCTGAGACTAATAAAGCAAATATGGGAACATTTGTAAATGATCATGAATTTCAGGATTCATTGTCAAATTAATTTAATAGAGTATGCATCTCTGTTAATATGAAATTTTACTAAAAAATACAGGAATGAAAACATTTGGCAGTCCATTCGTCAAAGTCTCATTTGGATGTATGCAGCTAAATAGATGTACAGAGTCTGATTGTTTTTTTATTCATTTGCCCCATCCATCTCTTTCTCAATCATATATATATAAATGTTTTTATAAGATAAAGGAATAATGGACATGTATAAATATTTTGGAGAGAAATTCTTAGATGACGTAAATAGGTGTAGTTTCCTAATCTCTAAATGAAAACCAAGTGGTTCAGCTGAGCAGTGTAAATCTAGACTTGAGTATGGTATCTATGAGTTATGGTGAATCCCAGAGTTTATTGCACAGATCATTCCAAATGAGTACCAGTAAAACCTTTATATCACATATATAGTTAAGCTATGTCACAAATTTGACATAAAAAGTGTTTTAGAAATGTTTCAGGAAGTTTTATGATTTTTTTTACTGATACTGTTATTGCTCTTCCTTTCACATTAAAGCCAAATTAACTTGCTATTATGAGACTACTACATAGTCCTCAGAATGATTACTGATACATTTCTGAACCTCTAAATGATCTTAAGCAACTTGTCTATAAATCACTGTGTTCCACTGTTGAGGTTTAGCATATGTCAATATACCTAAACTAGAAACATTTGCTAGTTCTACTGGAAAGCGCTGCTGACCAGCTCTTTTCCCCTCAAACAAATCATGTGCCCGTATTCCTGAGAATAAGGAGAACCTTAAATATCTCCCTGTTTCAGAAATGAGTATTGTCCATTGCAGCACAGTGTAACTGGGGAGCAAATTCCACGTTTTGTGGTGAACAAACAAACGTGTTTATTTTTTTTTCATTTTCTTTTGTGGAAGAATGTTAAAAAATAGCAGATGCTGGAGAGCTGCTCAGAGGTTAAGAATGCTAGAATGAATCCTGACAGAGACAGATTAGTAGGCAGAATGCAGGTGAGGCAGTCAAAGGTGTATGATAAATGTAATTTATCACATGGATCTGCAATTTACCACATGAATGTCAACACCACCTTTGTGTGAGTCTCTAATCTAATGTGGCAAACTTGTCTCCTATATTTTCTTAACAAATGTTAACTGGTTAATACCAGGTCTCACGATCAGTTAATCAAGGTATTTTCCCCCTAGTTAGTACCCAGAAGGAAACAAAGCCAATTTAAGGGGCTCCCAAAATAGGGGAGAGATGGCTTTTGGTCTTCATAAGTGAAAGAGAGAGTTGATTTGGAGCCTCAGCTTTCCATGTGAGTGCTTCAAACAGTAACGGTGAACTTATAAATGGACTTATGATGTATTATGATGTGTGGCACTGCAATATCTGTAAGTTATGAGGCTACTTAAAGGAATGGGATCCATGAAGCTTCAGATAGTGCTGAGAAAACTCGTGTGTGTGTGTACATTAGTTGAGGCAAGTATTTTGGTGTGTTCTTTGGTGAAAATCTAGGATGCAGGAATGCACACGGTGCCACTGTGGCTGACCTGGTAAAATTTAGGCACCTGAAACATGCCAAAGACTCTCTGTGGTACTTTTGGGGAAGCTAGTACTGCAAGAGTTTTGGCATCACCACATCAAGCTAGTTTTAAAAATCAGAGTATTTTGAAAGAAGTATAGTAAAAATACCTAACTTCAGGAGAGGGTGCTGAGTGGTAAAAGTGAGATGGATGAAAGTACCTCGCTGCAGTCTAGAGGGAATAAAGGAAATAGATGTTAACCCTTTAGTAATAACCTCTGCAAATCCTGCAGGCCATGGTAAGTAGTGGCACATGGAGCTTGCCGAGCACACGGGCTAGCTTGTACAACTGGAGGTGCCCCACTTGCCCAATGCACTCCCCAGACAAGAGCCTACACCCTGTTTTGACAACCACAACCTGCAAATTAGGCACCATAAATCTGGCTTGGACAGTCTAAATAGTCCTGAAAAAAAGTGAGAGAGGAAGCACCACCAGTGGAGTGAATTAAGGCAGGCAGATCTCAATTGTCACACTCAGGTCATAGCTGAATCAGTAAGTTCAACACACATCTCCAGCACCTTAATCTCCAGATCAGCCCTACTTTCTGTTATGGTGCTAGTTTAGAGACAATATTCTTAATTTTCTTCTACTCTGCCATCTGAGGAGATATCAGAGAGCCAAGCCTCCTATGTCTGAAAGTGACACTAAGGAAGGACAAGAAGATGAACCAAATAAAATGCACAGAGACAGGGGACTCTTACAGAGAAAGGGAGAGAAAAGCAAAGACTATGATGACAAAGCACAAGAGACATAAGGGTTTGCAGAGATAAACGGAAAGGAAGAAGAATGCTCAAGTAGGGAATTCTTTAAAAAATACACACAAAAAAGCAAATTAGAATAATAATACCACTGTAGTTTGACTTTGGGGTTAACATTAGTAAAATTCACTCTTGGGAGAAAATGTGTTTTCAAAGGTAACAGAGAATTTTTTCACAATCTCAAGAGCCATTTATATTTTCCCTACCGGCAATAAACACCTGTGGTTTGTGACAATGCAGCAAGTGCTTTTGTTTGTATTTATATGCAAATAGTTTTATTTATAATAGTACTTAGTACCAATATTGTAATCTCAGTTCAAGCTTATTGTCTAATTTTCCTCCAGCTCTACTTTTTACATTAAAAGTATGTTAATAGACTTCACCCTGAACTGTGGCATATTAAATAATATGTCATGCTCCCAGAACAACACCCATCTATGGATTTCAAGAGACCTTGCAAACTGTGAAGCAGATGCATTTCCCGATCTCTTAGAAATCATAAAAAGCGGAATAAAAAAAAGTCCCTTTCAGGGATTTGCCTCTATCAAGAAACACATTAGCAAAATAATAAAGTAGACTTACACTCAGAGATGCCCCTTCTTGTCTGTTGTTGGTGTCTTTCAATGCAAATCTTATGGTGGAAATATTCTCTTTGTCTGTTGAAGCCATGCCCACAGAATGGAAGTAACAATCCATCCCTCATTCACACTTTTCCCACCATGCTTTTGCTATTTCAGAGCTAGGCAGAGAAACAAAAGTATATAGAATGAATGGAAAATGACCACACAAGGAGAACTGACTTCATTCATAAATGGTCAGCAGTCATAAACAGACTTCTGCCTATGTAGACTACCGTTGCTGCCAAAGGACATCCTTGAAATAATGAGATAACTATAGTGCCAGAGATGGTTGAAAACTGGGCTTCAATAAATATTGACGTGCTTTATACAAAGTTGAACAGCTTGAAAGGAGAGACATTCTTTTACAAAATATCTTGTTGCCTGGTACCTGGGGCACTGTAGTGCAAATGTTATATACAAATTCAAACCCCCTCAGTCTGAGAAGGGAAAAAGAACTGAAATCTCCCACCTCCCCTAAAGAACGTCCTGTTGGGCTTTTGGGTGAAAAAGAATAACCTTCTCCAACAGAGATTTATATGAAACATTTTGTTTGGTCCCTAATTCTGAGAGAGGGTCCATGTGGGAAAGGCCCAAGAAAAGAGACACAGCTGCTCATTTTCTGACAGAAGGATCTTAGGTTTAGTTTTAGAATAAGGCTCTTGCCTGCAGAAACTGCCATCTGATAAACATGTATACAGTGTTTGGAGCAGTGGCTGGGGCAGGAGTCCTGTCCAAATGAGGGTTTTGCTTGTGGGAGTCTGAGCAGTAGGAAGCTACGGTTTCCAGCGGTGTTGTGAGACCACCTCCCTGCTGCCCCTTTACAAGAACTCTCACAAGGCAGTGCCTTTATTCTGCATTTTACAGGGACTTAATCATAAGGGCCCAGACAACCATTAGTATTAAAACCAGGCACACTGGCAAAATGCACAATACACAAAAACACAACCACTCCAGGGACCTGGACTGCCAGATTTGGGTGGCAGTTGAGTGAGGGTTTTCGGGATGTCTGGAGTATAAAGGTCTAAATTTTTTCTTTGTCTTATAAATCTGGCTCCCGACTGTTCGTCACTCCTCCCCTCAGCTGCATAAAATTGTCTAGCCTCAGGGCCGTGGCCACTGATGGCAAAGTACCAATAATTGTTGTAATGTGCAAGTTCTTCTGCGCATCTAGCCCTAGCTCATGTAGTGATTTTCGACAATTTTGGCTCAAGTTCTTAAGGACACACTGGCCATTTCTGACACACAGGTGCTTTAAGTCCAAATTCCCAGAATATTAGCATCAAAACTTCATTTTATATTATTCGTCCTTATTAGTTAACCATTTATCCTAGGCATCTCATGGTTTAATTTTATTGGTGATGAGGATGAATGAGGAGAATGAGGCTAAAGAGAAGGATTTTCTTTGGGCTGGCTAATAAGATATTACAATTAAAAAGGTTTGAAGGACAGCACCACTTGAAGGCTCTGACTCTGAGAGACTTTGATATGTTTTCAGTTTTATATATCTGAATCCGTACAACTGGCCTTGTGCATGTTATTGCTTTCCTGGTATTTTTCATTAAGCTGGTTGCCAAAAGTTTCTGAGTCACAGTCTGCTGGAGGCTGGAAGAGTAAGCTAGGCAAGCATCCCTATGTGCTTGCCCTCATCCTACACTTTTTACTAAGCACTCAGGGAATTGGGTACTCTTGGAGACAGAAAGCTAAGTTAGCCTGACCTCGTCCCTGACCAGGTACAGCTGTTCTCACATTCCCTAGAAATGCTGACATTCGGCAATTGGAAGTCATTTGTATAAGGCAGCATTACACTATTTCCTTATATAAAATGTTAGATCAATATTAAAGTTATTCCATGTATGATGTAATGGAAACACCCACTATGCTGCAGAATGTTACATACCAAAGCCTGCAGCATGTGGTACTGGCAGATTAGGGGAAACTACCTACATTTTCACATGGACAGTTTGTGAGCCCATACCCTTTAAAAGATCTGTTCCTTGTGAATAAGTATTCAGGTAATTTGGTCTGGGACACTAGAAAATCAGCAGCAGTCAGTGTGGGGAGAAGCAGGAGAGCCAGAGGAAGGAGAATGGACTTAGGGGACTGGAGGCAGGCACCCGGGGTAAGAGCAAACAGCTCTGGAGAAAAATGTCCTCTTGCATTTCCCACATGCTGCTGGCTTTTTATCTACATGAAGACCACTGGCAATAGGATGAAAATATGGTAAATACTGATGTTTTAAGGTTACCACTGAGTCATAAGAACAAAGCATTGGAGTCCTAATTTTTTAGAACTTTGTTTTTATCTGTGGCAGTGGCCTTTGAAGTCAGTAGTACACACAGACAACACTTGGTGAATCACATCTTTACAAAATAGCTCTGTTTCTCTCAATGTGGAGTGCCATGTATTAATAGGATTTATATTTTAGGAATTGATGGAAATACCTAGTTTTGACTTCACCTATTCAAACAAAATTTCAGTATGTAATGCGCCATGAAAAAGTTCACCTAATTATAGCAGTTTTTCATTAACTCAACCAATTCCTGCCTGTACATGCACAAGCCATTCATCAGGTGGTATTGCCTATTAATAGACCTCAGCTTTAACATCTGTATGCACAGGTTCAGGAATAATGTTCTGGATCTACCTTTATATTTATTGCAAATGTATTTTATTAGGCGATTCAAACCCAACATACAGAATAAAGCCACCCACAGACTATTCCTTAGGTCTTCCAGATATTTATGTAGGTGTTGAACTTTATATATGTGAAAGAGATGTTGACATTTTCCACCTATTCTTTTAATGAGAAATGGCCTTTAAAAAATAAATAAAATGAGCAAAGAAAGTCTGCAAATACAATAATTGAGAAAGAACATTATAATATTTATTTTTTATCCATTCTTTCTGCTTTTTTCTCACCTTCCATTTTAATATTCTGGCTTGGGCCACAGCTGTGGTTCAGCCTTTTTTACTTTTCATTGACCAATGGTTTTACAGGAGAGATACTGATACCCATAGTGGGACAGTGGCATCTTTCAATCTGCCATAATTGACATGCAGTGCAAAATTTCAGGATGAGAAGGGACATTGTGCTCTGAGCCAGCAGTAACAGCACTGCTATCTCAGAGCCTCCAACCCCATCCCCAAGAAGTGGGAACCTTCTTAGGGCAACTGTGATAGCAGGATGGGAGGCTTTCTGAGGCTTCCCTGTTGTCTTCAGATGATTTTGATGTGACTTCCCCAGACACATAGGAAATCTGGATAGGATCCATGCCCCAACACCCTGCCTATTCTAAAAGCCCTAGGATTATATCAGCAGGCTAGCACATGCTGACTGTGCAGGTGAGCACATGCTATGCTCATGCACACCATCACTAGTCACATCAGGATACGACTGGAGCTGAAGGCCAAGAGCACCACTGGCCTGGGAAGACTCCTGGCTGATGCCACCTGCACGCTGATGCCTGAGGGAGCCATTCCTGCTGGGGTCATTGAGAGAATTTAAATTAGGTGCTAAAGCCCTGTATGCATGTTTGACTGCTAATAGAAGACTCTCAGAAACAGGCTGGGCATGCACAGCATTGTGGCCTGCTCCACGGCCTTTGTGAAGCTTAGAAAAACCTCTTCTGTCACTGTCTGGATCTGAAAGGGCTTGTATCTCCAAGCCATCTTTGCTCCATCTGTCAGAACCAAGTGGTTCTGGCTTTTGGGACTGAAAATCAATTTGGGAGGCCAGACAAACAAATATACCACATGTTACTGACAAACATCGTTCCCTTCCTTGACTGCAGCAAGCATGTCTCTTCCCCATGAACCAAACTCATTTTCTCCTCTCAAGATAGAGACTCATTCCTTCTCTTGTGGCTGACCCCTCTTTCTCACTGCCTTCTGCAATCTGCGAGATAGCACAGAATAAAAGATTGATTTTTCAAGTCCTAGGCAAGCTATGCCTCAGACAATCTGCTAGTTCCCAAGCAAAGTTTCCCTTCCATGAACACAGTGCTGGTTTGATGATGGTTGCTCTCTCTCCCATGCAAAGTTCCTCTTTCTAGCTTTCCTCACTCTTTAGAGATGCACCTTTCGTTGTCAATGCTATTTTCCCACTGTTGATTGTGTGCCTAGGCTATGCCCCTGCCTTGGCAGGAACTAGCTATGCTGGGGCACAATGGTAGAGCAAAGGAGAAACTGAAGTTTTAAAGGCCTCAGAAATCCTTAGCCTAGGAAAAGGGAGCATACAACTTTAACAGCCCAAAGATTTTTAAGTATGGAGGAGGTGAAAAACTGGCTACCTAAGCCAGCAAAGAAGTTTCACAGAAGCAAGTAGCTTGTAATTACTTAGCAACAACAGGCAGAGCATGCAAATAGTCAAGCAACAAGCAAACACAGTGGTATGAACATATGGGAATGCCATTAACAAAACAACAGAGCATAACCCAAGTGGGCAAATCTTGCGAAAGCAAGATGAGAAGATCCCAAATGTCTTGGAGTGCCTCTGTGATGTTCCCTTTCTAGTAAGTGCTGTCCCGTACAGTGTCATTGTTGGTGGCCCATCCAACCCTGCATGCCAACACTAGGGATGCGAGGCCCTGTGCCCCTCTGCACCTGCAGGGAGAGCGTGTCTCAGCAGTCCTAGCCTTTTACCTCCAGGCCCAAACGTCTCCCAGAGGTGCCTGCCCTTTCAGATCACTTTTGTTGGATTTGTACATAAACCTGGATTTGCTGGCATCTGAGGGCATTTATACCTGCTTTCAAGTGAGGCGGAGTAGGGCCCAAGTGCACTTTCATAGCTAAGCAGTGAAGACAATGCAGGAATCGTGCCAAGAAGACAATAGAGATACTACTGACAGACTGAGCTGAACTGTTAAATGTTTATAATGTCAGATATGTCCTTTGATTTTTGCAAGATGTAGATATGAAGTCCACTGTTTACTTTGTTTTTACCAAATAACTTAAACTTGTAAAACAGAGTCCATCTTATTAGTCTACGAAAAATAGATTTGCAATGTTCACATTGGATTTCTTATTCCTTTTTACTTTTGGCTGGAAATACCCAAAATGTGTGATGGCAGTCCTTGTGATGATGGCAGTTCTGAAATTTGTTTACAGAGACAGCAATGGAAGTTAAAGATGATTCGTATTTTTTAAGGAAAGAAAAAAAGACTTGCTTTGGGGTATGAAGGACTTTCTTCAGGTATTAGGTGTGCATGCCTGAAAGCTTGGCTGTTTCTCCTATCTATTTCAGTCTAATAAAAGAAGTTACATCTCCTCAAATCTTTGCCTCTCTTCTATCCTTAGATCATGATTAGAAAAAATTACTTTCTACTGAGGGGGAAATGAAGGACTTCAGAATGCCTTAAAAAAGAAAAATGAATTCAGGAAGGGCTATTTTTAACAAGGTAGACACAGATTTTTCCACTGGAGATAATTAATCTGCAAATTTGCCCCCCAAATAAATGTCCAAACTTAAAAAAAACCCAAAAAACAAAAAAACCCACCCCACCCACTGAAAATGGGAAGCTTATGACAGATGGAAAAAGTCACAAGACTAAATGATTGGTACTTCACATTAAATGTCCTTTTCATAGAACAGCAAGCAGCATACCTACTTCATGGCAGTCGTTACTACATCAAAGTACTATAAGTTGAATACAATTATATTGAAAAAAGAAATATACTTTTTTTTCCTTATGAAAAGAAAGTTGTCAAAGGAAAAAAAAAAAAACCCTGAATCTCCCATGAAGACAGATCCTGATGAGATGTATGATCTTTTTTGTGCTGGAAAGGGGAGGGGAGCTAGAATAGAAAAGAGGAAACAGAAAAAGCATCCCCAGGATAACAAGCTTTGTGTGAAGCAGAAAATCATACCCTTTGAGGGTCATTTTCTTTGAGTCGCTGCCTCAGGGAGATAGGAGGCAGAGATTACACTTTGGAGGGAAAGTCCACATTTGCTTGCGAGGCGTCGCTCTGCCCTGAAACGCTCTGGAAGCAGCCATTCTGAAGCAGAGTCATCTCCATCTTTCTAGGGAGGTGTGGAGCCCAGCAAACAGTTTGCATCAAATTATGTCCTTTTCCTTAAACCCACAGACCTGCAACTGCAAGGAAATGGTGTGATATTCTTGTAAGCCGTGGGATTCAGGAAAAGCAGAAACCGCTGAGCACACAGGATATGTGATCATGTCTGCCTATGAGGAATACAGCAAGCGCACTTCTAAATACGGATCTGTGCTTCTAGCTGACCCTCTTCAGTGTATTTGTGAGGTCTAAGCTGCTAGTGGGAAGAGCCCTTGCCCTAGGAACCGGTTTTCTACGGGAATGGGAATATTTCTCCACTAGGTGGAGCCTGAATTCTTCGGTCTTGCACTTTTCCTTATTTCCTCAATATTTATTAGAGAGAGTTTTTCATTTATGTTAGACCAAGCAGAAGTCAGCTAGACAGAAATCTGAAGGCATTTGAAGTACATGGTCTAGGAAGGTCATGAGATGTTTATTTTGATTTTTTATTTTATCTTACAAAGATCCTTGTTTATTATGCATTAAACTAGGCAATGAGACCATCACATCCATCACTATGATCTGTAATGCAGCTGATACCAGTATATTGTTTTTTTAATCAGGTTAAACTTAAATTAATGCTGGTTTGTAAAAAAATAAGGTAGAGGCAATGACAATAGATGAACTGCTGAGCATAAGAGACACTGTTTCAAAGTGTGCACACAGGAATTGCAGAAAAATGTTGCAGATCCCTCAGCTTTAAATGTCCCTGTGTTGTTGAATATCCCTGATGTGGGATTGCAAAAAAAAAAAAAAAAAAAGTGTGGATGTAATATGATTGCATGGGCCTGCAAAAGTGAGTTTGAAAATCAGGCTGCAGCTTGTACTTATACTGAAGTTGGTAGGTCAGACCAAGCACTTTGGCTGACTCTGAATGGATTAGCTGGCAGGGCTTATAACCCTGCCCAACAGTTTCACTTCCATGGTCTTTCTTGAAGAGGCACTTTCTTTGCTTAGCACAAGAGTTCCTCTTCCTGGCATGTTCTGAGCCAGGGCTGGCAGGACCGGCTGGACAATGACAATTGTGTAGCATTGTAGCCTTTTAGGTTTCAATATTTTCTTCTTCATAGGGTCAAAGATAAACTTCTTAGATGCTTTGAAATGCCTGACCCCAGTCTCTGGAAATAACTGAAGTGTCCAGCCTGGATCAAAGAAGCCTTTCCTTCAAAAACATTGTCAAAACTGAGATTTTTTTTAAAAAGCTTTTGGCTCTGATGAAAGCCGAATGATGAAATCGGTGGTGTATTTGATGGGAAGTGTTCCAGCCAGCTCTAATAAAGAGCACTACTCACTATTTTAATGGCAACCTTCAATAGCAAAACTCTATTTTGGTTCCTTTATATTCCTACCTCTGTACTACCTGGGCAATCTCCCAGTCTTTAATGTATTTTTTCCCCACAGTATACCTAGAAAATGCTATTGTCCCCACCTTACAGATGAGAAACTGAAACGTAGGAAGGTGAGGCAACTTACTGAAGGCCTTACAATCAAGCTTGCAATGGAGAAAAAAACTTGTTCCGCGTGTCCAGAATCATGAGCTGGTGTTGCAAGCCGGGGTACCTAGTGCTATTCTCTTATATGACCCTGATCTGCTCTGTCCAAAGCTTGAGAGGAGACATAACCTGACAGTCCATTTGTCCCATACATAAGAAAAGTAAGAGAGATGAAGTTTCTAGGTGAATTCCATGGGATGCTCCTTTGGTTGTTGGGTTACTCAGAAAGAGTTGATGCTTATTTACAGAAAAAAAGTGAACAAAAAAACTTCTTACCCTTGTGTTTTTGTCTTCCTGCTCCCTACTTCCACTCTGTGTTTCTGGGATTGCATGCTGCAGATGCTGTCTGTAAACTCCCACTGTAATTTTCTGTGAGGCTTTTAGCAGGTGGGAAATTGTCTTCAAAAAGGATGAAAATGAAAGAGGAAAAAGAGGCAGCCAGATGTTATTTGGGTGACTACAGAAAAATATTACAGTCTCTTTCAGGAAGCACCAGAAAGTATAACTATACATAACTAGAAACGGATATCATATTTACTTATGTTGTTTGAAATTCATGAAGGCCTGATTTGGTGCCCTTCCCTGAGATGGCAGACCAACAGCCTTTTATCACTGAGGGTGCTGATATTTTCCACTGGTCCTCAGTTTGAGAATAGAGACAGAATTTCAAGGCAGGAAAGAAAAATACAATTTTCTAGTGAGAAACACAGACCATAATTCTGAAAACATTGAGGCTGCAGGAAAGAGTTGCAACAGGCTCAATATGAATGTTCAGATATGATTCTATTCTAGAAAATATCTGTGAAAATGATGATGTGATGTTATGTATATTCCCATGCCCTTTGTTTGTATATACTCCTCTGTAGTCTTTAAATAACAACATCTACCACTTTCTTTCTTAGTTTTCACCCTGCAGGTGATACAGAATGATCAGTTTGCAGTTCTGGCATTTGCTTTTGCTTTCTCTGTCCTGTCTTGTACTTGAGTTTCTGAGACTGGATACGATCTTTGTATGAAGAATTTATTGAGGGGAAGTGTCTTGTTTTTGTCTCATAAGGGAATGATGCTTACAATCTAGGTGCAGACCTATTGATGACTAACTGTGCTACCTCCCTGTATTGGTAAATAGTCTTCAGTGCTGCAGTGCAAAACTGCCTTTATACAAAAACATGGGCTCTGAGGTGAAGAGTGGCTCTCAGGTAGCTGTTATGTGTCTTCCACGTTAAGCAAAGAGAATGAGTAGGGCACCAGAACAATAAACCCATGGTGATCTGTGTCTTGAAGCAGGCTGGGTATTGCCTTTGGTACTCACTGAAATCCCCAGATGTATCAGATCATGTCTGGTCTATTGCAGTGGCCACAAAGTTGTGAATCACCAGAGCTGGATCTAAGCCTGATAGGATGGGGTATAATCTACCAGCCCTAAAAACAGATCATTTTTATGACCAGAGGTGCAGAAGGGTCTGAAAGGAGGCCAAACTGTGAGCTGGTTTATAGCCAATGGAGGTAAATGCACCCTGCTTTGAGACAAAGTAGGACTAAAGACTTCCTGAGGTCCCTTCAAAGCTATTTTTCCTAAGATCCTGTGATAATCCTGTGATCACAGTGCCATAAAGGAAGAAAATTTCTGAAGGACTTCCATCCTCTTGCTTGCTTCTCTAGGGCCTAAAAGGTTGCTGGTTTTGTGCAGGCACTGGGAGTGCTGGGAGACTGCACTGTTCGTTACTGTTGTAAAGATGTACATTGGAGTTGTCCTTGTATTGCTGGAAACCTAGTTCATCTTTTATCGACTCTTCCAGTAGGTATAGATGAAATTTTAGTAGTTTGGAGGAAAGGACTCTGCTGAGGGTTTGTGGAAATGGAGCTGTAACTTCTGGGTTAGGTCTGCAAAGAAGGTCTTGAGGCATAAGAAAAGCAATTCTGTGTAGTTATGGGGAGAAACTACATGCTAATACTATGTTGGTGTGAGGCTTACATAAGCATATGCCAATTTTGGTACATGAAATCATACAACAAGCAAGTGTTAAAAGCAGATGCAATTCCTATATCTAGTTTAACCTCTTCCTTTTTCTAAAGCTTGGGAGTATTTTATTTTAATTTAAGTATGTGATAATATGGAGGAAACTGAAACTAATTCATGGTCCAAGAACATCCTTCATCACTTCTTGCTTCTTGTCAGAAAAACAATTCTCCTCCACTGGAAGCATAAGCCAGGAATTTCCCTGCAGGCCTAACTTTCCATTGCTTTGGAACATCAAAATGCTGAACTTGCAGTCTGCAGAGAACAGTTTCTTCCCAGAAAATATGAAAGTCATCTTGAGGTTTTTTTTTTAAAAAATCTGTATGTGTAATATAATACGTACCTTTTCACTCCCTTCTCCTTTCTGCTGCAATTGCCTCTAAAAAGGTTTTGATGCACTTCCTTGTGTGTGCACTGCAGCTGTAATGTGTATATGGCACAGCTGGATAACTATAGTCTAACCATGTTTATAAATATTCCTGTCAATAAAGCTTACTGCTCTTTGGCATCTTATTCATGTGTCTGCAAAACTTTAGCGAGTGAGATTTTATTCATGAGAATATTTGAAAGCAAAAGTATCAGGAAAACCAAGTAACTCATTAAGAAAACATTTGTACTAAAATATTCTCCCAGGACAATCTTTTAAAAGCTCTGTATTGTTGGTATAATGTTCACTGAATATGTGCCGAATGTTTGCAAATCACTTGAGAGTAGGAAAAAGAGATTTTTCCTGTTTATGGAGTGCAGGTCACCCAATTCTGGAACAGAAATTATCCTGTGTGATTTACACATGCCCAGTCATAAATAAAGAGTGCTCAATCACCAGTTTGTGAATAAACCCTAGGCTAAAATGTAGTAATACACCCATTAAACAATACAAAAAATACCACAACTTATCTACAGATAATTCACTGCTAAACTTTTCAGATAAGTATTTTGTGAAAATTAATTTGATTAGCTTTGATCTGTGTGCTAAATACCCTCCATTAAAACTTTGCTGTTTTATTTTGTCGTGGTTATTTTTGAATATAGCCATTTACATTATCTACAATCCATTCATTAACCAGATCAGTAATCTGTTATCAATAATCTGTTGTCTAACCAGATGCTTTTAATTCTATGCACCATACATTATTTAGCTGTGAGTTTCTCTAGAAAAAAATCTGATGGATAACCAAATGCTAAGTGTTCTTTTAATGATAAATGTCTCCTTCTGATGAAAATACAATATTTTCATGAAATATAAAATGTCCCAAATTGAAATATTAAAGCTGTAAATCAAACTGACTTTTGGTTAAAAATGTGGTCTCTAAATTCCTCAAAAAAACCGTGAGAAAACTAGAAAAAAAAAGAACACCCTTATTTATGTTTTCTCTGGGAAAGAAAAAGAAAATCTTTTCTATTAGGCTTCATGAATGAGTAAAGATTTTTCTCAATTCCTTATTTTGCAGATTATCTTGCTGCTTTTGTAATGCTCCCTCTAATTTTTTTACACTTTTGAAAAGCATTGTGTTCTTCTAAAAGGCTTTTGAAAATTTCCCAGAAAAGATCTCCTTGTACCTCTGCTACTCAACACAAAGCAGTTCAGGATTCCAGTTGTGAAACAGAAAAATATTATGCAGCAGGATCAGGAAACTCTGGTTTCTAGCATCAAAATGAAAGAAATTCACACTTCCCTAACTAAACATTTTGTTAGGATGATGCTGTGCCCCTAAAGTTACATTTCACAGTTTACCTAAAATCTAAGAAAGCATGTAAATGTATGGCTGGGTAAGATTCTCTTCCTGTCTTCTAAAACCCACCATCCTTTTATAATTCCATAATTCAAGTTTAATGTTACAATAATGCCAGGGTGCACTGTGCAAACTGCAAATCACTCACTAAATGTGGTGCTTGCTGCTCTATAGGGGAGGTGGGGAAGGACTCCTAACTCACCCCCCTCCCCCATTTCTTGTCTTGTTTTCTGACAGTCAGCAAGAGAACATCTTTGATGGAGAGCAACCAAACAGTTCCTAGGATCGAAGTGTCATTGTGCTGTGTGTAGTGTTTATGTGTGAGTTTGCAGAGGGGATGCAGAAAAAGAAGGGTTTCCATCACGAGAATGCCAGCAAGGAGCAGGCCCTGCCCTCTCTCAAGCTACTGTCAGTGACTTGGTCAAACATGACATCTCATGACATTTCACATGGAAGGGCCAGGTGGCCCTGTTAGTCAGAGGGACCTCAGGAACCAGGACTTCCAATATTTTCAAGTCCCCTGGGTGTTTATTTGCTGCTGAAGCTCCACCCTTCCCTCCCTCCCAGCTGAAATAGAAAAAAAGACAGTGTCTCTGGTCCTCTTGAGAAAGGGGAAGGGGCAGGATGAGCCCCAGTAGCTCCCTGCCATGCTGGATGGACTGCCAGAACCACCTGCTCTGGTTCCTAGACAAAAACCATGCTCTCACACAAGTCACTCTTGAAGAGGGGTTGAAAAAGGATTGCTGAGAGTCTGATCCCTTCTCACAAGCCAAGAGGGTCATGAACCCAACATGACTCTCACAGAAAAAGAATTATTAAAAACAAGCTGGGGAAAAGGCACACTAGCACTTGGCCCACAGAACAGAATGTAGCATTATTGCTGGAGCAGGAGCAAGTATGAAATTCTGGAATACACTCATAAACATAACACATTTTTGTCAAGTTCATTTCTCATAAAGCTTCCTTGACCTGGGTCTCCACCACAATGCACTAGTTTAATGCCAGTGTAAAAGCTATTGAAGCCAGTGGTGTCATTTGAATAGAACAGAAAGAACAGGTAAATTCGCACTAATACTTTCTAATGAACTGCCTTTGATGTAATGTGCCATAAGTTCCTCAGATATGTTGGATATCCTCCTCAAAAGCAGAGGCTGCTATGCTGCATGTCATCATCTTCTAGGATAAAGTGAATGCAAAGTTCCAGTGTCATTTCCCAACTGTCATCATGAGCTTTTCATCAGCATCACTCAAAGCACTTCGGAAAGCAGCTCAGTGTCATGATCCCCATTTTATAGATGAGGAAGTTGAGACACAGGCTGGTGAAGGAACTTGACCTCGATAAGCTGGAAAGCCAGTGACAGTAACCTGAGTAATACCGCAAGCCCCTTAGTTTTGTTCTCGTCCTCATATTGTTAACACTGCCTTAGAGAGAAACTGCTCAACTAGAAAAGTGGTATGGCTTAGCACTCAGCTACTGAGAGGAGAATGATTTTCTGCTGCAGGGTTTTCTTAAGATAAAAAGATGATGATTGATCAAATTAAGGATTATGTATTAACTCAGCTGGAAGACTCATTGCATGAGAATGGAAATTTACATAGATATCTCTATTTATTATGCTAGTTTGCATTTCTTCCATGTCACCTGTCCTGACAGAGGCAGGACTCAAGTCTGTACGCTAGGCTTACTCAACCTGAGCCTGAAATGTTTTCATCTAACAAAGAGAAGTCTTTTGGTTTGGGATATATCACTTCTGAAGTAAAGTGAAAGGAAAAGTAGGGAGGTGGGAAAGCTTTTCAGCTCTAAGTTGAATTCAGTCACGTGTGCAGTGATCTAGATTCAGTAGGTGAGGTTCAATATTGATGATCTTAGTGTCCACCTCAGAACCTTCCCCCATCCCCCCAAAAAATGATAACCCTGGTGGCAGTTTCAGCAGAAGGGAAAAAAACTGAAAAAAACTCCTGCAATGATGTTTCAGACTATGTGGGAGCTTACACTATAGCTTATTGCACTAGATGAATACTGTGGAATAAATAGTGTGGAATGACTAGTTTCTAGGTCTGATTGTCTAGGTCTGTCTATCTTTCATTTAGGTTCAAAATATCTATTGAGAAGATAGGCTGAGAAGGAGAGCTTATGAGCATGAGCACAGCACTGCATAGGGTAAAGACTCTGTTTTCAGCCCCAGCATCTCTGCATGTTGAGGCTGCACTGGCTGAATGACTTGAGCACAGCATCGGGGTCTCTGTGTCATGCTATTGCATGATGAATGTGAGGTCAATGACTATTGGTGAAATTTCTTAAATCACAAAGTTTCCTGGAAAGACAGTGATGAAATTCCTGTTGACCTCAAGAGAAACAAAATCAGACCATAGGTCTGGATCACAAAAAGGCCTGTGACAGAGCTGGAACAGAAACTCTCAGATTTCTGTTATTACCTTAATAAAAAAATCCATCTTTCTTTCCTTTATGAACTGAAGCTCCTCCTCCTCCAACACATTTTTTCCTGAAGTATTTGGGACAGTTTATTTATGGCCCCAATTTACCTTAGTAGTTTGAATACTTGTTCATTTCCCAGGAAAATTTTCTACCTTCAAATGATCCATTTTATAAACTGCCATATATAGCAGTAAACTGCCAGCTATAACAAGGACCTTTTAAGGGATGGGGGAAGGTAGAAGGGGATGAGGTTGTTCATTTCTGTAGAACAACTGAGAGAAATCCTAGATTTTATTGCATTTCATTTTCAGTCCTTACCTTTCTATGGCCTCTGCCTCTTTACTTCTATAAACTGGACCGTTATTGCCCTTAATCCTTAAACTGTCCTTTTAACCAGATTTGCTTTACTATCCAGCCTATGCAGTGTTCTCCTCAAATCTAGTTTGTAAACATTCTTGGGGCACTCAGAGGACAAATGACTAGATGTTTGGAAACACATTATAAAATATTCTATTTCCTGTAGCTTAATGGAAACTTAGAACCGTGTCCTAAGAAGAATTTATCCGATGTTTTGAGAAGTCTTTTCACCACACAGTGTAATGTGCTGCACATCAACCTAGAGTGCACTTTGGCTTACATGGGACTTTATTTAATAAGCATCACAGAATATAAGGGCAAGTTGGAGCGAATGTGAAAGTAATGCATTCTTCATGTGTATGTATTGGACATGCCCACTGATGTGAGACTGGTTTGATGTGACCATGCTTATGCAGGATAGCTCTGATAGTGAGCTAAATTATGGCTAAACCATTCCCTGGTGTCAGCCAGGGCTGTAGTTGTTTAGCTCTGGAAAGCAGTGATGTTCCCATTTCAGAAGAGCGATTCTGGATCGTGCAGAAAATCTGACTGCCAGAGAGGGGGAGGGGAACTAAATCATGAGGCTGTAAAGACAATAACCTCTTGTTTTCTGTAGTGAGCCACCATCATTCATGGTGGCTACAGATTCTTTTACAGGCAACAATACACTTACATTCTGGCACACTTCTTAAACCATCCAAACTGCATTGTGAGTTGTTTAGGCATTGTATTTGGACCTAGTCAGGAATTTTCTTATTAAATGACTTGTCACTAGCAAAATGCTGATTTCTTGGTACAAAATATTTTATGGAAGAATATCAATTTCCATGAGCCTCAGCCAAGACACAGAAGAACTTTAATAGAAATTCACCTGCCAGGCAGTTTCCTTGTTGCTTCACCTGCTGCCCTGCTAAGAGAAGAAGACCCATAAATAAAACTATTATCCTGGATGCTTATTCTTACTTCTTTGAGATGCTCTTACTAGAAGATAGAGTTAGTCTGGAGGATAAATATATAGAAGATATCTGACAATGGATAACAGCTTAATATGCAGGAGCATAAACAGTTTTCAGTGACATATAAAATATACTAGTGAAAAATGGCATCTGTAAAGTATTAACTAAAAGTACTGGTAAATTAAACTCTAATGTTTTATCTGCATGCATCTAATGGTATGGTGTCAGTGAAGAAGAGCTTTGTCCAACTGCCTGCCTCTGAGTGATTTCTGAACACTTTGTGTTCCTATGTTTGTCCAAGTTCATTTCTATTTTGCCTTTCTCCTTATGAAGATTTCCTTGTTTGATCACACTCTTGGGATGTCTGAGAGTGTGACAGTTGTCTCCAGCAAGGACATTCAGTTTTCACATGCTTCTGGGTGAGAACTTGAGCTAGTTTAGTTTTTCTTCAAAACCCTAAATATCTGGAACCTCTACTTTTTGGCTGTTGTTCACAGCTTAAATTGCTTTATTGTCACACATACAGGGCCTCTAAGGCTGTGCCATGGTTTGCACCTAGTGGACTGTGTTAGAAAACTGTTCTTAAGCTTGGAATCACATAGTAACTAATATGGCATCTCTTAAAAAAACCCGTCTGTTCAAGTGTTTTCAAGACTGTATATGTCTTTTTTGTGTTTTTACTTCAACCACACACTACCCTTTGTTAAGAATATGTGCTTGAGCTGTCACATAAAGTCAAACTTACAGGGCCCTGGCTGATCTCGAAAAACAAGAGTAATTCATCTAGGGACAGAGCATCCTCTGAAACATGAGATCTCACATGTCTCCTGTTATCAGCTTATCAAGCTCAGAGGAATCTGTTGTCCTAATTTAGCCAGGTTTGTATTGCAGTAGGTGTACTTTCAGTGACAAAGTTAACACCTTCTGATGGCTTCCTTGCTCATTTCTAATGCATCTGCACAGAAAGAAGCATTAAAATTTGTATTTTCCATGTTTTTCTTCAACCAAAAATTTACAAGGGACACTTATCAGTGGTCATAACAATTTATGATGAAATGATTCCTTTTATTGTTGCATTTTACCAGTGAAAACATTTATATTGCACTGGGACTTTAATGTACTTGGAAAAAAAATGTAATAGTGAGCCACAGAAAAGTTCTACAGCCTCTAAGAGAGTTGATCCATAGCAATCCAAGCAAGTCTAAGTAGGGGCTGCTGTCATGCTCTCCACTTCACCTCTCCTTCCCTCATTCTGTTTTTATTCCCTCTTCCTTGCAGCTTCGCTGGTGAACATCTGCCAACACAGCAATTTGGTTCAGAGAACTAAATGTGCAGAAAACCATTCACAGTCTTGGGAGGTAAGTTTTCCAGTGGTTTGATTCCTTGTTTTTGCTCATGGTGTGGTTAAGTAAAAGCCAATGTAGGCACAAGAGACAGAGTGGGAACACATGGCAGAGGGAAGGAGGAGGCAGGACTGTGCTATCATGGATCATCTGCAGACCTTTGGGACCACTGCCTGGCCTGTGGTCTGTTCTTGTTGACTTCTTTCCTGGGGTCTGCTTGGGACTGTGCTGCCAGCTGGATCCAGCACAACCAGTCCTGCCCCAGCTGCCAGGTTTCCCAGAACACTTCACTGTTCCTCTGCCAGCTCCTGAGGTTTGCTGTCTGTACAACGTTTAGCCAACTAACTCAGGTAATTCCCTGTCAGACCAAGGAAAGATGACAGTGGTGCTCAACACCATTTTAACTTATCTATATCAGTCCCCCCATTTTGCTGACTCTTGAACTGTCCCTGGGAAAGGTAGCTATCAAGAAAGGCCTTCTTTCAGTACTCAGTTTTCTTTCAGCTCCCCCAACCATGTCTATGCTAGCAAACTAAACAGGACCACAGTACAGGCTCAAGCAGTACCACACCATTTTCCGTACTGTTAAATTTCTTGCACGTTCCTGGTGTACTTTTGTCCTGGGCCAACTAGCTCTCACCTTGAGAACACCTGGGTGTAGTTCAAGGTTAGCATAGGCTACAAACCAGCTACATACTGGCATTCCCAGTATGTAATTAGGATGAGCCGAACACGTTTTTGAGGGTAATGAATGTGAGCTACACCATGTCAATAGTTCTCATGAATACAGAAGGGGCTGTGGCCTCTTAATTACAGGTATAGCTCCCTTTCCAGGGGAGCTGACAGTGATGTGTCTGGGAACATGTCCTGGGAGGTACAGATAAAATGAGTTCACTGTTCCTGGGAAGTGCCAGACCTACTGCAAGTGTGTAGCTCAATTTCTGTTCATGTCCCTTATTCCTGGTTCTGTGGCAGGAAAGGGGTTGCAGCATGCAGCCCTTCTCTGCCATCAGAATGAGTGATATGGCTTGCTAATAGCACTTTCTCTTTCCAATATTTTAAACTGATTTTCTTTTTTTCCTCTTTTATATGTTTAATATAAAGCTAAAAGATTTTTCATCGTGATGATTGGCACATGACTAAGCAGTTTAGATCTCTGCAATAGTGATCCCCAGCCTTCTTCAATCGCTTAATACTATGACAAGATCATGTGAACCCTTTTCTGTCTTTAAGCCTATTCATTTCATTAAGATTAATGCGACAGGTCTTGGGAGGCTACTTGGATACTAGTACTGAGAAAAATGACTATTTTATAGGTAAATTTTATTCTTTGGAAAAATATTATCATATAGTAGTTCTGCATGTCCTTCTATTTTTTGTATATTTGCTGGGCAGAGTTGACTGAAAAATGGAAAAACTAGTTTTAGACATTTTTTTCAAAGAAATTTCCTTTAGGGTTTTTTTTGGTCAAAAATTAATGTATTTTATTTTTTTTCCCAACTCTAATATATACCTGCTGTTATACTTCTGACTTGCAATTCAATATACATTACTCCGAGTTATTCTCTATTGTTTCGCTACAAAATTCCTTTAGAGGAAAAAGCATTATTTTTAATTGGCTAATTTATTCCACCTTCTTAGGTTGTATTGGTTCATGAACTTTATTTTAAAAATTTAAGTAGTAGAATCCCTGCTTCCTGCCTCTTTTTCCCCTTTGTTGCTTTTAAGTCAGTGCCAGTGGAAGAAAAGTTAATGAAGTACCTTGTGGACTCATCTCAATATTACAGAAATGTTCATTCTTCCCATACTTTTGATGATGCAGTTTCAAGTGAGAAAGAATACACTGCACATATATAAAAAGAATTGTTAAAAATCTGTAAAATATATGCCAGAAAGGGAGGATACAAGCTGTGCTTATTCTGTAGAAACACAGTCCAGATTCTGTCCCTTACTCAGGCTGAATATGCAAATACATTTTGTTATCTGAGAGTTCCTTTTTCCCTTTTATTGGTACTGTTTATGAAGTGAGGTAATGTAAAATGCTAAAATCACCAGAATGATCTATAAGATGATTAAGGCCAAGTCCTGCACTGCACTGTGCAGTCAATTATTCATGGCTTCCTATAAAAATTATATCCAGTCATCAGATCCTCTAACTAAGGTGATAGGGATGGGCCTTAAGAATCTCTTGTTATGTTGACAAGGAAAACAGCCATTTGTTTTCTGACAGATTTAATTGAAAATTACCTACATTAGAATCTTAGGGCTCTTGATGCTCTTCAGTACCAGGATAGGTAACATGTATACATGATTCATGAGCATATATTGACTGCTTGTTCCTGAGCAAGCTGGATATTTAGCTTTTAAAATTTTGTTTTGTAGGACACCCTCAGTTCTCTGCTCAGGTGAACAAAAATGTGCCACATATGCAAGCCAATTCTTGTGCAATCAGGTACACTGTAGATGTCACAACAGCCACACAACATATTTGCTTGGGTTAATATACTTTATGTCTAGCCTTACACAACCCAGTTGCTCTTACCAGTGGTGCAAGTTTCTCTCACTGGAGCGTGGAGCTTTGAGCACCTTGCCTCAACTCTGACTTGGATGTCACATTCTGGAAAAACACTCTGTGTTACCATGAAGGCTTTGGGAGACACAAGTAGTAGACAGTCAGGACCAGATCTGAAAAAAAACTCAGGTGGAATGTGCATGCCTATGTGCTAAATGTCTGTCCAGGCTTTGCCTAGCCTTAGATAGATCTGTCCTGAAGTACGGACAGAGAGGTGCCTCTGAAGATATTTGGGATATCTTCAGGATGCTTCAAAAAAAGCGGCTAAAACCACTGCTTTCTTTTAAAAGCATAAAGGAGTCATTGTTTCTCTTTCTGTAATAAACAAGTAGCTAAAACACTCTTGTTGGAAATACAGATTGAGGTTAATTCCCTCCTGTTCCTTAAATGTACAAAACCATATCTCAAAATACCTGTCTGTAGAATAGGCCTGAAGAAAGTAGGTGTGTTGGCACTCACCATCTCTCGTCTTGAAATGTTGCAGAAAACAGCTGAAGGCTCAATTTAGAGGAAGGATATGGGTTAGGACACCCACATAAAATTGGCAAGACCTAGGATCTGCTCTCTCTATTACGCACTGTCTGTAACAGTGTTTGGATAAATTACATACACAGTACTAGGTATGGCAGCTGGACACCTCTGAAACAGAGAAAAGACCTGACTGCCCAGTTCCTGGACAGATTCAGTCTGTTATACAAAACAGTACCAGCTCTTGCCACCACCTCCTCTAAATATTCTTTCAAAAAGTGTGTAATTATAAGAAGGGACACAGGAACTTGCCTGTAGGAAAGAATTCGGATTATGGATCCCAAGCATTTCTTTCTGAAAGTCTGAGGGCTGGAAGGGAAAATGTGTGCCCATGTCCCTGCTGTCCTTTGTTTGAGGTTGCTTATGCTTTGAGCAGGGCTGAGAATGATGATCGTTTTGGATCCCTTTCTGATTGTCCTGTGTGCAATGGGTTTCTTTACTTTGTGCCAATAGCCAAGAAAGCAGGGTTAAATTTTCACACATACTGTTGTGTGCCCACGGGTTATGCAGGCACTTCTTTTTTCTCTGCTTTGGAGGCCAGTGTGGGTCTAGACAGTATGCAGTCACTGCAGTCTGATTCTCAATGCAAGGCTGATATGAGAGGTTTTTGGAAAGTACACAGATGTGTAAGCATTTGTTTGCACTTCTGCCTGTGAAAAGCACTGGGAGTAGTGGCTGCTGGTTAGTGATGGGTCCTAGGGAAAGGAACTGCATGTAGCCTTCAAGGTAAGGGACCAGGCTCATTTCGATGTCTTAGAGCTGGTTGATTCAAGATGCTGTTTTAACTTGATCACACAGGATGAGGTAGAAACATTTTTTTACTTGGCAGATGAATAGAACAGATTGACTCATAAAGCCACAGATTCTCTGCCTTAGAAAAAGTTTCTCTGTGTACTAGAGGCTAAGCTGGAGTAAAAGGGGTGCATGCTTTGGGATAATCTAAGGTAGTTCTGGGAGTTAAATCCTCACACGTTATAACAAGTTTTCTTTGTGACCTTGGAGGCAAATACAGGAAAAATGACCTCAGGGGATCCTCTTCTTTTCCCTGTAACAAAATAATGTATCTACAAGAATCTGATCTCTTCAAGGGGATTTTATACCATTAACTTTATTTCTTTAACCATTTTGGAAAAAAAGTCCTGGTCCCAGCTACATCCCTTTGACAACTGCATGACAAAGAATGGACTATAGGGTATGCAGACAGTCTGGTCCTCCCTCTGCCCCCACTTGGGGACTCACCAGACAAGAACTTATTCTCTGTCTCTTTCCACTTTCATAGACAATCAGAGGAGCATGGATATCTATTCTAGAAGGCAGCAGTAAATATTATTTTTCTGTGTCAGGTATAGGTCAGTCCTTTTACCATTTTTATGACCCTAAATTTTTCCCAGTGGTGTTGGGGGCTTTTTTTTTTTTTTTTTTTTTGGAAAAGCGCCTCTAATAAACTTGGATATTATGTCCTATTTGATATTTGCCAGCTCTTCCAAAATAGTATCAGCTGTGAATTGTATTCAATTATTGTCTTCTTAATGGTCATCAACAGAGTTGTTAAATAAGATCGGTTTTAACATGAAACTGAAAACTTTGGATGAAGAAAAAATGTGTTTCTTGTACAGTTTTTTTTTTTTTTTAATATATAACTAGAGGTGGTTGAAAAAAGAACGGCATTAAAAAAGAATACTTCAGCTAATATAAGGCAAGAGACTATTGAATAACTGTGCATTTCTACTGTTTCTGTTATTTAATGAACAGAACATACAATTTTCCTCTTTGGATTTTTATGATGCTAGAAATAACACAGAAGTAGATCAGCAATCATGTGTAATAAGACTGTTTTTCTATCAGAGAGTTCTGGGATACCAAGTTTGTGATGTTGCAGAAGCCTGGAGATGGTTAAGACCACACGGTTTTTTGTGCATTTGATTTTACTTATTACAATATTTAGATGTTAATATAAAAAGTGCATCTCTCTGCTAATATAGATTTCTGGTAGAGGCAGTACTTAGATTTAAAAAAAAAACTTCCTCATAATATATAGGCAGTAGATAAATCTCTCCTCTGTGAAAGGTAAAGATCATCATGTTTCCAGTAAAATTTATTTAAAATAATGTGGTGTCAGTGGAATCAGGGACCTATTTGTATACTTCCTTCTCCACTTACCTATAAGTTAGGTGCTTAGATTATTCCCGTCAAATAGTATGAAAAATTTGTCCAGCAGTTTCCCATGGTTAAGGCACCATGCAACGTTGTAAATCAACACAGTTTAGATGCGCTCAACAGAGCTATACTGGTTTATAGCAGCTGAAGATCTAGCCTCATTATTTTGAAATGTAAAGTTATACACACAACTCACATTAACGGTAGGTTTTGGAAATACATTTTTGTATTTATTAAGAGATGGAAGGAGAACTTTCAAAAGAACTCAGAATTGCCCCAGTTTTGCTGAAACCAGTAAGATTTTTACTGCTGACACCAAAAAAATTCGGAGTTATGCGAATGCTTAGTGTTTCAGACATTCTTTTTTTCTGATCCTTTCTGTGAGTATCAGATGTGTTAATTAAATTTATGGATACTTCTATATCTCCTTTGCCCTTACCAAAAGAATGAAAGGTTCAGAAAACACAATTTAACCTATAAACTAATTTGTATGCAATCAAGCCTAATAGCTAAAAAGTAAGGGAAGCCAGATGACAGTGACTAGATTCTCATAGATTTACAGGACAGTTCCTCTGAGGTTTTATGCACATGTTTTGTGGAGGTGTGAGATCATTTTTCTTTCCGTGGATGCCCAGTGAATGTTCTCTGACTAGTTATTGAGGATTGGGGAGCATTTGCTTGTAGGCAGGAAATCACAGAGGCTGAACATGAAATAACTAATTGGGTCACCCAGTCTATGTCCCTTCAGATGCGAGGCCCATCTCTTTGGCTGTGTCTGCTTAACTGGACCAAAGAACAGGATGAGACCCCTGTGTACCTCATTGCTCAGTTTCTATGAGAAAGAAACCAGCTGATAGGCTAAAAGAGCTCTGGTGATCACCAACATATTCCCCTATCTGGATGACAGAGACATCAGAAATACAGAGCATATAAATGTGAAGAGCTTTTTAGGACATTTCTGAGTTATTTTTCATTAAATAAGCTGAAATTCTTACTGTTTTCAATATGAATAGGAGCTGCCCTGCTGGAAAACCGATTCTATATTTGATTTCCTCTATTGTTTCATCTGCTAGCCTTAATTTGAATGTGATTACATGTGACAGCACTGGGGATGAGAAGAAAAGAAAGAGTACATAACCAGGAGAATGAAGATTCTGATGCAGTCTTCCTTGTTAAAAAAAAAATAAAAATCTGGGCTTGTAGAAATTCTGCAGTTTCTTCCATTTATGATGTGAAGCCTGTAACCTTTTCTCATCATGAGGACAATTCTTGGGAATCTTAGTCTAAGCAAAATGTGATTTATCTAAAAAGTATAGTTTTTAGAAAGGGCTTTCTCTCTAAAAAACATTCCTCAGGGTCTTCTTGGGTAGTGTCATCTGCCAGGGGCACTATCCATACCTTCCTTGTGCCTCCTACAGCTTTCACTGAACTCAGACTAAGACAGTTTCCCCCCATCCTCTTGGTAGCCTTAGTAATTTTGAAAATGACAATATTTTTGTATTGACTATCCCTTTTGTAGTCCCTAGTAATTCATTCATGTGAAAAGGTGCTGATTTGGCAATACATAGGGAAAAAAAAACAACAAAAAGCTATCTTGACTGCTCTCCCAGCAGCCCATGTGCAGATAGATTACAACATTTATTTACAGATGTAGTTTCTTTTAGTTTTAACCAAGTTAATTCCTTTATCTGATTATCTTTTTAGCAGTAGAAGAAGGTGACCATATGTCCTGTTTTCATCTTCTTCATCATCGTCATCTTGTCTTTTTTTCTAAGGCAGTTTTAATTTAGCTGAATTTGCTTTTTCCCCATTTGTTACTGATAGACTGCTTTCTATGTGCTGACTGTAAAAATTTTTCTGGAAAGCTGCCTGGTTTCTCTCTAGAGCCTGATGTAAAGTCGTCAAAGCAAGATTAAGAGTTGTTTATTTATTTATTTATTCATAAAAAGTGTCTTCAAGAAAGAGAGGCTTCTTACATAGACCCTGAATTTCTAGTTCAATTCTTCTAAAGATGAAGCCTTATTGCATTTTTTCTTCAATAGAAACTGAATTTTCCCATTAGTTCTAGAGGCATCATTTGTTAGAGCATGCAAGAATCAGCAAAACTGCAGTCAGTTAATTTTTTCATTGCCATTCTTATTAATTGATCATTGATTTTGTGTATCATGAAGAAATGCAGAGTAGTTTGGAAAAGTGAAGATGCTCTATGGATTATCTGTCATCACAACAGTTGAGAGCCCGGTGCATAAGTACTCTGGAGCAGTGTGTAAGAACTTATTTCTGAGGAAATGCTTCCTGATTAAGTATTGCTGTCTGCCTTTCAACTACATTCAAACTCAGCAAATACATGTTTTGAAAATCTTCAAATGTTCTGTCTCAACCTCATTAAAGTTAAGGAGAAGCTTTTCCTTGAGGTTTGAAGTTGTGCTAGTTTTGTCTGAGGTAGAATGAAATCTCATTTTTGCTTTGCTTCTCCAAAATGTAGTTGATGAGGGTTTGCAAGACCATCCATAGTTATCAACTGTTCAGCTTTTCCATTTAAAAGTCTTAGAATTCTATGTCAGCATGAATGAATGATGCTCTGAAGCAGGGAAAAAATATTTTACATGGGCAATTCCTTAGGGATGCTACTCATGTTTGTGGCCCTGGTTAGGCAGGACTCAGTTTGAGACACTAGTATTTCAATATCTGATTTTAGGCATCTGCACGAGTAGTAGAGAAATAAAATGAAATCCTCACTCGGAAATGAAATGATCTCTTCACTCATATGTTAGTTAAAACACAAAGGCTCTAGGCTTGTATGATGTGGATTACCTTCCTTTTTCACAGAATCCAAAGTACATGCTTTTACAAATACAGGCTTATTTAAAAGATTAAAAAATAATAATATAAGCTTTAAGTTACTGATATTTTCTTCACCTTCATCTCCAATACAATGGACTATATGGTATAGCGATAGCTGACTATAATGAAGTGGTTCACATATTTTAAACCAGCCTTGGAAATTTTTCAGAATTACCAGACAAAATGAGATACACAGCTAATATGTGGTCCTAATCTGGTGGCTGCAGAAATCAGTGGGAGTGCTGGCAATCTGCTTTCCACCCAAGAGCAAGTTCTGCCTAAGGAAACCATAAAATCAAATAAGCAAAAAGTTTGGGAATTCTTCTGGGAATTGCAAGCAAGAAACATAAAATGTAGTACATTAAAAATGAAGCTAGAAGCAGTGCGAACTCATTGTTTTTATTTGCAAAAGTATGATGGAAAATAATAACTACTGAGAACGGATAGTTCAATTTTGAGCTTTAAATCAGGCCTGGCAGTGAACTGTTTTATGAAATACTTTTCAAGGAAAATTCTGATTTGTTGAAAGCATACTTTTTAAAGAAGGAAACTGTCAAATCCAAACATTATTTCAATGCAAGAACATTTAAAAAAATCCAAATATCACAACATTTCTTTTAGGCAGTTTTGCAAGGCATCTGACTGCCTAATTTTTTCTTCCAGTCAAAATGTGAGCAAATTGGATCAAATGTAAGCAGTCAAACGCAAACGGAAACATTCTGAAATAGCTGAAACTAGCAATTCTTGTTGGCTCCCAAAATCCATTTTTGACTCAGTAGTTTTGAGTTTTCAGATGGAGTGTGACTAAAAAATTTGCAGTATCTTGAAGAGTCTAAGAAGTAAAAAAAAATATTTTCAATTCTGCTCAAAACAACACTATGTGGGCTATGTGTGTGCGCTAATTCATATTACCTTAACCCTACCTGACAGAATTAAATTCCATTTGTTTTATTTAGATGATGATATTTATCAAATAGGGTGATAAAAGCAAGGATATAAAACTTGAATAGAAGTACATGTTTTATGCTACTTTAAGTGCTATGGAGTCTGACGGAAATAATGATATCTTTATTTATTGCAATGTCTGGGAAAGAATGAAGGATTTTACAATTATTTTGACCATCACACTTAATTGAAATGAGAATGTGTAAATATTCTGTTAGAGTAAAACAGATGCAAGTGCTATAATATAGTTGCAATTTTCTCTATGTTAATTCCTCTTTATAAGCTGGAATCTCCACCTCATTACCTAACATTAATGAATTCATGCCACACAAGGTTCAGTTAAGGGAAACAATAAAGAAGTAAATGCACAAACTAAAGCAGCAGTGAAATTATCATCCGAAGAAAAAACTTACATGATTCACCATGTCAGTAAAGGTAAAGGAATAATTGGTTATATGGATCACTGCTTCTGCTGTGATGTATCAGAAATCACTGGATCAATCTCATATACACACATCCCTGGAGTGAGCGTGACTAGGAGAACAATTGCTTTCTTGCAAAAAAACCTGAGAACATTTGTCTCCATCCACTGGCAGTTTCATAAATAATGTCATGTCTTAAAAGCATGTGGATTAAAATCTTTCATTTTAGACTGTACCCAGTTATCTCAGGTATTGTATCAAATGTCTGCAATTCTGTTAACTTTAGCAGTGTATGGTATATACTTGCATAGTGCAAACATTGTAAGTATTAACAGAGGGTGAGACATTATAAGTGGGTGGGACTGACCTTGGAGATGGCCATCTTTTCTCTTAATTTTATTGACGCAGGTAACCTCTTGACTTAGGAGTTGATTTAGGATTTAGCCTGAGGCACCAGGCTAAATACAGAAGTTAGATGGCTAAATCCAGACGTGACCTTCCTAACTTGGCACTAAAAGTGGATGTTGTAAATACGAACCAATGTCCCCAGCCTCGCTTGGACATTGGGAATGTGCCTGATGTTGTAGGTTGGAATATGCTGCTTGAGCTCCTAAGGAAAACTGGAGCTGAGAGTGAGTGTCATCACTTTAAGTGTTGTTCATCAGCAGTGCATAATATAGACAAATATCCCTATGTTCATCAGAACCATCGCCTTCTACCTTACAGGGTATGTGCAAAACCATCAAGCTGACGAAGGCCTCTTCAGTCTTCTGAAGTTACAAAATTTGCATTGGGAATGTTTATCTGTAATTTACTCTTACAAGTCCCAGGGTTGTCAGAAACTGGGGTTGGAAAGAAGGTTGCATGTGCCATCAATGAGAAAAAGAAATAGCTCAGAACAAGCAGGAGTCAGTTTTCACTGAAAGTTGTGGCAGAGAGCTCACTCCTTTTCACAACTCTCCCACAAACCAGAAGAAACAGTTTTTGTTTATAAGTAATGTGAGAAAGTAGGCTAAATGCCTTTCACAATAGTCGTTTAGTCAAAGCAGCAGAAAGTAAGTAATATCACTCACACTCATGAATCTTTTGAAAGACCAGTGAGTGACTCATTAGAAAGTCATTAGAAAGTTGTGTAGCTCTTGTGTGAGTTTGTGCTAGACCTTACTTACCAGAAGTGTAGAACAACATTAGGTATATTAGCTAAGGCTGTGCTTTCCACTTTCATTACATCCCTTTCCACCTATGTCCCAATGGGAACCCCATTCTAGTGAGTGCATAATGTAAAAAGATCAATCAGCCAAACACAATTTAATTTTAACACTGTTCCTTCCAGCCTCCATAAATATCCACAGATTCAAAAGGTCATGGAAGGATTGTTTAAGATGTAAATTACATGTCTACTGGTTATTTTAGCATAATTTTTAAAATAACTGTACTGCGCTTGTAATGAGGGGCAGAGAGAAGCCTAAAAGATTTTCTGGTAGCCTTAGTTTGTACTCTGTTTTATTTAATGTAAAAGACTAATTAATGCAAGTATTGCATATCATCTAAGGGATAGTAAAGACTGGCAGTAAAAGCCACTACAGTATTTAAAATAATCATATTTTTTTCAGTAAGTGTTTTTTGTTTTGCTTTTAACAAGTGCATGATAAACCAGAGAGCAATGAAATAGGTTGATGGGATAGAAAGTACAAGCTAAAATGAAGGACCATTCAAGTCTATCAAAAGTTAACATAGTGTGTTTTTCTTGTGCTGCTGCTATTTATACTCCACTTCAGAAAGACAGAAGGTCTCAATACATATGTATCAGATTAGAGCAGAAAATACAAATTATAATATTGCACCATATTTAAAAGATACACCGAAAACTTGAGAGTTGATTTTTGTTATATTTTTATATCTTTGATTTTAAAATACAATTCATCTTTATATCTCTAACAGTAAAAAGAGCTTTTTTGCCATATTAACCATATTCTCTCAGGTCTGTATCAGTTACTTCATACAGAGATCAGTAGTCATCTTTAAATTCATTGCTACTACACACAAGTATCTGAGATGCTACAGCAGTCCCATGAAGTTACGAGGCGGGCCAGCTAGCATGTCATGTACCAGGGTGGTTTTAGAGAGGAGTGATTGCCTTTTAGTTCCACAATCTGTCTATCTTTTTCTGATTTACATTCAGCTCTTGTGCACACTTTCTGCAGAAGCACTACATAATTTTGTGTGGGGAAAAAAACACCAGACTAGCTTTACATATGGTAAAATTCTGTTTGGTGTGTGTTATTTTCTCTCCATCTAGAAGAGGACAGAGAGACAGAGGTGGAGAGATAGGAACACGATAATGTCTTGCCATTCATTTGATTTTTTTCTCATCATGAATATGTTCTTTTCCTTATGACCCCTGCAAACTGGCATTAGCATTAGATGGTAAGTGAACAGACCTCTCTAAAAATATAACACTTTAACAAATTGTTTAGCAATGACTGCATGCAGCCATTGGGCAAAAACACTGACGAGGATGACAGAATTTCAATACAGAATGTGAAAGTATTAAAATAATCTGTGGATTGACTGGAAAAGAAAAGCCTGATTAAATTTTCTTGATAGCTTCTGAGGCAGTAAAGGAACCAGACGTCTCTGTGTCTATATTTATTACTGGAAGCCTTTGTTCATTCTTCCTGGCTACTGTAATAGAGGGGGAACATTGTCTCCTCTTGGGAACTGAAAGGTTCAGCCTGGAAGATATTGTTACTATTCTGCTATTGAGTCTGAATTTCTGTTTTTAAGGCAGAACGGGAAAAGTGTTCTCAACCTTTGGCCAAAACTAAAAATAATCTACTAAGTATTTTCCCCTTCTTTGCAGGCATTAGAAGCACTGAAAAAAGGCAGTTTTGAATACTTTTGAAGTTCAGACTAAACAGTGTTGAGGGAAATCAAGGGGTGTCTAAACCTGACTACTAGAACATGGAGAAATGGATGCATTCAGAAAAGCATCTACCTGTTGCCTTTTTGTTTTAATTAGGGAAGTTTTTTAAGGCTCACCCATTGCTAATTCCCATAAGACATAATTTAACAGCTGTCCAAAACTTGGTCTGCTAATATCTGACATTTCATTCTTTCATTTTTATGGTTTCACCTCCAAAACTTAGCAACCTATCTGGTATGGGAAAACAAGAAGCAGTATGAGTGAAAGACTAACACAGGGAAAAATTCCTTCTGGAAAAGTTTTGCAGAAAATTATTTCATTTATTAACTGCTTCTTAAACGAAACCATATATGAGTCTAGAAAAAGATGAAATAGCCCTATGCTTCTGGAAAAAAAATCAGAAAATTTTCTAATTTTCTTTTCTAGCATTGCGCTAGTTTTGTGTTTTCAAATGTTGCTGTAATTCAGTTATGATAAGATTGAATATCTGAGGTGAGAGGATTTCAAATTTCTAAATTGTAGCATTCCACCAAGTCCTTCCTCCAAGTGACCAGTGCCAGCTCTGATCTTTCTCAGTACGGATTGGCTATTTCCATAACATGATATTAAATGTGCTGGGACTGTTCTCTGACCCTGGGGCCAGGTAGCATGGAACAGTCCTATGTCCACACCTTTAAACTCTCTTATCCTCCAAAACAAAGTGGTTACATGAAAACTGTCTATTAGAAGTGGTCTCTAGCTCTGGATTTGTGCCTTTCATTGTTTATATGGTGCTTGTTGCCTTGGGTCAAAACCATATTAGGAAACATGTTAATGATTAAACAGAGTAGACATCTGGGTACCAATGTCCAGCATGGAGTTTGTTACTTTTCACCTAAAATTTGTCAAAAATATCACACTATCACAGTAAGGGTTTCACATGAGGTGAAATTTCTGGACTCAGAAATCATGCAAACAGCTATAACGTGAACATTTTCATACCTGTGCGGGGAGAAACACTGTAAGAGCTATGGACTAGCTATGTGCCTAGATGGACAACATACATGTTTTCTTCCTCGTAGTCCCAAGTCCACTGTACTTCAGTTTTTTTCCTCTGCAACATCGGGAGTGAAAGAAGCTAGAGATAATTGGATGCAAATACTAACATGTGCCATGAAATCACACAATAATCTGACACAGGAAGAAAGATCTAATTTAGCTAAATGAAAGTGTAAAAGAACTTGCAGGTGGATGGAATGTGATTTCCCTTTCAGAGTATTTTGCCAGTATGCTAAGGCAATATCACTCCTTTTGTATACTATGTGATGGAATGTTTTGCATTTAAAATGATCAGAATTTTTGGTTTCATGTCTCACAAACAAACAAAATGAAATAAATTTCAGACATATGAAATAGTTATATTTTGCTATTGACACAGAACGAGGACTGCAACATAAAGTCTTATCTTTTCTCCTGCAAAACCCCTGTGTTTTCCATGGAAGCCTGAAAGATTCTATAGTTCATGAATTCTGGTTAATGTTATTACGGGATTTCTTCGCTTTTGTAATGTCTTCTGGTGAAAAGAGTCCAAGTATTTCTGAAATAGTTTGTGTTCAAGTTTCTTCTACTTTAAGGACAATATTTGGTCCTTGGTTGTAAGATTTTTCAAGTAGTTTTTCATCTTGTGACAGTGGGTTAAATACACTTTTAGGAAAACCAGAGATTATTCTGGATATTTCTCTGGATGGCAGGCATTTGAGCCAAAACTCTAGGGGCAGAAAAAAAAATCAAGGGGCAGAAGAATAGGAAGTAGATTTTGGCATATAAACTGTAGAGACTCACGAAGACCCATGGAAAAATCTTTGAATGGCGGAGAAGTGACAAATAGAAAATGAGTAAGGAGGGGAGAACATGACCATCCAAGGTCAAAATAGAAGATCTGAGATGGAAGGAAACTGCTGTTCAGAAGAAAAGTTATAATTTAGAAGAGAAGGATCATGAACAACTTTGGAGAATGTCCAAGAGTGCCGAGAAATGAGAAGGGTGAGAAATCAAGGTCAAGGGTTAGTACAGATCTGTTCATTTCTTATGCTGCTAAATAGAGATTGACAGGGCTTGAGAATTCGCTGTATGCATTACACATATCAAATGTCCATGCAAATGCTAAACTACAGACAGGACAAATAGTTCCTTCTGTGGGATTTAAAGCGAATATGTGAGAACTTCTGGAAGATATGGGAATGGAAGCAAATGGCACTATATTCAACACCTATCGGACCCAAAGCCCAAGCTAACACTTAAAATCTTCCCTTCCCCAAGAAATTAAGCACAGGTGTGATTCTGCATTTGGCTCCCCTCACAGCAGTATCTATCAGGGAGAGGTCAATGACATGTGTAACTACCTGCTGGTCACTTATTCTTCCGTTCAACGAGGCTCTGCTTTTCCTATAAATTCACAGCTTGGAGGGGTACAGTTGATTGGCTTTCCTTCTGTTCATCTTTGATTTACAGCAGTCTCCCACACCCCTTCCATAGGTCCTTTTCTAACTTCACTGATAAGGGATTTCTGTGTCTAATTAGTAAGGCTAGTGTATCAGGCTGGAACTAGATAATTAAAAGAATGAAAAGACACAGAGTGACCTTGGTTCACAAACCTCCATGGACAATTTATAAAACTTTCAAGATTTCAAGAAAATGTATTAATATTATTATTTTATCTCTTGTTCATCAGGAACAGGGTGATTGTTCTTATATAACTTCAAGGCCTTTCTAAAATCAAGAAAAAGGTGAAATTCTTTTTTAAAACTGTCCTTCTGATAATTATACATTATGCACTTTTCAAGTTTCAGAATGAGTGGTTGTCTTTACTATATTTTATCTAAAAGTATAGTATTCATTTTGAGGGAACAGCAGGTATTATGTCTTGTCTTTTAGCCAAAATACTATGACTGGCACCTTTCTTATGGTAAATCCAGAGCAATGGAAACTGCAGAGAGCAGGAAATCCCGTGTCTCATTTTATCTTGCCTGAATTCACAGATTTCATTTAGAAGGAGCAAGAGAGATATGTGCTACCCGGGGTAAAAAAAATGTGATTTGGCTCCCCCTACTTATGCAATTTAAATAATGGTGTATTTGTGCCTTTAGCAAAGAACAAGGGTCTAATTATATAAAGTGCCAAAAAGCAGTGAGGGAGATGCAACATTTAGGCTGGAAATTCTTCTTACCTCCCTTTAATCATCTAAAAGAGAAATATGTTGTTCAGTTATTCAGGCTTCTGTGATACTCAGTGGAGAGAGACAGGCAGAGCTATCAAGAACTATCTTATCCTAGGGCTAATAGCAAAAAGAGGTGTGGAGCAACACATGTCTAGAAGTACCATTCTCTCTGCCCAGCTATTTGTCTCTCTGTTGATTATAAATGTAGCCCAGATGGCTAGCTTAGACTAGATATTTAAGTTTTAATTGTCTAAAGCTAAGCAGGATAAAATCCACCCCAGCACAAAGCTGGGGTGGATTATAATCCATAATATATGACTGTCTTTGCATACAAGTTTAAAGTGATATTTTGATTAATGAAATGCCAGTAACTTGTTTTTACACCCAGGAGTTTAATTTTTTGTAGCTAATTTAAAAAAATAAGTACATATCTAATAAGAGTAATCTCTTTTTATCAGACATGTAGGCCCGCAGATGACAAAGAAAGAAGGATAATACTTATTAATGAAGAATTCTTGGCTTTTGGATACCTTCAGCTTCCAGCAGTATTGGATTATTTAGTCTCTGGTGTGTGTCCATTTGATTCCAGGTATCATGTTGTGTTCTATTTGCTAGGCTAATTTATTTTTTTCTCCTCTGTGTGTGTGAGTTTTCATGTGTGTGCGTTCACTGAATGAAGTCTGCTCAAAAAGCTAACTATAGCTATGTGAGCTGAAAACTGTGTAGACTTAAATATATCTCTTCTTAAAAGTCTTTTACAACCAAAGGAGCAATCTCTGGGTCTTTACTCAGGGAACTGTAGGTTATATGAAGGTGTGCACATTTCAGCTACAAAGGAATAGAATTTGTCCACTTCCAGATAAAGCCCTTAACTCACAAAATTAAATAATTTTATCCTTTCAATTCCTTAAAAAGGTCCCCCCCCCCCCAAAGTAGGTAGGGTGCTACAATGTGTTTCCAAAAATCAATATGAAAGTATTTCTGGCTCTACTCAGATTTCCCCATGTGTATACAGCTAGAGGCTGAAGCCAAAACATTTTCCAAAAAGCCTTTCTCTAAATATTTCTGCGAATAACCCCGTCATCATTAAAATGGTGAACTTCACTGCCCAGAAGTAAAAAGCATTTTCACTCATGTGTTTCAGCTCTGGGATTTGTTTTGTCCATGTCCGACATGCTTTTTCTCACATTTGCTTACTTCTAAGACATATTGCAAAGCCTGGACAGCAGGGTTTTGTTATGGTTGTGCAGACAGAGTATGCGACCCAGATTTTTAACATCAAGCATTACTCTACTACTAGACAAAGATAACAGCTGATTTCTTGCAAACAATGAAGTATCAAAATTTTACTGGTAGGCACTGCTTAAGGTTCCACTTAAAACATAATGGCACACGTAAAAATGCGCCCTTAGAGCCACTGCTGCTCCTAAATCTTCCCTACAGCTTTCAAATTTTCTTCCCTGTAGGTTAGCCCTTTTTCTTTTACTGCGTTATATTCTCTGTGCAGTTTTTGCTGTTTTTGGAATAAACCTTCCAATTTACAATCTGTCTATTATTGGCACTCAATTATTAAACCCCTTCACAATTAAGTCATTCTAGTGTCTTGAGGATTTATTAGCTAGGATTTAACTCTTTGTTCACATATTTGCTATCTTTGCTACAGTCCCCAGAGATTTGCTTCATAGATCTTGTTATTCCATAATGCTAGTTAGTGCCAGTGGAGGATACTTAAATGCCAAGCTATTTTCAGCTGATCTGCAGCTATTTCACTAATGAACTTGTACCATAAGCAGAATATAGCTAAATTCCAGCAGAAATGTATATATTTGGATTTCTCACAAATGCCTCTGTTGAATTGGCGAAAGGGTCCACTTACTCATAAAATGCACGAACAAATTTCAGCTGGCCAATCAACATCTGTTATAGAGATAGATGTGAGTCAAAATTTCTTGTTGTAACACTCGGTATTTGGCCCAGAAAACATGATTATTTAAACTCTTCATGGCTGGGTCCCAAATACAGTCTCATAGCCAGCTAACCCAGCTACCAGAAAGGTAGGCCATATTCCATATACTGATAGAAGAAGAGGAATACTTGTTAAAGGCTGGGTTTCCTTTTAGTTATCTCTTTCAGTTCTTTTTCATTTTTTAAAACTGAATTCTTATTTGCTGCTGTATTTTCAAGAGCTAATAAATGGAATTGCTGCTATTACAAATTCTATTTAACTGAATATGCAAGTAGTCAGATCCTTTGCTGACATTTGGGTACAGTTCTTTGTAGAAGCTATGCATACACAAAGTTTGATAAAAAAAAATCTGTCAAAAAGAAGGGTTTCAGTGAATAAGAAAATTTCAGGGGAGGTATCAATTTCAACATTCATGTCCAAAATATTAGCATTTCAGAAGAAAAGCTCAAAGTTGTTAAAATGCTTTTTTTACTGCTTTTGCTTTTGTGGCAATTTTCAAACTTTCCAATTTCATGACAAAGGCATATATCAAAATCCTGGCATTTTCTGAGGATACAGATTCAATGTTCTGAGCTGTTCCCCTATAAACTTTTTCATTTCCTGAGCTTCTCATATTGGAACAATATCTTAGGTGCTGAACTGCTTTTTGCTGAACAAACCCAGAAAGAAAAACATCTCCTTTGGGAAACGCTGCACTGACTGTAGAGCTCTGTCCTGCAGACTACATTAAATTATCTTTGAAGGTTATCAGTAACATCCTGCTGAATATCAAGAGGTGTCACTGTTGAGTAGTAAAAGACTTCCCCTTCCCTGAGTGAGCTGCCCTTGTGAGGTTTTAATTTTAGCTTTTCCTCACAGCTATAGAAAATGGTCTCCAACCTAACTGCCTATTAATGTTGAAACAACTTTGCTTACTTCTGAAAGCATCTATAGAATACAATAAGAAAATTATCCTTGTTACAGTGGTTGTGGGTTAAAAAAAAGGAAAAAAAAGTTTTTGCTTTATTCTAACCTCAATGTTAATGCCATATTAAAGGGGGTCAATATGCAGCCTGTACACAGAAGTATGGATGGAGATACTGTTATTCAGCCAAGAAACTGTATAACTCTGATCTTCTGTCTGTTTTAGGGAAAGAAGGGTTTGAGGGAGGACCCAAAGGAGATGGGGGATTGTAATCCAACCTCATCAGTGCTAGAAACCCTGGCCAGGCTGCAGGTTAGGTCCTGAACATAGTGTCTTTGAGCACTGAACTTTGCTGCCATTGGCCCTTGAAGATAGATCTTTCTATTCCTGGAATGTCAGCTAACGCTATTCAGGCATCATATATTTTGGGGTATCCATTGTCATTTTTAAGGACAAGGAAACTTCTCTCAAATTCGTTATTGCGGCAATACTTAGGTCGCACAAGATTTTTTTTTTTTTTTTCCCCCACGCTCCCTTCTTAGAAGATTCTCTGCATGGAAGCAGATGATGGAAGAAAGAGGAAGCTGACTCATCAAGTGTATTCTTCCTCCCCTTTCCTCCCTTGAAAAAGCTGAAATCCCTTATCCCTGCCCTTAGGTTTCCCACAGTAGATATTCACCAGGACAGGGACACCAGTATCTCTCGGCCATACTTATTTCTAAGTGAAGGTGGAATGGTCAGAGTTACAATATTAAACCAATCTAAATGGATTTTTTTTCTTTGATTACTGTGATCGTGTTGCAAATTTCAGTCTAATAGCTGAACATTTGCCTGTAATGCTCTTTGTTTATTCTAGGCTCAATATTTTTTAAAGCTTCCATGTTACAGATAGCATCTCTTTTATCTGCCATGGTGTAAATACAAAGTTTCTGATTGTTAAATTTAAATCCATTTTCCTTTTTGAAAGGTTTCCTTGAAGACTCTCTTAGCCTGCGTTTACTGTGTACTGACTAGCACATGTAGAAGCTTAAACAGGATAGAATTAATATTATTAATTTATTAAAATCAGCTCCTGACTGTTACATCCTTACTCCCTTTAGATTGACATGGAAACAAAATGAAGTATGTTTATGTAAAAGTATATTGAACCATTGATGTAAGAAAATTTTATCTTGATGGAATATCTTCAGAGGGAAAGAATTCTTTCTCATGGGAAAAAAAGTAAAAGCTTTTTGACTTTTAAGGACAGAGGTCAAAAGTTTTTCCTTATGTGTATACAGCTTTGGAGCCACAAGTCTCTCACCAAAATTGAAGTTTAGGGCAGAAAGCCTGTGATGAAAGTATAGAGTTTGCTTTAAAATGTTTGTCATCTTTTTGACATAGTACTTTGTGTCCAGCTGAAGAACTAAGTAAGTGTAGAAATACACAGAAAAGTTCAGCCACAGGTAAAGGCATGTATATCATCCTATGAGGAGAAAACAGTCCTACTGATTTTGTAAAAGCTGGTCAAACTAAAAAGTGAATATTCTTAGAGCTAGGAGAAGAAGGGTAACTGTATGTGAGGGAATGTTTTGACCCTCAGAGGTTTGTGGGCCCCCATTATGGCAGGGGTGCTTATGGCACACTGACTATCAAACCTGGAAAAACACGGGTGGAGGGAGCTGGAGGGCAATCAGCCAGCGTTTCATGATACTGCTGACCATTTTTCTGAAGAAGGGGGATAAAGTAAGACTATTTCCATAAAATATTTCAATTCTGTTTTAGTTCTGACAACAAAGAGGTTCTGCTGCTAGACTTGCTTGTGTAAGAGCTGAATGGCAGGGAATTTTCTGCATAGTTTTTCCCCTCTGCCCCAGTTACTTTGTAAAAATGTCTCTCTCATCTGACTGGGGACAGATGCCTCATGAACTCCCATCTGAGAGTGTCACAGGGTTACCCAGGCAACCGTACCATCATTTTTGTGCAAGAACAGTTAATTACTTGCATAACATAGTACTTAGAGTACCTTTTTTGTGTATTGGTTCCTTAGTCCTCCCTTTGGAAAGAAGACATGCAGCTACAGCTTCCATTGCATGGTTTTCCTTTTTGAACCTGTAGGCTGATTTGGACAGGCCTGCTTCTCAGCACAGGCAGCCCCGGCTCTCTGTCATGCAAGCTCAGGGAGGCTGAAGGCTTCAGCCTGCTTCTCTGAGCTGGCTCTTTGGGCTTGGGTCAATTCATGTTTCCTTTCAATGAAAGAAGACGACTTGCTCATAGTTCATTGAGGTTTCCTTGAGAAAGAGAGACTTTCTCAAACTGGAAAGCTTGTGAAGTTCAGAAGAGACAGATAAAGCTTGGATAGTTGCTTATTAAAAACCACTAATTAGACCCCAGGACTACTTTCTATGTCCCTACATATTTGTCCTCTCTGATATCTATGTCCCCTCTGTATATCCCTGAGTCTTCACCTGATCCGGGACTCTGGGTAGCTCTAAGGACCACATCACTAAGCGAGATTGTTTGCCCTGGTACATTTTTGTCAACAGAATAAGGTTAATGCACCAAAACCTGCCTTCTCTCATTGGAATCTATCTCATTGCATAAAAAATCAAGTAACATTAATATATGTTCAGGAATGTTTGGGAGTATTTAAATTTTATTTTACTTGAAGAGACAGCACTTCTGAAATCACTACTGTAAAGAAGACAGTCACACCATGCAGAAGTCTATCAGTCAAAGAAGTGACTCTGGAAAAGAAGCAATTGTGTAGGTCAAAATGTTCATAAGTACATGTTAAATATAGAATTCCAGAAGACAGAGATCATGCAGAAATGATCTTAGTTGAAAGCAGACTAGACTAGCGGGTATGGATTTAAGTAGCTAATCTGAGCAAACCATTTTTGAAAAATCTTTTCTCGGGGTCTTCATAATATTATGCCAAAAAGGTCTTAGGAGATCCTGTATGTGAAAACAGGAAAGTAATAAGTAGAATTAAAGCAGCTGGCTTTAATCCTTTATATGGGTTAATGTTAGTGTCTTGCACTCTGTCCTGGTCCCCAAATCTTCTAGATGAAGCTGGAAACTGAAGAGCATGTAGGAAAAAGCCACAAAAATGATCGTGGGAAAAAAGGATCTTCAAGGAAAGGCCTGAAGACTTTAATCAGTTTGACTAATTAAAAAGATGTTCAAGAGACAGCTTGCTTACAAGTCACGTGATGACTTTCAGAGACTCACTGAAAAAAAAAAAAAAAAAAAAGACCGAAAGACCTGAATTCTAAAGGGAATATTGCAGGAAAACTCATAATCTGAGAGCTGAAAACAAATACATGAAAATAGATCAATAAAAATATTCCTAATAGGGATATTGATTAGTCACTAGAACATGCTACTAAATGAAGTTATAGATTCTCCATGGTCTCATCTCAAGGCTAGATGACTTTCCAGAAAGTGTGTTTCAGTCAAGCATAACTCAAAAAAAGGCAAGGGTAACTGGATGAAATTTAATGATCTATGATCTGTAACATATGCAGTTGTTTTTTGGCTTGGATTTCAAAGATTCATGAATTTCAAAGGTTGAAAGAGACTCAAAGCACAGATTTCAAAGATTCTCCATTTATTTCTATTGGCCTTCATGAGTGAAGGTTAGTCAGGCAAATTTAATACTCCAAAACCAGGCCCTTGCTTTATGATTATCTATGGTGCTATAGAAAATGGCTAGGATTTTTTTAAAGTATTTAGGAAAGAGAGAATCCTACAGTTCATTAAAATTTGGTGTGAAGTAGGGCCTAGATTTACAAAGATGTTAAAGAAGGCTGCTTCTGCTGGGGTTAAATGAGTGTAATCTTCTGAAAGCTTTGTGAATGTAGACCGGGGTATGGGGGCACTCGCCCTTTTTGGAAAATCTTAGGTATAGTATTATACAGCAATTCTCTGTCAGAGACTGCTTTAAAGGAATGTTTATCAGTAGTTCTACGGTGTAGTCCCTTTTCTGACTTCATGAGCCATAAGTCAAGAACGTCACACCACTGAAAGCAAAATACATACATTACATAACCTGGAAAGCCAAAGAATTCAGCAGCTCCACGCATAGCTTGCAAGCACGAGATGCCAGAGGTTCCTGGGGGGGGGTCTCATTGCTCTATTGCAGGCAAGGCAGGCTGGCTAAGATGTGCAGCCAGGTGCAAAGTGACCCAGTGATGCTGAAGTTAGTAGACTCTGCTGGCATCCGTCCTTCCACTGCCTGACAAATGAAAGCTATGTTTTCTGCTTGCATATAACAGAAAAGTCAGGAGCCAGCATTTGGCTGCCTCTGTTGTAATTGATCCAAAATTCTCTCAGCCAAACAAAGGAACCAAGAGCATATGGAATTATTTCTGAAAGTATAAACATGCTTTTTAATAGTGAAAGTTAATCTGGGATGCAATATAGAGTCGTGTATTGCTGAAAGTATTAAGGTAGTATAAACCAAACTACTGTGTTCAGAACTGGTTGTAATACAGAGGAGATACCTTACATATTCTCAGAAATGATTCTCTTCCGTCAGAACAGTATACAACATCAGCCAAGCAGAGAAGTCAAAAAATTCTTGCTTCATCTGAGACCAAAAAAGAAATGATTCCTTGAACATGTAGCTTATGCCTTAGCATTGACACGGGCACGAATGCTGCTCCTAGATATAGAAAAAAATTGTTCTCCCTTGAGTGATGAAAAATTGGACTTTTCTCATCTCTGAGAATATCTATTTCAGTATCTCCCTTCATTCTGAATCCTTTGAAAAGTTCACAGGATCACAGGATCACAGAACCACTGAGGCTGGAAGGGACCTCTGGAGATCATCTAGCCCAACCCCCCTGCTCAAGCAGGGTCACCTAGAGCACGTTGCACAGGATCGCGTCCAGGCGTGTTTTGAATATCTCCAGAGAAGGAGACTCCACCACCTCTCTGGGCAACCTGTTCCAGTGCTCTGTCACCCTCACAGTGAAGAAGTTTTTCCTCATGTTCAGATGGAAGTGTCTGTGTTTCAGTTTGTGCCCGTTGCCTCGCGTCCTGTCGCTGGGCACCACTGAAAAGAGTCTGGCCCCATCCTCTCGACACCCTCCCTTCAGATACTTGTACACATTGATAAGATCTCCTCTCAGCCTTCTCTTCTCCAGGCTAAACAGGCCCAGCTCTCTCAGTCTTTCCTCATAAGAGAGATGCTCCAGTCCCCTAATCATCTTTGTAGCCCTTCGCTGGACTTGCTCCAGTAGTGCCACATCCCTCTTGTACTGGGGAGCCCAGAACTGGACGCAGTACTCCAGATGTGGCCTCCCCAGGGCTGAGTAGAGGGGGAGAATCACCTCCCTCCACCTGCTGGCAACACTCTTCCTGATGCACCCCAGGACACCATTGGCCTTCTTGGCCACAAGGCCACATTGCTGCCTCATGCTTAACTTGGTGTCCACCAGCACTCCCAGGTCCTTCTCAGCAGAGCTGCTTTCCAGCAGGTCAGCCCCCAACCTGTACTGGTGCAGGGGGTTATTCCTCCCCAGGTGCAGGACCCTGCACTTGCCTTTGTTGAACTTCATGAGGTTCCTCTCCGCCCACTTCTCCAGCCTCTCCAGTTCAGTAGAAAGTTTGAGTGTACTGTCTGCTTTTTACTCTTTAGCTTTTCCAGTCTGGTAATTTTTTTCATTTGTTTTTCTTCTAATTAGGAAAGAGATTCTTCTCCTTTCTTCCGCTATGCCTTTGAAAGAACTAAGAAAAGACCTGTTTATTTCTGTTGTGCTAATCCCTTTTTCATATGGTTGTGCACAATATCTAAAATGATGACAGTATCTGCATGTGGTCTCTGAATATATTTATTCTGACAAACTCTCAAGAGAAGGAACATGGAAATTACCATATTCTCCTTTCTTATCTGTGATGAGTTTCCACTTCCAATCCTCTTCTGCACCCAGCATCAGTTCTTCATTTCTAATGATAAAACTTCAACCAGCTCTATTTACTTATTTTGCAATGAGTTTCTTAGGTCTCATGTTTGTGGGAGGCTTATGCCACATCACTTGAGTCCTGGTCCCAAGGGCACCTTGTGCAAAGAGCTGAGAACCTCTTCCCACCTGGCCTTGTTCCTTTAGACACCATACTATGATTTAAATATGATTTTGGCTGAAAGAGGTTTGCCCTGTAGTTATTTTAGTGGGAAAAAAGAAGAAGAGAAAGCAGGTTGTTTCAAAGAGGCATTAAAGGATGTTTTTGGATATAAGACAAAGCACAAAAGAAGGGGAAGATCCTAGGCTACACCTTCAGTGGGTTGCAGAGGTTAAGCGCTCAGCCTTGCGATCAAGTTACTGTATCTTACATGGAGGTTTAAAGTAAACCAAATTACCTTGCATTTGCAGCAGGCTGAGAGTGCATGCACTTAACAGTATTCAGCTGCTTTGATATAATTTATTAAGCTTCAGGTAATGTGTAAATCTCTCATTCCCCACAGTCCTCAAATGGCAGGAGGGTCAGCTCATTAAAGAACTGTATGTTTCCAAATGCCTTGGAAGAACTGGGTGTAGGAATTTAGCTAGAGTAACATTTAAGATTATCTCCCCGCCTCCCCTTAACGTCCAGTTAAAAATTTTGGAACTGTATGTATTTTAAAAACCTCATTGGAAAACTTCTTCAGGAGAAAAATAACAAGATTATATAACATTTATGTTTTAATACTGTATTTGAATATTACCTGTCAAGGACAGAACTCTGATTCAGATGTGGGATGAACAGCCACACAACTAATGCACATAATTATGCATGCTCTGGACTGGCAAATGCTGAAGTGAAGTGAGGTGAACTGTGGATTAGCCCTGTAACATGAGGTACTTGTGCATGACAGCTAACAGTAAAGGACTTTGATTTACAGTAAAAGATGGAGCTGAGAGTCATCTATTTTGGGCTAAACTTCCTGCTCATTATTTTGTCTTATTCTTTAGAACAATTTTCTTAGAAACCTTCTCAACTTGATTAAGCCATCATGATTAATATGTTCTCCAGCATCCTCCATTGTACTCCTGCTCTACAAGTCAATTCCATTCATTCAGTATGAGTGGGTGAATATAGGGCCGTGTTGCTATATCTTTTCTTCTTTTCCTTTCTTAGACATTATATCTCTGAGTTTCTGCATAGACGACATAAGGTTTTTGGTTACCTGAAATGGGTAAAATATTGCCATCCCATAACAAATTGACAATCTATCCGCTTTTTTCTTCTGCCAGAGGTCACATCCACACAGTAGAAGCAGTAAAGAACAGGCAGTATGTCCAAGTTTCACCCATTCAGACTGTGGTCACTAAGATAAGACTATATTCTCTGCTATCTGCCACCTTGCCATACCAGAAACAGTTTGTAGCAGATAGGCCAAGAGAGCTGGAAATGTCTTGGGATAGCTAGTTGTCATGACACAAGATAGTACTCCCTCAGCTGTCTAATCCTCTCTTCTGCTGGAAGGAATGGTCTGTACAAATGAAGTAGCAGAGATCGGGTCACATGGCACCACCTAAGCTACTTTAGCTCATTGGAGGGCATATATACCAACACAAGCCAGTAATGGTTGTCATTTTGTAGAAAACACCAGACATTAAACTGTTTGGTGTCTGCAGCTGTTACACAGGTACAATTTTATTTACCGCTGCGGGCTATGTATTGTGCTGCTTATTTGCTAGAAATGGCCTTGAACTTATGCCATACCTTCACTCCCTCCACAGATGAACTGAAAATGTGCCTGATTTTTGTGAAGGATGTTATATGAGCAAGATAGAGGAATGCAACCTCATGTGCAGCCTAAAGTCAGTAGGGTCAGATCTGCAAAGGTCAGACCCACAAAGACATGTAAGTTCCTGTTCTTTTGAGAGGTCACAAATCTAAATACCTTTACCAATCAAGCCTGCTCTGACTTACTGAGAGTTGGAGTTCTATTATCAAATTCTGCTTTTCATAAGTATAATCATGGTGTAATTCTGGTGAAAAAAATGGATGCATACTATTCTTACTGAGATTAGACTCTGAATTCTCAAAAAAACTCTTACATATGTATATCATATTATATATATCATATGACGTCTAGTGACTCTGATTACATGACTGGGTGATTCCTCTTTCTCATGACATCCTTTCTAAGTCTGCATTGCATCCCTGTGGATGCAGCATTGGACAGGAAACAGCAATGTATCCAGAAAAAGTAACACTGAAGCAGCACATCTGCAGTCAAATGTATCGAAACTTAATACTTCCTTATCTTGTTCAAAAGAGTAATCACTTTAAAAATATACCCAGTAGAGGAGAAACAGCAACATTTGGTATTAAGACAGAATATTCCCTTAGAGCTCTCAGAGTAGTTTATCAGGAATGTGAATATTGTCCTTCTGTTACAGAGAACAACCCAAAAAGTTGAGTGAGCAAATGATTTGCACCAGAGAACATGCAAGCCAATGGGTAAGACAGAAATGCTATTAAAAACTGTCTCCTAGGATATGCTGACACACCCTACTCCCTCTTCTCATTCTGAGATATCAATGAACTTTGTGGATGCTTTGGTAGAAAAACGGGGAAAGAAATGGTAGAATATATCTTCTCATGAGATAATAGTGCAAAAAATATATGCTTATGTTTTTGGAAAGCCTAAATTTGGCATTAACACAAGAGGAAACTGTCTCAGCAAACACATCCTTCATCATCCTAGGAGTCAGAACTCCTATGTGACCTGTTCCTCCTCTGTTGGTAAATTAAATGGGACGAGCCAGATATGAGGAAGGTCATGAATATACAGAAGAGAATCAAAAGTGGAGAAGACTGAGATTCAACAGAATTGTGCAGAACCAGGAGAAAAATCACTGGGATATAAAACAGTATTTATAGAGTGAATAGCTGTAAAGAATAACAAATGTACTCTCAATTCCAGGCTTGTCTGAACTGGGACCATAAACTGGTTGAGAGAATTTCGGTTATAAGTGGAATCGCTTACAGTCTTTGGATAGCTTTTTCCTTATAGAAGTGTTTCCTCCAGGAAATATTGTCCTGTAATTTAAGAGTTTTTTTTTTTGGGGGGGGGGGGGAACAAAAAACAAAAAACAAAACGCGGTGTCCACTGTAGAAGCTACTATGTGATGAACAGTCAGTATACCATTTGTCTTGGGTTTTGCCTGAAAAATGTTGTCTCAGGATAACTGCCTTACTGTCACCTATTCCTGTGCTACATGCAGTCTGTGCTCCAGGGATCCCTATGGCCCTTCAGTGCAATCAAATGTGCAGAAGAACAGTTACTGCTCACAAAGAATGATTGAATTTCAGGGTGTGTCACCAGCTCCACAGCCATGGCATTTTCTTTTCTTTTTGCAAATGGCCCATAAAATGCAAAGTTCATTTATGTTAGGGAGTGGTAAGATGTCATTCTTGGAAAAAATACAATCATTTTGAGTTATGGAATAGAAAATAAACAAAGAAGAAAAATATAATATCTAAAGAAACATTTTTTTCCCTCATCTATGTTCTTTGGGAGAAAAAAAAATCCTTTCAGTTGAAATCTTTTAGGCTACTGTCTCAACTTGAGGTCAAGTGATTCAGCTGCTCAGAAGGCAGAGAAGCCCCAAAATGGGTTTTATAATGGAAAAGTTAACTTCAGAAGTGCACACAGACAGTTCTAAAGAAAGGAGAAAAGAGGTTTTTCAAAGATTTTTGGGGAGGTAGGTTTTGTTCCTTTGAAAGTGAAGCAATAGTTGAGCCTTTTTCTCTTTACAGCTTCCCCTGCTGGCTCACATCTAACTAGCTAATTAATTAATTCCACCTGGTTGCTAATTAAACATTCAGAGAAATGGCTTTGAAAGAGAAGCTAGTTCAAAAAGATAGAGGGAAAAGGTAATAGGTGAGTTGTAAAGTATTGGTGAAAGGCTGGGTAGGTAAGACTCAATTCTCTGTTATATTTGTCCTTAGTGTGGGTAGGTGTTACATGACCTACAAGCAGTCTTACTCATTATAGTGCTTATAAAATGGAGAAGTTCTAAGTCATTAGCCAGCAGATAGAAAAAATAAATTTAATCTTTAGAATGATTGTTGTTTTTGTGGCAACATGGATGTAATTTTTAAGATCAGGGCATCAAGGGAAAGTCAGTTCCAAGCATATGGATGCCAGTAAATATTTTGCCAAGCAATCCTGTTTTTTTTCCTGCTTAATCTTGATCTGTGATTTTCTCAGATATTTTTTATTTGCTACCCACTGTTCTTTGGTACTTTTGGGGGCTTCCTGAGCACTGCAGAGCAATCTGGAAGATCCCCCTTTTTGTAGGTAATGTCCATACTTTGGTGGACAATTTTGTTTTGCTAGGTAAGCTCTGTAGCGTCATTTCCGCTCACTCAGTGCTGTCGTCTCTAGCTTTCACTGTCCAATGAACAGCAGTACAGAATAGAGGAACACATGTTAAATGACTTGTTTTCCTTAGCAGGCATCATTTGAACTGTTGAATTCCCTTTATCTGCCAGAAATTTCAGAAGTTGCCTAAGCAACAGGTTTCTTACAAAGCATGGTTTGGGGATGTGGGGTGGTTGCCTTGCTGCATAAGTGTGCAATCAATCTTGATGATTTTGATTTAGCTAAATAAGGCTCTCAGCAACTTGATCTAAGTTTACAGTTAGCCCTTTTTTGAGTTTGGATTTGGACTAAATAACTCCCAGAGGCCCCAACCAACCTAATTTTTTCTGTGATTCTACTTTATCTGTATACGTGGATTTTTTTGTAGGTGTCCATGCCAGTTAACTTTTTTCCAGACTTTTCTGTGATGTTGTCAAGATATTTCTCCAGTTCTTTTTGCTTTAAACTTATAGTAAAGTAACACCTTCCTCCTAGCAGCAAGTTACAGCATTCTAATTTTTACAATCTGTTGTATTAAACAGGATTTAGGAGGACATAATATAATTTTTACTTGCTTTCATCGGCTTTGACTATCTTCCCTTTAGATTGCTTAAACTGAAGATTATGTACTTCTCTAGATTCATATCAAATATCTGAAAGAGTTGTGAAACAGATATCATGCATTTTGAGTAAGCTTAGCTCTGAAACATATGTGAAAGTGTCTTCATGCATGAATTACAATATTATTAAGAGAAGTCTGGTTACAGTAACATAATATAGTGTGCTGCTTTGGCTAGTAGTCAGGAATTCCTGGAGATGCAGTTACAGTTCTCTCCTAGTGCTTCTAGTTATCAGCAAAACCCAGCTGGGGAATTATTTTCCTGGGCCATTTTTTTGGAGCTGAAAAAGGTTATATATAATATTTAACTAGAAAAAAGAGCAGCTAATTTTAGATGAACCAGGCATGCAGTGCCTTTCATTGCTCCTTCAAGACTCCTGTGTAGCTCTGCTGGTTCTAAAATGAAATGCTTCAGCACCCTGCTTCCAGGGATGGCTGATACACATTACTGTGGTCATAGTTAGCACTGTGCGCAGATAACGAGTCTGAGATTCTTAAATATGTTTAAGTGCTGCTCCACTGCGTGCTGCAACATCTGATTTGCTTCTTGACTATGACTTGGCATCACTAGCTTAAATATCCTATGTTAGAATATGAAGAGGTATGGTACCACACAGCTGAAGATGCACCAGAAAGGACATACACTGTCAATAAAATTACACTGATTAAAAATAATAATAATAATAATAATAAAGCTGTTGTGCCTGCATAGTGGCTTTTCCCCTGTGTGAATGCTTTAATTATGCTTTAACTATTTTGGTACAAAGTCTATCTCTTCCCATTTGGTCAGACCCCCACTGACAGCACATCAGCGTGTAATATACTGATATACTTTTGCCTGTAAAATTCTTCAAATGTAGATAAAGGTTACTAGAAATTTTAGCATCAATGATTTCTAATGAGACTTGGGTTTGTAAGGTCCAGATTCTTAAAGGTAAATGAGTAGGGATTAAAAGCCTAAGACTAAGGGGTCTGTGGTTCAGGTTTGAAATGGTGTTTAGAGGTTTTCCAAAACGCCTTTGGCCAAGATCCTAAAAAGCTTGCACTTGGCCCAAATGTTGAAGGTGGGAGCATAAGACAAAGAAAATGCTCCAAGATAACTGCTCAATCTGCTTATGCCCCTGCAAAGCTGTAGGCAGAGAGGCAACTAAAGTTTTGCCAGAAAGTTAGCTTAAGTCACAGAAGTCCTATTGTTGTGCATATGCAGATGTACTACTGCTTACCTAAGCAGCGCATTTTGTTGCACTTCTCTAGATAATGCCACTTAGAATTTAAAAATGAGTGCTCGGGGGCTCCCTTTGCAGGGATGCGCTGGGCAGGCTGAATGCACACTAGCATCATTCAGCTCTGCCCAAAACTCACAGACTGATGGTGGTGCTGTTGCCTAGCTTTTACATAGTAGTTATATGAGTGGAGCATTTACCCAGGGGGCAGGAGACCCAGGTTTATGGTTGGCCTCAGCCTGAGAGGATGCACTTAAAAAAGAGCCTTGGGTCCCAGGTCAGTCAGTTGTCATAGATAGGGTTGAGTACAGCCATGACTAAATTTTATTAAAATATCTGAACCCTAGTTCATGAAAGTTAGAAGTAAAAACAGATGATCATGGGTAAGGGGAAAAATACTAGGTCTGATTGATCTGAAAAATGAAAAGGTAGTACTGTTTATTATGTATTCTCAGACATTAGCTATCTGGGGTTATGCTTTCATCTGTAGTCTTGATGAAACTTCTTGACTTCTCTCCTGTCTCACCATCCTGTTGCCTTTGCAAGCTTTCCAGCTTGCCACTTCCCCACAACTTGTTGAAAAGTAGGAACCTTCCTGATGCTACTGCTCTCTAGCAGCTCTTCTTCCTAAGCAGCAGCCACTGTAGCTGGTGGAGGTAATGTACATTTATCCCCATCTACCTCAGAGGAACACCACAGAAGGAATAGCTTTTACCCCGTACTTTCTGTAGTTCTGCTCCTACAGGTATTTTTCACTCCAGAGAATTTGCTTGCTACCCTCACATGAAGTCATTTCAGTTCTATTTATAAACTCTAATGTTATGTTTTCAACCAGTCAACCAAGTCAGACTTAGTGACATGAGCAGTAGGAAACTTAAACTTTTACTATATCTAGTAAGCAATAAAAGGAGCATAAGAATTGCCATACTGAATTGGACTCAGGCGAAACCTCACTGGGATAAACACAAGTGTCTTCAGAGAAAAGTGGCAGTAGTTATTGTTGCAGACAGCTATGGAATAACCTGTCAACACAGAAACATTCTTCATAAGATCAGGACATATGATGTCCCTCATCTAAAATACCATCTTCTCTTATTTAACTCATGTTCCATGTGGACATCTATGAGAAGTTGCCTCAACTAATTAACTTTTCCACAGTTGTTTTTGGATATTTTGTGGATTGAGCCAAATACCACCCCAAGATTTGTCAGTGATGACAAGAACTGGGTACCTGCTCTGCCTTAAAGATGAGGAACCAAGGAGCATATCCAGAGTTTACCTCAATATGACACTGAAGTATGGAAAACACACTGAGAGGGGGACAAATAAAACTAACTGTACCTTTCACAAGGCAAAACAGCCAATTAGAATTATGTCATAGGATAAAAATAAGTCTTTATGTTTTGTAAATTGTGGAACTATTTTAGCCTTGAGCAATGTGGTATTGCTTTTGTCCTGGAAGCAAATAGCTGCATAATAGTTGATCTTTTTTAACTTTTTTTTGTTTGTTTGTTTAAAGGCAAAAAACCCCAAGTATAAAAATGAGTAAAATGAACTATTAAACAGACAGATTTGAGAGCAAAAGCAATATAACATTGCTCAAAGTTAAAATAGAGTATGTTTTTACTGAAAGATGAAATAAGAATCTTCTGTATCTTTAGATACTTTTTAGAAGAATATTAGAAGCTGAACTGACAGCACAAGACTTCTGAGACTGTTTTTCCATAGTACAGGCAGGCATATTTAGCAGCAGTGCAGATCATCTGATATTGCCTCTCCATTTTATGGCTGGTATGAACAGAAGGCCAGCAAATGTTTTCTCACTCTGGCCACTGAACAAAAAGATGGTCGCAGCTTTTAATCACTAACAGTTCACATACTTCAAATCAAAGGAGTAGTAGTGAAAAGGTGTAGATTTACCATCAGTAGTCTCTCCATTCTCACAAAGAATTAATTTGCAATATAAAAGAAAAATTTTCACGATATCTGCTGGTTTTTATTTTCAATTTTTCTAAATGCTTGTTTCTTTAAAATTACACAGATATCTGTCACCTCTTCTGTCAAAGAAGCAGAGAACAACTTCAAAAATGCCAGCCATACTCTAAGATCTCATCGATGTTTCAGAGTTTCTTTGAAACCCCCATTAAGATAGCATATGCCTTTGTAAATTGATCTACATGATAATGTGGAAAGAAATCTGGAAATGGAAGCTGCTCTTCTAGCTGGTGAATCTGAAACCTTCAAAACTCTGAATTATGCTGGAAATGGCAATACCTCATTCTCCTTGAAATCCTTTCTCACAATCAAACTTCCCAGCCTGATAGTAGGTAAACAAGTGGAGAGCTGTGATTGCTACAGCTGGCCAGCTGTTGTTGCTGTTTGTTTCCTGCCTCCTTCCCCCTTTTGCTCCTCTTGTTCTGTTGTAATATATTGGCTTCTTATGCTGTATGATTTTTTGGGGCATGGGATCATCTTTTATTAACAGAGCTGTGTGTGTTCTGAAAACAGAAGCCTGATATCATTTCTCTAAACTGCATAGGAATTCCTTGGAGATCTCTTATCTAAGTAATGGCTTGGCTAGTTTCTGCTTACGTAATGAATTCTCTCCAGATTACGGCCCAACACATCTATCTCTGTGTTTCCTTATTACTTCAGGGTGGTGCATAAGAGGCCATCAAGCTTACTAAAAGGACTGTAGAGAATCATGGGCACCAAGCTGCACTATTGAGGATCTTATTTCAGAGCAGGGACCATGCTCCTTTGCAGGAGGGTCTGAATCTGTCCCTTTCCTGCTTCAGTACCCTGAAAGTACTGGAGGGAGGAGGGAACTTCTTGTACCTTCAGTGTACACATTTGGCTGGAATCTGCCCCCTCTTTGTTATAAACCACATTTGGAGACACTTGCCCTTTTGGGGGGAGAGACCACACTGTGATATGTTCAGTGTATGTACTACTAGTGCCTATTTGTTCTCACAAATTATTTCCCCCATTCTTTAAAGGCTTTGTAATAAGGTAGGCAGAATGTTAGAATGTAGTTAGAGTGAAGGATGATGTTAAATCTTTTCTTTCAGTAGAAGCTTTTCCATTGGCTCTAATTATTAGTTCAAACACTAACATAGGGGAGCAGGGCGGGGGAAACGATGAAAAGCAAAGCTATTCACAGATTTCACTTTAATACTCTATAGGTTTTCACGGATTTTACTACTCCTCTCTATAGAATTTTTTTTTCAATTTGAAAACCTTCACAGGCTTCACTTCAAATATATTTATGGTGGTCCTTCTGCTGACCCCAAGCAGGTTAATCTGGTGATGCATATTATATAATGTGTTTAAAGAAGGTAAAACCAGGCTAATAAGGTGTAGTGCATGGAGTTCTTTAGTGGCTTTGTTGTGTATCTTTCAATTTTCAGTCTTGCCTTTAAATAGCAATAAAAAACTCTCAGTACCAGTGGTGCTTGTACTCCTCATTCCACATTGCCATGTTATTCTAGGCTGACATGCACTGCACCTGTCTTGTTTCTCACAAGCATGGCCTTTTGGTCTTTTCAAAGTTAGGAGTACTTGAGACACTCCTACAAATTACTGTGCTGATTAAAAATCCTTGATTATATCATCTTTTAGCTTTTAAATGTGCTGTCAAACAATAGAATCAGAAATATGGGGCTGCTGCAGTTATTTCATATTAATGCTTCAAGTTCAAACAAAGTGTCAAGATGACTAAGTACAAGGGATTTTCAGAATGCTTTGATGTTGCCTCATTCCAAATAACTTCATAAGCAGCTTGGTAATGAGCTCAATAAATTCTACTGGGAAAAAAAATATGCTTGCTACCAAAAAAAAGTAGGTTGCTCTTTTATAATTAGCCCTCTGGGCTTGTGGGAAGGAGTCTTATTTCCTGTTTGAAATTCACTTTGTTAGTGCTGTGATGTGGAGATGGCTAAATGAGTATGAAATGTTGTAATTAAGTACATCACAAGCTGTTTATCTTATCAGCAGTGTTTTTCTTTAAAGGCTGGCTTGCTGACCACTAGTGTATTATCACAATTTTTCTCTGCCTTGCCAGCTTAATAGACAGAGGTTTACCAAACACTGCAGGGTAGAAGGATGGAAGAAAGACAGCAAAGACAGCAAACATAACTGAAACCTAGTAGCTCTCTGTTTGATGGGGCAAATAATGTTGTTCTGTTTGCTGTGAGCTGTTTATTCACCAAACAGTGAGGTTTATGAAATCTCTGCCAGACCTTATGAAAGACTGTGGTCCATGGAGGTCTTGTGGCTGACTGAGTGGTGGGTCTTTGCCTGTCCTGCTGAGCAACCTGTCTTTGTTCGTGACAGAGGCAGAAAACCAGTCTGACTGTTGGAAAAATGAACCCTTGTATTATTGATTGGGAGCTGAATGACTGGGCTTCCCCTTGTTCTTGGCTGTTAGTCTAAAGGCTTCATATTATGATAATCTCCTGACCTCCTAGATATCTTATATTAGCTCAGTCAGGTAGGATGGATGTAGCCCATAACATACTCATCTATAATGTTAGTGTGTTTCATGCAAGGATCTTGAAAAGGCTGGCTGGAGGCCACATCCTGCCACTTTGATTTAGTGAAGTGGTGAAGATTGCTTGTGTGATTTACATGGACTTTACATAGCTCTGTGCTTGCAATTATGGGCATCAGTTTGTCTGTGCATAGGTCCCTGAACAAGAGATATTCCTAGTGTTTTGTTGTATTTCCTCACAGCTGTCTCGGTTTCCCAGATGTCTTGCCTACAGTGGGCAAGACAGTATGGTGCAGAGTATCTCAACCTTTTGCTGAATAGTCTCTCTCCAGATTATGAGGCTCTAAAACTGCATCTGCATGGCTCTACGTACAGGCTAATTAGTAATTTTGAGAACCAACTTAATATCTCTGCACACTGCTGAGCTGAGTCATTTACTCAGATTTACCTGATTTAGGATTGAATATATTTGGCAACACTGTTCTGAGCTACTGGGAAATCCTTCTCCATGTGGTTGTTGACACCTTCGGATAACTCTAATAGATTTGTGAGGCATGGCTTCCAGCTACAAGAGCTGTGTTCCCACTTTCCCATTATATCACATTTATCCGTGTGTCTACTCATTTTTTTCTGCATAATAATTTCAAAAGATTTGCTAACTAAAGAATTCAGACTGGTTGGTAGAGTCCCACATTTGCCCTTACACTGCTGTTTATTCCTTTTGTAGCAAGTCAGATTTAATTTTAAATGGCAAGCACAGTTTATAATTCATCAATACAGTATTCTTTTAGAAGCTGGGTTACTACTGCTGGGTCTGGGAGATTTGTTACCATTCATTTTACTACTCTGCTCTAAAACTTCTTCTTCTGACATTTCAGTTTGAAATAGTTTCCCCCTCAAAATATAGGTTCTGGTGTGGAATATCTCTAACTCCCCCAGTATGAAGATCACTGCTAAGAATTTATTTAGTATTTCTGCTACAGTTTTATCTTCCTTGGGGGCTCTTCTTGCACCATGCTTATGTCTGTCATCTTGCTGGTTGGCTGTTTTAAATACGTTATATTTATTATTAAGAATATATTTATCAAGAGTTTTCCCTGATCTTTTCTCAACTGTTGTGTGGCAATTTTACATTTAACTTGCCAAATTTAATGCCCCCCCCCCCTTTTTAATATTTTTCTCATTTGGACATGACACCTGTTTTTTTTTAAGGATATCCTTAATTCTACTAGTCTCCTTTGCTGTCCTGTTATTTATGTCAACTTTTTTTATCATTATTTGAAAATGTGTTTTTTTATGCAGCATATGTTTGCTCTAGATGTCAAACTCTGTGCGTTTAATTGGCTCGCATCCACAAGAAGTATTTAACATTTTTACCTCTCTTTAATTTTTCTTAACATTTTTACTCATTCTTATAAGCTTACCTTGACTGAAGATAAATGCTACTAAAACACATAGGTTCCTTTACTTTTCAATCTCACAAAGACACTGAATTAGAGTATATTATGTTTACTACTGAAGCATGCTCCTTGATATCTGCGTCTTGAGCTATGTTCTGCACAGTGTTTGGATTAAATCAAGAATTTCTTCTTGTCTCCAACCCTAACAATTCCCAAGAAATGTGACTACTTTTCACCCCCAAATTTATCTCATGAAGAAATGAAATCCCCATTCTTTCCAGACATCTAAGCAAAACAATAGGCTGTTCATTATCAGCCAGCTGTTCATTCGCAGCTGGCTGTTCTTATGCGGAAAGTAAGGCAACCCAGCCTTTGCTATATAAAGGACAACTGAACTCAAACTCCTTTAGTGTGACTGAGGCTTTAGGACTACTGATTTAATAAGTTAATTAAAGTAATTATGTTTGCTGTTAGGGTTTTTTGATCATGAACATAATTTCTATTTGTTTTATCTCATATGACATAATTGATGAACAAATAATTCTTTAGTTGATTTTTTTTTTTAATGGCACTTTTACACTGCAATGTTCATTAGACCTATTTTAGAATGGATCATTGTTCCTTCCAAACCAGGCTCATGCCTCTGGTAATTGTCCATTAAGTGATGCATTAGGGAAAAGTAAAATTTACCACTGTACTCGGCTGACCTCACAGTGATATACATTGTGGGAAAAAGTCCATCCTGGTGGCACGTGATCCACTTCTGTGCCCTAAAGCATGAGATCCAGATGCACTCTTGTCTTAGCTTTTTATAACTGCAAAAGCTGTAAATGCTCATAAAATTATCCAAATAATTTAAAACTCCAACCACAGTATTTTGGTGATGACTTTCTGTGATAGTAAATTTCAGCAGTTGATTCTGAGCTATATGAAATAGTCTTTCTTTTATACTTCTTTTGCTGCTTCTGCATTTACTGGCCATTAGTTTAACTGATTGACAACCTTTTCCTGTGCTGCAGGGTGAAAAGTTGGCACGGGGTGAGGGGGGAATGAATTTTGTGCCCAGAATCGTCCTGTATATCTTGAATAGTTTTCTCGGCAATGGTACTTAATAAACTAAGGCACCTGGATTTTCTCAGGGCCCTGACTGCACCAGCAGGCTCTAATTGCCCTCACCAGCCTGTAATCATTTTTGTCTCTATTCTTCCTTTACAGCTCTCCTCCTCCAGCTCCCTGTGCTAATCACAAAAATACCTTCAATTCCATCCTGAAGGTCGCTGTGGATATTTATAAGGATCTGTACACCAACAGGCATCACAATGTGCCCTGATGCTGCTGACAGGACACAGAAGGAGATCATATCCTTGGCACCGAGCACAACGGAAATCAGGATCATTGTCCCACATGAGTGCAAGTACTCTGTCTGCATTTCTGGAGTCATCCTCACCTCCCTGTCCACCTTCCAGCAGATGTGAATCAGCAAGCAGGAGTAAGGCAGATCTGGACCAGAGCAGGATTATGGAAAAAAATGGTTACAGGTTGGTCATGGCAATTAGAACTTGTTGGTGTACAAAGGGATATGACAGATTTTTGCCATCTCTATTCATACATCTATTTCTACCTCTACATCTCCATCCAATCCATAAAGCAGGATTCTGTTGCCTAAACATAGGTGTCTAGTGCCACTTATGATACCTTATGGTATCTGAGGCATCTGCATGGGTCTGGCATATGTGATGTAAGAGACTTGTGAAACAAGAGACTTGTGTCCTGGAAGCTAGGTATGGTGCCCTAGTTTCTCTAGCATGACTCTAGGGGCCTATGCTTAGGTATTTGAACTGAAAAAGTGAACTGACAACATGGCTATTGGTGATGGCTCTCTGAGGTCATACTGTAGTATCATACATGATGTTTAATGAATTAAATGAATTGTCCTTGGTGGCTAGCTGTTTCTCTTCATTGAATATAAAAGAAGCTGAGACTGTCCAGGTTAGCCTTAGACAACTAACCTTTGGCCATCTCTAGAAAGTTTCAGCTGCCTAAACATGAGCCTCTAATGCCATTTCAAATGATCTAATGTATCTGACACCTCTACAGAGCTGACAGAAATGAGCTATAGAGGGTCCTTGACCTTCTGAGGTAGTGCCTGGAAGCTGGGTGAGGTACTCCATGGTATGTGAAATGGCACTAGGCAGGTGTTTAGGCAACTGAATCCCATGTTGGGGTGAGGTTCAGCTTCAGGTTAAGTCACCTACAGTTAGATATTGATACATAGGAGTCTACATGCGATTAAAGATATCTTTATAGTCAGTGGAGAGCTAATCAGTATGGTCACTGCACCCTAGAGAGCATTCCAGCTTGCTCTGAAGTAGGCATCTCAAGCAAAATTTGGCAGCATAAACACATCTCTAATAGCATTTTAATGTAGCAGATCTCTGTCTCAATCCCTACTATGAACTTTTTTACCAGTGAAGGGAGAAGTCATAAGCACGCACCCAGAGCTAATACAGGAAGGCATAGCAGTAAGTTCTCCTTTGCAAGGAGAATTTTCAAACTTGAAGGTGCAGCCACAACTTGAACTTGATTCCTTTGTCTAGTCTGGATGAGACACAGGAACTAGATATCATGAGAATGTATATTTTTTTGAAAATGAAATCATCCTAGTGTGTGCATATCATTATTAAGTACCATGTTTCACTAATTTTATTTAGTTATTTCTTTGAAGATCATGTAAATATGTACTCCTTTGTTGGGTCTTTAGTTACTGTGAAATTACAGACTAGTATCCTTACTGAGGATATGTATTAATTTTTTTTTTCCTGGAACATTTACAGAGAGTACCTCTGAATATGAGAAGCTTTAGTTTATCCATATGAATTAACCTATGCCTATGTATTTTTTCATTCATCCTACCTTCACACTTGCTCAGTTTGATTACTGAGTTGATGTCAGTTTATTTGCTTAGCCACTCATAGGCTATCAGCTTGATCTTTTCCCATTTCAGGGACAGTAACACAGAAAATAAGTTCCTGTATTTGCCCTATGTTTGGCTTGTGAAACAGTAAAAGCAGGACAGTTTAAACATCAATGTTTATATATTGTCTAATTTTTCTATTTTCAATTTATTTGCAGTCTACAAGGGATTTTAGGGCTGGTTCAAGAAGTTTAGGAAGCTGAACTGTAGTCAAATCTCACTCATAAGTGAAATGTGAGGTCCACGGGGGCTTAAATTGTAGCTAGAGAGATTTAGAAAAGGTAGAAACATTAAGGGTAGTTGATTGTTACCTATGGCAGGGTATGGAATTTCTATCATGCGAGGCTTTAAGAAGAAGTTAGACACACATTTGTGTGGAGTGGTTTAGCTATAGTTTACTCTCTTTTGGGGGGATAGACTAGATGTCAGTACCTTTTCCAGTCACCCTCCCCTTTTTTTTGAGTCTATAAGAAAGAAACTGCCTATTTACATTCCCTAAGAGAAGATTGCGCATTAGTTTAGAAATAAGGAACAAAATATAGAGATTTTAGACTGAGAAGGTGAATAATAAGTGTAACTGAACAAAGTAGTAACTTAATCTCATGAATGTAATTACACGTACGGTGTATAAACCATGATCAGCATTACTTTTGACCATAGGTTTGGGATGATGGTTTTAAAATCTTAGCACTGAACACAGGAGAGCAGAATATTCTGTAATCAGTAATAAAATATTTTATGAAAACAAGCACATTACGAATGTGCCCAAACACCAGTATTCTATGACTTTGCTGTGGACGGACAATTATAACTCTTCTCAAAATGCATAATACTTCATAAGCCAGATTTTGCTGTCCTTACTATTATAGTTAAGTACCCCAATGCCATAAATACTGTGGCTACATGCCAAAAGACTTCTTGTTACTATGAGCAAAATGAGATGAATATATCCTGTAGAAATTTACCCCGGCTGCTTTCAAAGAACAATTAATTCTTATTAAATCAATCATTTACCAATAGCTACCTTTGTATTTGTGCACCTGAAAGTTAGCAATGATTGTCCTTTGCAAGACAGAATCTGTGAATCAGTGTCACTCCATTATACACAGCTGAAGCAGAGTTACACCATCTAAGCACCTGCCCTCTGGTAATCCCTGCTATCAAAGTAAACCAGAAAGTTCAAGTCCCATTCTACACAATAATGATTCAAATGGGAAAGCAAAACTCCAAAGGAGTAAGTTTTCCTTGAGAAAGCTCTAGCTTGAACACTGAAAGTTTTATTCCAGATGTCAAGAGTGAGAATATAGCAATGGGGAAAAGGGATTCTACATTGTTTGATGTCATTTAAGTCACAAATAGCATTCAAGTTCTAAACTGATAATTAAAAATATATGCATTGATATTTTGCAGCTATAGTGGTCAACACACTCCAAGGTTAGATTATTCAGTTCTGCAGCTGGTAAAGCTATGAATATTTCTCTGATAGAACCAAGTAGAATGATCTCTCTTAAAGATATCTTCAATATCACCTCTGGGTGAATAGAAGTGGTAAGACAAGCATGCGAGGAATACTTAGAGCTTCTCAGTTATTGTTGCCAAGTATGAACTCAGAAAAAAATATGAATCTGCTATGCACACTAAAAGTCATATCAGCAATAACATATAACTTTAAAAGAACAGGCTTTACTACTCCTTCATTTATTCTTTTAAAATATTTCTCTGGCCAATCAGTATTGCCTTGGTTTTATTTAGATTGAGCTTCAGCTAATTCACGCCATCCATGTAATTTTCTCACATCTGTCTGTGGGATACTGGTCTATATGATTTGATCATCCTTGCCAAGGGTGATTTGCAGTCTAACACCCATATCGGTGAAGCAACGCCCATGTCAAGGTAGAGGTCTTGCCACTCGACATTGCTCAACCCAAATGACTCCTGGGGCGAGACAGGAGTCTTGCAAGCTGGTGTTACTACTAAGGGCAAAAAAGGCCAGCAGCCAGTGATGCCCTCTGCTGAGCTCAACAAGGACCAGTCATCCCACAGTGTTTGACTCAGCCCCACCTTGCCAAGATTATAAATTCAGCGCAAAAACGATCCTCCATTTTGAAGACGAGAACACCAACCTACGGACAGGTCGACGGGCCTGGACCTCTCTCCTCCCAAAACAGGGACGCCTCTTTGGTAAGACTTGTTTCTCCGACAACGTTAGACATTACCCGGGGAAATATATTATTATTGAAAGTGCTCAATTGTTAGTTTGAGCTCAAAGAAGGAAAATTTGTTGCAGCAAGTGTGTTTATCAATGGCAATTCCGAACCTGTTGTATCTGCCGCTTTAATAAATTGTTTATTGCACCACTTTGCAAAAGTGACTCAGGGAAAGTCCTTTCAGGAGGGCTCTGGCAAGCAAACCATGATTACCACTCTGGGAGGGGCTCTCCCCTTTTTCTGCCTTTACGCGACACTGTCAAGCCCTGTAAAGCATATAAATTTATATATATGAGTTTAATGAAAATCGGATGTAGACTTCAAAGACATTTGTATACTTTAAAATTTCCAGAAGAACAGCTTGTTATTTTTGCCTATTTTGATATAGTTATCTACGTATCTACCTATCTATCTGCCTTTCACAAGTCCAGTCCCTAGGAAGGTGCTTGAAAGGACCCCATCTCCATAGTGTATGAGCACGCTAGGCACAGATTAAACAGGGCAGGCGACAAACTGGAAACCAAGCTATACATACAGGTATATTCAGGGCTGGGGAACAACTGCATATTCAGACCAAGAGCAGGGAGCAAAGCAACAGAAGAATTTCTCAATCACTTCTGTCCATGGTTAATCAACTACCTACATAGTTGGTGGTATCAGTGGTTGTTGATAGATTAAAAAAAAAAGTTAGCTAGGACTCTAACTCCTTCCTTCACAAGAATGATGCTATGAACTACAGGTTATGGTTCACTTTTAATGGGTGAGGTACCTTACTGTGCCTGCTGTGTACAAGGAATAGAAAAATAGAAATTCTTATCTGAGGTGGAAGAAGTATGCTCTCTTAACTTGCTGATTTTGTGACTTCTCTCCTTAAACACATGCTGGTTCCAACACACACACACACACACGAACCAACATTTTTTTGTTGTTTACAGAAGCTTATTTTATTTATTTAGAATTATTAGTGACTATTCAGTACTCTAAATCTCTACAGGGGTTAAACTAAGTGAAAAGTTGTTTTAGTTTCTCTCCCTTGAATCAACTAATGCTTTCTGGTATCTTTACAAATGCATTTTATTCTTTGAACTAAACAGATGATAAGCTTTGTTTAGGTTCCAAGTGTGTTTGTGTTGTAAGCAGAAAGGCTTCTCCCAGCAGCCATCCCTGACGCAGTGGTGAATCTCTGGGACCCAACAGAAATATTTGCAATGAAAAGTTAACAGCAGAGAAATGGTGGATTTGAACATCTCATATAGAGAAATTTTGTTTTCTTTTGGCTCATCATAACAAGTTTCCCTGTGGTGAAAATTTAGCAAAATAAATGTCTGAACAAACCTAGGGGGCAGTCTCCTACTTCTTTTTGAGACAACTCTCAATCTTCCTGTCAGCCTAATCTTCTGAGAAGAATTCTTTCCCCTAGAATAATTATAATCAATAATCTTGTGTTAGTGATGTAACTTCAGCACCATTGTTTGCCTGTCTACCTTTGAGACTGGAACCATATTGTGCTTAGACTGCTGAAATTTTGTAAAATGCCATTATTTGACAGTTTAGCCATCTGCCCTCATGCAGATGCTACCATTCTCCTACACTGATCTGTCACTGAACAAATGCAAAAAGCACGGCAGGCTCTGGAACCCATTTACTGCGAAGCAAGGTATGTGTTCTTTGCCAGCTCAGCTTTTTCCTCCATAGTGGTGTGCATATTCATTCCTCTTCTGAATATTTTGTCTAAAATGCTACTGAGAGCAATCTCTCTCTCTTCCCTTTTTTTTTTTTATCATGTAAAAGTTAGCAATTTTTGAGCCATTAATTCCAGTTTTTCTATAGAAATGTTGCCATCCCATCTCGAACTCAGGCGAATGCCACTCCCAAACTATGAGCAAATATTGGCAGTTACTGTGCAGAAGATGACAAGGGAATCTAAAGAAGATTAGTACTTTCTGTAACATTTCAGTTTTTCTTCTTTCTTAAACATCCTCAGTTTTTGCTTTCTCTGGAAAAGTTCGGCAATTCCTTTGGGGCATTTTTGCAATTGAGTAGGATGCTAGGCCACCTCTTGGAAACCTTTCTGGTTTGCACCTTTATTTTTTCCATCTTCTTTGTGGTACTAGGTCATTTATTTGCTAGAAAAAAAAAGTGTTTGACAATTTTATTTGAAAAAAAAAAAAAGCAGAAATAATAATAATAATAAAAACGCTACCTCGGTATGTGATCAGCCTTCTTAAAGAAAAAGCAACCCAAAGGAGGTGGATGAGACATGCAGTCTTGAGATGTATCAGACACCTTTCAACAGAGAGAAAAACAGAGCTATACAGGGGTTTGATGGAGGAACTTACTTATATCCTCTGTTCAGACTCAGAGTTTAACTCATAGCAGCATTCTGAGGGCTATGTGAGGAGTCATAGATGCTATGAATGGAAGGTACAGGATCTGGGCTTGTATGTCAATGTGTAATTACTTTAGAGATGTAACTTCCAGGCAGAAAGATGAAACTAATGGTCTTTGGGAAAAATATATCCAACTTTAATCATGAGCATAGAGGAAGGAATAAATCTCATTTTCATGTACTGTATGTAACTGATGTTATTATTTGCCAAGGTGGGAGAGGCTTGAATTATTGAAGAGGCTAATGAAATTATCTGTATGCCTAGGTATTTAAGTAGTTCTCAGCAATGCAGTGTTTAAGTGACTCCCAAGTATTCAGAAATAAAAATAATAACTCATGTTTTTCCTTCCATCCAAGGTTGTAAAAGAGAAAATTTAGGTATTATAAGAGCAGGAGTTCTATGTGTATGAGTAGGTGCCATTAATATGTGTAAAACCCACTGTATCAGAGACCAAAATGGATTCTTGTTTATTCCCCATAAAAGAAGAATTACTGAAGAATCACCAATAGATGTGGAGAAAACTGAATAACTGCTGGCTGAGAAAAGAGAAAAATTCAAGTGTGTTTTATCAGCAGCAAAATCAATTGGGATATATGGAGAGTGAGAGTTCACATGGATAAGTTTAGCCAATGGACATTCTGGGGCTTATCCTAGCAACAGAGGAAGATAATAAAACTAAAGTATCTGTATTAGACGGGGGAAGTTATCACTGGAGTGAGAGGTACACTGGTTATTTCCTTCAGCTACATAAATCAAAAATAGATTTATTTTCTGCCTCTCTGGTGAATCATTACATTAACATTATGGTGCACTAAAAAAGGTAAGTTTTAGTCATGGATAAGTTGGCTAGCAAGCTGCCCACCTGGAAACAAGGGATGCACTTACCCTGCATGTTTTATTTCTAGAGTTGTTTCTCAGAGAGCTAAAATATGGTTCATTTCTGTAATCTTTTACCCTGATACTGTTTATTAATATTTAATAGTATTAATCACTCTCCAGTCCACTGGTGTATAGTCACCTCAAGAAAAGTCTCAAAAGCAGAAAATCAAAGATTTCTGGTATTTGGAGTGAGCACAAACTCAAACAGAGAGTGCCTTTGTCCTCTTCTTATCTCTCCATATCTCTTCAAACCTCTTTCTGGCACATTTTGCCTTAAATAATTGCAAAAACATCACAGCCACTGGTTTGCATGTTGCATAATGTTCATTTCCAATTTAGAGGCTATCTCAGGGCTGTGAGTCTGAAGAGAACAGAAGATCGTCCTTCTCAAACTTGTATCCATTAACATATATTTGATCCTAACCCTAAAACTAATGTACATGCTCTTTTATTGAGTTCATTCATGCTATTCATATACGTAACATTAAATGTGCAGACTTAATTGTGGGTTTGTGTGAACTTGAAGAAATAGAAACTATAACTCATTAGGGAAAAAATGCAAAAAACCCAAACCCAACAACTACCCCCCCCCCCCCCACACACACAAAACTTTCTTAACATAAATACACCATGTGCTATAGTACCACAGTGCTATAGATTGTCACTAAACTAGAACAAACCTGAAAACTTAAATCAGCAGGAGTGAGGCAATTCCTTAGACCCTTTCTCTTTGGATTGCAGACCAAGTAAATGGATTTCACCAAAGGTTTCTGTAAGCTCTCTGCTATTCCTGTCCCTCTCAGTAAATGGGCAACGGCTATACCTGGCTGCTTTCCTCCACCAACAGCAACGCATTAGATTCCCGTTGGGAAGTCTTCAGCGTGAAGAGCTGAAAGTCCAGAGGCCCTTGACTTAAGCTACCTGTTCTGCACAGAGTACTTACTTTGGCTATAATGGCTCTTGGGGCAAAATATTTCCTTTCCACGTAGGATTCTAGCACATTTTTTACCCCTGTAGGTGAAGTGCTTGATTTAAAGAAGTAACTGCATGACTGCATGGAAGATGGCAGAGATGCAACAGAAGGAAAGAGCTAAGTAGGCAGAAGCTGGAGATACTCCTGAGCTGCATTGTAAATGACAGTACCTATGTCTTCACTTGTGTTACAGAGTAAATACGAGGCTCCATAAGCCTTATTGAATAAAAGGGTTGTGAGAAGGGTGTGAGAAAAAACGGAGTTGGGATGCAGCCCAGAGAAGAAAGAAAAAAAAGCATAACTGTCTAGCTAGGCAAAAATAACTATGGGGTACGTATAAGTTTTAATGTTTAATGTTCCCTGCAGCACATTTTCATGATGCTTAGTGACCTAACAAGCAAGAACAACTCATTAATTATAAGTACCCATGCTAGACAGTATAAACAGAGATTATACTTCATATTCCCCCTTTCTGAGTGACACTCTTGCTTTGAGCCAAAGCATCCCCTTTCTAGTCCTAATAATTTCCTCATACTTTAGGTCAGAAAAGGTACCTTTTGTACTCCCATATTTTCTCTCCCTGACCTTCATCACCCACCATCTTGTCCTTCACTGCTGCCTACTCACAGTGTCAGCAGTTCCATCATCAGTCATCTGTGCTTTTATTCTTCTTGTTATTTTTTTTCCCTTAGTTCCCTCCACTGTATATCCTTGTTACTGATGGGCTTTTTTCTGTATTGTGATCTCTTTGCCTAACCCCTCAGTTCTTGATGAAGAGCTGTGCCAGAGGCTGGATGATATGGGAAGGCAAAAAAATTGAAAACATGTTGAGTTACTTGATACAATCAACTTTTCTAGTGGTTGTCTAATGGTGAGTTACCGATTCCAACTCAAGAAAAACTCTGTGGTGCATACCTTGTAATGAAGTGGTTGCAGTTTTTAGTTAGGACTTGGTTGTCTGTCCTCAGGTGACCTTAAGTTTCCCACTATTGACATAAGATTTTCCATTGATTCTCTGGGCTGTCCCTTGATGCTGGAGATTTTTGAGGTCACAGCTTTGCAATTTCTTATCTGAAGCGTCCCCATCTCTAAGGCTTCAATCTGTTTCTATTGAACAAAACATTAGATTGGGGATCTAGGGTGAAGTGAACAGATATTGGATTAATATCACAAACCATCAGTTTCTAACACTTCAGGGAAAACATAGTTATAGTAGCCCAAACTTGCTTTTAAATCTGGTTGCTAATAAAGTGGTGACTACATTTAATGAAGAATTGAGCATGTAATGAGGGCATAGTTCTACAGGTAACACTAAAGAGATACATAGCTCCATAGAGTAAGTCAGCTATATCTTTCCTTGTCTACAGTAGGGAATATGTGCCCTCGTATAGTAAGCTGGTTTTATTGAAGAACTGGGGAAAGTTTTATTAACTTTTTCTTTAATTTATAAACTGTCTTTCTCCAGGAAGAAGAATTCTTCCTTGGGTTTGTGGATATTTGGATAATGAGTAGAAATACACTGATAAAATTGGCTGCAAGCAATTGAAATATGTTTAAAGTATAGGGTGAGTTTCTATTTTAAGCGTCTGGTCTTGTTATAGAAGATGATAATGTTTACAAAACAACAAAGATTTGTTGAAATCATTTCTGCACTTTCCACATTTTCAGCTCTCATAAGGTCTAGTCCACCAGCCACCACTTTTTTTCTTTTGTCAGTTGCAGCAGCTGTGCTGGTGGTCCATTATACAGCTAAGAAGAGCTAGAGTTGCAAAGGCTTCTGGGCAAACTTCTTTTCTCTCCTGGCAAGTTCTTCTTCCCCACACAGTGAAGGGTAATGTGACTGTGAGCTAGCAAATTTGTGTTTTTTCAGACAGTGGTGTTTCTCTTGGGTGATTTCTACTCTATTTCCCTTTTTTGGCATCTGAATGTTGAAAAAAAAATCTGGCAAACTGAAAAATCCCAGGAGCTGCTGCATTGGACTACTAGGCATGGTAGGTATCTCCCATAGCCCCTAAGCTGCACAAGCCTGGGAGTTTTCAAACTAGTTCCTAGATAGTTCCAGGCTCTGTCATTCAGAACAACACTAATCTTGTAAATGCTGTTTTTTCATCCAAAGAAGAATGTTTGAAAGCTGATATTTTGGTCTCTGGTCTTTGCAGCGCTTCCTTAAACAGCATGACTCTTGAGTTACAGGGAAGGTCATGCTGCATGACAATTAAAGTCCTATCTGTGGTCTGCTGTGCCTTGGCAAATGCAATTGACCTTCTTCCAGAGGTGAAAATTGCCTTCTGTCTCAGCTAGGGTTGAGCTAAACTGTTCAAGCTCACAACAAAGCAATCGTTTTCCTCCTTGCCATTTTTAAGACGGACTTTTTTTACCCCTACTCCCTCCTTTTGGACAAACATATTGCCAGTAGGAAAAATAACACATTCATATGGTTTTGTCTCTTTTTCTACTAGTCACTATGGCCCATCTAACGACATTTGTCTGTACTTAGCTGGAAAGGAGTGGGGGGACTTATGCAAATCCTTGTATTTTGCAATCTGCCTACCATTTGGTACGTTTCAATTGCTACTTCTTTCTCTCTGAATAAACGCTCTTTAAGCAACTCTTGCTTGAACACACTATAACCCTGTAGCTGGCACTGGGTGCCAATTTTAAGCCCCAAGGACTACTTTAAGGAGATTGATATGTGAAAGGATGTTCCAAGTCACCCCAGAAATGTAGTAGCAAGTTAAGGATTTGTGAAACGTGCCTAGTTGAATGGTACTTGGTAGAAGACATTTTATTTTGTGTTTTCAGTCAGAGCTCTTCTGATTTCAAAGAATGATGAGTGAGAGAGAAAAAAAAGTATTTTGCTTTTCTTGAACCACTTAGGAAAAAAAAATATAGGCTTTATCTTTTAACACTTGCAAAGTAAAATCATTGCATCTGCCTGTACCTCACAGAGCTGGCAGTTGTAATTGATTTGGCTGCTGCTGCTGCTACTTGTGTCAAACTGTTCACTTCCCTTTTTCTTCAATTGCTTTTTCTGTTCGTTGCATGACATTAGTGAACACCATGTTCCTACATTCCTGTCTTACAGCTCTGTCTTCTTTCACATATGAGAGGATCTTTCATTTACTAATGTAATTTTTAATGTGTGCAGGGTGACTATGTATCAAGAAATACTGGAAAGGAATGCCGTAGCATTTTGGCAGTGCTTTCTCACAGTTTTGCTGCATGAGTTTTTTCACTGTTTTTTCGCTTTCTCATTATGCTATGTTTCAGTTCCCTGCTAGATCACATAGTAAGTAATAAAGTGGTCCCTGTAAGAGGCAAGAATTTCTTGGAATATTTTTTATCATTTCCAGAAAGACCCTTTGGATACCTAGGTATGGTATTTACAAGCATGAAAGCAGGATCAATTTTTGCAGTTAATATATGAGGTCTTCTCTGAAAATCCCCACTCTTTTTTTTCTGTTTTATCACTACAGAAAGTAAATAACTTCTTTCTCAGTACACATATGTTGAAAAAAAGACATCCAAAAGTTTATTAGATTCATATTTTCATTATGGGGTGTATTACTTTAACATGACTCCTGTGTTTTCCAAGTACCAAGCTAGACACTTTCAGAAATGTAGGATTTTATTAAGTGATTGTTTGGACTGTAATTGGTGGAAATAAAAGCCTGGTTTACTGTAAAAATGACTGATATTACTATTAAAGTAAACTGACTAAATCTGAGCACAAATAATACATGAATATGCACACTGCTTTGTGCACATGACTCTCAAACTAGCCACAGCCATGCACACACGTTTGATATTCAGAGGCACAATGGATATTTACATGGACACTTTAAGAATTATTAAATATCACTGCACAATGACAGGGTCCAAATTTAGGGAAATGCTATTTAGTATTTCAGGAGAATGAACAATGGTATCCTCAGACAATGACACCCTGACCTTCATAGCCCAAAGAGGCAGTTGCTTTGTGCAAAGGTTACTCTGCAACTGCCTTTGTTTTTAGACATAGTAAAAATATTCTTAAACAGTTAAAATGCATTAGGAATTAACTGCTATTGAATTCCAGTTTTGTGGTTGTTGACTGTTTTTTTTTTTCCCTAAAGGCACTGTACTATGTGCAGTACTATTACTTTTCTAATATTTTCCACAAAATAATATATCTTAAGATATTTAAAAGGCAACTAAGCATTGTAAATAGTTCATTCAAAGCTGTGTGTTTGTGTGTCAATATACTGTCTGTGTTTACAATGGAAAACATTGACAGATTTTAACATTTAGGGAGTTACCAAGCGCCACTAGCAGCAAATTAAATTAAGTCTGTGCCTATAGCTTAAAAGGAATTTTAGATAGAACAGCATTTTAACAGCAGGACCTCTGACCTCTACCAAATGGAAGAGAGACAAAATGCAGAAACACTGGCATACACTAAAGAAATGCATTATTGCTGGGTGGACTCTGTCAGTATCTCAGAAAAGATTCCTGTCTCCCAAGACCAGTGGGTTGTTATACAGGGTAGGAGGGAATTAATAACACTTATTCAAACCCTCACTTGAAATGAAAGCCCAGGGAATGATTCAAAAAGGTGCTAAGCACTTAGCTCCTAATCCATCAGAGACTAATATGGTTGATTTTGAAGGATAGTATCAAGATCTGATTTTTCTATTGCACTACGCCTTCAGTGTAGGCACAAGCACAGTCCACTGTTTCCTTGAGCAAGGTCAGTATCTTGAGGGGACAAGCACTTTTGCTCTCTTTCGGAGTAGTTCCATAAACACTAGAAACACTGGAATATTACACTAGATTATTTTAGAAAATGTCAGAAAAATCTAGAACCTCTTTAGCATCCATCTTCCTCTTGTAATGCAGGGTTATTCCTTGTGGATATACTTCATCAGTTCATATGAAATAAATAGAATACAGCTCATGATACTTCTGTACAAGAGTACAGAAGATATTGAATGCCTCCCAGTATCTAGTCTACAGTAGTCTTACTTCCTTCTTATATTAAGCACAAACCTTAAAAATACCTGGATTCCTAAAGGATCAATATTATTCATCAGCTAATATCCATGTTCAAAAGTGGTTTAAGTGCTTGAAGCTAAATACACTACAGAAAGTTCAGGAATTGAAAACCTTAATCTGCTGGTGTGTGGGTTCCTAGTCTACCCATAGTGTTTTATAAGATGTGGGAAGAGCTAAATGCCTAAACTTGGTTTGCATTCACAACTTCCTCTTCACTCAAAAGGCAGCTATCTGGTGCGAATCAGCTTGGCCAGTGGAGTCTGTGATACCTGCTGAGGTTAAGGAGGAACTTCCAGGGAGCGTTAAACCATTAGCACTCTGCCCCTCCTTCATCAGTGCAGGCTGAACAGTATGACTTCTCCCAGACATTGCTTTCTGTTCAGGTATCCCTCATTCTTGTCCTGAAAATGCTCATACCTGAGATGAGCATAGCTATGGCCATTTCCAGTAGCAGAAACATATATGCCAAGGGAACTTGTGCATGCACACTTAAGGCCCTTGGTGCACTTGGTATTGATCAATTTAGGCAGCAGTTTTGTGCAGTCTACTGGTGTCTATGTGGCAGACATATATGCCTTAAATCCTCCTTAGGCACCTATACCTGCAAACTGGAATTCATTTCACCCAACTGGAATATTTAAATGATTAATTGTGCAAGTCTAAACTGTTAACCCTAGGATCCTTTTTTTCTGGCCAATAAACAGGCATATCCAGAAGGCAATCCATCTCACTCTAGGAGATAGGCAGGACAAACTGCTCCCTGGGGATGCCTGTTTCTCTTTGTTGACTGTGAAGTGACTGGCTGAGATTCAGATGACTAACTTTTTGTACACATCAAAAGCTAAGAACCATCCTTAGGAGCTTAAGTGTCCTTGAAAGTCAGTGGGATTTTGATTCTGACAGTGAAATCTCAATCTGAATCAAAACTGAAGACTGAAGGAAAAAAGCCTATTGACATTGAGGAGGCCAGGATTTCATTCTGCGAGCCCAATGGTATGTCTGCAGCACAGACAAATGTGCAGATGCAGCTCATGTCGGCATAACTTTTTCACATTACCAGCAGCAGTGTATTGGCAACAGCTTGGAACTTACTATGGGCTGCAAAAATCTCCTGCAAAGCTGGGGTAAATGTTAGATGTTAGCCTGCCCTGAACTCTGCACTGCTTTAGCAATGCCAGCTAACGCAAGGAAATAAATAGACAGCAATCCCCTTGTGGACTTCCCTTCTCATACGCTTCTGAGAGCAACAAACTTCCTAATCCTGGGAAGACAGGCAGGAGATAATGTGTCCCTATTTCATATGAATTTTGTGTATTTAATTCATCAGTATATGGAAAGTGCTACATAACGTGTTGACATACATATTGGAAGGGAAGCACTGTTTTTTTCAAAGGGTTAGTTTTGTAGGGGAAGCAAATCTATGTTCATCCACTGACAACCAGGATCTCAAAGACCTCAAGACTGTAGCATCCATTCTGATAGAAGGTCACAAAGAAGAGATCTTTAATGCAGTTTTAGCAATGACGGAAGTCCAGAAGTCTCTTTGATTTTCCAGGGTTGTGAGTTTGATGTGAGGACTGCACTAGTTGCCCTGATCTTCTGCAAAAAGGTAACACTCACATATCCATGTCAATGTTTCTGTATCATTCACTGACATTGATACTTCTAGCCTTAGGGTATTACTAAAATTAAGACCCTTAATCTTAGCTCAGTTCTATTTTCTCTTGATGACACTGAGTTATTCATCTAATAACTTGCTTCTGAGAGATTCCTATGATTTTTGCTCCATTCCTCTCTCCAACAGCAGCACTGTCTGCAGTCTGTGACTGGTGTGTGCCTTTTTCCCTTTCTTATATTGGGCCTTCTTTAATACTTACACATTTACTTGGGATTGGCTTTATGCCTCTTAGCTATCAAATAAATTACTTCCTTGGATTTTGGGATCCCAGCAGTGTCATGAAACCCACAATTCTCTGACGACTCAGAACCATAAGTTTCCTTTACAGGCAGCCTGAAGTCAGATCTTTTTACCCATAATTCAGGACATGCAGAAGCTATTCTAAGAGGTATGTTGGGCAGTCCTGCCTGCTCAGCACTTGGCAGGTGATGTTGCCAAAGGGACAGATGAAAGTTGCTGTACATACTGTCCCTGTGGCATGAATGTATTTCCCAAAACACTAGGTGCACTAGGGGTATCCCTCACAGGAGTCCCAGACAAAACTTGAGGATGTTCTGTCAGGTGCACAGGGTAAGTAAATGATAAATTTTGTCCCATACCTATACAACAGTCAGTGTAATCCAGGCTTAAAGGAAGGATTAAGATGTGGAAATCTCATCAGATAAGATCTTTTAAAGAAATTCAGATGAGAAATTCCCTGATGAAAATCATATCGAAAAATTTTTTAAGTGTAAATTCATTTTCAGACATTGTTCCCACAGAAAAATCAAAATATTTGTTTTCATTTTAATTTAAATAATGCTTTTGGTTTTACTTCGTTCAGTTTTAAAAATATTAAAAGAAGTTATTTTTTTAGTCAGAAAAACTGAAGGTTCATTTATTTGCACCTCTAACCCTGAGAAATCTGAAGCAATGCTCTGGGAAAAGCAAATGATGAAGAGAATGTCACTTGCAGATCTTTCTTTCTCTTCTATTGCTTTGATCTGAAATTTGGACAGCTGTTGAATCTATAGCTTCTCTGTCATCATGATGACAGAGAACACTTTTTCATCACTTAGATTTGACCAAGAAGTTACACCATTTTCTTTCAGATATAGAATGAACCACATATGACTTTGTCACAGTAAAAGTAGATTACTGTAGAGTGCTCTGTGCTATGACAAGTTATTATAACAATTTACTGCAGCAATTTGTTACAATGCTATCATAACATAACAGGGATAGTAGAGAGGTGTGTAACTCTCACTGTGTAGAACTGTTTGTCCGTCAGGCAACAAGAAGTTTTGATATAGTTGTTACCAAGGGATTATTTCCAAGATACTTGCTCAGGGAATTATGACTAAGGGTGTATAGACACAGAAATATCTGATACCTGTCAGAGATGCAAAAAATATTCTAGTTATTGTCAGGTTGAACAATGCTCTAATTCCCCATGAAAATCTGGGTGACATATTTGCTACCCAAGTGAATAAAGTGACAAATACTACCAGGAAAATTAATAGATGAATATGCCTTTCGGACAGTAATCTTTCATGCTAGTTTATATGCCAGTGCTTAAGGCACACTATTTAAAACACTCTTCACCTAGTATGAATCTGACAACACACAGAGAAAGGGCACACAAGCATTTTGTTTCGACTTATTGTCTCTGTTTATTTCATCTTGAAGCAGTTTACCAAGTCCTATCATTAGGAATAAGGGCAGTTTTATGCAATGGATCAGTTTTCTAAATAATTCATCCAAACAACGATAAAATATTTACCATATATATATATATTATTTTCAGGAGAGCTATACCTGTGCTATTTTCAGATATTATTTTCAGAAGAGAAGTATAAGTGCGTGTGTGTCTATCATTAAGATATATTGGATATATTAGTCTAATACAAATGGACTTTGCATATATGCTTTAATAACTCCTGAAATAGAGTTATTTTAACCTTAAACAATACATTGAACTTTACTAATGATTCAAAGAAAGGCTTGATTATAGTAATACCATTGTGGGGTTTTAAACACCCAGAAGTCATCTGCCTGGGGTCCTGAGGTAGCAGAAATCAGTGCGTCTCCACTGTGTCCTGAACCAGCTTATGTCAGCTAAAGTTCTGGTGTAAGGGATTTAGAGTTAAGACAGTTCTTTAGGTCTTGAAAAATGGAATATCATAATGGAACAGGACTGCTTTATCGTCAAGTCATTGTGTCATCCACTGATAAATGGAATGGGTCACTGTCTGGGGGCTGTGTAGGGACTTGTTGTCTGAGATGTGCATTGGTGGTCTCACTCTAGTTCAGAAAGAATTGCCTGAGCAACAGCTACACTAAAAGAAGAAAAAATTAGGCAGTACACAGTTGGCAAAGGGAAAGTAGTGGTCATTTTCTGGAATATTTAAGTACTTAAAGACCTAATGAGAAGCCTGATGAGATTTTCAAAGCCTAAGAAAATTTGAAACTCCCATTAGGGTATGAAATTAACGTATCCAATATACTGATCTGTGTGGGTAGGTCAGCTGAATTATGTAGAACATTTTCTTCAATCTGGGCTTTTATTTAAGCATAGTTTCTTAACTCTGGCTTATCCTCAGTGAAGAAAGGACCTACTAAATACTGTAAGTACAACAGCTTGAAGAATAGTGTGAGATGTTTGCATTTTAAAGAAACCCTTGCTTGGGAAATAATTCAACATGTAAGACAATCACATTTTAATCATTAAACAGTTTGTGTCTCTTGACATTAAAGAAGAAAGAAAAAAAAATGCTCAGTGTCATCTTAGAACTATTTCCTGGAGTTCATTTCTTCAACAGTCTTCATGCTCTTCATTTCTGGCCTGATACTGCTTTATTTCCATTCTCTCTCATATCTTTTTTCCTTTGCATTCCTTCATTTTATTTAAACCTCTTCTCCACCTCTCATTCATGCAACCAGATCTTTCTTCCACCTGCTGTCAAACTCTTGTTTCCTCACTAGCGTATTCTGCATAAGAAGCCCTTATGCTACCCCTCGCCATTCCTGAAATAAACTCAGTTGTTCTCTACTAAATGATCACTACTGCTCCTGAGAGAGGGAGAAATTAATCTACGCAATATATACTCACCACATTATTGCATGCACAGCTGATGATACAAAAGAATGAGGATTCATCCATCCTCAAAAGAGAGAGAGAAGGAGAGAGAGACCAAGGAAGAAATTTCATTTGCCTAATAAGCCATCATTAAGAAATCATTTTAGGACTCTGACAATAATTTCCCAGTGGCTGGTTGTGTGGAAAAAAACAGAGGCAAGAAATTGTGTTTCATACAGAATACCAAGTAGTTCCATATGACAATGTGAATTAAGCACCCGGGATGCTAGGAGAGTACAAATTAAAACTCATTCAGCCATTACGCTGTCTGTCTTGATCAAACAGGTCTAAGCATTCTTAAAGAAAATTACTAAGTATTTTTTTTTCAGTGTTTGTGGAAGCACAACACAGTTGAAATGTAGCCTTGATGTTTCACCAAAAGTAATATACAAACTGAGGCTGTATAATCACTTCCATTTAATATTTCACAAATTTGTGAACAATTGTTCCTTACAGGAACCTTACAGGATTGCAAATGACATTGAGAATCTATGGAGCATAAATATGTCTGTCTAACTGTCAAACACTGTCTAACTTCAGGCACCCTATCACTCTGCACCATTTACAGAATGTAGGTTCCTAATTTTCTGTGCTTCTAATTGCATTTAAATACATGCCTAAAATTGACAATGTGAATATTCCCTCCTCCTTCCTTTCCTCTTCACCTGATTTTGCTACAATCATGATAAAAAATGAACTAATTAGAAGCACAGTGTTTGGATCATTGCACATGGCATTTCATATGCAAAATAAATTGCTTTGTGAATTGTAACATACAGTATGAAGACCTTCTTCTTTAGGTGTGCATTGCACGGGAGAGGATCAGTAACAGCTTTCTGTAATTTTGTATAAAGAATGTACAGAAATGTCTTTTTAAAAGATTTTCCCTGTAAGAAGGCATGTAACAACTGTAGCAAACAGAAAATAAGGATTTTGCTCTTACCAATACATTGTTGTATCCATCTTGTATATTTCATAAACATTAAAGTTACTGATAGATCATTCTGTTCCTTTATATTGTTTTATTTTAAAAGAATGAAACTGGTAAGGTGACAAGATTAAGGTACTGCCTACAGGACATGGTCCAGTACTTTGAAACTATCTTGAGTTAGACTATCGCCTATCATCAGTAGAGGCAAATAACATACTGATTCAGTGAAAAAAAGTACAATGTATGTTCTTAGATCTGGCTTTGAGGGACATGATAGAAATGATTATAAAGCAGATTTTCTCAAGTCCTAGTAGAATCTTAAAAGCTCTTATTATAAGATTGCAGCTTCTTAGGGAACTCCAACTCTGATGCATTATGTTTCTGAGTTCCCATGACTGTTTCTGTGGCACTGTTAAATATGAAATAGCAGAATAGCATACAGCCATATTTATAATGAATAACACTGGCAAAGCATTTATGAGCAGCTGCTGTTGTATAAAAGTTCTTTTTGATGTATTTATAATTTTTTTTCTATTTTTGCCTGTTGAACTCTGTAATCAGCAGAGTGGCAAATAACTCTCTGCAAGCTTAGATTCAGAAAAAGAATCTGTAAGGTTTCTGTAAAGAATAAGAACTTGCAAACAGCATTATTTAAAAAAAATGTTCTAAACTCTTGGAAGATGATGAAGTTCCTAGATTTTTTTTCTAGATACTAAACTTTTTGAGAGAGTATCTTTTTCATGTAGATGCTCATCCTGTTCTTTAAGTATGCACCGTACCAAAATCATACAAACCTATCACTGTTGCTGACTTAGAATGGAATCTGTTTCTTCAGTCAAGTCAGTATGTTTGCAGCAGCAATCTTCCTTCATGCAGTTCCTGCATGAAAAATGGTTCATTCTGATTTGTTGTTCTTCAATTTCCATTTATATCTGTCACTCTATAATCTATGTAAGAAAACTGTGTTAGAAATCTTTGTGGTATTTAAAGATTTTCTACTTGTCAGTTTTAATCGTTCATATCTTTTCTCTTTCATGGAGTGAGGAGGTAGGTTATTTTTTTCTTCTCGTTTCTTTCCTTCTAATCAAAGGATTTGTAAACCTGCAGTCTCACAGTGTTCATTAGGTTACAACAAATTTCACTCACAAATGCCTATCTTTGCCACCAATAGCTTTGACACAGAACCTTGGTTGGGCCTGAAAATGGATGTTTACTTATACAGCAAAGAAGAGTAAGTATTTCTGAAAGATTTTAAGAAAATATGCCAAACTGTTCTGAAGTTAGTTCATTGAATCTTTCTTTCCTTGGAATATAGTATGCATATGTACATGTATAGAAAGAGAACTTTGTCTTTGGACACTTCCAAAAATACCTTTCTGTCTATATTGTATGAATTGCACCTTGGTTAAGTTTACCATCAAATGTAAAAAGCAGTATTATATAGTCATCTAGGCTGGAAATTTCTAGGAAGTAATTTATCCCAACCATCTTATCACAGTTAGATAAATCACCTTCTGGAAGTACCCCTGTCATTTCCGTGGACTAGTGAGGAAGAAAAAAAGGTTAATCTAATTGTCTTGTTTTTCAGATGTATGAATTAAATGGTAATGACTCCTAACGTTTGAGTAACTGTATTTAAGAAAGTAGTTATACTCATGCAAGCAAATAACCTATTTTTGTTATAAAAATCAGTTCTTCTCTGATTTTGCTGCTGGCTCCAGTGCAAGCCTAATCAGGAACTGTGACTGTGTTGGCTGGGAGGTAGTGTGAAAGAAATGGAGCCCCTTTAGAGCTCTTAAATAACAGGGCTATTACTGTAGGGTGTGGAACAAAGGTCTCTTTTTGTTGTTATATCATGTTCTACTGAAGCTGTGATACCAGAAGGTAAACTCTACGAGAGCTCTTAGCTTACTAAGAAATCACTGTCTCTTTTGCCCTGTATTAAAATCTTTTCTCTTCCCCTGTTTCTAATCTTAATAGTGCTACCTTAACCTTAAACTCAACACAGAACAAAAACATGCTATTCAACGCAGGTAACTATTTTTCGCTACTTTGGCTACATCTACATTGCCAACTGTTATAGTATAAAGAGAAAAGGACCAGAGATGTTTGTTGCAGTTTGTTATAGTCCTGTGACTGTATATCCAAGTTGTATATCCATCATTCCATCAGGAGGGAAATCACTTTGAGTATATCAGCAACGTGTGAGTTTTTACAGCAGGATAGTAAGGGTAGATGAAAGGCAGGTTTGCAGCAAGAGGAACCCTCATGTGCATTAAGTGGCTAATGGAGCCACACCCATTTTCACCTTATCCTTCTTCTTCCTTTTTTTTTTTTTTTAATTTGGGGTGTTTGTTTTAGTAGGGATGGTATACTACATCTGCCATTCCACTGTGAGAACCAGCATAGCTTCAAGGAACTGTATAATAATACAGCTCTGAGGAGTGGGCTTCAGTATTCGCTAACCAGACCCTTTTATATCTTCACTTCAGTGAAGCTAGATATATGCCAAGGAAGATTTAATTCTGAATCCATCCTATACATTGTATACATTCTCTCTCTCGAAAGACTAACAACCTTTCTGTTTGCAACTTAGCAGGAATAGTTTAGAGTGTTTCCCATTGCACTGAGGAAACAGGATAAGTTATCGTGTTTTTCCCCTCTTTTGTAAAAGATAGTTAGACATTTATGGAAAAGAAAAGATGCAGCCTTTCTTTCTGTGTCTTTGTCAGATCACTTTTCTACTTCCACACAGAAAATCACATAGCTAGGGGAGGCCACTTATCAGCAAGGCCCCAAAATTGGCTTATGAAATTATTTTTTCATTCATAATAGCAAAAAAAAATTGTGTCTGCTTTATGGTGAGAAAGCAAAGAAGAAAGAATCATCCTGAGGAATCTGGCTTCTTTAAAAATTCTGTTGAAGATGTCATTGTGCCTATGATCCATGGTTATCACAGGCTTTTTCTAAGTGCAATACATGAACTATGAAAGGGTATTCAATAGGAATCATGCAGTCATCCAAAGGACACTGTGTACTAATAAAAAGGAACATTATTCTATGTGTACAAATGTTTCTTATTTATCCAAGATGCTGATAATGAAAAAAAGATTTGCAGGTAAGTAAAAATGTCATTTATTCCCACATTAAATCTCCCTCATACTTTCCCAGCAGTGTAAAGAATCTTAGTGCAAAGGAGAAGTAGGCTCCAAAGAGCTTTTCATCTAACAATTGTGAAGTGACTCATACTACACCTGTGAAATGGGGACTACTATCGCTGTTAGTAATGAGAAGTCAGAAGGAACTGTGGGAGCTCAAAACCTCTGAAAATCAGGGCATAGGCACTGAGCATGGGCACCTGAAAATTGATGCGAGCACCAAGATGACACTCCCAAATAACACAGATTGTCAGTGACGGCATGGGATTAACAGCCCTAATTTCTACCTGCCAGCACTCCTGATCACCTCTGTATCACACTGCCCAACTAGTGAAAAAGGGCACTGGAGAAAATGGTTTCTAATAAATCAGGAACAAACTGAAAGGGTAGTAGCTTCTCTGAAATTTTTCTTAAAAAATCAAAATCCTGGAAAGGCTATATTATATAGACGGTATTTGAAGGACCATCCTCCAATATTTCCTGACACGATCATTTGCCTATAGCTTGTGTTTGGTCTGGAGCTTTCTATACTCGGTATTGGACTCAGGCTGCATATTTTTAAAAAAATTCAGCATCAAATCACTTAGCCTTTCTCATGGTATAGGTAAAATGTATCATTTTTCTCAGAATAAGGTATTACTGAGGGCAAAGAAGAGATAAGAGGGAGGATCTTCAGGAAATTCGGGAAAGAAGGGTATTTCAGTAGTGAACCTGAAGAAGAAAGCTTGGTGTTTGATATGCAGAAGGAGCAAAGAAGGATAAAATGTGAAGACTAGGTAAATGAAGAGAATGTGACAGAGGCAAAGAGGCAAAGGCGGGCTAAAGCTTGGAGCAAGAAATTGTCATGGGTGCACATAGTAGGCAGAAGGGGTTTCAACAGAGTTCCCAGAGACTAGGAAGTCTGCGCCAAGGTACTCCCTGCGTGATACCCTCCAGTGGGTGGTAAACACCTCCAGTGGGTGACTTGTCCTTCTTATTTTCCATACCTCTCTTAGAATGGTATGAATTGCTGTCCAAATATACTTCTTTTCTTTGTATCAGGAGGCTAAGGGATTAGTTCAGATTAGCTGTCTAACTTCTGAATTTTCATAGTTAGGTGAGGTCAGTCACACCATTAAAGCTGCTGAGCACTCAAATGTAGCTAGGAGAAGGGTCTATATATTCTGAAATATTTTATCTAAAGTCAGAATTTATATGAACTTCAAGTTTAGACTGAAAAAAAACTTTCATGGCCTTTCAGTGCAGTCCCTTGTATTTCAGAAATTGTGTCATATAATCTCATTCATAAATTTGTCAGATTTATCCTACAGCTTAGCATATTTTCTGTCCCTTTATTTCTGCTGGAATGCAGTTGCAGAATATTACTGCTCTGATGGTTAGAAATCTTCTTCTGAGATTTCATCCTATATTAATTCATGATGTGTTTATATCTATTTATTCTTGTGCAAGGATTGTCTTTTATCTTGAATAGTTTTCCTTCTTCTCTAGCATTTATTCCCCTGATTTATTATAGTGGAGTGTCAGCTCTGCCATGTTATTGCTAAGAACTATCTTTTCTTTAAATGCCAATTCTTCTAACAATTGTAAAATTCACAGTTTTAGTCTGGTTACCTTGAAATTTGAGGGTGCTGGTAGATCTACTATTCCAAAGTTGGTGGTTATTTCAGTGAAGAATTTCTGACCTCCCCTCAAGTGTCTTAATCCTGTCGTAAGCATTATTTTACATTTTTTACTTTTATGCAAACTTGGGAATCAAACTGTAACTCATTCTCCAGATGGTCTGAACTGCTCAGTGCACTGAGTCTAGTACATGAGTGAAATCTAATCTAGTGAAATCTAATCCAATGAAATCTAATCTAATTCAGTCTAATGCATGAAATACCTCCAAGCATGTAGTCATAATTGCTTGTCCAAGATTACAAAGAAAGTTTGTAGTAGACTGGAAAACCCATTGAACCAGTATGTTCCAGGTTTAAAGTCCTAATTGGTAGCCTAACTTTCTTTTCTTGTTATAGTAATATAAAGGTAACTTTATTAGTATAAAATTCCTGCTAAAATATTCAGGATTCACTGTTATTTTCAAATAGAAAAATATATGCTCCTGTGTTATAGAAAAAGATACATTTTAGTAATTTTGTCTTGCAAGAAAGTTCTGTGTCTACTGCAGTCTTTCTGTTCCCAATTTCTGATCTGGTCTGTATTTACTGAAGCAAATAGAAAAGCTTTGATTTGAAGTTAGTAGTTCAAGATAAAAAGCCATAAAACCATTTTCTGCCCTGAGTGTTAGGCTGGGGAAGAACAGATTTCATTGGTTCTTTCCTCACCAAAGAAACCCTCTTTAGTAGAGCAAGATTCCTCTTCTTTGACTGTAATGGCATTCTTTTCTCAGCAAAGCAGCTGGCTCTTTACTAAGCAGAAAAAAAAGTGAGGAATTATCTATTTCTCCCACCTCTTGCCATTGATGGCCCAAATGCTAATCAAATGCTTGGCCCAACCAGGTAGGGTGTAGATTCAACCTCTTGCTAATAGGTAGCGCTCTAGTGGAACTATGTATAGTATGATTACTCACTACCCTACTGGGATTTGGTTCTGTCATGTATTTAATTTAAAGTAGCTGAATTGCATTTTTGAATGCTTTGCTATGGGTACCTGAGAGATATATATACTACTTGCATATAAAAAATATATGAAAAGGGTTCTTTACCATGTTTTACCAAAAAAAAAAAAAAAAAAGGCACAGCAGAAAACAGGAGTTAGCCCTAAGGTTCTGCAGAGTTCTCCTCAAAAATAGACTTGAACTAGCCCTATGCAGATATACAGCAGTGTAAATAGGCTTTGTGGCATTGTTTCTGAAAATTCATCTAGCAGATTACACATGGACTAAACATAATGCATAATGACATAAAATCTGGTATGTAAATACAAGTTCAAGTCAATGATTAACTGCTCAGACATTTTATTTCTTTAAATCCTTTAACAGATGCTGAATTGCCTGGCAAAATATGACCCACATAAATGTGACTTCTACAAATAAACTGAATATAATCAATGCTATTCCAAGGGCTAACAGATTAATTTAAGTCCACTAGGCTTTAAAAAGAAGGAACTGTGATTAGTTTTTCCAGTAAAAGTGAAACACTGAGGTTTTTTTATGATTCCTATTCCAATTAGATGAGGTTTGCTCTGTTCAAATTGCAGTGGGATTCTTTTGGAATTACATATGACATCCACATTAATACTGGAAGAGTTCATCATGATTAATGTCATTACAACAAATGCTAAAGGGATTAATAAGGATTTGCTACTTGTTGCAAAGTGAAGAAGCCCTAGGGGCCCTGCCATCGAAGAACTCTGAGGTGGCCTCATCTTGTCAGATCTTTTGGATTAGAGATATTAAATAAAAACATCTGTAAACTGCTACAAGATTTACATTCCTCCTTTCTGTTATAAATGACATTGCTAACTCTACTGCACTTCTGGGGCCCATTTAATTTAGGAGTTGCTTCAGAAAACACTTCATAAAAAACATTTTTTGAATTAATTGTGATATCTCTAATACAGTATGCATTTATAGATCATCACCACCTGTAAAGTCTTCTCCCAGTTGCCTTGTAGAGGAGAAACTAGAACATTTTATGTGTCATTAAAGTGAAAATTCCAGTAGTCCTAATGTTCTGGTCTTGTCATGTAACACTCTGTGGACATGTCAAGAGTGAAGTTTGCTGCTATTTGATTTGTGCCTTCCTTCCAGTTGAGGACCAAATATCTGAGAGTCAAATTTCTCACACTTAATATTGCCTCCTTTTGGTATTGCAGCTGTTTAAGATAAGGGCCACTGAATTCTAATACTCATTGAAAGAAGTGGCTAAGCTATGTAGGTAGTCACAAACCTTAATTTGGCAAGGGTTCAAAGTGACATCATTTTGGGATAAATGACTGTTTAGGAAATATCTGAATCAGAGAGACAAAATTCCCCTCAGACTTTACTGAATTTTCTGAGGGGAATTCTGTAGTTCCTTTCTGAAGAGAATAGTGTGCTCACTGGTCTGTGTATATGAGAAAGAGCGAACATTAAGCTACACCTTTAGTCTATTCCTACATGATTTGAGCAGACTGTTCTTTGGAAAAGCACAGTCTTTTTTTCTGGCAGTTTCCTCCATTCAGTTGTGAATGCAATGTGGCTGCAATGGATTCTTCTACCAGAACAATCTAGGTAAAGACAATTCCTCACTCTTTCTCCCCAGTGTATAGCCATGCAGAAATGAGTATGAGGTGTCTTAATCTCTGACTGAGTTTCACCATAGCTGTCTTTAGACTGCTATCTAGTCTACTCTGTTGCAGAAAATCCTTCTGATACATGAACCGATAAGCACCTCCAGAGGACAGCACATCTTATAGGTGTCTAAGACCAATTGGATGAATTATGCTTTGGACACTTTTATCTTTCATCACGCATGAAAAAGGGAATCTAGAAGACTTTCTTAGGCTGCAGACCAAGAGGTAGGACTTAGCTGCATAAATGCAGGTGACTACTGACATTTTAGATGCCCTAGGATACATGAAACATGCACAGCTGGGGATCAGGAAGGATATTATAGGACATTCAGCTGTCCATTCTTTTGCAGCTGAATTCCACCCTTAACTTTTAGATGCCTACACTGAGGTGGCATAAATTCTACCCTATCATAATATAAATTATATGTGAAAAAATATTATTATTATCAGAACTATTTTAAACATTTCTGTCATTTCAAGTCTTTGTTTGTGTCCTACTTCAGGCATTGGTGGAATGACAGAATGAATTCTTCTCAAGAATATTTCCCAAGTCTTGTTTTTATTCATGAGCAACCTTGTTAAGAGCTTTGAAATAGTACTATTCCATTAAAAAGGTTGGTATTTAGTATGAACATAAAGATCTTAGGGGAGAAAGTTCTGAAGTATTGATGGGAAAACACAAACACCTAACCATACGAAAACCATCTGGGCTGGAAATAATGTGGTCAAAACACGACCTTGTGAACCATTCTGCACTGCCAGGAAAATGGGCTTGATAATAGGGCTTTCCTGTGCTTCCTTTCTGTGTTTCTGTTGATCTAGGTCTGGCCAGTCCCAGATCTGCCACAATTTGTTCATTGATGAGTATAAAGCTATAGTAAAAGACATCAGCATTACTTTCACCATATAGACATACCAACCTGTTGTAGTATCCTATAGCTCACAATGTCATATTACAGTCTGTGTAGCAGCCCCACATGGGGCAGATGTGGTGAATGGTGTGTCTAGTGGACTGAACTATTCATTCTACGAAACTACACTTGAGATGACACAATAAATCCCTTCACAGCCCTGGAAGCCAAGAAATGAGAATTATGACATACGAAGAACAAATATGGCCTTTACAACATTGTAAATGCATCATAAATTATATGGCTTTTAGTATGAGGTTGTATAAGACTATAAACAGTATTTTACCCTACGGGTGTGAATGATGCCTGACATTTTGTTAACTCACTTTTTTGTGTCTAAGTAAAATAACTTGCGAGTAAAATCAGATTTTTAAGCCGTGTTGCTGGATTCTAAGCAGCAAAGAAGCTTTTGAACAGGGTTCAGCATTAAAAACACCGGAACAAAAAAACAAACAAACCCATCTTATTCATGGACCGGTCAGAGCAGGGATTGACTTAGTATATGAGCTACAATATGAGCTGGAAGGCTGCATCAAATTATTTATTCGAGAAAGAGGAGCAGCAAAGTTCCTGGAAGGAAGGGAGAGAAATTTCTAGCTTTAAAACACAGGAGAAGAGTTACTTTGGGGACTGGAGGAAGGAGTTCAGAACTAACCCACAAGAAAGCAGGGTCGTGGGTTAGCTCAGTTTTCATAAGGGGAGGTACGAGTTGATTTAGTAACCTCTACAGTGGGGTTATGACATGTAGAGTTGGTAGCCAGATCACCTATCAGGAGGCTGGGTTCTTCAGACTTGAGTAGCTGGGTCTACCACAGCCTTGGGATACTGTGGAAGAAGGGAATAGCATGAACAGGCAGAAGTGGGGTCAGCGGTATAACAGGTTTTAAAGTAAGTGCTGCTCAGAGGCTGCAAAAATTTGTTCAAGCCCTGGTTGTGTGAATTTGTGACAAATGTTGCAATTTGGTTTAACGCTCAGAGTCAGCATGCTAACACTTTGCGACACTTAGTTCCTGTTACATGAACAATCTTCCATTACTAACAAGCAGAAATGCCACACTAAGTATTTGTGTGGAGCTTTGTTTTCCAGAGCTGTAAAGGTGTTATTGCAGCCACCATGCATTCAACTAATTTACCATCCATCCAGGCACTAAACTCATATGTAGAACAGTGGTCACAGTTTGCACAATTAACCTCTGCTTGATAAATTCTTGGGTATTCAGTAGATGAAGGCAACATTTTCATTCAGAATTACTTCCTCACATTGCAACAGCAGTTTTATCCTTTTTTTTTCTTTTAATACTCTGAATTAGCTTCAGTGTTCAAATTTATGACTTCTGCTTTTTGGAGAAAAGAACACTTTCCCTGGGACAACGGAGGGATTAGCTGATTGTTGTTATTGGCTCACTAGTGTGTTATTGGCATACTACTGATTAGTATGACACCCATACCTGTGGAGATACAGGCAGAGCCTGAAGACAAACACACATTCAGGAACTGAAATATGGGAGAGATAGCTTGCAAGGTATGTATGAATGAAATGCAGCACTTCTGTGATTGTTAAAGAAAATCTTAGTGATATGAAGAAGTAGAGAAAGAAACTTTATGGACGGAAGAGATGTGTTTCTAAATAAATGAATCATTTCACTTTAGTGGATGAGCATCCTACCAGCTCAAATGCAGTCTCTGGAAGATAACTTACTGCTGTGTTGACATTTTTTACTCTCCTGAAATGGGTGCTAGGCGTTCATCTAAAACTTAATTTGGAGAATCAGTCCTGAAAGAAAGCAACACCAGACAAGCAGCACAAATATTAATCTTCTTCAGTGTTCATTGATTCTGAGCAGTGAATATACTCACATCAGTGGTGCAAGTTTTGTTTATGGAGATAGGTCATAAAACGCTTATTGAGCTATTAGCACTTGCTCCAAGTTCAGATTGGTTCGGGAAGGTGGATACTGCACTTGGGGACTTTAGTCTCATAAAACACCATTGAAAGCACAAGGACCAGCAAAGGAGGAGAAAGAACAGCAGAAGAGAAGATGGTGAATGGCCATAATGCTTAGGTTGGAGAGAGGAACAGGAAAGGAGCTGAAGCAGAAAATTAAATGGTCTGATACTGACTTTGAATAACAGCTCTGGGTCACTCTGAATCTTAATGCACTGGAAGTGAACACATATTAACACTCCTCAACTGTGATCAATATTGTTAAGGTGCAAGGCATTTTCTTTCTCTCTCTCTCACCCTTTCCCTACCTGAATACCTGTCTCTGGGTTAGTAGGGAAGATCTAACCACTTAAAGTACTATTCTGTAATAAAATTCCCTTGTAAATCTTTTGGAAAATTTGAGTATTTCCTTCTCCTTTCATTAACTCCTCCAGAAAAGTTGGCCCTCCTGTGGGCCCTTCACTCATCAGAATCTAATTATTATTGCCATCCATTCTGGTTTGGCTGCTTGGGTCTAGCTATTAGAGGTGGCCTCGTGGGAAATCAGACTTGCTGAGATATTTGTTAGCACTGCCAGATAGCTCTCTAGTGGGAGGCATTTTTTTCTGCTTTCATTAACTCTTTTTCTGTTTTCCTGCTGACCACTCTTTCAGACCCACAATCATTCCATTCCCACAGTGAGCTGAGGCAGCAAAACACCCAAGCCATGGATTTTGAATTGTAAAAATTTTATCTGGAAGAGATCAATTAGGTTATCTTACTAGCATAGCAGGATTATATCCCACACTGTATTTTTCTGCTGTTTTATCCAGTCTAATTTTAAAAACCTCAAGGGATGGGGCTTCTGGACTTTCTCTAGAAGACTTTTCAACAGTTTAATATAGCTTACTGTCAATAAGGTGATTTATTGTTTTCTTTTTTGTCTACATATTTCCACGCATAATGCATTTCCATGTCCCTTAAGTTACATTCTTTTGAAAATATTTGAAATAAAATATTCTTCCTTGATGGTTTCACATCCATACATGGGGTTTGTTGTTCAGCATAAATAATAGATGTGCTATGGAACACATAAAACATTTAGCTTTTTTCTATTCTCTCACATATATACTTGTTGATAGAAACTAAAAAATGACCCTTTTAGGGGATTTTCTGCTTAAACAAATCTTTGGAAAAAGTGTAAGGATTCTTGAATCTAGATAACCACATCTAAGAAAATGAGTAGACTACTTCTTGCTAAAATGACCTCTCTGAAAGAAAAGTAGCTCACTGTTACAATTTGCAGTCGTTGCTTCCTTTGTCTCTTTTCTTGCTGCTTATTGTTAGCATCTGGCCTGCAGCTTCCCTGATCTGTCCTTGGCAAAGTCACCACTTATGTTTCCTGGCCAACCTGAAATTCATCTTCTTCACCCTCTTCCTTTGCCAACATCCACTCTCACCAATAGTTGTTTCTTGTCTGGAGGAAAGAGCAGTTTCGGACATTCTGATATCTGTGTTCTTTTTTTGTTACAACTCAGCTGCTGCTAGGAATTCCACTTTCTCCCTTCCTTTGTTTTATTACTGTTCCTTAAAACTCTTTCTGGTCTATACCTAGCAAAATCACATAGATCCAACTCTGCCTAAGAATGCTTTCCTGACACTCCACCTACTCCATATCTAGTTACCTGCATTCACCCTTGCTTTTCAGAACTCACTTATGAACTTTCCATTCTTGTCTCTTCATATTCATGCCCCCTTTCTTTTTTACTTCCTGTTCTCTACTGCTGTTGCTAAATGCTGCTGTTTTTTTCTCACATAATGTCCTTGAACCATTCTGTTTTCTCTTAATTCTCACTAGCAAAGATCCATGTTCCAACTGATTCTTTTCTTAATTACTGCAGTTACAGTTCCTCCAGGGTCCTAGGCTTAGTATTTATACTGCTATTTATTTTTTCAAGGCTTCTGCAGTATCCATACACCCTGTCTTTGAGAATATTTCCATCCTTTTTTGGCATTCTCATTGACACGTATTAATTTTAAACTCCTTATTGAACTGTTCCCAGGCCTTGTCTATGAGGTCCTGCTCAAAACCCATCATGTGCTTCCAGAATTTATGTGAATTCCCTCCCTACCATCTTCCCTCCTACTCTCACTTTCTTTATCTGACACTGTGAACTTCAGCAAATGGTAAACAATTTATACACATTTAGTTCCCCTTTGTTTAGACAGAGGTTTAATTAATCTTTCCTAAACATTTTTTCCCTGCCATGTTTCGTACTTGTGACTGGATGTTGTTCACTTACACAGGCATAGAAGTGGTCATGTATGCATTAGCAGGGTGTCAAACCAACAGAAAGAGCTAGAAGAACCTGAAGAGGATTTCTTAAGGGAAACAATTAGGCATGTGTGACCTATTCAGAAAACCATATTTTGAGTTTAAGAAAATATTTGGATGAAGTGAAATAGGAAATGCTTCATTATCTGAAAGATGTTTTCAAAATTAAATGTACAATTACTGCTGTGAAAATATCATTGCTAGTATTTTGCATGTAATTATGTCTACAATAAAAAATGACAGGCTTTTGATATCTGGTTCTAAGTCAAAGCCATAAAAGGGCTGATTTTCCACTGCTTTGCATCTTGCATGGGTATATTAAAAGCAAAAGTAGGACTCAAACTGGTAAATCAATCAAACCACTCAGAACTTTCATATGTTCTGCTGCATAGAGGTTGACTTAAACATGCTTAAGTGTTTCATTAGATCAGTGTTCCACTTTGTTTTTAATATGAAATGCTATAATTTTTACATTTCTCTCAAAACATTAAAACAATCAAACCAAGCCAAAAATGAAAGGGGAACATTGTCAGTGTTTTCCTATTAACCTTTGTTTGCCTTAATAATACTTTTTTTCAGAGGAAGAGAATAGATTTTAATCAAAAAATATCTCTGTCATGTCTGAACCAGATACCTGTGTATCCAGAGGAATCAGAAAGTACTTTGTACTGCATTTAATGCCATGCTAACACTGTTACAGTCTATGCTACTCTAACATTACTCTTGGAAATGTTATCTTTTAATTTTAATTTTTTATTCCAATGGGATAGATAAGGAGCTGGAAAGAATGCAAACGAGGATGGCTTCAGAGACAGGCATGCTTTGTCATTTGTCACTGCCAAAGCTCATCAGTAATATGGTATCATGAGAGGGAACCGCTGAAAGACTAAAAGTTTTACTGGAACATTTAAGCATGATATTGAAGTGAGATTTGGAGCAATGCCCTTAAAGAAAACTAATGCTTCCTTTGTTAGTTGCTGTGAAGCAAGGAAATGTAGACAGGGAAGCATCATTCATCTTCTTTTTGCCTCTGGGGGCTCCCTCCATGAGCATGCTTGACCTGTAAAATATCAAACTTGCTTGATAAAATTAGACTTGTGAGCATTTCACTGGGCCAAAGAGTAGGATAGTAGGAGATCCTTCTCACTTTCCTCCCTGATCTGCTGCAGAAACAAACATTGCTTTTTTGTGATTCCCTCCTGCTCCTTCTGAAAGCAAGGGCAGGATTCTCACAGGCTGGAAGAATCCAGCAAATGGACCCGTGGAGAGAAAAGAACAGGAAAAGAAAATAGAAAAGGGCAGAGAGGGAGTTAAATATTAACATGTTTTTTAAAGGCGTAAATGATAGTTAGCTGTCCAACCGCCCTTCTTCATTTTGTTTTCAACAGCTCAGTCATGAAGGCAGAACCTAATAGAGTCTTTGAACTAATTCAGTTTCTGTAATTTAACATGGCTCATTGACTTGTGCCTATGGGATTTCCAAGTGGTTTCTCATCCAAGTGCTATGAAGACCCTGGAGTACTTAACTTCAAGACAAGATCAGGTACATTCAGATAGTATGACTGAATCTCCTGGAGTCCCAGGTCTTTTCCATTAAAACAAGTCCTGAGAGGGATATGGAATCATAGTATCATGAGGATAGAGGTGCTTCATTTGCAGGATAACGAGAGCACTTCCAAAAGCTGTGGAAAATATTTTTCTTTATAGCTGATTGGTTAAGCATTAACATATCCTGGAGACAGAGTTGATTAAATGCTATTTTTCTTAAATTATGAACATGTTAACATGAGGAAGAAAAATGAATTATCCAAGGCCACGTGGAGAATCCCTGTCAGTGTCAGTGTCAGAGTTCATTCTCACTTTTGCCACCAAGGACATGGCTCAGGTCATGCTAGGCTAATTAGTGCTTTTCTAGTTAGAATACAGTAGAACTGCTTGAGTTCATTTTTGTCTTGTTAGAGGGCATAAGGAATATTTTAGTCAGATATATGACATACAAGATAGGAGATCATAATAGAGAGTTTGAAGACCCTAGAGATGTAGAATACTTTCAACGGCAACAGAAGTCATATGAGGTATGGGATATTATTATTATTATACACCATTATATCCATTCTGGGTTCCTCTGGACTTCCTACCAGAACACAGTATTTATAGGGAAATAAAATGATTTGAATTGTCTTTTTGCCCAACATGTTTTTGACACTTTAAAATTTTAAAGGTGCAAACAACAGACAAGCTCACAATGTATTCCAACCAATCTGCCTCTCCTTAATAATTTTGTTCTAGTGTATCATCAGTAGCGAAAACAATAATTAGGTTCCATAACAAGCAGAAGGGCCAACTGCTCCCTGCCTTCTATGCTAAGCTAATGCATTTTATTGCAGCTGGATAGAGGGGTGGTGTTTTTAGATACACTCTTAAGTTATCGTCTTTCACCAGCACAGTAAAAACATTATGCAAATTAACAAATGACTTCAGTGCTACTTGACAACTTGCATTATGAAATTCATGATCAAACTAGAGTACATTTTTCCAATAGCAGGGCAGGATCAGTCAAGGTCAAAATGTTTTAAAAGAACAGAGAAAATAAAGCATAGAAAAGGTAACCATGTCTGTTGTTATCAATAGCGAGGATGCTTGGTAGCCAGTCAAATGATTCAGTTTCAATGTCAGTGTTTTTCAGCTTCCATAAAGCAATTTGTAGAAGGCATTAAGCTTCCTTATACAGTTGTAATGGACAATTCATTGACTGCTCTGGCCTTTGTGAAAAGTTGGTGCAGACCAATTTAGAATATAATCCTTGCATCCCACAAAAGGCTGAGCTGGTGTAATCAGAACAGGAAGTTTGCATCATATTGACTCTTTTCACAGTTGAGTGAGAAAACAGTCCTATTGTGGTTCAGATTTGTAAGATTGTTGCTGCATGGTTTCGTCACAGTGCCAAGGGGTTGTAATTCCTAATGGGCAAATACTTTGCTTTTGGAATCTCAATGCTTTAAATGAATGATGGACACCTAACTGGGAAATCTTTTTGGAAGTCCTTCTCTTCACCAAGGGCAATTCAATTGTCTTCCAATTCAGTTCCAAGGGACCTTTATTTTGGAGTGTTATAGCTCTTTAGCCCCTTCTCTACAGGCCTGACCCAAAGCCTGTGGCAGTCAGTGGAAGTTTTTCTACTGATTTAAATGACTATTGGACTGAATTCCATTTTTTTGTTGTTAACTCAGTGCTTTTTCATTATAAAATAAATTTTGAAGGTTTGATTTTCTTTCTTTTTTTTTCCTTGTGGATAGACCATAGACATTATCTTCCACTTACTAACTCAGACAGGCTCTTCTTCTTTTCCAGCCAAAGCTCCCAAGAAAACTATTCTCAAAAGGACTAAACATAGTTTAACACTGGTAGGATGAAATGATTTCAGTAACTCCTGTGTCAATATCTATCTACTTTTCCAGAGCTATTGCTTGATTCTTGTGGTGGAACTTTTTATGTTGAATACGTAGGCTTTTTAACATCTAAATTAAATGTTTCTCATGGCCTTTAATAAAACTGATGTCTTCTTTTACCTTTGTCCATTTTTTAGTATGTTCATTAATTAACATTCATTATTTATACTCACTGGGTGAAACTGTTGTTTGTAATTGTATGTAATTTCCTTTCAACAGAAGAGAAATTTAATTCTTGCTATTTTTGAGTCTTTATCTATCAGACTTTAGGTAGCAGAGAGTCATGGAAACTTATTCACTTTCCCTTTTTGTATAATTTCATTTCATATTGTATATTTAAATTATTTTCTGCATTTCAACATTGACTATTATGCTAAGGTGCTATGTCTTTTAATCCTGTCAACACTATCTCTTTAAAAGGAAAACTATTTTTTTGCTTGAAGAAAACTTGCACATGACTCAAAAAGTTGTAAACATCACTAAATAAAGCTTCTCTACAAAAGATTGGAAGGATTTGTATTTTTGGAGGGCATTTTTATTTTTTGGAGGAGACCTAAGTAAGCTATCATTGTTATGAAACATTGCTATGTACGTATTATTAAACTCCATATTTAATCGATGTTGCCAAAGCTTGAAAAAGGGAGAGTGCCAAAGGAATACCTGCTCTGGACAGTTCTTTCTGGAGGAGCTTTAAATGAAAGGCAGCTGTTCCAGGTGTAGGGCAGATAGCCCTGGCTGGGAGGGAGGGTAAATGCTGAGGGTTTTCAGTATCATATTGCAAAATCAATATCCTTTTACACCAGCTTCATGGGAGTGACACCAAGAAGTGCTTGATTTCTTAGCATCGTTTAAATATCACTGATTTGAAGTGCCATGGGAGGCAAATGCTAGATGCAGACTACACTAAACAGAATCAGGACTTGTGTTTGGTTACTTTGGTGACAGCAAAAGAGCAATCCTTCTGCAAGTGAGGAGAGGTGGGGAAAGATAAAAAATGGGAAAGCTGATGTAAGGACAGGATGGGCAGGGCTATTCAAAGCCGTCTCTGTGCATAGACAAAAGACACATTTGCTTAGAGCAGCAGATAGCTTGATACTGGAAGGCAGCCACTGATGCCTTCTTTGCCTTTGCCAAATTCATATGGCAGCTCCTGGAGGTGAAGTGCTGCAGACTGGGAGGAAGAATTACCCTCCCCCACTTTAACATGCAAGCAGCAGTACAAATAATCCTGTTTTCCCAGAACTTTTCCTGGCTTTTGGTCCCAGTTCTGACACTATCATGGCAAGAGTAGCCCAATCAGACCTTTATAGACCTTGAGCATGATAAAATTGAGTTTTACTCAGTTACTTTGAGAAGTCTTTAGTAACTACTGAGGCTGTGTGTTTCCTTTAAAAGCCTAAGTACAGGATGGAAGACTGAATTTGAATGGAAAGTCAGGAGGGAAACTTGGATGAACTCTGTAAGGGAACTCTGGGATGAAAAATAAGTAGGCAGAGGAAGAAGATAGACAGAGAATTGAAGGTTTGTCAAGAAGTCTATAATGCTAATCAAGGCACGTAAGCCAAATTTTTTATGAAGGCTCACTAATTATTTTTTCTAAGTATCTAGCAAACTCCTGACATCTGATTTACAGGAATGATGAGCACTCTGTGTAAGAATGATGCCAAAGGCGGGGGCTATGTGTGGAGCTTATAAAGTGCTAAGCAATGTTAAGTGCTTGAAAAAATAATTTTCTCAGTGACTCAAATTGGCCAGTTCAAATCTATGGATCCTGTGGACTTTAATTTCTCCAAGCTTTAGCATCTCAGCTGCAAATGGAGGAAAGGCTTCAAAAAGGTGCTGTGAAAATGAATGCATGATAGAGATGAGTTACACAGAAAAGCCCATGAGTAAATTAATAATTCTATCTTCAGAACCATGTTATAATTGTGTGCAATAAATAAGGCCTGGAGCTAAGCGGTGAAGAATGAGGAGAAAACAAAATACTGAACTGCTGCTCATTAAATGAGCACTGTCTATTCTGCACACTGAACAAGGTAGCAGTCCTTGGGGGGGGGGGGGGGAACAGTGTGTGACTATGTAATTAAAAAAATTATCATTATGTGTTCACATTGGGGAGCCAGATTAAGGTCGCACAGGGAACTCGAATTCTGACATTTTCTGAATTTGAGTGCTTGACCATGCAGACTGGTTTGCAGGCCCTGGAAACCAAATCATTGTTCCTGTTTTAGGCTGGCTTATGTGACATTCTGCAGAGGAATGTTTGAGCTCTTTCACCAGTTTCAACCAAACTTGACAAAATTTCGAAGACATTAAGGGAGGGATTCAGTTTAAGATTAAGTACATAAATTTAGGTCTCTTCAGACAGTAGGTATCTACAAACAGTAGGTGTCTACACTCCTGTTACAGTCCGTGGAGACCTAAGCTCAATTCAGTTGCCTGCACATGTGTCTAGCAACCATTTGATAGAAACTTTATCTTGCCTGGCCTCTTGCTGCCACTGCAGAAGAACAGAAGTCTCCCATAGGTCCCATGTCCAATCTGCCTAACTCGTATGGTGACCTAGTACATTTCCAATAGTGGTGGACACCTGATAACAGAACCATGCTTCTAGGCTAGGCAGTAGTTCAGTTTCCCCTTATGTGAGTTAATCAGCTGAATCATTCTCTAGGCTCAGCTGACTGACCTGACAAGATCCCTATTGACTTAAATGGGAGCTGTGACATGTAATGTTCCCTTAGATTTTACTTGTGGATATCTAAATTTGGATGTCTTCATATGAAACTGAATCCTGTGTTAACCATGTGAAAGAAGCTATGTTCTTTCAATATTCCTTGCTGTGGGAAAGACAGGGTGGAATCAGCCCTTATCCACGGTATCTAAGGAAATCCGTTGCCAGCCAGTGTGCATACATTAGATCACTCGGAACACACATAGCTCCTGTTTAGCTCTGGTATCTGTTATCTTTTGTCTAGCTGGAAGGCAAAAACATAGGTAGTGCACATGGGAGGAAACAGGAAAAGGAGTTCTGGGGGACATGGGAGACAGCAGAGGATTTCGACTGGTGATATGAGAAGGATCTGGAAATAATGCAATACAAGTGTTACATAGGATGTGGTATCGCAATGAGGAGGAATAGGTGATACATGAAATGTATGAAACAGATCAGTTGGAAATAAGGTTTCATTAGTTCCTCAGTTCATGGACAATATGTTTTATAAGACATTCAAGTTTGGATAGTTGCTAACTTATTTTTGTTTTCCACAGAGGAAGGTGATTTCTTTAGTTTTAAATGTCATTTTCTGTTTTGCATTTGTACTGCCAATTGCTCTCCCTGTAAGTCAGATGACAGGTAGATAAGAATATTATAACAGACATATTATTCCTACGAAGACAAGAATTCCTGCCCAAGCCAGCAACTTATGTTTCTGTTCACTTATTAGCATCAGCACTATATAGCTTAGTTTGCATTGTGGAGAATCTTGGTAGGCATAGTCTTGTAAAGGCTTCATATAAGTTGAATCTCCCAAATTAATAACATGTAAGAGTTATTTCCCTTGTCTTTAATGGACTGAAAACTTTTGAATTTTGACTAAAGTAATTCAAATAGTTTTCAGGACTTTCCCAGATTTATTTGATGTCTCTGTGTTTGTTCATTGTCCATAAGCAGGCTTTGGTTTCTCAAATAAAGTTATTAGATGATTGAAGTTATTATATTGTAGAATTAAAACTTAAGCAAAAACAAAATCCGCACATATGGAATGGCCTGAGTGCTGTTCATGAGGCATCTAGGAAAAAAGACATTTATGCTGAAAGCCTAACATACATTGAAGACCCATGATTCTCTAAAGGTTTTGTGTGAAAATAATGGAGTTCCTTCACTGTCCAAGGGAGGAGGAAATTCTTTTTGATGTACTATTTCTCCCACCCTGTGCATTGCTTCCACAGGAAATTTTATGATTTTTATTTTAGTGTCTCTCCATTCCTGTATTCTTCTTCCTTTACTTTTATTTTCCACTGTGAGAAAGGCAGAGAGAACTCAGTCAAGTTTGTCTGCTCACCACCAGTGTGTTTATATCACCCATTTCCCACCTTTTTCCCTTCTAAATTTGATGTCACTCAGTTTCTCATCACTTCCTGCCCCATTTCTCCCACACACTTTACAAAGTTTTCTTTTTATGGATCTTCTTGTTTGTCCCTTGCAGTGTTTCATACTCTTCCTCCCGTCCCCTTTTCCTTCCTGACTCACTGCTGCCTGAGGCCTCCATGTCTCTCTGGTTTATCTTTGTCCAGCAGAAAATGCTGTTGTGCAAACGGGGTTGCATTTCAGGTGATGGATTACAGCTAATGTTGACCTCCCGTGTAAAGAATAACCAAGTTCCCTGCTCTAGTTACCCCTCATTTATCCTGCTGTGATTATAACCCAGCGTTTCAGCTCATAATGCTGCCTCCTCTTATCATAACTGTACTACCATAGGCAATTCCCTTTGAGAGAAAATTTAGACGCTTGATTCTACTTTTCAGTACATTGGTCCCTTTCTAGCTTACATTACACCCCTGCTTAGATTATCAATGAATTTCTAGCAGCAGCAGCAGTGGTAGTCATTTTACGTAACACATCCTACTGTGGGCTGTGCATGAAATTTATGCCTTTAATTTTTGTATATAAAGCCTCACTATTGTGGCTCTAGGCATTTTATAAACCTCAGAATGAATAACGAAGATATTCACAGCCCACGCCCCCACACTCCATTATAGATATGCTACAATCAGCTGGGAGTCATGGCATTTATCAACTGCTTAAGGATAATGCAGTTTATCACTTTTTAATGAATTATTTTCTGTACTGCTCATTTCCAGAACAGATAAATACAGTCAAGGACATTCTGTATAAGGAGGGAGTTATGCTGAAATTTCCTCTAAGTTTAATGATGTTTAGCTGGATCCTTCCCCAAAGGTTATGGTCTGTTTGTGTTGTTTCACAGATACAGAGGCTGGCACAGGAAGCCTTGGTATGAAGCATAGATGAGGCATTCTTACTCCTACTCCCAACATTGAAGGTGTGGTCAAAAAAAGTATGTGTAAAGGGCTTCAGCTCCTTGGAGGTGCTGAAGAGAGATGCAGAGTAGACCAGCTTTCCTTAGCTGGTCCTCAGTCAAAGAGGAGCATGCCTAGTCTGAGCTGTCAGCTTGAAGAGGTCCATGCTTGCGGTTTTAGAAATGTTGTTGATTTTGTGATATTCAAACTCTTTTTAATTTAAAATTCAGTTAGGGCTTGCTAGAAAGACTACCCAAGTTCATGTTTGGAATTTCAAGGAGCTCTGGATCTGGACTTTTATTATTAGCGCAAGGACCTGGTTGTAACCTGAGAGAGATTGATTTGAAAATGGGAGCCAGACACTGGCTGGGGGATGACACTTCCATACTGCTGCAGTTTTCTGGAGTTTGAAGGAAATGCTAAGACAGCCCTGGACAGGGAGGAAAAAAAAAACATACTAAATAAAACAGCAAAACCTTCAGACAGGTCTCTTAGTGAAACGGTTGTTGAAAAGGATATGTCTCTAAACAGTGTTTTGGCTTTGGTAAAATGGGTTATTATGACAAAAATTTATTTAGTTGGACTTGTTCCAATAAACTCTCATAAGTACATTATTAACGTGAAATCTAGAACCTTTTCAGACGTATCAACATTGGCATTTTTACAGAAGATGTGATGAATAACTACTCCAAGTTAATATCTAGATGTTATTTAATACATCATAACTGGTTTATTTTATATAGCTGTTGGCAATACATCAGAATTTTATAGCAGGAAGTTAGGAATGATTTTTAAAACCTCTTTCAGCAATGCCATTCTGTCTGGCTTTTAGTAGTTTGTTTGTTATTTTATGCATTTTAAGGGTTTTTATAGTGGTTTCGCTTTTGGTTTATAGACATTGTCCATGTTTGGACTTTGACTTTTTGGTGTCCTATGTTCTCTATTGTATATTCTGTTATCAGTATTCATATTCTTACTGGTTACAGCCAGCTTATTTAATGTGCACTTCTTGTTGTCATTAGGTACATCTTTTTCTCTTGGTTAACTCAAGGCATTCTGATTTGGGCCTTGATTCAGTAATATTGTTACTCTATTTTCATTGAAGCTATTGGAATTTCCAAAAGTTTTTTGATGAGATTTCAAGTACACCAATCAACATACAACCCTTTAAAATGTAGTTCTTTGGGCTTTGTGTGTGTTTTTGATAAAATATAAAAAATAAAGAAGTAAACATATTTTTTCCATCAGATACAGAATAGAAGTTGAATACAACACCAATTTAAAATAATCCAAACTACTAAATACAGGAAAACTGGAGAGTTAATGATGTTATTAACTTAAAATGTTTAAGAGAAGATTTTACAAATAGGTATATACTTGTTAATTGTGTGGGGGTTTTTTCATGTGACCTCGTACAGTCAGCCCTTATTGAAATTACATATTTTAAGGCAAATAGGATAATATTTAGATTTAGTTTACAGCTGGGGGGAAGATGAGTGAAAAGAGTTCATGATTTGTGAATAAAATATTCAGCATGTACCTACACAGTCTGTTGAATTAATTACAGCCAAGTTTTATGGAGTAATTGGAGATAATTAAATGTTAGTGAACTTATAATTCCCTTATATATATTTAAATACTTGTGTAATGTCAGATTATGTATTTTTTATTTTACAAAGACAAAAATATTTGTAAACAATCAATAAGAAATTCACTTTTCCATCTACTTTAGTTTAAATATAGCTGCTTGGTTTTAAAAATAAGTATCTTTTCCCTTTTAAAGGAAAATGATAAACCACATGATGTAGATCTTTAAAACATGCTTCATCCCAAAGCAAATTTTTATTATCCAGCTATCAATCAACCATGCTACCAAAGGGTATATGATGGAGACTTAAAACACAACTATAATCATATCTGTATGGCTAGCAACACTATAATAAGGTTCCCATGGCTGCAGACTGTATCCTTTTAAGAGTACTTCAGGATTTGAAAAATACTTAAGTAATCACAGTTTCAGAGTTATCATCTGATAATGCCTGGAAATTGGTGACCCAAGGGACTAATTCCAAACATTACTTGAAAATGACATTGCTCATGTCAGTGTGGAAGTGTCTTGGTGAATATAAACTGTAGTATAAAAGCATTTGCAAGCAATTTGGCCATCTGCTGTTTCCTGTCGATATTGTTTAAGAATAAGCTCACAGCTTCACAAAAACAAGCCAATGTGCCAGCACCTGAGGTAAAAGTCTTTGAGATCCCAAGAGGATACAGTCATCTTTTTTTTTTTTCTCTCCTCTCTTAACTGCACATTGTCTCATGATGTCTCATAATAGAGAAGGATTGGAGTTTAAACCTTCCTGCAGAAATTCGTCCGCATATGGAAGTTGCTCTTCTCTCCTCCTAACCTCTCCTGAACAGTGAGTTAGAAAGCTGTCTCTCTTGTCACCCTCCACAAACTCCACTGGCTTGCAGAGGTATCCCAGAGGCAGTCCAAGGAGGAGAAAGAGACATCCCTGAAAGATAATTAGAAGTAGCTCTTACATGTTATCAACATGTAATGGTCTCTTGTCATTACTCATATCATTGTTATGTCTGCTCTTGCACCAATCTGTTTGCACTTGGTGTTGCAGGGCTGACAAATCCAGATGCACGAGTCCCTCTGGAAGGGAAAAACCTTAGGCTGCAGGAAAACCAGCATGAAGATATTGCCACACTTGGCCAAAAGTAAGAGAGGGTCCTCACTGTTCCCCTGCCTCAGTCCATTTTTATTTTTATTTTGAATCTATTCCTAACTCAATAGTTAGCATTGCTGCATATTCATTGTTTGCGTAAAGGTAAGTGTACTCGGATACAGCTTGTCGAAACGTATTGCTGGGTGCCTTGTATAAGATATCCTAAACATGTGAAAATAACTTAACATGGTTATTTTATTTCTTTTTCCATGCCATATTTGGAAGCTCATCCATGGCCCATTGGGAAAGGTTAGGGCTATAGTTAGACCTTTTTCTCTAGACATTTCAGCAATAGGATGCATGAAGGTTAGTAACAGTTTCCCTTTAATTGCTCCCTGGTGATTTTACTGTAAAGCTGTTAACTTGTGCACTGGGGACCCACAACCCACAGGCTCCTTGTGCTGACATTTGCAGCAATGATTAGAATGTCATTGCTTTCCAATACTTCATTGTCATTCAGGGAGCACTCAAAATGCCTTTTACTTCATATTGCAATGAAACACATATTTGTAGGTGCACACACACTGGCTTTACCATTTGAGCAGCATAGGCCTTTGAAACTGGATTTGTTTTGAATATCCACTTCAGTGTTGCCTTGCTTTTCTGCACAGTGTCACCCTCCTGTCTCTCATACTAGTGGAAGCAAAGCTAAACTGCTCATTCTGCACATAATAGTGGACCCCAAGGGCAAAATGCCTATCAGTATGAAAAACAGCTAAGTGAAAACAAAGAAATTGTAACTATTTGTGTGAGCACAAGAGCTGATGTTCTTCCATGTCAATTCTCTCAGGTCTTTGAACATGAAATAGTCCAGTTTCATCTCCCATCATATCAGTTGTTAGACATCAGTACTCAAAATTTTAACAGGTCCTGAGATCAGTGCAGTTAATGTGCTGGAGGGTTTGATGGAGAAAGAAAAAAAAAATTACAAGATGTGATTCTAGCTGAAGAACTGTATTCTCTGCCGCTGAACTGTGTGGCTGTTACCTAACATTGCTCCTTTCAGCTCCCATTTTCCCTTTCTCTTGTCTATATTCAGATTAAATCACAAACATATATGTATCCAGTTTGAATTGTATTATTTGAGGGAGCAGGCTCACTGATTTCCATATAATTAATTTTCAGAAAAGGTCTTCATTCAACAGGAGTGGCAGAAACCACATCTTAGTCATTTTTGCTGTTCCCTTTTCACTCAAAAGTTGGTTGAAGATGAACAAAAGCAGGATTTCTGTTGTTTTAAATTGAAACATTGGGCCAGAGTAGAAACTACTTTCTGGAGTATAAAACAATCTCCAAGATAAATAAATAAAAAAAAATAACCTCAAGAACTTTCTTGGAAAGCATCAGGAAGAAAAAACATACCCTCCACCTGAAATCTCTCATTTAAAGGGTGGTAATTCCACAAAGTAAAGCTTGAAAAGTTTCTCTCTAAATATTTCTGAGTACATTAATTTGATTAATAAATTCATTTTATCAAGCTGATTTAAGGCTTTAATTCCAATCTACTACCCAAGTACAAATTCTGTAAATCTGACATAGAAAAGGCTGAGTAGAAAAGCACAGTTCAAGGTTAACTTTGTTTATTTGTTTTTACTTTAGTAAAATGGGGATGAGGGGGATGTAATTAATGTTCAATGTGTCTATGAAAGGGCCAAGAGGGAAATACACAGCACAATTATAATAAATAGGGAAGGCAAATGAGACCTCCTACAGTGCCGGTTGACTGGCACATGCAATATTGAGTGACAGTGCAAGGGCAAAACTTGTGTTTCTACACCAATAACAGAAGCCTAAAAATAAGATGGGAGAACTAGTGTGTTTGGCATAAAATGACAACCCTGATTTAAGTATCTCAGAGACCTTGTGGAAAGAGGATAATTTATACGAGATGGTGTTGCCAACTTTCCAGGGATGACAGAGTAAGAAATAAAGGCACAGGATTTGAAGGTAAAAAATATTATGGGAAAATACAATAATACTTGTGGGTGGAAATCCCATACTCCAACAATAAAAAATTAATATAACAGTTGTGCTGTGGGGTGATGACAGTGATCAAGAAGTGTCAAATGAGATTAGAGAAGCTGCATCTTTAGGGCAGGTGGTGATAGAGATTTAAACTACCTGCATATTGACTGGATCAATGCCTCATCAGGACAATTAAATTACTAAATGCAGTAAATTATGGCTTCCTAGAACATCCTGTTTCAGAGTCCACAAGAAAAGGTGCTGTTGTGGATTTGGTCTTGAGACACAGAACATAATTTGAGAGGATTCAATGGGAGGGATGCTCTGTAATAGTCACCACACTACAATGTGGTTTAACATTGTTGTGGGAAAGAGTGGGCCAGGTAAACCTAGCACACAGATACAATATTCACAAATATTCAAGACAGGGAACTACATAAAAATGAAGCAATTAGTAAAAATAAAACAAAACAACATAAAAAGTGAAAGCAGCAGCCCAAAAAGGAAGATATCTACCAACGTTCTGCAGGCTGTTCAAAAATGGAAATAGAAACTAGTAAAACAGTTGCGGGTAGTGGACAATGGGAGGGATTTAGACTACAGAAAACGGCCAAGAGTGTGTGCACCTCTTCAGATAACATCTGCTGCTGCTGGTGGTAGACTTGGCATACCGGGCTTGGGGCACATGGTCTGATGCCGCAAGGAACTCAAATATCCATGCTGTCTGATATCCATACTATTCAAGCTGTGGGCTTGGGCTGGGGCCAAGTAGCTCTCCTCTATACAACGCCCAGACACAGGAGCTAACGCTGGGCAAGGGCAGGCTGTACATGGCCAGTGTCTCTTGGAAAGTTGGAATCATTTAGTTCTGTGAAACAGGCCAATTGGACTGAGGGCCAGGGGACAGGCTCTGGCCCAGCTTATGCAACAGTATAGCCATAGTCATAGGGGCTATATCTCAAAGGCAGCCAGCCAGGTCAAGAGAGGGATGATTCCTATAGCTCTGTAGTGTATGTATCAGAGTCTATATATATCAGGATATACATCAGAGAGTATACACAACTGCCAGGTCATCCTACTTAAAGAAAAATTATGTAACAGTAGCAATGTTTGAACTACTTGAAAAAATTGAGTAGTGGAAAAATGATTGCTATTTTATGATGAACTATGAGAAATCACTGGATACTTCATTAATAACCTGGTTCTAATAACTTCATTTTTTCTAGTTATTCACTGAATGAGTGAGTGAAGGGGGAAATATATTGCTAATTAAAAAACAGAACTGTTCTCTATGCATAATGAGGCAAGTAATCCATTTGCACTCAGTTTAGAACAGAAAGAATACAAATAAAGTTTCGTCTTACCATCCATTGCTGAACATGTCTTTGTTCTGGAGACCTGACTTTAGATTTCACCAAAAGTTAGGTCGTCTCTGGTACAGTTTCTTGAACAAGCTATTTTGTCCTATGATATTTCTGCACTTAAAAGGAAAAAAAAAAAAGAAAGTCTATTCCTGAGAATTTCATGTTCTTTATGTAGCTATATTTTAAACAGTTCAGATTTTTTTTTTAAACATGGGATCCTGAGGAGGTGGGAAAGGATACGGTCATTCATGTAAGAGATTGGAATGAATGCAAAAGAAGAAGGAACACTAAGTTCACATTCCTTTGCAGCCTGAGGACATTCAAATCTACATTTAAGAAAATGCATCAAGCCCCTGATTTAAACAGGAAAGCTGTATTGAGTAGATCTTTGAATCAATTGCACACATACAGACCTCTAGTGCCATCTGAGCTGTCTTTAGATATTCAGGATATCTTCACAGGGTTGTCAGATACAATATAGGACTTATGGCATACACTTCTCAAGGAAGAGTTAGAGACCAGGGCAAATAGGACACCTGTAGTGCTACTGCACTAGATAATTGTGCTCTAGATGCTTATGTTCATGCAATTGAATACTGCTCTAGGCGTCTCTGCTTCTTCAGTCAAATAAGGACAGACAGGCACCTCCAGAAAGCAATTCAACCCGCATTAAGATTCATCCCATCTTAAGATGAATTTCTCTCTGGCAATGTCCTGTTTCTTTGTTGACAACAAGGTTTTACAGCACAAACCAAGGTTCCTGCATTTCTTTCCAAACTACAGGTGAGATTACTGTCATAGAGATAATGCTTATTTTCAAATGACAGCAGGAAGAAATGCAGTGTATGAAAAGCACTGAGATCTTAATTAGTCACAATGATTAAGCTTGAATTCCTGAAGTAAGCAAAGGCACATGCCCAATAATTTCATCAAGTTCTCCCTATTTTAACTTGTCCAGTACATATGCAAATGATATAAAAGTTCAACTCAATTTGGATATTCAGAAATAAATGTTTTTGGTAGTTAGTGTCAGAACAAATGAACTTTTTTCTTTTCAATTCCTTTCTTGTTCTGTTAGAGTTATTTTAAAAAGAACACCAGACAAAAATCTCTCAGAGAAATGTAGCAACTGAAGTTACATGCCATGCACACTTAGGTACATATTTGCTAGAGATAGGGCAGGGATGTGCAATGAATCATGTAATTTAAGATTATAGCTTCATTTTTTGCTAACATTACATCCCTGTGAAGTATCCATAAATATATTTGTTTTCTGATTTTTTTCAGGTCTTTCTTTCTTACCTCCCTTTTAACTCTCTGGATTGATCCCTTTTATCTCCTCGAAGATTATTAAATAATTAAGCCCTATGTATCCTTCTGTGTGTGGGGAGGTGTGACAGCATGCCACCGTGGAAATTTGTGAAGAGCTAACCTTTAGTTTCCACCATAAATATGCTTTTGAAATATATTTTATGTGAGCATGTCTATCAAATAAACATTCAGAAAAAGGTGAAAAACATCATAAGAACTGTGAACAAGTCCTTCTGGGACATTTTTTTTTAACAAAGCTCAGTTCATATTGGTATTTTGAAAGGTTTTGCAATGCATACTTCTTAGCCAGCAGACAACACAAACTCCTTGTAAATGAGTTGTAAATGTAAGCAGACATGTAAACTTCAGTTTAAACACTCCATGTAAACACTCCATGTAAACACACATTTGAAACCTTTAGTCTGTACATATCATGTATGCCGGACTTAACAGAAACGTAGAGGTTTACACTCTTTTTTGCCTGTTTTGTTTATATGTCATAGCTAATTATTTGGGGGATTCTAAGTGTATCTCTGTACTGGAAGGTTAGACAGTACCATGGTGTATTCTTACCCTTATATCAACAAGAACAGGCTGGCTATGTCAAAGCCAATAAGCTCTTTCAGGATATAAAATCAGGTACCAATATCCAAACCGCCACGGGCTCTGGACCATGCTAACTCCTGAATTGTGCCTGTTTGAGAGAAAGCTCCTTGACTTCAGCCAAAAATATGCCAGGGTATGTTCTAGGAATTTAATGGTATAGATGATTAAGTTACAGTGTCTGGGATTGTGTCCTGACACTTCTTAATTTTCTGCTCTAGACAAACCTTGAATATGTGAAATCTTTGTTTCTGTTATACAGATTGTTGTTTTTTCCTCCCTTTTTTCCTTTTTTCCTTCCTGACATGAGTGCTGAAAAATGGTTAGAAAGGTAAATGTGGAAATTTTAGTCTTTCTCAGTACTCAGTGTTGTGGTCAGCCCAGAGAGCTGTAGTAGAGGCTTCCTAAGGGCCTCCCCACCACAGGTGCCCATTCCCAGGTGACTGCAGACTGTCATCTGGTGCTTGGCATTTGCACTGGGGCTGGCATGAAGCTGACAGTGGATGCCCTCTTTCCTGACACCTACGGAGGTACCTGCACAGCTGGAACTGCTCTGGGAAAACCAAACTCATTTCACGCCCCATCTCGAACAGTAAGCAGGCCACAGCACCTTTCCATTACTATCACCTTGGGCTGGTTTAAAATCATGGCATGGATGTCAGAAGTATTATAGCTCATTAACAATCCCTTGAACCTCCCATAGCTCCCCTTGCTTTCACGTTGAGGCCTCCATGGGTGTTTCCTAGCATGAACAATTCTGACATGATAAGCTGTAGCCAATGCGTGAGCCTCTAAAGCCATGATAATGTATCATGCCAACAGGGCTGCCATGCTTAGGTACTGCATTATTAAATTTTAGATGAAAATTATTTTTTTGCACAGCAGGTGCTTTTCTAAATGAAATAATTCTGTTGATTTAATTTTTTCCCTGATATCCCTAAAGGCAAAAGTGCGTATTATTGACTAATGATGTGAAACACTTCAGTTAACCCCTCCCCCCAGATCTCCAAACCCACATTCACATACATAGAAAGAATCTGTTGTTTCTTGGTCATAGGAACACAAGAAGCACCTGGACTTTATTTTTATTTATTCCTGCTGTGTAAATTAGAACTAAGCAAGCTATTTTGAGCCCTTCAATTTCTAAGGTTGGAGCTCTTCTGCCAGGTGAAAACAAATATTCTGGAATTATTTGGGTCTAAAGAGAAATTTTGAAATAACCTTCTGGGTAAGGTACAGGATGGTACCATTAAAATACTGCTATACTGGTAATACAAAAAGCCATTAACTCTACTGCTAATTCAAATGCTCAAATGAGTTTAAACTTTGATTCTCTCTTCCTTCAACAAGAAAGAAATACAGAAAAGAACACATCTAAGAATAATAGGTGCATTAGGTTGCACCTATTCTCCTTCCTTTGCAAGCTGGGTAATTTTTTTCCAGTTTAACACAAAGTGCTTTTTTGCTGATGATTGTCACCATGAGAAAGCGTGATCTACCACATCTTTGCTGTGTGAGAAGTGATATGTTCATATGACAATTTAGATGTACCCATATCAGAGCTCAGAAGAAAAGGATTTGTAAAACCACTATCTAGTTCTTTTGTTCCTGTCTGATTCCACTGTGTAGTATACACAAGTGCATGCACATAATCAGTTCAGCTGTACTGAATTTCCTGACAGGATGGGTTAGCTAGTCTCCCTCAGATATGCAAAAGATAACTGGATGAAATTTAAGGGTTTATCAGAAGAGCTGACTAAACAGTTTCTTCTGCATTTAAACTCTATGGATCCCAGATAGGTTAAGGCTAAATTTACATTTAGATATGAATTTCAGCTGCAAACAGGTATGAACTGTTTTAGTCTGCACTAACAAAAATATTCAAGGGAGCAACCCAGAGAAACTAAAATGTCTGTGGTGTCACACTTGAATGAGTAAGCCATGCCAAGAGGCAGCTATACTGCTTCAGATACAAGCAGGTAAGTCCACGTAGACAGACCCCAGGATATCAGGCCCTGATCTCTGCTACTGAGTGATCTCAGCACTTTATTGTGGACTGTCATGTATTGAACCACCTAAGAACTAGACTGATTCTCCACTCTAGAGCTGCTGTGAGATGTAGTTAGTAGTGAAGTTAGAAAGGTTAGGGAGCATGTGAATTTTCCTGTAAGTAAAGACCTGAAAAAGCAGAGTGGTCCTCAACACAGGCATCTAAGGGAAAGGATGGAGAGAATACACAAATGAGAGAACCAGACAGATACGGAAAAACAATTTTGAGATTGTTGTTCTTATGGGTTTTTTTTGTTTGGTTGGTTTTTTACCCATTATGTTCAGCTGGGATCTGGGATCAGAGGGCTGTGGAGCTCATATAAAAATGGCAAACCCTGAATTCAGGCTTCCATGCCCAGGCACGAACAGATCAATTCATATTCTCCATGGCATCAGTAAGCCTTTGTTTATTTGTATTCCTGCTATAGACTCATCCTCAGTTTGGAAGCATAATTCCTTGATTAGAAAAGTTCACTCCTTGACTTCTGAAGTACTGAACAGCACTAATGCTTGTTGTATTAAATTTCACATATAAAAGAAGGCCCCTGAGTTGTGAGGAATGAGTAAGTGTACAGCTAGTCAGAACAATTATGTAGTGTTGGAGGCAATATTTGCTGTTTGTTTGTATATATCTAGCTGGAGAACCCTTATCAAAAGCTACTTTACTGAATCTGAAAAGGTTAGGGGATTTTTGGGGGGTTATCTCACATGGCTTCTTCATATCACCTTAGGCTGTTTAATTCATGTCCATAAAGGACACAGAAGCAATGGAAGGAAAAGATTACAGTGCCCCTGCTAGTTTTAAACAGTGTATATTTGATTTATTCAGCCCTCTTGCTTTTATTTGAGGCGGAAATCTCATCCAAAGGCTGCTGACTCTCTCTGTGTTCCAGATATCGCTGTATCAGCCTAAGTTGTATTTCTCATATCTCCCTTTTCCCATCTGTCAAGTTTATGAAAAAGTAGGGCCCTCATACAATCAAAATGTCATCCTCTTCTCCTTCCTAGGCAAGCCTGGCTTTTGATTATGAGTATGCGGTGATGTGTAAACCTCATATTGGACCTCATCAATGGGATTGCTTAAGGACTGCAGAATCTGCTGCATTATATTATATCAAGTTTTCATGGAAAAGCTTTATGTGCTGCAAAAACATTGGTTTTTTTTTTCTTTTAAATGAGATGGTGAACGTGTTGTGGGAGGCTTGAACACTAGGTAAATGGCAACATTATAGTAGAGAGATTTTGGACTGTGGCTTACAGGCCTGAATCCACCCTGGATCAGTTGTGATTGAAAGATGTTAATACCTGATGAATTTTGGTAGCATTTTCTGATTCCTAATAATCAAAGGGATTATTATGTATTTGAATTTTGGTGGAAGAAGGATATTTAGCTGTGTTAGCTGACTTAAAAACTTCATTCTTGTTGCTCAGCTCACAGAGGATAATGCTGACAGAATGAAGGTAGCTCTTTAAATGTCTTTTATTTTTCCTTAAACACCAGGACAGTGAATTTATAGTTGTTGATAGGACATGTACACTATATGGCACCCTCCAGCTACAAACTGTAAAACACTTCCCAAGACCTTATAGCAAGTGGAGACCTAAAGTCACAGCAGAAATGTACACAATAAAAGGAGAGGGATAGTGTATGCATTTTTTTGACAGAGAACTCATGAATAACCTGAGGAAGTGAACTCAGGGCCAGCTACAGAAAAACAAGAGAGGTGATAAAATACAATATAAAATTTCATAATATGTAATTAATGGAATTCACTGGCTCAAGGTAGCAGGGAAGCCAAGATTTTAGCAGCAACCAGATGAAACTTTGACATGCAAAATCAGATTTCCAATTGTTCAGGTATCTTGGTTCTGGGTGAGTGATGCAAAAGGAATGGAAAGCAGCTGGACTGGATTAGCTGGGGATTCTCCAACAGTGGAAAATCTTGCATAATCACAGATTTTGGTTCTAATGAATTGAGGCTTGGCTGGAGGGCCTGGTGGTTTTCAAATCTGTAACCAAATGATACAGCTGAAAATATCTGTTATGGTGCTGGAAGCAAGCTGGCATTCAGGAAAATGCAGCTCTGTTCTTAACAGTGGAACCTGTAAACAGATTATTTAGAATTATTTCTGATTAGCTTTAGCAGGAAAAACACAATGAAACAGAAAATCCGAGCCCTGCATGACAAACAATGCCAATGAAAATATGAATAAAGCTTTTTATTTTTATTGTTTTCTTGTTTTTAGGCCTGCATTAGCAGTTTTATACCTATATGTTGAAATATAAAATTTAGAGATTCTCTACACTTTCACTTTTTATAAACCATGAAGACATATATTTTGAGAGAGGGAGAGGTAATGAAAAACTATTTCAGTACCAAATGTCATGAAAAATACTGACTGCTACTAGATAATTACATTTATATCATTGGAAACTTACATCAGCACAATGTCCTGTGAGTTGAATTTACCATGTTCTTAGGATCAGAGCCCAGATTCTAAAGAGCCAATCTTTATTTAACAAGAAAAAAATCCTGTGTCACTTAATACAGCATAACACTGTACACTAAGGAAATTGAAAACACTGACTGCATGTGGTTTTTCCATCAACACTCATGCGATAAGAACAGGTTCGGGTCCTTTCTGACTCACTCTTCCCTTTCAACCACCTCCTCCTACATTCCATGTCATCCATCTCTTTTATCATTTCAGAAACTTTTCTGCTTTTAGTTTTTCTGTAGTATCCATTACTATAATGTCTAACTGTTGACCTTCTAACTTGGTCACTTTTTAGATAGTCTTTGAGAAAAAGGCCAGTTTTCTAACCTCTTCTTGTCAATTGGATTATTTAAGCCTGTTAGTCTTAATAGATATGCAACAGTCTTTCAAAGGCAATAATTCAAATTCTTGTGACTTCATTCCCAGTACACCACATTTTGATTTGGAAGGAGTCTACCAAGTGTTGTATGAAATAATGGCAGGATTTTTTTTGTTTTATGTGATATCATATTACATATTTTGATATGTTACTGTGTCTGAGTAAAGAGACCATAGTTTCAGTGCCTTTTATACAATGAGTTCAAAGCACTGGCTGACTCTTAAGAACTGTTTTTTCCCTGCAGCAGTGCATATTTTGCCACAGTCTCTGCCACTAGAACACCTCTCTTTCCACGTTCTGATTATAACTGGAAGTGGGATGAGCACTTTAAGTTTAGTTGTGGGCTAAAATAAAACATTTCTATACTACTTTGATTAAGGGAATGTTAAAAGTCTGATCTGGACAGATATTCTTCTTTTCCCTCACAAACATTTTACTTTAATGGTTTTTCATCCATCTGTTTACTAACAAAGGATCATTGTAGTTATGACCTTGAATCTGGACCTAGAACATGACCTATAGTACCAGAAGGGGAAGCAAAGGCGTGTCATATGATGGGAAAGCCGAAAGAGAAGTTCCATGTGTATTTCAAGTACATCTTAAAAAAACAAAAAACCCTCCAAAAAACAAAAAAACTCACCCTGTATTCAGTATTATATATACAGTCTTTTAGTATCTTGAGATTATTTTACATCATATATTTCTCATGAACTAAAACAGACTATAAGGTACATAAGTATCTGGAGACTACGGAATTATGCCATGAGGTAGAAAGTAGATGGATTGATCAGGACCTAGACCTGAGTTAAAATGTTATTTAACTTACTTTATTTAGTATAGTAACATCTCTGATTCGACTGTGACTGTGACAGTGATTAGGGATATCTCAGCAGCAAGTCCAGATATGCTTCCCTTCAAGAAAAATAGGCTCAGCATTTTCCAGAATTAGTAGAGGGTAGATGGTTGTAGACTTTTACTATAATTAATTTTTTAAGCTCACAAATAAAGATTTTTTTATGGACCAGAAATCAGCAATAATTGCCATAAGCCTTGCAAATTTTTTAATGTACAAAAGACATTGATTCTTCATGTTGGACTATCATGTTGGTATTAATAAATTGAAAAAAAAGGCTCTCAAGGTGATTGTTAAAGGAGCCAGAGATGTTTCAAGCCTTCTTCACGATGTAGTGAGGAAGACAAAATTTAATTTTATTTTTGTGGTAGAATGGTAGAATTCTCTGCTAGACTAAGGAAAAAGAGGTCTGAGAAGGGGTTGGCTGGCACAGGCAGAGGGTGAGAGGTGTTAATAACAACTGAAATGAGTCACCAAAATCTGAAGTAGGAAACTGCAGGACTTTCCTTCTCCCATAATCTGTTTCTTGTTTGTATGCGCTCTTCCCCTGAGGTGTGGTTTCTGTAATTTCAAGTCCAGCCTTCTCCACATGTTCACCTCTTCCCCAGGTAGTCATCTATCTCTATATCCACATTAGAAGAAACGGTACCTTTTCCTATTCCCTTCCCCTTGGAAGCTCAGGTTTCCTCCCTGTGATCCTTTGCCTGCTGTAGAAGGGAAAATGAGATAAGCTCTGGGGAAGGTGAGTAGAAGAAGGGAGATTAGGGCAGGGAGAAGAGCTTTCTCCTGATGCTGATGTCAGAATGAAGAATTGGGTGGCAATTGCTGATCAGTTGCTAAGATGCTAGGATGAAATCTCCCTTACAAACCTGATAGAAAGGGATGTATTATTTTTCTTCGTGTCAAATGATGCTTCAAAATGTAGAAATGTATAGAGGTCTGATTGTTCTTCATTACTGTACCATTGAAATAATAATACATTCTCATCTTGATCATTTCTAAGATAGAATGAAACTGAACTGGGAAAGTGTGAAAAAGTTTCCTACACCATCAAGTAATCTGAATTTTGACAGGTATCTCATTATTTGCTAATGGTTACTTTAGGTGGCATTTCTCTGTCTCAAACTAGTAAAAATATTTGCAGCTAATATGTATGTAGTTCATGTACTGCATGAAACCACAAGGTATACTTTAGATAAATCAACATTTGATTTTGTATGCTGGATAACAGATATTGTTTATTACTTTTCCTCATCTTCTAGAAGAATTTCAGAATTATAAGACACTTTTCATTGCCCTGGAATAGATGGAAAAATTGAGGCATATCCCCACAAGATAACTATCTCTCTACTGAAGCTGAAAATTATTTCAATGTTTTCTGGCTATTAGAAAACAGCTTTTTAAATTTTGTAATTGCAAATATTCCCCAGCTTCTTTTAGTTTCTTAAAGACTTTTTTCTTAAAATGGAAAGATGTAGAGGCACTTTCATTGATTAAGTGCTACTTAAATCACAGTGTAAGAAATATGATACACTTAAAATTAGAGCAACTTGATATTGTATGAACGGAAGTTCATGACATAATCCATTAACTGAAATATAAGTGACAACAAAGAATGTATGGTAAATTATTTGGCCACATGTGTGACTCTTACCTAAAAATATATCATGACAAAACAGAAAAAAATGGAAAAGGATTTCATTCAGCACTGTATTTTAATTCTCAGTTATCTGGCTTGACATTTTGTTCTCAATAATCAAAATGCTTCAAGTTCTGCCACTTTACCAGGAAAAAAATAATGACTTGTCTAGTGTTGTAAAGAATTGAATTTATAAAGCCTGCATATGAACTGCTTGCTTGTAAAATATTAGCTTATGATAGATATACTACAATTTGTTTGTTTTCTTTAGGAATTTCCTACTAGGAAATGGTATCAAGCTCTACCTTCAAAACTGAATTCTTCCTATTTTTTAAAGTCTATGGGCGTTTAAAAATAATTCCTACCTCAACATAGTAGTGAAAATAATATTTTTCTTGTTGTAAATGGAGACAGTTTGTAAAAACACTGAAAAAATAAATTATTTTTGATAAAGCTACTTTTCTAATTAAAGCTAATTTCAAGCATATAATTATGGATTATTTTAAGAAATCAAAAATATTTCAGCTGAAGCTTATGACAGTCAAATCACACATTTTAGAGCAATGGCAAAGGGCACTTGAGAGAAGAATACCTGATTTGGAGGTTTTTTTGTTTTTTTTTTAATGTTCCTAAATAAGATACTCATTTTTCATGTAGTTTTAATTTATTTCAGTAAAATGAAAATGGGTCCTCAAAGACAAATATGAGTGCTGTTGGCATTAGTATGGGTGCCAGTAAAGGTCTTGCCCCCTGTATGTGCTGCTCTGCGTGGCTGGCCGTGTTTGTATTGTGTATATGTGTACATTGGAATATGCACTCCGTCCAGCTACTGAGGAAGAGCAGCAAACTTGTCCTGGAAGGAGAAATCCCCAGGGTCTTTAAGTCCACCCAAACTGGCTTTTTTTAAACACTTAACGCTGAACTGAGGGGTATAGTGTGTTCTCTTTTTATTCTCTCTTTAATATCTCTGCTGAAGTAAACATGGCTATTTCTTGCTGATTAAGTGGGTGAGTGAATCAGGAAAAGATGGTATCTATCAGTCCAGTCAGGCATTTGTCTTCTCTAGAAACCACTTAGAGCCAGGTGATTGAATGCCTGAATGAATCCCTTAATGAATTTGGTGAATCCTTTTTTTGTTTCCACTTCCCTGTAATCACCTCCCTCACGCACCATAAATCCTGTGAAATAGAAAGTGTCTTGAGAATACCAGCTTTTAGGTTTCGAGCCAAAAGTCAGGCACCAGTAAGTTCTTCATTATTAAGATTTCCTACCACAGTCCACTACAATGCTTAAATCACTTCTGACACACCTCACGTTGACCACTGTCATGAGGACAATAGTAGTCTAGTTAGCTGCACAATTTGATCAGAACATCTTCTCAACAGGAGGAACTCATATTGGTCTCTGGAGCAGGAGTCCCTCAGTTTTTCTCTGCTCCCCACACAAACCTGGTGCTGCCCACCTCACACCTTTTTGCTTTTCTCCGTGCCTGCCCTGAATGCCTTCTCTCATTTCTGGTCTCTGTTCTCTCCCTGTGGGTCTCAGCAGCTTGTTCCCCCTTTGCCTTCCAAGACATATTCTGTGGGAGTAAGCCTCATACTTCCCTTCCCTTAAGGGAGAGTTTCCCTTCTTTCCTAAGTTATCGCCAAATTGGGGAATGGGGTAGAGAGTTTAAAGTATCCTTAGGGAAAGGAGCATGGGGAGAGGTTCAATCCAGTACAGGGAAATAAATAAATTAAATTATTGGAGCTGTGTTGTTCTAATTCTGAATACCCTAGACTTTGTCTTATTTAGTCTGGGAGTAGTCTGTGCTCATCTACAGTTTATAATAATTGTTTGTGTCTACTACTAAACTACCACCCCATTATATCTGCAATGTTTAAGCTAGCAAATTACAGTGGTGTAACAGATTGTGTGACATGGCAACTCTTGACCTTTAAGTGGCAACCACTTTAAGAGTTCATTGTTTGAAAATAAATTAGTGTGTATGCTGAAATTCAGAAGAAATGAGATTAAACAATTTAGTAGAAAGCTGATTTTTTTTTGACTGAGTCTATTCTATTGCCGGTATTTGTTAGGACTCAGATTATTGAAGCTTTTTTTCCCCACCTTAAGGAATATTAATTACTGAAAATGAGTAAACTTGCAGTTTATACGAAATCCTTTAATCTGTACTGTGGGAGTATATTTCATTATAAATGCATGCACATAACTTTCACTGACCTTAAAAGGAGTTATTGGCACTCACTGAATGGGGAATAGATGATATAGTTGCTGAAAAAGTTACTCATGATATCTTTCATATGCATGAAATTTCATTAAAAGGTTCTTTAACAGGAAGAGTAAAGAACACAGAAGAGGAGCCAGTATTTTCATTGAAAGGAAGTTTGGCATTCATCTAGAGCAGACTCCTCATCTGGCTGTACTGAATATATTACCATAGATGATATTTCAAAACAACTCTAAGTCACAAGTCACACTCATTTATATACTCTATGCAGACTCATGGATGTTGCAGCACTTAAGAGTTTTATGTATAATATAGGCTTTATGTCCTAATATGTAGGAAATTAATAGTCACAGTGAGCTGAAGAGTGATGACTTCCCTGATAATAATGATAAATGGACTGAGGAGTTGATGGATGTACTTAACCTAGTGGAGGTTAATGATGGTACTTCTAAAAGATTTCATTTGGTAGTGATAAATTGAAGATGACCTGCAAAGGTAGAGTACAGATCTCATCAATTTTACCAGAGTCGCCCCCAGTAGAGCAGCTAGTTCAAAGGTAGCATTGGGTATATTCTTATTCCCCAAATAACGGATGGTTTTGTTGCTACCCAGTGGCATCCTCCTCTAATGCAGTTGGTTAGTTTCCCCTCAGAGTAGGCTGCAAATAAGGACAAATAACTTGCTATCTGCTATATGGTGATTAAGTCTTTGTCAGTAAAGGTTAACTTTTTGATGTCAGGGCTTGACAGAAGAGCCTCTGAATATATATACTGATACGGATTTAGGTAGGTTGATGTGTACTGCTGAATTCATTACAGCAGTGATGCTCCTGTTCTAAAAATGACATCAGAATCTTTACATAAGGGACTGTACTAAAAGGCAGGTTAGAAATTAGCCCATTGTAATGTGTGTCTTCTCAGCTGCATGGTACCATACAGAGACCACAGGCCACATGACCGACAGAAAGAAGAGAGGCAGAGACAAGACTGCATTTATTCTGGGGGCCTTCTGTAAGAAGAAGATAGAGAAAAGTAATATGCTCCTGTCATATTGCCCATTGTTCTAAAATGCTTCTTATATCCAAAATGCTATTTTAAACACAGCCCTTGGTGGCAGTTAAGATTAGTCACTACTCTGAGAAGAAGATATGAAATAAATTCTTGAGTTCAAACAGTTTTTTTAGGACAGAATGTCCACACTGCAAAAAGCAATAGCTCTTCTAGCACACACTGGCAATGTTCAGGACAAATCAAAGATCTTATAGACCCTTACAACTGAATGGCCCTTTTAACCTCATCCTTCCACTGTATATTGAACTAATAGGTGGATAGGGAAGCGTGAGGAAGCTTCCATTATCCGTATGCCTATTGGGACTGGTTTTCAGTTGCTGCAGCTGTCAGTATGACCTTTTCGTTGAATTAAATTAGCTTAAAAACCCTGTTTTTCAAAGTCTAGCTTTTTTCATGCTGTATTTGTACTAGCTCAGAGGTGATATTTGCTTATTGCATTTTAATAGTTAATTTTTAACACAATTAATTTTAACAAAAGGTAGGGGGAGAGGTCAGAACACAGAAAGGACAGGTTAAAGAATATTAAATAACTTAGATGTAGCCAAGTTGTCAGGATCTGATGAAATTAACTAAGCCAAAGCTGTCTTTGGACCACTAGTAATTATGTTCAAGAACTCTAGGAGGACAAATGGAGTCATACAAGAATGGAGAAGGTCAAATAAAAAAAAACTGTTTTAGAAAAATTTAAAAAAAAGAAAGAAAGGAAAAACTTAAAGTATAGACAAGCCAGTCTAAATTTGATACCTACAAAGGTATAGTAACACACTATTAAACAATCTTTTTATGAAAACCTAGAGAAAATAAGCACTAGATTTGCTAAGAGCAAATGTGCTTAAATCTGACCACATTCATTTCTTAAGAGGACAACTGTGAAACACAGGATGGAGCAATATGTAATATATTAGTAAGATATACCTACATTAATGGTTAGCTGCTGAACTGGGAGAAAATCTTATTTGTAAGAGTGTGTTTGAATGTGATGCTATTTAGTATTTTCATTTACCAGCCAGGTCAACAGAATAGGGAATTTGTGTATACAGGTATATTATATATTGTATATAGGTATATATATATTTGTATATAGGGAATTATTTGTGTATCACAAATACTTATATCATGTTTTCTGTAGAGAGTGTAAGAGTGGCTTCAAATATATTGAAAATGATCATAAAATCATCAGTGATCTGTTTGTGTATGTAAGGAATCTCCCAAGCACTGGGGATTATGCAGAAGTCTGGAATCCTTCTCACAGGTAGTTTTTAAGAACAGGGTAGATGTGGTCTTGATCCCACCTCAGACTAGGTTGATGGTGGCTACATGGCTTCCTGAGTTTGTCTGTCCTATTGTGTTTTCTCTGACTGCATTTTATCCATGTGTGTACTTCTGTTAACTGATGCAACATGTTCTTGTAATATGCTATTCTTGCACTATTTTTTCTTTCAGTTTGGTTCCCATTACAATTTACATTCATCACATTATATTACATGGATTTTGGATTCCTCACAAATACTTTTATAGTTATCTCAAAGTACTGTGTATCAGCAATATCTTCTATGAGATTTGTTGTCTATGGTATATAATTAATTTGGAATAAATAGTTTTTCATTCAGAAAGGCTACCTCTCTGCCACCAGAATTGACTGGGTGAATATTATGTATTGGTCCTTAATTAGAAAGGGTATAACAGCCAGGATTCTTCCTATTACTCATTTCTCTCTTTACTTCCACTTTGTCATTTTCTTAATTCTTTCAACAAATGATAATTAGTACAATGTATGAGTCAGATCTCATTTTGTTAGCCTTCAGAACACCTGTTGCAGAGAATTTTATGTGATTTGACTGCACTGAGTTTAGAAAATTTGACTGTTTTTTTCTGCTTGCCCTGTAGATTTAGGAGAATAACAAAGACTGCCATGGATTCTGAGAAGACAAATGTGGTTTACAGAAAACCTCACTGAACTGAGGACCTCTGAAAATGAGTGTCATTACAGGTTCTGTGAGACTGCTGTATTTGTACAGGTAAAGACTGTAGTGATATCATAACGAGTTGTTGCAGTTATGATAACTATTTTAACTTATTTTTTGCTAGCTCCTTTCTGTAAACAAGAAGCACAGTCATACTCAGTCACTCTCCTTAGAAGGGAACCTTGGGGACAGGAGTAATGAAAAAAATAGTGTTGTTACAGATTAATTCTGGAAATGTATACTTAGATTTTTATGGTGTATCTTGTTTTGCAACACATAAAGGACAAAAAATTTGCTTTTGCTTTTCATGGGCACTGAGATAACCCAATTGTCAGTGATGCAAATGTTACCAAAGGCCACTGAATGAAATAATACAGTAGAATGAACCAAGCATGTAAGTTATATCCATTGTCACCTGAACTTTGTTTTCCATTTAAATGAGGCTAAAATGTACTTTTCACAGATATGAATACAACCAGTTCTTGAAGGATGCAAACATTGTCAGTGTATAATAAAGGATGAGAAAGGTCAAAAGGTTGGGGAAGTAAATCATTCCACTCAGAAAGCTAAGTACCCTGAAATTTAGATTACTAATCTTAATGTAATGAATAATCCTATAATGAGTAATCCATAGCTTGACCATATTAGAAAAAATGGCTCTTTGAAAAAAAAATAAAGCTATGGTTTCTTGCATTTATAGCTACATTGCAAATGGAAAAATAAATGAAATAAACCCACTAAACTATTAGCAAAAAATATTTTTAGAGTGTGGGAAGAAACGACATTGATTTTCAAGAATCTTGAGTACCTATTTCAATTGTATCACTGTACAGTGGAGCAAATGATTCATATATATGTATATATATACACATACAAATTTACACACATGTGCATATGTAAACAAGAACAAATTTGAAGGCTATCTTGTTTATGAAACTTCATTGTTGTGTATGAAGAGGAAGAAGATAAAGTCTTCTATCTACTCCTCTTACAACTGTAATTTGGATGGAGTGAGGAAGCGCCAATAATGCACCAGATTTTTATGGGAAAATAAGAAACTTTTACAATTTGTATGGCCAGCACATTTTTTTTGAGGGCAGTGATAGGGGAAATTTAGCTCTGTTGGAGAAAATATCTCCTGCAATCTGGCACATATGTGCTGTTAGATAACAGCATAGGATTGTGCCTTTATAATACAATTGAATTCTAAATAATTATCAGTCACAGCCCCTCTATAATACATGTAATTTTTATACCTTCTTGCCTTCGTTAAAGGAAAAGGAATACGGGTTATTTTCAGGAAGCCAAGTGGAAGTGCCTTTTGTAGCCTGTAACACTTAGAAACAAATTTATCAATAATGCTTATTCTGCACATCTGCAGAAATTTAGCCCCTTTCAATTACAAATCCTCCATAGTCTCCTTTTTGATATCTTTTTAGATTAGACCCATCAAATTCCTCCAAAGAAGGTAACTCAAAGTCACAGTCCTCCAAGGACATTTTTATCAAATCAATCCTTCATAAAGCTTGAAATGTATAAAAGCATTATTGAACAAATAAGAAGCAGCATCTGCTTTAACAATTACTTGGCTCTCTAATGAAATTTTGCAAACTTGTCTCCTTTAACTCCACTCTAACAAGTTCATGCCTGCCAGAAGAGGAATGTTCCTTTATTTAATTTTGCTAATTTCTCTTGAACAAACAGGAGAAGGAGACATGGTGGAAGGATAGAAAATGCAATATGCAAAGCCCAAAAGGCAGAGGGTAAAACAAAATAAAATGATCATCACCTAACAGGTAAATAAGTTTTGCATTAGTAGATTAAAAAACAAAACAAACTAACACCACATGTCACGGGACGACCGACTATCTTACAGTCCCGGACCATGTGGGTTTCGTGTGGCGCGAGGGAGGGGAAGAGGGGGAGAGGAGATTTACTGCATGACTCCACAACTTGTTTCAAAGACCAAAATTTACTACAGAAGCTGCAATGATACAAAGCAAGAACTCTTGTTAACAGAAACTCAGCTCAACTAGAATAGTTATTTCTAATTACACTAAAAGTTATGCTAACAGTAACTACTTAGTAAACAGAAAAGAATAGCTAATTTATACTAACTGTAAATACCCAAATGAATGAACTAGGCAAACCAATTCTGATCAACCTTACCCACGCGTTGCCTCAGCGGCCAGCGCACGCTCAATCCCAGGGCAGTAACTGCGGGAGGGCGTCCGCGTCCCCGGGGGCTCCGCCAGCTGGCAGACCCGCCGCCACCCGCCAAGAGCCCAAGACGGCCTCCGGGGCCAACCTGTTTGTACCCTTCGGGGGAAGGTGGCGGTGGAGTCGCTAGGCCAGCTGCAGTTCTCTTCACGCGGGCGCAGTCCCTGGCTCTTGGCTGCTGCAGGCTTCAGCTCTCCTCCGCCGTTGTTATGACCATCGCACCCACGGTCATGGGATGGGGGTGGCCGAGCACCCCCAAGGGCAGGCTAGCTGCCTCGCGCACTCTTCAGCGCTGAAGAAAGGAGTTTGAGTGACTGCGGATGACTGCTTGACTCTTGCAGTGGGGTCCCAAGGAGAGATCCCACAGCTGGGCTAAGAAGGAATTAATTCCAGTCCGCAATGGGGCCCCAGCAGTGAAAGCAGGCGTTATCTCTCAGGGTCCTGATGAGGAGGAGACAGCCCTGACCACAGCGCTTAACGCTGCCCCAGCGGTGAGAGGAGGCTTTTGTCTCTCAAGGTCCTGGTGGAGATAGTTCAGGCCGCAATTAACACTGCCCCAGCAGTGAGAGGAGGCTTTTGTTTCTCAAGGTCCTGGGGCCCAAGCAGGCCTTATCTCAAAGTCTTGACTTCCTCCCTTTTGGAGTGTAAAACACAGGAATTCAGGCTACTTGTAACTGGCACCAAATGTATATGGGGGGGAGGGGGGAAGCTGGGACCATTCCCCCACACCACAACTTCAAGTCCAAAGTGAGCAGCTCATAAAAGCATTAACACAGTGGCATATGTGATACATAAAAAGTACAGTATTCAAGAGACATCAATACCAGATGTGTTTGTTTAATAGCTCAAGCAATTAAGATGTGAAACAGACAGTCTTTTAGCCTCCTTAATTTTGCTTCCATCCTCATGTTGCTTTGCCTGAAGTTGGTTCCCTGGAGTAAATGGCTCCAGCGAAGCTGACAGCTGGGTGTTTCTGAATATACTCTCTTTCCTCATGATCCAAGCAGCTGATTGGAGCAGATTCCTGGTGCTCGGGTCTATTCATAATTAATCATAAAAAAGTGAAGTATCCATCAATCTTGAGTTTTCAATAAGTCTAGAGTTAACACTTTATAGATTCAAGAGGGCTTATTCTGAGTCAGGGAAAAGAATTTTAAGACAATTGTGAATAAGTAGGTGTCTTTTATTTGACTCTGACCTATCTTTCTATTGGCATTGTTATTGGAATTATAATATATTATTATTCTGCTCAGTGACATGTTTTTCTGGAACTGCTGCTGATGTACACTAATTTGTATGTGCTACTTTCAATAATTTCCCTTTCAGTCTGATTTTGAGATCTCAATACTTTTCCTCCTAGGACTGTGAAAATCAATGTCTTAGAGTCCAAGCGAATGTACAGAATAATTCTGGGTGTTAAATTGTATATAATTAATACAGACATTCAGTGTAGTTAATATGTAGTGATTACACAGCCTTTATGTATGTACATAGAGAGAGTTAGCATCAGGCTAAGTTTCAGCTATGTTACTCAAGTCCGATGAAGACGTAAAAGAAGAGAATGATCATGCCTCCAGAGGTTCCCAAAATGAGAATGAGGCCAGATGTGTACAAGGAGTGGTTTAATCTCTGCTACCCTAATCAGGCTATATCGAAGAGCAAGTTAGCATGGGTGGTACAAGCTATTCCTTTTTTCCAGTCAAGCCAGGAAGCACTGAAAAGCACCCTGCTCTGCGAAGCCTTTTGTTGTATGTAAGCAGGATGGCTCTGGGAACTTTATAATCCCTCAGTCTTCATCTTTGCCTAAACAGTTTCAGAATTTAGCCCTCAGCAAGAATATATTGGCAGATGCTAAAGACCTTGATGTTCCTTTGCTTTCTGAAAGATGTGCTAGTCCTCCAGGGACATAATGCAATTTTAGTTGAACAAAGAGGCATGCCTTGATTAGAGCTGAACTCAGAACAAACCTTCATACTTTTCATTTTTGTCTAATTGCTATATAGTAGTCTGCTTTTATGCTTCTTTATGCCTGAGAGTCCCAGGACTTTTCTCTGGAGTCATATTTCTAGGCCCATGTTGCCCTGTTACATGTTTCTCTGTCTTCTGATACTTTGTTTTCAAAGATAGTGTATACATTTGAAAGTCTTATCCTAATGCTGGTCTGCATCTTGCAGTGAAAACTGTTTACTTATTGTAAATAAGTTTCTTTTTGACATATCTGAAAAACAGATTGCATAGTCTTATTAACTGACTCTCTGTAATTCCACTGCATATTTGAGAAATTTGATGAATTCAGCCTACGCCAACTCCCTTGAGTGTTTCTCTATTTTGTAAGACTACAAAAAAAGACCAGCCTTGACATCTTGTTAATCTATAAGTCCCCCAGACACCTAACAGTTCCAAGAGCTGCTGATAGAGAAGTTATCTAATGTGATTATCAGGATGGTAATATTTATTATCTTGGAAGACTTTAACAACAACATAGCTAGAGTCTCCATCTGCCTGCTGAAATTTTTATCAAGCTTTCCTTCAAGTAGTCTTGACTCACACATTTATATATAGCATTATCTACCTGAATGCCTGAATGGGATGTGGAACCACAGTTCCTTCCAGTTTCCTTTCACAGTAACAAAGAAACTTTGACTAGCAGGAAAGACTCTCGAATGATGAAGGAAAAACTTCCAGAGATGAAAAAAGAGACTGTGGAACTTAATCTCTTGAAGGATAGGAAAGAACATTGTCCTGATTACATTCAGGCTAAAAGCAGAGCTCATGCTTTCTGCTTAATTTTTACTCAGAAGTTCTTCACAAATGCTAACACTAAAGGAGCTGAGGTAGGTAGCACACAATGTATGTGGCTGAGCAAATGATAAACTTTCCTTGTAGAAAGTGGGTCCTTTGAGACTATCAACTCCTCGTGATGCAGGAAGGGAAGATAGGGTCACCTGTATCGTGTGAGTATCTCAAATAGCTTTATTAACTGTGACTTCAGGCACCTGACTATTTTTTCAGACCAATATCTCATTCAGCAACAAAAAGCAGGGCAATAAAGATAGAATGGCAATAAATTTCAGATATTTTTAATTTTATGTACATTTTTTAAAATTAAAGCATATCCTAATGTTTAACCAAAACATTATTCATTTTTTATTTTTTAACCTAGACTGAATTTATCATAAATATTTGCCAGTGTAGACAACCACACTTTTAAATTCTATCTCTAGAAAAAAAAGCCAGAAAGAGAAAAGGTTAACAATTTTTCCTGTTTAATTCCTGCTTATATGTGAAGGGAACATGCCTTATAAAACCTGGAAAAGGAGACAAATGAAAACCTTAATGTAAATCTGTGTAACTGCACTTCGTTCAGTGGAGCTACTCCTCTTTATACTACCTTGAGATGTAGACCACTTTTTAGAAAATGCTCAAAATGCACTGCACATTTCCTTATGCTCAGGAATTTCTTATCAGTTTGACAATAATACAATATTAATATGAAGTGATAACACTTGCACAGTGCAGTGTTATTATGCCTTCAAAATAACATTTACACAAAAATTAAACTTTATTTAATTTTACAGGAAGGAATATTTTATAGATGTGTGTGTATGCATGTCTAGGCAAAGCACAATATGGGACTTTAGTTTGTTTATTTTCCCACAAATTAAAACCAAAGCAAGCAAACTTGTATTGCTGGAAAAAGTTTAGATTGTAGTCTGCTCAGGCTACAGAAAATTTCAGCTGAGAATATTGCACCTGTCAACTGCTTTTCATTTCAAGGAATTAATCAAGCTGACTGTTCAGAGAGTTTTTGAGAATGTTCATTATTTCAGCTATTAATTTTTAAAAGCAGCAAATGTTGCAAGTCAACAGCATCCATAAGAATTGATTTATTGTGCAATTTGCTTCATGCTACTGGAAGGAAAGAAAAGGTTTTGTGTATCCAGTACTCCCCCTGTCAATTTTATGAGGCACCTACTGTATGTGATTCTTTATTGTTTTAAGGAAAATTATTTAGCTGAAATTTATAGAATCTTTTTTACGTTGGTGTTACCCCCATATGAATCAGTGAGAGCTGGCCACTTCGAAGAATTGCAAAATTTAGCATTAAAGAGAATGAGAAACAAATGTAATTGCATAGAGGAATAATCACAGAAGTGCAATCTAAAAGCAGTGGGCTTTTGCCCTAAGACTCTGCTTGGCATCAATACAGTTCTTTTGGCTTCAGTGTCAGTGAAGTCTATTAAGTGTTATTCTTTTCTAACATATATTTGATGTATTTTACTATGGCTTCCATAGACAGAAGTTTTACATTATTTGGTCAAACTTGGCCAGAGGGCAGCTTCTAATTAGTGTGTTATTTAATGAAGCTTCTTGCCATAGACTGTAAGTGTCCTGCCTGTTTTGGGGAAGAAGGGTAATGATATCTCAAATTAAGACATTAGGCCTTATCAGACACACTAATGCACAGTGTCTGAAGTGCCTGAAGCTCTTCTGCTAAATATGGTTTACAGAATGATATAATACAGTCATCTGGTACAAAAGTACATCCTGTGAACAATTTTAATCCCTGGTATGTAGCACCTTCTCTATAGCAGTGGCTAAAAGCCTGGTCCTCTTGTCATCTACGGGAATTCAATTAGGGCTAGAATTCAACCTCTGCTTCTTTAGGTGATATAGTATAGCCTGAACTTGAGGTCTCTGTTGCTTGCACATCAACAGTAAAAGTAACGGACAATGTGGAACCCTGCTATTTTATACAAATTAAATGCACTGCAGGGATTCCTTCCCTGAACGTCGGATATAACACACAGACTCCATGCTCCTGTAACACTGATCTGACTGGAGAGCATCAGGTTTGAACTGCTTATGCAAGGGTCCAAAAGGGGAAAAAAAAGAAAAAGAAGAAGGAACTGTTCTAAGAGTGAATGGATTTTCTAAGAAGTTTAGAGGGAAATATAGACTTGCGGGGGAGCACAGATCTTCCAAAAGTTTTTTAAGAATACAAAATAGGGACATAAATCTGGTTACTTTTTTGGCCTAAAAATCTTGCCCATCCAGATAGAGGACATTACACATTTCATGAAAATGCCCAATATTATTAAAGAAATGGAAGATCTTCTCAGTCCTTTATGTTCCTAAAACTGTGGATCTGAGGATCAAAGATCTACACTAACATGATGAAAAGGAAAGGCCATATAACATTTTTATGGTGTTTGTCTGCTTGATAGCTTTGCTCAGGAAAATATTAACTCACTTTGGTCTTTCATACCTGAAATATAGTCCAGATTATGAAATGAATAACATTGCATTTGCTCTGACTGGAGAAATCCAGAGTGCAGGGAGGCACTATTTGTTTTACAAATCCTTTTTATATTACATATCTAAATATTCCATAGATAAAAAAGACATGAGAGACTGCTCACATATACTTTTTAAAAAGAAAAGACAGTGTAGGATGACATTTCCTGAGCAGTTTTACAGGGGACAGCCACAGAGAACATAAGGCTTTTATGCACACATTTCCCACACAATATTTTTACTTCCCATTAACTTCTTATTAATAGCATAAAGTCCCTAAAAAACAGAGAGCTTAGACTGTGCTATAAGACCTTTATAGAACTATTTATGTGTCTTAGCTTCAAGCTTTCATATAACCCTTGAGTGGGCATTCAATGACACCAAAACACACCTGTAGGGGGCTTGTGGGTTAAGCAATAAGTGGCGAGTCCCCTATTGGGACATTACTCTTATCATTATTATCTTGATCCTCAAAAATATTCAAGCTGGTAATGATTTTATGCTACCTACTGTGTAAGATTTCAGCTTCAATGTAACATTTAATAAAGCATTATCTGTGGAGTTCAGTGGTGCTGTATTGATAAGAGTTGTCTTTAGAAGACTTTGTGAGGCTGAACTGTGGTGGCTGTGGAACACAAACATGAGAAATAATGAAATAAAAACAAGCTACATGATATTCAGAGATAAAATTTCATTGAAACTAATGAAGAAAAATAATAGCAAAAGGAAAAATATTGTAGAAGCAGAATGCAAACAAATAAAGCAATAGCAAAGAAGAAAGACAAATAACGAGCAAACAAAGAAATGAAGAACAAATAATAAAATAATAACAAATAATGAACAATAACAAATGAGACTTCAAAAGTAATCAAAGTGAGGAAGAAAGGGAAAGAGTGCCTTATACAAAAAGCAAATTAGCGCTCTGGGCTCTTGAGATCAACAGCTCATATTCCTCTCATGGGTATAAATGGGTTAGGGAACATTTTGCCAAAGTTTTGCACATCACAGTAAACACCTCACAGTTTCCTGCATTAAGTGTTCATTGAGAGAGGCCTCAGAGCTGCTAACCCCTTGATTAACATGCAGGTTCATGGATGGAGTTTTATATGGGGAAGCGGGTTAATGGATGGATCTTTGCATGGGGAATCACATAAGTTGCTTTGTGCTTGCCTCACCGTTTACTCAAAAATAAAAGGCATGGTAAGTGTTCAGGGGAATCTGTCCATTAACTTCAACCATCTTTGGATCAGGCAAGAAAGCAAATATGTTCATGAATGAACAAGCAGAAACCACGTATTTACTTTTTATGAATGTTGGTTTCCTTCCCCTTCTCTATAAAAGAGACATCTGTTTGGCATTGGTCAGAAGAAAAAAAAAAAAAGATGGAAGAACTTTCCATTTGCAAATACATCTTCTCTGAAATTGAAATGCTTCGTAAAAGCATGCACATGTAATTTTGGCAAAAAGAAGACCACTTTTTGACATTTTTAGAACAAGATGGTTTAATTTCTCCTTCAAAATGACTAAACTTCTATTATTATATATATTATTATCACACTGTATTTTGGGATAAGTCAAAATCATATTGCAACACTAATTTAATCAAAATGAAATGTTTTGATTGTTCAAAATCAATTTCCATTTATTCATTTTAGAATTTTCTTTCATTGGGCAATTTCCCTTCTAAATTGAAATAAGGGTAGATTTGAAAACTTAATACGCTACGTAAAGTACTTATTCTTTGTGCATCTCTGTTCCTAGTATTGTGTAGTCTTTAACAATGGCACCTTCAGTGAATAAATATTTTAGGAAAAACATGTGGAAAAAGCATTACATTACTGCCACTCTCTATTTGACTTTGGGGATATGACAAAAATAAACACACAAATAAAGTATGCAAATAAAGTGGGAATTTCAGGGGAGATGGGAGCTAGTGAGCGAGATGGTGTAGTTCTCCATCTGCAGCGAAGTTGTGCACTCTGCTACTGAAGCAACACAGGAAGCAGAGAGAGAGATGACGGTATTTGATCCAGTAGTTAGGGCACTCTTGAATGAACTGTCTCTTCCTTACTTCAGGGTTTGGATCAGTTCCTCGTGTCTTCCTGTCCCACCAGTAGGGCCAGAAATAACTCTTGTCTGAAAGGAGAGGCATCGTGTGATGATGCCACATGCCACTGAAATGGGCACTGCATTTATATGCCACAGCAGGTGTTCTGAAGGGATGCATCCGTGACCCCGTTTGTGCTCCACTGATTTCAACAATCAATCAACTTCAGATAGGATAAGTCATACTGAAAAATTCCTGTCCTTCTCTACAAATGACTTCCATAGCTGTCCCAAACACCTTGCATGTGGCAGCAGTGTGCCCGCCTCATGCCCCACATTAACACACTTGCTTTGAAGAACAGATTATCTTACAGAACAAAACCCTCCAACTCTGATTTTGGTACACTTTCTGTCTTTCATGTTTAGAATGCTGTCTTGGCTTTATACAACTTACTCGTTTAAGACATTGGATTTTAATGACGTAGAAAAGCACTGAGCCAGCTGTCACTGTATTACAAATGAGAGTTTGAGAGCGAAAGCAATGAGAGTTAGAATCCACGAGGACTAGAGTTATTGCAGGAAAGGTCTAAGGTCCTCTTTCTACACTGTTGACTGTGCAGGCATTATTGGATTGGAGGCAGACATTTTTAAAGTAGCAAGGAAGGCTATAATATTGAAATTTTTAAGTAAATTATGTTTAGATTATCCTAACCAGACCCAAAAGTGAATACCCTTCCTTCTTTTTCCCCACCCTCACAGCCTCTGACAGGCTTCCTTTCTGACTTCAAATTTGGTTTACCAATTTGATAGGGCAAACCAGACAGATAACTAAGGGTATATGGACAATGACATGGAACACTGGGTCCACTTGTGTTAGCTGTAGAATAAAAGACACCCCTGCAACAGTTCACCTGGCTTCTGCCTGACCTAAATGGCAGAGTTGAGGATCCTGATGGAACCTTGTGCTAGTCAATGTCCTGACATTGCTGCTTGAGATCCAGACCTTAGTTTGCAGATGTTTGCACAATGTTAGTTTTACCAGTGGCAGTAATGTTGCCTCAGATGCCTTTGATCCATGCTTGAAAGCTCTAAGGGCCTGGAATTAGAACCACAAAGGTTTTTCTTTGCAATTATAACTGAACCTCTAACTTAGCCCCTGAACTTCTAGTTTTGAGAAACTCAAAAGGATTTAGGCAGCTTTGCTAGTCTAACTTTAACCATCCTCCTCTTTCTTTTGTTTTGCAGAAATGGATGAAAAAGTCTTGAGGTCAAGTGCTAGTTATACTAACAATTTTTCTGCTGAACCAGGATACTGGAAATCCAGTACACAGAGGGGTTTATCTCTTAAAATTTCCTTGCCTTGAGTCAAAGCTGGATTCATCAGGGAACTCAGTTTATGTTAACTAGTATCATTATAACATAAATTGAAGTTAGAATAAATGTTGTTATGTAGTTCTAAAAATAACAGTTTGTGCTGGCTTGAGACTTAGAAGATTCGTTTGGGAACAGGCACATTTTGTGAATAATTAAAACATTATCAGAATCTTTTATCCAACTTTCTTCATTATTCAGCAGCATAATCTATTTTAACATAGCCTAGATTTTGCACTCATGATCACAGTGATGATCACAGATGCTAAGACTTTATTTTGAAAAAACTTCTCTGTATAGTATATCATATTTCTGTATAAACTGATCCATGGCTGTTAAATTAGCCCTAGGGAATCCTGTGTTGTTGGCATGGGTATCACATAAACATCCTGAAACCACTGAGGAAAAGATAATTGAAATATATTTAACAGCCTGACCAGCAAATCAAGTCCAGGCTAGTTTATTCAGTGCTCAATAATAACCACTGAATGCTGCAATAAGTAGTGTTTATATCAGTACAGTTCTAATGGGGATAATGTGCAGAGTTTAAATTTGGGTATAAGTATGAATTAACTCCACTGAGTTTAATGATGTTTCCCCAGATTCTTAGTTACAAATGTGAGAGAAGGTTTGGTTCTAGTGGTGTTTCTAACTGCAGGAGAGGGGAATAGAAAGTCAAAATGGCTTCTGTCTGTTGTATCTTTACAGGGAAATTTCTGCAGGGCTGGCTAGGGTGAAGAACATGCGCTCCAATTTACCCTGTACGTAAAGACTTGAGATATACCTTTAGCTGATCCATTTGTATGGCCACGCTTCTGTGTGTGAAACTTCATTCTCCATTGGAAGTTCACTTTGGGTTTGAGAGAATAGGAGAGGAACACGGGAGAGCTGGAAGGAGATGATGCGTTCAATGAGAGTCCTAAATTCAGGCGGATTTTAAGGTCAGAATTAGGTCTCAAATTTCACCCAAATTTCAATTTATGTTAAAATTTTTCTAATTATATTTTGATTGTCATCTGCTTGATATTTTGAAAATATTTAACCTTTACTTTTTCCTAAATTGAATTGGATCCAAATTACACCAGGGACTTGAGAAACATTAAAAATGGGGGTAAAGTAGAATCTGAAATTAATGTACTGCTTTAAATTATTTTCCTCTGTTTTGTGGCTCTGCCTGCATTAGAATGAACTCTGTGCCTTATTCAATTAATGTCCTCATGACAGCACTCAGAAGTGAAGAGAGTTAAAAACTCACAGGGGAACTGTAATGGTAATGTGTCCTGAGAGATATTCATTTGGCCCCAGCTGTCCATTTTATTCTAAGTGCTACATGCTTTAATATACATAGACTATCATTTACATAGCAAGTGGCTATGTGAGATGAATTATTTATTTTGTGACAAATACCTAATACCCAATGTACTGTCAAATACAAAGAAGTTCCTTATTTGACCCCCATGTGTAAATTTGCATTAGAGAATTCATTATCTTTGCAGATAAGTCACATTGAAGTTATGTGCACCTACCTGTCAGTGGAACTGCAGATTATCTCGGCTTTGATTTAATTGGACTATTTGCTGTTATGCCATACCTATACAGCAAGGAACCTGATTTTTAAGCTCTGTGTGATAGAATCTGCTTATGTATGTAACAGCTGTACTTCTAATGCAAAAAAGGGTAGGTGAAATAGAAAGACAAACTCAAATTATGATGAAAGCATTATGAAAGTCTGTAATTTGTATGTGAGACAAATTGAACCAGGATTTCTTACCTCTGGTTGAAAAGAGATCCGAATATAAACCTCCTGAGATCAACAAGACAATAAAATTCAGTCTACTTTCCCCAGGCAATAGGTGACCTGATCTTATGCAGCCAGCTTCATGTTTACATTCCAAAAAAGTTAAAGAAGTCAGCTTGAGTAAGAAATTGTATCATATCAGATTTATTATTTCTTATACTGTGTACAGTTTTGTTCATCCTCACGAAGTCTCACATTAATCTTTGATACTTTCTCTCTCCCTTCTCAGGATCTAAATCTCATATTAACCATTCCTTTACCTTCTAGATACTTGTATCCTCTACAGATTTTAGAATATGAGAACATCCTTACACCTTTCTCAGGGCAAACAATTCTTTGATAAATTTGAGGCCTGTCAGCATGTCTATAAATGACAGTGAATAGGATAGGATAGGATAAGATAGGATAGGATAGGATAGACCTCAGTGTTTGGTGCATCTGAGATAAAGGAAATGCTGATTTCAGAAATGTTGCATTTTCTCTCTGAAGATGGGCGCACTTCAAAAGGCTCTGGATTTAAACTGTGTGTACAACACACTAAATTCAGGTTTTTACATAATTTGAGGCCATAAACAATATTAAAGATCTCACATAAACAGGCCTTCTTATAATTTTTTATATGCTTACCCTTTGATTTGACATTTGACATACCATGTGGAGGGAAAGATAAATAAAACATTTCTGAAATTTGACAGAGACTTTACCTGGGATAGAGTCTGAATGGGAAGTTCAGGTCAATTTTTCTGAATCAGTCTAGTTTCCCATCCTTTACTAAGATACTATTTCTGAAGCTGCTGCCTTCTAGGCTGGGTACTTTTAGCAGCTCTACAGATGAAAAGGAGTTGATGGTACCCAAAGATTTTCATTCTGTAGGTTAGTTGGTACAGTCACAGACTTATCTCAGCCAGAAGGAGTTTATGCCTGTTAAGTGAGCTGAAAATTAATGTCGACCCCTGAAAGAAGCTCCTCTGTAGAGGAAGAATTTGTTTATCTGCACTTTGGCACATCTTGGATAATGAAAGCCTTTAAAGCACAGTAGTCCAATTACAGACCTGGTATGAATGGGCACAATGCCATAGAAACCAGCCTAGTTGCACCCACTCACACCAGGTATGAATTTGGCACGTTGCCTTTGTCAATGGCAAAACAATGTTTTCAACAAATTTCCTGGCAGTAGCTATGCTGCATGGAAAATGCATTCATTTAGTATGTTTATTTGCATAACAGATCTGAGCTTCAGCACAGTTTATTATTCGTTATGCAAGCTCATTCCCTTCCCAGCCAGCAATGAGATGCACATCAGAAAGGGCAGTTAGAAATTTTTAGAAGTGAAGAGAACTTTTTCTGTTTGCTTTTATTAGAGGGTAATACTGATCCTGTAATCTGCTTCTACTTCTTTCTCCACCAAGACACAACTTGAACACTGGGCCAAACCCTTCAAAAATAGGAGTTCAGCAATAGATAAATATAAGGTCCTATTCAGGCACCTGCCTGATTTTCTGTAGTGCTGTGTGTTCTCTGGCTTTACTGTTGATGCATTCTTTGATTCTTAAACAATTGCAACGCAACTCACAGAATCTCAGCTTTTAATCGGGTAGAGACCTGAATATGGGTTTAGGAGGCCAAATTTAGGCTTTTATTTCAAAAATCTTGCCCCAGAGTATCAGAAGGATTGATCATGCAACTTAAATCTTCCAGTAAGAAAACTGTCTGTAGGAGGTAGAGGATAAGTTTTTTTTCTATGGGGAAGAATTCTAATCTCATCTACTGCTCTATATGAAATTCTTTGTATTTGGTGGTATCCAGTCTTTAGTGGTGAAGCTTTAGCAGTCAGATAGTGCACGTGGACAGTTTTCTGAAAGCAAATGAGTTCAGTGCTATAGTCTTCAGTTCAGATAGGCTACAGGAAAGTTAAGTGACACATATAGAAACTGTCCCATAGTGTCATCTATCTGTTTCCCCCTGTACCCACATGAATTCTTTACTAAAACAGAAAGTCTTCAGAGATTTTTTTGTTCACTCTTAGAAGTAAAGAAAATGTATGCCCCCTAACTTTAGAGAAAACAATGTATTTTGTGACACTTGGGTTGACTGCTCAGGGCAGACTGTTTATCACACTGGGGTCTGCCTGTAGGGAACAGAGGCTCCCTAGCTGGGTCCATGACTTGTGTATCCTTTTCCTACTGCAGTCAAGCTGCTTGTAGCTGCTCAAGTGAGAAGAAGCTTTTGAAAAAGGAGTATGTGAACAGGGTGTTGCAAATAGGAGTTTTCCAAGGGGAGGTTTGAGAAAAGGATGGTAAATGTGGGTAAACATGCAGTTGAGCAGTATGATACATGAAGCATAACCAGAAAGCTAGGGCATGATCTTCTTTTACCTGCAATTGCAAGGGCTATGTACACCTGAGGATGCCTCAAACCATGCCCTATACTGGGAAGTTGTATGATATGTATTTCTGTACCAGGAAGGGATGAAAGGGATATTGTTGTAGAAGATGTGTTAAAAAGCTTCAACTAAGATATTCTCTCAGAGGTGAGGAAGAGAGCTACAGGAGGAAGCAGTTAAGGAAAGAAACATCCATGGCTGCAAAGACATTGGGCCTTATGCATGCAGAGACCTCCAACAGCACAAAAACTTATTTGTTCAATAAGTACACAATAGTATGGATAACAGGAAGCAATTTTGCTATTCTGCAGGAAAGAAACTGGCTTTGTCTGAAAGGACACAGTGGGGCTCAGATCTGAATAGCACATGCTGAGATCAAGAATGAAATCACAGTTCCAGCAAGGGAGGCTCTAAACTCACAGATAAGAGAGGAAAAGTCTCCAATCACAAGGTGCCTGGGATCACTAGAATGAAGCCACCAAGAAATAAAAGGTGCTGGTGGTGGTGGTAAAAACTTGGCCATGTCTATCCCAACTTTTCCAGCAAATCTGCAAGATGTGATTTTTTTCCTGTTACTGATAAATAGGCAGTTTGAGTGGGACTGACCTGCAGATTTCTGTTAGGAGTGCCAAATCTCATAGTCTGATAGAGGCAAGGCTGCTATAGCTCCAAGTTCCCAGGTCCAGTAAGTAGCAAGGCTGAGCACGTTAGGCACACTCACACTGTACACAAACACATTCATATGTGGGTGACCACACAGATTAACACAGACAGAAATAGTCATGCAAACACAGATGGCACAGACGGCTTAATCCTGTCCCTCTCTCTGGCTTTTCAGAATGAAGGTTCATTATTGGGAAATACACACACACATATACATATACAATGTGGACCGCCCCAGTAGTTGGCCGTAAACACTCAGGCCTATCCACTAACTGCCCCTGGATCCCTGATAATCACATAATCTAAAAATTTCAGCTCATAGATGTCTACACGAGGCAGTTGTCCAAATCCCCCTTTTGGCCACCATCAATATGCTCAGTGAAACCTAGACAAGTATTCAGCTCATTTTAAAATAAATACTGGTGGCCAGCTGAATCTCTTAATAGGCTCAAATAGTGTTGTGTAAATTAAATGGAGAGCTCTCCATTTACCATAATCGCACGTAGTCACCTATTGCACTTATCCACACCTACATGGAAACACCTACATTTACGTAGGTGTTACCAGTAGTTAAACAGGCGGTTTTCTCAGATTTTTAATGGGAGGTCCTGCCTTTCTTATGGTAGTACATGATATAGGAAGATGGCTGCCAGTTGCTGAAACACATCATCAAAGCCAAGATATATCTGGGTGGTGGAGGAGGGAGCTTGCTTTCTTTGTGGTCAAAACAGAACTCTAAAGAGAGCAGCAGAAGTGGGGAATAACAGGTGGGGTCCTGAAAGAAAGTGAAGGGGGAAGCTGGGAACTGAAATTGAAGCCAATTTCATCTCCAGTAGTTAGAAAAAGGAGAGAACTCCCCATTATCCTGGAAATGGAGAGCATCAGACAGCTCGTCCTGCTTGCTTGCTTGCTTTTTTTTAACGTACACTTCAGTTTGAAAAATGCGGCATGATACAGAGAGAGCAAGGTTCAAAGACCAAGTGAGCTGAAGTAGAGAGGATGGATGAGACAGAAGAGTTACAAAGAGATGATAAGCTGGTGAGTCTATCCCCGAGGTCAGGAAATCTGAAGGTGATCTTCAACATTCCTTTTCATCAAAGACCTACAGCAGAAACATTTGCTGTGCTAGTGACTGTGCAGCATACAATGAGCTTCATGTCCTCCAAAATATATGCTAACAGTTAAAATTATGTAATAAATGTACATTGTTTATAGTTCTATTTGAATAACTAGGGGAACAAACATTCTTCTATGGTTTCAGAAGATGGCTAGTTTGGAGTGCAAAATATTTTTGTAAGCCCTGTCTCAGGGCAGTTATTTAGGCCATGAATTCCCAAACCTGCATGTGTGTATTGCTAAACTCATGTTCTTTCATATCCATCATATTCACCAAAGGTTCAGAACTGCAAATGTAAGCTTCAGTAATATTTTACCTGTTTTTACAGGTGACCACTTTAGCACACAATGACAAATAACAACTGTCATCCTGGCAGTCAGGGGGAAAAGGTTTTAAAATGTTTCTTAATATTTCTGTAGGAATGAACAATGATTGTGTGAACTCATGGAACAGTAGCATCTTCGTGCTTTCTTTTTGGTGTAAACACTGGGATAGTTCTTTTTGGGAGCTTTTCTATCTATGGAATAGTCAATAATTATTTTAACTCTCCTGATGTGTTGGTGTTGATTCATTGTTCTATGGTGAGCCAACCTGTACACGATGTTTGTAAAGTTGGCAAAATGCATATTTATGACTGAGGTTTTTCTTTCCTTCTTAAGGAAAACATCCTTGGTCACTAAAAAACTGCATGTGTGATCAAATTTAATGACTTAATGAATTCCTTTCCTAAATGAAAGCCTTATGTATAGACCTAAAGCTTAGAAAGGGATTTTCCATTGCCCTGGATGGCTTTTAGTTTCGGATTTTGAATAGTCTGCCTGTTTGAACTAAGGCCAACTGAATTTTTATTAAATATGAGTGATCAGTTATGAGAACTAAGTAACATTATTCAGATCTGATATGAGATGTTACATAGGGACTCCAAATACTCCAAATTCAATCAAGAATGAAAGAAGTCCTTCTTTGGTAAGTATGAGACAATAAAAAATAGCAGGGTGCTGGTTCCATGCAATGTTTCACCAATATATTGCCAATTTAATTCAATATCTTCTTTTCTCTTCCTTGTTCTGTATCAACCTATCTATAATAGATTAAATAAGAAATATAATATGCAGTAGTTTTATACTAGTTCTTCTACAGTCTAGTATAGTAACCAAAAGATAGCCTCTTTGATGTGCTACTATTTCCCTGGTCCACAACAGCCATTAGCAGTGATAGAGGTGGACTTGGAGCCACTACTGTATTGTGGTTTCAGCCTTCCTAATTCAATGAAGTCTCGGAACTTCATTTGGAGGAGTGAATCCGTGACACGTTCAGCTTTACTGTGACTCCTTCCTGGATCACTTCCTGGAACTTTACTGCTTGTAACTCTATCTGGAATGATGAATCACCCCTAAAGGACATTACCCATTTCCATTGCATCAGAGTCATTACTTACATTTGGCCATGAGCTTCAGTTCCATTGAACCTCTTCTTTCAAAAGCCCTTATTTTCCTCAGCTTATATGGTTTACATGGAGTCTATTATACCAGCACAAGCTTCAGCAGCTTATTTTCTCTTAATGATCTGAAATTATTCATTGAATATTCTAGGATCAAGTTATTTACTCAGGTCTTTGAGAAACATAGAAACTTTATGGGCTAACGTTGTTTTGATGCTTACATTAGATTCATCCCATTGTACGTTAGCACTTTTTGTTGAACAGGAGCTGTGATATACAACCCAAGGGAGGGGTGAAAAGGTGACACTTGAATGCACTTTTTCCTTACTATGAAAGAGGGACTAGATGAATATAAAGCCTCTTTCATTAGAATGCTTTTTTCCCTCCACTGGTCTCCAGTAATTCATTACTGGGCTTATGGCAAAATCAGTCTGTTGGGAGCTGGAATGTTGTCTGAAGGAAAATATAGTGTGGAGCAGAATTATAATCCACACAAGGCCTGCCAGTTTCTGATTTGTCTGAGATGTGATCACCATTGGAGAAATGGTGCTGTTGCTACTTGAATTGATTACATAACCTTCCTTTATTGTGCTTTTAAGTTTAGGTCAATGGTATTCAAAGATGGAGACAGATACTCTTTGATGTGAAGTGTTTAAATCAAAAGAGAAAATGAATAAATAATTAAACTGTCTGCCTAATCATGATCTGAAAATTAAACTAAGTATTCTCTGCCTTGCTGGGGAATATGCGCGGTATGATCCAAAGGTAGTTTATGATAATGAAATAAAATAAGGCAAATAATTGTTTGATTTCTATACTATTTTGCATATTTTCTTATTAATTTGAATTATTATGAAGCATCTATCATGTTATGACAAGACTGTGGCATGTGCCTGAGTGAACAATGGATCAGTGGATACATTTATAGGAATACACATGAGGTAGTATTCATACACTCATTCTTTTTATGTCATGTTACCTACACCAATTAAAAAACCGGAAATGCACCAAAATGAAAATTAGGTCTGTAAAAAAACTTAAATACAAATGTCATGCTGTTCACAATGCCAGTTGTACCAATGCAGTTATCCCACCTGTATTCCAACAAACTGAAATTAATCAGTTTTAAAACTTTGAGCAAATAAATGTGACACAAGAAGAGAAGATGGGGGAGAGAGATGTAGAGAGAGAAAGATTTCTGGACCTCAGAACCTAGAGAAAACATGAGACTTTTGTACTTTATTACATGATAGAAATCCTTTTTTCTTTTCTTCCTTCAAATGTGATTTGCAAAATATCTATTTTCAGCAGGATACTAGTTCTTAGAATATATTTTAGCACTGCTCTTCTGGGAGGAATGCTGGATGCTGCAAAATAGTATTCATTTGGCTGCTTAGCTTTCAATTAAATGGTGCAATATGAACTGCAGTTATACAGGCAGGAGGATGGTCTAGACGAACCACTGCTATTTTGATCAAAAATATTTGTCGCTCTGAACATAGCATATAAACCAGATGCTGTGAATAAATGCTCTCTTTTTATGGCTAGTTAAATCAGTACTTGTACTTCTGTGAAAAATTAATGTAAAGGAAATTGCAGATATGGGAGACTTACTCTAGACATTATTTTGTGCAAATGTAACAGAGATGGATAAAGGTAGGTTTAGTTTAACATTTTGAAAAAGATAAAAACAAGATAATATATTTTATAAACAATTCAGAAGGAAGAGTACCAGGAATTTTGAAAAAGGCTTGGGAAAGAGGAATTATTTACAGTAATCAATTTATCAGATTTAAATTATGACTCTCTAAGGACTTATTAGTCATATCAAGACTTCCATAACAGCCTCAAATAAATGTGTCAGTCATAAATTCCTAGAAATGTTGACCATACAATGGAAATGTTCCACTTGCATGAAATGACACTCTTTTTTCTCCTAGTTAATTTGATGAGTATAATACACTGGATGAATATATCTATCAGTAGAATTCAGAAAAAATAAAAAAATGGGAAATTGAGTGCAGTGGTGCCAAAACTTAATGTTTACAGACTTCATTTTAACTTGTCCTTAAAATCCTCCATAATTCAATGCTGAGTGACTGTGGATGAAAGTTTAAAACATTTGACAGAGTAGTCCAATTCAGTTTTGAGTGCAGAAAGGTAGTCTGATTATGGCCTATGCACCAAATTTTAATTTTCGAGTGTGCATTCTCTGTGATCTTCTCTATGGTCCCCATGACCATATGAAGATCACGGAGGTAGACCAGAACAAGAACAGTCCTAACAGCAAAGAGCTGTGTTCAGACATGGTCCTAAGGGGTTTATAAAAACAGCCCCCATCACTTTGTGTCTCCCACCCTCTGTCAGGGTGTGCATACCTCATACATTACAGCAGAACAACCTCAATCACCCATGTCAGTTATAGGGAGCAAATGAGATGCGTCTGGGAGTTTCTGCTTTGCTCTCCTCTGTAGATAGTGACCCATGCACCATGCAACTCAAGGTGAAAAAAGAACCCTTCTATATGGTCTGACATGGACAAGGGAGGTCTGCGTCCTACACTACTCATCTCTGGGACAATGTTAACCCCTTCTATAGCAAGAAACTTTGCTGAGAGGTTCTCTGGAACCAAGTGGATGTCTTTTCCTGGTCCTACATTGCTCTGTGTTAACTCAGAGTTACATTCACAGTCTAGCTATGTCCATTGGAGGAGTGCAGGTTCTGCTTGGTGTAGAGGATGGACAGAACTTACATGTCTTGTAATGTTATTTGACTTCATCTTGGCAAAAATTTAGCAAGGTTGTCTACACTATTGAGAGCCTTGAGACATATCAGTACATACCGGACCCAGTTGCTCAGGGTGGATTTGAGCAACAACAGCTTTGACATTTAGGTCAAATCTCTGAAAGGTCCTGAAATGAACCTTAATTCAGTGTAATATAAATATGTATAATAAATTGGAATTTTCAGATTTTAATTCCTCAAAAAAAAAGAAGCAAAACTTGCCTGTTTTAGGCTGATACTGTATTAGATACTCATATTTACCTTTAAAAAGACAGCAATAGAGAACTGATAATAAAAAATTGAATTCCCTTACAGTACATAATGGTTATGAATAATGGTTTTGCTGGACCAAATTACACTCCATTAGTAGAATTATCAGCCATATGCCCTTGTATAATTATTGTCAAACCTTGACTCAGTGCAGCTAAAACCCTCATATGAAGACCCTCTCCATTCCCCCATGAAATGTGGAATAGTAAAAAGAAAAAGATAAGGACCTTATAATACATGTAAAATACAGGCACAGCTCATTTCTCCAAAACACGAGTCCTCCATATAGATTGGGAGAAGCAAACTTGCATTTAAGATGTACGTCTTTAATGAAGTCCACAACAGATAAATTTGCATTCCAAATCATATCAGAGTGGTATAAAAGGAATTCTGTTCCATAGTCTTAGCACTGAAGACTTTCTGAGGATTTTCTGTAGCTTCTTTTTGTAAATTCAGAAGGGAAGAGGTGAAAGCTTACTTTCAGCTATCACAGCAAAAGGAATAGGGAAAGGTCATACAGTATAGCTCTTTCTCCCTTTTGCTGTTAAGTCAGGGAAATAAAATTTATCTTTATTGAATTTCTGTGCTTTATTCCATCCGATTTGCTTTCTTATCATAATAAAAAAGTTTCATCATTTTCCTGCTGTTGAGAAATGACACCTTTAGGTACCTGAGACTTCAACTTGCCAGCTTGTAACAGATCTTCTCTCAAGGGTTTCCCACTATGTTTTACAAAGGTGCTGTCTTAGGCCAGCGTGCTGGCATCAGCTCTGGGAGTTGTCACCTCCTCTCCTGACAGCTGCAGATGAAATGTTCTGTCTGCCCAAGTGGAACCCAGACTTGGATGGTTCTTGTTTGCATTGCTTGTACTGGATTTCATCCAAGGCCTAGCTCTATTTATTAACTGTCACAGGCTTACAAGAAGCTGCAGCTGTCACAGAAGTGGGTGTCTTTGCCAATAGCATCAATAGATGTTTTAATGTGCTTATGAGGAGAATTCTGGACCTTGGATCTTCTATGTTTTAGTCCCCTCTAGATAGAAGTTTATTCCTTTTGCTTTCCCTTTATCACACGTGCATTAGTTTTTAAAAGACATTTCAATCACAGATTAACACAGAAATCCATTCATTACTTTTAGCTCCCTCATATTACAAAGATATTATCAGTTCCCAAATGGCTCACACATGAACTTTACTGGTTTATATGGACTACTAAAAAATCTATGATTAGCATAAAATATTTCTGGTTTCCATCTCTCCTAGACAAAGTTATTTCCTAGTCCCTGTGATTGCTTATTTTCTATGTACCACACCTCTGGCCAAGAAATCTGTGCTTGAACTCTGGGAAGTTTTTGCCTTTTGAATCGTGGACTCTGTCCCACCAGAACTTTAGAGCCCTCAGTAAAAACTTTCTGAGTCTTATTTTGCAGAAAATGAGGATGCTGCACATGCTAAAGGCAGGTCCAGCACCTCAGCATGCCAGAGCAGTAATTGCAAACCAGAATGGGAAGTATGCTGCTGTCACAGATGAGTAGAGTAATGCACTTCACTCGGAAGAGAGAAGCAGAACTATGTTTATTGTGGTAAGATAGTGACTTAACAAAGTTCATTCGTAAATAAGAATGATTTAATGAGGTTCAATTGACAAGGTTCACTTGGTTATTTACTACATGGAGGACAGGGTCAGATGCAAGTGCAAAGGAGATCCTCCTGTTGAGTCACGAGGCTCAGAATGGACCCCCTTGCTTTCCAAATTCCTTCTGCGAGGAGTTTGGGTGCAGCTCAATCCAATCCTAGTCCCAGACTTGGTCAACAGTTTATGCCTAAAGGAGTGTGTGAGAAGGAGACCCTCCTGTTGAGTCACGAGGTTCAGAAAGGACCCCCTTGCTTTCCAAACTCCTTCTGAGAGTAGCCTGGGCGCAGCTGGATCTGATCCTAGTCTCAGACTTGGTCAATGGTTTATGTCTAAGGGATTATGTGCACAATTAATCAGAGATATAACTTAGCAAAGTTTTGCGAAGTTCACAAAGTCGCAGCATGCATAATCACTTACCAAGGATCTGATGCGAGTAAGGAATCTCTCAGCCTCGAGGAGTAACCTTGAGAGGCGTCCCTGCTCAAGGGGAGGTTCTGCAGTGCAACCCACTGCCGTGCAGGAGAGCTCAAGGGGCTCTGGGCTGCCCCCTATTTATGCGGGGGGAGATGATTGACTCGTAGTCATATTTGCACGCTAGACGGGTCTTAGTTGGCACATGCTCAGTTAGCCCCTGTCTGCATGCTGTTCATGGGGAGGTCAGATTGAGGGGGAGAGAGCACATCAGTGGGGGGAAGGAGCACACTATCACAACTGCATCTTCACAATATCCCTCAGTGGGGCTTTTGCTGGCTATCCTCAAACTTGCAGAAGTGGGAAGGTGGCAACTTAGGTAAGGCAAAGGTCAGGGCTGGGGACCATAGGAGAAAATTGCAAAGTCCTTTTCAAGGTAATGACCATTTTTTTGTTTTCTAATGTATAAAAAAGAAATATTTTTATTTTGTTAGTTTTTGTTTTCTGAGATATTGTTCTCTTAAACACCTATTGCCTTTTAGACATCTCCATACACACACACACACACACACACACACACGAACATACACCCCAATTTACTTCAAAATTTTCTGTTGAAATCCTCACTAAAAAAAAAAAAAATAGAGCAACTACTGTTTAGAACGTTGATTAAGAAAGTGAGTATTTTTCCTTTCCTGGCTTTGATATTATCCACAAAATAAAGTACCTTAAACTTTACTTTATGATCTATTAAAAGCATTATTTTAAATTTAAATTCATATCCCTAATGTGGTCTGCTTGCAAAGATTTAAAACTACTAGATCTCAGGTTACTTTGTGTATTGGAGAGTTATTGCCTATGTCTATTCTATTCAATTAAGCAATGTCATTTAACACTTCTGGGCATTAGAAATTTACTGCCTACCCTTCAGGTTGTTACTTAGTACAGTAGAGACATTTGGCTACTCATGAAATCTTATAATTTGTATAACTCACTGACACAAAAATTAAAATAATTTATATGAGCTCTCAGTTATTCATTTATCCATGTTATCCAGTTATCCATGAAACACAGGTAATCTTGAAATTTTAATACTGAGTTGAACCAAAATTTGGAGCCTTCAAGCACCATTCTGGATGATCCATCCTTACATCTTTGCTGATACATTCTGTGGTTTTAAGAAAAGTTTGATCCCTGAGATCTGTCAAAGAGTGTCACCTTTCTAAAAATCTGATGTTTATAAACAGAAGGGTTATTGCCAGTTGGAAGAGTTTCTTTCATAGGTCCAAGGTTTCTGGTTCCTTTTGGGTAATGACTATTGGATTCACATTTTTATATAGTCCTTTTTTAAGCAGCTCCTAAAGAGTTTCCAATATATATATATTAAAAAAAAAAGTCAGTGATGAGCTGTGTTCTGAAAATTGCACAGGAATTGAAAGTATTTCAGCAGAGTACAGTGAAACATCATCTAGGGTACTGGCCCTATCTTGCAGCTTCACTCCATTTTGGCTTTGATTTACCTATCTAAAATAACATTTTTTTATTGGTACAGGAAAGCTAAAACAAATTAAGCCTTTTGCAACACAACAGTTTCCACTAGAAAATCCAGACTTGGAAGCCTTAACTGGCCAGTGGAACTTAATTGTCAATACTCTCATCTGTTAGTACAACACGAAGCACAGTTTTGGCCCAGGCTGAATAGTAATCCCAAACAATTCCCAGGCACAGTTCAGGGATTAAATTGAACCTTGTCTATTCCCAACAGGCGGCTTGTGGGTACCATGTTCTGCTGAATATGGGCCATTTTGTGCTAGTGAATCTCAGTGCCAAAAGCAGTCTGGGAAAGTTTAATTTACTGATATACAGGTAGCCATTGAGTCAGCCACTTTCCTATAAGACACATTCAGCTACTGAAACATTTGAGGAACTGCAGTTAGTGGGAAAGCTACTAACTTATGAGACAAGGCCTATTTCAATAGGGCAGGGATTCTTTTTCAGAGTAGGAACTTGAATCTAGATTTCCCACATTTGAGGCAGGATGTAATCATTGAGCTTTTTCAAAGTGTTTCTCCATCTCTTTCTCTCTCCAATATTTTAAAGAAAAAAAAAGAATAAAAATGATACTGAGGTGAAAGGTAGATAAATTAGATTAATTAAATTGTTTGCAAACAGAACTCTTACTTTCCAGAGAGCACGTAATTATAGCCTTTAGTCTCTTGGCCAGGAACAAAGGATTCTTCTTGCTTAATGTTAAATGTTTACAATGTATACAGCTACATCTGAGCCTTTTAGGCATGTACAGGCCATAATTCATCTGACTTATTTTAGGCATCTACCTTAAATAAAATGAGTCATGTTCTAGAAGTTCCTGTTTTTCTCTCCAGTTACAAAGGTAGCTTAGATGCTTAGTTCATATGTAGAAATCTACATTCTAGATGTCTAAAAACAGCTGAGAAGAATTCACCAGAACAGCTTTATACAACTTTTACTATGCAATTTAAAAATAATCAGGTTGTGAAGACAGTTATTCCTGTAAACTGCAGTTTCCCAGATATATGGAACTGCACAAGTCGTTTTTTTCTGGGAATTCGTTGTTTCAAAAATGTGATGTGTTGACAGCTATAGGGTTGGGACTCTTGCTTTCTCTTCACAGAATAGGTTTCATGAAGGTACCTTCAATGAGATGTTTTTCTGGCCTCATTCATTCTGCTCCTAGGAATGAGAAAATAGACATTAAAAAGTGTAGATCTTCTACAAAGTTTCTTACATTACTCAGTCAACAGGAATGCAACTCATTTCCAGTTATGCTAATGATTTTTGTGATAAATATGAATGTCACATGGGACACAGACCATGACCAACTCATTTATCACCATAGCCACAAGGCCTGCAGAAGGTAACACCTTCAAATTACTAGCAACGGGATTGGATTGGCACTGGCAGTCTTCATTGGAAAGTCTTTGTAGACCATTATTGATCCCAGCAGTCTAGAAATGTAGTTTGAAAGCATATCTACAGATAAATAGGATTGGTGCAGCTCTTTCAGGCAGAATGTAATCAGTGAGAGGATGGCAGGGGAACTCATATATGAAAAGATGTTATTTTAATAAGTAGCTCAACATAGAAGAGCTATTGAATTACTGGCCTACTGTACTATGAATTAGAGGGTTATACTACAATGTCTCTACCAACCTCAGAAAGCTTAATGCAAAAACCTGGGCAACTTTTCCATAGATTACAGACTATAAAAAAGCATTTTTTAAATGCATGTTGCCAGCGTTGAAGTTTTTACAAATTGCAGTATGTTCAGCTCAAATTATTCCAATCAATGGAGCATTTTTCTTATGCACTGTCAAGCTTCTACTGTAATTACAGTCCACACTGCATTTATAGTGCTTTTTGCATGCCTATAAAATCAGACTATTCCAATATTATCTATTAGTAATTTCATAAACATTCATCATACTGTTCTTTGCTGTTGGCTATCCCCAAGGACTTTTAGACTTCTGCTGCTCAAAGCGCCTACTCAGACAGCTCAGTGGCACTGAAGTTTATTGACATTTCTTTTTGCTCTTATGCAGTCGTGCTCTGTAACATTTACTCTGTCAATTACATTCATCTTAGTATTCATAGTCGATTCTATCGCTGTGCGACTTTAATTGTATTTCACTAAATTAAAGAGGCATTATAAAGTTGTTACCCTTTGATTTTGTAGCTTTAATTTCATTTTTCTTTAATCTTTGGAACACACTAGATTATCTATTAGCATAATAAAGCGGTCACTGTGGAATTTAGTAACAATACTGGATATTCTATGAAGTGAATCAGCCCATTTTATGTTAGTTGTATGACAATGGTATGTGCACTAATCAATAAAATATCCAAAATTCTACTGCCGCACTTTTGCAGTATCTCTATACATGAATTAAAGAATTTTGATATCTTTTGGATTGTTTCAAATGACGGTGGTCTTCTTTTGAAGCATTTTGCACATGTTGAAGTTGTAAGAAATTTGCTAGATCTTAATTCTTTAAATATTTACTCCATTTTAGGAGTTATAGGCACTGCTAATGGCAGGCAGAATAGAACCAATTGATATTTTAGTATTTTCTTAGAGAGAGCCTTTCAAAACAAAGATTTCTAGTCTGATTTGGGTCTTAGTACTTGCTTTATTCCAGTGGACAAGAATCTTTAGCCTATTTTTTGTGTTACTTACCCCAGAGAGAGGAATCTTCGGGCTTTTTCTGTAGCTGTGTTGGGCTCTTGAGTTTATTCTTCTAAATTATCTGAATTTGGTAGGGAGGCCAGTTCAACTCGTGTGTGTTAGGCATGCCCTGAGCATGTAAAGGAAAATTAAGTAGAAAACTACCTATTTATTCTATCCCAGTCAGTCTGCTTAGACAGTCATGATTCCAGCCCAGGTAAGAGGTAGGAATCTAGGCATTTATATTATGTTTTCTTGACCAAACATGGATGTATATAGTGGATTCAAGGTTATATGGAAGCCAAGAGGGAGGGAGAAGGTTATAGAGTTATAAGTCCCATTGTAATACTCCATTTTTTATTGTATTTAGTATGCTTTACTTAAAATGCAGATGATTATCAGGCCACATAAAGTATATATTTCAAAATATCTTCTAGGAACAGCACACAACTGGAAGAGATGCCAATAGTTACTCATGTGATCCTTTAAATAACAAAAAAGTCACTGCAGTTTGATACAAGAATTGTGACGGACAAGTCATTGAAATTATCTGAGGATTTCTGAAGCAGTTAAAGGAGAAGTGGGAGGGAGGGATATAAAACAAAAAGGAGATATGAAAAAGGAAGACCAAGAAGAAAAAGTGATCAGTTTACTTATTCACCAAACTGGTGGTAGTCAGGCTGTTTTCCCTATAAAGAATAAAAGCTTGTTGTTATAAGGGCATAAGTTTTTTTCAGGCACTGTAAAAGATTTCTTACTGAATTGTACCACAAAACTTTCTAAGAAACTTTTGAAAGAGCATACAATAAAAGACCAGTCTGTTCCCACCCCCATCCAGACAATTCTTTATAATTTGGGTGAATTCAAGAGTACTCAGCTTTCTAATTCTCTCTTTTCTTCTGCTCATCGTCACCTTCTGGCTACTATAGGATTTGCTTGGTAGAGAAAAGCCTTGCTGAGCTGAGCTCCCCCGATGCTTGCCTCCGCCTTTAGTCCTGCCAGTCAATGATGGGAATCACTGCAGAGGATCGGCAAAATTGACCAGTGACAGTGACTGCAGAGCCGTCAGGGCTGCGCTTCCCTCTGTCAGGCTCACCCTAGAAAACACAGAGCTGCCAAATAGAGCAGAGTCTATTTTACATGTGTGAAGGTGGGGAGGTAGAAGATATGAACAAGAGCTCCTCTTCTGAAATATTGCAGTTAAAACATGTCAGTTGTTTCCCTTCTTCTGTTAACACCAAAGCTGATCTTAAACATGTTGCATTCCAGACATAATGTGCTTTCTATTTGTATTCATTGCAGATGTGCACTAAAACTACTGCAAATAATTTAGGTAATTGGCAAACCACAGGGACACTTACCCTGTTCACTGGCCTGTTTTAGGCCAGCTCATCATCGCCATTCTAATTGATGACAGGTCTCTAGTTTTTCACTTGTCAGACTGTAAGACAAGGAATACTAATAAAGTATTCCAGCAGTGGGATTGTTGTAACTGTTCCCAGCCTTTTGCAAGCAATGAGTTTCCCCCGCCCCTGCCCCTGCTGGTAATGCACAAGTGATGTGGTAGGGAACTTTCTCAATAAAAGAACAGCCTCTTTTCTCCATCCACTCAGCCGCTGCAATTGCTTAATACGACTATAGCTTTTATAATTTAATACCGTACCCTGCGATGTGTTGTTACGGAAAAGTAATGCCATCAAAGTAGCTGACATCCTTATTGAAATAAATCTTTTCTCCCTCAAATAAAGAACATTTTAGAAAGTGAAATGTTTTATTTACTGTTTTGTTCCTGTTCCATAAATACTCAGCATTTGTATTTTTTAATAGGAGAACACATACATATATATGCTCTGCTGTGCTTTCTTCTGCACAAACTCACAGTAGGAGTCAATTCCTGGTCCCCAAAAGCTTACTTTCAGCATAGAGCAGAGATAGCAGAGTCTACTATTGTTTCCATTGCACAGTGTGCTGAGGCACAGAAGGTGGAGGACTGTAACAAACAAAGGACTCCTGAACCTCTAAATTAATTGTTCATGTACCTACATTTAGGTTCCTGCCACCCTGTAGTGAAAATGCAGTAGAGTTTTTCAACACTGCACATAAGGCATAGTAAGTGTTAAAAGCCTCAGGGTAGAGAGCTTAAAATAAACAAATGAACAAATGAACAAATGAACAAAAAACAACCTAAAACCCTCAATGCATGCTGAGCAGAGCTAGTGCTAGCCAATACAAACCACTAAGCATAAGTGTATGTAAGTCAAGCAAAGGAGGCAGGAGACCTGCATGGATGAGCAAGGAGCTCCTGGCAAAACTCAACCAGAAGAAGGAAGTATACAGAAAGTGGAAAGGGGGACAGGCCACTTGGGAGGAATATAGGAACGTTGTCAGAGTATGCAGGGATGCGACGAGGAAGGCTAAGGCCCGTTTGGAATTAAATCTGGTTAGAGATGTCAAGGACAGCAAGAAGGGCTTCTTCAAATACATCAGCAGCAAGAGGAAGACTAGGGAAAATGTGGGCGCTTTGCTGAATGGGGTGGGTGCCCTGGTGACAAAGGATGCAGAGAAGGCAGAGTTACTGAATGCCTTCTTTGCTTCAGTCTTTACTGCTCAGGCCAGCCCTCAGGAACCCCAGATCCTGGAGGCAAGAGAGAAAGTCTGGAGAAAGGAAGACTTTCCCTTGGTGGAGGAGGAGTGGGTTAGAGATCATTTAAGCAAACCTGACACCCACAAATCCATGGGCCCTGATGGGATGCACCCACGAGTGCTGAGGGAGCTGGCGGACATTATGGCTAAGCCACTCTCCATCATCTTTGAAAGGTCATGGAGGACAGGAGAGGTCCCTGAGGATTGGAAGAAAGCCAATGTCACCCCAGTCTTCAAAAAGGGCAAGAAGGAGGACCCAGGGAACTACAGGCCAGTCAGCCTCACCTCCATCCCTGGAAAGGTGATGGAGCAGCTCATCCTGGAAGCCATCTCCAAGCATGTGGAGGACAAGAAGGTGATCAGGAGTAGTCAGCATGGCTTCACCAAGGGGAAATCATGCTTAACCAATCTGATAGCCTTCTATGATGGAATGACTGGCTGGGTAGATGAGGGGAGAGCAGTGGATGTTGTCTCCCTTGACTTCAGCAAGGTTTTTGACACTGTCTCCCATAACATCCTCAGAGACAAGCTCAGGAAGTGTGGGCTAGATGAGTGGACAGTGAGGTGGATTGAGAACTGGCTGAATGGCAGAGCTCAGAGAGTTGTGATCAGCGGCACAGAGTCTAGCTGGAGGCCTGTAGCTAGCAGTGTCCCCCAGGGGTCAGTACTGGGTCCAGTCTTGTTCAACTTCTTCATCAATGACCTGGATGAAGGGACAGAGTGCACCCTCAGCAAGTTTGCTGACGATACAAAACTGGGAGGAGTGGCTGATACGCCAGAGGGCTGTGCTGCCATTCAGAGAGACCTGGACAGGCTGGAGAGGTGGGCGGAGAGGAACCTCATGAAGTTCAACAAAGGCAAGTGCAGGGTCCTGCACCTGGGGAGGAATAACCCCCTGCACCAGTACAGGTTGGGGGCTGACCTGCTGGAAAGCAGCTCTGCTGAGAAGGACCTGGGAGTGCTGGTGGACACCAAGTTAAGCATGAGGCAGCAATGTGCCCTTGTGGCCAAGAAGGCCAATGGTGTCCTGGGGTGCATCAGGAAGGGTGTTGCCAGCAGGTGGAGGGAGGTGATTCTCCCCCTCTACTCAGCCCTGCTGAGGCCACATCTGCAGTACTGCGTCCAGTTCTGGGCTCCCCAGTACAAGAGGGATGTGGCACTACTGGAGCAAGTCCAGCGAAGAGCTACAAAGATGATGAGGGGACTGGAGCATCTCTCTTATGAGGAAAGACTGAGAGAGCTGGGCCTGTTTAGCCTGGAGAAGAGAAGGCTGAGAAGAGATCTTATCAATGTATACAAGTATCTGAAGGAAGGGTGTCAAGAGGATGGGACCAGGCTCTTTTCAGTGGTGCCCAGCGACAGGACGCGAGGCAATGGGCACAAACTGAAACACAGACACTTCCATCTGAACATGAGGAAAAACTTTTTCACTGTGAGGGTGCCAGAGCACTGGACCAGGTTGCCCCGAGAGGTGGTGGAGTCTCCTTCTCTGGAGATATTCAAAACGCGCCTGGATGCAATCCTGTGCAATGTGCTCTAGGTGACCCTGCTTGAGCAGGGGGGTTGGACTAGATGATCTCCAGAGGTCCCTTCCAACCTCAGCGATTCTGTGATTCTGTGATTCTGTAACTCGAAAGTTGTATGTCACCTCTTGTGCATTGGCTTATAGCTTTAGTCAGGCTATTGAGAGACAGAGCTCAAAATCCTCCTCTGAGAGAAGGAGTGGAAGAGACTTGTGTCAAATGTTTGTGTAACATCCTAGAACTTAAATGACCTTACTTAAGGCTCTGTTTCGTAGTGCTACCCCTCCTGACTCTGACGGGGATCAAATCATGACATCAGCTTCTGTGCTAATGAATGCCTTGGTCACCATCCGACAGAAGGGTCAAGGGAAGTGAGATGCTTTAGGTGTGGAAGTCTTTTAGAAAACCTAACTTTAATGACTGATCCAAGATCAAAAAGTTAGCTTGTGACATATAGAATAACTGTATGAGCAGTTCTTAGTTCTAGCTGGTCTTTTATCCACCCTCTATTCAAAGTAAATCTCACCACTCACCTGAGGCTATTAATTTTATATATGACTTAAAGTAAACTGCACTGATACTGAAACAGGTAGAACTGCCTTCTGTTTGTTCTTCTCCCTTTCCTTTTGCCTGTGCAAGCATTTGAGAGGCGACATGGTGCGTCAGATTAGAGAAGTGACCAAGGCTCACATGGACAGAAAAAAACAGGGCTATAATATGACTGTAATGCAGGGAACTCACTCCAAACAAGGCACAAGAATGCAAAGGCAGGTAAAGGTTCATTCTAGAGGAGTGTGGGAGCAAAGCTTCAGAAGGATATCTTACCTGGTCTATACGGTGTATCTTTTGCCATCATGGCCGGCAAAATCTGCTTTTGTGCTTGGAGGAAGGGCATTGTGCTTTCCATTGCTTTTAGATTCTTGAAGAGTTCTTGAAACAGGGTACTTCTTTGTGCTGAGGTCTTGCATGTGGAATTGCAAGATATGAGACCAGGCTTGACCCCGTGGCTTGATTCTTCTTGAATTTGCCAGAATTAGAATTCGTTGATGGGTAATTGATGGGTAGTTTGATGGGTATTTTCATCACAAGTTAGCAAAAATTTCAATAAAAGGTGCAGAAACAATTGGCTGACTTTTTTATTTAAGAACATTAAAATCATTCCCAGCACTTCAGTCCTTCTCCTAAGCATTCACCACGCCAGTAGTCTCTAATACATGGATGAAATTAATCTTACCTAACATCAGATATCTTCCATGCAGAACTGTACTTCTGAAACTAAAGGTAGTTGTTGAAACTACCTTCATAGTCAATGGAGAAAATTAATTCATCCCACCCTAAAAAAGAAAATTCTCTGCAGTTGACATCTGGTGATCCACAACTTACCACTGGGATGAAGGTAAAACCCTGTACTGTGTATTATTTCCCTACCATGTTAGAGGTTAGACTGAAGTTAAGCAACTAATACAAGTTAAGGCCAGATAATGAGACAGATGTTGCATTTTATAAGATAATTATTTGATTTCTAGGCAGAAATTTATTTCTAGGCCTGATTTAGAAAAATATGAAAAAATATTTCTGTTCTCCCTTCTGTTTCTGTGCCTGATATTCTGCAGTGCTGAATTTAGTACTAAGTTTCAGCACTGCAATCCAAAGACAACCCATGTGATAAAGAAATCCTCTGAACCATTTGGACCTGAACCTGTCAGCAGTAATTGGTGCAGGAAAAGGAAAGGAGTAAGTGTTCGTTGTACTTAACACTTTTCTAAATCAGTCCTGAAAGGAGAAAAGCACTAGCGAAGGGGGAGAGGATAGAAGGGAATGTTATTTTATTCATTAAAAATAAATGTCTGGAGTTTAAACATGTCAACAGGCTTAAGCTCTGCTCTGTGAGGCTTTGAGTGCCTTCGACTCCCTTTGAAGTTAGTGGTAGGTGAGGTAACTCAGCACTCCACAGGAGTGAGCCCTGAGGATCCTCTATAATGAAAGCCATAAAGTGGTATGAAGCCCATAGGTTTTAGCCTGAACACTACTTCCGTCCCACTCTTTCTGTTTCCTAAATCTAGGTCTATCTAGTTGTGCATGGCTAATTCATTTTAATGTATTAAATACATAATGAAGATTTACTGTGCATTTACTTAGAATGAATGAAGGGAAATGTCTCATTTCTTTGAGGTGTGCTCTTGTGAGTCCCTTGGACAGCAAAGGAGACAATTTTTGCATCTGAGTGCACAACCAGTTCGCTATGTCCTCCAGTCTTGCCACCTAATCCTGAATTTGCCAATGACTCCTGGAAATAAAAGGAAGATGAAATTAAATCCCTGAGGGATTTAACAACCAAACTGCTTTTGAAAATGCGAGGCATCTGTATGGACGCTTTTCAAATCATACTTTGCAGTAGTCCATATGCACTGCAGTGAGGAACCTCAGAACTGCAGTATGAACTGCCTCAGCTTCGTATGATTATGTTATTTCATGTGACTTCTCTGGTCAGCCTGCTCCACTGTTTAACTCCCCTCCTTGTAATTTGGTTTCCTTGTATTGAACTGGAATTTCCTATGTCCATTGCATATTGTCCTTCTACTGTGCACAGCTGAGAAGAGTTTGGCTCTATCTTCCCTACATCTTCCCTTTAGGTAATGGTAAAGTAAGATGATCTACATGGCAGCAAGAGATCAAATTGTTTCACAGAAGCTATACAACCTCATTGATGTACAAATGTTTTGGTTGCAGTTTAAAAGCAGGTCATGTGGTGTGAAAACCCTGAAGTGCATTGGTACTTCCGGTGAGGGAATGAAAAAGCCTTCCAAGACCATGATCAGTCAGTCATCACCAGATCTCCTGCCAGAAGGTGAGACTTCACATCTGCTCTGCTGAGCTGTGCAGCCCAATGGCAGATGTTTGCAGGGCTTTCATACTTACAGTAGATGTTGCAATTGTGCATGGTCCTTTCAGAGGATTATCTGTAAGATTATGACCAAGTGCTTGCTACCTTAAACCAAGAAAGCAGAACTAATGGCCAAGATTTGGGCAGTAAATCCCTAATTAAGCCCAAACAGTTGTGGATAACACTGCTACATAGACAAATTATGTATATGCATACATAAACTCATATATGTATATATTATACACATGCTGTATATTTGTAGTTTTATGTAAAGTATATACAGTAATAAGGTCATTGGCTGTTGTTTCACATACTTAATGAATGTTTAATTTTTGATTTGTTTTTTAAACAGTGGAACTAGTGACTGAGTGTCTTTGATTTCAGTATTGAGGAATACAGTGGAAAAAAATTGTTTTTCTATGTGAACTCATCACAACATGTGTTTAGAAGACTGCATAAAAGTACTTAAAGGATTCCAATGTTGTACACGGAAATGATTGTCTAGTGATAATCTGAGGCTTGCGTACATTTTAAATTTAACCCATTATCAACGTGGCAGAAATCTCATAGTTCCTTTAATATTGAAGCGCAGTGCAATAAATTGCTAAGGTTTCTTTTTGATGGTGCTGATTTCTCCAATTCCCACTGAAATCAAAGGAAATAGAGAGCAGTCAGCACTCATGTTATGGGGATCCCTTTGATGAGGATATTGGGGAGAACAGCATAATGATTTTCAGAGAGATTTCAAAGGTTAAATATGTACATTTCCACAGCTTACTATTGTATTTATTCTAAAAGTGACTGCTCTAGCTAGATTGATTTCCCTTCTGAATAATACAATGTGGAGTAAAAAAAAAAAAAAAAAAAAAAGAAGCTCTTTAATAAAGTCTCAAAGTCTAAACCAACATGCACTGAAATCAGCAGCAAAACTCCTACTGACTTAAATAAAAACAGGTCAAAGTGCTGTGCAATCCAAATTCTTCACTGTAAAACAGGCAGCCCCTGCTTCCCCCACTCTGTCTTTCTCTCAGTTGTGTGATCAAGTGATGGAGAGAAGGAAAGGCTGACCCTGATGCTAATCAAAGAATACTTGGCTGGAGCCAGCTAGTTTGCAACATTCGTGAAAACAGTTTGAAAGTGGAATTTTAAACAAGTCATCAAGATTACATACTGAAAGCAAATCTAGTTGATCATGCAAATCTAATAAAGAGATAAAAAAGGAAGAAAGAAAACAAAAAACTGGATTCTAATAAAGTTGGCTTAAAAAAAACTTGCATCTGAAATTGAATGAAAAAGTGTGCTCTCATTTAAAATTTTTAGTAGAACAAATGGCATTTTTTGAGTAACATAGCTGTCATTTTCACTTAAAAAAGTGAAATTCATCTGCAAACCTCATCTGTGAGATACTAAGGGTATAATATCAGATAACTCATTCCCTAGTCACGTGTTTTCTTTCTCAACCTATTTTTCAACCCAGACTCCTTAATCAAGGCATATCATGTGGGTATTGCACTGAGGGGCTATTGTCCTGCCCTGTCAGTGAGCAGCAATAAGAAATGAGAAGAAAACCCTGAAATGGAAAATGTGGTGAAAAAGGGAAAGGTATGGCTGTTTTCAGGAGAAATGAAGCTCACTTATTTCTGCTGATAAAGGGCAGAGGAAATGGGAGCAGGGGGGATATATGTGGGTATGTGTTTATATAGGTGAACACAACTGTATTAGTATTCGTCTTGTGACTGTTTCATCTAAAATATTCTTATGAACTTAAAGCCATAGCATATCAACACCTTAGTAAACATCTTCCAAAGAAACAAAGAAAAGAGGGAAGGAACAAATTATTATTGACAGGTTGATTCTCTGTTTTACTCCAGGTAAGTACTGTTAATGCCAAACCTGCCCATAGTCTTCCCATCAGTCCCATGGTCTGCAGCTTTTTGTTCAGTCATGGGTTGCTGCTCTTGAGACCAACAAAAGGACAACATAAGTTTTATTTTGGATTTCTTTTCATACTTTCTTTTGTTTGTCAGAGAATTTTGCAACAGAGAGAGATGATCTTACCAGCACCTGACTGTTAGAGGTTCAGGCCCTTACTGGCTCCTGCACAGCTGTCTATTACAGAGCAGGTGAGCTCCAAAACGTGGCAGCAGAGGGCTCAGAACTGCAGCCTGGACTGTTGAAGGTATCCTGCCTTGCCCTCAAGCTTTGATCGCAGCTACACCTGAGATGGCTAAGGACTCCTGTGAGTCATATGTGATGCCACAAAATGGATGCACTGGGCATCCAAATTTTAAAATGTTGGCGTAAGTTTTGGGGAGTTTTAGCATGGCAAGGGCTTTACAATGCTGTAAAACAGGATCATGCAGAAGAATGTGTTTTAAGGGAGATGAATCAACAAGCTCATTTCCTTTCATAGTGCAGAGATTTGATTGTATCTGAATGTAATATCTGCCATGAATACCGCTGTTCTGTTCTCAATATAGCACCTGCTATATCTGCATCTGTAGTTTCATCTATAATAAATACTTTTTTTACTACATCCATACTGTGTAATATATACAGAGAACTTATTAGTGGCTTTAGGTAAAGATAGGCCTAGTAATAAGAAATATAATAAAAATATCAGGTATTATATCAAGGAAAGCATCAGATTTCTTAACTTAATGCATATGGATTTAGTCATACAACTCTTCCATACTAACAGAGGTAGATGGCCAAAGACTTTCCATCTAATCTGTACATCTAATGGAGAATAAACTCCTTTTAGCTTCCTCTGTCAATCAAAGCTTATAGTTATGTTTAATAATGTTAGCCCTTTTGTGGAAATATTAACATTTTGAAATAGTCCAAAAGAATGTGACACATTTACACTGGCTCCTTTTGTATTTTGTTTTTATTTTTTACTCTGTCGTTGCATTCAGGCCATATTATTTATCTAATTCTCTTTCTCCGTTCAGTCTAGAAGAATCACTTTTTGAAGACTTCTGTGGCTATTTATCAGCAGAGTACATACCTGGCTGTGGAGAGTTCTGCAAGATCAAAAACAATCTTCGGAAATTGTAATGTCATTATTTCTAAATTGGTACAAGAGATATTTTCCCCATATTAATTGGATATTTCCAGCCCAAAGACCGACTGTAATTAGTCTGAGAGCAGATGGAGAAAGGAAAAAGGGAAACACACTTTGGATGCCTTTCCTCCTTCTGAAGAAGTTTGGTTGACTCAATTGCTCTGCTAAGGTAAATTAATTGAATCATACAAATTATATTCTATCTGAAGCTTGCATAAGAAAACTATTGTAGGAATAATCTCATATCTAATAACACAAGACATGATGAGATGTCAAGAATAAAAGAATAGACATAGAAAAAAAACAAACTATCAGGAAATTCCTTTTTTCCCTGGAGATTTTTATTAGGCAGTCCTTTCTGCCAGAAATCACAGACAGATGATTATGAATGTGTACCCAGAACAAAATTTTCCCCAATCAGTTTCATTTTTTGCACTCTATCTGAGTGTGCATGTGGTTCCTACTCACATGCAAAAGCCTTACATGTAACAAGTCATTGCCTCCCACTCTGTACATTTATGTTTCATGAAATCATTCCTTTGCCAAAAGTATCAATAAAGAAAGAATTATAAAGTGAAGAGAATAGACCACCATGGGAAGAATTTGTGAACAAGTTAACATAATAAAGTAAATGAGTTTGTTGCCTTGAAGGGCCTTAAACTTGTCCATTGTCCTTCTCCTAAGGGGCCCCAGAAAGGCAGCACGAAGAGTATTTGTCATTCACAAAAGAATCCATCAGAGAAAGAGAAGAAAAATGATTCTGATTCTTATTCAATATCAATTCTTCCACTGCTAGAGGAAGCTCATTTTACTTCAGTAATTGCTGTGCCAATAATGAGGGATAGGTATTAACAGGCAGCTGGACTCAATATGCTCTTGACTGTCAGAGGGGAACAGAAAATAATATGGGACTGGTGAAATGAGACAGTGGAATGAGGGGAAGATGGCCTTCTCTTGGAGAAGAAGAATGATAAATAATTTCACAAGGTGTACTCACTCATCACCACTGGAGACTGATGTTCTGACAGAAGCCGCAACTTGGAAAGTACTTAAGTTCTTCACAGACTTTAGGAACTTCAGTGCTTCAACTTGGACATGAAGTTAAGTACCAGAAGAAGAAAAGAAAACATTCTTTTGCTATATAAGGCATTTTACATGAAACTAAACATTAGCGAATGAAGAAGAAAATAAGCAAAAAAAAGAAGGGAATTTATATATATATATATAAAATAAATATGTACACACACACACACACACACACACATACAGCAGATTCTCCAAGAAGACAGTGGAACTATTGATGGTAGAATCCAGCAGGATCCAGATCCAAACAAACTAAACATGTACTAAACTAAACACGTACTAAACATGACCAAATATACTGCAATTAGCACCAGGGAATCCTCCCTGTTAACCCCACAGAAATTCTAACAGCTTCATTATGAAGTGTCAAGCTATATACCAAAACAAATTTCTGCTGTATATTTTAACAAGAGATGTGTGAATAAGAAATTATTATATAATTTATTATTCATGAAGAAAAGTAAATTATTCTAACTGCATTTTCTGCATTATGAATATTCTAAAGAGTGGTGCTGCAGGCAAAGGAATGGCCATGAAAAGTGTGATCATTCATCCCAACCTTTTCTTAATAAACTTTATTCAAATTAGAGGAAAAAAAAAATAATTACAGGGAAGCAAGTGTTAAAGACTATCTTTATGAACTGACCATTTGCTCTGATAAGCTATCAGAAGCCTCTACACAGCAAAATCATATTGCCAGCATCAAATCTTTGGACCAGCCCCATAGGTAGTAACACCTATTTTTATAAAGCTGGTTAAAATGTTTTGAACGTCAGTCCCTATTAATATACACTTGTGGGCTTTCCACTTTGCATAGTTAGGGAACTAGTTTTATTTTGAGTAAATGGATACAGCAGGCTCTAATAAACTACAATGAATATGATTTTTTTTCTGTTTAACAAATGGAAAGATAGATCAGTGACTTGGAGAAATGAAGCTTGACTTCTGGATGTTAGCAAGCTGTTTTAAATCTGGATTAGTATTTTTGTTATTTTATAAAAATTGAATCTATTGAAGTATTTGTATCTCAAGTATTTTATAAAAAATCAAATGGTATTTGTTATCTTATATACCTTTGTTTTCAATGGACAGATGTTTTAGGAAATACAGGTCTTATGGAATCTATGAATTGTTATTTTTCCTTCTACCCTACAGAAAAAAAGATCCTGTGCTGAACTTCATTACCTCCAGAAAAGAGACAATTACAAGAAAGTTCCTTCTAGGAGCATCCTTTTGTTCCTATTTTCTATAACTCTGTATGTTGCCATGCTGTCATTAGGGTTGGCAGTACAAGATGTTAAGTGTGAATGGAATATCTAGCAGCTCTTCAAGAAAGATATCCTATTTCCAAGCAAGGTAAGACTGACGGTGAGATTTACCGACATCCTCAGTAATGACCACCCTAGTCTGATTATGCATCCTGTTACAGGTATTTTCTTTTTATATCCACATTTTAATTTTATATCCTCCTTACTAAGTCCTCACAAAGCTCTTAGCTCTAACTCCAATAATTCCTTAAAGAACAGCTTCTAGATGCTATTTTGCTGTGAGAATAACAACAGTACAGTCTGTGAGAAAGCAGAGAAACGTTTAGCATGCACTAAGTGCTCCATACTCTCTTGATTAAACTGTCATCATATCAGACTAGCTATTTTAAAAATAGCTGAGCTGTGTAAGATTGTGACTGAAGTGTAGACCCAGTCGTGGAGTGGTCAGTTAACATGGGTTTCATCAAAATCAAAACATGACAAGCTTCAGCAACAAAGTATATCAAGACAGCATCCTTTCAGTAGGATTGTCACAAAAACAGAAGGAGAGTGATTTATTTCAACAACATAAAAATTAGGTGCTTCAGGAGGGTGATTAAACACGTCCAGAAACGAGCATCTAATACAGGAAAGATTTCCCTTTGTAAGGGGCCAACATTCTCCAGTAAATGAGAAGGGAGCCTACACGATTATGCTGAACTAGAGGGCTCATCTATATGTGGTCAACCATAGGTGAGATGAATCTCTCTCAAAAGTGCTTTGAAACAGGAATGTCAGCAAACTCTCTTGTTTGCCAAGCAAGTGGAATGTTTTGGGAAATCTGGCAGGAAAATGGCACGATAGAATGAAAAGTATAGCTACTGTGAGGCATTATTTTCTTAAAAGAAGAATTCGGGCCACCTGTTGGTTAAGAAAATAGCCACTGTCTTTATTATTATTTACTTACTGCAGTCATATTTTTCTTAGAGATATTGCTGAAAATCAAGCATACATAGAAAGGAGTAAGAGCCTCAGGTTCAAATTGTGGTTTATTCAATCCACAGGGAAATGTAGAGATCCCTTTTTGGTGCGACATGTTACAGCCTATTGTATTTAGGGGAGAGGAGGCTCCATGTATCTACATTCCTTCACAGCATTGACCCCCTGGCCAGCCAGGAGTGAGTGATACCCTAAGTTTCTTTTCCCTCACTGCTTTGTGTGGCTGTTCATTTTTGACATAAAATATAGGAGAGGGAATATAGTGGCCTGGGTGTTGACCAGTGCCCATTCTCCTCTTCAGAGAAGCTGGGAGATAGGCTGCAATCCATTAAGTCACAATTTCCATCTTGGGTTGATGCTGGGGCAATGCAACCACTCTGTACACTGTGCTAGACTGAAAACAGTGATAATGAATGCCCTTCAATATTTGGTTTGTCATTTCCCCCCACCCTTCCTTTCTTATTAAGAAAGCGATTCATTTCCCATATCAGTGAAAGGAAAGACCCCTGCTGCCTGTATGGAAGCTGGATCATGCTGCAACACAGTTAACATTACAGGACAGCACGGTATTGTGAGCAGAACTAATCCTGGCAGTAGCATATCAGATCACCCCATTTCCATTTAGTGTTCATCGGTATCACAGACAGGCAGATACAGATTTGGTCTGTGGAATGCCATTTGCCTTTGAAGTCTTTTCTTTTTTTTTATTCCCCTACATCGCGTATTCAGCACTAATAGGAAATTTCTTTTCAGGAATGAATTCCATTCAGTTGCTGAGCGTGTATCAGCTACACTGCTGATCAGCCAGATGATAGGGAAATTTTGGGTTTTCTCTTCTGCGTAAACCTAAGTCTCTTTTTCTCACTGCTTTGTGTGGCTGTTCATTTTTGACATGTAGCATCTTAGTTGCTGTAATTGTTCCAGAGATTGCTTTGATATGTGCTCTTTTGTTGTGTTAATAGAACTACTAGTGTCTCTTACTTTGACTTTGCATTATTTTATCAAGGCTTTCAGGCTACACATTCTCTCATATAGGCAGTCCTAATTTTTGTAAAGCTTTAATTACAGATTAGCTCTTCCTACTGCACTGAAAATGAATGTGTTTAGGCTCTTTTATGAAATTTGCCGGAGAGAAGTCTAACATTATTCCTTTTTCTGGTCATGTAATTGGTCATTATTGGATTTAGTTTGCCCTTGTGTTTCAATCATGCATCTTCGAACTAGGTCAGATATTTATTTTTTTCATATTTGGTCCTGCTGCTTATGTCTTGATTTTGTGGCTAGGCGCCATTAGCTGTGGCCCAGTCAGAACTTGTAGCTTATCTCTTGGTTTCCACTGTACAGTAATCTATTTTGACATATAGTTCATTTTTCTTTCATTGAAGTGTTTTCCACCAGCAATATAATTTCAGGTGCTTCTGGATATGCCAGGGGGAAGGGGAGAGGGAAAATCTAGATCAATTTATGCTCAGTATGACATTGAAAATTCTGCATTTACCTCTACATGAAAACTTAAAGCCTGGAAAAGGAAACATTCAAACAATACTGTGAGCTTGGAAATGATGTTTTGAAGGACAACATGAACAGATTTGAGAATTTGAACATTTATGCAGTATCATTTTTAGGGCTTCTTTTACATCAAAGCCACTTTTATCAATAATCACATCATCACCTCAGTCACCTAGCACTTCTCAGTGCTCACTTCTCTTAACCACAATCTCTGACTGAATTTTTGAGTGTGTTTTAGGGATGTATTATAGCTGAATCTTATATAGCAGGATTTTTTTCTCTTTCTTGAATGTTTTCTCTTCAAACATCTTCTGACCCTTGCTAGTACTATTTTGGATGGGGTGGGGTGGAGAAGTTTCCTTACAGAATGATGATTTTGTCTCGTTTTAAGGTTTAAAATCCAAGAGATATTGAATTATACTCCTGATGCAGGCAGTTTAATCTCTCTTCCCAACTTTCTGTCAACATTAAGTATTAGGAACATATATCCTTATCATTTATATAAAATTACAATTATTTCTGAATTTTGCTAAATTATTGATCTTGTAGCAAATTGTTTCAAAATCTAATTGTTTCATACAAAAAGATAATTGTTTATCAGATTTGAATTTACTACCTTTACATTTAATGATCCTCTTTAACTTAGAAATATCACTCTTGGAAGTCTCTGTGAAATAGAATTCTAGGAAAGCAGTATTTTCCTATAAACGTATGCATGCCCATATGTAGATATATCGGTCAGATTTATTGTGTGTCTGGCTTCCTGCATGAACAAATGAATCTGAACTAATCCTTTCTGGGATTGTAAAATCTCCCTCAGGATAAATCATGTACTATATTTATAATTTATTTTCTGACTAGCTTTTATTAATAAAAGCATTTGTTTTAAAGCAAGATTAGCAATAAAACATATAAAAGACACTTCCCCTTCTCTTCTCTTTATTTCTACTCTAAACATTCTTGTTTGATTAAAAAAAAAAGCAAACAAAAATAACACTCACAAGGAAAAGAATCTGCTAATTTCTGAAAAGGAAAGAAAAATACTGTTGTAAACACTGCTCACATCCATTTATAGAGGTCCTACTCAAATACTGTGTGGAAAATATTAAGAGTTCTTTTGTACTAGAAGCATCTATCATGTTCGCATTTCATATGACCAAAATAATACCTTAAGGTAGGTGGAATTAAGCCATCAAAATAAAAGTAAAAAATAACTTTTTGCCAGTAAAACTTATTTCATTTAGAGAACCAATATATATATGAAATAGCACAGACATGTTTCTGTATGCATGAGCTCTCGCTCAGGTTACGGAGTGAGCTTGTTTGGCTACCTCAAACTATCTTCACTAAGAAACTTTTACTTTTGTACAAAGGTCGAAAACACAATTTGTAGTACCAGATTTGGTCTATAGCACAGTTTTTCCAATCTATGTCAGTAAGAGTGTTTTTTCCCATTACCCTTTGCTGATATAGTTGTATTAGTAAAACCCCTTGAATAGACATGGTTGTACTAGCAAGAAACTCTTTTTGCATGTGTGAATCTTTTTATTTCTGTTTTGAAGAAATTAATGTGAGCTAAATCCACTTGAGAACTATGTCTCCAAGGTGAGCTATGTCTCTAACATAGAAGTTTCCTGCTGTAATTCTGTTATATGACTATAATTAAAATTCCTTTCAATTGCACATAGAACCTTAGAAGAAAATAAATATGCTTTGTCTTCCTCTCATATTCAAAATCAAATTTCATTGCTTATATCCATAAATCAGTGGGCTATCTCCCAGCTCAGCAATGATCTAGTGTCATACCTCAATCTGTTTCAGGCTCTGACCTTAATGAGCAGTTGATGTCTGAAAAAGTAAGAGCCAAGAAAAGGAAGAGCCTTCACCCAAGAAGAGCCAAAACAATATTAGTCCACCACAGGCTAAAATCCTCAGAAATATTTTCCTTTTTTGATTCTGACCGGGCATATCCCATAAGTTCCCTGTTGAATCCTTACCATTTTCTTCAGGTTTAACCCTATAACAATATTGTTTAGGAAAAATAAACATATTCATTTATAAGCCTCAGCTTTGATCTTTCTGTACTTCCTAGGAACATAGGACTAGTTTTATTTTGTTATCCCTTTTAAAGTCATATAAAAGATTACTTTAAGGACATTTGTTTTTCCTCCTGAAACATTGGTTAACATCATAGAATCTCATTGCACTTTGCAAAACATATATGGCTGATAGAGAAAAACAATTGTAAGGACTGTGCATCATAATGATATGGATGACAAATCTCTGCGCTGAAAACCAACACAACATTTTAATACAGTTCTACGATCCATGTTATATAGAAAAAATCTGAGTGCTATTAGGATTGCCTCAGATATGTTCAGTTAAGAAGGGCTTTTTGTATGTTCTGCTTTTCTTAAGCCTTGGGGGTTCTAGCATACATAGAAGTATTATATACATCTTCTAGAGAACTGAATTATTTTTTGGCACTTGCACCTCCTGGGAATGAAGTGATGAGTTTAAACCATATTACTACTGGTAGACTCTGCAGAAAAACTGTATATTTAGAACATAATTTCTTTATGAATTAAACAGGCTATAAACGTTTGAACACTCTCTGAGGATATATTTATAAGATTTGTAAGCAATTAGTAGCATATACAGAAATAATGAAGTGTCGTGAGTAGGACAAGTGGCATTGCTCCATAGATCATTTGGGCCCAATGAAATGAATATTATCCGCCATGGAATAGTTCTGTTAAAGACTTTGAATGGTTTAGATTTGAATGCATTAAGACTGGTTTATCGCATCACTGGGCACTACTGGCAATGTGTGTGTGGAGTATACTATGCTCAAGAATTCTTTGTGATTACAAAGACACGTTTCTTCTGGTTTTGTTTGGCTTTACTGCTTTCTGTTTCATCAGCATGATGTCAAATATAAAACTGAGGGGAATTAACAGAATGGAAATTAAAAAAGAACTCAGATTTTCTCCCAGTGAGTTCTGAAAGAGCAGATGCAATGCTTATCTACTGTAAATGTTTAAGATACTTCATGACTAATTTTTTTATGAACTGAAAATCTGCTTTCCATATGGATTTCACAACATGCTCCCGGCAAGTACTGTTCTATGGAGTAAAAACTGGACTGTAACTAAGAGAGTCTAAATGCATTCATATATTTTCCATCAATTGGTCAGGAATACTGACAAACATAATTGAAAAATATGTTTAGAAACTCACTACAGTACCCATATTGCAAACACATACAAAATTTCAATTTTATTCTATACCAAAGTATGTTCTATACCTGACCACTTTCCCCACTAGACCAGTTTATTCTATTCCAGTTACATAGAAAGTTAGACTCTGAATTCACCCATGTCACCTACACATCACCTGTCTTTCAGTTTCCAAACATTTATTCAACTTAGACAAATCAGATTTTTACTGTTTATGGAACTGGTTGAACAAAAATACAGAAAGGGCAAGTTTCCAACTTTGCCTCTCCAATTACTTACATTACAATTAATAGGAGTCGTAAGACCTTTCTCTCAAACTGCTGCTGTGATCAGTAAGAGCCTTGTCACTTTTAAAACTGATTTAATACCTTTACCCTTAGTTTGTATAAGATAAAAAATATCAATGGTGTTGGAATACATTCATTCAGACTAAACTTCTCAGCTTTGTCTCCCGACCAGTTTCAACATCCATTTATTGTTTTTCATAATCTGTTATGATGAAATTTCAGAGCTAAATTTTAAAGGAAATCTGATTACCCCAAATTAGAAAAATTTCCAGCTACATATTGTCTGCCCATGTTAATATTTTAGCACAGAAATTAACATATTTATAAATAGATATACTCAACTACATTATAAGCATAACTTAACAGGTTACTGGAAAATATGCCCTTTACTTTGGTCTGTTTCTTTATTCAGTATTATTGTTATGCTGAAAGATGCGCAAAAATAGCAAGTTTTGATCTGGTCAAAGTCAGTGGATGTGCACCCTGCTTTTAGGTGTAATGAGAGGTATAATTTCTCTTCAGTTAATGATAGCTACTGTCTAAAGCACTCAGCCAAATCTGAACTTTGTGTCTTGAGGAATTTCACAAGCAAAAACATTAGTTAAGGGATTACTGAGAAAGCTCTGGGTGCAATAAGAATCAAATAACAAGAAAAGTTATAAGGGACAGGAAAGAGCAAAGACAGACCTACCTGGGCACAGAACAGGCTGGACCAACAGACATGGATTCCTGGGAGAAGCAACTGCCTGTGACTACCTTTATCTCCTTGTAAGTATACAGGTTGGTGTCTGGGAAATACTCAGTCACATAACGGACCGTCTGCTTCAGCAATGTTAACATCTGCATTTGTTAAGCTTTTATAATGTAACTGTCATTGTCAACATTGCAAACAGGTGCAATTCTGACATAACTAAGGAACAGCTGCATACCTGCAGCTGTAATTTGTGATACAAACTGTGACCACAACACACAGGGTGGTAAAACTTTCTAACTTCTTTTTTGCCCTTTGCCTCTCGTGTTGCATCTATGCTGGGTCTAAAGCACAGTCTGTAGGGCCTAGCTGGCATTACACACCAATGGCCCAAAAGAGAGCAGCTTATAACAGCTACTGTCCACATGGCTGTGCCAGACCTTTATCTGTCTAGAAATATCCTTTAAACTCATACCCGTATGGAGAAGAAACAGATCATTTTTCACCTCCACTTACTGTTTAAAAATGGAGGTGAGCTAAAACTGTAGTGGCTGACTTGGATGTCAGAGACAGTGATCTGTGTTTGAATGTATCTGTTTAAATGGAATAGTTATGCCCTCACAACATGGATCAGCCCACAGGTTCTTATCAGGACCTAAGACTGGCAAAACAGCAAAATCTGCAAAACCAAAGCTTGCACTGGAAAAACGTTCAAAACATTTTTCAAGCTTTTTTAACGCTTTGTAGAGTTCTCTGACTCTCTGCTCTATCAGAGGAGAATTTAAAGAAAAAACATCTCTTTGCAATGTCCTCAATGGACTGTCGAAACGTTTCAAATGTAAAAAAAAAAAAGTGCAAAGCTTGGTGAGCTTAGCTGGAGCTTTAAAGAGATTATAGCTAAAGTTCACAGGTAGACTTAGCAAAAGTTGAACTTGACTATTATCTTGAAAAACTTTCGAAGGCAGGGATCATCAACACCACCACAGCTCTCATCTCTGGCAAACAATTTCAAACAGCTTTAGATATTAGATTATATAGCCTGGGGACTCGAGAAAGAATTTTCAGGGCTGGTGTTTCTGATAAGTTTCTGATTTGAAAGCAAAGTTTACAGTCACTACATCTAGAGAAAGAAAAATAGTAGTTAGAATCTAGAGACCTGTAAGATGGTCATTCTCTCTGTGTTGTCCCTATTATTTTCAGTGGCAGCAAGAGTAAATCTGAAATGATTAGAATGTTTTTTAGGTCTAACTAAAGCAATAAATGGTCCCTGTGGTTGGAAATAGTAGTATAGGAAGCTTTCATTCCTCTGTCATGGATGCTGTATTGCTTGCTCAGAAGGCAGATGTTATTAGCACCTCACAGTGGTTTGGTGACTACATGGAAGAAATTTCTGGCTTCATTCAAGCTTCTAAAAAGGGAAGAACAGCACCAGCACAACACTTTTCTTGACAATCTTAGTATAAATGGCAAGGAATGGCTGAATCCGGTATTTGAAGTGGACTGCTGTCATCCGTGGCAAACTCTTAAGCAGACCTAGAGAAGATTTAATTCTTCCAGTCTACCAATCTGTTACTGAATATTGAATATGGGTTTAAAATCAGTTAATCAGTCAGAGGTCAGCAGTAAAGATTGGTTTGATAATTTTGTCTTTTTGCCACATTGCATGCAACAAAACCAGGGCTCCAAGTGAGACTTCCCAAAAATGTGAAAGTCAGTTGGAAGCTCATTAGCTTTGGTTTGATTGAGCTTACTTATAACTGGCAACCTCTGTTCAAGCAGCCTGAGAGTAGAAACAACACAAGGGTTACATGACAGCACTGAAGAACATCCACAAATCAGGAAAATAGGTTTTCTTGTCTTTTGTTTATTCTATTAAAACAAAAAATTCCTGAATGTGAAACTTGATAATTTTAAGGAAAGGAAATAAAGTCACTACCTAATACATTTGTATGGTATATTAAAGATATCTCACCCCATCAATCATTATCCTTTCTTTATGTATGCCCTTGTGGTGGCAATAAGCTAGTCCTAGTAACCAGACTGGACACTGGGGGGATATGAGTTTGACAGCCAAATTACATTCTCAGTAGTTGTTAATTAACAGGTATATTCACTGTAAAAAATGGAGAAGGTTACATAACCTATAACAGAAAAGATTCCTGCAAATAATTCCTTTGCCTTCTGTTGTATAATGCTTTTCAGGGGGCTTGTATGGAGCTGATCTCCATACAAGAATAAGAGTTTGCATTACTAACCCGTCCTAATTATTATAGTTCAACCTCCAGCAAGTAACTCCCGTTAGTTTTTGTTATGATATGCATTTATCTATTACAAAGAAGAATGTTGAAACAAGAAGTTTTCCATGTTTATCTTAGCATTTTTATAGTTTATTCATATTGCATCATTAAAATCCGTGCACAATCATGACTGGATGTATGAGCAAGCTATCAACCATGCTGACAAATCCAAGGAGGCAAGTCATTTACCTGAGTCTGAACATTTGGCTGAGAAATAACAGGCTAGGTGGCAATCTTTCCAAGTGATCTTTCTCAGCTGGTTTTTCAAGTGCAGATTTAAAGAAGGAAAATACCTTTGAACATCCTGTACAAGGACAAAGTATTAAAATAAACAACTAATGAAATATCTTATCTAAAAGTGCGGAGAAGCTAATAGGTATATGAGAATATTGCTGCTTGCATCTGTAGCTTTCTTGTATGCATTAATGTATTTGAATATCCATACCAACATGTGATTCAGATATGACTTTTAGAGAACTGGGAACAAAGGCATATGAACTATAGACTGTTCATGGCAGTAAGTCTGAGATGCTGCGTTTTAGACTTATAGAAAAAACACTGATACCTTTCTTATTCTTCATGCAGGGTCTGACATGTATCCTACAGAAGTTAACCATAGCTTTCCTCTGTCACCATTGAAGCCCCCGGAAAGCTCTTAGGGTCTCATCCTCCAATGAGAGTCTTTTAACATGCTATAAGCAGAATGCTTTCAAAGAAAAACTGAATCAGCCTCTGAATGACTGCAGTGCTATAGAAGCAAGCTTTCAAATTTTTCCCATTGATTTTGTTGAGGAAGGCACTTAGCACCTGTTTTGCACATTCTTAAAAGAACAAGTGGCAGTGTAAAGTTTACTTTGGGGAAATACTCACTTGAATTGCCTACACATAAATCTCAGACACTGGAAATCAGGTTTATTTTAATTCTTGATGGACATCAGCTTTCAGCATGGAAGAATTTTGACACAGCTGAGCAGGAGACAGAGTTGGTTTAGCTCCAATAGTGGGTGTATTGCAGACACTGGTGCTTTGTTGTTATAGCACAAGCTACAAACAAAACAAAGCATTTTGGTTTAGATCATGGCAAATCCTACCTAACACAGTTAACAAGTTTTCTCTACAGCTGTACCATGTTTACTTTGAATGACTTATGCTTTCATCTCCCTAGCAGAGACAAACCACAGGCCCTAAGAATGGTAAGGCAATGAACCATTCAAAACAGCTACGATAACACAGCAATAGAGATTGAGACTGACAGGCAGACATTTGTGCCAAAAATATAGCAACAGAAATCATTTTCTCAGAAATATGTATCTATGGCAGGACTCACTAGGTGACCCAGTTAATTCGGAGCCTAAAAACACATGACAAAAGGAGATAATCCTATCTCTCTTGCTGATGTCTGTGAAACCGAGTGGCCAAATGATAAACATACCTCAAGGTTTCTCTATTCAGTAGCTTTTTACTTTTAAATAAGAGATTAAATGGAGTTTACTGGACACCAAAGTGTTTATTTAAAGCTGGTTTAGCCAGTCACAAGAAACGCTGAAGCTGGAGACAGTAGTAGGCCAATTTGTCATGTATTGTTTACTCCTGCCATAAACTGTGCAAATATTGAAACCACCTATTTACAGCTCCTGCATCAACCATAAGCTTTTGAATGTGACCATTATATAACTATATGTGCATTATAATTATATGCACATAGAAGGGAAAGAGGATGAATTAATATTTCTGAATTATGTTAGGAAATTGATAACCGCTTGTTCTGTTGTCTAAAGGGAATATCTGGAAGAGATGGGAACTAATGACATTTATACATAAAGATTACTTAATCAGTTAGTGCTTCAAGGCACACTATCTCCTCATGAGTTTTGAATGACCCCTTCTCCAATTTAATGAGATTTTCAAAACCATGGTGAAAGCAATGTAGAAGCACTTGCCACAGTTCCCTAGAGGGAGAGGAAGGGTCTTAGTGCTTGTGACTTACAGAAGATGTTCAGCATGATTATGAAATGAATTGCTCCCAAAGACAGTGAGTGGGGAAAACCACAGTGATGTGGTCCTTCAGAAATAGTCACTTCCCCTCCTATCTGAATATCTGAATTTTCTCTCTCCCTCATGTATACTGTGGCTCAGAGTAGAAATAGAAGTCTGTTGGAGTCAACAGTGAGTGTCATTATACTATGTAAATATGTTTATATTCAGCTGGTTTTATTACTAATTTATTTTCCCCGGGATGTATTTTTATAGTTATTTATGTACACAGACAAACTGGGAAGCAATCTAAAAGGAAAATTCAAATGTATTTAAAAATGCACGCCCATTAGAAGATCTCTGTGAACCACTGAAGGAGCACAACCTTGGGGTTGTGATGGTATGTAAATATAAACTGATCATATTAGCTGATATTCTTTTCAGGAGTGGTGCTGAGCTTCATTGCTTTGGGAAGAGTAAAGAAACAATTATGCCTCAGCAATGACAGTCTTCCCCAAAGAGTTTTCTTGAACACAGAAAATACACTCCTAGCATGAGATTGCATATATCTCACCAAATCTCAGACATTTCAAAGTTAAGATGTTTGAGACACAGGGGTGAATCACTCTCTGGAAGTTTCCTTATCTCTTGATTATAGAGGGAGCCCAGATAGTGCCTTTGATTAGACAAGTGTTTTTCAGATGCATAAAACTGGCAAAAATGAATCCAACCTCTAATGTCTTCTGGTGTAGTATGACTGAAATCTTTCTTAGGCTATCTTCATTTTTTGCTCTCCAGATGGTAAATCCTGTAGGAAGTCCTTGCTCTTGAATACAGACATGCTGAGAGGTCAGGAGCTTCTTATGTGCTCTTCTGTGCTTACTGAAAGAAAATTTTTAACATCACACTTATCCTGAATTTGCAAGCTATATGCAACAAAAAGCTACCTGCTTCTTTTTCCTACACTTTTCTTCACGAGCAACTGAACTTGCTCAAAATGAGTTTTTTTAAAGAAGTCCTAGTAAGATTAGATAAAGCTCATCAAAAGACATATTGTTATTATGTCAGCAAATAAAGATGTATCATTTGGCAGAGTTGAACACCTTGGGGGCTGAGCACTGGTCTGGGATGTAGATGATTAAGGTTCTATACATTGCTGTGCTGGCCTAGAATGATCAAATAAGGGATTGAAACTGATCCTCGCTTAACTCAGCTAAGTTCCCCAGCCAACCAGCTGTGTGCAGATGCAGCCTTGCTTTTCTGAATCTAGAAGCTCAGGTCTCACTCCGAAAACAGATGGCTGACACATCCATTTTCCCCCCAAAGCATTCAAATGGGTGCCTTTCAAAAATAAAAGTTCATACCACAACTGAACCATCATCTGAGAGATGGTCCTTTAGAAAAGTCTCATCAGAGCCTACTTGTGTTTTCACACTAGAGATTAAGAGTATAAGACGGCCATTTTTCCTCATCCCATGGATAACTGATGACATTGGGAAATTTCACAATTCAACTTCCTCTCTTAAATCAGATAATAATGTTTTAAAAAATTCTGTGATTTCTTGTGGAACAGCAATTATGTAGATTAGCAGGCTCCTAGAAATGCTGTGTTAAGAGCGTTTTGCAAGACGGTGCAGCAATGTGCAGCATCTGGTCCAGTATGTGTGAAAGGGAGCATGTGCTTGCTGAACAGACTCTTGAATCTTGCAATAATTGCAGTACAAAATACATGTTTGTGAAAGAAGGAAGTGGGATGTATTACATTATCCTCTTAGGAAGTAATATGCAGTTTTGGGGTCAGGATAAGCATCAGCTGTTCCAGTTGACAACTGCTGTGATGGATTCAAACAAAAAGAAAACCTTAAACCTAGGACTGCTCTATAATTTTTTTAGCTATAAATGAAACATCCACTTCCTTATTTTGCCAGTAAATTTTGCCATTCGTAACCCTTATTTAACTTCTTCTCAGACAACAGGATTTAGAAGAGAAAAATTTAAAGTTCTCCTGAGATCTCCAAATTCTTATTTTTGCAGCTCTTAGTGGCTTCTTTTCCCTGTGCAGTACACCCAAGACAGACTGGATTTGTTCTCTTTCCTCTTGTACCAAGCGACCTCTTCTGAGCTCTTTAATCCTGTATGAGCACACTTCTTCCAGGGCAGCTTTCTTTTCTGATCTCTCTCAGAAGCATTTCTGTGGCCTATAGATGTATCATCATCTGGCATATTATGTACCTAAACTGTTTTATCAATGTCAGAATTGGGTTGTGAAGCCCTTGATACAAGGACAAAATTTTCCTGTTGGTCTGTTCAGCACGCTGCCCCAGCATGCAGCTGAAGTATACAAAATGCAATCAGTCTTTAAAAAGAGACCAATAATTTTTAAGCATTGAAATTAACTCATTATTAATAGACATGAGATTCAGAAGATGTTGAGCATCGCCATTAAAATGTAGCAATGTGAAAACCACTACTACTGCTAATGTTGATGACGACGACGGCCTGTTCTGACCATTGCTGAGTTTGTTCTGCTCTGAGATATGAGGGACTGTTGTTGGAGGAGAGGAACCTCTAAAGACTTGGTAGTTTTGGAAGACACAGAACCCAAGGTCAGATCTCAGCAGAGCTTAGAATTTAGATAACTTCTTTTATCCCCACTGCCAATCCAAATATCATTCAACAGATTGCTAGGTTTAGATTTCTTGTCTGAAAATAGGATTAATATCTTTATTCCCAGGCCGCTTGCTTCTAGATAGTTTATTTTATCTTGCAGTGGTTGTGTTCTAATGAAAAGCCCAAAGAGTTAAAGGGGCAAAAACTTTTACTTTTTATGCCTGGAATGGACTCTTCTGACTTTTGCTTTGAGAATCTGAGAGGAATAAGTGAAAGGAAAAGAATATGTTTTTGCAGCATGTATCAATCTTCTGGTAGTCTTTGATCTCTTTAAGGGTATTCATGGTCTAAATAACTATCACACTTTTATAGAAATAACTGAAACATGGATTTGAAATAATTGACACCAAAGGGAAAACATATTAAATGTAGTAATCTCTATCCACCACCTATTTTTTTCCCAGTGCCGACATTAAAGGTAAACTAATCCTTATTTTTTTCTTGAAAAGTAGTGATTTAGCCAAGGTAAAGACATTATATTATGAAAGCAGACATGTACACACTACTATTCACAAGGAAGACACCTGAAAAGATCTAAGAAAAAAGATTTTTGTCAATAAAAATGTTGCCTTAAGCATTTTTTCTTACTATTTAGTTGGAAGATTTTTCTTGGTTCAAAGTCATAAGTGAAAATGAAAGAACAAAACAAAAATCTGTAGTGCACACTGCATTGAAGTACAGATTCAGAAAATCTGCAAGGAACATGTATTTACTTCTTATAAACTTGCTTTTTGAAGAACTAGCTGAGACATTGAGATAATGCAATTTCTCCTTTACTGACTTGGGATGAACTTTTGATTAATACAGTCAGTGGAAAAAAATGTGGAGGACCAGCTTCTACTGGTTTATATTAATAGATTTTATCACATAACAGAGTACACTGGGATTTACTCTTGCAAGCTCAGATAAATTTCGTGGCCCAGATCATATCCTCCTGTGCAAAAAAAAAGCAATGTGATGCCCAAAGTTATTCAGAGTAGTATGACACGTAGTCATTTTACAGGATGTCCTTTGCTAAAGGTGTAGATACCAAATAAAGAAGACCTCCATGGGGTCCCTGGCTAAGAACAATTTCTGAACAAGCAAGGTTGACTCTGAGACTAAGTATAAAGCATCTGAGAGCACCTGTGAATTGCTGAGGCTGAAAAGGGTATCCATCCTGGGGCTCAATGTTTCCTGGATACTCCACCAACTCTACTGGTGGAACTGCTCCTTCATGGACCTATCCTTTTCCATAACAAGACCAGAAAAAGCACTGTATAGAAAGGAGTGACTGGAAAAAGCATTGAGGCATATGAAATGTATGTCAGAATTCCTTAAAAAACAAACACTGACATCATCAGTATTCGGTTCCACAGGGGATTTCTTTTTAGGTATGTCAGAGGGTGCTGTGATACTGGAAAAATTATTTTTAGCTTTTTCCTTTTTCTGCTCATACATACTTACTTGAAATCATGGTCATTTAAGTGGCGGGGAGCCACCATGTAAGAACAGAAATTCAAAACCTTTTTCCTAAAACTAGTGATAGAGAATTGAAAATGGGATAGAAGGTAATTAAATCACATCCGATTTAGAAAGTAATATGCATGCCTTTATTCACAGCTACAGCCTAAATTTTGCTCCTCTAAAAGAAAATCAGTAAGCTCTAATATTAGCATTTGACTTAGTAGTTGCAATGTTTGCAATTCTTCTGGGACCTTGTTTCCATTTTTATAGGATATTCTTCATCCTCATTATGCCTTGGCCACCTCAGCAGAGAGGAAGAATAGCCTGTTAAAGATGCCACAAAAGGGGTTGTTGGCCCACTTCTCTTGCGAAGGCATTTTGACTTAAGCCGGTTGCATCTGACCAGCCATTGTATTTTTCTGCAATTCATGTACATCTCATTCACCGATTTTAAAAAAGTTAGTATTTGTTACTAAACGTATCAGAGATGAAAATGCAAGTTGAAGTAACAGTTGTTGGAATGGGGAAGTTAGACACTAGAAACCATTTCCTTCTGATTGCCATCCCCATACCACACAGCATTTGATATTCAGAAATGTCCACAGATTCACAGACTAGGCTTTTCTTTTTTACTGATGTAAACAATGGTTAAAGATCTTTTAGTAGCCAGTAGAGTGATTCTGGGCTTGTTATCACTCTACTGGGATGCTTATAGCAAAGAAGAAAGAGGAATAAAGTTCAATGTAAGTTTTGAGAGATTTCCAAAGAAAAAAGTGATTATAACTTTTCCTTTCCAAGGGGTCAGTTGTTCATTGAGGCAGCCTCTGAGGGTGACATTCCATTATTATACCAATTTGTCACCTAAATTAAAGCCATTTAGCCTGTTATTTAGTGTGCAGTTGCAGAACTGATGTGTTTTATTTTATTTTTAATGTGTTTTTTTTACAGATGAAAAAAAGGAGACTATGTGGAGGTAAAAATCACATCAGAACTCTCTAAAGATGTTGTTCATGATAGCAGCTATCTCCAGCAAGAGGAACAATAATCTGAACAGATCAAAGTGTACTCCTTTGTTACATATTTCGTACTTGTTAGTTAAAAACACAGCAGTACAGAGGTATCTTTGCTTTACACAGTCATCCTATTTTCTTTACATCTGTTCTGTTTCTGGTAATCTACTCTCACTAAAACTGGTGCAAGTATTCATGGATCTACAGGAGTTTCTTTGTCCATCTTGACTGTGGCTAGTATTTTTTAATTAAACAAATTTATTTATATTTTATATGTTAGTACCGCTATTATTTTATTTTTTGTTTCTTTTTTCAAATTTTGCTTCTCATGTTTGAAATGTTTGACCGTTATATCAGGAATAAAAAATAATATCATTAAGATCTCAGCATGTGAGAAATAGTGACTGGAGAAAGGGGAGAGTCTCCTAGAACTCTATAAGATGAAATCTGAGCAGCTCTACTTCCCATCTGAATCTAACCAGAAGCATGTTCAGAATTTCTTGAAGTTCTGATCTAATTTTTATTCCCTTGTTACTTTATAATCCAAAGAGGTTATGATCATACTGTCTAAGCCAGAGGAAGCATTTGTATCAGGATGATAAAATGGTATCCTATCTGGTCAGTGCTCCAAATTTATCAATAGTTTTGCTACATTCTGTGTACTACACAAATTTATTTGCCTGAAGGACTGTCCACTCTTGAATTTTCTTCCTATTTCTATACCTAGCTTTTATTTTGAGAGCTGTTGACTTTTCAGTACTACACTATTTTCATTTTCTTTTGTTCCTCTTTCAGTTTTGTTTTGTATTAAAGTACCATTTTTCATTCCTTCTCCTTGTTGTTTTTCCTTCAGTCTCTTTGCTTTCAGTTGCTCCTCTAAATCTCACTTTAGCTCTTGACTGTCTTCTCATTAAAACATTACTATTATTTTTCTTTCCAATGAAGTGCTTTTATAAATCAGAGAATAACAGCGCTGCATTATTCTTATAACAATGTTCATGTCTCCTTTTATTCAACCCAAAGCAATTGTCATGCGGGCATATGATCTTATATCAGAAGACACTGAACAAGTAATTCTTTGCTTCCAGTTTGACTCTGATATTTTACTCCCAAGCCCTTCAGCTCCATTTGGCATCTTTAATTCTGAACAAGAGTAAATGCACCATACAGTTTAACCATAGTTATCAGTTTTATCAACATACACACTCAAAAACAAACATATAATGGAGTCCTTTTCTCTCTCTGGCAATTGCAGTAGGATTATGTTAAAAGGTGCCATGCTGTGGGGTGCAGCTACAAGAAACAGTGTTAGACTGTGTTTTTAGTGATGGGAACATAATGCAGAGAGTTTGTGGCTGGCAATTGGAGGAGTAAGCTTGGACTAGCTATGGGGGCTCACAGCTCTGCCCTCTGGCAGAATTGTTTGGTTGCTGGGAAATCTTGAACTCTTACACTGTGATTCCAGCTCAGAATAATCTCATCTTTCTGCTACTGAATCTGACACTGAGGAGTTTGGGAAGGCCTCAGAGTGAAATTCAGCCGTAACTGCTCCTTACTTGTGTCTATTCAAAGGCCATTTTGAGACATTTTCTGAAATGATTCATGATCTGTCAGCATTTCAGTGAGCTGTTGTCCCTAGTCTGCTTAAGAAGTCTTTCTAGGAATACGGTAGGAAGCAATGTCGAGACTGACAGAAGCAGAACTCAGCAGGGAATGTTTTAGCACCCTGTCAGGCATCACTGGGTATTTTTATCATGCTGTAAGGGGGAAAAAAACTTCATATCAACAACTCCCTGGTTTTGCACAGTTACAGAGAAAAGAGCAGCAAAAATACTACTTACAGCACCCAGTTTTTATCCTCCTTGGAGTTATTCTTCCATATGCAGTCTCTGTTTGTTTTTGCTGATATGATCACATCTTGTGGCAACTACCTTTTAGCAGGAACCTATGCTGTTTGAGAAAGGGCTTAGCTCTGCCTCACACCCCTGAATTTTCTCTGTAGCTAGTAGGTAGCAGAATTTTTGTGCTTTTCTCACCTTTTCTCATCAGCTCCTCTCTTATGATATGTCTGTCAGAAATATGTTTTCCTAAAAAATTTCTATTTGATTTGAACCAATCTAGCAAATCAGAGTATGAACTGCAGAATTATATTACTCTAATTTGTTCATCTATCTGCTTAATGTAGTTATATTTTGACAGATCTGAACAAACTGAAGATTCTAAATTGTACATAAAAGAAGGAAATAGATGGATTCAAATGTGAATATCTGTAATCTGCTAGTCTTTCTCCTGAAAGCCTTCTGAAAGCTTTCTCCTGAAATAAACAGTTAATATTTCCTTCCATTAATATGAAGAAAACAAACCTATGTTTAAATAACATTTAAGTATTTCTTAAATATTTAAAACTTTTAGTAAAAATGTTTATTCAATATTATTTAAATATTTAAATTGATAACAACAAATACATCTGAAACTATGTTTAAATATTGTTATAGTTGTGACACAAACTAACCGAAGGCAAGTAACTGTAAATCCAAGTTGAAAATGCATTGCTATGTCTACTCAGTTTAAACCAAACTGAACCAAAACAAACTGATAAAGATGGCAAGAGCAATGACAGATCCAGTGATGTTAGTTGAATTCTTTGGAGCACATTATGGTTCTCATGTTTTGAAAGCCTTGTTTCATTTTAATTATTAAAAGTTGCCACAATAATCTGCATCTGAAAGAAATAGTTTCTTTAACTCTGAAAGCTTTAAGAAATTTAATGTAAATACTTATTAATGTGTTAGATGTTTCTTTGACCAGATCTGGAAAATGTTAGCATATTAAAAGCTATAGACAAAAGTAAAGTCATCTATCACATATTTGCCAAAATTTGCTGTTTTACTGAAGCTGAAAAATTTTATGAAGGAATAGTGGTTTCCATGGCATTCTCAGGTGAAGGCAAAAGGCAAGGATGGCTAAGGTATCAGAGACGAGGTTCAAATCCTTACTGTATCTTATTTGGAATGATTTAGGAGAGAATGAGTTATTTTAAAACAGAAAAGACAGAACCTCTTCTTGCCATTATCTTTGTCAGTACCTTCACAAATGGCCTAAGAACTCCAAAAGGATACATTTCTTCAAAATAAAAAGAAGGTTTTATTTCCATGCAGTGGGAAAAGAAAATTTTGAAACCTAATTCGTGTGTCATGTCCACCAGCTGAATGTGCATGTGTATCCTGGGATGTCTCAAATGCAACTAGACCCCTATGTTTAAGCAACTTAATCATCCTACAAAAGGCTTAATTCTACAGCTGAGCAGAAACACCACATCCAATGTTTTCATTCCATTAGCTTAATGGGAAATATCCAGGTGAGCAAGTCTTCACAGACAAAATAGGGGTTAAGATTCTGCACTTCTGAGGTAGGTCCCTAGAACTGCTCAGCATATGAATGGAAAAATCATTTATGACTGGTTCACTGACCTGGACTATCAGAGAAGGTGTTTTAGATATGTTAGGTATGGTATGATCTACTGGCCATGGCATTGTTTAGAGAATAAGCTTTTTGAACTAAATAGTTGAACACTATTTAGTGAAAAATGATACAATTTTTGGATGCAAAAGGATTCTCGAGACTATACTACACAGTCTTGAGACATACCTACATAATAGTTCTTTATTCTTCCCTCAGGTACACTACTGAGAAAAGGGCCTTACTGGATGCCTGTTTCCTTCCAAAAATAGCCTTTGTGTATAGAATACCATCTTTTTATTCTGCTCATTTACTTTTCTTGGCTCTTCCCTGTTTTCTGTGGGTCTGGGATTTAGTTTGAAGATAGGAAACCAGCCTAGGTTGCAATACACTTAGAGTTTATTTGAATACTGTTGAAGCTGAAGAGGCAAGCTTTGTCTGAGGGATGTTTCCTAAACCTGCAGCCTTCTGATTATGATTCATTTCCCTTGCTACTATCATTAGAAGCTTCTCTGGGAAGAGAGATGAAAAGCAAGTGGGGACCATATATTATTTCATCCAGAGTCCCTGGAGCACACTGAAGAAAGTAGGAAAGTCAAATCAAATAACTTGACTGATATTAAGCCAATAACTTTCTCCATTTTACCCTTCTTCTTTTTACTCCACTCCCTCAGCTGGAATACACTGACCTAGTATGCACATGGATAACAGCTCTCAAATTCATGGAACATCCAATTTGATTATGCTTTATTATAGAAGCTAGATGAGAACATAAGACCAGAATACTAATCAATCAAATGGAGAATCTTTTCAGCTGAGGCAGCATGAAAAGTATTTATGAACCAATCCTCAGAGAGATATTTTGTTCCAAATTGCAATTTTTATATGTGAAATATTTGAGGAACAAGAAACCATACTGGAATAGATATTCAAAAAAGCTTATGGTAAAGGAATACTACTAAGTTTGCAAAGGCAAACTCTCCAAAATCAGGGAATGCTGGTTGCCTCTGCGTCTTTAATTAAGATCTGTTAATTTCCTGTCACTATAATTAAGTGATCACATGCTATTTTCTTCTATGGGATTCCTTCCTTATCTAATGCTCAGAGTACTGTACTATGCATTAGTCACTGGCCTTTATTTAGACACCTCTGCGGAGACAGAGTTGTTAATTTTCTTTTGGGTTTGTTCTTAAGGTACTCTCACTATTGTATCTTAGGACTTCATGGACAGCTACAAATCTACTTTCACAAGTCCTTGCAAGACTAGGGAATAGTATTCTCTGTGTTTTAAATGGAAATAAATCATTCACAGAATAATAAAAAGAGCTACTAATCATGTATGAGATGCAGTAAGTTATGCTAGCGGTATGTTACTCTCTAATTGGATGGATCTGGTGAAAATCATAGTCTGTCATGAAACAAATATCTGCCATGGCAAATTTCAGCATGGCTTTAAACTTGGCAAGGTTGTAAGAAATTGAAACCCAGGTCTGTGATGGAAAAATGGGCAATAGTGCCCAGCTATATTTCACTAATTGCTAGTATGTCAGAGAACAAACATAAATCATCAGAGTTTTGCTGCCAGATTCTGTAACATGCAAATGTGCCTCACTTATTTTTGAATCAGGCCTTTCAAATGACATACAAAGTATGCTAATACCTTGTAGATGGCAATAGATCTAGCCAGATGAAATATATTACTAATATTTGAAGGATCTGTTATATATTGTGAAATAGTTTTTGAAAGCTCATAGAAATTGTAATGTTCTAAAATTAACCAAGGTTTTGAGTTTTAGTCCAGATTGCTGAACAGAAATGGGGAAAAAATGGAATGTAATTAAAATTTTCAAATTAAATGATTCTGATTTCCAAGAGTGTAAGAAAGAAACTATGGTGTTTAATGTCATTTTTCTTCCTTCTCCTCCAGAATAGCTGAAAGAGCAGCACAATGTAAAGGCCATGACACTGAACTGGGAGCCATGAAAATGAGTTCTGTTCACAGCTCTGCAAGCGATTTGCTTTCTGACCTCCTCACCCTCTTTCTATTCTTTTAGAATGTGAGGGTTTGTGTGTGTGTGTGTGTGTGTGTGTGTGTGCGCGCACGCATGTGCATGTGTGCATGTGGGGAGAATTATATCTTAATAAATCTTTGCCCACTGCTAGCCAAAAAGGAAAAACTAGAGGAAAACAAGGAATAATAAGAAAATAAATGTTAGATTTAAACTTCATCTTTTTTAATAAGGCCTATGACAAGAACAGGTAAGATTTGGTTTCATACATTCTTAACCTTCCATTTCTAATTTCTGAAATCTACAGGCTCTTACTTAAACTGTGACTGATACTGACAGAAACCTATCTAAAGGACTTGTAATCATAGTATTTTATTCTTAACAGTTTTAGATGGTTTGGTATAAAAGTCCCACAGTATTAAAAATGAGGCAGTCTTGGCCAAATCCTGACCTTAGCTGGCCTTAATTAACTGTTGTCCAGGAACTCTTCTTAGTCTCAAAGCAGACAGTGCTGCCATAGCTGGCGCTAACACCGGCTCAGCATGTCTTACTTGACCTAGACTTATAACCTTTCTGGTCCCTACCCAAACTTAGGAGAAAAACCTCATCCAAAACCTCCGAAATGGCTCAAAACCTAGGCTGATATCACATGGAGTTCTCTTGACATGTATGTCATTCTGACCAAGGACCTTATCAAAATGTTATATTTCAAAGCATAAGAACTGTTTTGTGACTTTGAAGAACACATTACTTCTTTTCTTATGTCATTATATTTTCAAACATTAGAACCACTCGGCCTTAGCTGACTGCTTAACCTGATCATTCGGACATTTAAGGAGTATGACTCTCCCTCTCTTGGAGACAGTTTCTTTGTAATTGAACTCTATTTTGCAGGGTTTGCCTTCCTTCTTGGTGTATTTTTTACCTCAAGGATTTTACCTTGTCAATATACATCACAAATGAGGCTCAGAAGAAAGCCAACAACTCCATGTATGGAAATCTCCAGCAAGATCCATATCTGAAATTCTCTCCTTAAGAACTTATTTCATGACAGCTGTCTCCTAACTGTTACAAAGGTTGCTCTGCTCTGTTTTTAGTGATTGTATTGTGCAATACTATTCTCACTGAAATTTAAATGTGGCCACTTGTATACATATATGTATATATATGTACAGACATGTATATGCATGCACACATATACACACTCTTTTTATACAAACTATCATGTTCTGACTGGATTAAAATAGCTAATAAGTGGCAAGCTCTCTCTTAGCAGCTGTAGTGAATGGATATCTCATCTGAAACTGTAAGTAGGATAGCTTTGTGGCATGAGAGATTTTCTGAGACTTGTAAAATGTTTGGATGTTGTTGATGGGGGAGGACATTGAATAGTATTGTTCTGCACAGAGCTGCTTTGTAGAAAATCAAGGCACTCTGTAGTACAAAGCATTGACTCTTTCTGAAGCAGCATGTGGAAATGCACATGGGGATTTGCACTAAATTAATCTGTTGCTGCATTATTCACAACAGATCATTATTGATGATTGTTCTGATGAAAGTCGTCACAGGATTATTGTGAATCATCTGCTTTTATAACAGCATAGTTTATAACTCCTGTGCAGTGGGAAGACAAATATAAAGAAGTGGCAGAAGGTTGACATTTGGCTTTTGCTTTCAGTAAAGGGTTAGTATATGGACTTCATACAGAAAATCTCTGAAATTCTTTTTGGAAGTTAGGCCCATTTTATTATTTACATTTAGTCTGTTATGTTCATAATATTGTAAGTGCTACACTGGCTCCTATTTTATCTTCTACCAGACAAATCCTATTTGACATCTAGCTCACTATTCTGTAAGTGGAGGAGGTTCTGTAAGTGGCGGAGGAGAAGCATACCAGGAGTTTTATCTTATTCTCTTTCTTTACATTCCCTGAAGTCTTCTGGTGTTCTGCTTGCAGATTACAATTGCAGTCTTCTTTTTAGTATAGTCAATCACTTACTAGCTTTGTGATGAATACTGGAGGTTAGCTATCTTTGGAACCCTCTGTGCAGCTACTATCAAAGAATTTTCCTTTGTTTTGATGGCAATATATTTTCCAAGAAAAAATCTACGGAGTTAACTTGAACAAAACATACTGGAAAAAAACCCTAGTTCCAATATATTTAATAGTTGTGATGTGAATTGTCTAAAGTAGCCTTGTGGGAGTATTAGGAAATCTAGAGTGGAAAATATATGTAAATTATTGCTGAATGAGAGCTTGAAATGTTAAAAAATATGCTCAGATGTTTATAGATTTATCTGTGTATGTGTAAACCTTGAAAAGATAAATATGGCCATGTCTCATATCTCTGAAGATACCCTCTTTGACCATCATGTAGGGATCTAAGTGTTCTGAAATGTAATTTTACCAATAACAGTTCTGCTTTCATGTTGGGTTTGAATAATATGTAAAACACCAAACAAGTAAATAAAGGGAAAGTAGAAGGTTCCACAGATACTGAAGCAATATTAATATCACATGCTTAAATAAAACAGTGTGAGAAAGAGAGTTCATCAATGAAGGACTAAATACTTGGAATATGGCTTCATTATAATAGATCCAGAAAGAACAGAAGAAAGAGCTGCCTTTTTGTGAAGGAAAAGTTTTCGAAGAAGCCCATCTAAGATTTTTGAAGAAATAGGGGTGGGCTAAGAAATTAAAGCTTGCAATTAAAAAGGGAGTAAACTGACAAAAGAAATTCGCTATGCGCTGCTTGATCAGAAGGAGCAGCATGACAGGATGATAACAGAAATCAAAAGGGGAAACTGTCTAGCCTCCATTCCCAGGCACAGCTATTTAGAGTGAGTGGTAAACGCACACAACTTGGAACGATGGATGACTCTGTTTTCCTGTTCTTAATAACGCTCTTGAATGGTCTAATTGTTGCTCTGAGAAGATGCCAAATAGCATGTGCTTTCTCATTTTTAGGGAAAGGATATAGTGTACACGTTTTAGATGCTGTCACCGTTATCATGATGGTCAGTACAGCAGCAAGACTGTGTGACTCCTGGCAGGAGTGAAAGACTCTTTGTAGTCCTTAAAATATATATGCATAGAGGGACAGGAAGGACAGTCCTTATTCTACACTATTTACAATCTAAAAAGTAAGACTTCCTTCTGATTTCCTTATAAGGCCCAGGAAATACAGAAACCTTGGTCGGATCTAAAGGTAGTGAAAAAGGGGATGAAATTCACATAAATAATTTATTTCTGTGTAATCTGTTCACCTACGTCACTAAAATTTGGGATCTAGTTTTAGCTAATCATTTTGTCTACTCATCTAAGGTCAGTGAAGAGAGACTGTCACCTCCAGAAGCTGACTTATCCTACATTTCTGTGACAGTGAGATGTTTAAGGTTTGCTTTCCTTCAGGAGTCCCTATTTCTACCCATAGCTATAAAGTAGCTTGGACAACTTGCGTGTGCTAGATAACTTTTTGTTTACAAAGCTGAAGTTATTTTAGACGAAAATCAATAAAAAGTGCCTAGCATCTCCAGAAAGCAAGTCATGTCACCCTAAAACTTACATAAAACATGTGGATGAATTGCCTTGGGTAGAGATACTATTTTAGACCACGTGCCTATCTTTTTAGAAAGCTATGGTGGGATCTACATGACCTCCTTGTGAAAGCAGAGTTCTGTGCCTGAGTAAGTCTCCTTATACTTCTCTTCCGGCCAATAAAAAGAAGATGCTTCTGAGATGCAGTTCATTTCAACCTAAAGTATTTGTTCTAAAAGACTTCAGATATATTCAAATATGTATTGTTCTAGATACCCTAGAACATCTATTCCCTTGATTATGTAAGGAGCCTAGGGACACTAATTCATGTGTAGGAGCCTGTGTTGTGGATGTTTCAAGTGATATAAGCCAGCTTCTGAAAATTCAATCTTTCTGACCTTTTTATATAAACAAGGAGATCGCACGTATTATACAGTGTTACCAAGAGTAATAATTATCTACTTATGCCAACTTTGTTTTCATTCGATCTAGATAGGCCAGTAATTTCAATGGACCAGTTGTATAGTAAGAAACTATTCACCAGGAATAAGAACAAGAGAACTGGAAGCTAACGTTGCATAGCACTGCAACCAGGTTAGGTTTGCTGGGATGGGAGATGGGAGAATTACTAAATGTGATGGCATTCATCCTGTTATTAATGCTGCATGGCAACCAGGCAACAGCAAAATTCAGTGCTTTAATGAAGCTTACAATGCTGTATAAAGACAAATAATTAAATGCAGTTTGCAGATGGGGAAGCTGTTTCTCTGTCTCACCTGTCAAGGTTTCCCAGAATTGCCATTCTAAGTAGTATACAGCTAATAATAGAAAGCTAATCAAAAGAATAGCTTCTAATGGTTGAAAAATCCCAAACTCTACTGGCATTTGAGAATAGTAAATTGAGAAAGAATTTCTTTCTAAAGAAAGATATATAGGTAAAAGCAAGGGAGAAGTAAATAAAAAAGTGCAAGTAAATAAGGCTATCTTCTTTTTCGTTAGGAGAATTTGTTAATGATTCTTCTCCCTCTCCAAAAGCTCCTGTTTCCTTTTCTTTTTAATTTGCCTGACTGATTGCACAGTGTTTGTTAGCAGAATATATTGTGACTGGCTGAAACTGTATATTCAATCAGGCAGAATCTAGGCAGAGAACCAGTCTTCACTGCACATAGAAATGTTTCTGAAAATGATCATGTGATGTGACCATTTTTCTTCTGAGTCTCTGATGTTGCTGTCGACAACAAACTTAGCAAAATGTCCAAGAGTATATTTATCTCTGGGGATATATGTATGCCCTTTTGCTAGATATCTGCTGTACAATGTGTCCTAGAGCATGAAAGGGTGTCAAGCCTGCCAATGACTACAATATGCACACATTGTCAGAATACTACAACTTCCTTAACCCTTCCATGGCCTGCTCAAGTATAGCCTGTCAAGTTAATTAGTGTCTTCAGAGGAATATTAGGTTATTACTATAAATGGTAACTAAGTATAAGGATATATGAAAGGAATACTTTAATTATGTTTAAAACAAGAACCAGTACACTTTTTAAATTCAAAACTTGGCTTTCACTTAACTTCCATTTCAAAGAATACAATGTTATATTCAAAACTTTTTTTTTTTTTTTTTTTTTAGTAACAGTCAAGTAACAAACATACTTTGTTAATCTGCGTAGAGGAAAACTTGAGATCTTACAGTGCCATAATCCTTCCTGCACCCTTTATTTATTACTTTTGTTATTATGGCATCTTTATCTCTACTAAAGACAAGGTCTCAGTCCTGACACAAAAAGAAAGCACAGTAAGATGCTTAAGTTATGTTCCTTGTTTGCTTTCTTTCATAGCCTACTTTATATCAGGAAATTTGTTTCTTATTATTCTCTTCTTGTAATTCCCTGATGATGAGTACTTTGGATTTCAAGTGGGGTTAGGCTACCTAGACTCTTGGCCTTGGTCACTGGTTTTAAGGCAAGGATATTTTCTAACTGAGAGGAATTGTGTTGGCATCTTGGCTTAGTGCTCACAGTAAGACTTGGAAGGTCATGTTTCCTTTTTCATTCCAGTCTTCCATATCCAAGATGGGAGGAAAAATCTTATAAAAAGATGACATAAAAACTACTCTAAATCTTTTCTTGTGATTCTGTTTTGATAGGAAAAGTCTTTTCTTAGGCATTTGCACAAAAAGCAAATTAGTGTGTCTGTGTTCTGGCTCAACATTCAACTGTCTAATACCGTTCAAATGTCCTGTAGTTTACAAAGGCAGATAAAGGGTTGTGGATCTTGGAGCCATTCATACCAATTCCTCTGCATCATGTCTTTAATCTGATCTAAGCAGGAGTTCTTTCTTCTTTCTCCAAGAAAAGCTACCAGCCTGTAGAAGTGACAGCACAGCGGCGATCACTGTTGGCATTAGCTTTGATGGCTTGAAAGACTTAACTTTGCTTATAAGTAAAGTCAAAGAGAGAGCTGCCGGTGGTTTCAAGTTTAGAGGCTTGATCCGTTGTCCATGGACAGCACAGGAATGGCCTCCACAGATTCCTCTGAGATTTTTTTCCTCTTTTATACCTAATTTGCTAGCAAACACTTAGAAGTAACAGATTTTTTTTTTTTATTTGCAGCACTGATGATACTAAAATAGATTTCAACAGATGATTTACACTCTCTTCAAAGACTTTACACAAAGCCCATGACCCATTTTTAACTAGAGATATTAAAAATGATCCAGATAAAAGCGGTGTAAAATTATTTGCTGATGAATAATCCTTTGGCAGTTAAAATACCTCCTTCCATCCTTCCTTCCTTCCCTATTATATTTTGCCCTCCCCCAAACCACCATAATGTAATTTTTTAAAATTAGGTCATCTACAGGCCACCTACTTATGTTGACTGCAGCAATTTCTTGTTGCGGAAGTTCACATGACTTTCTTCTGTTTGTCCATTCTAGAGTTTTTTGCTGTTCTTGCTTTTGTTGTTTTTGTTTTTCCTTTGCTTTGCATAGTCTTAATTATATTACTTTTTTTTTTTTACAAAAGCATGCAAGAAAAATGACATTCTTTTGGAGTGACTTTTCTCAATTAAATCAAAGAGAATGAACCTCTTCATGTTAAATAAGCTTCAAGTAAAAAAAAAAAACGTAAATGATGTCAGTTGCATTATTTGTTGAATGCAATCACAGATTATATTTGAACATGCAAATAACAAGAAGACTCTGATTTCCCCAAAAATGAACAGAAGGAGATGATATTTTGTATGTGCGTACCTATAAATAATATAAGCCTTAAAGTTTATATACAGTAAATAAATCAGTAGTTTGGGCCAGAGATTAATTCTGCTCTCACATCATTCTTACTGCTGCACTGGCTTCAGTGGAATGGAACTGAGATTCAGAGGCTGATGAGAAGAATTAAGCTTGTTGGTCTGATGCAATGAATCTCAATTGCAGGCATTTGACCGAGGAAATTTCATTAGTAATTAAAAAGCATACAGAAATCAGAAGTATGAGGCGTAAGGGACGATAATTGAAAGTTTTGAAATGGATTCACAGAAGCAAATGCTGTTCTTTTGCAAATTTTAGAGGTAGTCTGATCCCTTCTCCTTCTTGTTACTTGTGGCTCCTTCCAGGAATTCTCCACTTGTGATGAAAGAAGTATTAGTTATGGTCTTTGGTGAATAGACTATGATCGATTAATATTGACCCAATTTTAAATGAAAAAGTTCCTTTTAACTTGGATCACTCTCTTAACCCATTTCTCCATGAGGATAAATGATTTTTTGTGTTAGTCGAAGATGGCTGAGGAAGAGGAGATGGTGCAGGAGCAGAAATGTGAAGCAGCGATAATTATGCCAGTCTAAACTCTATGAAATTACAGAGCAGCTCTGGCTTAATGAGACTGAACTTTTCGTAGGCACCCTCTGCTGTCAGGGGGTGTCAACTGGGACTCCTCCACTCCCAGAGCCTAATTTAGCCACCCTGTGTGTCCTGCACTGAACAGAGAGAACCCAAAAGATCTTCCTTGCTCTCAAAAGCAAACTTGTGGTTATAGGCTGGTGCTGCGAAGGGATGCAGCCCCTCTTGCAGATCAGCACAATGTCAGCCTTTCTTAAAGCATTCACAGCCTTTCTTTGCTTTTGAGTAATACTGTCAATATTATTCTGTCTGCCTACAGTGCAGCTGTAGTCCAGAGCCAAATGTGCTTTTGCATTTCATTCTGTGGTGGGGCTGCCCCTCTCCCCACACACCACAGCACCACACCACACCAGCTGGCTCTTCTGGTGTGAGTTTGGAAGTGGAGGCAGTCAGGCACCTGCAGTGACTTGTCTAATTAGAGAGTGAGCGAACAAGTGAACTGAAAAGTCATAGGTAATACCAAGTAAAATATACTTTGCTGGTGTTTCTGACAACTGTAGTTTCAGTTTAATTATTCATATGAATATTTTGCTGGAATACTGCTGCTGTAAATGTGCTCTTGCATATTTTATAAAAGTAATGATGTTTAGGACTAAAACCTGGAAGCAATATTCAGTCTGACTGTCAGGGCAGCATGTTGGACTGCTCTTCCAAAGAGGGGGCTGAGAAGTAAAAGCAGAACTGTCTTCATTTGTTGCTTCAGAGTGGCAGATCCTTGTGGATCAAGGACTTTAGTATGTTGCAAAACTTCTTTACACTATGTGAAATGCATACCCAATGGAGCTACTGTCATTGCTAAACCATCCTATATGTCAGAAGAAAAACTGTTGCAAATGGAGATATTGTCAGTGATCTGTAGAGAATCCATGCAGCTGGTCCCATTTAGTATGGTGGAACAACAATCTCTATTTTAGCTTAGGGCCATTGGTGGTCACTGTGTCAGGGCAGGCTGTGACCTTAAGCAAAGAGACTATATTATGATTTTACTACCCTGCTAAGGATGTGTCTGTGCTATGTTATTCCAGACAGATGTTTGTCTAACCTATTCTTAAAGACCTCCAGTGGTGGAGAATCCACAAAATCCCCAGACAATCTATTTCATTGCTTCATTATCATTACTGCTGGAAAGTTTCCTAAACTGCATTTTTATCATAATTGCTTATAGTTAAATGTAACTGATTTCTAAAATGTCAAATATATAAATAAAAGGGACTCTTCCGTCCTAAATCCTACATCATCACTTTTTGCCAATTTTAAATAAAACACTGTTTTGTAGAAAAGGGTCCTTCTAGAAAATTGTAAACTAATGCTATAGTTAACTCCACTTAATTCCTTGCATCAGCTAGGACAAATCATATCACAGTTTCCAACCCTTTAATGCCCTGGGGCACTCAAATAGTATAAAATGGCCAGAAACTGGCTGTGAATGCCAGCACAGAATTTTAGGAGGAAAAACTTCTCATGGTAAATATGTGAAAATCACAGAATCACAGAATAGTTGGGGTTGGAAGAGACCTCTCAAGATGATCTGGTCAAACCTCCCTGCTCAAGCAGGGCTGGCTAGAGCAGGTTGCCCAGGACCATGTCCAATCGGGTTTTGAATAGCTTCAAAGACGGAGATATCATTCATATAAGTGTAAATATTTGTAGACACTCAGTCTGTCCTCCACTTTGATGTGATGTGTGGCAGAATTTCATTTTGCTATAATAAACTGAGCACATTGCTCAATTTAAAGTTGCTATAAAGCTACTGTTAAGAAAATCAGTCTCCTCATCCTACACTTTTAACTGTGCCATGGGAAAGAAGAAAGAATCTGAATCCTCATTACTTTGTACAACCAAATAAATACACAAGTCCAAACTTGATATAGAATGCTATGGTTCTGTTTTAGCAATGTTTGCACTTTGCATAAATGTAATTGCCTATAGGAGTAAGGCAGTAGGAAATCAAGCCCACCGGAGAGCTGCCTCTCTATATGCAGTTTCATGTGATGAAGTCCAACTGTGAAACGTTGTGAATTGCAGCAGCTCTTGAAAAAATAATTTTGGATGAGTAAGCTCTGTAGATATCCTCTAATTATAAAGACTAATGGAGCCAACATTGAATGTGGGCTGGTTAATTAAGTTAATGCTTAATTTACAGGTTATCAAACCGGTGGGAAGTGTTTTTTGCACTAGAAAGGCACAGTATGGTAAAAAAGAGTAAAATAGCTAATTTAAACTTCAAATGAGGAAAGTTCCTAAAATAAAATTATCAAGGGCCCTTATGTGATATTTGCACCAATGTTCACATAATGCAAAAGATCACATGGTACCTACAATCTATATATGAAAGACAACTCTAGTATCAGTGAGGCTGCTTTGAACACCATGAAGTACAAATAGGTTCATAGGTAAATGCATTGATTCTAGTATCCTAAGTTCTGACCTGGCTAGTTATTATTAAAGTAGCATGTGCTTTACTCTTAAATATAAAATTAAAATGAAACCAGCAGAGTTAATAAAATCTCAAATGGTTGCAGAACTTTTCTTCTAGTAGTAATTTAGGAAGAGTAGAACAGTTTAAGGGTCAAGCCATCCAATCAAACAAACTTAATAATATTGCTGTAGGAATATAATCTCATGGACGGATTTAATATAATAAGTATTGCAACATGCTACAAAGAAAAAAAAATCTTGTGTGGAGACATATACTGGACAGAATGGCTGAATGGCCAGCCTCAGGGACAACAGTAAATCATCATCAATTCAACTGAATTTTTTCTTTCCTGTTTCAGAGTGACAGTTTTTCAAAATAATACAGCAAGAGGATGAAAAAGGGCTGCAAAAGAAAACACAGGCAAATGGAAATGAAAATAGAAAGAAACAAAATAAAAACTGCAATATGTTAAATCATATCACAATTCATACATTACCTTTTAAGCACTACTTGAAATAACATAAAATTTCTGACGATTGCAGGCCAATAATTAATCTTTTCTGCTCTGTAACAGAAGCAAGTACTGTACCCAGAGCAAACAGATAAGATTTGTGTCATGTAACATTTTCAAGGCTGTTCAATGACTTCTTACAATGCAAGCTATAGAATACATAAAGGAAAATGAGTGAGATGAAAAGGGATGAATGAGATGAAACAGACCTTGTCTGTCTGCAATGCTTGCACCATTTTGTTTACCTTGGAAAGCTGAAAAGTGGATGAAAACTTTTATGTTATCACTGGGAACTTTCCTTCTGAGTGAATCTCTGGCTAAAGTATGACCAATTCAGGTAGCCCAAAAGTACCCCTGCCTAACTTGGTCACTTTTGCCTGCCCTTATTTACATAGGCTGAAGGACGTTCTGCATCATGAATATTTTGGGTGAAATTTAGCATTTGCTTTTAGTTCACCACTTCTGGTTTATCTCTTTTATCATGTATAATCCTGGAAGTCTGATTTTATACTCAGGCCCTTCCATTAAGCACTTCTGATAGATGCAAAAACATTATGTTTCATAACTGTACAAAACAGGGGAGTCCTATTCCATTTATAAAGACAGTTGAAGAGATGCACAGAGAGATTAAGGCTAGCCATATCAAGAGTATTCACCCATTATGGGTGTTTCAAGCTTGGCATAAATAAATGTTTGTTTAAATAAAAATATTGATAAGTATTTCTGATAAGCTTGGTCTTAATAACTCAGTAAAGGCCAAACAGATTTAGTGAGAGAACTCAGAATGGACTTAAGAAGCCTGGACTCTCAATTCTGTGGTCTAACCACATGGAAAATAGTTGTATCACATGGTACAAAGTCATGCACCAAATCAATATGACAGATCTGTTCAAAGGAACTTTTATATTTGATCTGTATTTAAGCTTATCTGTAAATGTGAAAGCACAAAGGAACAGGAGATTGACGAAGCCCGGAGTTAGAAGTAATAGCTTCTGATGCTCTTGATCACCTTCTGCATCAGAAACTCTTAATAAATGTTTGGTTGCACTACTGCAGTATGCTGCCAAGGTGACCATCTGTCAGTTAGCTTCCAGGAAAGCTACAGAAATTATCTTCCTGTGATCTGAATCAAGATTTTTATTTTTTTTTAATTAGGGGAAAGGGTTTTTTTATAAACATCTTTAAATTACCTGATGACTTTACAGGCTAAATTGTTAATAGGATAAGAACTGTTAGCATTAAGTAAATAATGTGAATTCTCATCAGATATAAAACTCATGAAGGGTTTGAATGATGAGGGTGAAAGCTATCATGGAAACTTGAATCAAATTTATTAGCAGATGTTCACTGGTGCAGAAGAATCATACATGAATAATAAAGTGCAATGCTAGCTGAGAGCTCTCAATTTCCCTCTTTTCCCAGGAAGTACCTTTTAATGGAGGTCTTTTCCCAGAAACTTAACACTGCATTGAGTTATAATTAAGCCATATTGAGAAAACATTCAAATGGCAATGATTTACAAATGATCAAATTATTTTGGGCTTAGCTTAGGGCTTTACTGACTAGAATGATTTCTCTGTTATGACCATATGTCTGTTCAGAAGCTTGATTCAAATGCAAAAACTATTATGGGCATTTTTGAAACAAATAAGGAAAAAGAAATTTAAGGTGCTTCCTGCAGTTTTCTCTTGCAAATAAATAAAGTCGTTCATTGTTTAATTAACTAAAACATTGTGCATTTATTAAATATCAAGAAACAAAAAGTTCAGCAGCAAATGCAAACATATAAGCCTGTAAGAATTTAACTTTGCCTGCCTGTTGCAGACAAGGACACTTTGTTTTATGATCTGCTTAACCAGCCCAGCGGTAATATCTAATGGCATGGATTGGAAGAGCTGAAAACCACACACTTTCACCTTCGCTAAAGATATTCCCATTGTCATGGTCCCCCTCCATGAAACTGAGCCTTGATTTCTTTCTGTCTCTGAGACAAACTGTACCTCATCAAGCACATCTTTATTTTAAACAGCAACATGAGACTATACCCCTCTGATCAGGGAGCTTAATTCATCACCCTGCAAAGAGGGGTCCTAAGAAGTGCAGAGATGGATGGTGATATCCTAAAGGTTAAGAGATTGAGGGTGACAGATGTGAATGAATAATAATGTTTGGAAATGTAAAGATGCCATTTCTTTCTGCCTCAGATTTTATGCTTGTTACCACAGTATCTATGGTCCAGATCCAAGGTGATTCAAACATCTGAAATGAAAGGAAGAATTTCAAGCTATGGCCAACTAATTTAGTTATCTAAGATAGGCATGTCAAGACTAAAGGGGAAGCTTTTGGCCCATTAAATGCCCGCACCCTTTGAAAGGCATTGAACTTGATACTTGAGGCAAGGGGAGCACTTTGGCAAACCAGAACAACTATATCTAGACATGAGTCTGCTTCCTGATCCTCCAGCCATGCCCACGCCACTGTCCAGTGGCCTGGTGCAGCTTTGCCATCTGAAGGGAGGAGGGTAAATTCCTTCCCCTCTCTCCAAGGTAAAGCCTAACGCTTTGCCCTTTCTGTTAGTCTATGTGCTGAGATCAGGCACAGGCTCTAGAGCTTGACTTAATTGATTCTGAATTCACAAGTATGCTGAACATGCTAATAGTGTGTTTACAAGGGGATCCTGACACATTTGGGGACTTCCAATATTAGTATCTGATGATGCTTGACAGAGGGCTCGATTCTAAACCAGCCTCATTCATCCTGAATTTGCTTTGTTCCAGTAGCATCTCACTGCAAAACAGTCCACTTAATAATCTTTAACTTAATAATCTTACTGGTGATCTCTACCCTTGTAAGCGAATATTGGAATACCAGATCAAGGCAGCTAAATTATTTCAGGCAAACATTTTACCAAATGATTCATATTCTTTAACTTTGCCATCAAGTCAATTTGGAGTGCATAATTTCACAATTTGTTAGCTTTCTTCTTAACTATCTACTTAAAACTCAGTATGTGTAAGAGGAAACTTAAACTGAAGAAGCTTAGAATAAAGTTAAAAGGTAAAGAAAACCTATCTCTGCTGCCTCATTTCTAGCTCATATAAATGTGATGAGGATATCTGGAATGGATAAAATGATAAAAAATTGTGACAGAGTCCTAGTTTCTAGTTATATATAAGAATGAAGGTATCTTTTTGTTGCCACAGCTCATCATATTTCCAGTGAAAACCCACTGCATTGGGAAGAGAAGGAGCGCAGGCTCCTGAATCTTCCTTAGAAAGAGCACTGCCTAACAGTAGATTCATATCAGAATATTGGAATTCATTGTATTTCCAGTTAATTGGCAAAATCTAGAGTTTTTAACATCTAAAATCAGAGAACTGTAGAAAAACAGATCTGATAAGGACTTTGAATGTCAAGAAGTCCATCCTCTTGCTTTATGATTGGATCAGTTATGTCTGTATGATTTGTCTGTAATGATTTTTAAATATTAGGGCAGTATTATTTAGTCTTGATTAGGGTATATTCCCGAAGGTACTTCATGGTTCTGTGGATGAGGAAAGACTGCACGATTGGGTATGCCTTAATTTAATAGGAAAAAGGTTATTTCCATTAGCATGGGTGCTTTTGAGTCTACTTACTACTACTACTTTTATTTAGCACCACACTAACATTTCAATATTGGGTTTTTTTTCCTTGTCTTTGTACTTTTTATTATATTGCATATCTTTGGCAGGCTTTTTATTTCTACAGTGCTAAGTAGAGATATGCTAGGTACTGTAATTTTATTGATTAGGCTCTTAAAGGATACCTGGAATAAATATTCCTTAGTTTCAAAGAAATACCTGACACGTCTTATTATTTGCATTTGCAGTGGGTAGGCAACAAAATTTACAGCTCAGAATTGATAGGTAACAAATCCAGCAACAGGTAGATGGATTCATCAGTTTCCTAGTAAAAGGGAAACTAAAGCACCTGTCTAAAGGTCAGAATATGAATAGTCAGCTTAGGAAAGCGGCTGTAGCAATCACATAAAAAGATAGCAGTTTCGTATTCAGCATCACATTTCAGACTTTTAGAATAATTTCTGGCTGTTTCTAGTTATCTCTTAATTTGCAGTTGAGGTACAGTAGCAGATCTGATGTAGCAGAGGTTCTTGTAGTGCAAGAGTCATTTTTAGAAAATAAAATAAATTGATTTTTGCTTTAGATAATTAAACAATGTCACCACAGAATGAGTGCTACTCCTTATACTTAGCATACATCTGTAAATGCTGCAAACACTATTATGTAAGATAAAACGAGAAAGTCAATGAGTCTAACTAACCTGAATTTCTGAGCAGCTGTTTGCAGTGCTTGCAGTATTAGCTATGGACAGTACATTATACTGTGTGCTAAGTTTTAGCACAGTCCTGTCTGCTTCCTGCATGAATCAGAAACACTGAAGGACAATTCAGGGTCCAAAACCAATGTGGGCAGCTGGAACAGTAAGACAACTTTGAACTTATTTCTTTGAAGTAAATTTTCTTTAAACACTGCTCTTGGAACACAACATAGTGGTTTTTTAGACCTTTTGCCTTGCTGATTCTGCAATAGCTGGGTAAAGTTAGCTTACTAGTAAGAATAGTGTTGACAACCCTATTTAGACCTTTAGAGTGGGATTTAACTCTCATAACTTAGGTGTCTAGAAATGAAAAATGTGACTCAGTTGCCAAATACAGGCATCTATCGTCAGGTGAAGTATCTGCCCAGCCTCCTGTTGTTTGTCCGGAAGGATGCGGTCTCTCATACATCCTGTGGTATATCTTCCAGCTGTGTGCACACATGTGCAATACTGTAGGAAACACAATTGGCACTATACACTTTTGTTTAAGCCACTGAATCCCATCCCTGCATGTCTGGACTAAGGAAAGCTGTTTATGCTCCTGTATAGTCAAGAGGAAGAAACAGGCACCTACAGAATCATTAAGCAGATGAATCACCCTTGGGAGATGCCAACCCCTCTGATCGACTACACACAGTTAAGATGACTGCCCTAGACTAGACACTTAATTTTTACAAGGCCAAAGTTAAACAAGATGAATTGCTGTCTCAAAGACAAAGGCATTAATGAAATAACATTCACAAATGGAGGTACACAAATGGAGGCAGTCTTTGTTCTCCGTAGAACACATTGGTCTCTGCATTATTCTATACATGAAGTATCTCCAGAGGGATGCATTTTATTCCTTTTTGCAATTTAAGATTCTGTATGAGGAAACTTGAGCATTTCACACTAAATAAACTAAAACAGAACTTTCTGGGCCAGTCTCTTTGTCTGTGAAGTGCATTTCAGTTTTTCATGACAAAGAGCTGTGGGTCTGAACCGCTCAAGCTGAGGAGGGAATTTAATCCATGACTTCAGCTCCCTGAACAAATGCTTTAAATACTAAATACTATATAATACTAAATATTATATTAAATATAGTCACTGACAGTTCATTTTCTGTCTGATGTTTTTAGAAGCTATTCCTACATTTGTGAAAGGTCCAATTTGATATGTGACTTATACATATCAGCATACTACTTTAAAGGGTTGCTTTGTCTAGTTTTTTATACAAATGCTTAGGCCTGGGCATGTTGGGTCAAAATGCAGCAAAAACAATCATAGAAACCTTCAAATTGCATAGGAAGATTCTCAGCGAGTTTGGTAGCAACTAACTGGGAGGTCTCTGACTGCAGTTTTGGACTTTGATGCTTAAAAGCACATCTTTGAAAAGATGAAGGTCTGGACTCATCCCTCCTAAATATTGAGGCTCCTTGAGTAAGATGCAGCTCCAGGCTAAGATGACTAAATGTAGGTACATTCAGGTACCTACAGCTGTTCTGGGTATCTAAGCTCCTATTATTGTCAATGCACTTAGTGGATTAAAAAGAGCTATTCAGCTCAGTTTGAAGAAGATATTTTCATCTGGTGAGTTGAATTTCTCCTTATGCTCTGTTAACTGTATTGACTAGGTACTCAAGTCTCCTGTAGGTCCTTTATCATATCTACCATACTGTATTTTAGATAGCTAGGGCATCCCAAAAGGCACTAGATGCCTCTTTGTGATCAGCCTAATATCTTATTCACCTCTTTTAAGTCTCTTTTTCACTAGAAAAATATACTAGAGTGCCTATGTTCTGGCCAAATGGACTCTTTTTGGCAGCAGCATTGACATAAACAGGCTGTCTGTATCCGCTCATCCTCACATGCTATCTACTGAACTCTTTGTGTGGTTACATAATGAACTTGTTCAGGGAACTCAACCAACTTAAGCCACACTTCTGCCAAATGTACAGCTGCAATATTATGGTCCTATCTTCCTTGCTTGACTTAAGCATATTAGCATTAAGTGAGATTAAGCTTGACCCTAATATCTGGCCTCATCTTTCCAGTAGTAACCTGGGGACCCCTATGTGAATTGCAAGGAAGCTGGATGACAGTCTGCTTTTATCTTCTAGAACCACTTGTTTTCAGACTATTTTCTTGTGAAAGAATCAGGGTACACTCCCCTTCTCCAGCCTGAGGTTTAATCTCCTTTTTCTCCTTCTCTCTATATACAACCATATAGTAGAGAAAGAGAGAACAATCCAACCTTATGAAAGTTAAATCAGTAATCAGCTTATACCTCTCTCCAGTGATAGTATCTGATTATTTCTCTGAGAAGACAGGAAAACAAAAACCACGGCCAAACAACAAATAATCATCTGGAAAGAACAAGAAGAATCTGTGAGCCTGTCTGCTCTTTGAAAAGATGTTTAATTTAAGTTTGACCAGACTGAGGTGTATTTTCTCTCTCATTTTAATTCTGGAGAAAGTGTCAAAGGCCATCAGGGAAGGAGCGGTAGTTGGCATTGCCACAGAGCAGCTGCCAAGGGCTGAGAGTGCATGTCTGGCCTTGCTGGGAGCTGGGCACAGCAGCCTGGGCCCTCCCTGACCCTCAGCCACAGCAACACATCTCCCAGAGAGAGAGAAATCTCCTTTACTTCCACACACACTTCCACACTAGACCTTGTTATCCCATTTTGGGTGTAGAAGCACAGAGATGCCCAGAAAACATCACTCCTTCTAAAAGCCCCTCTCCTCCCAGAGCCCCCTCCCCAACAGCTGTCTTTTGAAAAAAGAAAAGAAAAGAAAAGAAAAGAAAAGAAAAGAAAAGAAAAGAGCATGAGATTAGATTGTCTCTGGAGGTATTTCCCAAGAGTTGCCTGGAAAAGGCCATTACGACCTCCCCCACGGATGTATTTCATAACCTTAACCTTCCTTTACTTCTTGTCAGAGCAGCATTGTTCTTAAGAGACACTTGGATTACTTTGTCCTCTGCAATCTGACCAGTTTTATGAAATAACTCTTCAAATCACCTGCTAGTAAAACTTCATGCAGACTTCAAATGTATGCACTATACTTCATCATTTAATTTGTTTTCCCATAAATGTCAAAAAAGTTTAGCACAGCCAAATCTGATGATGTGGTGCTTCTATGGGCCACAGCTATGATACCCCAGTTTGTGGGGTTTTAGATATTGCAAGCACTTTTCTCACCTGCCTGGAACGTCACATTTAAATTGTCAGTTCAAATTTGGTAGGTTTTAACCTTCCAAAAACTAGAACTATGATGAGCATCCTTTAGTTATGTAGCAGCACAAGTAGTATTTGCAGTTTACACTTTGATAGATGCATTTCCTCCCACCTATCATAAGTTCAAAACAAAAAGTAAGATAATTATAGGAAAAATAGAATTTTTAAGTACAATTTTCTTAGTCGATTGCCTTCCAATGTTATTTAGGGAAAACCTCCCTAAAAAAACTGTGAAAAAAGCAAGAAATTTTCAGTAAGAGAGATAATCAGCAGCTGTTTATGAGTTTTTTTCAAAACTTCTTTCTTCACTTGCCTGAAGATTACATGATGATCTTGTAGTAGGACAGCAAAGGAGACCAAAACACAAAGCACTACACTTCAATTGAGGCAGGAAGCACACAATCAGAAATGCCTCCTTTCTGGGATCTCTCCAAAGGAACTGATTTTGTCTAATAAGAATGAATAGCAATGCATGGCACTTTTTCAAGTCAGATCAACAGAATTTCTTTGTAATGGAGACACACACAGATGTGATAAATAGCAGAATGATGTTTAAATTTATGCAGATTTTAGGACATAGGCTGTGACGTAGGGCACAGGATAAACTTTGAAGGTTAGGTAATGCTATCTTTATTCAATCTGAAAGTTCTCTGAATATCTTCAGTGAAGCCAGTCAGCAGATTACACACTGAGACATCTGAACTGAGGAGTCAGTTTGTAGATGCGTATATGTGAGCAAGAGCTTGATGCAGTTATCTACAAGCAGGCATCTAGCGCCCATTTAGACACTTGAAGCTTTCTACCTGGTCTGAAAAGAGCAGATCTTCCATAGGTCTTTGTCACATCTTCCAGACTTCAGCATTTGTTTTAGATGGTCCAGAGCAACTCAGATGGCCCAAGATGCTGTTATGCATGCAGCAAAATCAAGGTCTTAGCTCTAAAATTTCCATTATAACCTACAGAGATTTAGCACCTGTCACAAATGAAGCTTAGTTATTTGGCTGATTAGATTTTAGCTGCCTAAACACAAATATCTAGTGGTATTTCAGATGGCCAGTTTTATCCAACACATCTGTACAGGCTGGCAGATGTGACACAAGGAACAGTGGGAGATCCACAGTCTTCTCAAATGGCAGCTGGGGTCTATCTACTCCGGGGAACTCATAACATCTGAAATGCCACTAGAAACCAATGTTTAGGCAGCTGAGTCCCATTATAAGAGAAGTATTTCAGTTCACTTTAGGGTGAGCTGAACTGCTCTCTCAGTTCTACTTCTGCGCTGGCTAGATCTTCCCTGACTGTAGTGGGAGCATAGACACCTCATACTCTGTAGTTATCTTAATTTGTAGGTAGGTCCCTCAATCTGGTTCTGTAGACTTGGCTTAAGCCTCGGGAAGTGATGAAGAAATGAATACCAGCCTGTGTAAAGTTTGCCAGTATCTGATTGCTATCTTCATTAAAATGCTTATTCAGATATGAGTCATAGCTATCCAAAAGATAAAAAGAGTATACTCGTAGTTTGGCTCATCTCTCTTGAACTAAGTGAAGTATACTCCTCTCCCCAGCAATGTGGCAGATGCAAAGATAAAAAAGACGGAACCATTCTTGTTACCTTCCTTTCCAGCCAGTCTCTTTTGAGGCATCTCATACATTCAAGGATTCTTGGAGACAGAGGGGATCAGCTCTGGCTCACAGCAGCACTGAAGTCTGCAGGAGGGAGCTGTTCGTGTCCCTGTGCACCTGCAAACAAGCCTAGGAGTTGACAGAAATCTATTTCATAATGTTTCCTTTCCCAGATAACCTTTGATAATCATTCTCCCAAATGCTTTTTCAAAATTTAATGCTGCAATTCCCTACTTGACTTGAACACCCAAACTGTACAGTCAACTAGACAAGAGAATTGAGAAAGTGCTGGCTTTAGTGGAAACAGGAGAGAATGCCACAGAGGAAATAAAAAGGACTTGTTCTAATAAAGTTTAGCACCTGCACTTGGAATGATGCAGTGCTGTGTGTTCAGTAGCTAGCACAGGTCTGCAGGATCCCACTAACACATACTTTTACACTGCAGCCCCTTGCTGGACCAGACAATTCTCCTAAAGTTAGGTAACACTGGGAAATATGGGGGTTTGGAAAGGGAGTTAGTTTTTGTTTAACACTTCCATACTTTTATTTTCAACATATATTGAAATATAATTTCATATTACAGTATTTTTATTTTCTATTTTCTCACTCACGCCATTAAAAGACTGCAGAGACATTTATACACATTCATTCAGATAAAAATATGCATATATGTAATATAGAGTTGTCCTTTGATGTTCAGATTCAGGTATTTTGTCCCTTGTAATTCCTCTGATTTTAGCTGCACATTCTGTTCTGTCAGTCCCGCAGGGGCTATATTTTAACTCACTACATGGAGTGAAGAAAAAGGACTCTGACTCTCTTTACATCCCTGTGCAAACTAGTGAGATCCAGCTATGCAAGATGGGATGCCTGAGTCCTTTCATACTACTCTTTTTACACCATCTTGGACTCCAGAGCAGGAGGACAGGCTCCCAAAACGGGGGAGGAATGGAAAGTAGTCAGACTCCTGGCTTCATCTTACAGCTGAGCAAAACTGAGATGGTGTAACAGCATATTAAATTTTGTACAGTTCAAAAGCCAAGTATTACTGTCGCTGAATGCAGAGAGAAAGAAAATGATGAACTGGCATTCTAAGGGTTACTACTGTATCTTATGGCTCTTATTAGCATTTGGACTTTTTCTAATATTCAAATCTGAAGAATCTGAGAAAAGATAGTCCTGCTTACACACAGTCTTTAATTTTAAGAGTTATTTTAAAAGGCAGATGTGAAGCTCTTTCTTAGAATACCTCCAATTTACATGTTCAAGGAAAACAAATGCTGCCCTTTTCTTAGCCTGTGCTCTTCAAGAGGTCGGTCATAGAGTTAATGGGAGCTGCAGATGCTCAGCATCATACAGAAGCTGTTCAAAAGCTCACCAGACAGTGTCTTAGGTGAACAAGACATATATTTATATTGTCAGTGTGGAAAAGTATGAAAAAAACAATATGCCAGTCCATAGAATGCTGGAGTTACTTGTCCTGTTGCATCACTAATAAAATGTGCAGAGAAATTCCTTTTTTTTTTTCAAAATTCCAAGTGGAAAATGTCAGTGCAGGCATTACTGTACTGCAACTTTATCTACAAAAGAATAATGATGATGATTACCTCTTCTTCCTGGTTTGCAAAACTTAAGAGGAGGGAGAGGTGAAGATGCCTTGAGGGTAAGTAATACACCATTGAATTCTGCTGATTTGGTTTCACTTATGGACTTCAGGTATTAAATGCAACTATTTGCTGAAGCCTATGATATATTGGGTTCAGAAAGTATGCGGAACTTCACTGAAGTCATATTACACACTTTTTAAGAAGTTGCTGTGCACAGGTGCTTTTTCACTTACTTCCAAGAGTTTCTTGTCATATCCCCTGTGCTCTCATCCACCAAACTGAATACCCATAGAGAAGGAGTTGCTAGTGAGCTGCACACCCAGGTTTTCTTCTGGTGGGCTCTGAATTGTAGAGTCTGACACCACCCTGGTGTGCAGCTGAGATGCAGATATGCACTGAGACTGAAACTTTGAAGCATGTTTTAGTTTCTTAATCTAAGTATAGTTTCTTAATCTAAGTATAACCTGTGCAGCCTAATACTTATCCCAACTTTTAGCAGTAAATAAGAGACTCAATCTGTCTAATGAGACCCAAACAATCAGAGGGTGAAATAAGGGTTAATAAGAAAAACTTTAAATTATGATAAACTATAATTAATGATTGGAACAATTTTGTTTTCTGGAAAATTTCTCAGAATATGCATTCCTAATGAATAAAATTGTTTTTCAGCATTCCAAAATGTTATCAGATTGAAAGCCTCGCAGAAAGTCACAGTTGTCAGATTACTAGACGTCTGCTTTCTTTTCTCACTACAAAGCTAGAGTAAATAGCTTTATGTGTCATTACCACACATTTTAAAGAAATATGGGCAATTGTTAGGCTACAGGTCTTCTTCCAAACATCTTATTTGACATTCTTATTGCAGTAAGGTTGCAAAATGTCAGCTTCAGAATATGTACCACAATTGAGACTTCCCTGTGCATAGATCTATCAGAAGAATCTGGATCATGAAGATATTCGTGAGAAATTCCTACCTTTGGAGAATTTTAATCTGATTGCTTGTAAGACTTAGTGATGCCAAAGGCTATCTTTTCTTTCTCGATTGATTTCCATATATTACTTTGTTTTGATTGTTGCTGATTGAACGTGAAAGCTTTATTCCTTTCATTTTGTTCTCTTCTACTTATTTGCTCCAGGGTCATAATGCCAATGTTAATTTTTTTTGCCACACCTGTTGCTCAGATAATTCAATTTTAGCTCAATTTTACCCATCAAGGCTCAATGATGACTTTTAACTAGCTGTTTTGTCTTTATCTATCAAAGTCTAAGTACTGGTGATCTCGATCAATCCAATGTGTGACCATACACCTCTGTTTTTGACTGTTCTTGTATATCCATTGAGTGGATTAGGCTATCAGATTCATATGCCTGTCATATGTAGGTAAAAGTCAGTGTAGGCAGGCAACTCAAAAAAAGGTCAGTTCCTTGCTGAAACACAATTTAAAGTGGTCAAGAAAAAGGTATTTCATAAAAGATGGAAAGTTAGGTTTATATGAAAGTATTGCCATATACCAGATCATCAGAGTTTTGGATGCTCTGTTCAATCAAAACTTTTTCTGGGCCTAGGTCAAATAGCCTACAGCACATTATGGCCTATGAGTCTATTTTTGCTAAATGGGGTTCAGGCACGAATGGCTCCAAAAGTATTCTAGGACTCCTAACATCTCTAATAATAAAAAGGTAACATTCTCTCCACTACCTTTAATCAAATGCAAAGAAATAGTGGCTGAATATCATCAATGATGTTTGGATTATGTAAAAAGGTGTATAGATCACATTGGAAATGAGGTAGGAAAGAGATGTTTGAAAAAAGACATACTTAAGGATTCATTAACAATTCATTAAGACTTCTAAATTAATAAATTTATGGTTAGATAATTCATGGATAGTTTACTAAAAAACAACCATATATATACTACTACACTATACTGTCTTTTTTGCCTCTAGTGGTCTATATAATGCCAAACTTTTTCTCTTCTCTCGTTTAAGAAAATCCACAAAGGAAAGAAGTATGCCTCTGTGCGTATTCACATGAATTCACACAAAACACTTAATTCCTGAGTTTAAAAGAATTACTTATAGCAGCAGATAAGTATGGTTACTTTTAACCCATTCAATATTTATTCCTCTGCTATTCATGCATGGCAGGATAAATTTAAGTTCTTATGTGTTAAATTGATCCAATAAGCAATTTAGTTTAATTATTAAATTTGATTCAATATTTAATTTGGTTTAATAAGAGTGGGCTTCCAAAAATGTATGCACTTAACTGATATATATTGGGACTGTATAATTTTAAATAGACTAAATATTTAATAAAGAGTATTTCTTTGAATTATTCAGTATGCAGACTAGATAACCGATCTAGTCTTTCAAAATAGTGAAGTACAAATGGCGTGTTACAGTAATAGCATATATCCACCCAGGAATATGCGTAAAACACATTGTTGGTTCATTTCGAGTCAAGCAAACCAATCTTTGCTTAATGGAACTGGCCACTGAGAATTCATCAAGAAAGCTCCCAGAGCTATCATAAGTCTAATACAGCCAACAAAAAACTAGACTATTAAACTATGCAGAATATTGTGGTGCCAAAATGAATTTAAAAATGACTATAGCAATATAATTTTCTTCTGCCTCTTGTGAACAGCTAAATATTCAAAAGATTTGTAGTTAATGGTAGTTTAGTATTCTGAAGGAGACTCAAAGAGTGAAATACTCAGAGTCACAGCTAAATTCTCTAATCAAAAGATATATTTCAAATTGATGTTGGATCACAAGGAAATTTCAGAAGATGTGATATAGTTTAAGTGAACTTTAATACTTATTTAACTTCAGGTGTATACATCATGTCAACTGAAGTAAATGGGATTTAATACTTAGCACATGCTTAAATTTTTTGCTAAGAATAGAATTGTTTATATGCATATGACTGTGCTGAAGGATTTTGCTGAATCAATAAATGTCCTTTAAAAATCATATATCATATAAGGATTTCTTATCCCTCCTCTCTTTTGTCGGCAGACAAGATCTGCATTTCTGTCGGAAAATATCTTATTTGACAGCCAATGAAGACTGCTAACTAATGCTTATGATTTTGTTTACTGTACAGCTGCATAAATGCTTGTGTCAGAAAAACTGATGGAGCAACATGATGATGCTTGGAGACAAGAATGTGGTAGTACTGTCAGATGTGGAGCCAGGATCTTTGACAATGAAAATCCATCTTAAGTTCAAAAGTCATGTTTTTCACTTGAAAAGAGGAGAAACTAACTGAGACACTAAAGCTGGTAAAGAATATCCTGATTGCTGAATGCAAGCTTAAGAATGTGTTTGGTTATCTAATCTAATGTAAATTGGCTTCCTCCTGCAAATCAATGCTTTTATTTGAACACCTTTTAATCGTTGTCTAGTAGTAAAACAATGCATTCCTTATTCACAGCAAATTAATCTTTTACAGACAGCTTAGCAGGTACAGGCTCTCAGCAGGCTACTCTGCCATGTCCCAGGGGGTGATAAAGTCTGCCACCCCACAGGCTGGGTGGTCTGGTTTACACATTGGTATTACAGAAAGGAGGACATAACCAGTAAACACTGGGAAAAATGTGGTTATTTAGTAAGCTCACTAGTAAGCATGAAAACCTTTCATCCTCGGGGACCTTTCAAACTCATAAAAAGAAAAGGAGTATGAATACAACAAAATTATTTCCTCCTTTGGTAAAAAGTTGTGGAAATTGAATATGTGTTCTTTATGTCTGTAAAAAGATACTTTCTGAAGCAGAGTCAGTCTACTTCTACAATCAATAAAAATAGTGATAATGCTCTTCATTACACACAAAACCAATTAAATCTTTTGAATTTCATGTGATGCATAGGTGGCCACTGTGAAAATCTTTGCAGGAATGTAGCCTTAGAAACCAAATCAAGATAATAAGTATAATATGTATAAACAATAAACAACTATTGATAAATCAGTGTTCACCTTATTTTGTTGTGATTGGAACACATCTCTCTATACATTTTTGTAATAACAAAATGAGTTTAGGTAAGACTTTTGATGCCCTTAAAAGATTATTCTTGGCTTTAAAGCATTTGATTTAGTAAATAATCTGATAGGAAGTTATAAATGGAATACTGGAAGGAGATATTTTACTGCTACTATAAAATAGCAGGAATTTTGCTACAAGAAAATAGCTTGTTTAGGTTTTAAAAATATTTAAAAAATGGATTGCTAAAGGGATGTGAAAAAAATTGATTCGTTCCTGTTATTTTATTTGTTATGCAAAGGGAAAAGAAATGTTTCCCCTGTCAGATCAAACAGCCTTACAAAAATGACATAAGAATAGATACATTTTTGGAATCAGAATTCAATCAAACCCTGAAAACAAAATGCTTTGTTCATCTAAGACTCATTTTTCAGGCAACTGCTGCCAAGAAAATAGTATTTTTAATAATAATGACCCAAATCAAATACCTTTCTATTATAGATATCTACATTAATGGTGATAGAAATCATCTTGCAAGTGCTGAGAAAGTGACAAAGTGGATTTTCAAAAGACTAGTCACTAATATTTTAGTTCCTGAGAAGAAATAAAAATGAAGCTGTAAAAATAATCTGTCTTTCATATGAAACATAAGCAATAGATGTTTTTGAAAAAAAGTACAGAACTAAAATAAAATGCAAATTGCAAGCATTCACTCTTAGAGTTTGTTTCTATTTTCTTCTGTCATCAGAGATAATGAGGAAAAAAGAGCTATCCATAATCTGAACAGTTTTATTAAAATTTGTTTTTTTCCTGAATTTGGGCATATTGAAAGATATTGAGGAAATTTGGTTAGCAAAAGGAAGAATCAATTTGAAGTTGCCGAAAATTTGTCTCCAAAGCAACAGCTAGAAAGAGCTTTGAATAACATTGAAGATCATGGACTTCACCATACTGAGATGACATAAGAATGATTTTTATTGTGGCCTTTGCCATGATGTGACATGACTCAGTTTTGTCCTGAACGATAATCTCTACTGTAAATGTGGAGTTTTTTGCACTGTTTGCATTCAGCTGGGGGCGTAGTCAAATAAAGATACTTTTATAATCTCATGTCCCTTTTCAGCATGCCTAATCAAAATTTTGGGTGTTCATAAATCCTAATCTCCAGAATAGCCTCTGGGAACAAGAAGTGTTTGCATCATGATTTGACATGATTTGTAGTGCTGTCCTACCCCAATATTTCAAATGCTTCTCAAGAACGCTAAAGGAACAGAAATGGATTTGGGAGAAGAGGAAGAAAGCCGAGTACACTGTATCATGCGCAGGCTATGTTAATTCCATTTTGTGAGTCATTTGCAATTGCACGCTTTCACTGGATTTTAAATTGCATGAAATCACAAACCTGCAGCCAAAGCCCTGCACTTATGGGTTTCAGTCATGATAATCTAAACCAGCTGAAAAATAGTATGGGCTCAGATAGTGTGTACGAAAGTGCATAAGGCAGATTTATACACTCGCATTGATTAGAAGCTTCAGTCAGTGCTACTTAGTGGGCACTATCCATTGAAGTGAGGTTTAGTCACTGAGTTTGGAAGGCATGTCATATGAAGATTGAGAGGGAGCTAGCATTTCTTATCTGCTAACATGATCTGCTCTATCTGGACCATCACTGAGTAATATTAGGGAAAATGAAAGAAGAAATAAAACAACCCAAAAAACAAAGACCCTTGAGAACAGATCCCTCTTTATTTCGTCTGTTAATTTTTTAAAGCAGCTGTATCAGATTTCATATGATTCACCTTTCTGATTGTTGTGTGCACGCACACACATGTAGATCTACACACAAATTAAAAACATAAAGAAAGAAGGAAAGGTAAAAATTTCAGGGAGAAAAATATATCCATAATTTGGAATGAAATGCATGTCAATGTAAGAGACTGTGCTGGTAACATGCTGAAGCTGTCATTAATGAAAAGATGATTTAACTATTAAATTAACTTCATGAATCCTCTTTACACAAAGTCTGAAACAGAATAGTATATCATCAATGTTAATATTGTATTAGTTTAATTCTTTGCTAATGGATTAATTCAACTTATGACAAAAGAAGCATTTAACTGTCCAGGTTTGTTTGCCTTAAGTCTATATAAACTTGAAATACAGTCTCCTTGACAAATGAGGTTACTAGAAACTAAATGGAGAATCTTATTTGCCACCACAGTGGTGACATGAAGAATTGCAGCCTTTAGCTCAGGGCTACTAAGCTCTTAATAATGAGCGAAAGGTACTCCATCTTCACCTATAGCCACAATTACAATGAACAAAAATAGCTGCCAAGGCTTCTACAAAAAATATTCATGGCAATGTGAAAAATATTGATTTAAGAAATGAAGAATAAAAAATGAAATATCTTCTAGAGTGTTCCATTCAATCTAGCTATTATTTTCCAAAAGAAACTGAGGATACCATAAAGCTTTTTGCAGATTTCCTACATTAAAATTAAATCCCCCCAGAAACAGCATGAAGAGGCAGTCCCAAACTGTCCATAAATTAATGTGGTTCTTGAGTGATCAGATCACATGCAAGATGTGCACTCTGACTTGGAATTATGTTCAAACATTGAACACTGACCCGTTCTTTTTTGCTTCCTCCCGCTTTTCCTTTTTTTTTTTCTTCTGCTCTAAATATAAATTGAGAGAAATGGCTATAAGCCCCCTAGTATGTGATGGCACAGCATATTGCAGCTGCTCAATGCGTCACGCAATGGCATTGCATGCTGATTCTGAGACATTATTGTCATTGCATGTTGGATTTGCAATGTGCTTCTGAGCCATTATACATGTCAGATGAGATGGCAAAGTGCAATACTCTGAGTCTTCATGCATTTTTCCTCATAAGAGCATTTCTTTCCATCCTGCCTGTGTTAGTATGGTATGTCTGTGTTTGGTGTGCAAACACAGAAAAGAGCAGCTTAATTCTAAACAGAATACTACTTTTATTGTAAAGTGAGAAAAATAATAATCAGGGAAACACACTATCTGATCTCAGATGTTACAAATCCTTTTTTGTTACCTAACCGTATCTTTTCAAGTTTATCTTTGACAGTAGTCAGAATTTTGAAAGGTATCTAGGTACCTCATTTCCACTGAAATCACTGAAAGATAAAAAATACCTTTAACAAACTAACCCTATGTAGTTTCAGTACCTAAGCCTTCATTTTGAAAATGGACTTATCAGCCAAATGTTAAAAGCATTTAAGTTGGGAGTGTAAAGATGTAGACAGCTACCCTAATGAGATTTTTAAAGTGACTAACTCCCACTGAAATCAATCTAGCCTAAGTCCCTTTGGCTTTCAGTAGGATTAATGATCCTATGTAAGTAAAATTCTTTTGGACTTCTGTAGTTTCAAAATCTTACTCACTGCTCCCCAAGTTACAGAGCTATTATTTTAGAGTACAGATTTTAGATGGCCTGATATATATCATTATTTGATATCTTATTGTCCACATCAGCCAAAAATATAGTTTCAGTCATCTCCAAGTTGTTTGTGTGCTTGAGTCTAATTAAATCAGGGCTCAGCTTGCAAGAAAACAGTTGCTGCATGTAGCTTCATGTCCTAGCCAACAGCTCACAGGTTAGAAAACGGACTCAGATTCAAGTCCTTCTCCTTTGTCCTCTACAAGATCAAATTTCAGAACGTGTCCTAGCAAACAAGCTAGAGGGTCATTAGTGCCTTATTGTACCATTTAATTACAAAATACAAGGTACAAGGTAGAGCAAGGGGAATTGAAACACTTTTTGGAAGGTACTGTACTCTGGCAATTAAAATTCTCTCTTGTGATGCCAGAGATCCAAGTTGAACCCACTTTTTTTTTTTTTTTTTTGATATTGGAGTAAATTTTCTGGGAGGAATAGAGGTTAGGGCTGTCAAATAACCTGTTCTAAATATACTGATGACTTTTCTCTCAAGCTTACTGAGCAGCACCTTTATCTCACACATCGAGAATGCAGTGCCAAGGAATCTGGCTCTCTTGATGACATGGAGCTGGGATCCATCTCACATTACTTGAGATACGTGCATCAAATATTTTTATATACATGCATACACATGTGCATACATGCACATACATGCATATACATATGCATGAACTAGTATATATATGAACATATATATGTTTAAACAAGTCATGTCAGCATTTTTAATAGTAGAGAGAAACAGGTACTTCTAGGGTGCACTTCATTTCATGCTGAATTATATGTCCAAAGCAGCTCAGATAACTTAAATATGTCCTCATTGTACACTAGCTGGGTGACAGAAGCTCCAGCCAAAGGCTCATGTTATATTCTGTCTCTTCCTCATGCAACCTCCTGGCCTGACATCATTCTCATGAATGCAGATGCAGGTCTGTGCCACACGTGCATTGCTGGGTACACTGACGCAGGGGCCTCCCCAATTTACCTTCAGTGAGGCATCTGCTTCACACCAAGCATTTAAATAGTTAATGCCAAAGGAAAAACCCACAATGATTGGCTAGTAAATTTAATCCCAAAATGGACTTCTGGGTTCCTATGACAGTTTTGTCACTTATACAAAATGATACAGCTTCATCAGGAGTGGCTGTGGACAATTATGTGAGAACAATCTGAGGCATCTCGCTTTTGATTTTCTAATAGATGCCTAAATTAAGTTGCTTGTGTTAAGTGAAAGAGAAGTGGGGGGGTTTTTGATCCTTTTTAGTGAGAAACAAAAAGGGAACAGCAGACTGATTTGTTGTTTTTCTTTTTTTTGTTTGTTTTGCCTACTAAAATAATAATAATAAAAAAGGTTATTCTTATAGTTCCCATTACTAGTTCCTGGGCTGAAGAAGTGGAAAATAGGTAAGTGAGTAGAAAATAACAGTCTTAAGGAGAGAGGAAAGAAAAAAGAAAAACATTAGTATGGGATGTAAAAATTTACCCTGGCTGATTTACCCTGATAATTTCAGGATGGGCAGTACTCTCCTCTTTAAGCAGGATAGTAGAGTTTAGCAGAGCATTAATAATTACAGATTATATATTATATAGCACATAGCATATAGTATGTAGTATATAGTATGTATTAATAATCTGTGATAGTTGGATAGGCTATTTAAAGTGCGGCTGAGCAGTTAGAAAGCAAGGTTTATGGGATATTTGAGAAAAGTAAAATGGTACCAGAAGATAAATGTCTACAGTGGTATCTCTGGAGTTATAGTACAAGCAAAACTGTCCTATTCATGGTCTTTTTTAGGCCTCTCTTTGGTATTCTTTTGAAAAGTATAAGGTTTTTTTAACTGAAAATAATATCTTAGTCTTAAACCCCGTTTAATACATGCTGATAGAAATAGACACATCATATTTTCCTTGACTATCAGTTTCATGCATCTGAATCAAAAATTGTAAGTGGCAAAAAAATATACTAAGCATACTAATGTTAAAGCAGTATTTGTTGTTGGCTTCCTTCCAAGTAACTCTAGAAGAAGGTCTGTTTTTTTTCTCAGGCAAATAGTCAACAGGAGCTAAATTCTGAATGAAAAAAATGCCTTGCACAAGGCTTCTATAGAAGAAGGACCTGGGATATAAGGAAGATATAAGTGACACATAGGCTGTGTACAGTAGTTTTGCCAAGGAGTGGATTTCATTCTTATTGAATATTACTAGACAACCTCTGAAATATATCTGTTGCATAAAATGATTTTTATGTTAACTCCATTAATGTATGAATATGTATCAGGGCAAGGCTATGGGCAGATGCTTTAGAGACACTAAGAAGTTAATGAACCTTAACTTTGGTTGTTATCAAATACTGTAGCTCCACTGGACTCAATACAGTTACAGTGCTTTGTACCAGTGGCAGATCTGGCTCCAGGCCCCTGCTTTAAATGCATGATGCAATGTCAGGAATCACACTGCTCGAAGCAGAAACCCTCACCTTGCATTTTGAATTCAGGATGCAAGATATACAGCCTTCACCCTATGTCATCTTTTGAACTCTCTAGGGACCTAGGTCTCTTTAGAGACCTGAGTCTCTAAAAACAAATCTAAATAATTCCTTAAAAAAAACCCTCGTGATTTTAAACTGAGCTCAGGAGTTGGGAAGCTTGATTCATGAACTTTTAATTTTATAATTATTTGGGATTGGTATTCTCATTCATATCGATCCACTGATATGACAAATAGCACATTGAATATAGCTGCATCAGGAGGATCCAGAAGGTATTGCCTCCCAGCTGGACAGTCATAATTCACAGGGCGCCCTGGCATGTGTGAGTGTGTGTGCGGGAGATTTTTCTTCTTAAGAAAGTTGGAGGGGTCTTTCACACTTCTCACCTAGCAGTAGTCTCTGCCATCCCAGTGATGTGTAGGAAAATAAGAATACCAGTTTGATGAATATTCATGCCTGATGAATAGTTTTAACATTTCCACAGTTGGACTCTGACTGAGCAATCACAGCAGCAGTCAGAAAGTAATATATGTGAAATGAAGCTATTTTTAGGCTATATTTTTTAAATCAAATTGCTAGCCAAATGCTGATAGCTATGGATCAAATACCGTAGCCTGCAGTAAGTAGAATACTGCATGAGCACGCAGATGTAGATACCAGATTATTTTGCACACAGTGATTCTACTTGTAGAAACAAGGATATTCTTGTCAAAAGCATTATGTGACACTTGTAAACAGCATCTTTAGACACTTGTAAATAAGAGACTTTCCATGTCAATGGCACATCAATGTCTACGTGCAGGAAAATGAATATGTTTTCATCTGATTACATTTTTCAAAATATATGAGTTATATGAACCGAATCAATTGTTTCCACTAATGCATGTTGCATTAAACAAAAAAGCTGTTTTTATTCTTTTTTCTGTCTGAAAAAAACAACTGCTTCTTATACAATAAATAAATAAATAAATAGATAGATAGATAGATAGATAGATAAATAAACAAATGAGACTGATCTCTTGAAAATCATGTTAGAAATGAATGTATTAACCAGTCAACAGAAACAGGTCTATCTGAAATCATTTATACTAATAGATAAAATTCCAGGCACTAGTAAGAAATAAAAATATCAAATTAAAGAAAGATGGAAGAGAAACGGACAAGAATAAAGGGTAGATTGTTCTTGGAATAATCTTTATTTCAGTGGTGCTTTTATTCATAATTAAAGCAAAGTCAGTTCCTTACTCTGTACCTCCTGGTCTACATCTTCATCTGGGAAAGGGAATGCTGGCACAACAGAAAGGGCAGAGTTCATCAAAGGGAATTAGTGTCATGAGTGTCATTAATTAAAGATCAAGGCTTAAGTCCCTTAAATTGTCTGAAATGACATTAAAATGCACAGTAAAGAACTTTTACTTTTTATGGTACCAATCTTCCTTTTTTTCCAAGTACCAAAACTTGCTTAGTAAAGAAAATTCTTGTAATTTTTTCAAGAGATTCAAGTACAGGCAATATTCTAATATTAGAGGGCATGTTGCTTCCCTTGTTGTGGGATTTGTGCTTCTTTGGATTATTCTGTTTTCAATAGCTTATTACTTTAACAGACTTTAAGAGCTGGGCAATAATCTTCCTGGTGAGCTGCACCTAAGGGTGAGCAATCTTCAGAACTTTTCAACAAAAAAAATGGACCAGATTATTTCCTGCGATGTGAAGGAGGGAGGGGAAAGAGATATTAATGTTTCCCTACATGAAAAAAATCTGGAGACTTTTTGTTTAAAAGGCCCAACACTCTGGAGCAGGGATTTGAAATTAAGCAAGGAAATGGTCTCCCTAAAAACCTGCGAATATTTTGCCACATTACAAGCCTTTGAGGAACTCCGTTTCATAGATACACAAAATAACTTTGATAGAACTTAATTTCTCCATTCTTATTTTTAATTTTAATAATGCCCAGTTAATGCTGTAAAAGTCAGTGTGCAAACCTATATAGAGAACATAGAAAGCAAATGTTGACAGGGCAGAAATTCCATTCAAAATGGAGTTTATAAGGCTGTAGTGTCCTTGGTGTTAAAGAAGCAAAACCTTTGGTTAGCACTTTAAAATCACGCTATCAAGTGCTATAATAAGTGAACAAGTAGATGATAAGGATGTCAGGTGAGGACAGACAGTGCCTGTGCCAACAGGAGTGATTTGAAAACAAGCAAGAAAACACTATTCAATTTTTTCCTATATTTCAAATACAGTTTCAGTTAGTTATTTTACTAATTGGAGAAAATAACGACATTGCTTCATCCTTAGAAATGCATCCTGGGCATTTTAATAAGATACACAATTAAAATATTTTAAATTAATTACATTTGAATTAAGAAATTATAACTTCAGAAGGGAAAGTTAGATTTTTTTAGACTAAAAAAAAGAAACAGAACAAAAATCATTTTATCCACCAGTTGCACAAAGAATGAAAAGCTATTGTTCCTGACTTAAGTTAAAAACAAACAAACAATAAAAACAGTAAAAAGCTAATATTCAATTTCAAGTCAATACAGCTTTTATGAGTAAGGCCATAAGTGCAAAAGTGAAAAACTCAGTGGGCAGAGATGCAGAAGAATGATAAAGGATTGAATGATTCTCGAATAGCCCAATAGCCTTACCCAATTAACTCAAATGATAGACAGTTTTAAGCTTTTACAGTGAAATAGTAAAAGAGAAAAAGCTTTTATCATGCTGTGTCCATGCCTGTCAAATTATGTTCTACTGTAAGGCAGGCGTGCAGCTTGTCTCTGCTGTGTACCTTGTTCCGGATGGGAGTATTCACATGAATTCCCTCCTGTGTAATTTTCAGATTGGTTCTTTCTTTAGAAGAAGAAGAAAAAAAAAAAAAAAACTGAATGTTATCCCAGCAGAATGTTAGTGAGGGAAATTAGACATAAGGAAGTCTCTATTATCTGAAATGGAGGCACAGTCCTATCTTGCTTTCTATGCATATTCCCATGTCTCCTCTTTATTATTGTCTTTCTCCTAATGCAACACTTACTTCAGTCTAACCACTTTGCTATTCATTTCAGAAACTGCATTTGATGTCTGTTAGAAAACACAGGACAGTAGCAAGATACAGACACCAATAGCTTATATCCAACCTTTGTGATCCTATTATTTAGGTCACATTGTTTCCAATGTGCTTTCAATTGCCCAATGAACTGGTCTGGTGAGTTGGTACATGCTGAAGGCTTTTGAGAGTAAATCAAACAAAACAAATTTTACTTCTGAAGAAGAAAGCTGACATCCTAAATATAACTCTGAGACCTGTTCTATGGGTAGCCTTACAAATAATTCTCTTTCAGTTTTCTTTTTGTTGATATCGTTACCATTTTAGCCAGGAGGATTTAATTGAAGAATAAGCTGTCAAGTTGTAGGGAGATGAAGAATGAAGGTCACAGCCTTTCTACTTTATCTCTGTGTCACTCTCAACCTCAAACTAGCTCCTGGGGTAATGCCTATTTCTCCAAAAATTTCTTTCCACTGATCTCTCATGTGCTGCCTGTGTAATGAGGAGTGTTCAAGAGCATGTAAGCATCTAATGTACATGCACAGGAACGTCTTCAAGTGAGAAGAAGCTAGCTGTTGCTGCCTTTAGGCTCACTCCAGACACAAGAAACCCTGAGGTATAGATTCTCAAAGAGATAATTTACCACATTTTTATTGAAGCCTTAAGAGATTACTAGTATATAGCTTTGGTAAAGAGCACAGTGGCCAGGTTGGGGTAGGAAGGATGTAGGTTGCCAAGCAAGAAAAATATACCTGTACTTCTCAGGGATTGCAGTGGGCATAGAAGATGAAAAGACACTGAGAAGGCTGAAGGTCCCTATGGTGCCAAAAAGTCTCAGGACACACGAACTCTAAAGCATCAAAAAAACAGATGTGTATAGGAACTTCTTTAATTTGAAGGCTAGGAAAAAATTTCATGTATTTTAGCTCTAAAAACTGTAGTGCATTTCACATGTTATCCTAGAATGTGTAACTACACTGCAGAATAATTTCTGATTTTCACATTATAAACTTACATTACGAGCACACAGCTTAACAAATGTAAAGTTATAAACAGATTCTGGCAGCCTGTTAGCAAGCTTTGCGTGCAGACAAACAAAAGAGATACCAAGAGACCTGAAATGTCTGCACTGGCCACTTTTAGCAAATAAAAAGCACTGCTTAAATCTGTCTGAAACTGCTAGCTGAATACCAGCAAACAAGCAAGCATCATAACCTCTATTTTGCACGTTCTTTTTATGACTGTTTCTCAGGCTCTCCATTTCTATTATCTTAATGAAAAAAAATCAGTATTGAAACTGTCCTGTGGTGGCTGGGCTCCAAAATGGTGTAAGATTTTGAAATTCAACCTGTTGTCAAACTCAGGCTTGTTGAAAGTTGCTTGTTGCAGTACATATCCTTAGTGTGAAAACTATCAATGACAGTCTGATTTCAGAGATCCCCTGTAATTTATTTCCACACTAGTACTACATAAACTCGTTACCACAGTCACTCCTATACTAGTAATTCAGTCCTCTTTGCTATGGATAACCAAACAGTATAGCAATATTCAGGCTTTCTGACTCAATTTCTTTGCCTCTACAGTTCTTGCATTTCTACTTTCAGCTTTATTTTTTGCCAACATAGAACTCTCCTGTCCATTTTCTACCTAGGAGAAGATTACCAGAAAATTCCATAAAATATGTACAATCCTATTGTTTTTTTCCAATGTTCTCAAACCCATTTTTATATGATTGCTTCTACCTATATTCAGTAGATTCTTCATAGAATGGATTCAGCATAATAGGAGACTCTCAGAGATTCCTTTTTCTTGAATTAAGAGTAAAATAAGTAATTCAAAGACCCAATTACCTTGCCAAAGCTATTAAAATCCTTCCCAGATACAGGCAGATTCATAACTGCATTTAGATTCTTAAAATCGTAGCGTTTCTCTTGGCATTGCTTTTTTTCAGACCCTATAATATATTTCACAGGTTGAACATATAAAATGTCCTTTTCTCACAGAAATCAAGATTAAAACTGTTAGTGGATTAGTAAATTAAGTTTCCTGATGTGGACACAGAGCAGCACTTACAGGTATTTCATTGAATTCAGGTCCCTAATAACCAAGATTTCTAAATCTTTCTAACAAGCAGTTTCTGGTTTCATGAACATTGTGTCACTTGAGATACTGTCTCTAAGACATTTCTGAAGTTTACACAGCCTCGGGAAATTATTTTATTAAAATGAAGCTTGACTGAAAGGATCTCTAAAAACTGTCCAAACAGCCACTTACTGCATGATGACAGTTCTTGTGCTTTGGAGAAGAAAAAATAATAATAATACAGATTTTACATGGCTGTGAGTCTCACTTTTTTGTGTGACTGCTTTTTTATGCCTTGAGAGTTTGATTCAGGGCGGTTTTCCACTTGGGAGTGTTTGCAGGATTGTAAGGTGTAATAAGATGAATGACCTTATTCATAATTTCATAGAGTTTCAGGCCAGAGAGGCCATCTAATCTGATCTCCTGAAGATCACAGTCTATTACATTTTTTTCTAGATATTCCTATAATAAACCCAAAGGTTTAGGAGGGAGTGTGTCACTCCTCGGAAAATACTTCTGCAGGGATCTGGGCAAGTGAGAAATGCCTAAATGACCCTAGCCATCAATAATCTATTATTTTCAAAAAATCTGATGGATTTTTTTAGTAGTCACATTTAACTGGGGCAGTTCCCTTGGACATAGAGGCTTTTTTCTTTGTTTGTTTTGTATTTTTGTTTCCTGTATGTATTGGGTAGGTGTGGTTGGAACAATTCATCCTATTCTTGAGTGACATCAGGCATCTGGTAAAAGATGCCAGCTAACATCCAGTCTTTACATTTACTTCCTTAGATGTGTTGGGTCCAGTGACATTCATGAAACTACTTATACAAATTGTAAAAAAAATTTGGAAGCCACTAGTTTTAGAGGTTAGTCTTACTTATTTCTGATGCAACCTGTGCTGAACAATACATTAGGACTTCAGAAAAATCTTCGCGTAATGAGTTAAGTGTGTGGTAGCCAAATATGGGTCTAACACTTCAGGCAAGGGGTTAACATATTGTTTGGAATTGATGTGATTACGGAAAAGGGTGGCTGCTGAAGTCTTTCATGTTCTCTCCCCAGTTACATCAACAATCGTATATGCTAATCATGCACACATGCTTTTCTCAAAACATGCATGCTATTATTATTAATTATTTGTATTACAGTGGTGCCTACAGGCCTTAACCAAAATCAAAGCTCCATTGTGCTACTTGCTGCATGGAACGGCTGGAGACAGTCTCTGGCCTGCAAACTCCCAGTCTAAACAGACGAGGCAAAAGAGAAGCAATATGATCTCCCCTAGCTAGGAAGGGCAGAAGTGACAGTGGAAAAAGGCCTTAGGTAAGGCTTTTTAAGAAGCCCTAATGCCAATCCAGCCTTTAGCCACTTTTACGTACAGTAGACCTAAAAACAAAAACAAACAAAAAAAAAGGGCAAAACAAATACAGGAACATACCATTTGTCATACTTTGTTTTTCAGTGTCACACTGGCAAATGTGCTGTATCCATTAACCTTTCTGCAAAGAGCAGAAGGTAAGCTAGTTAACATTTGACAGCTTTACAGAGTCTATTGACTTCTAATAAAAAATTCACCACTACAAGACATTTTCTGTATATCTGCCTACTTCATACAGTTTGTCACTGAGGCAGCCATTAAAATCTTCATGTTTTACCCTCTCAGCTTCCCATATTCCTTAACAAACACAAGCAGACATTATCCTGATGATTTATTTACTACATGAGCTTTAATTTGTTCACTCAAGGTTCACTCCATGCTGGAGATGACTTTCAAGTTGTTAGCTAATAGTATATGCTGTACAAAGCACACGTATTTTGTTGCTTGGTCCTATCCGGTAGTTGACTGGGCCTCTGTCAGATGGCTAAATGCAACAAACGATTTTTTGCATAGAAAGGTTAGTGGGCACAATACGTCCTTCTCACACCTGGGAGAGCATCCAGCAGGTTCCTAAAATTACAGGAAGATTAAAAGCAGTGATGGTATCATTGAATGTGTGAGAATGCAGGTGCTGTAATGATAGCTTTGTGGCACAATCCTGAAGGGGAAAGAGTTGAGAGCAATTCCTGCTCCACAGTGTAATCAATCATTGGACATTCTCACTAGTATATAATTAATACACTGGATATCACATAGTAATTTTCCTTTCCAGAAAGCTTAACTGTAGTTTCAAGGCAGATCAGTAGTTCTAGTGTCTACCTGATATATCTACAATAAAGAAAAGAAAAAAAAAAAAGAAAGAAAAGAGCAGTATTAAGAACAAAAGAAATAAAATAATATACAATTTAGGTAACAGTAACTTTGCTTTACTCTTAGTTTCAAGTGTGTACATGGATTTTCTTGCTTTATACTGCATAGCTAGTTATTTTAAGTCCAAAGGCAGGGATAAGAAGTAGATATCATTTTACACTATGACAGCTCACAGATAGAGTTCTGCACAAGAAAACTTAAGCAGTCCAGAAGCATCCAAGATGAGCACAAAAAGTTGTGTATATGTGAAAGGTAAGGTGAAAGACAGAGAAAGAACAGATTCTGCATATTCTCAGAAGTTGCTTCTGAAGCTGCCTAAAAAATTTAAAGTGTGACTAATCTGCTTGGAAACATACCTAGAGTCTTTTTAAGAGCTGATCTAGTCAGAATACAGCAAAAAGCAGGAGATTATAAATGCAAGTATTAAAGATAGCCTTCACAGGATCTTCAGATCAAGGGCAGGCGACATGTGACATTCTACACACCATTTCTTAAAAAGATATAGGGAGGTATTTGATGCTGAGGTGCATCAAGAAAGAAAAAGGTTTTTTTTGCTTAAGTTCAAAGTATAACTAAATGATGGACATGAAGGGAGCAAAGATTCCTTCTGCTCTTCTGCAAGTCTCAGAACTAGTAGATGGCTTACAAAGCAGTTTTATAAACTCTGTCCTATGCTGCTGACAGTGGTATGATTCACTGATATTCTGGAAAGGCCCATCTTCAGTGTGTTGATACATTCTGTGAACTCTTAGCTGTGACTGTCAACAGATCTTCTACTTAATGTCAAATGCAATAACAGGGCAAGCTCTCAAGATATTTGCCTAATCAGAGGTAATCAGAGGGCCAATACATTTGCTGCAGACTGCTGGCAAGCTCTCACAACCACTGCAGATTGCATTTGTGTGCAGTCTGTAGATGGCACATGACTCAGCTGCCACAACTACACATTTATCAGCAAGACAGTCCCAAGCATAGTAAGATCTCAAGATTATGAAGGACAGTGTGAAATGTTGTTAGAAGTAGAAGAGCCTGTTTGTGAATAATCCGGATTTCTAACATTTTTCATATGGCAAACTTGGCTCCTTTCTGCTTTCTGAATCTTTTCACCTCTGATGTATCTTTCTGTGTGACTACCTATAGTTACACTAGCATATGCTTCTGATTACTCATATATATTAAACTGCAATTCATATTATTCTATTTCTAATGATTATTCGTATATGCTATTTTCTATATTATCCAATGCTAGATCATAAACTTAGCCCTGCTTGGGAGAGTTAGGTCCCAACACCAGATCTGCAGCAGTAGCTGCTAATGACAATTTCTAACCTTTCTGGTGAGATGGATGATGAGATGCTTATTATTCTTCCTTTGGCTTCCTCTGAGCTGGGCACCCACTAGTAAAGAATGCTGCAGCTTGTCTTTGCAGCAGCCTAAGTGACGACAAGATGACAGGTGTATCTTCTCTCTATTCAGCTCTCTAACCCAAATTGCAGCCCAGGATTTAAAATATCTTTATCTCCAACAACAGCACAGAAAGAAAGGTTATGATGTAGAAATTTGCCTTATTGGTGCAGCAGCGAGGGCAAAGGGCACAGCTCTTGGCGAACAAAACTATCCTGTATGCTTATATAGAGGAATAAGCTCCCTAAAAAAACAAGGGACCATTACACATCTCATCATTTGTTCCACATGTAAGGAGTTTGTTTGTCCATTATTTTTCTGATAATATATCCTAGACACGTCTATGTGAATTAGAAAAAAAACACCAAAAAACAATCAACAACCCCCCCCAGCCCCCCCAGAACATCTAAAACTCCACTAAAGAGGAAACTCTACAGCAGATGAAGAAACAAAAAACATGATAAATATTGCTTAATGAGCTCTTAAGGTATTCTTGCAATAGTTATGACTGTAATATATATATATATGTATGTATAAAACAGGTGTGTGTGTATATATATATATATGTAAAAATATAATCAAACAGTGGAGGGTAGAACACGGTTCTGGACCTCATTCCTTAAGACATGTGGATCCTAGAGAAAAAAAAATCTAATAAAATGTAAAAGGGTTTTCCACTCTTCTTTTTTTGAGAGTTCACATAATATAATTGTATTGAGCAAGCCAATAAACCCCTTTTTAATGTGTACACTTTGTGATATTTGAAATACACAAATAAAAACCCATAAATTAAAATTATTTACAAAACTACTCTGAAGTATCCAAAACATCAGATAGATGCTTCTTGATTTTTGTGTGCTAATTTGACACAAAATACTTCTGTGTTGGGTTAGCAAACATTTAAAAATTCCATAGAAAACACTTCAATTTTAAAGCTGCCTTTGTTTCTTCATTTTCTTACATATTTCCTCCACACATTACATAACTTCTGTATAAATCTATTGCTTTGCTACAGACAGTAACAGCTTTAAAATATCTTGACCCCATTTAAATGAGCTCAGTAAATATGAAAAAATGCTGACAAGAGTAAACGGAGACCAGTTAATGAAAGATAACAAAAACCTTGTGAAACTGCTGTGTCAATCAATATACCCCCATGTCTTCTATCTTTGCAATGCACTACCATTGCAAATGGAAGCACTAATATAAAGACACTTAGTATGATAGGTTTCCCAGTGTCCTGAATATCTCTGTCTATTCCTCAGCGAAACTATAGTGCTCAAAGCCGCTCATTCTGTATATGTGGTACACAGGCCCACAAGATACCCACGTACTGAAAATAGTACACATGCTACAAGATGTGCAAGATGAACCTATAATCTGTAGTTTTTCTGTTTTAGCGTATATGTGTAATATACAACTTTCTCAGACATATCTTTGAGTCATTTGGCTTAAAAGCTGAAATTCTTACTCTTTTGTCAGCGAACAAAATGACTACCATTGGAGAAGATTGCTGTGTAGATCAAAACACATCAGATATCTCTGTCTTGCAAAGGGGAAGAGAATAGCTCTCCATTAATACTGTTTATTATTAATTAAGTACTAGCTCATTATGGGTGTCTGGGACAGTCTGGACAGAGGATAGTTGTAATGGTCTGGCGCTTTACGAAGCTGATGAGAACACCCTTGACAAAACTTACAGTCTGTTGGAGGCGTGCTGCTTTGTCAAACCTGAATATATTTTGCAGCAACAACTTTACAAGGCTTTCAAGAAAAGGTTTCTGAAATAGAAAGGTGGCCTCTTTTGCTCTCTGTCATAAGTGGTTACACCTCCTCACTCCAACAGGTTCACATATTTTCTCTCCTTTCTTTTGACACATAAAACCCTAGACTTAAATTGAAAACAATGTCTCATTTTGCAAACAAAACAGTTGAGAAAATTTTCTTTCTTGTCCCCACATGTAACAAAAAGAATGGTTGAGCTATCACAAGTAGATACAAAAAAGAAGTGTGTTTCTCCAGCACAAGTCACCTACATCAGGTAGTTTGGATCTATGTTTGCCTTTCACAATTCTAATGGAATAGAAGGAAAAGGGGAATGCAGTCATTCACCCGCTTTTGTCTCCTCCTGCTCTTTCTTTTCCAGATGTGCAAGACATTGACCTAAAATATAATGAAAAAAAGGGAAAGCAAACACAGTCTTTTTGGATGATAGAAGCAAAGAAAAAGAAAATTCCTCGGCTTCTGTGTAATTTACATCACCTACTAGCTTTAAAAAGAAATAGGCTGAATTCTGCCCTAATTATGTTCTGGATTTCTATTTTTATTTTTATTGTCAGTATATTTTTATTTTTATTTTCTTCTCTGTTCAACCTGGGCAACTGAAAATCACTTATTAAGCAATGTTACTTACTACTAAAACTCAGATTCAGGACATTTGCTTACTCCTGTTATCTTCTTAGATCTAAAGAAGACACCCTGATACAGGTTTGAAAAGTGAATTTGACCTAGCTTCCCTCTGTTCCTTGTATACTTTTAACTATGCAATTTCAAACATGTGAATCAGCAAAATGACAGTCATATGCATTATCATTGCATTTGTTACAGAATTACACGTGCAAGAGTTCGTAGAGTTGTTATGGTGGGTAGCTCTTGTTCAACCTCTTTTTGGTGGGGAAAATATTTATACCTGCTGAAGACAACTCTGTTTCAGGTCATAAATAATAGGACAAGACTTCTATCAAATAATAAAAAGGACAAGCTAAATAATAGGACAAGCTTTCAACTCTAACTTGGAATTGAGTTAGTCATGTTACAAATGGTGCCTCCTTCTCAGTCCTTTTCTTTCTGTAGCAGATATCCTCATGAAACACTGAGCTCCAATTCACAGAAGCATGCAAGTGTTGCCCTGTTGAGCATCAGTGCATCTAATTTGTGTGTGCTCACCTACCAGGGCTCAGGTAGACCCCCAGCTCCATATGTAGTGGGTGAGGAAGATAATGTCCAAGCCTGGAAGTCACAGTCCATTTACACATGAGTGTCTAAACCCACCAAAGGAAAATATCTACATCCCCCTCAGACCCCCTACCTCCCCTGCCCTTAGGTACATACCATGGCTCAGAGTTAAGTGTCACTTAAAAAAAAAAAAAGATTCACAACCCCAAATATTTTATTAGATGAGAAGTATCTGGGACTTCCCCCCTGGGCACTCACAATGGCTTTTCTCTTCGTTTTTAGAACATAGTCTGATGTGAAAGCCCTGCTGTTGACAACTGACTTGTATATAACAGACTGATAACTGAGTCATTTCTCAAGGACACGGCCAAACTAAGTTTAAACTTTTCTTCACACTGTCAGGATTCAGGTCCTGGAGTCAGGCACTGAAGTGTGCCCTACCTGTTAGACTAAGAAGCAGAAGGAGATGGAAATCTTCTCCACTGGCATCTGAAGATGAATCATTATGTGAAAAGGACTGCAGAAATCAGGTGCCAAAGAGAGAGCAGGCAGTAATTGTGTGACAAAGGGAACTCCAAGATACAGATCTGCATATGTGTTTCAAGGGTCACTCAGGAGTAAAAGATGCTACTTCTTGTTGACCTTGAAACTTTGCACTGAGAACATGATGTCAGGGTCTTCAAAAGTTCAGGAAGATAATATCCCAACTGGCTGATCGTCATCTGTCATTCCCCCCACTTGCATCACTTGCTTTTGATACTTTTTTATAACCAAGGCTTGAAAGAAATGTTGTCTGTTATAAACTGAACCCTAGAGAAGTTTCAACCATCTATTAGTATGCAACTGTTCAACAGAAGTAATGTGAGGTGATGGTTACCTATTTTCATCCAGAATTTTCACAAGTTTTGGCTGTTTAACCTTGCATGAATATTTTAAAATGCATGTTGAACTTCTCCTTAGAAATTCTACCAGCCATGGCATGAGTTTCAGTATTACAACTGCTCTGTTGTAATTAGGAAATAGATATCAAAATCCTAAGACAGGGACACCTGAGGTAGCATATTAAATATTTATTCAGAGTAGCACATTAAGCACAATAATTTAGACAGTGAGTTATTCTAATTAGATGTCCATAATAGCCAGCTTTTCAAATCAAACATTAAACACTTCATAAGGTACAAAGAATATATTTATGAGGAAAACAGAGGGGCTTTTTTTCATGGACCAATTGAGAAAATTAATTGTCCTCTACTTCAGTTGGTAAACAACCCAGTTGAGCTGAGCAATTCAGTGGCTTGGCAATTCAGGATGGTAAAGCCTGTTCATGTGCCTTGGAACATTTTTTTTCATTTTCAGTTCAACTACTGTGTAATTGATAAGTATCAGCCGTCAGAGTTTCTATTACCTTCTTCTATCAAATTACTTTGCTTTCTAGATACACAAGAGTTAGTTCTGCCTCATATAATGTTACTCATGACAGCAAATACATTCTGTAAATTTTTTTCTTATTCAATTACTTAAGGTGCTTATTACCTACCATAGACTTACAAGGTCTCTCTGTGCTTTCAGCAGATAAAAAGGAAGTGATAAGCAGAACTCAAATCCAGCGATGAAAGGTCTGTCAGTTCATTTTCAGGGCATCTCCATATACTTGCTGCACTGTGCAGCTCATTCCTCAAGTCTTTAGCTATCTATGTCTTTTTGGATTGCAAGTTATTCTTGTCAAAGGAAAATTGGCTGTTCTCTCAGGTTTGTTTTTTTGGGGAGGTTCCTTGTGCCATTTGGATACTACCTCAATCTAAATGAGTTTGATCTAAATAATGAATTAACCTTTGTCAGTACTCCGGTTAATTTTACTGCACTTTTCTGGTAAATATCCACAGAGGGAAACTAATTTGCCCCAGATTTCCTAGCAAATTTTCCAAAAAGACAAAATCTTTTGAAGTGCTCATTGCAATATATATGTGCTAGGGCGAGAACAAAGACCGTTGCCCCTCACCTCCCTGAGTGCACATGTAAATTAGACCCTCAACAGCAAATTGTGTCCTGACAAGCAATTATATTTCAAAATGGGTTTGTTAAAGACATAAGCAGAGCACTAGGAAAGGCAGAAGAGGTGTGCATTCCCTGTATGCACTTGACTAAAGACCAAAATGGTCAGCCCTTCAAGCTGCTACTTCAGCTGCCAAGGAACTAAGAAGAGCTTGATCAGTTCAATCAGTTTAATGTGAGGTCATTATGGGTGCAAAATGTGTTGTTGCACCTCAGGTAGAAGTCTGGAGAGTTTTGCTTTTACTTGTTGAAAGTCCTGCCTTCCTTTTAAAGCTATGATTGCAATTCACATGCACACATTCATGAAGTATTTGTACATAATTCTATTTCTTATTTCTTTTAAAAACAGGAAAACTTTAAACTCTAAAATTTACCAATTATTTTCCCCATTCTTGCACACACTGGTATTTACTTTATTATCATATACTAGTTTAAAATCTATTTTTTTTATGTTTCATCATAGTTTGCTTGTGCATGCATATTTAGTGAAATAAATAAATAAAAGAAATGGTATCACTTTTAAATAAGGAAAGGAAATAGAATGCAAGATTAAAGTATTTTTATTGCATATTAATAAAAAAAGGATTTTTTTTAATTCCATTTAAAAAAACCCACCTTCCTTTCCCAGAAACATGAGTCCTTGTGACAGCATCCAAAGGAAGAAAAGCAATAGCCAACTGGGACAGAGACATTCTGTCATTCAACACTACATATCTGCATTAATCTGGTTTTAATTTGCTTATTTTTCATTCTGAGCACTAGGGACTAAGAGTTTCAGTTTTTCTTTTAAGGAATTTCAAATATGGTTAAAAGTCAAATGGAAAAAGCAGCAAGAAATGTAGGTCATGGAAATTCTTAACTGGAAAATTCCTATCTGTGAAAGCTAAATATGTTGCAGGGCCACTGTATAAATACATTGATTATTTTGTTCTTCATTTGCTTCCTCTGTCCTCTTTTATCCTTAAATTAGAAGCTAGATGCTAAAAAATTTATTGGAAACTTAAGGACCAGACTTTGCTGTGTGAGGAAGTTTCTGAATAAGACATCAAGTTTCTAGCCATCAGAGGATAATTTATTGATACTTGTCAAAAGGAAGTATCAGTCTAACAGAAATCAAGACAAAAGGAATGCCTGATGAATTTCCTTTGAAGTGCCTTTTATAAAAGTCCTTGGTAATACATATTGATGAACTCCAAATTGTCTTGCCTGAAGGGAAAAGAAAGTAGACTGCTTTACACTGTCTTATAAATATTCATCAAAAGAACAAGACTTATGTTTCCAGGCGTGAGGTGAATGATTACGGTTGTATGATTGCCTTGGAATCTGGATAATTAGTAAAACAGCCTTTGACAGTGGGAGAATTTTAAACTTGGTATCTTGCCATCAGCCCTTTTGGATTTAAAGACAGAGCCTGCTATTCTGAAAGGAAGCAAATTTAGGGCTTGATGGATTGATATAATTAAGCTCTCCATTAGTTTCATCTACTGTTTGTTTGCCTGTTTGTTTAGCCAAAAATTAAAGGCAGAGTTGTGTAGCATGTCTATATTCTGACTATAATGAAACCACAGCATCTGCACTGTGGATGTCTTGCTGAAACAAGCTAGTGGAAAGGGCTTGTTAAGACAGGGGTAATTCAAAAAAGGCTGGTGTGGCTGATGTCTCAGGAGGTCTTTTGCAGAAATCTCCAGGCTAGTCTCTTTCTTGCTTAGCTCAGCTCAATCTTGATTGTTTCATAACATAACAGAAAGTCAACAATTTACCTTTCATGCTTACTTAGTGCAAGTTATAAGGATATGAATTGCATGGGAAAGATCCATTGTGAGTGATTTGGGGGAAAAAAATATGCTTGTGCTCAGTGATCTGTGAATTTTCATCCTTTACTCAAATTGTCTGTAGATTTCTATTGACCCTTGTAACAGGCAGCTAGCTTTCTACTAGCAAAGACCAAAAAAATGCCTTTCTCAGGAAACATTATCCTTTCCAGTGTTTAGCACTTAAAAGCAATTAGGCAAATATAATATCCTCTTTGAAGGGAAATAGTTGCTCAATTTAAATAACTGAAACTAATTATCTCTGTTGGATGAAGAACACATTCTAGGAGTATTTGAGTGGTATACTGTGTCTCAGAAACTGAAGGGAGCAAAAGGATTGTCTTTCTGGGTGGAGAGCAGTAGGAGAATCTTATTGGAGATTTATACCAATTTATAGCCATATTTACATGCAGAGTCTTATGAAGCAAGCCAAAATAAGGTGGCAATCATCCCAGAGCATAGAAATTCAGCTTGTAAACAGCATTTTCCAAGAAAAAAAATACTATGGAATAAATTGTGTAAGTGCTTAAAGTACTACATTTGAAATAGATTTTATTGCCATTAAAATTGACTTATCCAGAAACATTTAGAAAGCCTTAAAGTAATCACATAACGCCAAGCTGGGTTGAATACCTGAATGATGGTCATGATGTTGACCTTATATTTGGACACAGAATAGGATTGTTTTGCAGGTACATTTCCTTTGTGGGACTGACTGTGAAATCTCTTCCTTTATCTTGTTCTGTTCTATTTAATGTGTTGCATGATTCATCCCACTCATCTTATGAAAAACAGCTTGATAACCAATAGTTTGATGAATACTCACAAAATAGCTGAGGATGCCTAAATCTGCCATACAGAAACTCCAGAATTCAGCTGGCAGTGAAACAAACAATAGCAGCCTTACAAAAGTGGAGACACATTGAAGAAATGGATTCTTTACCTGTTCTCCACAAGGCATTTCTGGAGCTTTCCACAAATGTTAAGATGGCATCATCTTTGTAACAATTCCCCACTTCTCTGTGTGGGAACAGCTCCCTGTTTAAATATTAAAGACTGGCTGCAGTAAGATGTACAGAGCAGGAAAAAAGAATTGCTAGTAAAATATCTCTAAAACCTTGCACTACCTGCATTGTTAACCTGAATGTCTGTAATGTCAAATACTGAATTATTGCACTCTAAGAAAGGAGAAAAAAGATACACGGAGACTTTACAGATGCTATAAATGACATTCAACATCTACTTATTTATACATGAAAAGTCTAATGTCAGAGCATACAAAATACAGCCATCAGTGGCAAAGAGAGACAGATATGTCTGTAATTAATCAAACGACTAATATACCTTTGTTTGCTGAAACAGTGACGTATCCACTTTGCATGGTCTTTGTGAGATTTCTTGCTAAGAAGACAGGTAGTCAAATTATCTTTCCTCACTAATAATACCAGGCAACCAATTACTTTTCAGACTACATGTCACCAGCCAGGCTTCTCTGCTCTCTCTTCTACAGCTGATTATTTCCAGAAAAGGGTTTCTGTTAAATAGTCAACAATTGTTGTTGATAAGACTAATAGTTACTGAATGCCTTCTTTGCTTCAGTCTTTACTGCTCAGGCCAGCCCACAGGAACCCCAGACCCTGGAGACAAGAGAGAAAGTCTGGAGGAAGGAAGACTTTCCCTTGGTGGAGGAGGAGTGTGTTAGAGATCATTTAAGCAAACACCCACAAATCCATGGGCCCTGATGGGATGCACCCACGAGTGCTGAGGGAGCTGGCGGATGTCATTGCTAAGCCACTCTCAATCATCTTTGAAAGGTCATGGAGAACAGGAGAGGTGCCTGAGGAGTAGAAGAAAGCCAATGTCACCCCAGTCTTCAAAAAGGGCAAGAAGGAGGACCCAGGGAACTACAGGCCAGTCAGTGTCACCTCCATCCCTGGAAAGGTGATGGAGCAGCTCATCCTGGAGGCCATCTCCAAGCATGTGGAGGACAAGAAGGTGATCAGGAGTAGTCAGCATGGCTTCACCAAGGGGAAATCATGCCTAACCAATCTGATAGCCTTCTGTGATGGAATGACTGCCTGGGTAGATGAGGGGAGAGCAGTGGATGTTGTCTCCCTTGACTTCAGCAAGGCACTGTCTCCCATAGCATCCTCATAGACAAGCTCAGGAAGTGTGGGTTAGATGAGTGGACAGTGAGGTGGATTGAGAACTGGCTGAATGGCAGAGCTCAGAGAGTTGTGATCAGTGGCACAGAGTCTAGTTGGAGGCCTGTAGCTAGTGGTGTCCCCCAGGGGTCAGTACTGGGTCCAGTCTTGTTCAACTTCTTCATCAATGACCTGGATGAAGGCACAGAGTGCACCCGCAGCAAGTTTGCTGATGATACAAAACTGGGAGGAGTGGCTGATACACCAGAGGGCTGTGCTGCCATTCAGAGAGACCTGGACAGGCTGGAGAGGTGGGCGGAGAGGAACCTCATGAAGTTCAACAAAGGCAAGTGCAGGGTCCTGCACCTGGGGAGGAATAACCCCAGGCACCAGTACAGGCTGGGGGTTGACCTGCTGGAAAGCAGCTCTGCTGAGAAGGACCTGGGAGTGCTGGTGGACACCAAGATAACCATGAGGCAGCAATGTGCCCTTGTGGCCAAGAAGGCCAATGGTGTCCTGGGGTGCATCAGGAAGGGTGTTGCCAGCAGGTGGAGGGAGGTGATTCTCCCCCTCTACTCAGCCCTGGTGAGGCCACATCTGCAGTACTGCGTCCAGTTCTGGGCTCCCCAGTACAAGAGGGATGTGGCACTACTGGAGAGAGTCCAGCAAAGGGCTACAAAGATGATGAGGGGACTGGAACATCTCTCTTATGAGGAAAGACTGAGAGAGCTGGGACTCTTCAGCCTGGAGAAGAGAAGGCTGAGAGGAGATCTATCAATGTGTACAAGTATCTGAAGGGAGGGTATCAAGAGGATGGGGCCAGACTCTTTTCAGTGGTGCCGAGCGACAGGATGCGAGGCAATGGGCAGAAACTGAAACACAGGCGCTTCCATCTGAACATGAGAAAAAACTTCTTCACTGTGAGGGTGACAGAGCACTGGAACAGGTTGCCCCGAGAGGTGGTGGAGTCTCCTTCTCTGGAGATATTCAAAACCCACCTGGACGTGATCCTGTGCAATGTGCTCTAGGTGACCCTGCTTGAGCAGGGGGGTTGGACTAGATGATCTCCAGAGGTCCCTTCCAACCTCAGCGATTCTGTGATTCTGTGATTGCTAACAGTTACTACACAGTGATTCCCTCAGGGACCTTGGCTTCCACTGCATGAAGGGTGTTGATTGGAGGAGAAAACCACGTGAATTTGAGTGGCTTTGTCTGTTTTGGATACTATGCTGTTTGTTTTTAAAAAAATCATATCAAATCTTTGTTGCATTGCAACTGTGCAAAGTTCCATCTATTATCTGTGACCTTACTAAGGCATTTCCATTACATTTTATGCCCTGCGTATGAGTTTCAGTGACCACAATGCCCATGCACAGAATGCGAGCAGAAGGGCGATGGTCAATAGCTGTGGAGTGCAGGTAGGCTTCTCAGCCCTCAATGCCTTTTTTATGTTTCATTGTGGAGAGAACCATTTCTCTGTCTTAGTAATTAAGGCCTTCTCCTTCTGTAGGATGCAATGGTCTGTTAAGCAGCTGTCTTTTTACCAACACTCCCAGGGTTGCCACTGCTTTGTTACAGCCATATCCCTTTCTCCACAACTGATTCATAAGGATTCTGTTGCCTTTTTTGAGTGCAGTCTTGGAAGACACTCATCCATCTAGCGTTTTTTTTTTACTTACTCTTCTTCACAACCCCATCTTCTGGTTTCATATTGCATACATCCATGGCTTTCCCTGATACATTTTAGTAACTGTCTTTGTTTTTAATGGCTGTCAAATTAGACTTTAGCACTGCTTTTCTTATTTAAAACAGACCTAGCTGAACTAGCTACCAGATCTTATATTCCTTATTGCTTTCTTAACTTATTGCAGTAGCTTCAGGTTGAGAGCTGGTTTAGCTGATCTCTGAATCTCCTCAGACACTGCTAGGTCACAGATTTCCATTGGACAAAATTATACCTCTCCCACCTGGTTTCCCCATAAGCTTTGTAGACTTTGTATCATCTTTTGATGAGGCCATACCTTTTCCACCACCTTATATAAAGGTGGAAAGGTCTATAAGACTGCTGCTTTCTGCTATTCTGAGTTACTTATGGAAGGGGGTTCAGTTCTTTGCTGAATTTTCTCCTTTCATCTTCAACCACAGAAACCTTTTCTGTTTCTTAGATCTTCTCATGATGTTTGACCTTAAAAAAAAATTGGAGATGGTGAAACACAGGAAAAAGTTTGCATACTATTTTCAGGGAAACATTTTAGTGGGCAAAAGTTTGCCAGCTCCAGAATGGAATTTATCATTAAAAAAAAAAAAAAAAAAGAAAGAAAGAAAGAAAAGATACAAATTTCTGTTGGAACAGCCCAGTGGTTAAATCTGTATTGGCTTTTCCTCAAACTACAGCTGAGTCACTAAGACCTGGAAAAAAAAATATATATATATATTCTTTTCCTATGTCTCTTTTAATTTATCCTCTTGGGGCTATGTCCAAATATTCACTGGAATAAGTTTTGAGACTAATCACTGGTATATTAGAAAACAACTGAAATCTCTCTCTCAAAAAAAGAAAATAAAAAAACCCACATGGGACAGGCAAAATGTCTCCTGCCAACTTTTATCCAGTTCAAATTTCCTTTCCTCGGGGAAAGAATTTTAAATGGGAATGGAATTTCTAACTATCCGCTGCAACCAAGCTAGTTAAACTATAAAACAGTCAAAATTCAAAATATGGCAGTGAACATATCAGGGTATAAAGAAATGTCAGAATATGTACAGACTTACAGATTTTTAGTTTTATACATTAAAGGGGCAAAGAGCTATTTAATCAAAGACTGTTTTTTCAGGGAGAATCCAAAGGACATAGAGATAATGATAACCAAAAAAAGAAGAGTTATGTCCAGTTAGAATTCATTGCCAAGCATAGCAGAATGACCACATATTCTCCAATCTGTTGCTCATCTGCGACAGATGTAACTTGTGACTTGGGTGTCCTTTCTCCCACCTCCCAAACCTGCCTTGCTCATTTAGGTCAACTGCAAGTACTATGTTTTACTGCATGTTTATGTCTATAGTTACTAAACACAGTATTACAAATGCTTCTGCAGTAACACTGACAACCAGAACCAAAATCATCCACAGATTCAGATGTCTTGAAAGACATCCATATACACATATATTTTCATAAGAACAAAGTAAGGGCTTGGTGAACCTTTAAATGACAGGTTTTAAAAGTTCACTAGATACAAAAGAGATTTCCGAGAACTGAGAAGTAAGAAATATAACTCCATTATTAGAAAAAATGCCTTAAGAGATAAACCAGGAAAGTGTAGGCCTAGTGTAGTCTAACATGAGCTGTAGGGAAAAAATCTTGATAGAGGTCAGTGGGAGAACACCTGCTAAAGTATAGTTCATTAAAGGTGGCTAGCATAGTTTCGGTCAAGGGAGGTCATGCTTAAATAACCTTTTAGAATTCTTTGAATATAACACTGACATGATAGATAAATGAAATTCAGTGGATATAATACACTTGGATTTTCAAGAAGCATTTGTCAAGGCTCCACTTCTGATATTACCAGCTAGGTAAAGAGTCATAGATAAGACAAGGTGCTAGATAGAAAATTGGATAAAGAGCAAGAGACAAAATGTAGCCATGCATGGAAACATATTAAATTGGAAAGGAATAATGAGCAGAGGACACGGGTCAGTTTTAAGACTACTGTTAATTATGCAGTACATATCATTGAAAAGAGGATATTGAAAAGGTCTGGTCCAAAGGCCATTGAAGTCAATGGTTTTGGATTAGAAATTAAGTCTCAAGACCCATCTAGCATTCTATAGCTATGCTAACATTTTAGAATAAAAAAGTCAGAGTCAAAAGATCTGCAATTATTTAAATACTTGGACAAACTGATGGTAAGTGTTTACTGAAAAAAATGAGGGAAAAAAAGTCAAGTTTGCATAAGCATAATTTCCAGTGCAAATAAGTGTTCATTAGGCCTGGTTTCCCTTCAGCTGTATCTCTACAATAGAGCAGTTATGCAAAATATAAAAACTATCCAAAATATTTATCATGAAAAGTATTTGAGACTTATCATGGAGAAAAATGTCTCTGAAAGCATTATCCCATGATGCCCACCCCCAAACTAAATATCACTATATTATATATAATGTAAAGCAAAATTAGTAGGGTAGCTGGAGTCTGGACCATTTGTTGAATGTTTACAAGCTTCTCTGGTGAAGGGCATGTGTGTTGCCATTAACAATATTTACATAACAAAATCTGTGCTGTCTTCTGCAGTTCAAGTCACTTAGCAGGTCAGAACATTTTTCTGTTTACTTTTTACATCTGTAGTGGAAGGACTATAACCTTGTTAGATCAGGACTATGCCAGTTTTGAGCACCAAGACGCAGAAAGAGAAGATTCAGAAATTTATCAGGGTGGAAGTTGGATACAGAAGAAAGAAATTCAGGGTAAGAATGGAGGAACTATAAGAAACTTCATTCTTTAAGCTCAGGCAACAGCCATCAGAAACACTGTTGTCAGAGTAAAAGAAGGTTTGTGTGGGCTAACGGTAGCATTATTGCAATTCAAATGGTTTCTCCAGGAAAAGAACGTTGCCTGAATAGTGAAAACCATAAGAATCCCTTTTATAAATTTCATCACAATAGAGAAAAGGAATCCCAGACAGCTTGCATCAAAGGGTGACTCTCTGATATCTCAACCAGGTGTATTCTAGTCTCACTAACACTGATTCCATGGTCAAAAACTGCTGGAGTTTCTGACTGCAGAGCTGACTGGTGATGCAAGGTACCCCCAAGATCTGTTAAATCAATATCACTGAAGTTTTGTGTCATAAAACAGACAGTAAAAACAGCTTCAAATAGATTTTTTTCTCCAAGGAAGCCTCCTGCCATTGTTCTGAAGCAGTAGGTTAGTGAAATCCACTAGGCCAATTGTTTTCTCTAATAGCTTCATCATGTCTAAGTATCAAGAATATCGGAGTTTGACTGTCAATAATGATATTTGGTGAATTTCATCTCAGCATTCTCAAAATCCTGGGGATCATGAGAATAAGTGGAAATGCATACATCAGGTTTAACGTACAAGGCATGAGGAAATATTCCTGAACATTTGGAGAGAACATGTATGAATCAAATAATTCTGGAAGTGTCTTAATGGAAATGCAGACTCATTGCTCCACTCATGAAAAATTTCAGCTTAGAATCTTTGATGGGAAGGTGTAGAAAAGGAGTTTCTTGGAAATTCTTATAAGAAAAAAGCTCACATTTTCTAAGCATATCTTGCTCCCTTATCAGCATTGAGTCTGAGCTGGGAAGGGCACCACAGCGCAGCTCTGATGTTCACTGAAGAAGCTTTTGTTTTGGCATACTTATCCATGATCCATAGAGGTGCACGGATCACTGCTAATAGGGATAAATGAAAAGAAGGAAGGCACATTGGAAGGTACCAGAGTGGGACCCTATATGACACCAAAGATCTGTAGAGGGCTGTAACACATTCCTCCTCAGATGCTCAATATGGTTTTCATCAGGATCTTCTTTTTGGAGAGAGATAGTGATCAAGTGAAGACTGTTGCAGTCCTTTGAAGAGTCTGAAAAAGTGAATTTCTCTTCAGTACAGTGAACAAACCAGTTAAGAACTCTCAGTGTATGAAAATCTATGACGTGTCAAGGTGTTGCAAGAAGGATGGGATTTACTTAGTGCTTCTCCTGTGGCTGGATGTGCAGATAATGGAATTGTTTTGCTGGGTGGCTCTTGCCCTCTCATATGACTGGAAGCACATGCCATATTCCACAGTGCTAGTGGGGAGTGTGTGTGTATTTTCCCATTTGTTTGTATTGTCCCATTTCTCCTAAATAAACCCATCCTTATCTGTCATCCTGACTGTGGCTGATGATTCAAGTACGGGTTCCACAGCCAGCTTAATTGATGCAAAGAGTTGCTGAGGGTTAGGTTAGGAATGATGGATTAATTGCTGTTGTTTATACTAACCATTTCATAGATAATGGAACAGGTTTTTTCAGGTTCATAGCAATAAATGCAAAGCTATGCAAGACCAGGATAATAAATGTTGAACATGAGCTCAGTTCAGAACTGGTATAAGACTGAACACAGACTTAAACTTGTGAGGTGAGTATTGATATCAATTTCACTTTGACTATAGAAGTCTTAGGAATTGCTTTGTTTTATAGATCTTGCTTTGGTGGAAAGCTTTTTCTTCCTGAGCAGCCAGAGCAGCATATACAAGCCTTGATAAAACATGTTCCTTGTAATTCTTTTTCTTAGAGTTAGGAGAGAACTTAAATTAAATGGAGAGTTTGTGGGGCACCAGAGCACTAAATAATAATTTGACCAAGTGGCAGTCTTTCCAGCCACTTGCCTAATGTGACAAGGTCCACATTAACATTTTAAGAAGCTGCAGCTTGTCTCTAACTTTCTGTCCCAGATCTGTTCAGAGAAGCTGTATGTTGAATATCTTTCAGAGATATGTGTCTGCTGTAGATTGGGAGAGTTTCTCCCCCATTTAATATGACAGAACAGATCTCAGCAGATCACACAATTTTTTTCAGTCATTTTAGGCTTGTGAAAAGGTAAAAAGAAATTATCTTGTATGGGGGAATCAATCAGTACTAGGAATTAATGAAATTAAATAATCTGTTTTGAATGAACAGGCCAAATAAAAAGAAAGAAGAAGAAATGATTAACTTATTAATAAGTAATAAACTACAGTTCAGAAGAAAGAGGGAGGCACTAGAGACCCTGACTCACAGCCGTGGGCAGTAAAGAGAACTTAATGATGCCTGGGCCATTCACCTGTGAAGGGTTGCAGGGCTTCCTGCAGAAGTACCTTTCTAAAAGGACTTTATTTTTTTCATGAGAAATGCAAGGAGGAGAATAGAAGCTCAGTGGAAGATCAGTCACTGAAGAGTAATTTAGGATATTTCTGGTTTCATTTTAGGTATGAGTTCTGTTGTAAGAATAGACACAACTAAAAGTAATAGTTTAATAAAGTCAATAAAATAGTTTTTTGTATGAGAAAAAGTTCTATAACATCCTTTTTATTTTACAAGTTAATAACTTTTTGGAATTGGTTGAATGAAATAGTATGATTTAGTAAATCAAAACATCAAAAAATATTGCTTTGCATATTATGAGACGGTAGATACTCAAGTGCTGGTTTGGATCAGTGCAATCAATTTTAGAATTTTGTCATTGCACATAGCTTATAGAAATAAAAAATGATTTGCATATTAAATATTTGTCTCAGGAAAATAGTCTTAAGATTGGTTGTATTCAGTGTCTGGTATAACATTTTTCTTATATATTTTCAAAGTGAACATAGGTCTTAATGTTTCCTCAGGCAAACAAACAAACAAACAAACAAACCCACAAGCTCTAGCTTGGCTTTTTCATTTAAAATAGAAATAAACAATCCATTACAACTGTATACGCACAAAAATCTATAATAAAAAATGTGCACTGAATTAAAAAAAGGGAATTTGCAAAGTTAACCATTTCTTTTCAACTTTTTGAATGATGCATGCACAGTGAATGTGAAATGATTGCAAATGTTATGCAGAAATATTTTAACAATCCATTGTTATACACAAGGTATGTGTTCAAAAATCAAAGTCTAGTTTCTCCTACATGTACTAACTGTGCCATACTAGTTGAACTCCATCATTCTTAACCCTTGCCTCCTGCAGAAAATAGGTATATTCCTATGTCATGAATGGAAATATATTACTACATCGCCAGGCCTCCCTCTTTTCCAAGGGAGGAGCGGCTTGGGCCCTCAATGGGAAACATTGCCTTAAGGTTTTAATAGACCTTAAAACAAATAGATGTTTAGATACTGATTGATTTAAATTTTGACATTAACCTTGAGATGAATAAGTAAAACCGCTCTGATTGAGGAGGAGTTCTGCTGTTTTTCCTGAGGTCAGACTAGACACCCACACCTATCTAAGACAAGTTCCCTGTCCTGTGACTCATGCTGATAGCTACCTGATTAGTTACTTTGCCTGTTCTTTTTGATGGTTTCTAGCTGGTGTGTTGATATATGCAGAACAATTTACTAATACTGGGCATTCTGACTCCTTTGGCCGTATCCCCTGTGGACACAAAATATCACTGTGCATGTTGGCTGCTTTTCCGTGATTGTCACTTGCCTACTGAGCCTTGCATCAGTAGCTCCTCAAGTGGTTAACACTTCTATTGCTCATTTCCTCATCAATGCATTCATATAGAAGCAGTGACAATTCTCATCTTTACCTGCAAGGCAATCCATACCAGTATACCCCCTCACCACACATGTACATGTAAAGGAGAATTCATAAAAAATCCTCTATAACATACTAAAATGCAAGGAAGGAATTCATGGGTCCCAGTATGTGGATTTTTATTGCTTTTGAGTTTTTTAAATTAAGAAGCAATCATCACTTAATTTAATTTAATTTGACTAAGACAGATTGCCATTAAAGACTCTAGGCCAGAAAATGCTTGTTTGAATGGCTATATTATGATGAACGCCAACTACGCCAAGAAAAAGAAAAAATTACAAAAAAGGTATATACAGAAGATGTGGAAGTGCTTCTATTTCCACATGTTTAAAAAACAGTCATCAGAATTGTTTGGCCTGAGTTTAAATTGCTGATAAAATGAGAAGACTCTTTGCAGAACATTGAGGTTACATAAGTCTGAATGTGTATTTTTCTGAGAGAAAAAGGTCTTTTCTGAGGCAGTGAATAGGCCTAATGAGATAAAGAAGAGATAAATAGCATTGGGGATCCCATTTATGAGACTTTTGACTACAAATGTGACCTGAAGAAACTCATAAAACTTACTGGAGGTCAGTTACCAAGAATTAAATAAGAATGCTTACTCTAGATTGTATGATTTTATAGTAGTAAAATAACCAAACATTTCTTTTTTACTTTCTAGACATTAATAGTTGGAAAACTTCACTAATCCTACAAATGCTACAGTTTTGTTTTTTATGGGTTGGTAAAATGAGCTTCAGATTTATCTATGGTAGTACAAAGAAAGTGATTTTATTCCTACACACAACCTTTAGGAGGCTTTGGGAAGGAAATTCAAAGGCTACTCATCATAAGCAGCACATTTATCAGCAAAACGGATGATCTTTTTTCCTGTTTTAAAGAGCCAGTTGGAATGAAAAGAAAATGATCTTCCCTTACAGCCTTTTTTTTTTTACTATGTCACATATTTCATTAAATATGCAAAAATCAAAACTAAACTAGCATGCATATCAAAACAGTTCACTCTCCTAATAGCTGCAAATAACATTCCTGGAGGTTCTGGATTTTGGCTCTGTATGTAAGAAAAAGACTTTATTTCTAATTCCTTGTAATTCGAAAGGAGGAACAGAAGTCATAACTAAGAATTTTTCTCTAAGTTTAAAGTGAATTCAGAAACGCTTTTCTCTCATTCTTTTAGAAGCTTTGATGAACTCACTGTTATAAAAACTCCTTATTTAAACACATACCACAAATTTTTCCCCACCTGTCATTAAACAATTCAGCAAGTGAAGTTATTTAAGGAATAATTTTATTTTTATTGCATATATTTACTGCACAAAAACATTTCCAAGCAAATGTTTGCAGTGTTTTATACATGGTGCAGCTGGAATGCAAATGATTGGCACTAAATGTTTCAGATCTGCTGCTCGGTTCTTGCCACCATATTTACATGACCATTTTAAGGTGGTTTCTTTGGACCATTGGAAAGCTGCTCTTCAAACAACAATAAAATGTCAGAAGGGAGAATGACGCAAGTTACTGTGAACCACCAGAAAGAAATAGAAATTAATCTACACTGTGCAATAGAGAACGTTATTAAAAAACTGGGCAATTAACATTGTTAACATAGTATTATTGCTATCATGTTTTTCTCACTTACCTAGCATTTTTATTTCTTCCCTTCTGTGTTTGAACACACACTGACTTGGCCTAATGATATGAGCTGATGCAAATAAGTACGTCTTTCACGTTCTGCTCCATTTTTTTATTTAAGGTTATTGGACAATATCAGTGTTAACTGATTCTCAAATGCGTTCGTGTGCTCTGATTTATACACACTAGCTAGGAATAAATAAAGGCAATACAAAATTAAGTATAAGTTTTGACAACTGATTGCGTCAATCCTCAGAGAAGGCAGACAAGCTTGTCAGCAAATTATTCATATAGATCAACAGTTTCACATTTTAAAAGTAGAATTTACACAGAATTAGAGGTCATTGATTAAATCTTTCTATGTAGGTTTGATTAAATCTTTCTATGTAGATGAATCCCTAAAATATAAATGAAATTGAAAATGAGAGATCTATAGTATTATTCCACTATTCCTGTTCCTTTTCCTGCTTCCAGCGCCTGTGTTGACTTACTATAAACTTCCATAACCTAGAAGCCAGACTCTAAGCTGTTCTTTTGTCCACATTCCCTCTCCTGATATGTAACAAAAGCCAGAGAGTAGGCAGCAGAGATTGATATTCCTGCCTTTCAACTTTCCTTCACAATGTATTCTGCAGCAGAGTTGAATTTGACCCCTTCTTCTTCAGTACCACCTAAATGGTACTAACAGGAGACTGAGCATAATTTTTCTTATGATACCCTGTAACGTAGAGTAAAAAGTAGTGAGCAAGGAAACTATAACTTCTAAACCAGTCTCTATCCCACCTCTTGTCTACTTCAAAACTGTTACTCTGTTTGCCAACATTCATGTTATAGAAGAGAAGAAAGCAAAGTTTCTTGCATTTTTCTGAATACATTAACTGAGGTCACACGAGGTTACATCTGGGAACACTACCTAGTTTAATGCAACAGCTCCAAGCATCACTCAGCCACTGTGCCTGTCAGAATTAATGTTCCAAACTGATGTTTGTTGCTGTCTCATCTAGTATAATCAGGAGATGTTATTCTTCTCTCATGAATCTTATTCCATGCCATTTGGGCAAAAAGTTTCTTAAACCTCTGGCAAAGCACATGTATTGCTGCTAGATAATATCAATCTTTTAATCTCTCTAATGAACTTTTAATACTTCAAGTACCAGAACCTTTAATATGCCCAAGGAACTTTCTGTCACAGTGTAATTTGGAGGCTTTCTTTTGCCTTTCTCCTCTTCCCCAAGCACATCTTTAAGCAGCTCAGTTACTTGTGTCACACTCCCTCCCCCCCCCGTCTTTCAGATAAACTCCAAGTTTAAAACAAAATTATGTCATCTATGTAATAATATGAAACAAAGCACTGGCACAGGTCTTTTCTCCATTTCAGCTGGTACTGCCAGACTCAAGTATGAGAAATCAAAGCTGTCTGAGAAGCAAATCAGGTGCCTAATGTGGGACAGTGGCAGAATTTAGGAGCTGAAGACCAGGGGCAATCCTGCAACCAAAGAAGTACCCACGCTTGAGACACCTTATGCCTTTGTCTTGACCAATTTGTTCAGTCCCATAGCATGCCTAACCTTCATTTGGATCTAGAAAGTAGTTATTCCTCACTGAAATTTCCTACCAGGATTTATACATGAGGCAGAACATGGCTCAAACAGTTTTGCAGAATTGAATTCCAATACAAAACTTTATAGATTTGCAGTTTTTGTTTAAAATGGGGTTGTATGTGCCATGAAGAAGTAGAGATTGTGTTGGAGCCATCCTGACTTTCTGGATCTTGCTTCATTGTTTTGTGTAGACATGTCCTTTTATGCCTCAACTCTGGGAAAGGGTGGATGTTAACACCGTTCTTTTCAGTGGTGCTTCAAGGAAGGTAAATATAGCACCCCTTTGAGAAAATTACTTCTTCACTTAATAAGCTACACATGCCTCACTTGCTCCATCCATCACAAGAGATAGCAAGTACTGTATGCTGAACCTCAGATACTCTTAACGTCGTGTTGAAGACGATACAAGAAATCCAAAGCAGAACAGCAGCTTGAACCTAGACTTCCCACAGCCAAAAGTGTTTCCTCACAAAATGCAGTGCAGATTCTGACTTGAAGAGAAGACACATTTATATTAGAGAATGAGGGGAAATGATGCTCACTTGTCAGCTTCTCAGAAGGTGAGGGAGCTATAGAAAAAATAATTCCAGTTAAGCTCTAAAATAAACAAAACCAGGCATATAACTCAGAAATGTGTTCACACAAGGGACAGAAAATCTGCTGCTTTCTGAATGCCAGCCATGATTGAATCCATTCAAAAATTCTTTGGTTGGTGAGGTGGGAATGGCTACACTGCTTTCTCTGCCACAGAATATATTACAGAATCGATGCTGCATACATAGCTGCTTGGAAATGTATTACTTAATTCAGCAATGAACTGGGGCTAAAATTTTCATGATAAATACTATGGCAACCAAGCCGTGTTGTGTGGGTTATCTCCGTAGATTAAAGTACTTTGATTCATGGGTTGCAGCTCATACAAATGAGTGCTAACAAACATACACATAATCAATAGTTTGTACATATGAGTCACATTCCTTGTAAACACCCACCATCAGCAATATTTATATTCATTGTCACACATACACATAACATATGCATAAACATGCACACATATAAGACACCTGCCAGCATATATAAGAATATTCAGAGAAGGAGAATTGTGGATTTTGTGTTTTCTCTATTCATTTTAAAGACGAATTCCTATTATTTTGATGTAGACAAGTCTAAAGATTAAGACTGTGGAATAGTGTATGGGAAGATAAAATTAAATGTGGGTCTTCCTGTAAAATATTCCATGTTAAACAGTGTTTCTACTTATTCAACAAAGAAGACAGAGACTTATTCTCTTAAACTGCCATAGTGAAGACAGCTCTACTCTAATTATATATATATATATATATATAAAAAAATATTTTTTAATAGCTTTTGTAAATAGTGAAAAATCATTGTTATGGCTAGGGGTCTGAAATACCTGACTTTTTAAGAAAAAATGTTTTTTATAATAAAACATTAGCAGATTTGTTTGAAACAGAAATGTGTTAAATAAAATCTCAGACCAGTGAAGCTCCAGAGTTTTCATTTTTTGAAACACACATTCACCACAAAGAAAGAGCGGAGAGAATATGCCTTACCCTTCCAGAAACACTTCCCCAGAAGAGAAAAAGAAGAAGAAGAAGAAAAAAAGAAAGATTTATGTCCACAACCAAATCCCCCATTCTATCAAATTCTTGTTCTGTCTCCGAAGCATGTTTATGTATGCTTGTGGAGGTGACAGACGTTTCTTTGTAAACCTGGGCATCTTTCTTTAGTAGCTATCTCTCCTTAAAAAGAGAAACTACAGTTCAAAGAGCTGTCATGGAGAGCTGGGAGGAAAATGGGACATGTTCATATGCTGCTGAGGGAGTGCTCAGAGGAATCGCTTTGGGGCCTAGAAGGCTGTTCCACAGGATTTCACTGACTAGAAGAAATCAAGATTTAGATCTTCATTTAAATAATGTAAAACTAGGAATAGTGATGACTTAATACTCAGGTTCAGGAAGCAGCACAAGCCTTCCAAAGGCTGGATCCAATACCACACATCAGCAGCGACTCATGAGGAAAGGCATAATTGCCGCATGGCTCAGTTTCAGAAAAGGTGCCATGGTATTGCAATGCTCAGTACTGCAGTGCTTAAAAGCTAGATGCTTTGCTCTGCACTTGGAATTTGCAACACTGATTTCAGGCTCTAAAGTTTCCTTTGTATTAAACAGAGGAAAGGCAGGCTCCTAGGCCGGGATTCACAGCAAATTGCATACTGGATGATAGAATACTTAAAACAATTGAGAGGGAATGCCAATGAAAAGTGCTCTTCTGAGACCATAATTTCAGAGTCACTTTGTTGTAGCATACATCTGTGTGGTTATAGACAGAAGCAACCTCTCTCTTCTTCCTCTCCTGCTAAGAATGCTCATTCCTTTCTCTTTCTTTGCAGAAGCACAGGTGAGTGAGTGGCCAGATGAGGGAACTGATCCAGCTGAAAACAAACTCATTTTTGATGTGGTTGGCTGCATGAACTCAAGTCATGGCACAGCCTGAGATGTTGAGCAGCTGGGGACAACGGTGGTGAAAGCAAGATCATCCCCATCTGTTCAGTGGAACGAATGCAATACTAAAGTGACAGTATATCCAAGACTTGAAAGTCTAGCATATATTCATCACAGCTGGTTAGTCTTTCTAGGCACCCTCTACAGCCACAGAGTCCTTCAAAAAGAGGTTCAAATACTCAGGTTTGATTTTGTTCTGAATTGTCCTGTAAGATTCTGCTTCTTTCCACTGGCAGTGGAGGGAGCCTAGAGAAATTAGGCAACTTAGTTACACATCCAGGCAGATTGCTGTATATGTACTCCACCACTTATTCAGATTTAAGCAATTTTGACAAGCTCTGATTTACAGCTTCTTCTAGGTACATAGCTTCTGTGTTTTTTTTTTTTTTCCTCAAAGCACAGAAAAAAAATAATCTCTCTGACTGAGAGACCTAGTTTTTTTGACTGATAGGAATTAAGCCACAATTCTCAAGGAGTTCCTCTTGCAGAAGAAATAACTATTTGTAATATTGTGGTGGGAGGAGTCTCTATCATTCTTGTTAAACCCTGTTAAATAGATTTTTTTTTTCCATCAAGAATGCAAAGTACATCAGAAAGAGGGAAAAACAGGCTCATAAAAAAGGTGTGATTCCAGTCTAGTAGTTCTTACATGTTGCTGCCTGTATATTCAGTTACATGTCCTGTTGGATGTGAGGAAATCAGAATTTTCCTAAATAGCTTTGTCATCCTCAGCTCAGAAAAGAAAGGGACTTCTAATCATTCAGGACAAAATTCACCTTACCTAACTTTATCCAACTAAAAGCAAGACAGCTGGTCCAAGCTAATCGTCTGTGCTAGTCATCTTCTCCTTATAGTCACTGGAGTAAAAGAGACTTGCAGATAGTGTTTCACTCTTCATCTCCTGTATTTCAAGATGGGATGAAATGGCAGTTGGAGGTATTTGCCTTTAGTTACTGTTTAAATCAGGTTAAAGCCATACTAAAAGTGTAACTATAGCACATATACTCAAAACCCACTTATCTTCAGCCAAAGTATAAGCAGTAGTTAAAAAATGCAGATTAGTCATTTAAATAGTCAGTGGCTCAGGAGGACAAATACAGTTACTGCTGAAATGCTGTAGCATTTCTCTGAGCCAGCTAAGAGAAAGCTACCACAGGTGTGCTTATATACATAGCTGTCACACTTTCAATTGCGATATAGATATGTCCTAAGAATACAGCTGTACTGCACATTGCAAAGCAAGATCCAGACATATGAGATGATAGCTCTAAATAGTCTAACAACTTCCAAGAAGAAAAGTTAGGTTGAAGATATTCACACTGCTGAAAAAAGTATGACACAGAAGTCTCCACATGCCAGGGACTGAATGGTTCTTTGGCAGCCTAGCTTCAAGAAATCATGCCCTTAATTACAAGTATTTGTGTAATGCTTTCAAGTATACAAGATAATCTTTTGAGAAATGCCATCTGATCAAGGTAATTCTATCTATACTGACCTAGCTGGAAGATGACAAAATGCATTTGCAGAAAAATGAAGAAGAGATAAAGAGAACTATATATATATATATTTTTTTATTTGTTCTCTGTTTCTTTAGCAAAATGGCCATCCAGTTAAAATTGTTTAGATTTTGGATATGTGTAAGATATTTCATGGTATGTGCATAATTTTTTCTTAAAATAGAAAAAAAATCAGTTGTAACTATGTTTGGCTTTCACATTGTGGAAATCTTCCATGAGGTAACAAAAGCAGTGGAAAAAAATCAATTTGTTGTGGCTTCTACAGCTTTATGCAAGCTTTCCTCTTTTTGCTTCATTAAAACTGTCTTCAAACTGAAATAGGGGAGCCAGTTCATTACAAGCGGTCAACAGCTTTTTTGCTTGTTTATGTTATTTGACACAGGAATACAATAAAAGTTCATGACCTACCTGACATAAGTCTAGCTTACTAAAATGTTACATATGTTTTCATCTTGGAAAGCTGCTGCTTGAGCTAAGAATAGGTTTCTTCAGCTGAAAAAAAAAGATATGGACTGGAACAAATTGACTATCTGGGGAAAAAAACCTCAACCTTCTCCTGTGTGTGGAAAGTTCACAAGCATTATAAAGAACAAGAGCATTAACACTGAGCATTTGAGGATGACTTTTCTTTACTTTCAGATCAAGGAATGTCTGGTAATTTCCATGGCCTGACACAGACCTTGAAGACTCTTAAGGCATTTTCTTCATGCCTGTTTGGAATTCTTTGAACTCTCTTTAATTCTTTTTTTTTTTTTTTCCCCTGAAGCTGATGTCATTAGCTTAGGGGAAAAAAAAAAACCCTCAGTGAAGTGGTAGAGTTAAGTAAGAGAAAGATACATTATGTGACCCTAGGTTAGATCAATGTCAGGTCTAAAAGAGACAGCAATTTTATAAGATTATTTAAGATATGTTAAAATTTTTTACAGCTGAATATCTTTGACAACTGCATTTTTAGTGCCACATACTTTGATTTTCAATTTCCTTTATGTGGGGCATTAATAGCCTGTTAAACTGTACAGATTATAATCAATGCATTGCAATCATTATATCTCCATGCATATTTACATGTGGTAATTAAACTCTGCATCACATTTGTTAGTTTATTTTTTATGGGAGCAATATTGCCTCATAAAAATTCATATTAACTTTCAATGACTTTTTAAAAGGAATTTTGCAGACAACTTTGATGTGACTGTATTGAGCCTTGTCATACTTAAACTTGCATTAACTTTAGTCTGCTTCTGAAGGTGTAAAATATCCCTTGGTATTGGAACCAGTATATTCTACTGTGGAAGAAGATTTAGGGTTATTGGGAGTAATGGACTTTTTCTGCTTGAAATTTTATCTCTGATGAGCCAATAAATAAGGGGGGGAAGGCAGCAATAGATCCTGGCACCCACCCTTTGTGCTACAGACTAAGAAGTCTAGACTGACTCTGAATTCTGAAAAAAAACTCTGCTAGTTTAATCAAAGCATTTCATCATATCTTTGTCACTGGGAAGACATTAAGCATATCATTTTACAAAGGTAAGCAGGAGTAGAATATGAAGTCAGTCTAGATTTAAAATATTGACAGTGATGAGAAGCCCATTTTATCATTGTGAATTTTAACTTCAAGTAAATCAGGAAACAGAAAATTTTGTTCAGTCTAGGGGTCCCAGAATACATATGGGCCTCATATGCTACTGAATTGGACTTTGGAAATCAAACAAGTGGGAAAACTTACTGCCAGAGGACATGGTGGGGACCAACACTCACATCCACAGAAGTCATGTAATTTCTGTTTACTTGTAGAATGAACCCAAAAGCCTGCAAATAGCAAATACTTCCCAGTTATCTGAAGAGAAAAAGGAAGAAAGGGAGAAAGGGAGAAAGGGAGAGCCAGAAACCAAGCAATTCAAACCTGTTCAATTTTATCACAGAAGCAGCACAGATTTTCTTCCAACGGTCCCTGTAACCCAGATTTTAACTGGATAAAAACCCACTTACTTTCTCACATCAAGCAACTTCTAATCTCTAGCAGTGTCTTAGTTTCTTCTATTCTTCCCACAGACCAGTTATTCCAAACTTCCCAACGTGAGACTCTCAATGATGATTCCTAGAGCTATAACGAGAGCAGTACTAAACACAGACCTCCTTATAGAGAATGGCAGCTCAGCCAGAAGAATCACAGTCTGCAGCTGTGAACAGCTGTACATGTCTTTTATAGTTCATTTGACATTATTTATCAAGGAGTATAGATAGTTCTATTAGGATGGTTGTTTTTTGATGACTCTCTCTCCTGATGCTGTTGGACACAAATAAGAAAATACATATCTTAAAGGAAGATGTTCTGTGTACATTGTTTACGCTCATACCTATAATGCAATTGTTAAACCCAATTGCTTGAAAGTTTTCCATTGTTTATATCTTAAAACTTTATGCTTTAACACTATTTTCCTGTTGCTATGAATTCCATTGAATTACTAATCCCAGGAAAAACTGATAACTACTAGCTCACTATAATGCAATCCTTTCATCTTCAAACAATGCAGAAGAGGTAATATGCCACTCTTGAAAATCTTTCTTTAATCCTTTCTTTTTTTAGAATACAGAGCCATGAAGATTTATCACAGGTCCATAGATTTCAAAAGAAGACCAAGGCTTTGTGGTGTCAATCCATAGGACCATAAAGATGCTATTTTGCTGGACATATATTGTACTTCTGAAGTAGAATGAGGAAATTGAGTTGCAGCAGTAAAATATATCATCTTATTACTCAATTATCATATCAAGCAAGCAAAGTCTTGCTTCTCCTTTGTTTTTCTTATTTTGGATTTTTAGTCACTGAATTATTTTCAAGAATGTAAGTTTGAGTAGTTCACAGCTTTACTTTCATGAAAACGAGATATAAGATTTTTTTTCCTTTGATTTTTTCTTCACAAAATATCTATGTACTCAGTTCTAATTGTTCACTTCAATTAACTCTTTCTTTTTCACTTCAAGAATAATACGATTTGCAGAACTAGTCACGAATACTTTATCATGCTAATGTTCATTTATATGAGCGACATTTTTGTCATTGTTATTTCTGTAGATTACCACGACTGGCTTTTTTGGAGCCAGACCGCTTCATGGTTACATGGATGTGCAGTAATGATGAAAGGAAAGTCCAAGCAGTCTCCTTGTACTCACCAGGTACCAGCATGCTTTCAAAGGACTTTGTGATCCCTGAATGAATAATTACAGTTCTGCAGTTTCACAATTTCTTGCATCTAACAAAAAGAGACCCTGTAATAAAAAGAAAAAATAAAATAAAAAAAAAATCATACATAAAGGACAATAGTACACTGCATGCCAAACATACTATAAAAATAACTGAAAGAAAAGAAATTAAGTGCCTGCACCTGAGGAGAGATTGCCCACTTAAAAAAGCTTAGATAAGATGTAAACTTCTTTCAAAGATGCGTTATTTGCCTGGGATGACTAAGCTCATATAATGTCAGGTAACATGAAGATTACTGCTCTTTGGAATTCCCTATGTGATCCACGAAACAACAGATCACTGTAAGAACAACAGCAGAATTATCTGGCTCTGCTGTTGATACAAATAAATTTATTGCTGTTGATACAAGGCTTACAGAAATATTACTCCAATACCTTCAAGCCGCAGATTTCTTAAAAAAAAAGAAAAAAGAAAAAGAAAAATCAACCCACAGACAACAAAACCAGATAGCGTCTCTTTTTCTTCTCAGCCTGGAAAGTCTCTCCCTCTCTCTTTCTCTCCCTCTCTCTGCAAGACTGCTTTGCTCATACAGTTCCGATGCAGTGGAGCATGGCGTCATGAGATGCTTATTCCTGAATTCAAATGGAGTGCAACGATAGCGATCCTCCACAAAAATAAGAACAAGGTCCTGATCTGGCTTGGGCCACCTTCAATATCATCAGAAGGTGAATTAAGAAGATTTGGAGATTCCATGGTTGGTTTCAGTACAGATCTTCCCAGATGCAGCTGTTACAACCAGCCGAGTATCACGGCAGTGCTCCAGACGAACACATATACATAGACATACATATATACACAGACACACGTACAACTTCTTTGCATGCTGAAGCAAACTCCTCCCACACTCTATTCCTGGCACATATCTAAATGGTTGTTTTATACATATTAACCCTGTGAAACGCTGTAGGACTTTGCTATTCGCCTTCCAGATAATAAACTATCCGTTTGCAAGCCTGTCACACAGTTCACAGATCAAAGAGTCAAGGTGTCACCAGCCTTCTTTAGTATAGATATCGCTGGTTCTTTACTGCCTAGTTATGCTTGCATAGCCTTTAGACATTTTTTTTGTCTTGAGGTTACTTACCCTGTTCAAGTGCTCTGTTTTCCTTTTCACTGTCTGTGTGCCACAGGCTTGCTGACTGAAAAATATCACACAAAAAATTCCTTCCTCCTCTAATTATTTAACTCACTTTCCTCCCATTTTGCCTGTCTGCTTTTGAACATGGTTAGCTTCCTGTAAAAAAAAAAAAAGGCATAATTGTAAACTTCAGATAAAAATGTAATTACTAGATCTTTATCTATAAAAAAATAATTGTAGAGAGACTTATTCTCTTTCACTGTGTATTCAGTAGTTTTAATGACATAATCTGGACTCTCCCTCAAAAAAAAAAAAAATAAAAAGAGAGAAAAAGAAAGTCTGGGTGGGGGTAACACTTATCCCTCCTTGGCAAAACCAGAAAGTAGCTCATTTTTCTCTCTGGGCTCTTTAGACTTGGTGTCCATCACTTAAAAGGGAAGCATGATCAACAAGTTCTTGTACAACTCTTTCCTCCAAGATGGTGCCTGAGCCAGTAATTTACAAGTAATGGGCTACAGCTGTGATCTCCAGCTCTTGAGCTGTTTCGGTATTTCAGTAATTACAACAGTTTCATTAACATTTAAAGGGAATAGTTAGCTCAATATCAGTAAGAGACTCTTTTGTAAAGCATGGATCCATTTTACAACATTTGCATTTGACATTTGATAAACTCTACACATAAGTTCTGAGTCATAGAAATGAGGTGTCACATACAGAAAAAAATAACACAGACGTAGCTTCTTAGTAAATCTAGTAAGCTGTAGAATGAATGTCCAGGACTGGTAGCGATATGAAGAGCACCTCTTTCCCAGCCCATATTCATTCGAAACATGAAACATGTATTCTATGTCTTAATTTTGTACATGTGACATCTATGGATATTTAGAAGAAATACAAGTGGGAGGCTGGATAAATAGTGGAATAACCATTGGGTCAGATACGTGACTGTATTGTCTATATGTATGTAACAAAAACAGACATGTTTTTGAGATGCCAATTTTTCATTTTTACAGCAGTCTTCATTTTTCACTATCATTCTCCTTAGCAACTCCATCTGTGCCTTGCATAACCTGCAGCAATTAACTAGAATCAACAAAGAAACATCATGGTCAATATGGTGGTAGTAGTAGATGATAGGTATTTAACAGAAAATTAAATTCAGTGTAGATAATTATAAATTGATGAACATGGGAATAAACAATCTTAAATTCTGCATACGCTATGAACTTCAGAACTAGACTGTTCTATAAAAATGCTAGCTCAATGTTCATTAGCAGTCAGGAAAGCAAATTAAATGTTAGGATCTAGTGAAAAAGCAATAAGGAGCAGAGCATAAAATATCACTGTCCTGTTACATAAATTCATGGTTCTTCCACATCCTGTACACTATGTACAATTCTGATCCCCCATTTGTAAGAAATATAGTAGAACTGGAGAAGGAGCAATGGAAAGTGACCAGAGCTACCAAAGGTACAAAGTGGTTTCCATATAAGAAATGATTCTCCATACGGAAATGATTGAGGACTTCTCATCCTAGGTAACTAGTTACGAAGGAAGGATATGACAGAGATCTTTAAAGTGATGTGTGACATCCAGAAATTGAACAGGAAATCATTGTTTGCTGTCTCTTCCAATTAAAAAAAAAAAAACAAAAAAAACCTCGCAGACAAAGTAGGCATTAGATTATCAAATCTAAAATAAAAGTTGATGCTTCTTCACACAGTGTGTAGTTCAACATTGAAATTTCTTGCCATAGGTATGCGGATGCCAAAACATTATACGTGTTTGAAAACAAGTTCCTCAGAAGACAAAACACATTCTCATGATGTGATGTCGCTAGTTGAGGAAATTTCTGCGCAGTGAATTTGTTGGAGGCTCGCAGAATATCCTGGAGAAAGTTCACTATAAACCTTCCAATGGTCTTATATTCTTCCCTAGACATCTGCTACTGACAACTGTCAGAAGTAATATGGATGCTGTGAAGTTGTTCGGTATGACCAATAGCCCTGATCTTGTATTCCTGTGAAACAGTCCTGTCAAACTCCTGAAGAAAACGGAAAACATACCATGAGTTTACTGATCACTCAAATAATACAGTTTTCTGTTCCTTCACAAGGTTCTTTTATACCAAGAACATCACCATAAATAAATACTTCAGAAAATCTCAAAGGCACAACTAGCTAATCTTTGTTATCTTCTAAGAAATCATCTTAGAAATTCACACTGTACTCTGAAAGCCCTGTGAACTTTGGTGAAAATGTCAAGGCACTGGCACTAACCTAGTAATAGTTAGCAAGAATGATTTGAAACAATGCCATTTCACATCAGATATAATCTTTAATGTTTCAACATTATTGAGCAATTCAATACAAAAAGCCATCTGATTGCTCAGTTCTAATAAAGGCGTGAATCATATAAATTTTGTTCTGAAAACTAAGGGGAACACTAAGAGGTAAAACATGCTTCTGTGTTGCATCCCCTAAGCTATAAAGCTAAACATTCTCTGGTCAGTGAGAGCTGAGATTTCTGCATTTTTCGTATTTGTGACTTAAAGTAGTTCTATGAGCTTTTGAGCAATTTGCAAGGAAAGCAGAGTAATTAGAGATTTGTGTGCAGCTGCAGGTCTATGATTTTGTTGGGATCACAGAGACATGGTGGGATAGCTTGCATGATCCAAGTGCTGCAATGGATGGATAAAGGCTCATTAGGAAGGACAGGGCAGGAAGGCGAGGTGGTGTAGCCCTTTATGTGAGAGAGCAACTGGAATGTATGGAGCTCTGCATAGGGGAGGATGATGGGCTGACTGAGAGCTTATGGGCAAGGATTAAAGGGCAGACTGACATGGGTGACACTGTTGTGGGTGTTTGCTATAGGTCAGCTGATCAGGAAGAAGTAGATAAGGCCCTCTACAGACAGCTAAAAGAAGCCCCAGGTTTGCAGGCCCTGGTTCTCATGGGGGACTTCAGCCACCCCAATTTCTGCTAGAAGGACAACACAGCAGGGCACAAGCAATCCAGGAGGTTCCTGGAGAGTGTAAATGACAACTTCCTTATACAGGTAATGGAGGAGCCAATGAGGAGAGGTGCTCTGATGGACCTTGTACTTACAAGCAAGGAAGGGCTGGTTGGGGATGTGAAGGTTGGGGGCAGCCTTGGCTGCAGTGACATGAGGTGGTGGAGTTCAGGATCCTGAGAGGAGGGAGCAGGGCAAAAAGCAGAATACAGCCCTAGACTTCAGGACTTTGGCCTCTTCAGGGATCTGCTTGGAAGAATCCCATCGGATAGGGTCCTAGGCAGAAGGAGGGGGAGGGCTCCAAGAAAGTTGGTTGATAGTCAAGGATCAACTCCTTCAAGCTCAAGAACGGTCCAACCCAATGAGCAGGAAGCCAAGCAAAAGGGGCAGGAGACCTGCATGGATGAACAAGGAGCCCCTGGCAAAACTCAAATATAAGAAGGAAGCATACAGAAGGTGGAAGCAGGGAGAGGTAACCTGGGATGATTACAGGGACATTGTCCGAGCATGCAGGGATGGGGTCAGGAAGGCCAAGGCCAATCTGAAGTTTAATCTGGTGAGGGATGTCAAAGACAACAAGAAGGACTTCTGTAAATACATCAGAAGCAAAAGAAAGACAGAGGGAAATGAGGGCCTGCTACTGAGTGGGGCCAGGGGCCCTGGTGACAAAGGACACAGAAAAAGCAGAGATACTGAATGCCTTCCTCACCTCAGTCTTTACTGCTAAGATCAGCTCTCAGGAATCCCAGGCCCTGGAGACCAAAAAGAAAGTCTGGAGGAAGGAAGACTTTCTCTTGGTTGAGGAGGATCAGGTTATGGAATATTTAAGCAAGCTGGACATACACAAATCCATGGGCCCTGATGGGATGCATATGTAAGAGCTGAAGGAGCTGACTGATGTAGTTGCAAGGCCACTCTCAATCATCTTTGAAAGGTCATGGAGAACAGGAGAGGTGCCTGAGGACTGGAAGAAAGCCAATGTCACTCCAGTCTTCTAAAGGGTAAAAAGGAGGACCCAGAGAACTACAGGCTAGTCAGTGTCACCTCCATCCCTGGAAAGGTGATGGAACAGCTCATCCTGGAGGCCATCTCCAAGCATGTGGAGGAAAAGAAGGTGATCAGGAGTAGTCAGCATGGCTTCACCAAGGGGAAATCATGCTTAACCAACCTGGTAGCCTTCTGTGATGGAATGACTGGCTGGGTAGATGAGGGGAGAGCAGTGGATGTTGTCTCCCTTGACTTCAGCAAGGCTTTTGACACTGTCTCCCATAACATCCTCAGAGACAAGCTCAAGAGGTGTGGGCTAGATGAGTGGACAGTGAGGTGGATTGAGAACTGGCTGAATGGCAGAGCTCAGAGAGTTGTGATCAGTGGCACAGAGTCTAGTTGGAGGCCTGTAGCTAGTGGTGTCCCCCAGGGGTCAGTACTGGGTCCAGTCTTGTTCAACTTCTTCATCAATGACCTGGATGAAGGGACAGAGTGCACCCTCAGCAAGTTTGCTGACGATACAAAACTGGGAGGAGTGGCTGATACGCCAGAGGGCTGTGCTGCCATTCAGAGAGACCTGGACAGGCTGGAGAGGTGGGCGGAGAGGAACCTCATGAAGTTCAACAAAGGCAAGTGCAGGGTCCTGCACCTGGGGAGGAATAACCCCAGGCACCAGTACAGGCTGGGGGTTGACCTGCTGGAAAGCAGCTCTGCTGAGAAGGACCTGGGAGTGCTGGTGGACACCAAGATAACCATGAGGCAGCAATGTGGCCTTGTGGCCAAGAAGGCCAATGGTGTCCTGGGGTGCATCAGGAAGGGTGTTGCCAGCAGGTGGAGGGAGGTGATTCTCCCCCTCTACTCAGCCCTGGTGAGGCCACATCTGGAGTACTGCGTCCAGTTCTGGGCTCGCCAGTACAAGAGAGTTATAGAGTTACTGGAAGGAGCCCAGCAAAGGGATACTAAGATGATTAAGGGACTAGAGCATCTCTCACAGGCTGAGAGCTGGGCCTGTTCAGCCTGGAGAAGAGAAGGCTTAGGGATGATCTTATTAATGTGTATAAATACCTGAAGGGAGGGGGTAGAGAGGATGGAGCCAGACTCTTTTCAGTGGTGCCCAGTGACAGGACGAGAGGCAATGGGCAGAAACTGAAACACAGGTAGTTCCATCTGAATATAAGAAAAAACTTGGGGGGTTGGACTAGGTGATCTCTGGAGGTCTCTTCCAATCTCAACTTTTTTGTGATTCTGTGAATTTGCACATTCTTGAAATGACAGCACAACATGCTGCTACAATACTACTCACTGCCTAAATGTTGGAAGTTAATAAATGTTTGCCTTTTAACAATACCTTTCTGACTTTTTAATCTTGTAAAGAAAGATTTAAAAGATCTTAAAAAAAAAATTGATGTGGCGTAACAGTGTTTAGAATTTTTTCCACTATGCATAGGTAATGAGTAAGGATGAATGAATAATCAAAATAAACTGTTTATTTACTATTTTTTGATTTTTAAATATTTGGGTCTGTGGACAGATTCCAATTTCCCTGAATTAGTTTATTATTCAGAAATATTCACTGAATAATTTCTGACAAAGTGTACAGTTGTATGGGAAAGCGTGGAAGAATGTCGAGGAGATAGGCAATGGAAGCTAGCCAGACCGTTCCGTGGGAATAGGAGCATCAACAGGACATGTTGACCCACAGCCATGTAGCTGGGCCTATGCCAGCGTGGTGTGCACCTGGGCTTTGACTCGAGATTAGCGATGAGCTCAATGTGCCCACTGCGCATGTGTATAGTACACAAAACTCACGTATAGTGCCCCCCCGGCGTTCCTCGCCATGGACCGACGCTCAGCGGTGCCAGGGACTCTCCCGCTCCTTTATTGCCTCGATCGGGAAATCGCTGGGGAACCCCCGCTCAGACGCAGAGGTAATAAATGCTCAGTATCGACCTTAGTGTGCCTTGTGTTTGTGTATCTGTTCCTGCCGGGAGTCCAGGCGTTGCCCCCACCGGACCCTTACAACAGTATATTATGCCTGAGAACAGTTCCTTCATTAACAATTCAAGGTATTCTGAATGTTATATTCGTATGGAAATTAATATACATTTCAAAAAATGTGTATTTTCTGCAGGAGTCATAGCTAATGAGATCTGGTGAGATTCTTGTAGACAATGGAGCTCTGAAAATTCAGACCAAATGAAGATCTGGCCTGATTTTTTGGTTAAAATAATTCTAATTTCTAAATTAATAAATCATTCTTTGTAACTGTTCTCTGATATTGACTGACCATTTGCTATTTTCACAGTCAGTCAAAGAAATGAACACAATCTTCTCTGTGCTTGTAGACAAGAAGCATTTCTTTAAATCCAACTTTAGAAGCATTTAAGTCCTTTTTCACAACAAATTCTGCAATATATTTTTAGTTCACGCAACAATCCAATATGATCATGCTATTTAAAAAATTATTTATACAAAAAGAAGCAAACTGAAAACACTAGTTTTATTTTCTCAGAAATGGAGATGTTTAAAAACTATAAGCATCAGATTAAATTTTGGATAGGAGAAAAAAATTAATATCTAATTACTGATCAACTGTGGTTGCTATCTCTTGGTATACGTATCCCTCTACCCATGCACTAGCATACTCCATTAGCTAAAGACTGTGTATTGTAATTTTCAATAGAACAATAGGAATTCTGAAGGTAAGAAGAAATCATTCAACCAGTGCATTTAAATTCTTTTTTCATTACTTTATAACACTAAAAGTCCTGTTTCAGCATTATAAAGTCCTAGCTACAATCCATTTTGGATTTTAAAATGTTTAATATGTTCTGTTTCTCTTTTGTCTCATTGCTTTTGTGCAGTTGATTTGCCATTCACATAGAGTCTTTATTAGAGAACTGTGAAGAATAGTCCTGTGTTTTTCTTATGACACAAGGGCAATTGAGCTCCAATCTCATCCAAGTAATTTGATCTGAGATCTAAAATACTTGGTTGAATATATGTTGCATGGACATTAAAGTGCAGCATCAGCCTAGAAACAAAGTATTCACTCTTTCCATGCATTTTAAGCAGGCTGAAAGTTCTAGCCTTAATTCACATTGATTGAAGAATGGAGTTGCACAGACTGCATACCTCAATGTGGTGTCACAGAGATGGCTTCAATATATCCGCCAGGAGAGCAGAATTCTTGGCTTCAGTGCAGTAAAATAGATAGATCTGTGTAACACTCTATCCTTGCGAAACACAGAGTGTTTGTTGGTAATGTTATAGATCAGTTTTCTGATTGGAGCAGAAAATGGTAACAGATATTTTCTTATCAGAATCTGCTTATTTACAAAACATACATGAGGTTCTACCACTGTAGTAGCAAACAGAAGACATGCAATTGTCTGCAGCAGAAACTTCTCTTTTCTATCCTCCTCCTGAAAAACACTAAGAATTATCAGCACAAATCAAAAATTTACAACAGGTCTGGATCTAACTTAGGCAAAGAGTTGAGATGTGTTCAGTCAGGACCCTTACCACCATGAGCTCACTGGAGAAAGTTACCATCTTACTAGACAAGACTTGGTGTGAGGCTTCTCCCATGACTTGTGCCCATCTAAACTAAAACAGGTTGTTCTCAAATCAGAGATGATATAAACCAGGTTGCTAACCATTAACTGGAAGTTAGGAAAAGCATTCACAGAGTTGGTAGCAAGCTCTTCTGGGAGGCACTGAAAAGCATTGCACTGTTAGACTATAGTGAAAACTGTAGCCTAATGTGAATGTGTCTTCCCCCTCTCCTTTACTGGCAGCATATCAAACACAGACACCACCAGGAGTATGATGTAGAAAGAAACACTCACACACCAAGCTATCAGTTTCAGCCAGGAAGTGGCAGTTACAGTCCTAAGGGTGTGTGTGTGTGACAATTTCCAATGCTTGTCATCTCCCAGTGGGCTGGCACCTGGTTTGGGGAACATTCCCCTCAGTTCGACTGTGGGAAACCCAGAGACTAACATAAGTCTGTTAAGGCACAGGGGAGAGCTCACACAGACAAGTAACAGTCTAAACTGATCACATCAACCCAAAAATCCACCCAAGATGTACCAAGACCCAAACTCCAGCTCATCCCAGCAGTGTGATCACACTTGGAGGCTGTGGAGGCTTTTGATGTCTCAGGCAAGAAGAGTGGGAGCATCATCTGGGGAAGTGAGTTGTGAGAAAAGTCACTTAGATAGGAAAGGCTCGACCAGAAACTACACATGCAATGTAGACATACCTCTAGTTTCTCTTCGTAATCAGAAAATCCTTTAAGAGATGTCTAGATGCAGAGCTTAAATTGGTGGCAATCGATAATATATTCAGGCAAAACCAGGTGCAGTCCAAAGCAGACCACTTAGGCAACTCACTTTATTTCATAGATTTCAGATGAGACCCATCACTGTTTCCATGCTATTGAAAAAATTATTTTCAAAAACTCCAGCAGAATTAGTAAGTAAAAGTCTGTTAAAGAGATGATGAGTGTTTATTTTTAGAGCCCCCCAAAATTAGGTTTTCATTCTGGTGTACCAATATTAACACTTCATTCTTTTGGAATTCAAATACTTAATAACTTCTTATCAGTTACAAAATTATTTTACTTGAGGATTTTTAAATACCCTTCTAAAAACTAGTTTAATATTTTTAAATTGATTTATTTTTTTCAAATAAAAAATGGATTTACTTTATCTTTTATTACATTAAAGAAAAAATTATAACTGAAAACTCAAAATTTTCTATTTTAAGTTAACAAGCTATATTGTTTACTATGAACATTTTTCTTCTGGCTTTCCAGAAAACTTGGCCTGATACAAAAGGATTTCCCTCTTTTTCTGTTTAGTATGACAAACAATGAAAACATAGTAATTCATGAAAGTCTTTTCTAGAGATGAAAATTTTGTTCTTGTTCTGCCACAGACGTCAGATATAATTCTGAAAGGCCTGCATAATGTCTTTGCTACTTTTAGGAATAGTAAAGATGGACTTTTGTCATCAAAACAGATAAAAATGTAGGAAAAGTAATGGTGAATATTTCCAAAATTTTTTTTTCCTTGATCAACATTTTCTGAAAAATTACACCAAAACACTTTTTTTTTTAAACAGAGTATTTAATCTGGTCTGTTTTATGCCTTCAGAGAAGTTTTTATGCCTACAAAACTTTTTTGATCTATCTTAAGAGAATTTAGAAATACAATCCTTCATTTGATACATGTTTTGCAAAATAGGAAAGTTAAGGGTAATGGTCCAAATATCCATCAGTAAGATTTCTTCACAGCAGGTTCAGAGGAGAGTGGATGCTACGGAAGTTGAGAGTTTATGTACCACATCCTTCCTTGCCCTTTACATCTTGCCTTCTGTCTTAAGATCTTTGGAGCTCATTAAGGCTTTCTAGCTACCCAGAGACAGGGACAATGAGAGAAGTCTCTCACTAATTTTATTTTTAAGGCAAGTGGTCTTAGGGAAAGGCCTCTTTCATAGCATCTTCTTGAAGGCTAAAGTATTCTCTATTTCCAGTACTAAAGTGTTAATAAATAAAACCAAGTTTTTAATAACAGAAGATAATTTATTAAGACCACATTTCATTAGTAGATGAAGTTATTCCTATTATTCATATTTAATTTCAAGTTAGTACAACATTAGAAATTGCTTGTACATGAATTAAGTTCACTGTTTAGAGCATATTAATATGACTAATAAGTAAGAATAGTAACAGAGAGCTTAAGATAAAGCAGAACTGCCAAAGTAGTTGACATTGTCCTGAAGTTTCCTTTTCCTCATTTGCCTCATATTAGGATAAATTCTGTAATATAAGTTAATATGAAGTAAGCTTTGCCCTACTTTTTCAGGGAAAATATTTAAAAACAAACAATCAGTCAAGTGAACGAATAAAAACATCAAAATTTGCCACTGGCAATCTTTGGAAATAGAATTAGAGCTCAGAGATAGAAGAAAAAACCTAATGATATTAAGTTGTGTTATTAATTGTGTCATTAATATTGCATCATTGTTAACAAGGGATCATCTTTCAGAGAAACATTGAAATGTTCTCTAGAACAAGTTCTCAAGTTCTTCTGTTCAAGGAGCTGCTATCTTGAGCTTAATTGAAATCAATATTAAATTCTGACTGTAGTACGTTTTCTCCACTGGAGTTATGCAGTAGCTGGCCACCTTTGAACATTGCCTGCTATTGAAATTCTCAAGAATGTGAATAGCAAATCAATACAAAGCATTTGCCTAGTTCTATTTTTTAGACTACGCAATTTAAGCTTCAGTGATAATCATGGTGAAAATTTCCCAAAATAGGTTTCCTGGGCAGATGAAAATGTAAAGTTGCCATTTTCAAAGAAAATAAGACTTTCCATATTGGATTTGACCATGCATCTATTGATTCTTGGCTTGGGCAGCAGATTCATGGTTCAGGAGAAAAAAAAAAATAGATCCCTTAAAGTACATTTTGCCAGCTGTGAGATAGTAAAAACCAGAAAAAATAGAACAGGCAGTACAAAATTTTTGCCTTCCTTACCTTACCTACACTTGAAGGCTGATGCTTGAGTGTTATATCAACTTAGCTCACAAAGCTAGATATTTACCTCACTAAAATGATTAAAAAATATTTCAAAAAATCTTGTCTGTTAAACATTCAGCCATAGTATGTATAGTGTCTGTAATTTGCTGAAATATTAACTCCATGGGTTAAATATATGCATTTAAAAGTTAAATTTTATCCCTGTTTAAAGTATACAGCTCTTTAATTGTATAGCAACTTGTTTTTATCTTCAGCATGAGTTTTGTCCTGCTAGAGAACTGGACCCTAATTTCATATAAAGTATATATATTACATTCATTATAGTCAAAATCATGCCCATCCTGATGTATGCAGCAGAGTGCTGAGAAAAAGTCCCGGGGATAACTCATCACCTTCATATCCAGATGAAGAAATTGAAAGGGAAGGTTCTTTCACACAGAAACAGATAAGAGTACTAGCTAAGAGAAATAATCTTCTCATTTTTCATGTGAAAAGCAAAACAAAATAAAAAAGCGCAGGCAAAATCCTAACATATAAAAGTCAAAACATTCCAGCTTTCCTCCTTCTGGTACTAAAATTAGTTTGCTATAAATAAATAAAGAAGTAGAGTCATTTTTTCTTCCTCACTACAAAGTTGTTTATATCCAAGATCAAATTTTCTGTCTTCTGAAATGGATAAAGAGAAGGTTCATTATCACATCAGCTCTAACAAAATAAAGTTTTCTACAAACTAATGCAACTACAGTTTTAAACTCTTCTCGCTGATGTAACACTCTGCCAGAATTTGATGAGCAACAGCAAGGGCTGGGTTCAATTTCAAGGGGTCACATCAAATTGAGTCTCCATCTAAAAACCTGAGAAAATTAAATTAAACTGTCTGAGTGCTCACTGAGCTGTACTTCTTCACTCTCAAATGATGAATCAACGGACTTAATGAAACAGTAAGATGTTGAAAGGAGTAAGAAAAAGGAAAATAGACAGATAGCTTGCTATGTCTTTGCCAAACTATTGACAACATTTAAAGTCCTCCTCTCCATTGTGTTGACAAGAGAACTGTTGTGGTAGCCATTCTGCTTGCAGCCTTCTCCAATAACACCCAAAAAACTATACTGGTTGTAAAATCTGATGGCTGTATCATCCATTCTGGTAGTCAGCAAGAGTTCCTTTAGGATCCAGCTGTCTGTACTGAGAGCTGTGCACTAGCCACTGTGGTAGCCTTGGTAGCTGCTTTTGTTCTGCAATGATTTCTGCTCTTTATCAGGAGGATGAACAGCATACAGAGTCAACAAAATTTTATGGTTTAATAAGACTTCTAAGAATAATGGTCTGGCTACTAGGATGCTTTTCAGGATTTGAAAATTTGTAGACAGAAGAGGAAATCAGATGCAGGTCTCCCACTTTCAGGGTGTTTGCTGGTCCTGTTTTTCTAATCAATTGTATAAAAGAGGTAGCCATGCCCTGCTTCATCTGTTAACAGAGTTTTAACAGCAAAAGTGGGGAAGTAACTCCATTGGGGAAGGTTTTGGACAATGGCAACAAAGTCAGCAGAGGAAGGTCCTCCTTTGCCCTGAGTAAAACAACTAGGCACTGCTTTTCAGCCTTTTGCACTAGCCAGCTTTCAGCAGCTCATATTGAGCTACTCAGTCTGCTGGTCCTTATGGTGCTCATTGTAAGGTATCAAACTTTCTTCAGGTGTCACCCACATAATCAAAACACCTAGTGCAGTGCCTGGATGCCACCCTGAGTGCCAGAAACCTAGAGGCTGACATCGCAAAGGTCAGCATGAAGCCTCTTTGTAGAACTAACCTTAGTTTCATATCATTTAGGGATCCCTACTAATCGAAAATCCTTAAAAGAACTCCTAATCTGCTCAGTCAATAATGTATTGGACCCTTTCATCTGAAGGCAAAGAACTCTGCAGGCAATTACTAACCCAGGGAGCCATTCATCTCCCATATCAACGAAGATATGAAATGTTAATGAACAATGCATGTCCTCTGCCACCTAGGAGCCAATTATCCATTGAAATCAGTAGGTCACCATGAAAAAAAAATAGTTCTCAACCCACACCCCTGAAGAAAAGAAAAGGAATGTACCCTGAGTGGTTATGGTAACTAGGCAAATATATCCCCTGTGCTATAGTAAGACCTATAGCAAGATCCCTATTTAATAAGGCCACACATTGAAAGGCAAGATCAGCTTTATCCTAGGTGGCAGCTGTATTTATCAAAGCCAGTGTCTGCAGAGTCAGAAAATACTTTTATTCTGTGAAAGCAATTATTCAGTTACTCATTTTGGTCCTGGCTATATTTTAGCACTAATACATTCATACAAAGTGATAGTTAGACCTAAAACATTCTGAAATACAGGCTAAGAATGGACCCTCCTTAATGTATTGACTAACCTTACCCTACCCTCTAAATTTTAGTAATAAATATCATGGCCTTATTAGAAATGCAACAAACAAACTCAAACCTGTGGCACATTCAGAAAAGAAAGGGATGATCTTAGCAGTAAATTCATTTGATATTTGTTCCCTCTCTGGCCTCTATACCGATATCTACAGATATCTAGAATATAGGCTTATATATATTAACGAACCTCCCTGGACTTCCTCTGTGGTTAGGTTGTGCAGTCTCCATCCCTGGGTGTTTTCAAGACCAAGCTAGACACAATTCTGGGCAACTGGCTTTGACCTCAGAGCTGTCCCTGTTTTGAGGAGGAGTTTGGATTAGAGACCTCCTGAGGTCCCTTCCAAATGGAATTATTCAATGATCCTATCAATAATCAAACTTTTGGAAAATATGATTTGTAAAGAAGAACTTAAAAATGGTTGGCCTAGCCTAAAGAAGAGAAATCTATCAGTCTGAAAATATAGCAATAGAAAAAGGAAGAAAATATATGTCTCTATGTCTATGGTCAAGAAGGTTGGAACGGACTTTAAGTGCAGCAAGGAAGATTCAGCTAAGACATTAGGAAATGTCTAAAGTGACAGATAGTGAAATATGAAGATTAATTGCCACAAGAGATTGTGGAGATACCATTATTGGAGATTTTAAGACAAACCTCTGTCAGGGAACTTACTGGTATAGATGACTGTTCAGGCAGGAGGTTTGAACTGGTTGATTTTCTGGGCTCCAATACCACTATTTCCACAAGCTTCCTTCAGCCTTAGGATTATCCTGCTGCTAGTTCAGGCTTCATTTTCTTCACAATTTCTATTTTTATTCTCACCTCTGCATCCTGTTATTCCTTCTGTGGCTGCAAGTTTTAAACTTTTCTCCCTTTTGTTCCAAAATTTCCTTTCCCTTCATGCACCTGAGTATCAGTTGTCTGAGCCCTGTCATACTATGCTTCTCTGCTGTACTGCCAGCCTCCTCTCCAGTACTGGTCTCATCATATTCCTCATCTCATTTTATTTCCTCTGCTTTGATCATGAACATGACCATTTTTTAATGACTGTGATTGCATCCTCCAAGTCTTGTAACCAGCAAAAGGGCATTGAGCATATAGGAAAGCACACTTTCAGGTGTTCTGTTTCAATACCAGCCCCAAATCAAATTTGCAAGAAAATTGCAAGCAAAGCCTTGCTTTTTCTTTGAAGTCCTGGGATAAGAAGAGCTTTCCTAACATGTCTTTGGTATTAATGAACTACCAAGTCAGACCAGCATTTGTAGGAGTTGTAATAGAACATGAATAGTCACTTAAGGGTATTCATAGTCTGTTCCTTAAAATGCTGCCTATGTTCCAGTGAAGAGGAAATCTTTGAAAAAGATCAAAGAAAAGACAAAAAAATCAAAGAAATCTCTGTTGAGCATATGAGCACTTTGAGATTTCACTTTGTAAATGGGCACACATTTTCAGATAGATGGCAAAAGGCATATTCATGACCCTAACAATACACCTGTCTAAATTTCAAGTTTGAGTGCGCTATCATCAGAAAAAGTCGCCAGAATGTTTTTACGTGGCTAAACAAAGTATGCTTCCTTAGGACTGAGTTAGGAACTATTAGGACTTGTTTGGGTAAAATAAATAAATAATTTTTAAAGCTTAAAGGTATGTAAAAATTTCAGCTTAAACAGCAAACCTATGAGCTATTGAAACGAAGGTCGCATCATGTCAAGTATGAGAAAGATTTTGTGGTCTTGATAGAAGCGTCACCAGTGCCATTAATAAAACAATTGCATAGATTAAAGCAATTATGGATTCCTTTCTTTTCATTTCTGTAGCATTAAGATCTTTTCTTCCCTCTAGACATTTCAAAGAATGCATTCTAACTTTGCACTTTCTTATGGCCCCATGGAGCTGCGATCAACTCTCTGTTATAGTGATCAGTGGCTCAGATGTATGTCCCAAGTGCTAAAGTCTAGAGCTTGATTTTCAGGGATTAAATTAAACTGTTGGCAGCAAAGAGAGAGAGAGAGCAGAAAAAAAAGGCAAGGTGAGAGTTTCACATATTCGTAACAAACTCTGAAAATGAGTGATAATGGTGAGGGCAGGGGAAAAAGTAACATATTTTCAAATTGTGTTGTCTCAATGAAATTCATCCTAGGGTACATGGAGAATTGGCTGAAGCAATCTCATAACCATCACCTACTCTTTGAGAGATCATGGACAATGGATGAGGTTCTGGAAGAAAGAAAAAGGAAAACACAGTACCTGTTTTAAAAATGGAGAAAGGGAAGAGCCAAGGTATTATGGACCTAGGCAGCTTAATTTTAACTCTTCAGAAAATAGTGGAACAAAAAAAACCACCCCAAAACCCCCCAAAAACCCACCCCCCAAAAAAAGACCCCAGATGAAAACAAGCTGAGTAGCAGCCAGCATTGATTTGTCAAGAATAAATCATGTTAAGACAATCTATTTTCCTCCTAGGAGAGGATAACAGACCTTGTAGATAGAGGAGAAGCAGTAGATATCATATTACTTACAGGAAAGATTACTATGAAAGATTAGATAACAGAAACAGAAAACTGGGTAGAAATCTGTACTGAGACCGTGATTATCAATGACTCACTCCTGAAATAGACAGATGTAGCAAATACATCTGTTTAGGTTCAGTAGGTCCTGAATAATACACTATTTCCACTAACAATCTGGAAAACGGAATCAAAAGCTTGCTAACAATATCTGCAGAGAACACAGGGCTCTGTCTGGCTGTTAGCTGACTGGAGAACAGATTTCAAACTCAAAGTGACTGTGGCACACAGGATTCATTCAGTCCAGCGAAGGCAAGTGCAAGTTTTTATACCTAGGCAAGAATAATGAACTAAATGATACTAGATGGATAGGAACTGGAAGAAGGGGGAGACAGTCAGACATGAACCAGAGGCAAAAAAAGGTGAACATGAATTCTGATAAATAAAGAGAGTTATAATTGTGAGATACATGAGGTGGCTTGTTCTGGATCAGTTAGAACTGCTGAAACCTCACCACTTCACAACAGACTCATTAGAAAAAGATCCAGGGACAATGATTAGCAGTCTTAGAAGGGTGACTTACAAGGAAAGATTGAGAGACCTGGAACTGTTTAATTTTTCCATTTTAGGGAAAAATCTCTGAGATTCAAGCAGACATTTGCTCTTTTACACAAACCTTTTTGGTAGTTATGATGAGGGTCTTTCTAATAGTATAAACTGCTGAAATAACTGTATTATGAGTAAACTTTTCTCCTTTTCATTTTAGCAATTTTTTTTAGTCGTGGCAAAATATGTGAATACGCTGTCACTAAGGATTAAATTGAGGATGGCAAGCAAAAAAAGCTGGAGCTATATTTGAAAATTTTATAATTTTTAAGCATGACTTACAATTTTTGGAAGCCAAGATTAACAATGCTGGGAAAGGTATTTATGTAACTTTTTAGAATACATGGGCCATGTATTGTAGTTACTACAAACTTTTGTAGCTCCAGTGCCATAATCTAGCAGAAACAAAACAAAACAAAGCATTTCTTCATTCTTTATTGGCCCCTGTTTGTCAGTTTAATGAAAAAATACTGTTCAGATATGACAGCATGAGAAAAAGCTTTATATAATGAAGATTCTTGTACCTTTTTGTATAGAGGACAAGAGTGTAGCACAAATAATCAAATTACAATTCAAAATTAAAGATACTTGGTTAAACACACAGAAGAAAACACTGAAATGTGTTTGGGATCTGTTAACTTAGAAGAATGAGATGCTACATACTTCTGCGTGAGGAATCTGCAGCTGACTGTCAAGTAACTGGGATAAATAACTTCTTTTCCTATAGGACTTACAGAAGCGAGCAGGAACATTAGAGAAAGAGTAAATGCCTACTAGGGACAGGTCTTATTTACCTTGTACAGAACCCCTGAGGATCTTGGCTCTTTCTTTTAAACTTTGGCAGATTTTGTCATACCTATAAAATGTTATTGCTTGAGTTGAACTAAGCCATGGACTTTGCCTTGCAGGAAGGATTAAATAAGTGTAGAGTGTTTACGAAACCAACGTGTGCCACTGGAGCCCAGCTGTGCTGGAGATTTCCTAAATATTATGGAACACCTAGCATTTGGGAGCAGACCTGAGGCTGAAGCAGTAGATCTTTTGTTATTGAGATCTGGTTGCAGTTGCTTTGCCATGGATAAATTCCTCTTCCCCTGATGCCTGGGCTGTGGGAAGAAAATGTGGCTGAACAAACAGATTGTGTATATATTCCCAGAACTACATGAATTTCCAAACCTGGAACAATGCTCCCAGATTTCTCCTTAGGATGGGAAAAGACATGCATTTACCCTTCCTATTCTACTTCTCATGCCCCAGGCTGCACAGGAGGGGACTCAGATTGGACAGAGATGTCATTCAGGACTGATCCCTGATCTGGGTCTCAGGATGTGCTGTGACATGGTCCATTAGGTTAGTATAGACACAGAGATGGAGCCCAATTTAAGTTTTCCTCTTCAAGATTAAAAAAAAAAAAAAAAAAATCAGCCTTAACAAATATCTCATTAGGATTTTGGTGGAAAACTACAGTTACAACTATAAAACCTGAGCAAAAACCTTACAACTTATTAAAGAATTATTCATATGTCTCCCTAATTTCCATAAGATTATAAGATTCTTCAGAGACAGAGAACAAGTGCAATTGCCACAGGCTATCAGAAATGCTCGGAATCTGAAATGGTAAATCTTAATGGGTGTGAAAACACAAAATTTTGTATCAGAGTGGAATATATGGTAAAGTCAACGGTCCCTTTCTTTACACATAAGCTACCTGACACTTTATACTGTGCAGATGCTTTTTCAAAACTATGATTGCAGTTTTCTCTGCTCTGACTAAGTTAATCCTCCCAGTCTGATGGTTATTCTGATCCTGCAAGAAGACGACTAGCTTAATAAAGTCAATCCTCCAATGTTTGCAATCAAACTGACTGATTTTAGGGACCAAACAACAGGGCAAAAAAAGGGCTCCAAATGGATATGGCCGAATGTTCCTCTGAAAGTCACTTGACATCTGTTAAATTTTTCCCTGATTCTTGTAACTAGCACTGGACCAGGAAAGACAGATTACTGTGATTTCTATTTCTCTGCTATATTCCATTTGTATAATCTCTCACTCATGTAAACTGTGACTTCTCTCAAAATGGCACCTTGGACAAGGTGGCCATGATTCACACCACCAGCGCATAAAAGATCAATACTTGTTGGTGGAAATGTTAATTAACTGATAATTTGTGACCCATTTCAATGAGGATTTTGTGGACACAGTTCCACAGTCCCCTTTCTCTTCCTTTCTCTTTCTCACCACCACCCATTTACATTTAAACTTAACATTGTTCTTGGACCTTTGTATTCCTCTGATACTTCCCATAAAACTAATGTTTTTTTGCATGTCCACCTGACTACCCACATCTTTCCCTGTTGTTTGCCCCAATTCTGCACCTACCACTCTTCCACATTTACATTGCTCCATTCATACCTACATTTCTGCAATTCTCTCTCAAATCCTTTATCTGTTTGAGCATCACAAGCATTCACCAGAAGTCCAATTTCACTTTTTGCCTGTGATCAAGCTCTGACCTCCTTCTCAGTTCAGCTCCTGACTCTCCTTATTATTCATGAGTGTGTCCCCTCATCTCAAAAGTGGGAAAACGCACTCCTCCTTACATACACACACCATATCCAGCCGTTCATCCTCATAATTCCTCCCTCCTTTACACAGTACTCTCTGTCAGTCTGTCCCCCTCTTCTTTCCACAGTCTTCTCATCTACTGGTTGCTCAAATCTTTGTCTTCTGTTTTGTGTCACCTAACTTTCTTTTTTGCCAAAATATTACCTCCTTGTCATCAGAGACCTAATACTCAGTCAGACACTTCAGGAGTTCACCAGCTTGCTGTGCCTTCACCAACTGATCAGTGCCTGTGCTTTCCAAAACGTCAGGATATTTCCTCTCTCTCTTCCCCCCTCCATGTTTGCCCTCAAGTCTCAGTTTGCAAGAAAGTGGTTAGCACCTCCATTCCCCTCACCTTTGGTTTTTTTTGCCTTTTATCCCCATTTGTCATCTTATTGCTTCCAGACTAACACTAGGAATTCTCCATCATACTGATACATCTTCCTCTCTCACCTTTATAGACTCATTTGCAGTTCTCCATTATCATCTCTTGTATGCTTTTCTTTGCATTCCTTTTGCTATCACACATTGCATTTCCCTAACTCCCAGCTCTAGTTTTCAGAAGCTACATATTTAATTCTGGGTATTAAATCCTAATTTCTTTCCTCACTATATTTAGAGTATTTGCTTTTCTATATCTTTATTAGATTAACAATCTGTTAATAAGAAGATTTTGGCATCAGTTTAATCTTCTAAAATGCTGTTAAATATGAAATGCTCTGTTTATCACAGATGACAGAATCACAGAATGGTTGAGGTTGGAAGGGACCTCTGGAGATCATCTAGTCCAACCCCCCTGCTCAAGCAGGGTCACCTAGAGCACATTGCACAGGATCACGTCCAGGTGGGTTTTGAATATCTCCAGAGAAGGAGACTCCACCACCTCTCGGGGCAACCTGTTCCAGTGCTCTGTCACCCTCACAGTGAAGAAGTTTTTTCTCATGTTCAGATGGAAGCGCCTGTGTTTCAGTTTCTGCCCATTGCCTCGCATCCTGTCGCTCGGCACCACTGAAAAGAGTCTGGCCCCATCCTCTTGATACCCTCCCTTCAGATACTTGTACACATTGATAGATCTCCTCTCAGCCTTCTCTTCTCCAGGCTGAAGAGTCCCAGCTCTCTCAGCCTTTCCTCATAAGAGAGATGTTCCAGTCCCCTCATCATCTTCGTAGCCCTTTGCTGGACTCTCTCCAGTAGTGCCACATCCCTTTTGTACTGGGGAGCCCAGAACTGGACGCAGTACTACAGATGTGGCCTCACCAGGGCTGAGTAGAGGAGAAGGATCACCTCCCTCCACCTGCTGGCAACACCCTTCCTAATGCACCCCAGGAGACCATTGGCCTTCTTGGCCACAAGGGCACATTGCTGCCTCATGCTTAATTTGGTGTCCACCAGCACTCCCAGGTCCTTCTCAGCAGAGCTGCTTTCCAGCAGGTCAACCCCCAGCCTGTACTGGTGCCTGGGGTTATTCCTCCCCAGGTGCAGGACCCTGCACTTGCCTTTGTTGAACTTCATGAGGTTCTTCTCTGCCCACCTCTCCAGCCTGTCCAGGTCTCTCTGAATGGCAGCACAGTCCTCTGGTGTATCAGCCACTCCTCCCAGTTTTGTATCATCGGCAAACTTGCTGAGGGTGCACTCTGTGCCTTCATCCAGGTCATTGATGAAGAAGTTGAACAAGACTGGACCCAGTACTGACCCCTGGGGGACACCACTAGCTACAGGCCTCCAACTAGACTCTGTGCCACTGATCACAACTCTCTGAGCTCTGCCATTCAGCCAGTTCTCAATCCACCTCACTGTCCACTCATCTAGCCCACACTTCCTGAGCCTGTCTATGAGGATGGTATGGGAGACAGTGTCAAAAGCCTTGCTGAAGTCAAGGCAGACAATATCCACTGCTCTCCCCTCATCTACCCAGCCAGTCATTCCATCACAGAAGGCTACCAGGTTGGTTAAGCATGATTTCCCCTTGGTGAAGCCATGCTGACTACTCCTGATCACCTTCTTGTCCTCCACATGCTTGGAGATGGCCTCCAGGATGAGCTGCTCCATCACCTTTCCAGGGATGGAGGTGACACTGACTGGCCTGTAGTTCCCTGGGTCCTCCTTCTTGCCCTTTTTGAAGACTGGGGTGACATTGGCTTTCTTCTAGTCCTCAGGCACCTCTCCTGTTCTCCATGACCTTTCAAAGATGGTGGAGAGTGGCTTAGCAATAACATCTGCCAGCTCCCTCAGCACTTGTGGCTGCATCCCATCAGGGCCCATGGATTTGTGGGTGTCAAGTTTGCTTAAATGATCTCTAACCCGATCCTCCTCCACCAAGGGAAAGTCTTCCTTTCTCCAGACTTTCTCTCTTGTCTCCAGGGTCTGGGGTTCCTGAGGGCTGGCCTGAGCAGTAAAGACTGAAGCAAAGGAGGCATTCAGTAACTCTGCCTTCTCTGCATCCTTCGTCATCCCTCTTGAGTTTTAGTCTTCAGAACTCTTTCGGAACAGTTTTCTGGGTAATCACTAATATATTCACATTACATCTTTAAGGATAAATTATGCAAAATATCAGTGAATACTGCTAATTATAGAGATCAATCATGCCCAATGGCTGTCCACAATCACATATTTGCTGATTACTCATGCTGTAGCCACTTTACTTGGGCTGTGACAAGTTATATGAATGGAGTTGTGTGATGTTTAAGTTGACATCTCTATGACATCAGTAAAGCAGTAACATCTTCATCATACTGAGAAGTATATGTATGTTCTGCAAAGATGACTAAGTTTGATGGTAAGTCTTCCTGGTTTACCATCAGTGAAGAGAAACAGGCTCCTCTAGAGAGGATGCAGGGCACCTGAGTTAGTCTTTACTCTGGATCATCTACTAAATTAAGTCCCTACAATTAGTTTGGATAAGCACTATGAGCAGCATTTCCAAAAGAGAATTGCTCTCAGAGAAGATTTAGAGAAGAAAATTTAAAAGTCCCCAAGGGAATCACAACTAGAAACTAACTAGGTTTGAAGGACTATGATAACATCAGCTGAAAAAAGAGATTCTGCTAAAGAAAATATTCACTTGTTTTTGTATATCCTAGTCTTAGTGATGGATGTCAGCAAATTAAAATAAAAAACAGTCTTCATGCTTGCCATCTCTTAGCTCTTCAGTGAAAATATCAGATTATATATTTAATACTCTCAAAGTTCATGAGTTTAAGAAATCTTAATTAATGTCAGCAGAAAACTTTCCAACAGCAAAATGTCAACGCTTTCATTTGTCTCTCCTCAATCGATCTCACTCTTATGCAGAAAATGTCAGAATCTGTAAATATAAATGTATAAATATTGACAGTTTTCAGGTTTCTCTTTCATCCTACACCTAATGAAGGTGATTGACAGTGAGTTCATGAGTCCTAAGCTAGCCTAGAGGGGCTTACTTATCTCTGATGTGTAACTCAGCGAAGCTCTAATATTTACAAAATATGTCAGATGGATAATGTTCTCTAATGAACTTAAGTATATTAAAGACCGGCAATTCCTCCAAATTTTATGACATGCTAATGATACTTGTAATACAAGTGCTGAAGAATATGCTGAAGAATAATAAATACATATCCAATGCTATTATTATTAAGCAGTTTTGAAAAATAAAATGCTATATATATGTCTAATTACCACTTCAAAAAGTGATGGATTTTTATAGTTTTGAAATAAAATTGATGTTATTTTTCTCCATAGGATGATGAATATTTCTCTTTCACTTATTTTGCTAAATAATTTGTATTCATATGACACTCCTTTACAAGAACCAGTGTCTAATGAGAGAAACTGCAAATGGTTGCTTGAAGTTTATTACATATAGTGAGAAAGCAGAAACTATTTATGATTCAAGGATAAGCTGGCAAATCTCACAATAAAATTGACAGCTTCAC